>NC_087350.1:121457515-122802158 GCF_030014295.1 Loxodonta africana | reverse complement strand
GTGATATGCGCTGCAGGCCGATCTCCCCGGAAAAATGGGAGGGCTCGTCTGAGGGCTCTCTGATTGGAGGAGGTCTGAGTGGATGGCCATGGCTCCAGGAAAATGGACAGTGAAGGCACTGAATGAGTTAAGGAAAGAGAGGTTTGCAGATAAGAGAAGAAACGAGTGTTAGAGGGAAGAGCGGGGAAGGCAGGTCTTCTTTGTTTGGTGACACACACTTGGGAAAATGGACTAGACAAAACTGCCACAGCCTTGGCCTGCTTCCTGGGATGGAGTAGAGCCTGGGGAGCCACTCATGGAGGATGCCTCCTGATTCCCAGGTGCCACAGCCCTGTCACAAGCCCACCAAGGAGAAAGCTGAGAAGGTCCTGGGCCCCCATCAGGCTGACATTCTCTGGAGCCAGAGCAGAGAGGAGTCTAGCAAAGGCCAGAGGAGGAGGTGTGGTAACCTTGCACGGGCTCGCTATGCTCACACGAGCTTAGACTCCATTGCCTTGGAGGCGTCCATGTGTGCCTGATCACCCGTGGCCCCGTGGGCTGCATCCATCCATCCTCCAACCACCTACCCACGCACTCATCCACTCATCCACCATCCATCCATGCATCCATCCGCTCATCCGTCCGTGCGTCCATCTGACCATCCACCCACCCACCCATTTATCCAATACAACCATCCATCCCTTCATCCATTCTTCCCCTCCTTCCCTGATGACTGAGCTCAGGGAACACAATGGTTACAGTTGGGGGCTCTCTGCACTGCATCACTGGGATCTTCGAGGACACTTGATACTCATCTATTGACGACCCCCATCAAGACCCTGGCACTTGATGGAAGCTCCGAAGGAAGACCAGCTCCAGTCTACCTGTGGGGGGTACCTTTGCCCAGACACCACCCAGCATCTTCCTCTGGGAGGAGACACCACTTGGGCTGACAGGCCACTGGGGCTCCAGCAATGGGACTGAGGTTCACCCAGTCTTAAGTGCTGACCTTAGAAAGACACCTTCTTACCCCAGCTCCGACTCTCCCAAGTCATTCACCTCCTTAGGGCTGGCCGGAATCAGCTAAGGCCCCTCGGCCCGAAGCGGAGAGAGCAGGCCCAGGCCCACAGTCAGGAGGTGGAGCAGCGTCCTTCGTGCTCCAAGTGCTGCCCTGCTGTGAACTCAGATGCCCTTTATCCCTGGCTCTGGGCTGGCCTGGGCTGGGGCTCTGCTCTCCGTCCCATTCACAAAGACCTCACAATTTGGCCATGTTGGTGGTAATTGAATAGTTTTCTTTGGATCCTAGTGAATGGATACTCTTGATTCGGGTGTAATTAGCTCTCCCTACTCTCAGGGTTGACACGCCTGAGGAAGTCTTATCTGCAAAAGAGAATGTTATCAAAACGGAGAGATGGAAACAATGGCATCCTTGTGCTCTGCCCAGCTCTCCTCCACCCACCCCGATGTGCATAGCTGGTCCACATCCAGGCCTCATTTCATCTCGGAGCAGGGACCACCCCATCTCCACTCTGTCCTAGACCATCTCATCTCTCTAGCACCTGCTCTCCCCAAGCCATCTGACTGACTTTAACCCCCTCCCCCCGGACTGACTCTGGCTCCTGTGTCTTAGTGTCCTAGTGCAGCCATAACACAAACACCACACGTGTGTGGCTTTAAAGAACAAGAATTTATTGTTTCACAGTTCAGGAGGCTAAAAGTCCAAATCAGGGTCTCGGCTGTGTCGACTCCTGTGGGCCTGTCTCCTAGTTTCTGGTGGCTGCCAGCATCTCTTGGTGGGCCTTCTCTTGTAGATGGGTCCTCACATACCTCTACCTTCCCCCAATTTGTGTGTCTGTCTATTCTGGTCTCATAACTCAGAAGCGATGAGGTTTATGATCCACCCTGCACTGGTATGACCTCAAGGTTATGCTGTATTACATTGTGGAAAGTGATTACATTACATTACTACCTTATATTACATTACATCACTTTATAAACCCACTGCCTTTGAGTCAATTCCGACTCATAGCTACCCTACAGGACAGGGTAGAACTGCCCCATAGGATTTCCAAGGCTGTAATGTTTATGGAAGAAGGCTGCCACATCTTTCTCCCATGATGCAGCTGGTGGGTTTAAACCACTGACCTTTTGGTTTGCAGCCAAGCATTTAACCACTGTGCCACTAGGTTCCCTTTACATTACATTACAGAAAAAAAAGTACTGTACCAAGGCCAAATGGTTTCATCATATATAACTACTCCATGACAGCAACTAGGCTAGTGTTTGATCAACACAAAGGGAAGCACAGCCTAGCCAAGGTGACAGATAAAATTCACCATCACAGTTCCTGCTCCAGCCAACCATGCCAGGAGGACCCCAGGGCCTCACTGACTCTGCACCCTTCACTCTGCTGCCCAAACATCCACATCATCCTAACCCGTAAGACAGTCTCTAAGCCCACCTCCTCGCCTGTATACTTCCTGCCCCTTCCCCGGCTTGAACCTCTGTCTTAGGTTGGGTTCTCTAGAGGAGCAAAACCAGTAAAGTGTATAAGTATATATATGTTGTTGTTGTTAGGTGCCATCAAATCGGTTCCGACTCATAGTGACCCTGTGTACAACAGAATGAAACACTGCCTGGTCCTACACCATCCTCATAAACGCTATTAAGTTTGAACTCATTGTTGTAGCCACTGTGTCAATCCATCTTGTTGAGGATCTTCTTCTTTTTCAATGACCTTCTAGTTTACCAAGCGTGATGTCCTTCTCCAGGGACTGATCCCCCTGACAACATGTCCAAAGTATGTAAGATGCAGTCCTGCCATCCTTGTTTCTAAGAAGCATTTTGGCTGTACTTCCTCCAAGGCAGATTTGTTCCTTCTTTTGGCAGTCCATGGATATTCGATATTGTTCGCCAACACCACGATTCAAAGGCATCAGTTCTTCACTCTTCCTTATTCATCGTCCAGCTTTCATATGCATATGAGGTGATTGAAAACACCATGGCTTACGTCTGGTGCACCTGAGTCTTCAAGGTGACATCTTTGCTTCTCAACACTTTAAAGAGGTCTTTTGCAGCAGATTTGCTCAATGCAATGCATCTTTTGGTATCTTGACTGCTGCTTTCATGGGTGTTGATTGTGGATTCAAGTAAAATGAAATCCTTGACAACTTCAATCTTTTCTCCATTTATCCTGATGTGGCTTATTGGTCCAGTTGTGAGGATTTTTGTTTTCTTTATGTTGAGCTGTAATCCATACTGAAGGCTATGGTCGTTGATCTTCATCAGTAAGTGCTTCAAACCCTCTTCTCTTTCAGTGAGCAAGGTTGTGTCATCTGCATAAGGCAGGTTGTTAATGAGTCTTCCTCCAATCCGAGTTCTTCTTCACATAGTCCAGCTTCTCGGGTTATTTGCTCAGCATGCAGATTGACTAGGTACGGTGAACAAATACAAACCTGACACACAATTTTCTTGACTTTCAATCATGCAGTATCCCCTTGTTCTGTTCCAACAACTGACTCTCTATATTGATTTTTATCAAGGAAATAGCTCACACGGTTGTACAGGCTGGAACATCCCAAGTCCGTGGTCAGGATAGAGGCTTCTGATTCACATAGTGACCAGGGCTGGCGAACCCAAGATCAGAAGGTCAGAGAGCAGGACTCTTGCTCACAGGCTGCAAAGATCGATGAATCCCAAGATCAGCAGGCAAGATCGCAGGTAAACTGCTAGCTCAAGTCCCAAGAGTTGGAGGTCAGACGGACAGTATCTAGCATGAGCAAAAAGCCCACGAGCCTGCCAGAATGTCTACTTATATTCGATGCAGGCCACATGCCCAAGGAAACTCCCTTTCAACTGGTTGGCTACTCACAACAGATCCCATCATGGAGGTGATCACGACGTCATATACTGCCAAACCACTGAGAATCATGGCCCAGCCAAGCTGACAGAGAACCTTAAGGATCACACTCAGTGAGTGCAAAGGAGAGACCACAGACTGAAATATGGGAATCGGTCTCTGTTTTCTCCACTTCCATTCAGACTTCCCTCTGCTCCCAGACGCCTACACCCAAATGCAAAGAACATCCGTGGCTCCTGTGTGTGTGCATGTCTGTGTGTGTGCATAGATCTGTGTGTGTGCCTGTCCCTGTGTGTGCATACATGTGTGTGTCTCTGTGTGTGCATCCATCTGTGTGTGTGCCTGTCTGTGCACGCATGTGTTTGTGTCTGTGTGTGCACGCATGTGTGTGCATGTCTCTGTGTGTGCATACATGTTTGCATATCTGTGTGTGCATATCTGTATGTGTCCATACGTGTGTGTGCATGTATGTGTATGCATATATATATATGTGTGTGTGGTGGGGGAGCCTTCATAACATTTCCAAGTCCTAGGCAGTTGATCTTAATCCAAAATCCCAAAGGGTGGGTAGTCCCACATCCAAGAGTCCCCAGAATCTTCTAGAACCCTCATGCCAGTAAGTCTCCACCATGCTGCTCCTCTGCTTGGAGGTGAGTCCATCCTGTGTGGTCATGACAAAGTCCAAGTGATCTTTCTTCAGGAGGTCCCTGCACCCTCTTGTATGGCTCCTTATCCAGCAGTGAGGCCCTGTCCTTCGCTGTGGGAGGCAGGAAGGGATGTTTGCTGTGGCATGATTCACCTGGAGCATACACCGCCCACTGCAGAGGCAGGACATCCATCTCAGGAGACGGGTTCTCCTGCTCCTTCCAATGTTGCCCATGGCCAGTCCAGGCCAGAGCAGTGTGGAGAAGGATAGCGCTGAGAACATCTGCAGCAATTTGACTGAAGGATTTTGTCTGTTGAATCTCATGACAAAAGAAAAATGAGCTTTTTCCACTTCACTTTTCTAGAAATTCATTTTACTGCATGTGGTAGGCAGAGTGGAGCCCTGGTGGTGCAAGGCTTAAGACCTCAGCTGCTAATCAAAAAGCCTGCAGTTGAAATCCATCACGCACTCCTTGGAAACCCTATGGGGCAATTCTACTGTGTCCTTTAGGGTCACTAAGAGTCAGAATCAACTCAAAGGCAAAGGGTGTGAAGGGCTGTGTATTAATGGTCTTGTCTCTGTCACTCAAGGCTCTTCTCTTGATTGGGTTACCAGGTTCCAAGCCAGTCAATCAATCAACACCCTCTTAACGTGGACACAATGGTTCACTAAGTCTCCAGGCCCCACGATAACCTGGAATAGCTTCTCCCCTTTCACATGGGAGAGAAGAATGGACTTTAAGGAAGAAGACCACGTGAAGTAAACTGGGGCCTCGTTTATATGCACGTGCCTGGTAGCAACACTCTCCTTTTGTACCTGGGAGCCCTGCACACCTGAGTCCCAGAACCAGCTCCTCACCCGTCAGCTGTCTGACCTTGGCACCTCGCTGGAAGCTCCCACCTCAGACTCTTCTTTTGAGAAATGGGAGTGAAAACCTCTACTCGGGTGGTCTGGATGATTGTTCAGGGTCTTTCAGAAGCACCTGATAAAGGGCCCCTTGTAAAATTGGAGAGGGTCCCACATATTTATTCACAGGGCTGTTCAGGTAAAACAAGAGAGGTGTTGTTAAGTGCCATTGAGTGGGTCCGACTCATACAGAACCCAGATACAACAGAACAGAACCCTGGAATTCCTGCCCCTGCTCATCCCCTGCCTTTATTTCTAGTTTCCGAAGCTAAGTTCCTGGGCCTCAGTCTTCCTTTTCTGTAGGGTGTGGATGTCACTAGCCCTGCCCAACTCAGGAAATGGTGCAGGAAGATGAGAGAGGGTTTAGAGTACAGCTTCTAGGGCTCTGGGGCCATCTTGACTGTCTGGGCTAGTGGCTGGGAGTGTGGTCAGCTCACCAAAGAGAAATGACAGTGGTGATGATGTTTGCAGTTCATCTTTATGGCACACACACAGCACATGTGCCTAGGTGAGTGTGTGTCTGCTGAGTGTCTGTGTGTATGAGTGTATGTGTGGATTAACCCACTGATATTTTCTCTCCATTGTGGAAACCCTGGTGTCATAGTGGTTAAGAGCTATAGCTACTAACTAAAAGGCTGGCAGCTCGAATTCACTAGGTGCTCCTTGAAACTCTATGGGGCAGTTCTACCCTCTCCTATAGGGTCAGTATGAGTCGGAATGAACTCAACAACAAGAAGTTTGGGGTTTTTTTTGTTTGATGGAGGCAAGAAGACAAGGCCAGAGGCCTCGGGGAAAGTGGTGCCGAATCTGTGCTTGTCCTTGATTCGTCCCCTCTCCGACTTTGCAGAATATGGTAGGGTTGGCTCCCAGGGCCATCATGGGAACTAGGAGATGTTCTAGTTCTGGAATTCTGGACCCACAGGTCCTAACATATGTGGTGTCTGAGGTCCGGCATCCCGTCTTCCACAGGGACGTGATTCCCATCTTAGCATGAGCCCTCTCCCCTCCCTTATGTTGCTCTGCGGGAGAAAAACTCTCCCTCTCGGCTCCTCAACGATGCTCCCCCTGAGCCTGGCACCCACTCCAAGGTCATCTCAGAGAGGGCACAAGTGGGTGGTCAGCGGCCACTGAGGTGCAGTGGGGATATGGGGCCTCCAGGGCTGCCAGACCAGTCAGGGTGCACAGGGCCGCCCCCATCCACTGGCACGTGTTCAGGGTCTGAGGGCCTCAGGTCAGGGCTGAGGACGTGCTGCAGCTGCTCATCCCCCACCATGGTCTCCTGACTCCTCCACTGGCCCTCTGTCACTTCCAGCCTCTGAGGTCACGCTTCCCCCTAGCCATATGGATATCATTCTATCACCGACATCATGGTAATTCACTTTGTCATTTCCAGCACAGTAGACCATATGATGGTCCCATTCAGAATGGTCAATACCAGTCCATCTCAGCTCACCAATATCTAGGATATCTATGTTTATGTGTTCCATTTCTTTTTTCATGATTACCAGTTTTCCTAGATTTGTACTTCGCAATTCCACTTTGTGATTATTAATGGACGTTTGCAGCTGTTTCTTCTCATTTTGAGTCATGCCACAACAGCAAATGGAGGTCCTGGAAGCTTGACTCCACCCAAGTCATTTAGATCAACTGTACTTTGAGGAGGCAGCTCTTCCTTAGACGTCTTTGAGTGCCTTCCAACCTGAGGCCCTATATCAGACAATGTTCTGTTTCTTTTCTAAGGTTTTCACTGGCTAACATTTCAGAATTAGACTGCCAGCTCCTTCTTTCTAGTCTGTCTTAGTCTGGAATCTAGGCTGAAACCTGTCCACCATGCATGATCCTGCCGGCATTTGAAATACCAGTGGCATAGCTCTCGGTATCACAGCAGTATGCAAGCCACCACAGTATGACAGCCTGACAGGAGGATGGAGAAGCTGCGTGGTTGCTGTTAGGTGCATGGAGTCGGTTCGACTCATAGTGACCCTATGCACAACAGAATGAAATGCTGCCCGATCCTGGCCCGTCCTCACAATCATTGTAAGGCTTGAGTCCATTGTTGCAGCCACTGTGTCAACGCATCTCATTGAGGGTCTTCCTCTTTTTTTCTGACCCTCTACTTTATCAAGCATGATGTCCTTCTCCAGGGACTGATCCCTCCTGATAACATCTCCAAAGTATGTGAGTCATAGTCTTGCCATCCTTGCTTCTAAGAAGCATTCTGGTTGTAGTTCTTCCAAGACAGATTTGCTCATTCTTTTCGCTGTTCATAGTATATTCAATGTCCTTCCCCAACAGCACAATTCAAAGGCGTCAATTCTTTGATCTTCCTTATTCACTGTCCAGCTTTCACATGCATAGGTTGCGATTGAAAACACCATGGCTTGGGTCAGGCACACCTTTGTCCTCAAGGTGGCATCTTTGCTTTTTAACACTTTCAAGAGGTCTTCTACAGCATATTGGCCCAATGCAATTTGTCTTTTGATTCCTTGACTGCTGCTTCCATGGGTGTGGATTGTGGATCCAAGTAAAATGTAATCCTCTACAACATCAATCTTTTCCCCATTTATCACGATGCTCCTTCTCGGTCCAGTTCTGAAGTTTTTTGTTTTCTTTATGTTGAGGTGCAATCCATACTGAAGGCTGTGGTCTTTAGTCTTCATCAGTAAATGTTTTAAGTCCTCTTCAGTTTCAGTAAGGAAGGTTGTATCATCTGCATAACGCAGGTTGTTAGTGAGTCTTCCTCCAATCCTGATGCCCCATTCTTCTTCACACAGTCCAGCTTCTCGGATTATTTGCTCAGCATACAGATTGAATAGGTATGGTGATAGGATACAGCCCTGACTCACACCTTTCCTGACTTTAAACCACACAGCATCCCCTTGTTCTGTTCAAACGACTGCCTCTTGATCTATGTACAGGTTCCTCACGAGTGCAACGAAGTGTTCTCGAATTCCCATTCTTTGCAATGTTATCTATAATTTGTTATGATCCACACAGTCCAATGCCTTTGCATAGTCAATAAAACACAGGTAAACATCCTTCTGGTGTTCTCTGCTTTCAGTCAGGACCCATCTGACATCAGCAATGATATCCCTGGTTCCACGTCCTCTTCTGAACCTGGCCTGAATTTCTGGCCATTCTCTGTGGTTATACTGATGCAGCCGCTTTTGAATGATCTTCAGCAAAATTTTGCTTGCATGTGGTATTAATGATGTTGTTTGATAATTTCTGTATTTGGTTGGATCACCTTTCTTGGGAATAGGCATAAAAATGGATCTCTTCCAGGCAGTTGGCTACGGAGCTGTCTTCTAAGTTTCTTGGCATAGACAAGTGAACACTTTCAGGGCTGCATCCATTTGTTGAAACATCTCAATTGATATTCCATCAATTCTTGGAGCCTTGTTTTTCACCTATGCCTTCAGTGCAGCTTGGACTTCTTCCTTCAGTACCATCAGTTTCTGATCATATGCTACCTCTTGAAATCGTTGAACGTCAACCAATTCTTTTTGGTGTAATGACTCTGTGTATTCCTTGCATCTTCTTTTGATGCTTCCTGCATCATTTAATATTTTTTCCATAGAATCCTTCACTATTACAACTCAAGGCTTGAATTTTTTCTTCAGTTCAGCTCAGGTCTTGTTTTAGCATTTGTGAGCCCTACAAGCCCGAGTCCCAGAACCAGCTCCTCACCCGTCAGCTGTCTGACCTTGGCACCTCACTGAAGCTCCTACTCTCAGTCTCTTCATCTGCAACATAGGAGTGAAAACCTATACTCAGGTGGTCTGGGCGATTGTGCAGGGTCTTTCAGAAGCACGTGGTAAAGGGCTCCTTGTTAAATTGAAGAGGATCCCATCTATTTACTCATGGGGCTGTTCAGGTAAAATGAGAGAGGTGTTGGTAAGTGCCGTGGATTGGGTCGGACTCATACAGAATCCACATACAGCAAAACTCTGCTCAGTCCTGAGCCATTGTTATGCTGGAGCCCATTGCTGCAGCCACTGTGTCAGTCCATCTCGTTGAGAGTCTTCCTCTTTTTCGCTGACCCTCTATCAAGCATGATGTCCTTCTCCAGGGACTGGTCCCTCTAAATAACATGTCCAAAGCATGTTAGATGAAGTTTCAAGTCCTGAACTTGCTTACCAGGTCATCTATAGTGAACAATTTCACTTTTTTTTTTTTTTTACCCCATCAAAGGCCCTGCTTCTAGGTGTGCCTCACATCTGTCTCTCTCTCAACCCCACAGCACCTTCCTACAGAATCAAAGCCCCTTTTCAAATTTACAATCCCCAAAAGGAGCAGATGGCCCCGTAACAAGGTAAGCAGGGGCTTACTTGTGCTTACTTACTAATCTATAATGAACAGTTCCACAAGTGAAGTTGTTCACTACGGATGATCTGGTAAGCAAGGGAAGCACGGTGCTTACCTTGGGTGTGGGATAATCCACCCCTGGTTAGAGCTCTTGATCCCGTATTATAGCTCTTTTAGGAGGTTCCGCCCACAGGAACCCCGGGTCCAAACTGCTCCACTCCAGGCTCTTCTTGGTTTAAGCTTCCCTCCTCCCCTCCTAAACTTCTGTGGGGTTGCCCACTGATGTAAGCAATCTCTTTGTCATTTTCAAGACATGGCCCTCAAAGCAGTAAAATACATCAACTGATTTTGTCAGTGAACCACAAGTCTCTCAATCCCATTGGGTGGTTTTACACACCACCTTTTCAATTACTAAACCTACATCCTGAAAGATAAGTGAAATAGACTAATCATGAGGTAGGCTTCAGCCCAACCGATCGCTTTTTGGCAGAATTACAAACCCAGGGTCAAAAAGGCCACATATAAGGAGAAACCCACTGGGCTGCCCCGTTCATCGGTAGGTGAGCGTTTGGGTGTTTGTGCTGTTTGGGTGTGATGAACAATGCTACTCTGAACAGCCTAATACAAGTTTTGGCACGAAGGACTTCACTTATTTTATCGTATTACTCCCAGGAGTACCTAGAAAAATTGAGTGTGAAGTCATTATTTTTCTGAACCTTAAACACCCCTGAAATTAAAATAGGCTTACAAACTACATTTATTATTGCATTCAACATGCACTCATTGACACTGATGCTGTGGTCAGTGTCCTGGGGACTGCATGGATGAGAGACAGACGGGCTCTGCCCTCTCCTGGCTGCATGGGGAGTGAGGGAGGGATGGTCAGCTGTGCCCACAGTGACACTAACTACAGGACACTTGAGCCCCCAAGGGCAGCCCGAGTCAAAGACTTGAGCTCCCCCATTCAGCTCCTGAGCAGCCAAGGGCCCTTCACGTGACACCTGCCCACAGGAAGGATTCTGCTGGAGCCCACAGCCCTTCTTCACAAAACAGCCCTGACTCCAAGGCTCCTGACCTCAGACCTAGCTGTCAGAGGGTCAGCCCATTCCACCCTGTAGCCTGCATGGATGGACAGGAGAACCAGAGAGGCTGTCCAGGACCCAGACCGTCTCCCCATCATGCACCACTCAGGATAGGACCTCCAAGGTCCAGCCAAGGGGGTACCTAGCCCCTGGCCCCTGTCACGTGTCAGGGAGGCCCCTACACCCTTGGGTCCCGGCACCCAGCAGTCCTCCCTCTTTACTCCTATTTCCCTCCTGTCCCCTCTGGCCCACAGCCTGCTATAGATGCAGGCTGGGCTGGGATTCCTGGCCCTGCCCATCCTGTGCCTCCTGACTGCCACATCTTCCTCCTGGGGAGCAGCTGGTGGGTTCACAGGGCTGACCTTTCAGTTAGCAGCTCAGCACTTAACCACTGGGCCCCAGGGCTCCTTCTTTGAAGGATAGTTTTGCCAAATACAAAATTCGTGTATGGCAGTTTTTCTTCTTCTTCTTCTTTCAACACTTTAAATATATCTTCCCACTGCCTTTTGGGCTCCCTGGTTTCTGCTGAGAAATTGGCTGTAATTCTTCCCCCTCCCGCCCTTTTTATTGTACTTTAGACATAGATTTACAGAGCAAACTAGTTTCTCATCAAACCGCACACACATTGTTCTATGACATTGGTTAACAACCCCACAACATGTCAACACTCTCCCTTCTCAACCCTGGCTTCCCTATTACCAGGTTTCCTGTTTCCTCCTGCCTTCCAGTCCCTGCCCCAGGGCTGGTGCACCCCTTTAGTCTTGTTTTGTTCCATGGGTCTGTTCAATCTTTGGCTGAGGGGTGAACCTCAGGATCGACCTCATTACTGAGCTGGACGGGTTTCTGGGGGCCTTACTCTCAGTAAGTACTTCTCCAGTCTCTGTCAGGCCAGCAAGTCTGGTTTTTCTTTTGGAGTTAGAATTTTGTTCTACATTTTTCTCCAGCTCTGTCCAAGACCCTCTATTGTAATCCCTGTCAGAGCAGTCAGTGGTGGTAGCCGAGCACCATCAAGTTGTACTGGACTCAGAGTGGTGGACACCATGGTAGATGTGGCCCATTAGTCCTTTGGACTAATCTTTCTCTTGTATCTTTAGTTTCCTTCATTCTTCTTTATTCCTGAAGAGGTGAGATCAGTGGAGTATCCTAGATGGCCGCTCACAGGCTTTTAAGACCCCAGACGCTACTCACCAAAGCAGAATGTAAAACATTTTCTTTATAAACTGTTTTATTCAGCTGTCATTCTTATTGAGGATTTCTGGTCCATGATGAATCACTCTCTCTTGCTGCTTCCAAGATCTTTGTCTCAGTTTTCAATAGTTTAATTATAATGTGTCTCAGTGTCTTAGGCTGAGTTCTCTAGAGAAGCAAAAGCAATGCAATGTTTAAATATATATAAAGAGAGATTTATGTAAAGGGTATGGCGTAAGCGGCTGTAGAGGCTGGAACGGCCAAAGTTCGTGGGTCAGGCTGAAGGCTTCTCCTGACTCACATAGCTGCAGTCGTTGGTGAATCCAAGATCGGAAGGACAGGTAGGAGGCTTCTGGCTCACCGGCTGTGAGGCTGATGAATCCCAAGACTGGCAGGTAAGACGACAGGTAAACTGCTAGCTGAAGCCCCCAGAACTGGATGCACAGAAGCCAGCTGCCGGACCCAAGCCAGTGAAAGCCAGCCAGCCTTGCCAGAAAGTCCACCTGTACTGGATGCAGGCCACACCCCCAAGGAAACTCTCTCTCAGCTGCTTGGTAGTTTACAACGGATCGCATCATTGAATGATCTCGTTATGGTGGTGATCACATCATTAAAAAGCCAAAGTACATCATAACTGCCAAACCACGGAGGATCATGGCCCAGCCAAGTTGACACACAGCCTTAACCGTCACACACTATGGATCTCTTTGAGTTTATCCTACTTAGGGTTCATTGAGCTTTTGGTGCAGAGTCGTGCCTTTCACCAAATTTGGGACATTTTCAGCCATTACTGCTTCAAGTATTATTTCTGCTCCTTCCTCTCTCCTGTCTCTTTTTGCAATTCCCATTATATGTATATTGCTATGCTTTATGGTGTACCACAGGTTGCTTAGATTCTATTCATTTTTCTGCTTTCTTTTTTCTTTCTGCTGCTCATATTGGATGTTGTTGTTGTTAGGTGCCATCAAGTCAATTCCGACTCATAGTGGCCCTGTGCACAACAGAACGAAACACTACCCAGTCCTGCACCATCCTCACAATCGTTGTTATGCTTGAGCTCATTGTTGCAGCCACTGTGTCAGTCCACCTCCTTGAGGGTCTTCCTCTTTTCCGCCGACCCTGTGCTTTGCCAAGCATGATGTCCTTCTCCAGGGACTGATCCCTCTGACAATTTGGCTGAAGCCTCTCTTAAGGATCAAAGGATTCTTGCACACACACGCACACGGTTTCAGGACACTAAGCATCACCACTGATGGAGTGGCTCCTTGGGCTGGAGTTAAAAAACAAAAGGGATTCCAGGGTGAAGCTGCAGAGGGAACCCAGTACAGGAAATATATTCACTGCATTCTTCACAGGCAAGACACCGCAACACAAGTCTCGGATTCTTGGATGGAGCCTCAATCCAGGAAAAGCAGGTGAAGAGGGTGGGAGCTACTTGACCTCATCCCCACCTCCACACAACAGCCCTGTGGCCTGGTTTATTTCACAGAGACTAAAACAAGACCCACAGAAGGGAAGGACTTTCCTCAGAACACACAGAGACCAGCAGTAGGTTAGAGAGGAACCTCTCTCTGATGTCGGTAGTCAGGGTGCAACTGAAGCCCCTGGAATGGTTTAGAAAGGAGTGTGTCTTGATCTGATTTCCATTTTAAAAAGCTGATTCTAGCTATTGTGTAAAGGATGGATTACAGAAAGTTAAGAATGGAACAGTCCGGAGCCCAGCAATAGAGTCCTGCCAGGGGTTAAGAGCTAAGGCTGCTAACCAAAAGGTCGGCAGTTAGAATCCACCAGGCGCTTCCTGGAAATCCTATAGGGGAGTTCTACTCTATTCTATAGGGTCGCTATGAGTCAGAATCGACTTGACAACAACAGGTTTCTTTTTAGGTAGAGAACCATTATGAGGAATTGCCCAGAGACTGCTGTACTCCGTGGTCCAGACAGTAGACGGTGACCAGGACGAGAGTGGAGATGGAGAGAAGGGATGGGTCTGGGATCCACTGTAGAGGCAAAGCCAAGATCAGCAGTGCTGTGAGTGTTGGGAATGAGGGAAAAGGAGATGTTATGGAGATGTTGTGGTTTGGGCTTGGAAAGTGGAGGGTGGATGGAGAAGTGTGTGTGTGTGTGTTTGCATTTGTGTTCAGTCAGACGACAGAGAAGGAGAGAAAGACAGAAGCAGGGAGGCAGAGAGAGAATGAGACACAGAGAGGAGGCAGAGCCAAGATGGTGGAATAGACAGACACTTCCGGCGAGCCCTCTTTACAACAAATACCTGAAAAAACAAGCGAAACGAGTATATTTATGACAAGCTAGGAGCCCTGAACATCAAAGGCAAGCTTAAAAAACGAACTGAGGGGCAGAGGGAGGAAGAGACGGTTCAGAAGTGGAGAGGAGTTACCAGACCTGAATCGTGGGGAGCCCTCAGGCACCATTCCCTGAGCGGCAGTGGTGGGCTGGTACTAGCGTTTGTCTGCAGTTTCCTCGGGGAGAAGCTTCCAGACACACAGCTTACTCACACCTCCAGAATGAGAGAAGAAAGGCGCTCTTGGTAAAAGCTAAGTACTTTCATATATTTTACTGTGCCCCCTCCCCTGAAGCTGGCTTCTGTGGCTGTTCATTTCCCTGGGCCTGAGATAGGCCCTGCTGAGTGCCTAGAGCCATCCTCCCGGCCTTGAAGAAGGAATAATTTGCAATTGGGGGAAAAGATAATTTCCCAGCTCCACTAACCGGGGGAGCTCAGGACAGAAGCGGCTCCTGTCCAGGCATAAACAGTCCATGGACTCTGAGTACCTTTCCCCTCTGCATGGATCTGTGAGGGCCTGTTTCCGGAGAAAAGCCCCTTTTTGGCAGACTCCAGCTGTTTCAACTGTGCGGCGGAGAGGTGGGTGTTTGATGTTTGACATTGCTTTGCCTATTAAACAGGGTCCTCACCTACCCACACCAGGGGCCTAAGGACTGGTGGCGCCACTCAGGTCACCCAGCCACCCACGACAGGGGTCCAAGGATAACTGGTGCCTCCCAGTCCTTACAACCCAAAACATTGGGTGCCCATGATCCATCTACAGAACCCACCCACCTGTATGCTCTAGGGAACAGGAACATGCTTTCCTCAGAGACACGTGGGGGACGATTCTCAGCCCCCTACCTTGTTCAGGCTGCGACCCCCTGCTTCAACCAGATACCGGTGCCTACAGCAATCACCCCTGCCCCTCTAAGACTGTAGGACAGAGCCTGTACCACACAATTGATGAGCAGCTACCTGGACACCTGAGCTGAATTCATACAAGAAAAGTGAATGGACTCCTAGACTGATATACCTGATAACAGCTCTAGTCATCTGGGGACAGGACGCCAGAGCTGCAAAGGTGAAAATAATCAAGCTAGCTCACTCAAGCAACCCATGTGGTCATATCAAAACAAAACAAAGCAAGAAGCTATGACACAGTAAGCAAACGTAAAATTAATACAATAACTTCTAGATGGCTTGGAGACAACAGTCAATATCAAGTCACATAAAGAAACAGACCACGACCCCCTCAACAAGCTCTCAAAACAAGGAATCCAGGGATCTTCTAGATGAAAGTGCTCTCCTAGAATTACCAGAGACAGAATACAAAAGATTAATATACAGAAGCCTTCAAGACATCAGGAAGGAAATGAGGCGATATGCAGAACAAGCCAAGGAACTCCCAGATAAAGCAATTCAAGAAACTAAAAAGATTATTCAGGAACATAATGAAAAATTTAATAAGCTGGAAAAATCCATAGACAGACAGCAATCGGAAATTCAGAAAATTAACAATAAAATTACAGAATTACACAACCCAGTAGAAAGTCAGAGAAGCAGATTTGAGCAAGTGGGAGGCAGAATTTCTGAACTTGAAGATAAAGCACTCGGCACTAATATATCTGAAGAAAAAAATCAGATAAAAGAATTAAAAAAAAACAAAGAAATCTTAAGAATCCTGTGGGACTCTATCAAGAGAGATAACCTACGAGTGATTGGAGTACCAGAACAGGGAGGGATAACAGAAAATACAGGGAGAATGTTTAAGATTTGTTGGCAGAAAACTTCCCTGATATCATGAAAGATGAGAAGATATCTATCCAAGATGCTCATCGAACCCCACGTAAGGTAGTTGTTAAAAGAAAGTCACCAAGACATATTATAATCAAGCTTGCCAAAACCACAGATAAAGAGAATTTTAAGAGCAGCTAGGGATAAACAAAAAGTCACCTGCAAGGGAGAGCCAATAAGAATAAGCTCGGATTACTCCGCAGAAACCGTACGGGCAAGAAGGCAATGGGATGACTTGTGTAAAAAATTGAAGGAAAAAAATTGCCAGCCAAGAATCATATATCCAGCAAAACTGTCTCTCAAATATGAAGGTGAAATTAGGACATTTCCAGATAAACACAAGTTTAGGGAATTATTAGTAAAAACTAAACCAAAGCTACATGAAATACTAAAGGGAGTTCCTTGGTTAGAAAATCAATAATAACAGGTATCAACCCAAGACTAGAAACACTGGGCAGAGCAATCAGGCGTCAACCCAGACAGGGAAATCAAAAAATTAAATGAAGATAAAAAACGCTCAAAACGGGGTAACAGTGATGTTACTATGTAAAAGAAGACACCATTAAAACAATAAAGAGGGACTAAGAAATGTAGTCATAGCTCTTCCATATGGAGAGGAAGATAAAGCAATACGAAGAAATAAAAGTTAGGTTTAAATTTAGAAAAATAGGGGTAAATAATGAGGCAACCACAAAAGAAACAAACTATCCTACACATCAAAATAAAATACAAGGAAAACAGAGAGACTCAGCAGAAACAAAACCAGCAACAACGAATTTGAGGAAAGGACGATATATAAAGATAACCTACTCAGCACATAAAATTAAGTGGGAAAAAGAAGCTGTCAATACCACACAGAAAAAGACATCAAAATAATAGCACTAAATTCATACCTCCCATAATTACGCTGAATGTAAATGGAATAAATGCACCAATAAAGAGACAGAGTAGCAGAATGGATTAAAACACACACGATCCATCTATATGCTGCCTACAAGAGACACACCTTAGACTTAGAGACACAAACAAACTAAAACTCCAAGGATGGAAAAATGTATATCAAGCAAACAACAATCTAAAAAGCGCAGCAGTGGGAATATTAATTTCTGACAAAATAGACCTTAAAGTTAAATCCATCATAAAAGATAAGGAAGGACACTCTATAATGATTAAAGGGACAATATACCAAGAAGATGTAACCATATTAAATATTTATGCACCCAATGACAGGGCCACAAGATACATAAAACAAAGTCTAACAACATTGAAAAGTGAGATAGACAGCTCCACAATAATCGTAGGAGACTTCAACACACCACTTTCAGTGAAGGACAGGACATCCAGAAAGAAGCTCAACAAAGACACAGAAGATCTAAATGCCACAATCAACCAACTCGACCTCATAGACATATACAGAACACTCCACCCAACAGCTGCCAAGTATACTTTCTTTTCTAGAGCACATGGAACATTCTCTAGAATAGACCACATATTAGGTCATAAAGCAAGCCTTAGCAGAATCCAAAACAACGAAATATTACAAAGCATCTTCTTTTAACCGTAAGGCCATAAAAGTAGAAGTCAATAGCAGAAAAAGCAAGGAAAAGAAATCAAATACTTGGAAACTGAACAATACCCTGCTCAAAAAAGACTGGATTTTAGACGACGTTAAGGATGGAATAAAGAAATTCATAGAATCCAATGAGAATGAGAACACTTCCTATCAGAACCTTTGAGACACAGCTAAAGTAGTGCTCAGAGGTCAATTTATATCAATAAATGCACACATACAAAAAGAAGAAAGGCCCAAAATCAAAGAATTATCCCTACAACTTGAACAAATAGAAAGAGAGCAACAAAAGAAACCCTCAGGCACCAGAAGAAAACAAATAATAAAAATTAGAGCAGAACTAAATGAAATAGGAAACAGAAAAACAGTTGAAAGAATTAATAAGACCAAAAGCTGGTTCTCTGAAAAAATCAACAAAAGTGAGAAAACACTGGCCAAACTGACAAAAGAAAAACAGGAAATAACCCGAAGAAGAAATGAGATGGGCGATATTACAACGGATCCAACTGAAATTAAAAGAATCGTATCAGGTTACTCTGAAAAATTGCACTCTAACAAATTTAAAAACCTAGAAGAAATGAATGAATTCCTAGAAACACACTACCTACCTAAGCTAACACAAACGGAGGCAGAACAACTAAATAGACTCATAACAAAAGAAGAGATTGAAAAGGTAATCAAAAAAACTCCCAACCAAAAAAAAGCCCTGGCCCAGACGGCTTCACTGCAGAGCTCTACCAAACTTTCAGAGAAGAGTTAACACCACTACTACTAAAGGTGTTTCAGAGCATAGAAAAGGATGGAATACTCCCAAACTCATTCTATGAGGCCAGCATATCCCTGATACCAAAACCAGGTAAAGACACCACAAAAAAAAAAAAAAAAAAAAAAATTACAGACTTATATCCCACATGAACTTAGATGCAAAAATCCTCAGTGAAATTCTAGCCAATAGAATTCAACAACATATCAGAAGAAAAATTCACCATGACCAAGTGGGTTTCATACCAGGTATGCAGGGATGTTTCAACATTAGAAAAACAATCAATAGTCTATCATACAAATGAAACAAAAGACAAGGACCACATGATTTTATTAACGGATGCAGAAAAAGCATTTGGCAAAGTTCAACACCCATTGTGATAAAAATCCTCAGCAAAACAGAAATAGAAGGAAAACTCCTCAACATAATAAAGGGCATTTATACAGAGCCAACAGCCAACATCAATCGTCCTAAATGGAAAGAGCCTGAAAGCATTCCCCTTAAGATCAGGAACCAGACAAGGATGCCCTTTATTACCACTCTTATTCAACATTGTTCTGGAGGTCCTAGCCTGAGCAATTAGGCTAGATAAAGAAATAAAAGGCATCTGGATTGGTAAGGAAGAAGTAAAAGTATCTCTATTTGCATATGACATGATTTTATACACAGAAAGCCCTAAAGAATCCTCAAGAAAACTAGTGAAACTAATAGAAGAGTTCAGCAGAGTGTCAGGGTACAAGATAAACACACAAATCAGTTGGATTCCTCTACACCAGCAAAAAGACATCGAAGAGGAAATTACCAAATCAATACCATTTACAGTAGCCCCCAAGAAATAAAATACTTAGGATAAATCTTACCAGAGATGTAAAAGACCTATACAAAGAAAACTATAAGACACTACTGCAAGAAACCAAAAAAGATCTGCATAAGCGGAAAAACATACCTTGCTCATGGATAGGAAGACTTAACATTGTAAAAATGTGTCTTCTACCAAAAGGTATCTATAGATACAATGTGATTCTGATCCAAATTCCAACTACATTTTTTTAATGAGATGGAGAAACAAATCACCAACTGCATATGGAAGGGAAAGAGGCCCCAGATAAGTAAAGCATTACTGAAAAAGAAGAACAAAGTGGGAGGCCTCACACTACCTGATTTTAGAACCTATTATACCTCCACAAAGGTCAAAACAGCCTGGTACTGGTACAACAACAGATACATAGACCAATGGAACAGAATTGAGAATCCAGACATAAATCCATCTACATATGAGCAGCTGATATTTGACAAAGGCCCAAAGTCAGTTAAATGGGAAAAAGACGGTCTGTTTAACAAGTGGTGCTGGAGTAACCGGATATCTATCTGCAAAAAAATGAAACAAGACCCATACCTCACTCACGCACAAAAACAAAGTCAAAATGGATCAAAGGCCTAAATATAAAATCTAAAACGGTAAAGATCACGGAAGAAAAAATAGGGACAATGTTAGGAGCCTTAATACATGGCATAAACAATATACAAAACATTACTAACAATGCACAAACACCAGAAGAGAAACCAGATAAGTGGGAGCTCCTAAAAATCAAACACCTATGCTCATGCAAAGACTTCGCCAAAAGAGTAAAAAGATTACCTACAGACTGAGAAAAAGTTTTTAGCTATGACATTTCCGGTCAACGTCTGATCTCTAAAATCTGCATGACAGTGCAAAAAAACAACTACAAAAAGACAACTAACCCAATAAAAAATGGGCAAAAGGTGTGAACAGGCACTTCACTAAAGAAGACATTCAGGTAGCTAACAGATACATGAGGAAATGTTCACGATCATTAGCCATTAGAGAAATGCAGATCAAAACTACTATGAGATTCCATCTCACTCCAACAAAGCTGGCATTAATCCAAAAAACACAAAATAATAAATGTTAGAGAGGTTTTGGAGAGATTGGAACACTTACACACTGCTGGTGAGAATGTAAAATGGTACAACCACTTTGGAAATCAATTTGGCTTTTCCTTAAAGAGCTAGAAATAGAACTACCATACGAGCCAGCAATCCCACTCCTTGGAATATATCCTAGAGAAATGAGAGCCTTTACACGAACAGATATATGCACACCCATGTTCATTGCAGCACTGTTTACAATAGCAAAAAGATGGAAGCAACCAAGGTGCCCATCAACAGATGAATGGATAAATAAATTATGGTATATTCACACAATGGAATACTACGCATCCATGAAGAACAATGATGAATCCATGAAACATTTCATAACATGGAGGAATCTGGAAAGCATTATGCTGAGTGAAACTACTCAGTAGCAAAAGGTCAAATATTGTATGAGACCACTATTATAAGAACTTGAGAAATAGTTTAAACAGAGAAGAAAATGTTCTTTGATGGTTGCAAGAGTGGGGAGGGAGGGAAGCAGAAGGGTACTCACTAATTAGATAGTAGACAAGAGCCATTTTAGGTGAAGGGAAAGACAACACACAATACAGGAGAGGTCAGCACAACTGGACTAAACCAAAAACAGTGAAGTTTCCTGAATAAACTGAACGCTTTGAAGGCCAGCAGAGTGGGGGCGAGGGTTTGGGGACCATGGTTTCAGGGGGCATCTAGGTCAATTGGCATGATAAAATCTACTAAGAAAACATTCTGCACCCCACTTTGGAGAGTGGCGTCTGGGGTCTTAAACGCTAGCAAGCAGCCATCTAAGATGCATCAGTTGTTCTCAACCCACCTGGAGCAAAGGCGAATGAAGGACCCCAAAGACACAAGGTAATTATGAGCCCAAGAGACAGAAAGGGCCACATAAACCAGAGACTACATCAGCCCGGGTTGAAGAACTAGATGATGCCCGGCTACAACCAATGACTGCCCTGACAGGGAACACAACAGAGAACCCATGAAGGAGCAGGAAAGCAGTGACACGCAGACCTCAGATTCTCGTAAAAACACTAGAGGTAATGGTGTGACTGAGACTAGACGGACCCCAAAGGTCATGATCCCCAGACCTTCTGTTAGCCCAAGACAGGAACCATTTCCAAAGCCAGCTCTTCAGACAGGGTTTGGACTGGACTATGGGATAGAAATTGATACTGGTGAAGAGTGAGCTTCTTGGCTCAAGTAGACACATGAGACTATGTGGGCAGCTCCTGTCTGGAGGGGAGATGAGAGGGCAGAGGGGGTCAGAAGCTGGCGGAGTGGACACAAAAGTAGAGAGTAGAGTGAAGGAGTGTGCTGTCTCATCAGGGGGAGAGCAACTAGAAGTATATAGCAAGGTGTATATAAATTTTTGTATGAGAGGCTGACTTGATTTGTAAACCTTCACTTAAAGCACAATAAAAATTAAAGAACAAAAAAAAAAACACAGAGGAAAATAGCCAACCCAAAGCAGTCTGTTAATGAACCAAGAACCCTTCCTGAGGCCCCAGGGCACCATGGGGAGGATGGATAACCCCCAGGGGCAATCTGAACGGGGCCCAGCCAAGGTGTGCTTCCCAACCCAGAGAGTCAAGGCCCCCTTTTCAGAGTCAGGGACCGGACATCCAAATGCCAGAAGTTGCTTTTCTAACTTCTCCAACCCTAAGTTCAGGTCACCTCCACTTTTTTTTTTTTTTTTACTAAGCAGAATATTAAGTTCATATGCTTTGTTTCTTATTTTCATTTAACATTTTCAGTACAATGCAGCAACACACAAGCAGGGTCACCCCTGGAGGACAGGTTTCAGCTGAGCTTCCAGACTAAGACAGACTAGGAAGAAGGACCCAGCAGTCTACTTCTGAAAAGCATTAGCCAGTGAAAACCTTATGAACAGCAGCGGAACATTGTCTGATATAGTGCTGGAAGATGAGCCCCCAGGTTGGAAGGCACTCAAGAGATGACTGGGGAAGAGCTGCCTCCTCAGAGTAGAGTCGACCTTAATGACGTGGATGGAGTAAAGCTTTCGGGAACTTCATTTGCTGATGTGGCACAACTCAAAATGAGAAGAAATGGCTGCAAACATCCATTAATAATCGGAACCTGGAACGTATGAAGTATGAATCTGTGAAAACTGGAAATTGTAAAAAATGGAATGGAATGCGTAAACATCGATATCCTAGGCATTAGTGAGCTGAAATGGACTGCTATTGGCCATTTTGAACCAGACAATCATATAGTCTACTATGCTGGGAATGACAGCTCAAAGAGGAATGATGTTGCATTCATCGTCAAAAAGAACTTTTCAATATCTATCCTGAAGTACAACGCTGTCAGTGATAGGATAATATCCATACGCCTACAAGGAAGACCAGTTAATATGACTATTATTCAAATTTACGCACCAACCACTAGGGCCAAAGATGAAGAAATAGAAGATTTTTATCAGCTGCTACAGTCTGAAATTGATCGAACATGCAATCAAGATGCATTGATAATTACTGGCGATTGGAATGTGAAAGCTGGAAACAAAGAAGAAGGATCAGTAGTCGGAAAATATGGCCTTGGTGATAGAAACAATGCCGGAGACCGAGTGATAGAATTTTGCAAGGCCAATGACTTCTTCATTGCAAATACCTTCTTTCACCAACATAAACGGTGACTATACACATGGACCTCACCAGATGGAACACACAGAAATCAAACTGACTACATCTGTGGAAAGAGTCGATGGAAAAGCTCAATATCATCAGGCAGAACAAGGCCAAGGGCCGACTGTGGAACAGACCATCAATTGCCCGTATGCAAATTCAAGCTGAAACTGAAGAAAATCAGAGCAAGTCCATGAGAGCCAAAATATGACCTGGAGTATACCCCACCTGAATTTAGAGACCATCTCAAGAATAGATTTGACGCACTGAACACTAGTGACCACAGACCAGACAAGTTGTGGAATGACATCAAGGACATCATCCATGAAGAAAGCAAGAGGTCACTGAAAAGACAGGAAAGAGAGAAAAGACCAAGATGGATGTCAGAGGAGACTCTGAAACTTGCTCTTGATTGTCGAGCAGCTAAAGCAAAAGGAAGAATTAATGAAATAAAAGAACTGAACAGAAGATTTCAAAGGGCTTCTCGAGAAGACCAAGTATTATAATGACATGTGCAAAGAGCTGGAGATGGAAAACCAAAAGGGGGGAACACACTCAGCGTTTCTCAAGCTGAAAGAACTGAAGAAAAAATTCAAGCCTCGAGTTGCAATAGTGAAGGATTCCATGGGGAAAATATTAAATGATGCAGGAAGCATCAAGAGAAGATGGAAGGAATACACAGAGTCATTATACCAAAAAGAATTAGTCGATATTCAACCATTTCAAGAGGTGGCATATGATCAGGAACCGATGGTACTGAAGGAAGAAGTCCAAGCTGCTCTGAAGGCATTGGCGAAAAACAAGGCTCCAGGAATTGACGGAACGTCAATGGAGATGTTTCAACAAACAGATGCAGCGCTGGAGGTGCTCACTTGACTATGCCAAGAAATATGGAAGACAGCTTCCTGGCCAACTGATTGGAAGAGATCCATATTTATGCCTATTCCCAAGAAAGGTGATCCAACCAAATGTGGAAATTATAGAACGATACTGGTTGGGGTAGATCATTAATATCACATGCAAGCAAAATTCTGCTGAAAATCATTCAAAAACAGCTGAAGCAGTATATCGATAGAGAACTGCCAGAAATTCAGACTGGTTTCAGAAGAGGATGTGGAACCAGGGATATTATTGCTGATATCAGATGGATCCTGGCTGAAAGCAGAGAATACCAGAAGGATGTTTACCTGTGTTTTATTGATTACGCAAAGGCATTTGACTGTGTGGATCATAGCAAACTATGGATAACACTGCGAAGAATGGGAATTCCAGAACACTTAATTGTGCTCATGAGGAATCTTTACATAGATCAAGAGGCAGTTCTTCGGACAGAACAAGGGGATAGTGATCGGTTTAAAGTCAGGCAAGGTGTGCGTCAAGGTTGTATTCGTTCACCATACCTATTTAATCTGTATGCTGAACAAATAATCCGAGAAGCTGGACTATATGAAGAAGAACAGGGCATCGGGATTGGAGGAAGACTCATTAACAACCTGCATTATGCAGATGACACGACCTTGCTCTCTGAAAGTGAAGAGACTTAAAACATTTACCGATGAAGGTTAAAGACCACAGCCTTCAGTATGGATTACACCTCAACATAAAGAAAACAAAAATCCTCACAACTGGACCAGTGAGCAACATCATGATAAACGGAGAAAAGATTGAGGTTGTCAAGGAGTTCATTTTACTTAGATCCACAACCAACAGTCATGGAAGCAGCAGTCAAGAAATCAAAAGATGCATTGCATTGGGCAAATCTGCTGCAAAGGGCCTCTTCAAAGTGCCGAAGAGCAAACATGTCACCTTGAAGACTAAGGTGCGCCTGACCCAAGCCATGGTATTTTCAATCGCATCGTATGCATGTGAAAGCTGGACAATGAATAAGGAAGACCGAAGAAGAGTTGACGCCTTTGTGGTGTTGGCGAAGAATATTGAATATACCATGGGCTGCCAAAAGAATGAACAAATTTGTTTCGGAAGAAATGCGGCCAGAATGCTCCTTAGAAGCAAGGACGGCGAGACTGCATCTTACATACTTTGGACATGTTGTCAAGAGGGATGTGTCCCTAGAGAAGGACATCATGCTTGGCAGAGTACAGGGTCAGCGGAAAAGAGGAAGACCCTCAATGGGGTGGATTGACACAGTGGCTGCAACAATGGGCTCAAGCATAACGACGATTGTAAGGATGGCGCAGGACCGGGCAGTGTTTCGTTCTGTTGTGCATAGGGTCGCTATGAGTCGGAACCGACTCGATGGCACCTAACAACAGCAGTACAATCCAGAGACATTAATGACATTCACTGTGCTGTGAGACCATCACCACTGTCCATCCCCAGATGTCTTTCGTCACCGCAAAGGGAACCCAGTGCCCCTTCAGCAACAACTCCTCCTTTCTCCCTCCCCTCAGCCCCTGGTCACCACTGATACGTTCTGATCTCTATGCATTTGCCTAAGGAACCGTGGTGGCGCAGTGGTTAAGTGCTCTGCCGCTAACCAAAATGTCAGTGCGAACCCACCAGCTGCTCCGGTGGAGAGAGGACCTGGTGACCTGCTCCCACAAAGATTACACCCTAGAAAACCTGGGGCAGCTCTACTCTGTCACGTGGGCTCAGAATGAGCTGGAATCCACTCGAAGGCAACTCACAACAGCAACGCATTTGTCTAGTTTAGACATTTCATTAACGTGGGGTCAGACGATGTTCGTCCTTCTGAGCCTGACTTCCTTCACTCGGCGTGTGTTCAAGGTTCACCGTGTTGCGGCATGTGTCGGGATTTCATTTCGCTTTTGGGAGGAGTGATATTCCGTTGTATAGATAGATTATATTTCCTTTATCCACTCATTTGTTGGTAGACACGTGGGTGGTTTCCACCGTGTGACTACTGTGAACAATACTGCAATGAACATTCGTGTACAAGTATCTGTTTGAGGCCCGGATTTCAAGTCTTCTGGGTCTATACCCAGGAGTGGAACTGCTGGGTCATATGGGGACCAGCAAACCTCGTTGCTTCCTCAGAGATTCCTGAATTTCAAGCAAAAAGTAGCCACGATTTGGGTCTGGGAAGCTTTAATCTTTTTTTTTTTTTTTTTAATTAAGGCTCTATATTTGCATTTTATTATATTTGTAACTACCCCATATCGGGGGTGGTGGTTGCTCAGTGGTAGAATTCTCGCCTTCCGTGTAGGAGACTCGGGTTCGATTTTCAGCCAAGGCACCTCCTATGCCCCCACCACTCACCTGCCACTGGAGGCTTGCGTGTTGCTGTGATGCTGCACAGGTTTCAGTAGAGCTTCCAGACTAAGAAGAAAGGCCTGGGGACCTACCTCTGAAACTCGGCCGGTGAGAACCCTATGGATCACACAATCCAATCTGCAGCTCTTCTCGGGGATGGCGCAGGATCAGGCAGCCTTTCGTTCCGGTGTGCATGGGGTCACCGTGAGTCAGGGGCTGGCTCAGCGTCGGCTAACAGCAAACAACAACCCCATATTGGGGCTACTTCACAGGGCACAGGCACTTGGGGATAGAATTAAAATCAAAAACAGACAAAACCCAAACCTGTTGTCATGGAATCGATTCCGACTCAGGGCAACTCCATGTGTTACAAGGAAGAACTGTGCTGCGTAAGGGTTTCTTGGTTGTCATCTTTATGGAAGTAGATCAGCAAGCCTTTCTTCTGAGGTGCTGCTGGATGGGTTCAAACTGCCAGCCTTTGGGTTAGTTGTTGCTGTTGCTGTTAGGTGCTGTCAAGTTGGTTCCAACTCACAGCGACCCCGTGCACAACAGAACAAAACACTGCCCGGTCCTGTGCCATCCTTACAATTGTCGTTATGCTTGAGCTCGTTGTTGCAGCCACTGTGTCAATCCACCTTGTTGAGGGTCTTCCTCTTTTCCGCTGACCCTGTACTTTGGCAAGCGTGATGTCCTCCAGGGACTGATTCCTCCTGGCCACATGTCCAAAGTATGTAAGATGAAGTCTTAGTAGGTTAGTAGTCAGTGCGAACTGTTTGTGCCACCCAGGGACCTGGGGACAGCGTAGGGTGAGGGAGTTCTCTTGTCCAGATTAGTGAGTCTAAAAGCTCACCAGTTTCTTTGAAAGTGAAGCCAACACCTATGCTACCCGTACCCCATTACCGATGGGTCAATTCTGACTCGTAGTGACATATAGGACAGGGTAGAACTACCCCGTATGGTTTCCAAGAAGCAGACTGCCACACCTTTCTCCCTCGGAGCGGCTGGTGGGTTTGAACCTCTGGCCTTTTGGTTGGCAGCCGAGCATTTTAACCACATTGCCACCAGGGCTCCTTATAGTCTCTATGCTAGTTGTACAGAAATGAGGATGGGACTGTCTGAATGAGGTATAATCACACAGATATGGGATTTACAGCTGGAAACAACCTTAGCGATTCTCGGGTCCAGATTTCCTACCCTTGCAATTAAAAAACAAACTTGTCTCAGAATGAGAGGTGAAGTTACTCTTCCCCAAGGACCAGAGTGACTCAGGACTTTAACAGAGAAGCCTGCTGCAGAAGGAGGAGCTGGAGCTGGACCTGGGAGGCTGCCTACGATTCGGATGAGGACAAACATTTTGTGCCTGATCCGGTGGGATGTTATTAAATTCGGAGGTGTGGCCAGCACATGGAGAAGCAGGTCCCCTTGCCCTGGCACCCAGATCCCCACCCCTATTCAAGTCCAGGTGTGTGCATGTGCTCTGCCCCCTGGTGGGGCCCCATGGTAGTGCAGAAAGAGAGGGATTGAGGGGGCTGGTTAAGGCCCAAGGGACCTCTCTGAGGAACATGGGGTCGGCCCCCCAGAGAGAATGATCAACTTCCAAAAGAGAAGAAACGTGCCCAGATTTGGTGCTGTTTGAGGGAGTGGGGTGGGAAAGGGACCCCCTCCCTGGGCAGGAGCCTTCCTCTTAGAATCGTGGGGAGGGTTGAGGCACAGAGAGGGGGAGACCTGCCTCACTGGAGGTGGAGATGGGGGTGGAATCCAGGGCAACTTCCTGGAGGAGGGGCTGTTTGCTCCCAGCTCTGAGAGCAGGCAGGGCCTGGATGGGAGTTGGGGGAGGGCCTCTCACAGGAGCATAGACCCAGCTCCTGGACCTTGCCCCACACGGCACCCCACCCAGACTCTCAGGACCCTGTCCTCCCTGTGGCCCAGGACTGAAGGTGACCCTGAGACCCAGCTGCTCCAACCAGCCTGTGACAATGATGGCATCACCCCAGGAGCACTTTGGGGCTGAGTTCTGGTCCACGGAGGGGCTCAGGGGGACTGAGAGGTGAGGCCCGGGCAGGAGGTGGGGAATAACATGGGTGGGGCTCCTGGTGCCAATCCAGAGAGCAGACCCGGGTGGTGGGGATACTTGGTGTCTCCCAAGTTCCCAGCTTTCCAAACACAACTGGCATAGCGCCCTGTGGCCCCTCCAGGGCAGAGTGATCCCAGGACCCCAGGCCCCATGTAGGTGGGGGACACAGAGTTGGTGGAGGTGAGAGTAGGACCGCATGGGACCCCCCACAAACAGAGCACCTTGTGCCTGCAAGAAGGGGAGGCGGCTCACTTATACACTCTGCCCCAGGCCACACAGGCCCCATTGGCCCTGGGCCATGGACATTGCCTGGCCGTCCCGGGCAGCGTCTACCCATGTCCCTCACACTAAGGAGTCTGAGTGTTGTGCTCACCCTGAGCTTCAACCCACATCCACCCCAGCGTGTGGTCCTGGCCCCATGTCCTCCCTCAGCCAGCGCTGAAGCAGTTCCCCATCCAAACCCTCAGTGCACAATTGGGAAACTGAGTCCAAGAGAAAGGCAGGGATGGACACAGAAGTGTGCAGAGCCCAGAGGATGAGGAAGGTTCTGGCCTCTTAGGCCAGGCCCAACCACTATTATGGGGTTTGCTTTGGAAATGAGAGCTGCCAAGGTGTGGGGAACCCCGGGTACCTCCTCTCCTTAAGGGGCCAACTTCCTCTCATAACCCCCCCCATACACACAATACGTGCACATGCACACACACACACACACAAACGCACACACTGACTTCACAGATGGGGCCATGCAGGTGGGGTCAGAGGAGAAGAGGACAGCAGGAAGGTTAGAGACAGGTTAGGGTGGAGGCAGCTCTGTCTTGGGACAGTGGCCTCCAGTCTCCTACCAACAATCCCACAGCCCCCAGCATGGGTGGGGGGGTGCCCAAATAAAGGGAGGGGGACCCCAAGGTTCCCAGGGACCTGCCAGGGCCAGCCATCCCCAGGGTGACCCAGAGAGGACAAGGCCTGGTCCTGCAGTCACCGCTCTGGGCCTCTGGAACTAGGATGGGTCCTTCTAGAGTAGAGGGGGCTGCAGGAAAGAAAGCCTCTGTTTCCTCCTCTGTAAATTGGGGTGCTTGGAGTGGGTGACCCCCAGAGTCCCAAGGCTAAAAACAGTTTCTGCTGACCTTGGTTCTCTGTCCATGACCCACTGTGCTCTGAGGTCCTAGGAAAATGCTTTCTACTTCCTGGAATAGAATTTTCACCCAGCAAGAGTGTTGGGGTGTGGGAGCAGGGGCCTGGGGTCGGGCAGGGCGGGGCAGAGCCATGGACCGTGAGGCCAGGTCCAGGGTCAGGACTGGTCCTTGGTGGAGCCTCAGGGGTCCTCCTGAGGAAGTGGGTTCTTTACCCTGAATGTGGGGAGGATGCCTCGTGAGTGAGCTGGACACCCCAGGGCCTGTGGGGGCAAAGAGGGGGCTAGAGAGTCTCCTGAGGTCCCCGACACCACCCACGGATCTGCAGACCCTGCTCTTTCTCCCCCTGGAACCCAGGAGAGCTACTGCTTCCAGGAGCTTGAACACAGGCGTGCATTTGTGGTGAGTTGACCTGCCTGGGGCTGAGTGCTAATGCTGACCACCAGAGGGTGGCAGACTCCTCAGTCATTGGTGCCCTCTGGGCTTTGCTGGAGCAGCTGGACCAGGGGACAGTCACCCCAAGGTCATTCTGGCTGTTCACCTGTGTCAGAGTTACACCTCCTAATGTTACCATCCACGCCCCAGTCCTAGCTGGTCAGAGGCACGGAGTGAATCAGATCCCGCCATTTATTCACTCAGCAATGGCGCCCAAGCTCTCACTGTGGGCCGGTCTGTGTTAGGTCCTGGGAGGGAGCTGAAAATGACAGACGTGGTTGCTGCCCCAGGAGCGCACAGTGGAGGGGAGAGGGACAAGAGCATGAAGACAAATACATGAGAGAGAAAAGAGCGTATTCCATAGAGAAAATGACGCAGCCTGCAGCCAGTGAGCGAGGGCTGGGACCACTGGGTGGGGGTCCAGAGCCTCACTGACGTGACATTTATCTGTGACCAGAATGACAGGAGGGGCCAGCCCTGCACAAGTCGGGGGACAGTGTGCCTGGGAGAAGACACAGTTGGTGCAGAGACTGGGAGTCGTTGTGAATTTGCCCAGAGAGGGTGTTGGAAAGCAGCCAGTGTGGCAGAAGGGAACTGGGGAGGAGAGGAGGGAGGCAGGAGGAGGGCAGGTCCAGGTCCCAGGACCTGGGGGGCTGGAGGAGCTGTCTCCTGCCCTGTGACAACATCACCCCAGAACTCATGACTCACAACAGGACACACTGATGATCTCACAGTATCTGTGGACCAGGAACGAGGCATGTCTTAGCTGATGACTCTGCCCCAAGTTCTCTCACAAGGCTGGGGCTGCGGTCTCAACGGAGGCTCGACTGGGGAGGATCCGCTCCCTGCTCACTCTGAGTTGTGGGCAGGACCTTGTGAGCTGTTGAACTGGGGGCCTCAGTTCCTCTGTGTCTGTTGATTAGGGCCTTGGGTCATTCTCATGTCAGCCTCACAGGGCAGGCCATACATCACAGCTCCTTCCTGGGGTGCGCAGGGTGGGGGGCGATGACAGAGCGAGAGGGAGCATAAGAGAGAGCCGGGAGACATTGCCCAAATGGGGTGACTGTGAGTAGAAATCACTCGACGGCACCAAACAACAACATTCTTGAGAATCAAGTCCGTGACTCCCGCTCACACTAGGGAAAGGGGTCACGCAGGATGTGGAGGCCAGCAGGTGGGATAGCTGGGGGCCATTGTGCAGGCTGCCCATCCCCTAGTCCGAGATGAGACACTGGGTCAGATTTTAAATAATGGAAGTTATTGGAGGGTTTTGATGTTTGTTTAATTCCAAACCCTCTGGTGCACACGGGGAAGTGACTTTCCCAAGCTCACACCACCAGAACCCAGCCCTGTTTTGAGGTGTCCTCCATGCTGCTTCCTACCCCCGCTTGAAATTCTCCCATCTCTGAATTTGTGTGTTAGCTACGTGTGACACCAGCCCATGGGTTTATAGGTGGTATCTCACATACACCTGCTGACTTCCCTAGGAAGAAGATGCTAGAATGATCCCCATTATGTGATGGGGAGAGTGAGGAGGCTCTGAGAAGCACAAAGACTTGTCCAGGGTCACAAACAGCTTAAGAGGGATAAGCTGTGTCTGGAGCTGGCTCTGTCTGCTCAAAGCTGGGGCCCTGGCTCACCCAGGTCTGCCCTGGGTTCTGCGGGGCACTGTGTTGGTGCCAAGGTGTACAGTTATGGAGATGGCAAGGGGAGAGGTGGGCATTCAACAGCCCAGAAGGGACTTCCAAATTAAAAAAAAAAAAAAAAAACCCACCGCCTTGGGGGAGGTATTATGGGAGATTGGGCCCAGGTCAGGGGACCCAGGATATGACCTCACTTCCTTGGTGATGGAGTACATAGAACTTGGAACCCTGGTAACCAGGCACCCACATTCTAGAGACAGCCCCCTACCAGCTCACTTGAGTGGAGACGCTGGAGCTGGAAACATGTTTTCCCGTTGTCTGCCTTCTTCGATTCCCCCAGAGTTTAAGAAATCCAGCAGTTTGACCCTTTCTCGAAGGCTGAGGCATGCTTTCAGTTCCCGCTCTAGAAAGATCCTGCCATTTACTGAAAAGACCCTAAAGGTAACACAGGGCGGCCCAGGGCTGCCAATTCAGACCAGACCACCACTGTGATCCCACCTGGACAGCCCTACACCCCTCCCCCAGGTCACACCAGCCCCCAGGCCATGCCAGCCCTTGTCCCCGTGGGGTCCCTGGCAATGGAGGCAGCGAGGAAATGAGGGCAGAACTGATGAAGCAGAAAGTTGTTGGAAGAGGCAGGATCCAAATGGGAGGGAAGAGGGTTGGGTCAGGGAAGGAGGGGGTCACGTGATCTGGGGAGATTTGGGAGGGGAAAGGTGAGGAGGAAGAAGATGAAAATGGTGCTTCTGCTGCCTCAGGACTGGCACTCACTGAGGGCTCCTAGCTCCGTCCCCATAGCCCCTCACCATCACTGGGTTCATAAGCCTTGGACTGACCTGGAATGGGATGGCGAGTGGCCTGGTCCATCAGGTTGGGTGCCTCGGAGACTAGGGCCTGGCGTGGCAAAGGTGGAGACCCACTTCACGTTCCTGCCCCAACCCCCTGATCACATAGGATGTGCAACCTAAGCTCCTACCCGGGGGCCTCACTTCACACCAGGGCTTTAGGGAGGGATGGTCAGGGGGCCACAAACTGAGTTGGTACTCTCACGGGGGCCTTCTCTGAGCTCCAGCTCGCTCTGGGTGGGCCAGGCACCCTGCAGTCCTAGCTTCCCGCATTGACCGCTCACTGCTAACCCTGTGCCAGCCCAGCTCCTACCAGATCCTGCTGCAATACTCAGAGGTTGCCATTTCTATCTCCGGTCAGTGAACTTGGACGGGGCTGGATGGTGCAGCCCCAGGCCGACCTGCCAAGCACGTGGTGTAGACAGAGAACTGGGAGCTCCTCTGAGGCCCAGGGGGCACAAAGGCCTAAAGGGGCAGAGAGGGAAAGAGGTGGCTGGGAGGGGCAATTGATGCCTCCCGGGTCACTGCTGGGCTCTGTCTCTTCAGAACCCCCCGAAGGAGATCCATAAGGGGAAGGAAGATGGCACCATCGAATACACCGACCCCAAGAAATGGACCAGGAAGGGCTGGTGCAGATTCCGTGTGAGTGCGGGGGCGTGGGTTACCCTCTCAGGACCCCAGATGGCTAGAGGGAGCCCAGGGCCCAGGCTCTACCCCAGAGATCTCTATCTCTCTCCCAGGGCTTTCCCTCTCAAGGGACTCCAGACCCCTCCCAGAGGAATCTGCCACCATCCTTCCTTCCCTGCCCCACTGTCCTGCCTGCCCTGGCCAGGTGCACGAATATCAGAAATGAGTCTTTTATGCTGTTTGCACTGCACACCAGCCCCGGCATCTTTCTGCAGGTTGCTCCTGTTTCAGAGTTTAACTCTTGGCCCAGGGCGCTGGGCAGCAGTCAGCTGGACTGTCCTTCCACACCTTCTCCCAGCCTCACACATCCTCAGGCTTAGCAGGCTCCTTTTCCCCTAAAGCATAGGGCTCAGGCTATGATATACCTTTTTCTACAAACTCCGATGTCGAGGAACACATCACCTTGACCCCCTTAGGTCAGAAACTGTGTTCTGACTCGGACGCAGAACATTCCAGAAGGGAGGCGGTTTCCTACGGTAATTGAGCCTCCCACTGCTGCTGGCCCTGGGCTGATATCTTCTGCTGCCCTTTCAGCAGGGCTGCAGGAGCCTTCTGTGTGTCCTCACCCACTGACCCACAGCAGGGCTGCAGGAACCTCACGTGTGTCCTAACCCACTCACCCGCAGTAGGGCTGCAGGAGCCTCATGTGTGTCCTCAAAGACTGACCCACAGCAGGACTGCAGGAGCCTCACGTGTGTCCTCACAACTGACCCACAGCAGGGCTGCAGGAGACTCACATGTATCCTCACACACTGACCCACAGTAGGACTGCAGGAGCATCACGTGTGTCCTTATGCACTGGCTCACAGCACGGCTGCAGGAACCTCACATGAGTCCTCATAGACTGACCCACAGCAGGGCTGCAGGAGCCTCACGTGCGTCCTCATCCATTGACCCACAGCATGGCTGCAGGAGCCTCACGTGCGTCCTCATCCACTGACCCACAGTAGGGCTGCAGGAGCCTCACGGGTATCCTCACACACTGACCCACAGCAGGGCTGCAGGAGCCTCACGTGTGTCCTCATACGCTGACCCACCTAATCTACTGTGTTCTGCTGGGGCACTCTTGTCCTACCTCCTGCCACTGGTCACAGAGGTCTGGGACTCCAACCCTCCCGGTGGCCCACGGGGCTGCCTTTGATGGTATGTCCCTCCTCTGTCCCACCCCAGTGTCTTTGTGGGTCGGACCAGTACATGGAGGAGGCCTGTGAGGTGGAGACTGTCCAGCCACTCTCACTGGAGCAGCAGGTGGAGCGACTGGTGCCTGCCTTCATGGAAGGTGAAACATCTTTCGTCAACAAGTTCCTGGAAACATATAGAACCTACGCTACCACCCAGCAGGTTCTGGAACTGTTGTTCCAAAGGTGAGCACCCCACCCTCCACAGCCCAGTGGGAACTCAGCCACCTACCAGCTGTGAGTCTGGGGAAAGTCACTCACCTCTCTGCCTCAGTTTGCTCTTCTGAAAAGGGTGTGATAAAGGATCAGCCTGCTAGAGCAACTCTCAGGACCACATGGGACAAACCATGGGAAGTGTGTACCTGGAGCCCAGCTCTGTGGAAAAGGCTGCTGGAGGGGAAGGGTGTTCACATTTGTTGTTTTCCTCTCCTCCATGAAGAAGCTCCTGCCTCACACCTCGTTGACCCTGTGCCCTTGACCAAACCTATTTCCCATTTGTAAAGGGGGTTCAGATGCCATCTAGTGGGTCCTTGTCCTTGGTGTAGGTAGAACAGTAGTCCCTGGGGGTGGGCAGAGGGGCCCAGGACACTCAGATATCAGGGAAGGTGCTGGTTGGGTTCATTCATTCAACAATCATCTATGGGTCCCCGAGTGCTGCAGACACTGTCCTAGGCACTTAGCACTGTTCAATGAACAAAGCAGACAGGAAGCCCTGCCCTCCTGGGCCTCCATTCTAGTTGGGGACTGACACAGGAACACCAGATGTTGGAAGCAGATAGTGGCCACAGTGCATTAGATACAATGCCCCATGTCTCCTCTAGGTATGGACGCGACTCCCCCTATCCTGTCCCGAATGGCGGAACCCAGGAGGACCTGATAGGGTGAGCGGACTCTGGGTGGAAAAGGAGGGGCTGCTGCCTCCACAGAAGGGTTGGGGGGTAGGGGGTGTGTCTGGATTGGGGCTGGTCACACCCTGGGTCCCACACATCTAGATCCCCCTGGAGGGATGAGTTCAGCGTCGCCCCCTGCAGGAGGAAAGCGGTTCACACAGATCTGAGTTGGAGCCCTGGAGTCCTGGGGAGCAGAGGGGAGGCTGGGGGCTCAGACTGGCCCCTGAAGGAGTCCTTCCCCCTGACAATCCCCTCCATTTCTGATTGTCTCCTCCCCATCCCGGGACCAGACCAGGAGGCAGGGAGAAACCAGCTCCCGAATCCTGCACTCATGTCATGGGGGCTGAGTTGCATATGGGGTCCCTGTCCTGGGAGAACAGTGACCGTGGGAGAGGAGACCCTCATGTGCATGCAGAGAACCAGGCAGCACGCTGGTGCCTACCCTCTAGGCGGAGGGGCCCGAGGGTCTGGGCAGGCTGGGACAGGGGACAGACTGTGTGTATCCTCAGCCTCAGATATCCCTGGAGCACTACTGTGTGTCAGGCTGTGAGGTGAACACGCAGACATAACCGCCCTGCCCTCGGGGGTTTACTCTGCACTAGAGAGGGGGCCAAGAGACAGAAAGGGATGTGAGTCAGGCTTCCTGAGGAGGGAGAGTTGGTCGGATCATGGGTGGGGTGCTCCCTGAGACGGAGGCTCTGTGCTAGCCCCCTGAACAGTGACCAAGTCTGCCACTGCCAAGACAGCCAGAGGGTGGGGTGCAGGATGGGGCTGGCCTTTGCAAGGACGGGGCAGACAGAGGGTCCCAGGCCCGTACACGGGTGCTCTGGAGGGCAGTGTGGTCGGAAAGGCCAGGCCTCTGACCCTTCTCTTCACCACCCATCCCCAGAGCCATGTCTTTCATTCTGGAAACGTGGATATACAAGTACTCCAATGACTTTAACCAGCCCCCCAACTTCCCCTGCCTGGATCTCCTGGTGGAGTATGTGCTGAAGAACATGCCCCAGTTGGAGTTGATACATCGCGTTTATGTACTCTGTGCCATCCTGGGTCACCAGAAGCCCATTAAGGCGGCGATAGCAGGTGAGGAGGACTGGGCACGCCTGCATGTGAGCTTGTGAGGGGGACATGGGGCGGGTCCCACAGGGAGGACCCCCAAAGGCATAGATTGGACCAGAGCTCAGAGTGACCTCAGAGCCTTCTCTTGTGGACCACATTCTGGGAAGACTTCTAGAGTAGAAAACTTGGGCTTCTCTTCATAGCAGTGGGATGTTTTCCTTTGTTGGAAAGGTGAGAGGAAAGGCAGTCATGTTGGTAAACATTTCTCTTCTTGCACGTCCAATGTCGGAACTAGAAAAAGCTCGCGGTGCATGGCTACCTCCAGAAGAAACCCCAGGACCACCTGCTCAGGCAGACGTTGTTCTGACACCTGTACTGGAGCTCAGTAGAGTATCAAGTCCTCCAGCACCAGCACCAACACCAGACAGAGAGCCTGCCGGAGGGGTTGAGTCTCCTCCTGGGCCACCTCCACAACTGTCTGCTGTACTACCTGGTCAGGTAGATCCTGCTCCTGAACCAACACCGGAGCTGGATAGGACACCAGGTCCTCCACCACCAGCTCTGTCATTAGGCGGAGAGCCTGCCGGAGGGGCTGAGTCTCCTCCTGGGCCACCTCCACAACTGTCTGCTGTACCACCTGGTCAGGTAGGTCCTGCTCCTGAGCCAACACCGGAGCAGGATAGGACACCAGGTTCTCCATAAAGAGGTCCATCAACAGCTCCATCCCTGGCACCAAATGGAGAGCTGACTAGAGGGCTGGCTTCCTGTTGACGACCACCTCCAGAACGGCTCCGTGACCACCTGCAGGTGTGAAGCCAGCTTCCCCACTAACGCAGGAGCTCTGTAGACCACTGGCTATTTCATCACCAGTTCCGGCACTGGCGCTAAGAGAAGAGCCTGCTGGAGGCCTGGCATCGGAACATGGGCCACCTCTAGAACCAACTCCCAGGCCGCTGGCTGACGTTGGTCCTTGTCCTGCACCAACACTGGGGCTCGATGCAGCCCCAGACCCTCCATCTCCACATCTGGCTGAGGCACCGAACCAGAAGACTGCTGGAAAGCCAGGTTCTTACCCTGGGCCACCTCCAGAACTGACTCCAGGACCACTGGCTGACATCCATCCTGGCCCTGCAGCAACACCAGAGATCAACACATCCCCAGGTCCTCCATCTCCAGCTCCGTCCCAGGCACCAAGCTCTTTGTCAGAGCTGGAGATGAAGGACCTGGGGCTACATGAAGCCTCGGTGTTGGCGCAGGAGTAGGTTCCACACCAGCCTGTTGTCCGAGAGCCTGTTCAGGAAGTGGGCCAGGGTAAGAAGCTGGCTTCCCAGCAAGCTCTTCGCCTACTGCCTGGGCCAGAGACGGAGACAGAGGACCCGGAGCTACATTGAGACCCATCGTTGGTGCAGAAGAAGGACCAACATCAGCCAGTAGTCTGCGAGCTGCTGGAAAGCTGTGTTCTTGTCCTGGGCCACCTCCAGAACCGGATCCCAGACCACCTGGTGATGCCAACCATGCTCCTGCACCAACACCAGGGCTCGATGTAGCCCCAGGTATTCCATCTGCAGCCGTGGCCCAGGCGTCACACCTAGAGCTTGCGGGGAAGCTGGATTCTTATCCCAGGTCATCTCCAGAATCAGCTCCCGGACCGCCAGCTGATGTAGACCCTCTTCCTCAAGGAACACGGGAGCTTGATGCAGCCCCAGGTCTGGCATCTCCAGCTCTGGCCCAGGCACCAGAGGCTGAGCCAGTTGTCCCACCTCCCTCACAGCAGCTTCTCAACCAAGCCAGGGAGTGTTGGCCTCAGAACGAGATCCTTTCTCACCCTTACCTGATTCAGTATTTCTGTGGTTTATTTGTAGTCTTTTTCCAGCTCACATTATAGTTGATACTATTTTAACTGGTAGATTTCTCATTTAATAAAGTTTTGTTTTAATAGTTTAAATGTGTATAATATAGTGTCTTTATGTATGCCCTAGCGGCATAGTGGTTAAGAGCTTGGCTGCTAATGAAAAGGTCCACAGTTGAAATCCACCAGCCGCTCGTTGGAAACCCTATGGGGCAGTTCTAGTCTGTCCTATAGGGTCGCTGTGAGTTGGAGCCAAATTGATGGCACTTAACAACAGCAAATGTACTTTCAAAATCCTATCCAACCATCACCGGTATCTACGTACCTCAGAACATTGCCCTCACCAAAAAGAGAAACCCTGTTCCCATTGAGCCGCCCTCCCCATGGCCCCTCCCACGTGCCCATGGCCATCGGTGATTGGTTTTCTGTGTCTATGGGTTTACCTGCTCTGGATTTCTTATCTCAGTGGAAATATGTGGCCTTTTGTGTCCACACTTTCACTTAGCTTTGTGAGTTTGAGCCTCATCCACATTGTAGACTTGTCAGTTTCTAATTCCTTTTAAGGCCCAGTGGCATCCCATTGTGTGGATGGCCCATGCTTTGTTCGTCCAGTCGTCTGTTGCTAGACTTTGGGTTGTATCCACCTTTTGACTGATGGGAGGGAGTAGTGCTGCTGTGAGAATTTGTGGACAGGTATTTGTGTGAGAGTCTGTCTACGGGATAAATCCCAGGGGTGGGGAAAGTGGAGGTGGGAAGGGTGAGGACACAGTCCAGGTGCGGGGAGTGAGAGTTGCGAGGGATCAAGAGGCAGACAAGCTCTGGAGGCTGAGGAGGTGGGAGAGGCCTGGAGAACTCCCAGATGTGGGTAACAAGGAGTTGTATCCCTACCCCATGAATGCCAGTAAATTTCCATTAGTCCTTAAACTAGCCCAAGCCAGACTTGGCCCATCCTGCATGCACGGAAGGTCCAACTGTGACCACTAATTGATCTCAACAGATGATGCAGTGACAGGTGAAACGATTAAGAAGACAAATCATCACCCAGACCCTACTCCAAAGCGAGAGTCTGACAAAAACCAAGACAGCTCCTGTTTCCTGGCCACCTTCTAGAATTTTCCCTCCCCAGTACACTTGCTCGGCTATCATCTTGCTGCCCCAATCACATATAAGCCCTGCTTCCCCATAGCTTGGGGAGTCAGATCTGAGGAACTTCCTCCCAGCATCTTGTTCTGCGCGTTGCAATAATGTTATTTTCTCTTTCTCAAAGGCCGGTGTCCAGATTATTGGGTGTCCAGATTATTGGCAGGTCTGAGAGCGCCAGACAAGGATCCACCTTTTAGGTTTCGCCAACAGTTTTGGCACGCAATGTGGGGCCAGAGGGTCGCCCAGACCCTCTGCCTGGAGCCCAGCACCCCCTCCACCTCGAGCAGAACCTCCCCCGACCCTCAGCACAAATCGAGCCTCTTGTTTGGGAGGATCAGGTGGGTCTCCTGTGACTGAGGTGGTAACCAGCCGGAGGTGCTTTTCCTTTGAAAATTAGAAACTAACTCAGGTGTGGACACCTACTACATAAGTGCCCTAGGAATGTCTCTTTTTATGTGTAAGTCCTTGGGATTGGAGGTGGGGAGGTATCTGGAGGATTGAAGTAGGACTAAGACATTCCCATTAGGGGTATTGTTGTTGTTGTTGTTCTTAGGTGCCGTCGAGTTGGTTCCAACTCACAGTGACCCTACATACCACAGAACAAGAGCCTGCCCGGTCCTGCACCATGCTCACAATCATTGTCATGCTTGAGCCCATTGTTGTAGTCACTGTGTCAATCCATCTCATTGAGGGTCTTCCTCTTTTTTGCTCACCCTGTCTGTACCTTACCATGCATAATGTCCTTCTCCAGGGAATGATCCCTCCTGACAACATGTCCAAAATGTGTAAGACGCAGCCTCACCATTCTTGCTTCCAAGGAGCATTTCGATCGGGACCTGAGCTAGGGGTCCCAAGTGTTTGAGAAAACCAGGCAACCTGGGTGCAGCCCAGAGACTCTTACCAAAGAGTTTTGTTTGGTCTAAGATAGTTCTGTTTTCTTTGATTGCTTACGACAATGTGAAAACCCAGGAATGTATCTAAAAACAAGAGTAGCTTTGTGTAGATTGTGTTCATACAAGGTTCCAATGAATTTGGTAATCATGGGGTGTCTTGTGTAAACTGTTTTAGGTGTTTAAAATGTGTGAGGGAATGTGATATACCAAATTTATAATCTTGATTTAATAGATGTACAAGATTTTTTAAGTTCAGGGAAATTTTTTGTCACATTTAAGAGCCTTCTTTGCTCAGAGTCTGGTGTGTCTGAGAGAATTGGATCAATTAAGCCTATAGTCATACTTTAAAAACTAATTACGATGGGTGAAAAAATCCAGATAAAAATGAGTACTTAATGTATGATTCCATTTATGTGATTCTAGAAAACACAAACTAACTCATAATGTCAGAAAACAGAGCAGGGGTTGCCCGGAAGGGTGAGAGGTAGGCAGACAAGGATGAGAGGGTGGGATTACAAATGAGCTCAAGAATCTCTTAGGATTAATATATATGTTAACTTTCTTGATTGCAGTGATGATCTCACATATCAAAAGTTACCAGATTCTACACTTTTAATATGTGCAGTTTATTCAATCTACCATGTTGTTGTTGCTGTTAGGTGCCATCGAGTCAATTCCTACCCATAGCGACCCTATGTACAACAGAATGAAGCACTGCTCGTTCCTGCAGCACCCTCAAGATTGTTGGGCTTAAGCCCATTGTTGGAGCCACTGTGTCAATACATCTCATCGAGGGTCTTCTTTTTCAATGACCCCCTACTTTACCAAGCATGATGTCCTATTCCAGGGACTGATCCCTCCTAACAACATGCCCAAAGTATGTGAGACGTGGTCTTGCCATCCTTGCTTCTAAGGAGCATTCTGGTGGTACTTTTTCCAAGACAGGTTTGTTTGTTCTTTTGGCAGTCTGTGGTATATTCAACATTCTTCTCCAACACCACAATTCAAAGGTGTCAATTCTTCTTTGGTCTTCCTTATTCAACATCCAGCTTTCACATGCATATCAGACAATTGAAAACACCATGGCTTGAGTCTGGCACACCTTAGTCTTCAAGGTGACATCTTTGCTTTTGAACACTTTAAAGAGGTCTTTTGCAGCAGATTTGCCCAATGCAATGTGCCTTTGGATTTCTTGACTGCTGCTTGCATGGCTGTTGTCTTAGTCATCTAGTGCTGCTGTAACAGAAATACCACAAAGGGAAGTTTATTCTCTTACAGTCCAGTAGGCTAGAAGTCCGAATTCAGGTTCCAGGGGAAGGCTTTCTCTGTCTGTTGCTCTGCAGGAATGTCCTTGTCATCAGTCTTCCCTTGGTCTGGGATCTTCTCAGTGCAGGAACTTCCAAAGGACGTACTCTGCTCCCAGCGCTGCTTTCTTGGTGGTATGAGGTCCCACGTCTCTCTGCTTGTTTCTCGCTTTTAAATCTCAAAAGAGATTGGCTTAAGACACTATCTAATCTTGTAGATCTCATCAATATAACTGCCACTAATCCATTTTATTAACATAACACTGATAGGATTTAGAACACATAGGAATATCTCATCAAAAGACAGAATGGTGGACAATCGCACAGTACAGGGAATCATGGCCTAACCAAGTTGGTACATATTTTGGGGGGACACGATTCAATCCATGATACCTACCCACATCGTTATATTCAAGAGTGTGTTTCATATTAACGGCATAGAGTTGGGTCTTATTTGTTTATCCATTATAGAAAGCTCTGTCTTTTAATTGGTGTTTTTAGTCCATTTATGTTTAATGGAACCATTGATACATTTCAATTTAGGTATATCTCTTTATTATTTGCTTTCTATTCCCTCTGTTTTTGGTTTCTGTCTTTCTCCTCCCACGCCTTCTTTTGGAACCATTTGAATATTTTTTAGTATTTCAACTTAATTAATTAACTTTTTTTTTTTAACTGTATCTTTTTGTAGAGAGGAGCCCTGGTGATGCTAATCCAAAGCCTAATGGTTGGATTCACAGGCATTATGCGAGAGAAAGATGTGGCAGTCTGATTCTGTAAAGATTTACAGCCTTAGAAACCCTATGGGGCAGTTCTACTCTGTCCTATAGAGTCGCTATGAGTTGGATTCTTAGATGGCCCTGGGTTTTCTAGAGCGCCTGCTTTAGGAATTACAATGTACACACTTAGCTTTTTGCAACCTTTCACAGAGTTAATATTTTACCACTTCAAGTAGGATGTAGAATATTGACCAAGATTTTCTCCTTTTTCTGTTGTACTTATCATATGCATTACATCTATATACATTCAAAGCCCCCAATAGGACACATAATAATTTTTTTCTTTTGACCATCATACATATTTTAAAGAACTTGATAGAATAAAAATTACTTATATTTACTCAGATATTCGCCACTTCTGTTGTTCTTCCTTCACTCTGATGATTCAAAGATTCATTCTGGTATCATTTCCCATCCATCTGAAGAATGTTCTTTACTATTTCCTTTAGAGAAGTCTGTTAACTATGGATCCTCTTAGTTTTCCTTATGATAATATCTTTACTTTACCTTCATTCTTCAAGGGTATTTTCGCTGGGCATAGAATTCATATTCCTGTGGTCGTATTTTGAATTTTCTATTTGTTTCTCGTCTTTCTTGACTTCTATTGACTAGCGAACTTTTCACTGTTTCTTTTCTTTTTCGGTATTTTTAAATTCTGTGGTTTTTTTAAAGTTATTTGTTTCACTTCTAGACTTTTAACAAATACCTTAAATTTTTTACATGCACTATTTAATTAATATTTTCCTAATAATGTCTAACGAGAGTTCCAGAGAGCTCTGGGTACTAAAATTTCTCAGGCAATGATGGTTCTTGAACTGCGGTTATTTTGTTCTCCTTTAAAAGGTAACCTAGCTGAAAAGAGAATTCCAGGTTCACAATTATTTACCCTCGATAAATAGCTAAAACTTTCCACGAGTGGTATGAAGGAGGTCTTACATCCTTGCTGAATGTAAGGGTGGAGTTCCAGCCACCCACAGCAAGGCTTCTCTGGAGAAACTGAGCCTGTGGGCAGAGACTCTTAGGCACAGATTTCCCAGCACGTGTGGCTCTCGACTCCCGTCTTCGCAGAGTGAGGACAGCTCTGGTCCCCTTGGCCCAACCCTGCTCTATTTGTCTCTAATCCTGCAGCAGCACTGACAGCCCAGATAGAGGCTGGATTCTGGTCCCGGAATCCCAGGGGCTTGTGGTTTTAGCCCCATCCACTGCTCTGGGTTCCCATTCTGCTACCGGGTGTTTCGCTTCTTGATTGGAGCAGGGTACCTGAGCACACTCGCACAGCCATGTATAAACCTGTAGGGATGATATGCTTTCTTACCCACCCCTGTGACGGATGCTCACAGGACCACCCGGACCTGCCAGCATGAAATCAGCACATTTATTCCCAACAAAACCCTTGCTGGCCTGTGGACGGACGCTGCCTCTCAGTCCCCTCCTATGCCCCAAGTGTCCCGGTTCCTCTAAGAACGGGGCAGTGCTGAGGAGTCTCTTCCAGGAGCTGGGTCATAAAGCGTTCTTGGGACATCACAGATCACCCCTGGGACCCTGTAGTGGACAGAAACACTGTGTGTCCCTGGGAGGAGGTCACTATGGAGGCTTGGACCTGCCTGAAAGGGCACCAGCCCTGCCCCTTCCTCACCCCAAGGAGGGAGGGTTGTGCTAAATAGCACCTTCTGGCGGGGGGGGATTACTAAATCAAGCTGACACCTGCACTGCTGTCAGCCAGGGGTTACTGAGAGTGCATGGGGAGGCACACCCTGGGCCAGAGGGGCACAAAGATGCCATCGTGAGGTTCACAACATCAACCTGTGGCCCTTGGCTTCCTCCTGGGGTCAGCCCTGGGTCTCAGGACAAACACCTCAAGCCCAGGAGCTCCACCTGTCATGGGAAAGAGAAGGGGGAACTCCTTATTCAGAGGGCAGCAGGAATCTGGGTGCCCAGACAAGTTTGACCTTTGAGTCTGGCCTTTGGTGACTTTGTACCTCACATTGTGAAATGGAGACAGTGGGAAGACCCTCAGGAGGGCTGTGGAGTCAAATAGGACAGGGAGGTGAAAGTGCAGTGGAGAGCCAGGGTCACCAGCAGAGTGACCGCTCGAGTTGAACAACAGTGGGTTGGTGAGAGAGCTAGGTGGGAGCCTGGACCCTGTATCTTGTTTCAGGAAGGAAGAAGGGGGAAGCTAAGATACATCGGGGCCTGTAGGGGGCAGTGGTGGGCCGGAGGTAGAATTCTCACCTTCCACTCGGAAGACTCGGGTTCAATTCTCAGCCCATGCGCCTCATGAGCAGCCGGCACTGTCGGCCAGAGGAGGCTTGCACGTTGCTATGATGCTGAACAGGTGCCATCAGAGCTCCAAGGGTAGGACAGACTAGGAGGAAAGGCCTGGCAATCTACATTAAAAATCAGCCCATGAAAACCCTCTGGAGCACAATGGTCCCACCTGCAATCCATCCTCGGATGGCGCAAGACCGGGCAGTGTTCGGCTCCGCTGTGCACGGGGTCGCATGAGTAGGGGGCTGACTCACTACAGCTAACGACGATGATAACAACGTGGCCGGACTCCTGGGGGCACCTTGTGAAAACCCAGGTGATGAGAATTATGAGCCCCCTTGCTAGCAACGACGGCCTGAGACTGGAGAGGCCCAGTCCCTGTGCGGGCCGACTCACTCGTAATCCTGAACAGGCACCTGGCAGAGGGCCCTGGATGTCCAGTGGTGGACAAACTAACCAAGGCCCTACTCTCGGCAGCTCGAATTCTAACAGGAAGATGGCAATGAACAGGTACACAGGGACGGGAAGGGGCCGCTCCAGAAAGGAAGGGGAGCTCCTCAGAAGACAAAGGAGCCCTGAATCACAAAGCAGGCCCCTGGCAGGACATTCAGAGTCCCTGAGTGGTGCAATGGCTAACATGCTCACTGCTGGCTGAAAGGTCAGAGGTAGGAGTCCACCCAGAGGCACCTCAGAAGAAAGGCCTGGCCATCTCCTTCCAAAAAGTCGGTCATCGAAAACCCTACGGAGCACAGTTCTACTCTGACACCCAGGGCGTTGCCCCGAGTTGGAAGTGACAGTAACTGGCACAGTGGTGGAGGTGTAGTGCTCTCAGGTGGAGTGTCCCCGGCCCAGGAACGACCGGTGCTGGCACCCCCAGCCAGGCTTGTGCTGGGTCAGGCTCTGGCAGGATTTAGCTGCCTCGAAAGCCTGCCTCTCTTCAAACCCCATACCCTTTCTCCATCAGCTTGTGGATGAGAGCTCCGGTTCCCTAATGATCCTACAGGACAGCCGAGCAAGGGGAACCCGTGGAGGAGGAGCTGGGCAGGTGAGGAATGAAGACATTTATTGCCCATTTGGGTCTCCATCTGCAGAAAACCTTCTTTTTCCCACCCGGTGAACAGTCTAGCTCCAGAACAAACCTGCTGGGCGTTGGCGCCTTGGGTGGGAGCATGGCAAGGAAACAGGGCCGTGCTGGTTCCTTGAGGGTTTATTAAGCCGTTGTTCGAAACGATAGCCTTCTGCCTGCCTGCTGGCCGTGGAGTGTGGGGGAGGGAGGTGGCCCGCTGTCTTTGCCAAGTTCCCTGGAAGACCTGAACCGGGGTATAAAGGGCAGCTCTGTGGAGCTGGCACAGCCACCCCAGCCTCAGCGAGTGACCTTGGCAGTGACCACGGACCCCAATGATATAGACACTGCTCCTGATGGTGGTGCTCAGCCTGGTCGCCGCCGCCCTGCAGGCCCAGGACCTGTCCTTCCCCTTGGAGGAGCAGGACCTGAGCACAGACAGGGCAGGGCTGGGCGGGGGAGGTGGGGCAGGAGCCGCTGAGACCCAGGGTCGGAGGCTTGCTCCCCTCTCTGTCAGGAGACCAGCATTTTGTGGTCAGACCTTAGATATGCTCTAGGGAATGGCAAGACAGCAAAAGCCCCAGAGCCAAAGGGGCCCCCAACTAGGGATGTCAGGCCCCTCGGGAATGGGGGTGGTGGGAGATGAGAGAACCTTCTAGAAGGGGGAGGAGATCCTATACCCTGAGAAGGAGCATGGGTCCTTTGAGGGAGCCTCAGATGTGCCTGAGGGTGCTGGGGGTGTCTGGTGGGGTTGCGGTGGGTTTGTGGGAGGGAAGAAAAGGGCAGCCAGGACTGCAAAGGGCGGTGTCATCTCCCTGATCTTGGGGACGTGGTATATGAAGGCCATGGTAGCAAACACGGAGATGGAGGGGCCCCTTCAGGCTGTCAGTGCTGAGCCATGGGGCCGTGGAGGCCTTCTTCACGTACCTGTGAGTGTTCATCCGTACCGGACCCACTCCCTGGCTGCTGCACGCCTGCCCCTCCACAGCTCAGCAGTGGGGGGTGGCCCACGGGTACTCCTTATGCCAGCTGGTTTGTGGGAGTAAAACTCAACACCCCCTAAGCAAGGGAGACTCAAGAGCTGTGCTAGAAATGCGACAATCTGCTACCATTCTTCCTTCCCTGCCCCACTGACCTCCCTGCCCTGGCCAGGTGCAAAATCACTTTTCCAATATTTGTAGGAATATCAGAAGTGAGTCTTTTACAAATAACCCAATTAAGAAATGGGCAAAGGATATGAACAGACACGTCACTAAAGAAGACATTCAGGTATCTAACAGATAAATGAGGAAATGTTCACGATCATTAGCCATTAGAGAAATGCAGATCAAAACTAATATGAGATTCCATCTCACTCCAACAAGGCTGACATTAATCCAAAAAACACAAAATAATAAGTGTTGGAGAGGCTGTGGAGAGATTGGAACACTTATACACTGCTGGTGGGAATATAAAATGGTGTAACCACTTTGGAAATCGATTTGGCGCTTCCTTAAAAAGCTAGGAATAGAACTACCATACCATCCAGCAATCCCACTCCTTGGAATATATCCTAAAGAAATAAGAGCCTTTACACGAACAGATATGTGCACACCCATGTTTATTGCAGCACTGTTTACAATAGCAAAAAGATGGAAGCAACAAAGGTGCCCATCAGTGGATGAATGGTTAAATAAATTATGGGATATTCACACAATGGAATACTACGCATCGATAAAGAACAGTGAGGAATCTGTGAAACATTTCGTAACACGGAGGGACCTGGAAGGCATTATGCTGAGTGAAATTAGTCAGTTGCAAAAGGACAAATATTGTAGAAGACTACTATTATAAGAACTTGAGAAATAGTTTAAACTGGGAAGAAAACATTCTTTTGAGGTTGTGGGCGGGGGGAGGGAGGGTGGAAGACGGGTACTCACTAATTAGATAGCACATAAGAACTACTTTAGGTGAAGCGAAAGACAGCACAGAATACAGGGGAGGTCAGCGCAATTAGACTAAACCAAAAGCAATGAAGTTTCTTGAATAAACTGAATGCCTCGAAGGCCAGCGGAGCAGGGGCAGGGGTCTGGGGACCATGGTTTCAGGGGACATCTAAGTCAATTGGCATAATAAAATCTATTAAGAAAACATTCTGCATTCACTTTGAAGAGTGGCATCTGGGATCTTAAACGCTAGCAAACGGCCATCTAAGATGCATCAATTGGTCTCATCCCACCTGGATCAAAGGAGAATGAAGAACACCAAGGACACAAGGCAATTATGAGCCCGAGAAACAGGAAGGGGCACATGAGCCAGAGACTACATCAGTCTGAGACCAGAAGAACTAGATAGTGCCCAGCTACAACCGATGACTGCCCTGACAGGGAACACAACAGAGAACTTGTGAGGCAGCAGGAGAGCAGTGGGATGCAGACCCCAAATTCTCATAAGACCAGACTTAATGGTCTGACTGAGACTAGAAGGACCCCGGTGGTCATGGCCCTCAGACCTTCTGTTGGCCCAGGACAGGAACCAGTCCCAAAGCCAACTCTTCAGACATGGAAGGGACTGGACAATGGGTTAGAGAGGGATGCTGGTGGGGAGTGAGCTTCTAGGATCAGGTGGACACTTGAGACTATGTTGGCATCTCCTGCCTGGAGGGGAGATGAGAGGGTAGAGGGGGTTAGAAGCTGACGAAATGGACACGAAAAGAGAGAGTGGAGGGAGGGAGCAGTCTGTCTCATTAGGGGGAGAGTAATTGGGAGTGTATAGCAAGGCGTATATGGGTCTCTGTGTGAGAGACTGACTTGACTTGTAAACTTTCACTTAAAGCAAAGTAAAAATTATATATATAAAAAAAGAACTGAGTCTTTTATGCTGTTTGCACTGCACATCAGCTCCGGCATCTTTCTGCAGGTTGCTCCTGTTTCAGAGTTTAACTCTCGGCCCAGGGCCCCGGGCAGCAGTCAGCTGGGCTGTCCTTCCACACCTTCTCCCAGCCTCACACATCCTCAGGCTTAGCATGCTTCTTTTACCATAAGCATGGGGCTCAGGCTACGATATACTTTCTTCTACAACCCCAATGTCGAGGAACACATCACTTTGACCCCTTTAAGTCAGAAGCTGTGTCCTGTCTTGGCCACAGAACATTCCAGAAGGGAGACGGTTTCCCATGGTAAGGGAGCCTCTCACTGCTGCTGGCCCTGAACTGACTCCTTCTCTGCCCTTTCAGCAGGGGTGCAGGAGCCTTCTGTGTGTCCTCACCCACAGACCCACAGCAGGGCTGCAGGAGCCTCACGTGTGTCCTCACACACTGACCCACAGCAGGGCTGCAGGAGCCTCACGTGTGTCCTCACACACTGACCCACCCAATCTACTGTGTTCTGCTGGGGCAATCTTGTCCTACCTCCTGCCACTGGTCACAGAGTTCTGGGACTCCGACCCTCCCGGTGGCCCACGGGGCTGCCTCTGATGGTATGTCCCTCCTCTGTCCCACCCCAGTGTCTTTGTGGGTCGGACCAGTACATGAAGGAGGCCTGTGAGGTGGAGACTGTCCAGCCACTCTCACTGGAGCAGCAGGTGGAGCGACTGGTGCCTGCCTTCATGGAAGGTGAAACATCTTTCGTCAACAAGTTCCTGGAAACATATAGAACCTACGCCACCACCCAGCAGGTTCTGGAACTGTTGTTCCAAAGGTGAGCACCCCACCCTCCACAGCCCAGTGGAAACTCAGCCACCTACCAGCTGTGAGTCTGGGGAAAGTCACTCACCTCTCTGCCTCAGTTTGCTCTTCTGGAAAGGGTGTGGTAAAGGATCAACCTGCTAGAGCAACTGTCAGGACCACATGGCACAAGCCATGGGAAGTGTGTGCCTGGAGCCCAGCTCTGTGGAAAAGGCTGCTGGAGGGGCTGGATGTTCACATTTATTATTTTCCTCTCCTCCATGATGAAGCTGCTGCCTCACGCCTCACTGACCTTGTGCCCTTGACCAAACCTATTTCCCATTTGTAAAGTGGGTTGAGATGCGTCTAGTGGGTCCTTGTCCTTGGTGTAGGTAGAACAGTAGGCCCTTGGGTCTGGCAGAGGGGCCCAGGACCCTCAGATATCAGGGAAGGTGCTGGTTGGGTTCATTCATTCAACAATCATCTGTGGGTCCCCGAGTGCTGCAGACATTGTCCTAGGCACTTAAAAAAAAAGGCACTTAGCACTGTTCAATGAACAAAGCAGACAGGAAGCCCTGCCCTCCTGGGCCTCCATTCTAGTTGGGGACTGACACAGGAACACCAGATGTTGGAAGCAGATAGTGGCCACAGTGCATTAGATACAATGCCTCATGTCTCCTCTAGGTATGGACGCGACTCCCCCATCCTGTCCCGAATGGCGGAACCCAGGAGGACCTGATAGGGTGAGGGAACTCTGGGTGGAAAAGGAGGGGCTGCTGCCTCCACAGAAGGGTTGGGGGGTAGGGGGTGTGTCTGGATTGGGGCTGGTCACACCCTGGGTCCCACACATCTAGATCCCCCTGGAGGGATGAGTTCAGCGTCGCCTCCTGCAGGAGGAAAGCGGTTCACACATATCTGAGTTGGAGCCCTGGAGTCCTGGGGAGCAGAGGGGAGGCTGGGGGCTCAGACTGGCCCCTGAAGGAATCCTTCCCCCTGACAATCCCCTCCATTTCTGGTTGTCTCTTCCCCATCCCGGGACCAGACCAGGAGGCAGGAAGAAACCAGCTCCCGAATCCTGCACCCCTGTCATGGGGGCTGAGTTGCATATGGGGTCCCTGTCCCTGGGAGAACAGTGACCGTGGGAGAGGAGACCCTCATGTGCATGCAGAGAACCAGGCAGCACGCTGGTGCCTACCCTCTAGGCGGAGGGGCCCGAGGGTCTGGGCAGGCTGGGACAGGGGACAGACTGTGTGTATCCTCAGCCTCAGATATTCCTGGAGCACTACTGTGTGTCAGGCTATGAGGTGAACACGCAGACACAACCTCCCTGCCCTCCGGAGTTTACTGTCCATTGGGGAGGGGGGCCAAGAGACAGAAAGGGATGTAAGTCAGGCTTCCTGAGGAGGGAGAGTTGGTCAGATCATTGGTGGGGTGCTGCCTGAGACGGAGGCTCTGTGCTAGTCCCCTGAACAGTGACCAGGTCTGCCACTGCGAGGACAGCCAGAGGGTGGGTGCAGGATGGGGCTGGCCTTTGCAAGGATGGGGCAGACAGAGGGTCCCGGCCCTTACACGGGTGCCCTGGAGGGCAGTGTGGTGGGAAAGGCCAGGCCTCTGACCCTGTTCTTCACCACCCATCCCCAGAGCCATGTCTTTCATCTTGGAAATGTGGTTGTAGGAGTATTCCGATGGCTTTAACCAGCCCCCCAACTTTCCCTGCCTGGATCTCCTGGTGGAGTATGTGCTGAAGAACATGCCCCAGTTGGAGTTGATACATCGCGTTTATGTACTCTGTGCCATCCTGGGTCACCAGGAGCCTATTAAGGCAGCAATAGTGGGTGAGGAGGACTGGACACGTCTGCATGTGAGCTTGTGAGGGGGACATGGGGCGGGTCCCACAGGGAGGACTCTCAGAGCCGCAGATTGGGCCAGAGCTCAGAGTAACCTCAGACCCTCCTCTCGTGGACCACATTCTGGGAAGACTTCTAGGGTTGAAAACTTGGGCTTCTCTTCAGACAGTGGGATGTTTTCCTTCATTGGAAAAGTGAGAGGAAAGGCAGTCATGGTGTTAAACCTTTCTCTTCTTGCACCTCCGATGTCAGAACTAGAAAAAGCTCGCGGTGCATGGCTACCTCCAGAAGAAACTCCAGGACCACCTGCTCAGGCAGACGTTGTTCTGACACCTGTACTGGAGCTCAGTAGTGTATCAAGTCCTCCATCACCAGCACCAACACCACACCGACAGCCTGCTGGCAGGCTGGAGCCTCTTCTTGCTCTTGAACCAACACCATAGCAGGATAGAACACCAGGTCCTCCATTTTGTTGAATCTCATGACAAAAGAAAAATGAGCTTTTTCCACTTTGCATTTCTAGAAATTCATTTTACTGCATGTAGTAGGCAGAGTGGAGCCCTGGTCGTGCGGGAGTTAAGAGCTCAGCTGCTAACCAAAAGGTCTGCAGTTGAAATCCATCACCCACTCCTTAGAAACCCTATGGGGCAATTCTACTGTGTTCTTTAAGGTCACTAGGAGTCAGAATCAACTCAAAGGCAAAGGGTTTGGTTTTTTGGCTGGTAGGCAGAGTAATGCCCCCCGCCCCAAAGACGTCCATGTCCTAAGCCCTGGAATCTGTGAATGTGTTAGGTCACGTGGTAGAGGAGCGAAGCCTGCAGGTGGATGTCAGGTTGCCGCTCAGCTGACCTTGAGAAGGGAGGGTACCTGGATTACCAGGTGGATCCAGTTCCGTCACAAGGTCTTCGTCAGGGGAAGAGGGAGGCAGAGAGTGTGAGAGTCAGAGAAGAGATGCCACCGAAGGAGAACCACTGACGAGATGTGAGGAGGGCTGATGTGGCGGGCTTGGAGAGGGAGTTGGGGCCACAAGTCAAGGCATATGGGTGGAAAAGGCAAGGAAACAGATTCTCCCCTGGAGCCTCCGGGGGGAAGAAGCCCTGTGACACCTTGACTTCAACCCAACCAAAGACCAAACTCACTGCCGTCGAGTTCATTCTGACTGATAGCGACCCTACAGGACAGAGTAGAACTGCCTCGTAGGGTTTCCAAGGCTTTAATCTTTATGGAAGCAGACTGCCACGTCTTTCTCCTGCGGGAGCAGCTGGTGAGTTCGAACCACCCACCTTTTGGTTAGCAGCTGAGCGTTTAACCACTAAGCCACCAGGGCTCCTTGACTTCAGCCCTGTGAGGCTCATTTCAGACTGACTTCAAGACAGTGTGATAAGAAATTTGTGTCGTCCTAATCACCACGCTATTACGCTAAATTACTGAAGCCATTTAACAAGCTGTACCTGTCTGCAAGGAATTAGGAAGACACCACGGGTCTGGGAAAAGCCATAGCTCATAAAGCACTCTTTCAGCTTATTCAGGGAGGCAGCCGTTCCTGACCCGGGGAGGGAGGCTGAGACAGCAGGGCTGGTGGCACAGACAAGGCCCCGAGGGTCTGTCCTACCTCAAGGACCCTTGCCTACCCCTCATCAGAGGGAGGAGTAGTCACTCCTGTGTCTTCAGCAGGCTTTCTGATGACCGATAGAGTCCAGCCCAACACCAGGAGTTCTGCGTCTGGCATGAGGGACTCATGTCTGTGTGTCTGTCTGTACACGTGTCTGTACGTGTGTCTGTGTGCACTCGTGCGTCTCTGTGTGTCTGTGTAAGGAGCCCTGGTGGCACAGTGGTTAAAGTGCTCAGCTTCCAACTGAAAGGTCAGCGGTTTGAAGCTACAAGCCGCTCCAACAGAGAGAGATGTGGCAGTCAGCTTCCATAAAGATTTAAAGCCTTGAAAACACTATGGGGCAGCTCTACTCTGTCCTATAGGGCTGTTATGAGTTGGAATAGACTCTATGGCAATGGGTTTTTTTTTTTTTGGGTGTATGCGTGTGTCTCCTGTGTGTCTGTGTGTGTATGTCTGTGTATCTATCTGTCTGTGCGTCTGTGTTGGGGTGTGAGTAAAGCTGCCCCCAAAAGAAAAAGAGCCTGGAGAACTGGTGATGGAAGAATCTGGGGCACAACCACCATGACATGACCTCCCAGCACACCCCTGAAGTCATCCCAGCTGTTCCAGAGGGCATGGGCTTCTCACGGTCCACACCAGGCAAGGCCCCCCAAGCTCACCGTCCTCCTGTGTGGTAGGCCTGCCTCCCCGAGTCTGCCCCCTCTTCTCCCATCACCCCACAACCCCCAGGAGCCCACTGTGGACTGGTTCAGTGGGACCCTGATTAGCTTTCACTGGGGTCTGGCCACTTCTGGCAGACGGAGGCTGTGGGGCGGGAGGGGCGTCCTTCCTGCTACGGAATAGGGAAAGTCTGGATTGAAGACCAAGGCAGCCTGGCCCAGCCCCCTTTGGATTATGACCCCCTCAAGGCTGGCCACAGGAGTGAGGGTGGACAGAATGGCTAGCCTGCAGGGTCAGGCATGGGCTCTGGGTCACCTCTGTCAGCTAAATGGGGCTGCAGATGTCCATAAGGCTTGGCAGAATGAAACCAAAACCCTTTTTGGAAAAAAAAAAAAAGTTTTTTTTTTTTTTTTTTGAGGATACCATAATTCCAGGCTACCTCTACAAACGACTTTTGAAACAGACATGGGGAGGGATGCCTGTGGGTGTGTGGAGAGGTGGGCTCCTTGGACACAGCCATGGAGTGGACCTGCTGCCAACCTGAGCAGATGACCGGGCAGGGAGAAAGGTTGGGCCACCCCCAGGTGAGTCCCAGACCAGCGCTGGGGGCTGGGGGTGATGAGTGCCACAGCCACAGGACAAGCTACAGCGTGGGGGCTGTGGTTTGGCCCCCTGGCCTCCCCCTTCTGAGGGTCCCCAAGACATGGCTTCGTGAGACCCTGGAGGATCCACTCCCAGTTGTAGATTGAGCTACAGCATGCAAGGTGCAGGAGGGTGCCCTCCGAGCCCCGGTGGGGAGACCCCCCTCGGCAGGGAGGAGGGCTGTTGGGAAAGGCTCCCCCTTTTACATTTTTCAGGATTATTTGATTATTGTGTATTATTTCTATGCACTGTTTAGGGTCAGGCCTCAGTTTCACTAAACGTTCTGCTGGGATGTGGTCGGGTAGAAGATGAATTTGTACGTGCGTTTTGGGAAACGCAGTGGCTAAGGACTGAGCTTGTCAAGGTGGCCAGTGCACCTGCCCCTACTGACCCTCCAACAGTGGGCCTTGGCTCCCTTTCACCCATCTCGCCGGCTCCACCAGCGTTTGTCCTGAGTCCATGTCCATGTTGCAGTCATTCGTCAGGGCCCTGCACCAGACCAAGCCCTCCACCCAGAGTCTGGGTTCCTGGGCGCAGTGACATGCAGGCAGGACCCTCTCCACAGTCCTAGAGACAAAGCATTTTTCTCTGTCCCCCCGCCCCCGCTTCTCCTGCCCCTCCCCCCATTCCAGGCAGACGCCCAAGGGGGCTCCTAGTCCGCGGACCACACTGAGGGACCCCACAGGCGAAGTCAGGTGGCTGCTGAAGCTCTTTATTATGTGGGAGCCGGAGGGGGATGGGAGAAGGGAGGGGTGGGGGAGGAATGAACAGGTGTGGAGGGAGGCAGGGGACAGGTGGAGGGGCTGATCCAGGCCCAGCAGCTGGGACTTCTTCTGTGTCGGGTGGGACAGAGGCTCCCAAGATTCTTCCCGGTGCTGCTGTGGGGGTGCAGGGCCCCCAACCCTAGAACGGAGGAGGAAAAGGGGTCAGCAGGCCCCCCTGTGGATGGAGGGCTGGGCAGCTGCAGAGTCGGGCTCTCAAGGTTTGGGGGCAGGAAGACAGAGGGGACTTCCCTGCGTCTCCCACAACCAGAGCTCTCTGTGCCCGTGGGTGCCCCCGCCGGGTAGTGCGCGCCGGCTCTGGGTCCTGGCGGCGGTTCTGTCCTCCTGCTCCGCTAAGGCTGCGATACTGACCTCGGCCGAGGGGGGCGCGCGTGAGCCAGGCCGCGGCCCAGTTCCTGGGTGATGAGGGACCCACAGAGGGAAGCCCGGCAGACGTGCGGGCCAGGGAGGGCGCTCCTGGGTATGGGGAGACTCCCCCTAAGTGTCCCGGGGACGGAAATCTGAACCAGGATCAAGTCCGAGAGGCGCCCTCCGAGCAGAGAACGGTCCCTGTGTCTGTGCCCTGGGCCTCCAGGTGGCTCCTGAGTCCCACTGACCCACCACTCTCCTTTGCTTCAAGCTCACCCACCTTACTCGCTGTGGGGAGTGCAGCTCTCTGTTGGGACACAGAAAACGCATGAGGAGACGCCGGGCAGGGCAGGGGCCTACACCCCGTCTCTGCCCCGAGGGACAGAGCCTCCATGACCTGACCCAGCCCACCCTGTGGCCCAGGAGAACTAATACCACTAATAGATGACAGTGCCTTCCCCTGAGGACATAGGATGGGGGACGCGGCAGAAGCCCCTAACCCATCTGCGCAGGGGTGAAGATCTTTGAGAATCCTTTGTGCTGCATGAATTTCTGAAATTCTTCCAGGCCTTCAGCATCCATGTCCAAGTTCCTGCCTGCAGGCCAGATGAGGAGGAGGCCCGGGTTTTGGGGTCCGATTTAGGGGTCACTGTGAATCCTCCAGGCCTCCAATGAGCAGATGGGGACCACCTCCCAGCATGGGGGTGGGAGTGCCTCTGGAGGGGAGAGCTTAGCCTGAAAGGGAGCCAGGGCAGGGCCGAGGGGTGGCTCACTCACCCATGAGCTTGGCTGTTCTGAAGCCTTCCCCTCTGAGCGTCCTTGGCTGTAGAAGGTGCTGTGGTCCTTCACAGGTACGGCCTGTATGTACAGGTGAGACATGCCCCCGACTGCAGAGGCCGAAGAGAAAATGGGACTTAGCGTCATCGTGTGGGGGCAGTGCGGAAGGCCCCCTTGGCATGCCACCTTCTGACCGCCGTGTCTCCAAGGTGTCCCATCACCCGTCTCCGGGTGCACCAGCCCAGCCAGAAGCCCAGAGCTTGGGCTCCAACATTCCAAGTACTGTGACTGCCCCCTGCTGACCAGATGACCAGGACCCAAAGCTCCAGTGCAGGGTGCCGCCCCCGCAGCCCCCCACCCCCTGTGGCCCCTCTATTCACCAACACTGTCTTTACCAGGCATGTCTGTTTTCTCCAGGATGACATCTATTTGGTGGCACTGACCGTTTGACCTCCCACCCCTACCACTGACTGGGGTCCTTCCAGACAAAACAAACAAACCAAACCCGTTGCTGTGGAGTGGATTCTGACACATAGGTCCTTCCAGCCCAGCTCTTGAGTCTCCCTCCCTAAGGGGGTGCTGTTTTACTTCCACAAACCAGCTGGCATAAAGAACACCCGTGGGCCACCCCGCACTGCTGGGCTGCGGAGGGGCAGGGGTGCAGCAGCCGGGGAGAGGGCCTGGTGCGGGTGGACACTCACAGGTACACGAAGGAGGCCTCCACAGCCCCGTGTCTCAGCACTGACAGCCTGAAGGGGCCCACCTTCTGGAGCTTCTCCCCCTCCATCTCCGTGTTTGCTACCATGGCCTTCATGTACCACGTCCCCAAGATCAGGGAGATGACACCGCCCTTTGCAGTCCAGACTGCCCTTTTCTTCCCTCCCACAAACCCACCGCAACCCCACCAGACACCCCCAGCACCCTCAGGCACATCTGAGGCTCCCTCAAAGGACCCATGCTCCTTCTCAGGGTATAGGATCTCCTCCCCCTTCTAGAAGGTTCTCTCATCTCCCACCACCCCCATTCCCGAGGGGCCTGACATCCCTAGTTGGGGGCCCCTTTGGCTCTGGGGCTTTTGCTGTCTTGCCATTCCCTAGAGCATATCTAAGGTCTGACCACAAAATGCTGGTCTCCTGACAGAGAGGGGAGCAAGCCTCCGACCCTGGGTCTCAGCGGCTCCTGCCCCACCTCCCCCGCCCAGCCCTGCCCTGTCTGTGCTCAGGTCCTGCTCCTCCAAGGGGAAGGACAGGTCCTGGGCCTGCAGGGCGGCGGCGACCAGGCTGAGCACCACCATCAGGAGCAGTGTCTATATCATTGGGGTCCGTGGTCACTGCCAAGGTCACTCGCTGAGGCTGGGGTGGCTGTGCCAGCTCCACAGAGCTGCCCTTTATACCCCGGTTCAGGTCTTCCAGGGAACTTGGCAAAGACAGCGGGCCACCTCCCTCCCCCACACTCCACGGCCAGCAGGCAGGCAGAAGGCTATCGTTTCGAACAACGGCTTAATAAACCCTCAAGGAACCAGCACGGCCCTGTTTCCTTGCCATGCTCCCACCCAAGGCGCCAACGCCCAGCAGGTTTGTTCTGGAGCTAGACTGTTCACCGGGTGGGAAAAAGAAGGTTTTCTGCAGATGGAGACCCAAATGGGCAATAAATGTCTTCATTCCTCACCTGCCCAGCTCCTCCTCCACGGGTTCCCCTTGCTCGGCTGTCCTGTAGGATCATTAGGGAACCGGAGCTCTCATCCACAAGCTGATGGAGAAAGGGTATGGGGTTTGAAGAGAGGCAGGCTTTCGAGGCAGCTAAATCCTGCCAGAGCCTGACCCAGCACAAGCCTGGCTGGGGGTGCCAGCACCGGTCGTTCCTGGGCCGGGGACACTCCACCTGAGAGCACTACACCTCCACCACTGTGCCAGTTACTGTCACTTCCAACTCGGGGCAACGCCCTGGGTGTCAGAGTAGAACTGTGCTCCGTAGGGTTTTCGATGACCGACTTTTTGGAAGGAGATGGCCAGGCCTTTCTTCTGAGGTGCCTCTGGGTGGACTCCTACCTCTGACCTTTCAGCCAGCAGTGAGCATGTTAGCCATTGCACCACTCAGGGACTCTGAATGTCCTGCCAGGGGCCTGCTTTGTGATTCAGGGCTCCTTTGTCTTCTGAGGAGCTCCCCTTCCTTTCTGGAGCGGCCCCTTCCCGTCCCTGTGTACCTGTTCATTGCCATCTTCCTGTTAGAATTCGAGCTGCCGAGAGTAGGGCCTTGGTTAGTTTGTCCACCACTGGACATCCAGGGCCCTCTGCCAGGTGCCTGTTCAGGATTACGAGTGAGTCGGCCCGCACAGGGACTGGGCCTCTCCAGTCTCAGGCCGTCGTTGCTAGCAAGGGGGCTCATAATTCTCATCACCTGGGTTTTCACAAGGTGCCCCCAGGAGTCCGGCCACGTTGTTATCATCGTCGTTAGCTGTAGTGAGTCAGCCCCCTACTCATGCGACCCCGTGCACAGCGGAGCCGAACACTGCCCGGTCTTGCGCCATCCGAGGATGGATTGCAGGTGGGACCATTGTGCTCCAGAGGGTTTTCATGGGCTGATTTTTAATGTAGATTGCCAGGCCTTTCCTCCTAGTCTGTCCTACCCTTGGAGCTCTGATGGCACCTGTTCAGCATCATAGCAACGTGCAAGCCTCCTCTGGCCGACAGTGCCGGCTGCTCATGAGGCGCATGGGCTGAGAATTGAACCCGAGTCTTCCGAGTGGAAGGTGAGAATTCTACCTCCGGCCCACCACTGCCCCCTACAGGCCCCGATGTATCTTAGCTTCCCCCTTCTTCCTTCCTGAAACAAGATACAGGGTCCAGGCTCCCACCTAGCTCTCTCACCAACCCACTGTTGTTCAACTCGAGCGGTCACTCTGCTGGTGACCCTGGCTCTCCACTGCACTTTCACCTCCCTGTCCTATTTGACTCCACAGCCCTCCTGAGGGTCTTCCCACTGTCTCCATTTCACAATGTGAGGTACAAAGTCACCAAAGGCCAGACTCAAAGGTCAAACTTGTCTGGGCACCCAGATTCCTGCTGCCCTCTGAATAAGGAGTTCCCCCTTCTCTTTCCCATGACAGGTGGAGCTCCTGGGCTTGAGGTGTTTGTCCTGAGACCCAGGGCTGACCCCAGGAGGAAGCCAAGGGCCACAGGTTGATGTTGTGAACCTCACGATGGCATCTTTGTGCCCCTCTGGCCCAGGGTGTGCCTCCCCATGCACTCTCAGTAACCCCTGGCTGACAGCAGTGCAGGTGTCAGCTTGATTTAGTAATCCCCCCCCGCCAGAAGGTGCTATTTAGCACAACCCTCCCTCCTTGGGGTGAGGAAGGGGCAGGGCTGGTGCCCTTTCAGGCAGGTCCAAGCCTCCATAGTGACCTCCTCCCAGGGACACACAGTGTTTCTGTCCACTACAGGGTCCCAGGGGTGATCTGTGATGTCCCAAGAACGCTTTATGACCCAGCTCCTGGAAGAGACTCCTCAGCACTGCCCCGTTCTTAGAGGAACCGGGACACTTGGGGCATAGGAGGGGACTGAGAGGCAGCGTCCGTCCACAGGCCAGCAAGGGTTTTGTTGGGAATAAATGTGCTGATTTCATGCTGGCAGGTCCGGGTGGTCCTGTGAGCATCCGTCACAGGGGTGGGTAAGAAAGCATATCATCCCTACAGGTTTATACATGGCTGTGCGAGTGTGCTCAGGTACCCTGCTCCAATCAAGAAGCGAAACACCCGGTAGCAGAATGGGAACCCAGAGCAGTGGATGGGGCTAAAACCACAAGCCCCTGGGATTCCGGGACCAGAATCCAGCCTCTATCTGGGCTGTCAGTGCTGCTGCAGGATTAGAGACAAATAGAGCAGGGTTGGGCCAAGGGGACCAGAGCTGTCCTCACTCTGCGAAGACGGGAGTCGAGAGCCACACGTGCTGGGAAATCTGTGCCTAAGAGTCTCTGCCCACAGGCTCAGTTTCTCCAGAGAAGCCTTGCTGTGGGTGGCTGGAACTCCACCCTTACATTCAGCAAGGATGTAAGACCTCCTTCATACCACTCGTGGAAAGTTTTAGCTATTTATCGAGGGTAAATAATTGTGAACCTGGAATTCTCTTTTCAGCTAGGTTACCTTTTAAAGGAGAACAAAATAACCGCAGTTCAAGAACCATCATTGCCTGAGAAATTTTAGTACCCAGAGCTCTCTGGAACTCTCGTTAGACATTATTAGGAAAATATTAATTAAATAGTGCATGTAAAAAATTTAAGGTATTTGTTAAAAGTCTAGAAGTGAAACAAATAACTTTAAAAAAACCACAGAATTTAAAAATACCGAAAAAGAAAAGAAACAGTGAAAAGTTCGCTAGTCAATAGAAGTCAAGAAAGACGAGAAACAAATAGAAAATTCAAAATACGACCACAGGAATATGAATTCTATGCCCAGCGAAAATACCCTTGAAGAATGAAGGTAAAGTAAAGATATTATCATAAGGAAAACTAAGAGGATCCATAGTTAACAGACTTCTCTAAAGGAAATAGTAAAGAACATTCTTCAGATGGATGGGAAATGATACCAGAATGAATCTTTGAATCATCAGAGTGAAGGAAGAACAACAGAAGTGGCGAATATCTGAGTAAATATAAGTAATTTTTATTCTATCAAGTTCTTTAAAATATGTATGATGGTCAAAAGAAAAAAATTATTATGTGTCCTATTGGGGGCTTTGAATGTATATAGATGTAATGCATATGATAAGTACAACAGAAAAAGGAGAAAATCTTGGTCAATATTCTACATCCTACTTGAAGTGGTAAAATATTAACTCTGTGAAAGGTTGCAAAAAGCTAAGTGTGTACATTGTAATTCCTAAAGCAGGCGCTCTAGAAAACCCAGGGCCATCTAAGAATCCAACTCATAGCGACTCTATAGGACAGAGTAGAACTGCCCCATAGGGTTTCTAAGGCTGTAAATCTTTACAGAATCAGACTGCCACATCTTTCTCTCGCATAATGCCTGTGAATCCAACCATTAGGCTTTGGATTAGCATCACCAGGGCTCCTCTCTACAAAAAGATACAGTTAAAAAAAAAAAGTTAATTAATTAAGTTGAAATACTAAAAAATATTCAAATGGTTCCAAAAGAAGGCGTGGGAGGAGAAAGACAGAAACCAAAAACAGAGGGAATAGAAAGCAAATAATAAAGAGATATACCTAAATTGAAATGTATCAATGGTTCCATTAAACATAAATGGACTAAAAACACCAATTAAAAGACAGAGCTTTCTATAATGGATAAACAAATAAGACCCAACTCTATGCCGTTAATATGAAACACACTCTTGAATATAACGATGTGGGTAGGTATCATGGATTGAATCGTGTCCCCCCAAAATATGTACCAACTTGGTTAGGCCATGATTCCCTGTACTGTGCGATTGTCCACCATTCTGTCTTTTGATGAGATATTCCTATGTGTTCTAAATCCTATCAGTGTTATGTTAATAAAATGGATTAGTGGCAGTTATATTGATGAGATCTACAAGATTAGATAGTGTCTTAAGCCAATCTCTTTTGAGATTTAAAAGCGAGAAACAAGCAGAGAGACGTGGGACCTCATACCACCAAGAAAGCAGCGCTGGGAGCAGAGTACGTCCTTTGGAAGTTCCTGCACTGAGAAGATCCCAGACCAAGGGAAGACTGATGACAAGGACATTCCTGCAGAGCAACAGACAGAGAAAGCCTTCCCCTGGAACCTGAATTCGGACTTCTAGCCTACTGGACTGTAAGAGAATAAACTTCCCTTTGTGGTATTTCTGTTACAGCAGCACTAGATGACTAAGACAACAGCCATGCAAGCAGCAGTCAAGAAATCCAAAGGCACATTGCATTGGGCAAATCTGCTGCAAAAGACCTCTTTAAAGTGTTCAAAAGCAAAGATGTCACCTTGAAGACTAAGGTGTGCCAGACTCAAGCCATGGTGTTTTCAATTGTCTGATATGCATGTGAAAGCTGGATGTTGAATAAGGAAGACCAAAGAAGAATTGACACCTTTGAATTGTGGTGTTGGAGAAGAATGTTGAATATACCACAGACTGCCAAAAGAACAAACAAACCTGTCTTGGAAAAAGTACCACCAGAATGCTCCTTAGAAGCAAGGATGGCAAGACCACGTCTCACATACTTTGGGCATGTTGTTAGGAGGGATCAGTCCCTGGAATAGGACATCATGCTTGGTAAAGTAGGGGGTCATTGAAAAAGAAGACCCTCGATGAGATGTATTGACACAGTGGCTCCAACAATGGGCTTAAGCCCAACAATCTTGAGGGTGCTGCAGGAACGAGCAGTGCTTCATTCTGTTGTACATAGGGTCGCTATGGGTAGGAATTGACTCGATGGCACCTAACAGCAACAACAACATGGTAGATTGAATAAACTGCACATATTAAAAGTGTAGAATCTGGTAACTTTTGATATGTGAGATCATCACTGCAATCAAGAAAGTTAACATATATATTAATCCTAAGAGATTCTTGAGCTCATTTGTAATCCCACCCTCTCATCCTTGTCTGCCTACCTCTCACCCTTCCGGGCAACCCCTGCTCTGTTTTCTGACATTATGAGTTAGTTTGTGTTTTCTAGAATCACATAAATGGAATCATACATTAAGTACTCATTTTTATCTGGATTTTTTCACCCATCGTAATTAGTTTTTAAAGTATGACTATAGGCTTAATTGATCCAATTCTCTCAGACACACCAGACTCTGAGCAAAGAAGGCTCTTAAATGTGACAAAAAATTTCCCTGAACTTAAAAAATCTTGTACATCTATTAAATCAAGATTATAAATTTGGTATATCACATTCCCTCACACATTTTAAACACCTAAAACAGTTTACACAAGACACCCCATGATTACCAAATTCATTGGAACCTTGTATGAACACAATCTACACAAAGCTACTCTTGTTTTTAGATACATTCCTGGGTTTTCACATTGTCGTAAGCAATCAAAGAAAACAGAACTATCTTAGACCAAACAAAACTCTTTGGTAAGAGTCTCTGGGCTGCACCCAGGTTGCCTGGTTTTCTCAAACACTTGGGACCCCTAGCTCAGGTCCCGATCGAAATGCTCCTTGGAAGCAAGAATGGTGAGGCTGCGTCTTACACATTTTGGACATGTTGTCAGGAGGGATCATTCCCTGGAGAAGGACATTATGCATGGTAAGGTACAGACAGGGTGAGCAAAAAAGAGGAAGACCCTCAATGAGATGGATTGACACAGTGACTACAACAATGGGCTCAAGCATGACAATGATTGTGAGCATGGTGCAGGACCGGGCAGGCTCTTGTTCTGTGGTATGTAGGGTCACTGTGAGTTGGAACCAACTCGACGGCACCTAAGAACAACAACAACAACAATACCCCTAATGGGAATGTCTTAGTCCTACTTCAATCCTCCAGATACCTCCCCACCTCCAATCCCAAGGACTTACACATAAAAAGAGACATTCCTAGGGCACTTATGTAGTAGGTGTCCACACCTGAGTTAGTTTCTAATTTTCAAAGGAAAAGCACCTCCGGCTGGTTACCACCTCAGTCACAGGAGACCCACCTGATCCTCCCAAACAAGAGGCTCGATTTGTGCTGAGGGTCGGGGGAGGTTCTGCTCGAGGTGGAGGGGGTGCTGGGCTCCAGGCAGAGGGTCTGGGCGACCCTCTGGCCCCACATTGCGTGCCAAAACTGTTGGCGAAACCTAAAAGGTGGATCCTTGTCTGGCGCTCTCAGACCTGCCAATAATCTGGACACCCAATAATCTGGACACCGGCCTTTGAGAAAGAGAAAATAACATTATTGCAACGCGCAGAACAAGATGCTGGGAGGAAGTTCCTCAGATCTGACTCCCCAAGCTATGGGGAAGCAGGGCTTATATGTGATTGGGGCAGCAAGATGATAGCCGAGCAAGTGTACTGGGGAGGGAAAATTCTAGAAGGTGGCCAGGAAACAGGAGCTGTCTTGGTTTTTGTCAGACTCTCGCTTTGGAGTAGGGTCTGGGTGATGATTTGTCTTCTTAATCGTTTCACCTGTCACTGCATCATCTGTTGAGATCAATTAGTGGTCACAGTTGGACCTTCCGTGCATGCAGGATGGGCCAAGTCTGGCTTGGGCTAGTTTAAGGACTAATGGAAATTTACTGGCATTCATGGGGTAGGGATACAACTCCTTGTTACCCACATCTGGGAGTTCTCCAGGCCTCTCCCACCTCCTCAGCCTCCAGAGCTTGTCTGCCTCTTGATCCCTCGCAACTCTCACTCCCCGCACCTGGACTGTGTCCTCACCCTTCCCACCTCCACTTTCCCCACCCCTGGGATTTATCCCGTAGACAGACTCTCACACAAATACCTGTCCACAAATTCTCACAGCAGCACTACTCCCTCCCATCAGTCAAAAGGTGGATACAACCCAAAGTCTAGCAACAGACGACTGGACGAACAAAGCATGGGCCATCCACACAATGGGATGCCACTGGGCCTTAAAAGGAATTAGAAACTGACAAGTCTACAATGTGGATGAGGCTCAAACTCACAAAGCTAAGTGAAAGTGTGGACACAAAAGGCCACATATTTCCACTGAGATAAGAAATCCAGAGCAGGTAAACCCATAGACACAGAAAACCAATCACCGATGGCCATGGGCACGTGGGAGGGGCCATGGGGAGGGCGGCTCAATGGGAACAGGGTTTCTCTTTTTGGTGAGGGCAATGTTCTGAGGTACGTAGATACCGGTGATGGTTGGATAGGATTTTGAAAGTACATTTGCTGTTGTTAAGTGCCATCAATTTGGCTCCAACTCACAGCGACCCTATAGGACAGACTAGAACTGCCCCATAGGGTTTCCAACGAGCGGCTGGTGGATTTCAACTGTGGACCTTTTCATTAGCAGCCAAGCTCTTAACCACTATGCCGCTAGGGCATACATAAAGACACTATATTATACACATTTAAACTATTAAAACAAAACTTTATTAAATGAGAAATCTACCAGTTAAAATAGTATCAACTATAATGTGAGCTGGAAAAAGACTACAAATAAACCACAGAAATACTGAATCAGGTAAGGGTGAGAAAGGATCTCGTTCTGAGGCCAACACTCCCTGGCTTGGTTGAGAAGCTGCTGTGAGGGAGGTGGGACAACTGGCTCAGCCTCTGGTGCCTGGGCCAGAGCTGGAGATGCCAGACCTGGGGCTGCATCAAGCTCCCGTGTTCCTTGAGGAAGAGGGTCTACATCAGCTGGCGGTCCGGGAGCTGATTCTGGAGATGACCTGGGATAAGAATCCAGCTTCCCCGCAAGCTCTAGGTGTGACGCCTGGGCCACGGCTGCAGATGGAATACCTGGGGCTACATCGAGCCCTGGTGTTGGTGCAGGAGCATGGTTGGCATCACCAGGTGGTCTGGGATCCGGTTCTGGAGGTGGCCCAGGACAAGAACACAGCTTTCCAGCAGCTCGCAGACTACTGGCTGATGTTGGTCCTTCTTCTGCACCAACGATGGGTCTCAATGTAGCTCCGGGTCCTCTGTCTCCGTCTCTGGCCCAGGCAGTAGGCGAAGAGCTTGCTGGGAAGCCAGCTTCTTACCCTGGCCCACTTCCTGAACAGGCTCTCGGACAACAGGCTGGTGTGGAACCTACTCCTGCGCCAACACCGAGGCTTCATGTAGCCCCAGGTCCTTCATCTCCAGCTCTGACAAAGAGCTTGGTGCCTGGGACGGAGCTGGAGATGGAGGACCTGGGGATGTGTTGATCTCTGGTGTTGCTGCAGGGCCAGGATGGATGTCAGCCAGTGGTCCTGGAGTCAGTTCTGGAGGTGGCCCAGGGTAAGAACCTGGCTTTCCAGCAGTCTTCTGGTTCGGTGCCTCAGCCAGATGTGGAGATGGAGGGTCTGGGGCTGCATCGAGCCCCAGTGTTGGTGCAGGACAAGGACCAACGTCAGCCAGCGGCCTGGGAGTTGGTTCTAGAGGTGGCCCATGTTCCGATGCCAGGCCTCCAGCAGGCTCTTCTCTTAGCGCCAGTGCCGGAACTGGTGATGAAATAGCCAGTGGTCTACAGAGCTCCTGCGTTAGTGGGGAAGCTGGCTTCACACCTGCAGGTGGTCACGGAGCCGTTCTGGAGGTGGTCGTCAACAGGAAGCCAGCCCTCTAGTCAGCTCTCCATTTGGTGCCAGGGATGGAGCTGTTGATGGACCTCTTTATGGAGAACCTGGTGTCCTATCCTGCTCCGGTGTTGGCTCAGGAGCAGGACCTACCTGACCAGGTGGTACAGCAGACAGTTGTGGAGGTGGCCCAGGAGGAGACTCAGCCCCTCCGGCAGGCTCTCCGCCTAATGACAGAGCTGGTGGTGGAGGACCTGGTGTCCTATCCAGCTCCGGTGTTGGTTCAGGAGCAGGATCTACCTGACCAGGTAGTACAGCAGACAGTTGTGGAGGTGGCCCAGGAGGAGACTCAACCCCTCCGGCAGGCTCTCTGTCTGGTGTTGGTGCTGGTGCTGGAGGACTTGATACTCTACTGAGCTCCAGTACAGGTGTCAGAACAACGTCTGCCTGAGCAGGTGGTCCTGGGGTTTCTTCTGGAGGTAGCCATGCACCGCGAGCTTTTTCTAGTTCCGACATTGGACGTGCAAGAAGAGAAATGTTTACCAACATGACTGCCTTTCCTCTCACCTTTCCAACAAAGGAAAACATCCCACTGCTATGAAGAGAAGCCCAAGTTTTCTACTCTAGAAGTCTTCCCAGAATGTGGTCCACAAGAGAAGGCTCTGAGGTCACTCTGAGCTCTGGTCCAATCTATGCCTTTGGGGGTCCTCCCTGTGGGACCCGCCCCATGTCCCCCTCACAAGCTCACATGCAGGCGTGCCCAGTCCTCCTCACCTGCTATCGCCGCCTTAATGGGCTTCTGGTGACCCAGGATGGCACAGAGTACATAAACGCGATGTATCAACTCCAACTGGGGCATGTTCTTCAGCACATACTCCACCAGGAGATCCAGGCAGGGGAAGTTGGGGGGCTGGTTAAAGTCATTGGAGTACTTGTATATCCACGTTTCCAGAATGAAAGACATGGCTCTGGGGATGGGTGGTGAAGAGAAGGGTCAGAGGCCTGGCCTTTCCGACCACACTGCCCTCCAGAGCACCCGTGTACGGGCCTGGGACCCTCTGTCTGCCCCGTCCTTGCAAAGGCCAGCCCCATCCTGCACCCCACCCTCTGGCTGTCTTGGCAGTGGCAGACTTGGTCACTGTTCAGGGGGCTAGCACAGAGCCTCCGTCTCAGGGAGCACCCCACCCATGATCCGACCAACTCTCCCTCCTCAGGAAGCCTGACTCACATCCCTTTCTGTCTCTTGGCCCCCTCTCTAGTGCAGAGTAAACCCCCGAGGGCAGGGCGGTTATGTCTGCGTGTTCACCTCACAGCCTGACACACAGTAGTGCTCCAGGGATATCTGAGGCTGAGGATACACACAGTCTGTCCCCTGTCCCAGCCTGCCCAGACCCTCGGGCCCCTCCGCCTAGAGGGTAGGCACCAGCGTGCTGCCTGGTTCTCTGCATGCACATGAGGGTCTCCTCTCCCACGGTCACTGTTCTCCCAGGACAGGGACCCCATATGCAACTCAGCCCCCATGACATGAGTGCAGGATTCGGGAGCTGGTTTCTCCCTGCCTCCTGGTCTGGTCCCGGGATGGGGAGGAGACAATCAGAAATGGAGGGGATTGTCAGGGGGAAGGACTCCTTCAGGGGCCAGTCTGAGCCCCCAGCCTCCCCTCTGCTCCCCAGGACTCCAGGGCTCCAACTCAGATCTGTGTGAACCGCTTTCCTCCTGCAGGGGGCGACGCTGAACTCATCCCTCCAGGGGGATCTAGATGTGTGGGACCCAGGGTGTGACCAGCCCCAATCCAGACACACCCCCTACCCCCCAACCCTTCTGTGGAGGCAGCAGCCCCTCCTTTTCCACCCAGAGTCCGCTCACCCTATCAGGTCCTCCTGGGTTCCGCCATTCGGGACAGGATAGGGGGAGTCGCGTCCATACCTAGAGGAGACATGGGGCATTGTATCTAATGCACTGTGGCCACTATCTGCTTCCAACATCTGGTGTTCCTGTGTCAGTCCCCAACTAGAATGGAGGCCCAGGAGGGCAGGGCTTCCTGTCTGCTTTGTTCATTGAACAGTGCTAAGTGCCTAGGACAGTGTCTGCAGCACTCGGGGACCCATAGATGATTGTTGAATGAATGAACCCAACCAGCACCTTCCCTGATATCTGAGTGTCCTGGGCCCCTCTGCCCACCCCCAGGGACTACTGTTCTACCTACACCAAGGACAAGGACCCACTAGATGGCATCTGAACCCCCTTTACAAATGGGAAATAGGTTTGGTCAAGGGCACAGGGTCAACGAGGTGTGAGGCAGGAGCTTCTTCATGGAGGAGAGGAAAACAACAAATGTGAACACCCTTCCCCTCCAGCAGCCTTTTCCACAGAGCTGGGCTCCAGGTACACACTTCCCATGGTTTGTCCCATGTGGTCCTGAGAGTTGCTCTAGCAGGCTGATCCTTTATCACACCCTTTTCAGAAGAGCAAACTGAGGCAGAGAGGTGAGTGACTTTCCCCAGACTCACAGCTGGTAGGTGGCTGAGTTCCCACTGGGCTGTGGAGGGTGGGGTGCTCACCTTTGGAACAACAGTTCCAGAACCTGCTGGGTGGTAGCGTAGGTTCTATATGTTTCCAGGAACTTGTTGACGAAAGATGTTTCACCTTCCATGAAGGCAGGCACCAGTCGCTCCACCTGCTGCTCCAGTGAGAGTGGCTGGACAGTCTCCACCTCACAGGCCTCCTCCATGTACTGGTCCGACCCACAAAGACACTGGGGTGGGACAGAGGAGGGACATACCATCAAAGGCAGCCCCGTGGGCCACCGGGAGGGTTGGAGTCCCAGACCTCTGTGACCAGTGGCAGGAGGTAGGACAAGAGTGCCCCAGCAGAACACAGTAGATTAGGTGGGTCAGCGTATGAGGACACACGTGAGGCTCCTGCAGCCCTGCTGTGGGTCAGTGTGTGAGGATACCCGTGAGGCTCCTGCAGCCCTACTGTGGGTCAGTGGATGAGGACGCACGTGAGGCTCCTGCAGCCATGCTGTGGGTCAATGGATGAGGACGCACGTGAGGCTCCTGCAGCCCTGCTGTGGGTCAGTCTATGAGGACTCATGTGAGGTTCCTGCAGCCGTGCTGTGAGCCAGTGCATAAGGACACACGTGATGCTCCTGCAGTCCTACTGTGGGTCAGTGTGTGAGGATACATGTGAGTCTCCTGCAGCCCTGCTGTGGGTCAGTTGTGAGGACACACGTGAGGCTCCTGCAGTCCTGCTGTGGGTCAGTCTTTGAGGACACACATGAGGCTCCTGCAGCCCTACTGCGGGTGAGTGGGTTAGGACACACGTGAGGTTCCTGCAGCCCTGCTGTGGGTCAGTGGGTGAGGACACACAGAAGGCTCCTGCAGCCCTGCTGAAAGGGCAGCAGAAGATATCAGCCCAGGGCCAGCAGCAGTGGGAGGCTCAATTACCGTAGGAAACCGCCTCCCTTCTGGAATGTTCTGCGTCCGAGTCAGAACACAGTTTCTGACCTAAGGGGGTCAAGGTGATGTGTTCCTCGACATCGGAGTTTGTAGAAAAAGGTATATCATAGCCTGAGCCCTATGCTTTAGGGGAAAAGGAGCCTGCTAAGCCTGAGGATGTGTGAGGCTGGGAGAAGGTGTGGAAGGACAGTCCAGCTGACTGCTGCCCAGCGCCCTGGGCCAAGAGTTAAACTCTGAAACAGGAGCAACCTGCAGAAAGATGCCGGGGCTGGTGTGCAGTGCAAACAGCATAAAAGACTCATTTCTGATATTCGTGCACCTGGCCAGGGCAGGCAGGACAGTGGGGCAGGGAAGGAAGGATGGTGGCAGATTCCTCTGGGAGGGGTCTGGAGTCCCTTGAGAGGGAAAGCCCTGGGAGAGAGATAGAGATCTCTGGGGTAGAGCCTGGGCCCTGGGCTCCCTCTAGCCATCTGGGGTCCTGAGAGGGTAACCCACGCCCCCGCACTCACACGGAATCTGCACCAGCCCTTCCTGGTCCATTTCTTGGGGTCGGTGTATTCGATGGTGCCATCTTCCTTCCCCTTATGGATCTCCTTCGGGGGGTTCTGAAGAGACAGAGCCCAGCAGTGACCCGGGAGGCATCAATTGCCCCTCCCAGCCACCTCTTTCCCTCTCTGCCCCTTTAGGCCTTTGTGCCCCCTGGGCCTCAGAGGAGCTCCCAGTTCTCTGTCTACACCACGTGCTTGGCAGGTCGGCCTGGGGCTGCACCATCCAGCCCCGTCCAAGTTCACTGACCGGAGATAGAAATGGCAACCTCTGAGTATTGCAGCAGGATCTGGTAGGAGCTGGGCTGGCACAGGGTTAGCAGTGAGCGGTCAATGCGGGAAGCTAGGACTGCAGGGTGCCTGGCCCACCCAGAGCGAGCTGGAGCTCAGAGAAGGCCCCCGTGAGAGTACCAACTCAGTTTGTGGCCCCCTGACCATCCCTCCCTAAAGCCCTGGTGTGAAGTGAGGCCCCCGGGTAGGAGCTTAGGTTGCACATCCTATGTGATCAGGGGGTTGGGGCAGGAACGTGAAGTGGGTCTCCACCTTTGCCACGCCAGGCCCTAGTCTCCGAGGCACCCAACCTGATGGACCAGGCCACTCGCCATCCCATTCCAGGTCAGTCCAAGGCTTATGAACCCAGTGATGGTGAGGGGCTATGGGGACGGAGCTAGGAGCCCTCAGTGAGTGCCAGTCCTGAGGCAGCAGAAGCACCATTTTCATCTTCTTCCTCCTCACCTTTCCCCTCCCAAATCTCCCCAGATCACGTGACCCCCTCCTTCCCTGACCCAACCCTCTTCCCTCCCATTTGGATCCTGCCTCTTCCAACAACTTTCTGCTTCATCAGTTCTGCCCTCATTTCCTCGCTGCCTCCATTGCCAGGGACCCCACGGGGACAAGGGCTGGCATGGCCTGGGGGCTGGTGTGACCTGGGGGAGGGGTGTAGGGCTGTCCAGGTGGGATCACAGTGGTGGTCTGGTCTGAATTGGCAGCCCTGGGCCGCCCTGTGTTACCTTTAGGGTCTTTTCAGTAAATGGCAGGATCTTTCTAGAGCGGGAACTGAAAGCATGCCTCAGCCTTCGAGAAAGGGTCAAACTGCTGGATTTCTTAAACTCTGGGGGAATCGAAGAAGGCAGACAACGGGAAAACATGTTTCCAGCTCCAGCGTCTCCACTCAAGTGAGCTGGTAGGGGGCTGTCTCTAGAATGTGGGTGCCTGGTTACCAGGGTTCCAAGTTCTATGTACTCCATCACCAAGGAAGTGAGGTCATATCCTGGGTCCCCTGACCTGGGCCCAATCTCCCATAATACCTCCCCCAAGGCGGTGGGTTTTTTTTTTTTTTTTTTAATTTGGAAGTCCCTTCTGGGCTGTTGAATGCCCACCTCTCCCCTTGCCATCTCCATAACTGTACACCTTGGCACCAACACAGTGCCCCGCAGAACCCAGGGCAGACCTGGGTGAGCCAGGGCCCCAGCTTTGAGCAGACAGAGCCAGCTCCAGACACAGCTTATCCCTCTTAAGCTGTTTGTGACCCTGGACAAGTCTTTGTGCTTCTCAGAGCCTCCTCACTCTCCCCATCACATAATGGGGATCATTCTAGCATCTTCTTCCTAGGGAAGTCAGCAGGTGTATGTGAGATACCACCTATAAACCCATGGGCTGGTGTCACACGTAGCTAACACACAAATTCAGAGATGGGAGAATTTCAAGCGGGGGTAGGAAGCAGCATGGAGGACACCTCAAAACAGGGCTGGGTTCTGGTGGTGTGAGCTTGGGAAAGTCACTTCCCCGTGTGCACCAGAGGGTTTGGAATTAAACAAACATCAAAACCCTCCAATAACTTCCATTATTTAAAATCTGACCCAGTGTCTCATCTCGGACTAGGGGATGGGCAGCCTGCACAATGGCCCCCAGCTATCCCACCTGCTGGCCTCCACATCCTGCGTGACCCCTTTCCCTAGTGTGAGCGGGAGTCACGGACTTGATTCTCAAGAATGTTGTTGTTTGGTGCCGTCGAGTGATTTCTACTCACAGTCACCCCATTTGGGCAATGTCTCCCGGCTCTCTCTTATGCTCCCTCTCGCTCTGTCATCGCCCCCCACCCTGCGCACCCCAGGAAGGAGCTGTGATGTATGGCCTGCCCTGTGAGGCTGACATGAGAATGACCCAAGGCCCTAATCAACAGACACAGAGGAACTGAGGCCCCCAGTTCAACAGCTCACAAGGTCCTGCCCACAACTCAGAGTGAGCAGGGAGCGGATCCTCCCCAGTCGAGCCTCCGTTGAGACCGCAGCCCCAGCCTTGTGAGAGAACTTGGGGCAGAGTCATCAGCTAAGACATGCCTCGTTCCTGGTCCACAGATACTGTGAGATCATCAGTGTGTCCTGTTGTGAGTCATGAGTTCTGGGGTGATGTTGTCACAGGGCAGGAGACAGCTCCTCCAGCCCCCCAGGTCCTGGGACCTGGACCTGCCCTCCTCCTGCCTCCCTCCTCTCCTCCCCAGTTCCCTTCTGCCACACTGGCTGCTTTCCAACACCCTCTCTGGGCAAATTCACAACGACTCCCAGTCTCTGCACCAACTGTGTCTTCTCCCAGGCACACTGTCCCCCGACTTGTGCAGGGCTGGCCCCTCCTGTCATTCTGGTCACAGATAAATGTCACGTCAGTGAGGCTCTGGACCCCCACCCAGTGGTCCCAGCCCTCGCTCACTGGCTGCAGGCTGCGTCATTTTCTCTATGGAATACGCTCTTTTCTCTCTCATGTATTTGTCTTCATGCTCTTGTCCCTCTCCCCTCCACTGTGCGCTCCTGGGGCAGCAACCACGTCTGTCATTTTCAGCTCCCTCCCAGGACCTAACACAGACCGGCCCACAGTGAGAGCTTGGGCGCCATTGCTGAGTGAATAAATGGCGGGATCTGATTCACTCCGTGCCTCTGACCAGCTAGGACTGGGGCGTGGATGGTAACATTAGGAGGTGTAACTCTGACACAGGTGAACAGCCAGAATGACCTTGGGGTGACTGTTCCCTGGTCCAGCTGCTCCAGCAAAGCCCAGAGGGCACCAATGACTGAGGAGTCTGCCACCCTCTGGTGGTCAGCATTAGCACTCAGCCCCAGGCAGGTCAACTCACCACAAATGCACGCCTGTGTTCAAGCTCCTGGAAGCAGTAGCTCTCCTGGGTTCCAGGGGGAGAAAGAGCAGGGTCTGCAGATCCGTGGGTGGTGTCGGGGACCTCAGGAGACTCTCTAGCCCCCTCTTTGCCCCCACAGGCCCTGGGGTGTCCAGCTCACTCACGAGGCATCCTCCCCACATTCAGGGTAAAGAACCCACTTCCTCAGGAGGACCCCTGAGGCTCCACCAAGGACCAGTCCTGACCCTGGACCTGGCCTCACGGTCCATGGCTCTGCCCCGCCCTGCCCGACCCCAGGCCCCTGCTCCCACACCCCAACACTCTTGCTGGGTGAAAATTCTATTCCAGGAAGTAGAAAGCATTTTCCTAGGACCTCAGAGCACAGTGGGTCATGGACAGAGAACCAAGGTCAGCAGAAACTGTTTTTAGCCTTGGGACTCTGGGGGTCACCCACTCCAAGCACCCCAATTTACAGAGGAGGAAACAGAGGCTTTCTTTCCTGCAGCCCCCTCTACTCTAGAAGGACCCATCCTAGTTCCAGAGGCCCAGAGCGGTGACTGCAGGACCAGGCCTTGTCCTCTCTGGGTCACCCTGGGGATGGCTGGCCCTGGCAGGTCCCTGGGAACCTTGGGGTCCCCCTCCCTTTATTTGGGCACCCCCCCACCCATGCTGGGGGCTGTGGGATTGTTGGTAGGAGACTGGAGGCCACTGTCCCAAGACAGAGCTGCCTCCACCCTAACCTGTCTCTAACCTTCCTGCTGTCCTCTTCTCCTCTGACCCCACCTGCATGGCCCCATCTGTGAAGTCAGTGTGTGCGTTTGTGTGTGTGTGTGTGTGCATGTGCACGTATTGTGTGTATGGGGGGGGTTATGAGAGGAAGTTGGCCCCTTAAGGAGAGGAGGTACCCGGGGTTCCCCACACCTTGGCAGCTCTCATTTCCAAAGCAAACCCCATAATAGTGGTTGGGCCTGGCCTAAGAGGCCAGAACCTTCCTCATCCTCTGGGCTCTGCACACTTCTGTGTCCATCCCTGCCTTTCTCTTGGACTCAGTTTCCCAATTGTGCACTGAGGGTTTGGATGGGGAACTGCTTCAGCGCTGGCTGAGGGAGGACATGGGGCCAGGACCACACGCTGGGGTGGATGTGGGTTGAAGCTCAGGGTGAGCACAACACTCAGACTCCTTAGTGTGAGGGACATGGGTAGACGCTGCCCGGGACGGCCAGGCAATGTCCATGGCCCAGGGCCAATGGGGCCTGTGTGGCCTGGGGCAGAGTGTATAAGTGAGCCGCCTCCCCTTCTTGCAGGCACAAGGTGCTCTGTTTGTGGGGGGTCCCATGCGGTCCTACTCTCACCTCCACCAACTCTGTGTCCCCCACCTACATGGGGCCTGGGGTCCTGGGATCACTCTGCCCTGGAGGGGCCACAGGGCGCTATGCCAGTTGTGTTTGGAAAGCTGGGAACTTGGGAGACACCAAGTATCCCCACCACCCGGGTCTGCTCTCTGGATTGGCACCAGGAGCCCCACCCATGTTATTCCCCACCTCCTGCCCGGGCCTCACCTCTCAGTCCCCCTGAGCCCCTCCGTGGACCAGAACTCAGCCCCAAAGTGCTCCTGGGGTGATGCCATCATTGTCACAGGCTGGTTGGAGCAGCTGGGTCTCAGGGTCACCTTCAGTCCTGGGCCACAGGGAGGACAGGGTCCTGAGAGTCTGGGTGGGGTGCCGTGTGGGGCAAGGTCCAGGAGCTGGGTCTATGCTCCTGTGAGAGGCCCTCCCCCAACTCCCATCCAGGCCCTGCCTGCTCTCAGAGCTGGGAGCAAACAGCCCCTCCTCCAGGAAGTTGCCCTGGATTCCACCCCCATCTCCACCTCCAGTGAGGCAGGTCTCCCCCTCTCTGTGCCTCAACCCTCCCCACGATTCTAAGAGGAAGGCTCCTGCCCAGGGAGGGGGTCCCTTTCCCACCCCACTCCCTCAAACAGCACCAAATCTGGGCACGTTTCTTCTCTTTTGGAAGTTGATCATTCTCTCTGGGGGGCCGACCCCATGTTCCTCAGAGAGGTCCCTTGGGCCTTAACCAGCCCCCTCAATCCCTCTCTTTCTGCACTACCATGGGGCCCCACCAGGGGGCAGAGCACATGCACACACCTGGACTTGAATAGGGGTGGGGATCTGGGTGCCAGGGCAAGGGGACCTGCTTCTCCATGTGCTGGCCACACCTCCGAATTTAATAACATCCCACCGGATCAGGCACAAAATGTTTGTCCTCATCCGAATCGTAGGCAGCCTCCCAGGTCCAGCTCCAGCTCCTCCTTCTGCAGCAGGCTTCTCTGTTAAAGTCCTGAGTCACTCTGGTCCTTGGGGAAGAGTAACTTCACCTCTCATTCTGAGACAAGTTTGTTTTTTAATTGCAAGGGTAGGAAATCTGGACCCGAGAATCGCTAAGGTTGTTTCCAGCTGTAAATCCCATATCTGTGTGATTATACCTCATTCAGACAGTCCCATCCTCATTTCTGTACAACTAGCATAGAGACTATAAGGAGCCCTGGTGGCAATGTGGTTAAAATGCTCGGCTGCCAACCAAAAGGCCAGAGGTTCAAACCCACCAGCCGCTCCGAGGGAGAAAGGTGTGGCAGTCTGCTTCTTGGAAACCATACGGGGTAGTTCTACCCTGTCCTATATGTCACTACGAGTCAGAATTGACCCATCGGTAATGGGGTACGGGTAGCATAGGTGTTGGCTTCACTTTCAAAGAAACTGGTGAGCTTTTAGACTCACTAATCTGGACAAGAGAACTCCCTCACCCTACGCTGTCCCCAGGTCCCTGGGTGGCACAAACAGTTCGCACTGACTACTAACCTACTAAGACTTCATCTTACATACTTTGGACATGTGGCCAGGAGGAATCAGTCCCTGGAGGACATCACGCTTGCCAAAGTACAGGGTCAGCGGAAAAGAGGAAGACCCTCAACAAGGTGGATTGACACAGTGGCTGCAACAACGAGCTCAAGCATAACGACAATTGTAAGGATGGCACAGGACCGGGCAGTGTTTTGTTCTGTTGTGCACGGGGTCGCTGTGAGTTGGAACCAACTTGACAGCACCTAACAGCAACAGCAACAACTAACCCAAAGGCTGGCAGTTTGAACCCATCCAGCAGCACCTCAGAAGAAAGGCTTGCTGATCTACTTCCATAAAGATGACAACCAAGAAACCCTTACGCAGCACAGTTCTTCCTTGTAACACATGGAGTTGCCCTGAGTCGGAATCGATTCCATGACAACAGGTTTGGGTTTTGTCTGTTTTTGATTTTAATTCTATCCCCAAGTGCCTGTGCCCTGTGAAGTAGCCCCAATATGGGGTTGTTGTTTGCTGTTAGCCGACGCTGAGCCAGCCCCTGACTCACGGTGACCCCATGCACACCGGAACGAAAGGCTGCCTGATCCTGCGCCATCCCCGAGAAGAGCTGCAGATTGGATTGTGTGATCCATAGGGTTCTCACCGGCCGAGTTTCAGAGGTAGGTCCCCAGGCCTTTCTTCTTAGTCTGGAAGCTCTACTGAAACCTGTGCAGCATCACAGCAACACGCAAGCCTCCAGTGGCAGGTGAGTGGTGGGGGCATAGGAGGTGCCTTGGCTGAAAATCGAACCCGAGTCTCCTACACGGAAGGCGAGAATTCTACCACTGAGCAACCACCACCCCCGATATGGGGTAGTTACAAATATAATAAAATGCAAATATAGAGCCTTAATTAAAAAAAAAAAAAAAAAGATTAAAGCTTCCCAGACCCAAATCGTGGCTACTTTTTGCTTGAAATTCAGGAATCTCTGAGGAAGCAACGAGGTTTGCTGGTCCCCATATGACCCAGCAGTTCCACTCCTGGGTATAGACCCAGAAGACTTGAAATCCGGGCCTCAAACAGATACTTGTACACGAATGTTCATTGCAGTATTGTTCACAGTAGTCACACGGTGGAAACCACCCACGTGTCTACCAACAAATGAGTGGATAAAGGAAATATAATCTATCTATACAACGGAATATCACTCCTCCCAAAAGCGAAATGAAATCCCGACACATGCCGCAACACGGTGAACCTTGAACACACGCCGAGTGAAGGAAGTCAGGCTCAGAAGGACGAACATCGTCTGACCCCACGTTAATGAAATGTCTAAACTAGACAAATGCGTTGCTGTTGTGAGTTGCCTTCGAGTGGATTCCAGCTCATTCTGAGCCCACGTGACAGAGTAGAGCTGCCCCAGGTTTTCTAGGGTGTAATCTTTGTGGGAGCAGGTCACCAGGTCCTCTCTCCACCGGAGCAGCTGGTGGGTTCGCACTGACATTTTGGTTAGCGGCAGAGCACTTAACCACTGCGCCACCACGGTTCCTTAGGCAAATGCATAGAGATCAGAACGTATCAGTGGTGACCAGGGGCTGAGGGGAGGGAGAAAGGAGGAGTTGTTGCTGAAGGGGCACTGGGTTCCCTTTGCGGTGACGAAAGACATCTGGGGATGGACAGTGGTGATGGTCTCACAGCACAGTGAATGTCATTAATGTCTCTGGATTGTACTGCTGTTGTTAGGTGCCATCGAGTCGGTTCCGACTCATAGCGACCCTATGCACAACAGAACGAAACACTGCCCGGTCCTGCGCCATCCTTACAATCGTCGTTATGCTTGAGCCCATTGTTGCAGCCACTGTGTCAATCCACCCCATTGAGGGTCTTCCTCTTTTCCGCTGACCCTGTACTCTGCCAAGCATGATGTCCTTCTCTAGGGACACATCCCTCTTGACAACATGTCCAAAGTATGTAAGATGCAGTCTCGCCGTCCTTGCTTCTAAGGAGCATTCTGGCCGCATTTCTTCCGAAACAAATTTGTTCATTCTTTTGGCAGCCCATGGTATATTCAATATTCTTCGCCAACACCACAAAGGCGTCAACTCTTCTTCGGTCTTCCTTATTCATTGTCCAGCTTTCACATGCATACGATGCGATTGAAAATACCATGGCTTGGGTCAGGCGCACCTTAGTCTTCAAGGTGACATGTTTGCTCTTCGGCACTTTGAAGAGGCCCTTTGCAGCAGATTTGCCCAATGCAATGCATCTTTTGATTTCTTGACTGCTGCTTCCATGACTGTTGGTTGTGGATCTAAGTAAAATGAACTCCTTGACAACCTCAATCTTTTCTCCGTTTATCATGATGTTGCTCACTGGTCCAGTTGTGAGGATTTTTGTTTTCTTTATGTTGAGGTGTAATCCATACTGAAGGCTGTGGTCTTTAACCTTCATCGGTAAATGTTTTAAGTCTCTTCACTTTCAGAGAGCAAGGTCGTGTCATCTGCATAATGCAGGTTGTTAATGAGTCTTCCTCCAATCCCGATGCCCTGTTCTTCTTCATATAGTCCAGCTTCTCGGATTATTTGTTCAGCATACAGATTAAATAGGTATGGTGAACGAATACAACCTTGACGCACACCTTGCCTGACTTTAAACCGATCACTATCCCCTTGTTCTGTCCGAAGAACTGCCTCTTGATCTATGTAAAGATTCCTCATGAGCACAATTAAGTGTTCTGGAATTCCCATTCTTCGCAGTGTTATCCATAGTTTGCTATGATCCACACAGTCAAATGCCTTTGCGTAATCAATAAAACACAGGTAAACATCCTTCTGGTATTCTCTGCTTTCAGCCAGGATCCATCTGATATCAGCAATAATATCCCTGGTTCCACATCCTCTTCTGAAACCAGTCTGAATTTCTGGCAGTTCTCTATCGATATACTGCTTCAGCTGTTTTTGAATGATTTTCAGCAGAATTTTGCTTGCATGTGATATTAATGATCTACCCCAACCAGTATCGTTCTATAATTTCCACATTTGGTTGGATCACCTTTCTTGGGAATAGGCATAAATATGGATCTCTTCCAATCAGTTGGCCAGGAAGCTGTCTTCCATATTTCTTGGCATAGTCAAGTGAGCACCTCCAGCGCTGCATCTGTTTGTTGAAACATCTCCATTGACGTTCCGTCAATTCCTGGAGCCTTGTTTTTCGCCAATGCCTTCAGAGCAGCTTGGACTTCTTCCTTCAGTACCATCGGTTCCTGATCATATGCCACCTCTTGAAATGGTTGAATATCGACTAATTCTTTTTGGTATAATGACTCTGTGTATTCCTTCCATCTTCTCTTGATGCTTCCTGCATCATTTAATATTTTCCCCATGGAATCCTTCACTATTGCAACTCGAGGCTTGAATTTTTTCTTCAGTTCTTTCAGCTTGAGAAACGCTGAGTGTGTTCCCCCCTTTTGGTTTTCCATCTCCAGCTCTTTGCACATGTCATTATAATACTTGGTCTTCTCGAGAAGCCCTTTGAAATCTTCTGTTCAGTTCTTTTATTTCATTAATTCTTCCTTTTGCTTTAGCTGCTCGACAATCAAGAGCAAGTTTCAGAGTCTCCTCTGACATCCATCTTGGTCTTTTCTCTCTTTCCTGTCTTTTCAGTGACCTCTTGCTTTCTTCATGGATGATGTCCTTGATGTCATTCCACAACTTGTCTGGTCTGTGGTCACTAGTGTTCAGTGCGTCAAATCTATTCTTGAGATGGTCTCTAAATTCAGGTGGGGTATACTCCAGGTCATATTTTGGCTCTCATGGACTTGCTCTGATTTTCTTCAGTTTCAGCTTGAATTTGCATACGGGCAATTGATGGTCTGTTCCACAGTCGGCCCTTGGCCTTGTTCTGCCTGATGATATTGAGCTTTTCCATCGACTCTTTCCACAGATGTAGTCAGTTTGATTTCTGTGTGTTCCATCTGGTGAGGTCCATGTGTATAGTCACCGTTTATGTTGGTGAAAGAAGGTATTTGCAATGAAGAAGTCATTGGCCTTGCAAAATTCTATCACTCGGTCTCCGGCATTGTTTCTATCACCAAGGCCATATTTTCCGACTACTGATCCTTCTTCTTTGTTTCCAGCTTTCACATTCCAATCGCCAGTAATTATCAATGCATCTTGATTGCATGTTCGATCAATTTCAGACTGTAGCAGCTGATAAAAATCTTCTATTTCTTCATCTTTGGCCCTAGTGGTTGGTGCGTAAATTTGAATAATAGTCATATTAACTGGTCTTCCTTGTAGGCGTATGGATATTATCCTATCACTGACAGCGTTGTACTTCAGGATAGATATTGAAAAGTTCTTTTTGACGATGAATGCAACATCATTCCTCTTTGAGCTGTCATTCCCAGCATAGTAGACTATATGATTGTCTGGTTCAAAATGGCCAATAGCAGTCCATTTCAGCTCACTAATGCCTAGGATATCGATGTTTACGCATTCCATTCCATTTTTTACAATTTCCAGTTTTCACAGATTCATACTTCATACGTTCCAGGTTCCGATTATTAATGGATGTTTGCAGCCATTTCTTCTCATTTTGAGTTGTGCCACATCAGCAAATGAAGTTCCCGAAAGCTTTACTCCATCCACGTCATTAAGGTCGACTCTACTCTGAGGAGGCAGCTCTTCCCCAGTCATCTCTTGAGTGCCTTCCAACCTGGGGGCTCATCTTCCAGCACTATATCAGACAATGTTCCGCTGCTGTTCATAAGGTTTTCACTGGCTAATGCTTTTCAGAAGTAGACTGCTGGGTCCTTCTTCCTAGTCTGTCTTAGTCTGGAAGCTCAGCTGAAACCTGTCCTCCAGGGGTGACCCTGCTTGTGTGTTGCTGCATTGTACTGAAAATGTTAAATGAAAATAAGAAACAAAGCATATGAACTTAATATTCTGCTTAGTAAAAAAAAAAAAAAAAGTGGAGGTGACCTGAACTTAGGGTTGGAGAAGTTAGAAAAGCAACTTCTGGCATTTGGATGTCCGGTCCCTGACTCTGAAAAGGGGGCCTTGACTCTCTGGGTTGGGAAGCACACCTTGGCTGGGCCCCGTTCAGATTGCCCCTGGGGGTTATCCATCCTCCCCATGGTGCCCTGGGGCCTCAGGAAGGGTTCTTGGTTCATTAACAGACTGCTTTGGGTTGGCTATTTTCCTCTGTGTTTTTTTTTTTGTTCTTTAATTTTTATTGTGCTTTAAGTGAAGGTTTACAAATCAAGTCAGCCTCTCATACAAAAATTTATATACACCTTGCTATATACTTCTAGTTGCTCTCCCCCTGATGAGACAGCACACTCCTTCACTCTACTCTCTACTTTTGTGTCCACTCCGCCAGCTTCTGACCCCCTCTGCCCTCTCATCTCCCCTCCAGACAGGAGCTGCCCACATAGTCTCATGTGTCTACTTGAGCCAAGAAGCTCACTCTTCACCAGTATCAATTTCTATCCCATAGTCCAGTCCAAACCCTGTCTGAAGAGCTGGCTTTGGAAATGGTTCCTGTCTTGGGCTAACAGAAGGTCTGGGGATCATGACCTTTGGGGTCCGTCTAGTCTCAGTCACACCATTACCTCTAGTGTTTTTACGAGAATCTGAGGTCTGCGTGTCACTGCTTTCCTGCTCCTTCATGGGTTCTCTGTTGTGTTCCCTGTCAGGGCAGTCATTGGTTGTAGCCGGGCATCATCTAGTTCTTCAACCCGGGCTGATGTAGTCTCTGGTTTATGTGGCCCTTTCTGTCTCTTGGGCTCATAATTACCTTGTGTCTTTGGGGTCCTTCATTCGCCTTTGCTCCAGGTGGGTTGAGAACAACTGATGCATCTTAGATGGCTGCTTGCTAGCGTTTAAGACCCCAGACGCCACTCTCCAAAGTGGGGTGCAGAATGTTTTCTTAGTAGATTTTATCATGCCAATTGACCTAGATGCCCCCTGAAACCATGGTCCCCAAACCCTCGCCCCCACTCTGCTGGCCTTCAAAGCGTTCAGTTTATTCAGGAAACTTCACTGTTTTTGGTTTAGTCCAGTTGTGCTGACCTCTCCTGTATTGTGTGTTGTCTTTCCCTTCACCTAAAATGGCTCTTGTCTACTATCTAATTAGTGAGTACCCTTCTGCTTCCCTCCCTCCCCACTCTTGCAACCATCAAAGAACATTTTCTTCTCTGTTTAAACTATTTCTCAAGTTCTTATAATAGTGGTCTCATACAATATTTGACCTTTTGCTACTGAGTAGTTTCACTCAGCATAATGCTTTCCAGATTCCTCCATGTTATGAAATGTTTCATGGATTCATCATTGTTCTTCATGGATGCGTAGTATTCCATTGTGTGAATATACCATAATTTATTTATCCATTCATCTGTTGATGGGCACCTTGGTTGCTTCCATCTTTTTGCTATTGTAAACAGTGCTGCAATGAACATGGGTGTGCATATATCTGTTCGTGTAAAGGCTCTCATTTCTCTAGGATATATTCCAAGGAGTGGGATTGCTGGCTCGTATGGTAGTTCTATTTCTAGCTCTTTAAGGAAAAGCCAAATTGATTTCCAAAGTGGTTGTACCATTTTACATTCTCACCAGCAGTGTGTAAGTGTTCCAATCTCTCCAAAACCTCTCTAACATTTATTATTTTGTGTTTTTTGGATTAATGCCAGCTTTGTTGGAGTGAGATGGAATCTCATAGTAGTTTTGATCTGCATTTCTCTAATGGCTAATGATCGTGAACATTTCCTCATGTATCTGTTAGCTACCTGAATGTCTTCTTTAGTGAAGTGCCTGTTCACACCTTTTGCCCATTTTTTATTGGGTTAGTTGTCTTTTTGTAGTTGTTTTTTTGCACTGTCATGCAGATTTTAGAGATCAGACGTTGACCGGAAATGTCATAGCTAAAAACTTTTTCTCAGTCTGTAGGTAATCTTTTTACTCTTTTGGCGAAGTCTTTGCATGAGCATAGGTGTTTGATTTTTAGGAGCTCCCACTTATCTGGTTTCTCTTCTGGTGTTTGTGCATTGTTAGTAATGTTTTGTATATTGTTTATGCCATGTATTAAGGCTCCTAACATTGTCCCTATTTTTTCTTCCGTGATCTTTACCGTTTTAGATTTTATATTTAGGCCTTTGATCCATTTTGACTTTGTTTTTGTGCGTGAGTGAGGTATGGGTCTTGTTTCATTTTTTTGCAGATAGATATCCGGTTACTCCAGCACCACTTGTTAAACAGACCGTCTTTTTCCCATTTAACTGACTTTGGGCCTTTGTCAAATATCAGCTGCTCATATGTAGATGGATTTATGTCTGGATTCTCAATTCTGTTCCATTGGTCTATGTATCTGTTGTTGTACCAGTACCAGGCTGTTTTGACCTTTGTGGAGGTATAATAGGTTCTAAAATCAGGTAGTGTGAGGCCTCCCACTTTGTTCTTCTTTTTCAGTAATGCTTTACTTATCTGGGGCCTCTTTCCCTTCCATATGCAGTTGGTGATTTGTTTCTCCATCTCATTAAAAAAATGTAGTTGGAATTTGGATCAGAATCACATTGTATCTATAGATACCTTTTGGTAGAAGACACATTTTTACAATGTTAAGTCTTCCTATCCATGAGCAAGGTATGTTTTTCCGCTTATGCAGATCTTTTTTGGTTTCTTGCAGTAGTGTCTTATAGTTTTCTTTGTATAGGTCTTTTACATCTCTGGTAAGATTTATCCTAAGTATTTTATTTCTTGGGGGCTACTGTAAATGGTATTGATTTGGTAATTTCCTCTTCGATGTCTTTTTGCTGGTGTAGAGGAATCCAACTGATTTGTGTGTTTATCTTGTACCCTGACACTCTGCTGAACTCTTCTATTAGTTTCACTAGTTTTCTTGAGGATTCTTTAGGGCTTTCTGTGTATAAAATCATGTCATATGCAAATAGAGATACTTTTACTTCTTCCTTACCAATCCAGATGCCTTTTATTTCTTTATCTAGCCTAATTGCTCAGGCTAGGACCTCCAGAACAATGTTGAATAAGAGTGGTAATAAAGGGCATCCTTGTCTGGTTCCTGATCTTAAGGGGAATGCTTTCAGGCTCTTTCCATTTAGGACGATTGATGTTGGCTGTTGGCTCTGTATAAATGCCCTTTATTATGTTGAGGAGTTTTCCTTCTATTTCTGTTTTGCTGAGGATTTTTATCACAATGGGTGTTGAACTTTGCCAAATGCTTTTTCTGCATCCGTTAATAAAATCATGTGGTCCTTGTCTTTTGTTTCATTTGTATGATAGACTATTGATTGTTTTTCTAATGTTGAAACATCCCTGCATACCTGGTATGAAACCCACTTGGTCATGGTGAATTTTTCTTCTGATATGTTGTTGAATTCTATTGGCTAGAATTTCACTGAGGATTTTTGCATCTAAGTTCATGTGGGATATAAGTCTGTAATTTTTTTTTTTTTTTTTTTTTTTTGTGGTGTCTTTACCTGGTTTTGGTATCAGGGATATGCTGGCCTCATAGAATGAGTTTGGGAGTATTCCATCCTTTTCTATGCTCTGAAACACCTTTAGTAGTAGTGGTGTTAACTCTTCTCTGAAAGTTTGGTAGAGCTCTGCAGTGAAGCCGTCTGGGCCAGGGCTTTTTTTTGGTTGGGAGTTTTTTTGATTACCTTTTCAATCTCTTCTTTTGTTATGAGTCTATTTAGTTGTTCTGCCTCCGTTTGTGTTAGCTTAGGTAGGTAGTGTGTTTCTAGGAATTCATTCATTTCTTCTAGGTTTTTAAATTTGTTAGAGTGCAATTTTTCAGAGTAACCTGATACGATTCTTTTAATTTCAGTTGGATCCGTTGTAATATCGCCCATCTCATTTCTTCTTCGGGTTATTTCCTGTTTTTCTTTTGTCAGTTTGGCCAGTGTTTTCTCACTTTTGTTGATTTTTTCAGAGAACCAGCTTTTGGTCTTATTAATTCTTTCAACTGTTTTTCTGTTTCCTATTTCATTTAGTTCTGCTCTAATTTTTATTATTTGTTTTCTTCTGGTGCCTGAGGGTTTCTTTTGTTGCTCTCTTTCTATTTGTTCAAGTTGTAGGGATAATTCTTTGATTTTGGGCCTTTCTTCTTTTTGTATGTGTGCATTTATTGATATAAATTGACCTCTGAGCACTACTTTAGCTGTGTCTCAAAGGTTCTGATAGGAAGTGTTCTCATTCTCATTGGATTCTATGAATTTCTTTATTCCATCCTTAACGTCGTCTAAAATCCAGTCTTTTTTGAGCAGGGTATTGTTCAGTTTCCAAGTATTTGATTTCTTTTCCTTGCTTTTTCTGCTATTGACTTCTACTTTTATGGCCTTACGGTTAAAAGAAGATGCTTTGTAATATTTCGTTGTTTTGGATTCTGCTAAGGCTTGCTTTATGACCTAATATGTGGTCTATTCTAGAGAATGTTCCATGTGCTCTAGAAAAGAAAGTATACTTGGCAGCTGTTGGGTGGAGTGTTCTGTATATGTCTATGAGGTCGAGTTGGTTGATTGTGGCATTTAGATCTTCTGTGTCTTTGTTGAGCTTCTTTCTGGATGTCCTGTCCTTCACTGAAAGTGGTGTGTTGAAGTCTCCTACGATTATTGTGGAGCTGTCTATCTCACTTTTCAATGTTGTTAGACTTTGTTTTATGTATCTTGTGGCCCTGTCATTGGGTGCATAAATATTTAATATGGTTACATCTTCTTGGTATATTGTCCCTTTAATCATTATAGAGTGTCCTTCCTTATCTTTTATGATGGATTTAACTTTAAGGTCTATTTTGTCAGAAATTAATATTCCCACTGCTGCGCTTTTTAGATTGTTGTTTGCTTGATATACATTTTTCCATCCTTGGAGTTTTAGTTTGTTTGTGTCTCTAAGTCTAAGGTGTGTCTCTTGTAGGCAGCATATAGATGGATCGTGTGTGTTTTAATCCATTCTGCTACTCTGTCTCTTTATTGGTGCATTTATTCCATTTACATTCAGCGTAATTATGGGAGGTATGAATTTAGTGCTATTATTTTGATGTCTTTTTCTGTGTGGTATTGACAGCTTCTTTTTCCCACTTAATTTTATGTGCTGAGTAGGTTATCTTTATATATCGTCCTTTCCTCAAATTCGTTGTTGCTGGTTTTGTTTCTGCTGAGTCTCTCTGTTTTCCTTGTATTTTATTTTGATGTGTAGGATAGTTTGTTTCTTTTGTGGTTGCCTCATTATTTACCCCTATTTTTCTAAATTTAAACCTAACTTTTATTTCTTCGTATTGCTTTATCTTCCTCTCCATATGGAAGAGCTATGACTACATTTCTTAGTCCCTCTTTATTGTTTTAATGGTGTCTTCTTTTACATAGTAACATCACTGTTACCCCGTTTTGAGCGTTTTTTATCTTCATTTAATTTTTTGATTTCCCTGTCTGGGTTGACGCCTGATTGCTCTGCCCAGTGTTTCTAGTCTTGGGTTGATACCTGTTATTATTGATTTTCTAACCAAGGAACTCCCTTTAGTATTTCATGTAGCTTTGGTTTAGTTTTTACTAATAATTCCCTAAACTTGTGTTTATCTGGAAATGTCCTAATTTCACCTTCATATTTGAGAGACAGTTTTGCTGGATATATGATTCTTGGCTGGCAATTTTTTTCCTTCAATTTTTTACACAAGTCATCCCATTGCCTTCTTGCCCGTACGGTTTCTGCGGAGTAATCCGAGCTTATTCTTATTGGCTCTCCCTTGCAGGTGACTTTTTGTTTATCCCTAGCTGCTCTTAAAATTCTCTTTATCTGTGGTTTTGGCAAGCTTGATTATAATATGTCTTGGTGACTTTCTTTTAACAACTACCTTACGTGGGGTTCGATGAGCATCTTGGATAGATATCTTCTCATCTTTCATGATATCAGGGAAGTTTTCTGCCAACAAATCTTAAACATTCTCCCTGTATTTTCTGTTATCCCTCCCTGTTCTGGTACTCCAATCACTCGTAGGTTATCTCTCTTGATAGAGTCCCACAGGATTCTTAAGATTTCTTTGTTTTTTTTTAATTCTTTTATCTGATTTTTTTCTTCAGATATATTAGTGCCGAGTGCTTTATCTTCAAGTTCAGAAATTCTGCCTCCCACTTGCTCAAATCTGCTTCTCTGACTTTCTACTGGGTTGTGTAATTCTGTAATTTTATTGTTAATTTTCTGAATTTCCGATTGCTGTCTGTCTATGGATTTTTCCAGCTTATTAAATTTTTCATTATGTTCCTGAATAATCTTTTTAGTTTCTTGAATTGCTTTATCTGGGAGTTCCTTGGCTTGTTCTGCATATCGCCTCATTTCCTTCCTGATGTCTTGAAGGCTTCTGTATATTAATCTTTTGTATTCTGTCTCTGGTAATTCTAGGAGAGCACTTTCATCTAGAAGATCCCTGGATTCCTTGTTTTGAGAGCTTGTTGAGGGGGTCGTGGTCTGTTTCTTTATGTGACTTGATATTGACTGTTGTCTCCAAGCCATCTAGAAGTTATTGTATTAATTTTACGTTTGCTTACTGTGTCATAGCTTCTTGCTTTGTTTTGTTTTGATATGACCACATGGGTTGCTTGAGTGAGCTAGCTTGATTATTTTCACCTTTGCAGCTCTGGCGTCCTGTCCCCAGATGACTAGAGCTGTTATCAGGTATATCAGTCTAGGAGTCCATTCACTTTTCTTGTATGAATTCAGCTCAGGTGTCCAGGTAGCTGCTCATCAATTGTGTGGTACAGGCTCTGTCCTACAGTCTTAGAGGGGCAGGGGTGATTGCTGTAGGCACCGGTATCTGGTTGAAGCAGGGGGTCGCAGCCTGAACAAGGTAGGGGGCTGAGAATCGTCCCCCACGTGTCTCTGAGGAAAGCATGTTCCTGTTCCCTAGAGCATACAGGTGGGTGGGTTCTGTAGATGGATCATGGGCACCCAATGTTTTGGGTTGTAAGGACTGGGAGGCACCAGTTATCCTTGGACCCCTGTCGTGGGTGGCTGGGTGACCTGAGTGGCGCCACCAGTCCTTAGGCCCCTGGTGTGGGTAGGTGAGGACCCTGTTTAATAGGCAAAGCAATGTCAAACATCAAACACCCACCTCTCCGCCGCACAGTTGAAACAGCTGGAGTCTGCCAAAAAGGGGCTTTTCTCCGGAAACAGGCCCTCACAGATCCATGCAGAGGGGAAAGGTACTCAGAGTCCATGGACTGTTTATGCCTGGACAGGAGCCGCTTCTGTCCTGAGCTCCCCCGGTTAGTGGAGCTGGGAAATTATCTTTTCCCCCAATTGCAAATTATTCCTTCTTCAAGGCCGGGAGGATGGCTCTAGGCACTCAGCAGGGCCTATCTCAGGCCCAGGGAAATGAACAGCCACAGAAGCCAGCTTCAGGGGAGGGGGCACAGTAAAATATATGAAAGTACTTAGCTTTTACCAAGAGCGCCTTTCTTCTCTCATTCTGGAGGTGTGAGTAAGCTGTGTGTCTGGAAGCTTCTCCCCGAGGAAACTGCAGACAAACGCTAGTACCAGCCCACCACTGCCGCTCAGGGAATGGTGCCTGAGGGCTCCCCACGATTCAGGTCTGGTAACTCCTCTCCACTTCTGAACCGTCTCTTCCTCCCTCTGCCCCTCAGTTCGTTTTTTAAGCTTGCCTTTGATGTTCAGGGCTCCTAGCTTGTCATAAATATACTCGTTTCGCTTGTTTTTTCAGGTATTTGTTGTAAAGAGGGCTCGCCGGAAGTGTCTGTCTATTCCACCATCTTGGCTCTGCCTCCTCTCTGTGTCTCATTCTCTCTCTGCCTCCCTGCTTCTGTCTTTCTCTCCTTCTCTGTCGTCTGACTGAACACAAATGCAAACACACACACACACACTTCTCCATCCACCCTCCACTTTCCAAGCCCAAACCACAACATCTCCATAACATCTCCTTTTCCCTCATTCCCAACACTCACAGCACTGCTGATCTTGGCTTTGCCTCTACAGTGGATCCCAGACCCATCCCTTCTCTCCATCTCCACTCTCGTCCTGGTCACCGTCTACTGTCTGGACCACGGAGTACAGCAGTCTCTGGGCAATTCCTCATAATGGTTCTCTACCTAAAAAGAAACCTGTTGTTGTCAAGTCGATTCTGACTCATAGCGACCCTATAGAATAGAGTAGAACTCCCCTATAGGATTTCCAGGAAGCGCCTGGTGGATTCTAACTGCCGACCTTTTGGTTAGCAGCCTTAGCTCTTAACCCCTGGCAGGACTCTATTGCTGGGCTCCGGACTGTTCCATTCTTAACTTTCTGTAATCCATCCTTTACACAATAGCTAGAATCAGCTTTTTAAAATGGAAATCAGATCAAGACACACTCCTTTCTAAACCATTCCAGGGGCTTCAGTTGCACCCTGACTACCGACATCAGAGAGAGGTTCCTCTCTAACCTACTGCTGGTCTCTGTGTGTTCTGAGGAAAGTCCTTCCCTTCTGTGGGTCTTGTTTTAGTCTCTGTGAAATAAACCAGGCCACAGGGCTGTTGTGTGGAGGTGGGGATGAGGTCAAGTAGCTCCCACCCTCTTCACCTGCTTTTCCTGGATTGAGGCTCCATCCAAGAATCCGAGACTTGTGTTGCGGTGTCTTGCCTGTGAAGAATGCAGTGAATATATTTCCTGTACTGGGTTCCCTCTGCAGCTTCACCCTGGAATCCCTTTTGTTTTTTAACTCCAGCCCAAGGAGCCACTCCATCAGTGGTGATGCTTAGTGTCCTGAAACCGTGTGCGTGTGTGTGCAAGAATCCTTTGATCCTTAAGAGAGGCTTCAGCCAAATTGTCAGAGGGATCAGTCCCTGGAGAAGGACATCATGCTTGGCAAAGCACAGGGTCGGCGGAAAAGAGGAAGACCCTCAAGGAGGTGGACTGACACAGTGGCTGCAACAATGAGCTCAAGCATAACAACGATTGTGAGGATGGTGCAGGACTGGGTAGTGTTTCGTTCTGTTGTGCACAGGGCCACTATGAGTCGGAATTGACTTGATGGCACCTAACAACAACAACATCCAATATGAGCAGCAGAAAGAAAAAAGAAAGCAGAAAAATGAATAGAATCTAAGCAACCTGTGGTACACCATAAAGCATAGCAATATACATATAATGGGAATTGCAAAAAGAGACAGGAGAGAGGAAGGAGCAGAAATAATACTTGAAGCAGTAATGGCTGAAAATGTCCCAAATTTGGTGAAAGGCACGACTCTGCACCAAAAGCTCAATGAACCCTAAGTAGGATAAACTCAAAGAGATCCATAGTGTGTGACGGTTAAGGCTGTGTGTCAACTTGGCTGGGCCATGATCCTCCGTGGTTTGGCAGTTATGATGTACTTTGGCTTTTTAATGATGTGATCACCACCATAACGAGATCATTCAATGATGCGATCCGTTGTAAACTACCAAGCAGCTGAGAGAGAGTTTCCTTGGGGGTGTGGCCTGCATCCAGTACAGGTGGACTTTCTGGCAAGGCTGGCTGGCTTTCACTGGCTTGGGTCCGGCAGCTGGCTTCTGTGCATCCAGTTCTGGGGGCTTCAGCTAGCAGTTTACCTGTCGTCTTACCTGCCAGTCTTGGGATTCATCAGCCTCACAGCCGGTGAGCCAGAAGCCTCCTACCTGTCCTTCCGATCTTGGATTCACCAACGACTGCAGCTATGTGAGTCAGGAGAAGCCTTCAGCCTGACCCACGAACTTTGGCCGTTCCAGCCTCTACAGCCGCTTACGCCATACCCTTTACATAAATCTCTCTTTATATATATTTAAACATTGCATTGCTTTTGCTTCTCTAGAGAACTCAGCCTAAGACACTGAGACACATTATAATTAAACTATTGAAAACTGAGACAAAGATCTTGGAAGCAGCAAGAGAGAGTGATTCATCATGGACCAGAAATCCTCAATAAGAATGACAGCTGAATAAAACAGTTTATAAAGAAAATGTTTTACATTCTGCTTTGGTGAGTAGCGTCTGGGGTCTTAAAAGCCTGTGAGCGGCCATCTAGGATACTCCACTGATCTCACCTCTTCAGGAATAAAGAAGAATGAAGAAAACTAAAGATACAAGAGAAAGATTAGTCCAAAGGACTAATGGGCCACATCTACCATGGTGTCCACCACTCTGAGTCCAGTACAACTTGATGGTGCTCGGCTACCACCACTGACTGCTCTGACAGGGATTACAATAGAGGGTCTTGGACAGAGCTGGAGAAAAATGTAGAACAAAATTCTAACTCCAAAAGAAAAACCAGACTTGCTGGCCTGACAGAGACTGGAGAAGTACTTACTGAGAGTAAGGCCCCCAGAAACCCGTCCAGCTCAGTAATGAGGTCGATCCTGAGGTTCACCCCTCAGCCAAAGATTGAACAGACCCATGGAACAAAACAAGACTAAAGGGGTGCACCAGCCCTGGGGCAGGGACTGGAAGGCAGGAGGAAACAGGAAACCTGGTAATAGGGAAGCCAGGGTTGAGAAGGGAGAGTGTTGACATGTTGTGGGGTTGTTAACCAATGTCATAGAACAATGTGTGTGCGGTTTGATGAGAAACTAGTTTGCTCTGTAAATCTACGTCTAAAGTACAATAAAAAGGGCGGGAGGGGGAAGAATTACAGCCAATTTCTCAGCAGAAACCAGGGAGCCCAAAAGGCAGTGGGAAGATATATTTAAAGTGTTGAAAGAAGAAGAAGAAGAAAAACTGCCATACACGAATTTTGTATTTGGCAAAACTATCCTTCAAAGAAGGAGCCCTGGGGCCCAGTGGTTAAGTGCTGAGCTGCTAACTGAAAGGTCAGCCCTGTGAACCCACCAGCTGCTCCCCAGGAGGAAGATGTGGCAGTCAGGAGGCACAGGATGGGCAGGGCCAGGAATCCCAGCCCAGCCTGCATCTATAGCAGGCTGTGGGCCAGAGGGGACAGGAGGGAAATAGGAGTAAAGAGGGAGGACTGCTGGGTGCCGGGACCCAAGGGTGTAGGGGCCTCCCTGACACGTGACAGGGGCCAGGGGCTAGGTACCCCCTTGGCTGGACCTTGGAGGTCCTATCCTGAGTGGTGCATGATGGGGAGACGGTCTGGGTCCTGGACAGCCTCTCTGGTTCTCCTGTCCATCCATGCAGGCTACAGGGTGGAATGGGCTGACCCTCTGACAGCTAGGTCTGAGGTCAGGAGCCTTGGAGTCAGGGCTGTTTTGTGAAGAAGGGCTGTGGGCTCCAGCAGAATCCTTCCTGTGGGCAGGTGTCACGTGAAGGGCCCTTGGCTGCTCAGGAGCTGAATGGGGGAGCTCAAGTCTTTGACTCGGGCTGCCCTTGGGGGCTCAAGTGTCCTGTAGTTAGTGTCACTGTGGGCACAGCTGACCATCCCTCCCTCACTCCCCATGCAGCCAGGAGAGGGCAGAGCCCGTCTGTCTCTCATCCATGCAGTCCCCAGGACACTGACCACAGCATCAGTGTCAATGAGTGCATGTTGAATGCAATAATAAATGTAGTTTGTAAGCCTATTTTAATTTCAGGGGTGTTTAAGGTTCAGAAAAATAATGACTTCACACTCAATTTTTCTAGGTACTCCTGGGAGTAATACGATAAAATAAGTGAAGTCCTTCGTGCCAAAACTTGTATTAGGCTGTTCAGAGTAGCATTGTTCATCACACCCAAACAGCACAAACACCCAAACGCTCACCTACCGATGAACGGGGCAGCCCAGTGGGTTTCTCCTTATATGTGGCCTTTTTGACCCTGGGTTTGTAATTCTGCCAAAAAGCGATCGGTTGGGCTGAAGCCTACCTCATGATTAGTCTATTTCACTTATCTTTCAGGATGTAGGTTTAGTAATTGAAAAGGTGGTGTGTAAAACCACCCAATGGGATTGAGAGACTTGTGGTTCACTGACAAAATCAGTTGATGTATTTTACTGCTTTGAGGGCCATGTCTTGAAAATGACAAAGAGATTGCTTACATCAGTGGGCAACCCCACAGAAGTTTAGGAGGGGAGGAGGGAAGCTTAAACCAAGAAGAGCCTGGAGTGGAGCAGTTTGGACCCGGGGTTCCTGTGGGCGGAACCTCCTAAAAGAGCTATAATACGGGATCAAGAGCTCTAACCAGGGGTGGATTATCCCACACCCAAGGTAAGCACCGTGCTTCCCTTGCTTACCAGATCATCCGTAGTGAACAACTTCACTTGTGGAACTGTTCATTATAGATTAGTAAGTAAGCACAAGTAAGCCCCTGCTTACCTTGTTACGGGGCCATCTGCTCCTTTTGGGGATTGTAAATTTGAAAAGGGGCTTTGATTCTGTAGGAAGGTGCTGTGGGGTTGAGAGAGAGACAGATGTGAGGCACACCTAGAAGCAGGGCCTTTGATGGGGTAAAAAAAAAAAAAAAGTGAAATTGTTCACTATAGATGACCTGGTAAGCAAGTTCAGGACTTGAAACTTCATCTAACATGCTTTGGACATGTTATTTAGAGGGACCAGTCCCTGGAGAAGGACATCATGCTTGATAGAGGGTCAGCGAAAAAGAGGAAGACTCTCAACGAGATGGACTGACACAGTGGCTGCAGCAATGGGCTCCAGCATAACAATGGCTCAGGACTGAGCAGAGTTTTGCTGTATGTGGATTCTGTATGAGTCCGACCCAATCCACGGCACTTACCAACACCTCTCTCATTTTACCTGAACAGCCCCATGAGTAAATAGATGGGATCCTCTTCAATTTAACAAGGAGCCCTTTACCACGTGCTTCTGAAAGACCCTGCACAATCGCCCAGACCACCTGAGTATAGGTTTTCACTCCTATGTTGCAGATGAAGAGACTGAGAGTAGGAGCTTCAGTGAGGTGCCAAGGTCAGACAGCTGACGGGTGAGGAGCTGGTTCTGGGACTCGGGCTTGTAGGGCTCACAAATGCTAAAACAAGACCTGAGCTGAACTGAAGAAAAAATTCAAGCCTTGAGTTGTAATAGTGAAGGATTCTATGAAAAAAATATTAAATGATGCAGGAAGCATCAAAAGAAGATGCAAGGAATACACAGAGTCATTACACCAAAAAGAATTGGTTGACGTTCAACGATTTCAAGAGGTAGCATATGATCAGAAACTGATGGTACTGAAGGAAGAAGTCCAAGCTGCACTGAAGGCATAGGTGAAAAACAAGGCTCCAAGAATTGATGGAATATCAATTGAGATGTTTCAACAAATGGATGCAGCCCTGAAAGTGTTCACTTGTCTATGCCAAGAAACTTAGAAGACAGCTCCGTAGCCAACTGCCTGGAAGAGATCCATTTTTATGCCTATTCCCAAGAAAGGTGATCCAACCAAATACAGAAATTATCAAACAACATCATTAATACCACATGCAAGCAAAATTTTGCTGAAGATCATTCAAAAGCGGCTGCATCAGTATAACCACAGAGAATGGCCAGAAATTCAGGCCAGGTTCAGAAGAGGACGTGGAACCAGGGATATCATTGCTGATGTCAGATGGGTCCTGACTGAAAGCAGAGAACACCAGAAGGATGTTTACCTGTGTTTTATTGACTATGCAAAGGCATTGGACTGTGTGGATCATAACAAATTATAGATAACATTGCAAAGAATGGGAATTCGAGAACACTTCGTTGCACTCGTGAGGAACCTGTACATAGATCAAGAGGCAGTCGTTTGAACAGAACAAGGGGATGCTGTGTGGTTTAAAGTCAGGAAAGGTGTGAGTCAGGGCTGTATCCTATCACCATACCTATTCAATCTGTATGCTGAGCAAATAATCCGAGAAGCTGGACTGTGTGAAGAAGAATGGGGCATCAGGATTGGAGGAAGACTCACTAACAACCTGCGTTATGCAGATGATACAACCTTCCTTACTGAAACTGAAGAGGACTTAAAACATTTACTGATGAAGACTAAAGACCACAGCCTTCAGTATGGATTGCACCTCAACATAAAGAAAACAAAAAACTTCAGAACTGGACCGAGAAGGAGCATCGTGATAAATGGGGAAAAGATTGATGTTGTAGAGGATTACATTTTACTTGGATCCACAATCCACACCCATGGAAGCAGCAGTCAAGGAATCAAAAGACAAATTGCATTGGGCCAATATGCTGTAGAAGACCTCTTGAAAGTGTTAAAAAGCAAAGATGCCACCTTGAGGACAAAGGTGTGCCTGACCCAAGCCATGGTGTTTTCAATCGCAACCTATGCATGTGAAAGCTGGACAGTGAATAAGGAAGATCAAAGAATTGACGCCTTTGAATTGTGCTGTTGGGGAAGGACATTGAATATACTATGAACAGCGAAAAGAATGAGCAAATCTGTCTTGGAAGAACTACAACCAGAATGCTTCTTAGAAGCAAGGATGGCAAGACTATGACTCACATACTTTGGAGATGTTATCAGGAGGGATCAGTCCCTGGAGAAGGACATCATGCTTGATAAAGTAGAGGGTCAGAAAAAAAGAGGAAGACCCTCAATGAGATGCGTTGACACAGTGGCTGCAACAATGGACTCAAGCCTTACAATGATTGTGAGGACGGGCCAGGATCGGGCAGCATTTCATTCTGTTGTGCATAGGGTCACTATGAGTCGAACCGACTCCATGCACCTAACAGCAACCACGCAGCTTCTCCATCCTCCTGTCAGGCTGTCATACTGTGGTGGCTTGCATACTGCTGTGATACCGAGAGCTATGCCACTGGTATTTCAAATGCCGGCAGGATCATGCATGGTGGACAGGTTTCAGCCTAGATTCCAGACTAAGACAGACTAGAAAGAAGGAGCTGGCAGTCTAATTCTGAAATGTTAGCCAGTGAAAACCTTAGAAAAGAAACAGAACATTGTCTGATATAGGGCCTCAGGTTGGAAGGCACTCAAAGACGTCTAAGGAAGAGCTGCCTCCTCAAAGTACAGTTGATCTAAATGACTTGGGTGGAGTCAAGCTTCCAGGACCTCCATTTGCTGTTGTGGCATGACTCAAAATGAGAAGAAACAGCTGCAAACGTCCATTAATAATCACAAAGTGGAATTGCGAAGTACAAATCTAGGAAAACTGGTAATCATGAAAAAAGAAATGGAACACATAAACATAGATATCCTAGATATTGGTGAGCTGAGATGGACTGGTATTGACCATTCTGAATGGGACCATCATATGGTCTACTGTGCTGGAAATGACAAAGTGAATTACCATGATGTCGGTGATAGAATGATATCCATATGGCTAGGGGGAAGCGTGACCTCAGAGGCTGGAAGTGACAGAGGGCCAGTGGAGGAGTCAGGAGACCATGGTGGGGGATGAGCAGCTGCAGCACGTCCTCAGCCCTGACCTGAGGCCCTCAGACCCTGAACACGTGCCAGTGGATGGGGGCGGCCCTGTGCACCCTGACTGGTCTGGCAGCCCTGGAGGCCCCATATCCCCACTGCACCTCAGTGGCCGCTGACCACCCACTTGTGCCCTCTCTGAGATGACCTTGGAGTGGGTGCCAGGCTCAGGGGGAGCATCGTTGAGGAGCCGAGAGGGAGAGTTTTTCTCCCGCAGAGCAACATAAGGGAGGGGAGAGGGCTCATGCTAAGATGGGAATCACGTCCCTGTGGAAGACGGGATGCCGGACCTCAGACACCACATATGTTAGGACCTGTGGGTCCAGAATTCCAGAACTAGAACATCTCCTAGTTCCCATGATGGCCCTGGGAGCCAACCCTACCATATTCTGCAAAGTCGGAGAGGGGACGAATCAAGGACAAGCACAGATTCGGCACCACTTTCCCCGAGGCCTCTGGCCTTGTCTTCTTGCCTCCATCAAACAAAAAAAACCCCAAACTTCTTGTTGTTGAGTTCATTCCGACTCATACTGACCCTATAGGAGAGGGTAGAACTGCCCCATAGAGTTTCAAGGAGCACCTAGTGAATTCGAGCTGCCAGCCTTTTAGTTAGTAGCTATAGCTCTTAACCACTATGACACCAGGGTTTCCACAATGGAGAGAAAATATCAGTGGGTTAATCCACACATACACTCATACACACAGACACTCAGCAGACACACACTCACCTAGGCACATGTGCTGTGTGTGTGCCATAAAGATGAACTGCAAACATCATCACCACTGTCATTTCTCTTTGGTGAGCTGACCACACTCCCAGCCACTAGCCCAGACAGTCAAGATGGCCCCAGAGCCCTAGAAGCTGTACTCTAAACCCTCTCTCATCTTCCTGCACCATTTCCTGAGTTGGGCAGGGCTAGTGACATCCACACCCTACAGAAAAGGAAGACTGAGGCCCAGGAACTTAGCTTCGGAAACTAGAAATAAAGGCAGGGGATGAGCAGGGGCAGGAATTCCAGGGTTCTGTTCTGTTGTATCTGGGTTCTGTATGAGTCGGACCCACTCAATGGCACTTAACAACACCTCTCTTGTTTTACCTGAACAGCCCTGTGAATAAATATGTGGGACCCTCTCCAATTTTACAAGGGGCCCTTTATCAGGTGCTTCTGAAAGACCCTGAACAATCATCCAGACCACCCGAGTAGAGGTTTTCACTCCCATTTCTCAAAAGAAGAGTCTGAGGTGGGAGCTTCCAGCGAGGTGCCAAGGTCAGACAGCTGACGGGTGAGGAGCTGGTTCTGGGACTCAGGTGTGCAGGGCTCCCAGGTACAAAAGGAGAGTGTTGCTACCAGGCACGTGCATATAAACGAGGCCCCAGTTTACTTCACGTGGTCTTCTTCCTTAAAGTCCATTCTTCTCTCCCATGTGAAAGGGGAGAAGCTATTCCAGGTTATCGTGGGGCCTGGAGACTTAGTGAACCATTGTGTCCACGTTAAGAGGGTGTTGATTGATTGACTGGCTTGGAACCTGGTAACCCAATCAAGAGAAGAGCCTTGAGTGACAGAGACAAGACCATTAATACACAGCCCTTCACACCCTTTGCCTTTGAGTTGATTCTGACTCTTAGTGACCCTAAAGGACACAGTAGAATTGCCCCATAGGGTTTCCAAGGAGTGCGTGATGGATTTCAACTGCAGGCTTTTTGATTAGCAGCTGAGGTCTTAAGCCTTGCACCACCAGGGCTCCACTCTGCCTACCACATGCAGTAAAATGAATTTCTAGAAAAGTGAAGTGGAAAAAGCTCATTTTTCTTTTGTCATGAGATTCAACAGACAAAATCCTTCAGTCAAATTGCTGCAGATGTTCTCAGCGCTATCCTTCTCCACACTGCTCTGGCCTGGACTGGCCATGGGCAACATTGGAAGGAGCAGGAGAACCCGTCTCCTGAGATGGATGTCCTGCCTCTGCAGTGGGCGGTGTATGCTCCAGGTGAATCATGCCACAGCAAACATCCCTTCCTGCCTCCCACAGCGAAGGACAGGGCCTCACTGCTGGATAAGGAGCCATACAAGAGGGTGCAGGGACCTCCTGAAGAAAGATCACTTGGACTTTGTCATGACCACACAGGATGGACTCACCTCCAAGCAGAGGAGCAGCATGGTGGAGACTTACTGGCATGAGGGTTCTAGAAGATTCTGGGGACTCTTGGATGTGGGACTACCCACCCTTTGGGATTTTGGATTAAGATCAACTGCCTAGGACTTGGAAATGTTATGAAGGCTCCCCCACCACACACACATATATATATATGCATACACATACATGCACACACACGTATGGACACATACAGATATGCACACACAGATATGCAAACATGTATGCACACACAGAGACATGCACACACATGCGTGCACACACAGACACAAACACATGCGTGCACAGACAGGCACACACACAGATGGATGCACACACAGAGACACACACATGTATGCACACACAGGGACAGGCACACACACAGATCTATGCACACACACAGACATGCACACACACAGGAGCCACGGATGTTCTTTGCATTTGGGTGTAGGCGTCTGGGAGCAGAGGGAAGTCTGAATGGAAGTGGAGAAAACAGAGACCGATTCCCATATTTCAGTCTGTGGTCTCTCCTTTGCACTCACTGAGTGTGATCCTTAAGGTTCTCTGTCAGCTTGGCTGGGCCATGATTCTCAGTGGTTTGGCAGTATATGACGTCGTGATCACCTCCATGATGGGATCTGTTGTGAGTAGCCAACCAGTTGAAAGGGAGTTTCCTTGGGCATGTGGCCTGCATCGAATATAAGTAGACATTCTGGCAGGCTCGTGGGCTTTTTGCTCATGCTAGATACTGTCCGTCTGACCTCCAACTCTTGGGACTTGAGCTAGCAGTTTACCTGCGATCTTGCCTGCTGATCTTGGGATTCATCGATCTTTGCAGCCTGTGAGCAAGAGTCCTGCTCTCTGACCTTCTGATCTTGGGTTCGCCAGCCCTGGTCACTATGTGAATCAGAAGCCTCTATCCTGACCACGGACTTGGGATGTTCCAGCCTGTACAACCGTGTGAGCTATTTCCTTGATAAAAATCAATATAGAGAGTCAGTTGTTGGAACAGAACAAGGGGATACTGCATGATTGAAAGTCAAGAAAATTGTGTGTCAGGTTTGTATTTGTTCACCGTACCTAGTCAATCTGCATGCTGAGCAAATAACCCGAGAAGCTGGACTATGTGAAGAAGAACTCGGATTGGAGGAAGACTCATTAACAACCTGCCTTATGCAGATGACACAACCTTGCTCACTGAAAGAGAAGAGGGTTTGAAGCACTTACTGATGAAGATCAACGACCATAGCCTTCAGTATGGATTACAGCTCAACATAAAGAAAACAAAAATCCTCACAACTGGACCAATAAGCCACATCAGGATAAATGGAGAAAAGATTGAAGTTGTCAAGGATTTCATTTTACTTGAATCCACAATCAACACCCATGAAAGCAGCAGTCAAGATACCAAAAGATGCATTGCATTGAGCAAATCTGCTGCAAAAGACCTCTTTAAAGTGTTGAGAAGCAAAGATGTCACCTTGAAGACTCAGGTGCACCAGACGTAAGCCATGGTGTTTTCAATCACCTCATATGCATATGAAAGCTGGACGATGAATAAGGAAGAGTGAAGAACTGATGCCTTTGAATCGTGGTGTTGGCGAACAATATCGAATATCCATGGACTGCCAAAAGAAGGAACAAATCTGCCTTGGAGGAAGTACAGCCAAAATGCTTCTTAGAAACAAGGATGGCAGGACTGCATCTTACATACTTTGGACATGTTGTCAGGGGGATCAGTCCCTGGAGAAGGACATCACGCTTGGTAAACTAGAAGGTCATTGAAAAAGAAGAAGATCCTCAACAAGATGGATTGACACAGTGGCTACAACAATGAGTTCAAACTTAATAGCGTTTATGAGGATGGTGTAGGACCAGGCAGTGTTTCATTCTGTTGTACACAGGGTCACTATGAGTCGGAACCGATTTGATGGCACCTAACAACAACAACATATATATACTTATACACTTTACTGGTTTTGCTCCTCTAGAGAACCCAACCTAAGACAGAGGTTCAAGCCGGGGAAGGGGCAGGAAGTATACAGGCGAGGAGGTGGGCTTAGAGACTGTCTTACGGGTTAGGATGATGTGGATGTTTGGGCAGCAGAGTGAAGGGTGCAGAGTCAGTGAGGCCCTGGGGTCCTCCTGGCATGGTTGGCTGGAGCAGGAACTGTGATGGTGAATTTTATCTGTCACCTTGGCTAGGCTGTGCTTCCCTTTGTGTTGATCAAACACTAGCCTAGTTGCTGTCATGGAGTAGTTATATATGATGAAACCATTTGGCCTTGGTACAGTACTTTTTTTTCTGTAATGTAATGTAAAGGGAACCTAGTGGCACAGTGGTTAAATGCTTGGCTGCAAACCAAAAGGTCAGTGGTTTAAACCCACCAGCTGCATCATGGGAGAAAGATGTGGCAGCCTTCTTCCATAAACATTACAGCCTTGGAAATCCTATGGGGCAGTTCTACCCTGTCCTGTAGGGTAGCTATGAGTCGGAATTGACTCAAAGGCAGTGGGTTTATAAAGTGATGTAATGTAATATAAGGTAGTAATGTAATGTAATCACTTTCCACAATGTAATACAGCATAACCTTGAGGTCATACCAGTGCAGGGTGGATCATAAACCTCATCGCTTCTGAGTTATGAGACCAGAATAGACAGACACACAAATTGGGGGAAGGTAGAGGTATGTGAGGACCCATCTACAAGAGAAGGCCCACCAAGAGATGCTGGCAGCCACCAGAAACTAGGAGACAGGCCCACAGGAGTCGACACAGCCGAGACCCTGATTTGGACTTTTAGCCTCCTGAACTGTGAAACAATAAATTCTTGTTCTTTAAAGCCACACACGTGTGGTGTTTGTGTTATGGCTGCACTAGGACACTAAGACACAGGAGCCAGAGTCAGTCCGGGGGGAGGGGGTTAAAGTCAGTCAGATGGCTTGGGGAGAGCAGGTGCTAGAGAGATGAGATGGTCTAGGACAGAGTGGAGATGGGGTGGTCCCTGCTCCGAGATGAAATGAGGCCTGGATGTGGACCAGCTATGCACATCGGGGTGGGTGGAGGAGAGCTGGGCAGAGCACAAGGATGCCATTGTTTCCATCTCTCCGTTTTGATAACATTCTCTTTTGCAGATAAGACTTCCTCAGGCGTGTCAACCCTGAGAGTAGGGAGAGCTAATTACACCCGAATCAAGAGTATCCATTCACTAGGATCCAAAGAAAACTATTCAATTACCACCAACATGGCCAAATTGTGAGGTCTTTGTGAATGGGACGGAGAGCAGAGCCCCAGCCCAGGCCAGCCCAGAGCCAGGGATAAAGGGCATCTGAGTTCACAGCAGGGCAGCACTTGGAGCACGAAGGACGCTGCTCCACCTCCTGACTGTGGGCCTGGGCCTGCTCTCTCCGCTTCGGGCCGAGGGGCCTTAGCTGATTCCGGCCAGCCCTAAGGAGGTGAATGACTTGGGAGAGTCGGAGCTGGGGTAAGAAGGTGTCTTTCTAAGGTCAGCACTTAAGACTGGGTGAACCTCAGTCCCATTGCTGGAGCCCCAGTGGCCTGTCAGCCCAAGTGGTGTCTCCTCCCAGAGGAAGATGCTGGGTGGTGTCTGGGCAAAGGTACCCCCCACAGGTAGACTGGAGCTGGTCTTCCTTCGGAGCTTCCATCAAGTGCCAGGGTCTTGATGGGGGTCGTCAATAGATGAGTATCAAGTGTCCTCGAAGATCCCAGTGATGCAGTGCAGAGAGCCCCCAACTGTAACCATTGTGTTCCCTGAGCTCAGTCATCAGGGAAGGAGGGGAAGAATGGATGAAGGGATGGATGGTTGTATTGGATAAATGGGTGGGTGGGTGGATGGTCAGATGGACGCACGGACGGATGAGCGGATGGATGCATGGATGGATGGTGGATGAGTGGATGAGTGCGTGGGTAGGTGGTTGGAGGATGGATGGATGCAGCCCACGGGGCCACGGGTGATCAGGCACACATGGACGCCTCCAAGGCAATGGAGTCTAAGCTCGTGTGAGCATAGCGAGCCCGTGCAAGGTTACCACACCTCCTCCTCTGGCCTTTGCTAGACTCCTCTCTGCTCTGGCTCCAGAGAATGTCAGCCTGATGGGGGCCCAGGACCTTCTCAGCTTTCTCCTTGGTGGGCTTGTGACAGGGCTGTGGCACCTGGGAATCAGGAGGCATCCTCCATGAGTGGCTCCCCAGGCTCTACTCCATCCCAGGAAGCAGGCCAAGGCTGTGGCAGTTTTGTCTAGTCCATTTTCCCAAGTGTGTGTCACCAAACAAAGAAGACCTGCCTTCCCCGCTCTTCCCTCTAACACTCGTTTCTTCTCTTATCTGCAAACCTCTCTTTCCTTAACTCATTCAGTGCCTTCACTGTCCATTTTCCTGGAGCCATGGCCATCCACTCAGACCTCCTCCAATCAGAGAGCCCTCAGACGAGCCCTCCCATTTTTCCGGGGAGATCGGCCTGCAGCGCATATCACAGACACACTTTCTCCCAGCTTTTAGGGCTGTGGTACATAAAGCGCTGGGCTGGGACCATGCCCATCCCCAGGGGGTAGTGGCACCACCCACTGCCTCCCTTCAGCTTCCTGAGGAGCTACAACAGCATCCACAAAGACAAGCTGGAGCTCCAGATGTACATCCTGTGAGTGCCCACGCCATGAAACCCCTTCCCGCCCCTCAACCCCCAGGCCAGTGGACACAGGGGTCACGCTGCGCTTCTGGGGCTAGGCAGCAGCCTCCCGGCGGGCCCTGCCTTCCCACGTGATGAACTCGCTGGCTCTGCTCGCAAACGAGTGCTAACAGAGGTGGTGGTGAGGGTCATGACAGCAGGGCAGGTCAGGCCACTTATGGAGGTAGAACAATACTTTCATATTGTCTCAGCAAGGATGCTGCGGTCCTCTGTGCCCCCGCAGGATGATTGGGGTGGTGAAGTGGGAGGCACTCCCCCGGGCTCGGCAGAGGCAGGCTGGGCCTCGGAGAGGACCAGGAAGGTGCTCTTGGCTGAGGGTCCAGCTCACCCTCGGGGGGCCAGCAAGGACAAGGAAGGGTGTGGGGGAGCTTCTGTCACTGGAGGTGGCCCCCCGCTGGTCTGTCTTCCAGGAAGCCCAGTGGATGTAAACTATTCAAGCTGCCCTTTGAGAAGACAGATTGGCCGGGGAGCTAGGAAACCTGTTAAGTGTCTACTGGCTCAGCCCAGGCTCCCCTTTGTGGTCTGCCAGGCCTCCAGGCCTCCAGGGGGCAGCATTTCTGCAGGGGTCTCTGGGATGTGACACCCCAGCTGTGAACATGGTGGTCAACTGCAGCCACCCCTGAACAGCTCAAATCCCACCCACGTGGTAGGCAGTGCTTCCCCTCAGGCGCTACCGGTGGTTGGTCCCAAAGCACAGCCTCGCGTTGTTAAGACACTCCTGGTCGCCAAGGGCTTTACCACAAACTTCCAGGAGCCTGGGCAGACTCTTCCTGGGCAGTCCTCTGCCTGTTCGCCTTCCTCCACTGACCAGACCCTAGACAGACACCTGTTTCCACCTCACAGGCCCCCCAGTCTCATAGACACCTCACCCTATGGAGTTGTTGGTTGCTATCTTGTTTTATTCATCAGTAGACCCAGTCACAGTCTGGGGCTCAAGTCTACATTTGGAAGCGTCCTTTAGCATTTGGAAGGACTCAAAATGAGACCCCAAGTAGGCAGCATCACCACCAGCACCCAGCACCTGGACACTGCACTGTGCCATCTGCTTAGCGTGGAGCCTCTCACTGGGGCCTCACCTGTGGGTTCTCGGCCCCCACCAGCCCATGAGAGCCCACTGGGGAGCTTTCTGCAATGTGGGTTCTTTGTCCTGGCCTGGGAAACTAGAGCCCACAGATCTGGGGTGGGGGATTTTTGTTGTTAGCTGCCATCAAGTCAGCCCCCAACTCATGGTGACCTCATGCACAACTGAACCAAATGTGGCCCAGCCCTGAACCATCCCTGTGATCAGCTGCATTGAGACCGTTGTGCTCCACAGGGTTTTCATGGGCTGATTTTCAGAAGTAGATTGCCAGGCCTTCCTTCCTGGTCTAGTCTGGAAGCTCCACTGAAACCTGTTCAGCAACACACAAGCCTCCACTGACAGGTGGTGGCTGCGTTTGAGGTGCATTGGCTGGAATCACACCTGGGTCTCCCGCATGGGAGACGAGAATGCTGCCATGGTGGGGTGTCATTGTTAGGTGCCGTTGAGTCTACTTCAACTCATAGCAACCCCATGAGACAGAGCAGAGCTGCTCCATAGGGTTTTCTTGGCTGTAATCTTTATGAAAGCAGAGTGCCAAGACTTTCTCCCTTGGAACCACTAGTTGGATTCGAACTGCCAACGTTTTGTGTAGCAGTCAAGCACAAACTACTTGGAACAGGCTGGGCTCCTTATTTGGTGGGGTGTAAAAAGCAAAAAGCCACACCCATTGCCATGGAGTCGATTTCAACTCATAGCTACCCTATAGGACACAGAACTGCCCCATAGGGTTTCCAAGGAGCAGAAGGGGGTTTGAACTGCCGACCTTTGGTTAGCAGCCAAGCTCTTAACCACTCCACGAGCAGGGCTCCTGGTGGGGTATAAAAAAACCAAACTCATTGTCATCGAGTCAATTCTGACTCATAGAAACCCTATAGGACAGAGTAGAACTGCCTTATAGAGTTTCCAAGGAGTGCCTGCTAGATTTGAACTGCCGAGCTTTTGGTTAGCAGCTGTAGCTCTTAATAATCACGCCACCAGGGTTTCCTGGTGGGGTATACCAAAAACCAAACCAGTTCCTGCCGAGTAGATTCTGACTCACAGCGACCCCATATAGGACAAAGTAGAACTGCCCCATATGGTTTTCAAGGAGCACCTGCTGGATTCAAACTATAGACCTCTTGGTTAGCAGCTATAGCTCTTAACCACTATGCCACCAGGGTAGAGGACCTCATTTAAAAAAAAAAAAAAAAAAGCCCACCAGGGCTCGCTGTTTCAGTGGTCCTGGGATCCATTCAGAGAAGCCCTGTCTGAACATATCTGACTCTTTGTTTCTGCTTCGTCTCAGTTGCTAAATAGCTGGGGCCCAGGAGTGAGACGTTAGAGTAGTTCCCATTGCTACTCACAGGGTCAATAACGTCTCAAAGGGCAGGTCACACCGGCTACTTCAACTCTAACCCGCCTCTATGGTACAGTCAGCTCCACCTGTGTTTTCACCGTCCCAGCCCCAAGCTGCCCAACCCCACCCCAGCTTCTGAGCCCACACCCCGGTCCTGGACCCCCGAGCTCCTTCCACTCGTGGACCCCTTTCTGTCTCAGCCCTCTCCCCTTCGGAACGAGGTGCCCTCTTCATTCCCCAGAGTCCTTGCTGAGTGCAATGGTGACCTCACCATGTCCCTTCCAGCATGGAGACACCTTATTGAGATACGGTTCATCACCGTGAAGGACCACGGCATCGCCTACCTGAAGGACGTGATGAACACGAAGGAGGTCCACATGATGATGCTCTTCGGTGCGTCTCCCCCGTCCCTGGCGGGGCGCCTCTGGCAGCAGCTCCGCCTGCTTCCTGCACTCACGTGCAGCACCCAGCCTTCTGAGCCCGACAGACTCCCTCCCTGGGTTGATCATGGGCCATGGTGCACGTGTGCACCTGTGTGCACGTGTGTGCATGTGCACGTGTGTGGATGTATGTGCGTGTGTGTGCTTGTGTGTGTGCACCATGTATGTGTACACACTTTCTCTGCACCACCACTGTGAATTTACCACTCTTGGTTTCATCCACACTCATGCAGATGATCGGGTCCTGATCCTCCTATCTTCCTTCACCTCTCCCCCAACCATCCCTCTCCCACGATGTATTTCCTGTCTCACCAACACGACACTCCAATTCAGGTGCGCCCCTTCCAGCCACCGCTTCACATCTCCCAGCCCCTGGCTGTGGTCCTCTCCTTCCACCACTCTCCACTGCTCACTACCCTCGCCCAGTTTTCCTGTCCTTCCCCAGCGCTGGATGGTCTCCTCTGCACACACCCAGACCCCCCAACAGTCACCACGCCCTGCCGGTTCCACATCCGGTCCTCTTGCTCCTCCATGGCTCTAGCCAAGTGAAACCCCACCTTAGGAAGCCCACCTCTTGCCTTCTTGGGCCTCACCGCTTGCTGAGCACTGCCCAGCTGACGCAGAGCTCCGTCTGGTCTCCAGGGGCCTCACAGCAGCCCAGTCCCAACCAGGGGTCCCTGAGCAGCTCACTCTTCCTGCTCCAGAGAAGCATCCCACACCTTCCTTCTGTCCTCACCACTCCCACCTCCCTCGCTCCAAAGTAAGCTCACTGCATGGACTTGGGAATGCCCCGTGCTTGGGAGCTGCTTGGGGCAGGATTTGGGGTGATGGGCACTCTGCCAGCAGTGAGGGCCCAGGGTGCAGTCTCTGAGACCCAGGCCCCCGCAGGAAAGGCTCCGAGGGTGGATCCTGGGAGAGCTGAGGGGCCCCAGGTGCCTCCCTTCCAGGATAAGTGGTTCCCGTGGGAGGGGCTCTCATTGGGGAACGGGCCCCTGATGAGGGGTGGGCCCTGGTTTAGGGGGTGGGGTACAGTGGAGAGTCACTGTCCCCAGAGGCGAGGCACTGACAGGGCCGCCTCTCTCTCCACCACACAGGTCCCCCCAGTGTCATGGGGGCGCTGCAACAGGGCAGGGCCAGCTCCAAAGGCCCAGGACAACCTCTGTAGGGATTCTGCATCAGCACAGCCCCGCCTCTCTGCTCTGGGGGGCTGCAGCCAATGCATAAGGGGCCCACTCGCCCCAGTGGGTGTCAGTCCCCCGGGTAGCTCCCCTTCGGGTGGTCCCTTCCCTTTCAGATATCTCCTCCCCTCGGGTAGCTCCTCCCACTCAGGTACCTCAGCCATTCAGACGCCTGGTGTCCCAAATAAGACTCAAATATCCTTTGTCCCTAAAGGCTTAGGATGGTCCCAACTGTTTGGCCACCTTCTCGGGATTCCTGGTCTGGGGGGCTCCATCCCTTGATGCACCCTGGACAGCAGGCTCCAGTCCTCTGTGCCCAGAGACCCCTGCAGGGGGTTCTCACTCCACTCCTGACCTGGGTGTGGGGTCACTGCCTCATCCTCCCAAGCCCACCTTCACCCACTCCCTGCAGGCCACACCCTGGGTGAGAACCCAGAGGCAGAGAAAATCTTCGAGGACTTTGTGGAAAGCAAAGAGATAGCCACGGTAGACGTTGTCAACCGTCCCCGTGTCGGTAAGGAGACAGGTTTTGTTTTTCCCTCCGTCCCTGTGTTCATGGTTTCAGTTAGCCCCAGGGACTGATTTTTGGCATTTCTTTCTCGTGTGGGATGTGAACCCCTCTGGGTGTAGTTCCCAGCTCTGCCTGCTTCTCTCTCTGGTTCTGCAGGCTCCTGTCAGCTGGGTCCTGACTCCTAGTGCCCCGAGCATCTAGAGACTCGCCCAGCGAGGGCTCACACCCAGGACGGCAGAGCCAACACTCGGGCCCACCCTGCCCTCTGCTGCTTCCACCCAGAAATCCGAGGCTCCAAAACACACTCAACTGGGGCCTAGCTGTAGTCGTTCTGAAATTATCTCAATAAGTTTAATTAATAAAATGAATTTCTGCTGCGAAGAGTGAACGCTTAGCCAATAGGCTTCATTTCGTCTGTCTGTCACACAGGGCTGGTCACTGTCACGGGGGAAGGTGGGGTCTCCTCCCAGGCCTTTGTGCCTTTTCCCGTCCAGAAACGCCCCAAGAGAGTGGGGTGTTTCTACTCTTAGTTCCCTAGTTAAATACATTGCACGTGTTTCCATAACAAACTATGTATAAACAGTAGTAACAACAGATACACAAAACCCACTGCCGTCGAGTCGATTCCGACTCATAGTGACCCTATAGGACAGAGTAGAACTGCCCCATAGAGTTTCCAAGGAGTGCCTGGCGGATTCGAACTGCCGATCTCTATGGTTAGCAGCCATAGCACTTAACCACTACGCCACCAGGGTTTCCGATGCCCATCTTAAAACGCAGAGCGTTGCCCTGTCAAAGCCACTGACATTCTGGTGAATTGGGTCTTATCTCCTCTCAGACTTGACTACCTCCTGGCTCCTTTGCTATTTTACGTTTCTTCCTCGTGTGACTCCACCCTGAACGATGTTTTGTCTGCAGGTGGGAGGTAGATGTTCATCTCAGTAGTGGAGGCGGCAATCCAGAAGCCCTGTCCTCATCTTGCTGCCCTTGGGTGGGCCCTGAGGGCTTGTTTATCAGCCCAGGTCTACATGGACGACCTGAACACAGATAGATCCTTGTCCCTTTTTCTATCTGTTACCTGGAGCTGATTTAGGGATACATTTCAAAGGGTCGGAAGCCCTGGTGGTGCACTGGTTAAGAGCTACGGCTGCTGACCACGAAGTCGGCAGTTCTAATGTGCCAGCCAGTCCTTCAGAGCCTGTGGGGCAGTTCTACTCTGTCCTATAGGGTCACTATGAGTTGGAATCAATTCGACGGCAACGGGTTTTTTGGATTTTCAAAGGGTCGTGGAGATCAAATGTGGTAATGGAAGTAAAAATAATTTTGAAAATGTACATGGAGCTTGTTGAAGGGATGAGCCCAGAGATCAATAAACAGAAGGGCCAGACCACAGCTGACAGACTCTCTTGCTCCTCTCTTCATTTTCTCAATCACACAACGCACGTGTCTTGTGTATCCATGTACAGACAATGAAAGTGCCCTCGGTCTTCAAAGGAAACCCTGGTGGCGTAAGTGGCTAAGTGCTACGGCTGCTAACCAAAAGGTCAGCAGTTCAAATCCACCAGGTGCTCCTTGGAAACTCTATGGGGCAGTTCTACTCTGACCTACAGGGTCGCTATAAGTTGGAATCAACTCTACAGCAATGGGTTTGTTTTGGGGTTTTGTTTTGGCCTTCAAAGGGCTCATAGTCCCAGGCGAGACAGACAAGTCATCTAGTAAGACCATCAGTCTCTCAAGTTCTCTGGCCTCTGGGGTCACCCTTCAATTTACAGCCACAGCAAGTAACACCATTCCCGCCCTGGGCCGAATAGAGGAATGACTCCCTCCTGGATATTGTTGCTGATTCGAGGTGTGTGGGTTGGGAAGCAGTGCTTGCTTGTCACTGTCATTGCCAAGTTGCCTTTGACCTCTAACCTCTGCCCTTGACTCCTGTCATGGATTGAATTATATCTCCCAAAAATATGTGTCAACTTGGTTAGGCCATGATTCCCAGTATTGTGTGCTTGTCCTCCATTTTGTGATTGTAATTTTCCTATGTATCCTAAAGCCCAATCTTTGCCTGTGGTTAATGAGGCAAGATTAGATTATGTTCAAGAGGATTGGGGTGGGACTGCAACACCCTTACTAAGGTCACATCCCTGATCAAAAGTAAAGGTAGTTTCCCTGCAGTGTGGTCTGCACCACCTTTTATCTTACAAGAGATAAAAGGAAAGCGAAGTGAGCAGAGAGCTGGGGACCTCATACCACCAAGAAAGCAGCACCAGGAACAGAGCGTGTCCTTTGGACCTGGGGTCCCTGCACCTGAGAAGCTCCTCGACCAGGAGAAGATTGATGACAAGAAATTTCCTCCAGAGCCAACAGAGAGAGAAAGCCTTTCCTGGAGCTGCTGCCATGAATTTGAACCGGTAGCCTCCCAGACTGTGAGAGAATAAATTTCTCTTTGTTAAAGGAATCCACTTGTGGGATTTCTGTTACAGCAGCACTGGATGACTAAGACAATTCCTCCCAGCACTGTAATGGGATTACCATTTATCACCACTCCCTGGGCCACCCTGTCTCTCAGGTGCTTTGTGCCCCCAACACAGACACAGGCATCCCTCATTGCCCCAAGAAGAACTAATTCAAAGCAAATGGTGGCTTCTGATGGTTCACAAAGTTAAGAAGAAATGGTAAGGGTTACACGCGGGACAGGAAGCTTCTAAAAATTAGACATGACACATGGGCCACTGGCAGAGGACAATAAGTAATAGGTAATTAGGTACCACCTGTAGGTTTGTCTGGAAAGCTTATAGACACTGCACCACAGCTGCAGAAATCCTGACAAAGATATGGTGCTATAATGGAGCTACCGGCTCACGTGGGGAACAGAAAAAAGACAGTGGCCAGTCTTGCTGGGAGGCCCAAGGAACATCCAGAGGCAGAAGTGGATGTCCCATGCTGGGGGGTAGGAAGGGGTTTCAGCAGAAAGCAGCAGTATGGGTCTCAGTGGGCCACGGTGTTGTTGTAGGTGCCGTCGAGTCGGTTCTGACTCATACTGCCCTATGCACAACAGAACAAAACACTGCCGGGTCCTGCGCCATCCTTACAATCGTTGTTATGCTTGAGCCCATTGTTGCAGCCACTGTGTCAATCCACCTCCTTGAGGGTCTTCCTCTTTTCCGCTGACCCTGTACCCTGCCAAACATGATATCCTTCTCCAGGGACTGATCCCTCCTGACAACACGTCCAAAGTATGTAACATGCAGTCTCGCCATCGTTGCCTCTAAGGAGCATTCTGGCCACACTTTTTCCAAGACGGATTTGTTCATTCTTTTCGCAGTCCATGGTATATTCAATATTCTTCACCAATTCAAAGGCGTGAACTCTTTTTCGGCCTTCCTTATTCATTGTCCAGCTTTCACATGCATATGATGCGAGTGAAAATACCACGGCTTGGGTCAGTCGCACCTTAGTCTTCAGGGTGGCATCTTTGCTCTTCAACACTTTCAAGAGGTCCTTTGCAGCAGATTTACCCAATGCAATGTGTCTTTTGATTTCTTGACCGCTGCTTCCATGGCTGCTGATTGTGGATCCAAGTAAAAGGAAATCCATGACAACTTCAATCTGTTCTCCGTTTATCATGATGTTACTCATTGGTCCAGTTGTGAGGATTTTTGTTTTCTTTATGTTGAGGTGTAATCCATACTGAAGGCTGTGGTCTTTGATCTTCATTAGTAAGTGCTTCAAGTCCTCTTCACTTTCAGCAAGCCAGGTTGTGTCATCTGCATAATGCAGGTTGTTAATGAGTCTTCCTCCAATCCTGATGCCCCGTTCTTCTTCATATAGTCCAGCTTCTCAGATTATTTCTTCAGCAAACAGATTAAATAGGTATGGTGAAAGAATATAACCCTGACACACACCTTTCCTGACTTTAAACCAGTTTGTCGTACTGTGCGGGCTTGTGTGTTGCCGTGATGCTGGAAGCTATTCCACCAATATTCAGATACCAGCAGGGTGACCCATGGAGGACAGGTTTCAGCTGAGTTTCCAGACTAAAACAGACTAGGAAGAAGGACCCAGCAGTCTACTTCTGAAAAGCATTAGCCAGTGAAAACCTTATGAATAGCAGCGGAACATTGTCTGATATAGTGCTGGAAGATGAGTCCCCCGGGTTGGAAGGCACTCAAAAGATGACTGGGGAAGAGTGGCCTCCTCAAAATAGAGTCGACCTTAATGACGTGGATGGAGTAAAGTTTTCAGGACCTTCATGTGCTGATGTGGCATGACTCAAAATGAGAAGAAGCAGCTGCAAACATCCATTAATCACTGGAACCTGGAATGTATAAAGTATGAATCTAGGAAAATTGGAAATTGTAAAAAATGAAATGGAATGCATAAACATCGATATCCTAGGCATTAGTGAGCTGAAATAGACTGGTATTGGCCACTTTCAATCAGACAATCATATAGTCTACTATGCTGGGAATGACAACTCAAAGAGGAACAGTGTTGCATTCATCATCAAAAAGAACATTTCGAGATCTATCCTGAAATAGTTGTCAGCGATAGAATAATATCTATACACCTACAAGGAAGACCAGTTAATATGACTATTATTCAAATTTACGCACCAACCATTAGAGCCAAAGATGAAGAAATAGAAGATTTTTATCAGCTGCTACAGTCTGAAATTGATCGAACATGCAATCAGGATGCACGGATAATTACTTGCGATTGGAATGCAAAAGTTGGAAACAAAGAAGGATCAGTAGTTGGAAAATATGGCCTTGGTGATAGAAACAATGCCAGAGATCGAATGATAGAATTTTGCAAGACCAACAACTTCTTCATTGCAAATACTTTCTTTCACCAACATAAACGGCGACTATACACATGGACCTCGCCAGATGGAACACACAGAAATCAAATTGACTACATCTGTGGAAAGAGATGATGGAAAAGCTCAATATCATCAGTCAGAACAAGGGTAGGGGCTGACTGTGGAACGGACCATCAATTGCTCATATGCAAGTTCAAGCTGAAACTGAAGAAAATCAGAGCAGATCCACGAGAGCCAAAATATGACCTGGAGTATATCCCACCTGAATTTAGAGACCATCTCAAGAATAGATTTGACACATTGAACACTAGTGACCGAAGACCAGATGAGTTGTGGAATGACATCAAGGACATCATTCATTAAGAAAGCAAGAGGTCACTGAAAAGACAGGAAATAAAGAAAAGACCAAGATGGATGTCAGAGGAGACTCTGAAACTTGCTCTTGAGCATCGAGCAGCTAAGCAAAAGGAAGAATTGATGAAATAAAAGAACTAAACAGAAGATTTCAAAGGGCTTCTCGAGAAGACAAAGTATTATAATGACATGTGCAAAGAGCTGGAGATGGAAAACCAAAAGGGAAGAACACACTCAGCGTTTATCAAGCTGAATGAACTGAAGAAAAAATTCAAGCCTCTAGTTGCAATAGTGAAGGATTCCATGGGGAAAATATTAAACGATGCAGGAAGCATCAAGAGAAGATGGAAGGAATACACAGGGTCATTATACTAAAAAGAATTAGTCGATATTCAACCATTTCAAGAGGTGGCATATGATCAGGAACCGATGGTACTGAAGGAAGAAGTCCAAGCTGTTCTGAAGGCATTGGCGAAAAACAAGGCTCCAGGAATTGATGCAATATCAATTGAGATGTTTCAACAAACAGATGCAGCGCTGGAGGTGCTCACTCGTCTATGCCAAGAAATATGGAAGACAGCTTCCTGGCCAACTGACTGGAAGAGATCCATATTTATGCCTATTCCCAGGAAAGGTGATCCAACCAAATGTGGAAATTATAGAACAATATCATTAATATCACACGCAAGCCTAATTTTGCTGAAGATCATTCAAAAATGGCTGCAGCAGTATATTGACAGAGAACTGCCAGAAATTCAGGCTGGTTTCAGTAGAGGACGTGGAACCAGGGATATCATTACTGATGTCAGACGGATCCTGGCTGAAAGCAGAGAATACCAGAAGGATGTTTACCTGTGTTTTATTGATTATGCAAAGGCATTGGACTGTGTGGATCATAACAAACCATGGATAACACTGCGAAGAATGGGAATTCCAGAACACTTAATTGTGCTCATGAGGAACCTTTACATAGATCAAGAGGCAGTTGTTCAGACAGAACTAGGAGATACTGATTGGTTTTTTGGGCCATGGTAGGCCCAGGAATTGCAGATATATGGGGCAGACACAGACTGTGGGGAGGAGGCTGCAGGGATTGGAAGAGACGCCTGAGGGGCTGCACCTTCTACAAGGGTCTTTGCCCACACATGGAAACCAACGGGCATTGTTCTGAGTTCAGACCCGCTCAGTCCCTACCAGGAGAGATTGTGATCCAGCAGGTCTGAGTGGGGCCCAGGCCAGCACACTTTAATTTTTTTTAATAAACCTTTTTTTATTTTAAAACAGATTTAAATGTACAAAAAGAATGTGAAGATAGTCCAGAGTTCCTTCATACCCTGTGCCCAATTTCCCCTTAATAACATCTCACGTTACTATAGCACATTTGTCACCATTAACGAACCAACATGGATACATCAACAGTGACTAAAGGCCATACTTCATTCAAATTTTCTTAGTTTTTACCTGATGTCTTTTCTTTTTCTGTCCCGGGATCCCTCCAGGCACCACACAGCATCTAGCTGTCATGTCTCCTTCGGCTCCCAGTTTGTGCTCGCCTTTCTCTGTGTCTTTTCTCCCCCTTCGATACCATCGGTTCTCGATCACATGTTACCTCCTGAAACGGCTGAACGTCAACCAACTATTTTTGGTACAGTGACTCTGTGTATTCCTTCCATCTTCTTTTGATGCTTCCTGAGTCGTTTAATATTTTCCCCGTAGAATTCTTTAATATTGCAACTGGGAGCTTGAAGTTTTTCTTCCGTTCTTTCAGCTTGAGAAACGCTGAGCATGTTCTTCCCCTTTGGTTTTCTACCTCCGGGTCCTTGGACATTTCATTCTAATACTTTACTTTGTCTTCTTGAGCCGCCCTTTGAAATCTTCTGTTCAGCTCTTTGACTTCATCATTTCTGCCTATTCCTTTAGCTACTCTTCATTCAAGAGCAAGTTTCAGAGTCTCTTCTGACATCCATTTTGGTCTTTTCTTTCTTTCCTGTATTTTTAGTGACTTTTTTCCTTTCTTCCTGTATGATGTCCTTGATATCATCCCACAACTCTTTGGTCTTCGGTCATCAGTGTTCAATGCGTCAAATGTATTCTTGAGATGGTCTCTAATTTCAGGTGGGATATATTCAAGGTCGTGCATTGGCTCTCATGGACTTGTTCTAATTTTCTTCAACTTGAACTTGAACCTGCATATGAACACTTGATAGTCTGTTCCACAGTCGACCCCTGGCCTTCTTCCGACTGATGATGTTGAGCTTTCCCATCGTCTGTTTCCACAGATACAGTTGATCTGATTCCTGTGTGTTCCATCTGGCAAGGTCCCTGTGTATAGTCAGCATTTATGTTGTTGGAAAAAGGTATTTGCAAAGGAGAAGTCATTGGTCTTGAAAAATTCTATCACGCAATTTCCAGAGTCATTTCTATCACCAAGGCCATATTTTCCAAGTACCAATTCTTCTTCGTTTCCAACTTTTGCATTCAGATAGCCAGTAATTATCAATGCATCTTGATTTCATGTTTGATCAATTTCAAACTACAGAAGTTGGTAAAACTCCTCAATTTCTCCATCTTTGGCCTTAGTGCTGGTGGTAAATTTGAATAATAGTCGTATCGCCTGGTCTTCCTTGTAGGTGTATGGACATTACCCTATTACTGAGGGCGTTGTACTTCAGGACAGGTCTTGAAATGCTCTTTTCGGTGATGAATTTGAAATCATTCCTCTTCAATTTATTATTCCCGGCATAATAGAGCATATGATTATCTGATTCAAAATGGCCGATACCAGTCCGTTTCAGCTCACTAATGCCTCGGGTAGCAATCTTTTTGTGTTCCATCACATTCTTGACTACTTCCAATTTTCCTAGATTCATACCTTGTACATTCCACGTTCCAGTGATTAATGGATGTTTCCAGCTGTTTCATCTCATTTTGAGTCATGCCACACCAGCAAATTACGGTTCTGAGAGCTTGACTCCATCCACATCATTAAGGTCAACTCTACTTTGAAGAGGCGGCTCTTCTCCAGTTGCATTTTGAGTGTCTTCCAACCTGAGGGGCTCGTCCTCCAGAAATTTATGACAATGTTCTGCTGTTATTCATAAGGGTTTCATTTGATCGTTTTTTTTTTTCAGAAATAGGCCGCCAGGTACGTCTTCCTAGTCTGTTCTAGTCTGGACGCTCCACTGAAACCTGTCCACCAAGGGTGATCCTGCTGGTATTTGAAAGCTTTCAGTAAAACAGCAACATGCAAGCCACTGCGGTACAACAAATCGGCAGACACACAGTGGGAGTGATTGGGTGGGACCGTGCCAATGAGGTAATTCTGGCCCACTAAGGGGACTGATCGGAAACCCTGCTGGCGTAGTGGTTAAGTGCTAAGGCTGCTAACCAAAGGGTCAGCAGTTTGAATCAGCCAGGCGCTCCTCGGAAACTCTATGGGGTAGTTCTACTCCGTCCTATAGGGTCGGTATGAGTTGGAATCGACTCGACGGCACTGGGTTTGGTTTTGGCTTTTAAGGGGATTAATCAGTTCTTGCCATCCTGCTGGGCTTGGCGTGAGCCATCCCAGAGGCCAGAATGACAGGACACCACCACCACCAAGGAAGAACAGCCAGTGCGTCCTTTGGACACACAGATTCCTGAGGTCAGAAGCTCCTGGGGCTGTAAGTCTGAAGATGGTGAGAAGTTGTGGCAGGAGAGACCTGTTTCCCAGCAGACTGAGCCAGAAAGCTGAGTGTCTTTGAGCAGAAACTTACAGGCAGAGTGAGGTGCCTCAGGGTACTTATTGGCAGAGCTAAAAGAGCTTTGTAACATTTACCTGAGCAAAGCAGAGGCCCAGGGCAAGCGAGAGGCCAGCTTTCAAGCATGGCTAGAAAGAGGCTGTCCTTATGAAGAACTGTATCCTGAGTGTTCCTCAACCTGAATTATAACATGTTACTTTAAATCACATATTGTCTGTGAGTTCTGTGTGACCATTGCAATGAATTATGGAACCTAGCAGAGAAAAAGAGAGTGTCATGGATGGGAGGGTTGCTGTCAGAAGTGGTAAAGATGGCAGAGAGAGGAGGCATGTCTGACCTCGCCTCATAGGAATCAGTCTTGGGCTGTTGATCTCGATTCTCCTTCTTCCTGGTAAACTTAGAGGAGGTCAGAAAATGCCCCCATGTCATTTTTACACATATGAGAAATTGATAGTCTGTTTTGCAGTCGGCTCCTGGTCTTGTTTTGACTGATGATATTGAGCTTCTCCATCGTCTCTTCCCACAAACACAGCCCATTTGATTTCTGTGTATTTCATCCAGAGAGGTAAACATATTCGCCGTTTATGTTGTTGAAAAAGGTATTTACAATGAAGAAGTTGTTGGTCTTGCAAAGTTCCATCATGTGATCTCCTGTGTCATTTCTATCACCAAGGCCATATGATACTGAAGGAAGAAGTCCAAGCTGCACTGAAGGCATTGGTGAAAAACAAGGCTCTAGGAACTGACAGAATACCAATTGAGACATTTCAACAAACAGATGCAACGCAGGAAGTACTCACTCATCTGAGCCAGAAATTTGGAAGACAGCTACCTGGCCGATCGACTGGAAGAGATCCATACGTATGCTCATTCCAAAGAAGCGTGATCCGACCAAATGCAGAAATTATCCAACAATATCATTAATATCACACACAAGCAAAATTTTGCTGAAGATCATTCAAAAAGGTTACAGCAGTGAATCGACAGGGAACTAACTGCCAGAGAAGTGCAAGCCACATTCAGAAGAGGACGGGGAATGAGGGACACCATTGCTGATGTCAGATAGATCTTGTCTGAAAGCAGAGAATACCAGAAAGGTGTTCACTTGTGTGTTATCGACTATGCAAAGGCATTCAGATGTGTGGATCACAACAAACTGTGGATAACATTGCGAAGAATAGGGATTCCGGAACACTTAATTGTGCTCATGAGGAACCTGAATGTAGAACAAGAGGCAGTCGTTCGAACAGAACAAGGGTGGTTTAAAATCAGAAAACGTGTGCATCAGGGTTGTATCCTTTCACCATACTTATTCAATCTGTATGCTGAGCAAATCATCTGAGAAGCTGAACTATACAAAGAAAAATGTGGCATCAGGATTGGAGGAAGACTCATTAACAACCTGTGATATACAGATGACACAACCTTACTTACTGAAAGCAAAGAGGACTTGAAGCACTTACCGATGAAGATCAAAGACTAACTCACCCACCCATTGCCTTCGAGTCGATTCTGTCTCCTAGTGATCCTATAGGACAGAATAGAACTGCCCCATAGGGTTTCCAAGGAGTGGCTGGTCGATTCGAACTGCCAACTTTTGGTTAGCTGCCAAACACTTTACCACTGTGCCACCAGGGCTCCAACATAAAGAAAACAAAAATCCTCACAACTGGACCAATAAGCAACATCATGAAAAGCAGAGAAAATATTGAAGTTGCCAAGGATTTCACTTTACTTGGATCCACAATCAACATCCATGGGAACCCAGTCAAGAAATCAAACTTCTTTAAAGTATTTAAAAGCAAAGACATGACTTTGAGGACTAAGGTGTGCCTGACCCAAGCCATGGTGCTTTCAATTGCCTCAGATACAAGCAAAAGCTGGACAAAGAATAAGGAAGACTGAAGAAGATTTGATGTCTTCGAATTGTGCTGTTGGAGAAGAACATTGAATATACCATGGACTGCCAAAAGGACGAGTAAATCTGTCTTAGAAGAAGTACAGCCAGAATGCTCCTTAGAAGCAAGGACGGCAAGACTTCTTCGCACGTACCTTGGACATGTTATGAGGAGGGACCAATCCCTGGAGGACATCATGCTTGGTAAAGTAGGGGGTCAACGAAATGAGATGGAGTGACGCAGTGGCTGCAACAATGGGCTCAAACAGCAACAATTGTGAGGATGGCGAATGACCGACCAGGCACCATTTCACCCTGCTGTACTTGGGGCCACTATGAGTCAGAACCTACTTGACAGCACCCAGCAGTGATTAGGGTTAGGAAGTACCTGCACTGAGGTGTCCTCATTAACATAACAAAGATTACACTTTTCCAAAATGTGGTCACATCCACAGGTACGGGGTTAGAATTCCAACACCTATTTTTTATGGGCACAATTTAAACTGTAACACATCAGAGGGCCATCCCTGTGTCCAGGGTGGTGGGACCTGAGTGCATTGCACCGAGGGGTGTGTGGGAGGTGAGGGGTGCGCTGTGCTGAGGGGTGCCCTGTGCTGAGGGGTTCCCTGTGCTGAGGGGCGCCCTGTGCTGAGGGGCGCCCTGTGCTGAGGGGCGCCCTGTGCTGAGGGGCGCCCTGTGCTGAGGGGTGTGCTGTGCTGAGGGGTGTGCTGTGCTCTGGGGTACCTTGTGCTGAGGGGTGCCCTGTGCTGAGGGGTGCCCTGTGCTGAGGGGTACCCTGTGCTGAGGGGTGCCCTGTGCTGAGGGGTGCCCTGTGCTGAGGGGTTCCCTGTGCTGAGGGGTGCCCTGTGCTGAGGGGCGCCCTGTGCTGAGGGGTGTGCTGTGCTGAGGGGTGCGCTGTGCTCTGGGGTACCTTGTGCTGAGGGGTGCCCTGTGCTGAGGGGTGCCCTGTGCTGAGGGGTGGTGTGAGGTGAAGTGCCATCACTCTCAGCTCAGGTGACCATGATGGAAAGAGAAAGACAAGGGCTTCAAGGTCCTGCTCAGCAGTGTGGCCGGTGTCCCACAGCAGGCCGTGGACCAAGGACAGTGGAGGGGCTGGTTGCAGGCTGTGCCCCTGACCTTGCTGTACTGCTCTGGGCCCAGCTGCTTTCTCCTGCGATGGCGTAGCATTGTTCTTTGATGCCCTGGAGGCTAAATAATGAACCGGAGGCATTCATTCATTCCGTCCCAATGACAGTGGTGGGGTCTCCACCTTTGCGGTGCAATTGTGCGAGCCCCAGCGCACGTGGGGAGGCTGGAGGGGAGACCGGAGCAGGGATAAAGGGGCACCCGCCGGCCCCCCGTACAACCCGGTTCCACCCTGCGGCCAGGTGACTTGGCGCCACCTCCTGGGAAGTCAGGGTAAGGCAGGAGGGCGAGGCCGCTCCACTCCCCCGACACCTGGACCCAGCGTACCTGTGACAAAGGTGAGAACGCCCTTTACGAAGGCGTTTGACTGGCACACAACATACTCCCTGAGTCCCTGGGGGTGGGGAGGCTGGAGGGAGCGGAGCCTGGGCGGAGCCTGCACAGAGTAGGGGAGGGACAGGAGAAAAGATGGGGCGGAGCCTGGGCGGAGCCTGCACAGGGTCGGTGGAGAGGTCGGAGATGGGAGGATGGGGCGGAGCCTGTGCGGGCCGGGGGTGGAGCCTGAGTGGGTCGGGGCGTGGCCTGGTGAGCCACGCCTGCGCAGAGCCGGAAGAAAGGCGCGAGGGAGGCGGGAGGGAGCGGAGCCTGGGCGGAGCCTGCGTAAGGTCGGGGGAGAGAGGGGAGAAAGGAGGATGGGCGGGGCCTGGGCGGGCCGGGGGTGGAGCTTGAGTGAGTTGGGGCGTGGCCTGGTGGGCCACTCCTGCGCAGAGCTAGACGGAAAGCGCAGGAGGGGGGCAGGAGGCTGAGCAGCCTGGGCGGAGCCTGCGCAGGGCCGGAGGGAAAAGGTTGGAGATGGAAAGATGGGGCGGAGCCTGGGCGGGTCGGGGGCGGAGCCTGAGTGGGTCGGGGTGTGGTCTGGTGAGCCGGGCCTGCGCAGAGCCGAGAGAAAGGAGCGAGGGGGGCAGGAGGGAGCGGAGCCTGGGCGGAGCCTGCGCAGGGTCAGCGGAGAGGTCGGAGATGGAAGGATGGGGCGGACCCTGGGTCGGTCATAAGCGGGGCCTGAGTAGGTCGGGGCATGGCCTGGTGAGCTTGGCCAGCACAGAGCTGGACGGAAAGCGGGGAGGGGGGGGGTGAAGGAGGTAGCGGGGCATGGGCGGAGCCTGCGCAGGGTCGGGGGAGAGACAGGAGAAAGGATGGGGCGGGGCCTGGGCGGAGCCTGCTCAGGGTCGGGGGAGAGACAGGAGAACGGATGGGGCGGGGCCTGGGCGGAGCCTGCGCAGGGTCGGGGGAGAGACAGGAGAACGGATGGGGCGGGGCCTGGGCGGAGCCTGCGCAGGGTCGGGGGAGACAGGAGAACGGATGGGGCGGAGCCTGGGCGGAGCCTGCGCAGGGTCGGGGGAGAGACAGGAGAACGGATGGGGCGGGGCCTGGGCGGAGCCTGCGCAAGGTCGGGGAGAGACAGGAGAAAGGATGGGGCGGGGCCTGGGCGGAGCCTGCGCAAGGTCGGGAGGGACAGGAGAAAGGATGGGGCGGGGCCTGGGCGGAGCCTGCGCAGGGTCGGGGGAGAGACAGGAGAACGGATGGGGCGGAGCCTGGGCGGAGCCTGCACAGAGTCGGGGAGGGACAGGAGAAAGGATGGGGCGGAGCCTGGGCGGAGACTGCGCAGGGTCCGGGGAGAGACAGGAGAACGGATGGGGCGGAGCCTGGGCGGAGCCTGCGCAAGGTCGGGGAGAGACAGGAGAAAGGATGGGGCGGAGCCTGCGCAGGGCCGGCGGAGAGGTCAGAGAAGGGAGGATGGGCGGGGCCTGGTATGCTCGCGACCATGCGGGTGGGTGGGGCGAGGGGCGGGGCCTGCGTTGAGGGGCGGAGTCTAGGGCGGCCCCGCCTCAGTTACCCACCATTCGGCCTTCTGTTCCCGGAACAGAGCGCTCTGTCCCTTCTTATCAAGGGAGGGGGCTTGTACACAGGCACATGCTTATTTAAGGACCACAACAAGGAATTGAATCTGTTGAAAGCGACCATGGAGGCCGCGATTGATTTCTTTTAGCAAATTAATCCCGGGCGTATTATGCCCCTGCTTGGACCCGGCTCTGAGCTAGGGGCCAGGTAGGCGGAGGAGGAGTACCTGCCGCCCTGGTTGAGGAGGAGGCTCCCTGAACCTGTTGATCCCAGGGAGCGGTCCTGGGCACCCTACCTGGTGGGGGACAGTGGCTTGGGGCACAGGCTAGGGCAGCGTCTGGGGCAGGGGCGAGGCCCTGCTGGCCATAGAGCTGCTGGGGGCTTGCTGCTCCAGGTGAGGCTGCAGGGGGACAGCACACGCCCTGCTGCCAGGTCCCCGTTTTCTTGGCCACTCCCCTACCTTGGCTCCACCAAGCGCGGCCGCAGGAAGCCCTCCTGTCCTCAGGTCCGAGGCGCCCTCGCCGTCCAGCAGCCGCCATCGGCGCCCATGCCTCAGAGCTCCTTACAGTCGGCAATCGGGGAGGCGGATGGTGTGCCAGCCAGTCAGGGCAGCGCGCACGCCAGCACATCCTTGCACCGGCAGGGAGGGCCTGGGGTGCGCTGGCTTGGGGAAGGGTCCCCCTGCACCTGGCCCTAAGGGGCCAGCCTCCAGCTAGCAGTCATGTGGGGCAGAAGTAGAGGCCAGGGTGAACTGAGCCCTGGGGTTTGGGTAGGGGGCTGGGGGTCATTCACCTGACACATCACATCCTTCTGTTCCTTCTCCTGGGCAGGAGAACAGGTAACTTTCTCCCTGTCCGACCCTCCACAGCCGCAGATGGTACCATGGCATGAATGCCCCTGGGAAGGTTAAGGTTGTGTGTCAGTTTGGCTGGGCCATGATTTTCAGTGGTTTGGTAGTTATGTAATGATGTAATTTGGCAGTTACACAATGATGTAATCATCCTCCATGAGGTGCTCTGATTATGATCAGCCAATCAGTTGTAAGGGGAGTTTCCTCAGGGATGTGGCCTGCATCCAATATATATGGACGCTCTGGCAAAGCTCGCTTCCTTGTTCTGGATCCTGCATCTGGCTCGTCATCATCTGGCCTCCAGTTCTTGGCAGTTGAGTCAGTGGTCTGGTGTGTTGCCTATTGATCTTGACAGTCATCAGTCTTCACGGCCTGTGAGCCAGCAGCCTGCTGTCTTATCTGCTGATCTTGGGTTTGTCAGCCCCTGCAGCTACCTGAGTCAAGAGAAGCCTCCAGCCTGACACCTGACCCACAAATTTGGGACTTGTCAGCCTCTACAATTGCATGAGCCATTCTTTGAGATAATCTCTGTATATACACATATATGTGCTTCACTGGTTTTCCTTATTAGAGAAGGACATGACATTTGGTAAAGTAGAGGGTCACCAAAAAAGAGGAAGACCCTCAACAAGATGAATTGACACGGTGGCTGCAACAAAGGGCTCAAGCATAACGATTGTAAGGATGGTGCAGTACTGGGCAGTGTTTCATCCTGTTGTACATAGGGTTGCTGCGAGTCAGAACTGACTTGATGGCACCTAACACCGACAACAGAGAACCCAGCCCAAGACAGCCCCACAGCCCTCCCTTGCATGGTGAGTGCACCCCCCCAACCCTGCACTGACTGGTTGCTTGGCCCTGTCAGCGCCTGTTCTCCCCCTGCCACTGCCTGCTCCAGGGACCCCCTCCAGAGCTGCGGATTGGGCTGGGCTGAGTGCTCCCTTCAGGGCCTCCTTGGGCATGGGCCCTTCTTGCTCTCCTGGGTCACAGCCCAACTCCCCGGGGCCCCCAGGCCAGGAGCCATGAGGGAACGAACTTGGGGCCTTCCAGCGGTCCTAGGTTGGAGTGGTACTCACCCAGCATGCTGCATCACCCTTGGCACCTTTCTCCCCTGCAGAGAGCATGATGCCAGCGTGGTCACATGACACCTCCACCTCATCTTAGGCTGGGTTCTGTAGAGAAGCAAAAGCAGTAAAGTGTATAAATATAAACATTTATATCAAGGAAATGGCTCACGAGGTTGTGGAGGCTGGAACATCCCAAGTCCCTGGGTCAGGAATCATGCTGGAGGCTTCTCCTGATTCACATAGCTGCAGGGACTGACAAACTCAAGATCGACAGGTCAGACGACAAGGCTCTGGCTCACAGGCTTCAAAGACTGATGAATGCCAAGATTGGCACCAAGATGGCAGGTAAGCTCCTAGCTCAAGTCCCAAGAACTGGAGGTCAGGTGAACAGGAGCCAGCCACAGAATCCAGAGTGAGCAAAAGTCCACAAGCCTTGCCAGAAAGTCCACCTATATGGGATGCAGGCCACACTCCCAAGGAAACTCCCTTTCAACTGAGTGGCTGCTTATAACAGATCCCATCATGAAAGTGATCACATTATATCAGATCTCATCATGGAGGTGATCACATCATCACATAACTGCCAGACTACATCAGAACTGCTGACCACTGAGGATCATGGCCCAGCCAAGTTGACACACAACCTTAACAATCACTCCCCCCCGTCCGCCAGGGGCACACGGCCTCCTCTAGGCCATAGGCCCCAGAACTGACATGGGAGGAGGCCTGGGCGGGGCTGGGCTGCAGCCCCTTCCTGTCTGTGCCTCTGGTGCCTTAGAAGTTCTGGGCTGTGTTGCTGGGAGACCCCTTCACATGGACTAGGTGGGGGGGTCCAGAGACCATCTCCTTCTGTCCTCAAGGCTCCCTTTGGAGCAGACAATACCTCTACCTGAGACCTGTCCCCTGAGCTGTCTCTCCTGGCCCCTCTGTACCCCAGGGGGTGGCCTTGGCCAAAGGCTCCCCTCTGACTCCAGGGTTGCCCATAGCCCCTGGCGCTCATGTGGGCAGAAGGGGGCTCTCCCGGTGCAGGCCCTGCCAGGAGGGGGGACCTAGCTCCTGGGGAGGGGCCACCTCCACCTCCTCTCCTCTGAAGAACGTGTGAGGTGTGTGTGTGTGCGAGGATGTAAACATGTCTGTGTGAGTGTGATGGCATGCACATGTGCGTGCGTCTGCATGTGTGTACGTGTGCACACGTGTGCGAGTGCACTGTGCGTGCATGCATGTGTTCATGCGTGTGTGCAGGGGTGGTGGGAGGGGGCCCATGCACCCTGATTATTGGGACACGGAGGGACAGAGCTGGCCAGGCCTGGGTGGAGGAGGGGCTGGAAGATGGGGTGCGAGGGACAGCCAGCTCTGCTCCCCCACCTCCCGCCAGGCCCTGGGACACATGGGCAGACCGGCAGACAGACTGACGGGGGCCTGGCTGGCCCCATCTTCCTGGGCTGCCTGCGGCACCTCGCTTTCCTGTAAACACAAGCACCCACTTGACCCTGCCCACTGGGTGGGGTAGGGAGGGCTAACCAGGGCGCAGGGACCCGCAGCCCATCACCTAGTTCAAGTGGACAGGTGAAGCCTCAGGGCGAGTGGGGGGGGAGGGTTTCCCACATTTCACACCAGCGGGCCAGGAAGAGCAGGGCAGCCTTGGAGGACGACGCCCTTATCCTGGGCCCCCACATCCACCATCTTCACCTCTGCACACAAAGGTGGGGCTGCAGGTTGCCCCCCACCACTTTATGAAGGTTGTCTTGTGTCAGCCCACAGCCCGGGAGGTTTCCACCAGGACCAGCCTCTCGTCCTTCCCAGTGCCTGCCTCCCACTGCTCGGGCTGGAGGGTGTGTGTGTACATACGTGTCTGTGCACGTGTGTGCCTGTGTGACTGTGCACTTGTGTGTATGCACATATGCACATGTGGGCATGTGCACGTATGTACAAGCATGTTCATGTTTGTATGGGTATGTGTATGTGCCTATGTGGGTGTGTGCATTTGTGTGTGTGCGTGTGTGTGTGTGTGTCTGTGTATGTGTGGAGCAGTCAGCAGAGCTCCAGGTTTTCTGGGCCAGGCCCCGTAGCCCTGGCGCCCTGCCCACCAGCTGTGTGGCCTTTGCAGGCTCTCTGTTCCCTCAGCCTCAACTTGCTCCTTGCTCTGGGACAATGACAGCACCCATCCAGCCGGCTGTGCCGGACAGAGGCCTGGGCCAAGACTGTAGTGCTGCCAGCCATTGCTAGGAGCTTTTGCATAGGGCAGGAGGCCGTCACAAAGCTGCCCATCAATGCTCCCAGGGCACGTGGCTTCCAGAAAAAGCTCTACTGGCAAGGTGTAGTCAGGGGCACGCTGCGTGGTGGTCCCTGGGGCTCCGCTCACCCTGCTGTTCAGCCCCCTCCCCGCCCCCAGCTCCTGGGTGGCCTTAGCGACCCTCTCGTTGTGGTCTCCGGGCCTGGACACATTCTTCCACCTCCAGTGGCCGTCTCTCCAGAACAAGCCTTCCAGCCTGCAGGCCCCTCTCACCTGGGCAGGTGCTTTCTCCTAGACCAGGGCCAGAAGGGAAGAGAGGACGAGGCGAACTGTGAGGGTACACAGGGCAGACCACCTGCATGTGCCCCACTCTCTGTACCAGATCTGCACCCTCCTTGGCACCCTGGCTCCCTGATTAGGCATGTCACCCTGCCCAGAGGGGGCAAGGTGGGCTGCATCTGGCCTGTCTGCCCCCACTGCAAGCCTTTCTTCCCAGAAACATGGCCCACATGCCACTTCCTCCACCTCAGCGCCCCCTTCTGACAGGTGGGCACCCCCACCCGCCCCACCGGATCTCTCCCAGAATCACTTGCACATGTGCTGACCTTGGCTGGGACTGTCAGTGCTCAGGGCAGGAGGCCTGGGTCTCCGCTTCCCCATCTGTCAGCAGAGTAACAGCGTAGCCTGTCTCACGGGCGGTTGGAGGAGCTGGTGCTGGGCATCCAGGTGTGGCCATATCTGCCCAGCAGATGGGTCGTGTCAGCCCAGGCCAGCCACACACAGGGGAGCCGGCACCTTCACCCTGATTCGGGCAGCTCCTGCAGCTCCTGTGCCTCCTGGTGCTGCCTGAGGTAGAAGTTTCCAGAATGCTGGGATTGGGCATTCCCAGCCCCCTGGACAGGGAGCCCATCAGAACCCATCTGCTTGGAAGGAGCCCAGGCCGCTTGGGCAGGAAGCTTGGAGGGGCCTAATGTTTCTGTGTTGATTTCAGGGGAGAGGGAGGGTGCTGAGGCCAGGTGGCCCTACTTATGGGCATGAAGGCCTTGGGCCCTGCCCATCAGTGTCAGCTCTGGGGTCCTGGCCCCACAGGGCCTGCAAGGACTTAAATGAAGCTCAGAGCATAGGGGGTTTCTCGATGCAGAGGAGAAGACTGTGGGCCTGGGGGCTTCTGATCAACTTGAAGGAGCTTCCGGCAGTCCAGGCCCCTGGCCAGCTGACCCAGAGGCTGACAGGGACCGGCCTGTTATAGGAGGGTGATGGCCTACAAACAAGACCCTTAACCTCATCCCACATGTGCTGAGTGATTCCTGACCCACAGGGCTCACACCTGTGCCTAGCACACCTGTGCCCACTGCACCTGTGCTCACCGTATCTGCACCCACTTGTCACGGATTGAATTATGCCCCCCCCCAAAATGTGTGTTATTGATTGGGCTGAGTCATGATTCCTGGTATTGTGTGATCTTCCTACATGTTGTAAATCCTGCCTCTGTGATGTCAATGGGAAACCCTGGTGGCGTAGTGGTTAAGTGCTACGGCTGCTAATCAAAGGGTCGGCAGTTCGAATCCACCAGGCGCTCCTTGGAAACTCTGAGGGACAGTTCTACCCTGTCCTATAGGGTCGCTATGAGTCGGAATCAACTCGATGGCACTGGGTTTATGATGTTAATGAAGGAGGACGGGTGGCAGTTGTGTTAGTGAGGCAGGACTCAACCTGCAGGATTGGATTGTGTCTTGAGGCAATCTCTTGAGATATAAAAGATATAAGCAAGCAGAGAGACGGGGGACCTCCTACCACCAAGAAAGAAAGCTCCAGGAGCAGAGCGCGTCCTTTGGACCTGGGGTCCCTGCGTGAAGAAACTTCTAGTCCTGGGGAAGATTGATGAGAAGGCCGACAGAGAGAGAAAGCTTCACCTGGAGCTGACGCCCTGAATTTGGACTTTAACCTACTAGGCTGTGAGACAATAGATTTCTCTTTGTTACAGACATCCACTTGTGCTATTTCTGTTATAGCAGCACTAGGTGACTAAGACAGCAGTGCACCTGTGCTCACTGTACCTGTGTCAGCACACCTGTGCCCACTGTGCCTGTGGCCACTGCACCTGTGCCTACCGCTCCTGTGTCAGTATACCTGTGCCCACCACGCCTCTGTCTGCTGCACCTGAGTCAGCACACCTGTGCCTGCCGTACCTGTACCCATTACAGCTGCTCCCACAGCACCTGTTCCTACCACGCCTGTGTCAGCACACCACTGCCCACTCTGCCTTGCCTACTGCACCTGTGTCAGCACACCTGTGTCCACGCCTGTGCCCACTGCACCTGTCTCCCCACCCATCTGCCAGCCTGACCCAGAGCCTTGGGCAGACCTCCCCATTGCCCCAATCTGTCACTTATAAAAATAAAGATTTATTTTTGAAAATAAGACATGACATCATAGAGGAGCTGGAAAATGCATACGACCACACAGGTTTGTTCATTTTATCACAGGGACAGGTAAGGGGCCTCTAATGCTCCCTTTTCATCCCAAGGGCCTTTCTCTCATTGCACACCCCCCACGTGGGCAGCCCACTTCCAGTCTGTGGGCACCACCCTGCCCCTACAGCAGGAAGGGTGCAGCTGTGGACCCCAGCTGTGTTTCTGTCCCCCACCATGTCCTCAGCCCCGAGGCTCACTTCCCTCCCTTGGGACCCCACCACTCATCTGTAGCCTTCCTTCCTTAAACCAAGATTCCTGCCAATGCTGGCCTGCCCTTCCTGTTTGGAATCCGAAAACAAGCCCTGTATGGCAGAGTCAAGCGGCAGCTTCCTTCAGGATCACACCCCACCCCGTGGGGAAGTAGGAGCCTCTGCTGGGTATCAGGAAACCCTTAGCTGAGGCTCTAGATTTGAGCTCTACCCTGGCTCCTAGATGGGTGCCCTGGGTGAACCAGACCTTCCAGGCACACTTGGCAACAGAGCTGCAGTGTGTGTGGTCAGCACAGCACAACTCTCTGGGGGCATACAGTGCCCACAGTGGAAGGGTAGGGCTCCCATGGTCACCATACCTAGGCCCCATACCCAGACGTGGGCCCAGCCTGGTTACAGTGCAGGCCCTGTTGGAGCTGGGCATCAAAGCTGTGCTCCCACCTATAAATGGAGTGGGGAGAGTTGGGGCTCAGAAACTCCCTTTCACTGGTGTATTCCTGGGTGGGAGACAGAGCTGTGCCCCGAGGAGAAGGCGGGGCTGGAGGGATCCAGGGGGATGGCAGGAGACGAATTGGAGTGAGTTGAGATGGCATTTGTCTCTTGGATGTTTGCAGGGGAGACAGGCCCCCATCCCAGCCCTGAGGAGTCCAGGAAAGGTGGGAGCCTTGAGACGCAAAGCTAAGAGGGTGAGAGGGTAGGCCTGCCAGCCTGGGAGGAAAGGTCAAGGGTTCCCAACACCCTGGGGAGCCTCATCTGGCCATTTCTTCCACACAAAGTGGTTGACCAAGTGCAGAGCCAGACCTTTACTCACTGGGAAGATGTCTCCTCTGCAGTCTGTCAGGGGCACCCCTGAATGTGTCTGTGTTGCAGCTGCTGTCCATGTGTGGCTTGCCCCCACATATGGACCTGACCATTTATGAGACAGCTTTTCCCTTCTCAATTTGGGGATTCCCCTGTAGATCCATAGGTGTGAGCTGAGGGAGGGGTGCTGGCACAACAGTTGTGGACAACATTGGAACTGGGGCCATTTGGGGCAAATCTGTAAGCCTGTACTATTGTCTTTCTATGTAAATGCAAACTTTCAAATACTCTTTATTGATAGTTGTTGCTGTTGTTAGGTGCTGTCGAGTTGGTTCTGGCTCATAGCGACTCTATGTGCAACAGAACAAAACACTGCCCAGTCCTGCGCCATCCTTACAGTTGTCATACTTGATCCCATTGTTCCAGCCACTGTGTCAATCCGTCTCCTTGAGGGTCTTCCTCTTTTTTGCTGACCCTGTACTTTACCAAGCATGATGTCCTTCTCCAGGGACTGATCCCTCCTGACAACATGTCCAAAGTATGTAAGACCCACTCTCACCATCCTTGCTTCTAAGGAGCATTCTGGTTGTACTTCTTCCAAGGCAGATTTATTCATTCTTTTGGCAGCCCATGGTATAGTCAATATTCTTCGCCAACACCAGAATTCAAAGGCATCAATTCTTCTTGGGTCTTTCTTATTCATTGTGCAGCTTTCGAATACATATATTGCGATTGAAAATGCCATGGCTTGGGTCAGGGGCACCTTAGTCTTCAAGGTGACTTCTCTGCTTTTTAACACTTTAAAGAGGTCCTTTGCAGCAGATTTGCCCAATGCAATGTATCTTTTGATTTCTTGAATGCTGCGTCTATGGGTGTTGATTGTACATCCAAGTAAAATGAAATCCATGACAACTTCAATCTTTTCTCCGTTTATCATGATGTTGCTCATTGGTCCAGTTGTCAGGATTTTTGTTTTCTTTATGTTGAGGTGCAATCCATACTGAAGGCTGCAGTCTTCGATCTTCATTAGTAAGTGCTTCAAATCCTCTTCACTTTCAGCGAACAAGGTTGTATCATCTGCATAACGCAGGTTGTTAATGGGTCTTCCTCCAATCCTGATCCCCCGTTCTTCTTCATATAGTCCAGTTTCTTGGATTATTTGCTCAGCATACAGATTGAATAGGTGTGCTGAAAGGATTCAACCCTGACACACACCTTTCCTGACTTTAAACCTCGTAGTATCCCTTGTTCTGTCTAAACAACTGCCTCTTGATCTATGTAAAGGTTCCTCATGAGCACAATTAAGTGTTCTGGAATTCCCATTCTTCCCAGTGTTATCCATAATTTGTTATGATCCACACAGTCAAATGTCTTCGCGTAGTCAATAAAACACAGGTAAACATCCTTCTGGTATTCTCTGCTCTCATCCAGGATCCACCTGAGATCAGCAATAATATCCCTGGTTCCGTGTCCTCTTCTGAAGCAGGCCTGAGCTTCTGGCAGTTTCCTGTTGATATACTGCTGCAGCCGCTTTTGAATGATCATCAGCAAAATTTTACTTGCGAGTGATATTAATGATAGTATTTGATAATTTCTGCATTCAGTTGGATGACCTTTTTGGGGGAATAGGCACAAATATGGATCTCTCCCAGGCAGTTGGCAAGGCCAGGAAGCTGTCCTCCATATTTCGTGGCATAGACAAGTGAGCACTTCCAACTCTGCATCAGTTTGCTGAAACATCTCAAATGATATTCCATAATTTCCTGGAGCCTTGTTTTTTGCCAATGTCTTCAGTGGAGCTTGGATTTCTTCCTTCAGTACCATCGGTTCCTGATCATATGCTACTTCTTGAAATGGTTGAACATCGATTAATTCTTTTTGGTATAATGACTCTGTGTACTTCTTCCATCTTCTTTTGATGCTTCCTGCATCGTTTAATATTTTCCCCATAGAATCCTTCACTATTGTAACTCAAGGCTTGAATTTTTTCTTCAGTCCTTTCAGCTTGAGAAACGCTGAGTGTGTTCTTCCCTTTTGGTTTCTATCTCCAGCTCTTTGCACATGTCATTATAATACTTTACTTTGACTCTTCAAGCCTCCCTTTGAAATCTTCTGTCCAATTCTTTTACTTCATCATTTCTTCCTTGCTTTAGCTGCTCAACATTCTAGAGCAAGTTGCAGAGTTTCCTCTGACATCCATCTTGGTCTTTTCTTTCTTTCCTGTCTTTTCAATGACCTCTTGCTTTCTTCATGGATGATGTCCTTGATGTCATTCCACAACTTGTCTGGTCTTCGGTCATTAGTGTTCAGTGGGTCAAATCTGTTCTTGAGATGATCTCTAAATCCAGGTGGGATATACTCAAGGTCGTATTTTGGCTCTCGAGGACTTGCTCTGATGTTCTTCAGTTTCAGCTTGAACTTGCATACTATCAATTGATTGTCTGTTCCATAGTCGGCCCCTGGCCTTGTTCTGACTGATGATTTTGAGCTTTTCCATCATCTCTTTTCACAGATATAGTCGATTTGATTCCTGTGTGTTCCATTTGGTGAGGTCCATGTGTATAGTTGCTGTTTCTGTTGGTGAAAAGTTGTATTTGCAATGAAGAAATCATTGGTCCTGCAAAATTCTATCATTTGATCTCCGGCAATTTTTCTATCACCAAGGCCATATTTTCCAACTACCAATCCTTCTTCTTTGTTTCCAAATTTTGCGTTCCAATCACCAGTAATTATCAATGAATCCTGATTGCATGTTCGATCTATTTCAGACTGCAGAAGCTGAGAAAAATCTTGAATTTCTTCATCTTTAGCCTTAGTGATTGGTATGCAAATTTGACTAATACTCGTATTAACTGGTCTTCCTTGTAGGCATATGGATATTATCCTATCGCGGACAGAGTTGTACTTCAGGATAGATCTTGAAATGTTCTTTTTGACGATGAATGGAACACCATTCCTTTTCAAGTTGTCATTCCCAGCATAGTAGACTGTGTGATTGTCTGATTCAAAATGGCCAATACCAGTCCATTTCAGCTCACTAATGCCTAGAATATTGATGTTTATGAGTTCTATTTCATTTTTGACGATTTCCAATTTTCCTAGATTCATATTTCATACACTCCAGGTTTCATTTATTAATGGATGTTTGCTGCTAGGGATAGAAAAGAACACACCTGCCGGCCAGCGGCCATGTTGGATACCACATATAAGGCTGCATGGATCTGCTGTAGCAGAGATCACATCTGACCCAGTATCTGTCACTGAAGAGATCATGTGGTTGGGTATGCAGTAGTGAACTGTCTGTCTCTGCAATGCACCTGGCATTAGCAGGGCTCAGACCAGGGAATTAACTGGGGAGATGACAGGGATCACCACCTGCCTTAGATATCCAGTGTTGCTGTAATGAAAATACCAGGAGCAGGTGGCTTTAACAAACAAATCTATTCTCTCACAGTCCAGGTGGCTAGAAGTCTGAATCCAGAGTGCCAGTCCAAGGGAAGTTTTCTCCTCTCTGTTGGCTCTCAGGGAAGGTCCTTGTCATCAATCTTCCCCTGGGTCTAGGAGTTTCTCAGTGCAAGGACCCTGGTCCAGAGGATGCACTCTGCTCCTGGTGTTTCTTTCTTGGTGGTATGAGGTCCCTATCTCTTTGCTCACTTCTCTCTCCTCTTATGTCTTGTAAGATAAAAGGTGATGCAGGCCACACCTCAGAAAAACTCCCCTTACATTGGATCAGGGCTGTGACCTGAGTAAAGGTGTTGCATCCCACCTAATCCTCCTTAACATAACCTAATCTTGCCTCATTAACCACAGCCAGAGTTTAGGATTTACAACCCATAGGACAATCAGATCACAAAATGGTGGATAACCACACAATACTGGAAATCGTGGCCTGGCCAAGTTGACAGACATTTTGAGGGGAAACAATTCAATCCATGGCACCACTCTTGCATGATTTAGATCTTTAAGAGGGCACAGATAACCACCACACCCCCTGGGTTGCAATGATTATTTTTTATTTAGTATCTCGACTGGGATGGGGAGGGAGGGCAATTTTAACTTTCCCATGACAGTAGCTTTTGCTCCATAGGCTAAGGACCCAACGTGGATGTTCACCAACTACCAAATATGTGTATCCCAGGCACACACTTGGGCATTGGGAAATGACCACTGAGTGGATCTGAGCAGTCAGTGGACCCACCGAGAGCCAGACCGTGGCTAGGACTCCATCTGCCCTCACTCTAAGTGTGGCCATGATGATGCTTCTGGTTTCCAAGTATCAATAGCAAGTTGGGCTGTGTGCCCAAGTCTTCAAAATTGCATCATTCTTCCTGGGGGTTGGTCATTACATGCACACTGGCCTTCATATTGGGGTGTCATTCCTCCCGGAATCTCTTCTTCAGTTGCTTCCTGTTCCAAAAGCTGGACCCAGATCAAGAGCCACACCTACCCCTGTCAGTTCTGGGAACCCAGATGGTGTTCCGTCTAGGGCTCAGCAGCCTGGTGAGGGCAGAGGGGAGGTATTCAACATCAGCCACTGCTTTACATACGAAGAAGCAGAGAGGAGGGGTGTGTCCCAAACCAGGGAGAAAGTCCGTGGGTGAGCCTCAGGCCTCCCAGAGAACTTCCGGAAACCGGGGTGCCTGCTCAGGTTCCCCACGGCCCCGCCCCATCTCTGCAGAGCATCCAGGGGCTGCAGTGGAAAGCCTATTTGGGGAGGGTGAGCAGCCTTCCAGGGGACCTGGAATTACCGTGACCCTTGAGAGCTGCAACTAGAATCCCTGGAAGACGGGCCTTGGGGACAACTTCCCTGCAGAGGAGCCCTGGGTGGGGAGACCAAAACCAACCAAACCCATTGCCCTTGAGTGGATTCCAACTCATAGCGACCTTATAGGACAGAATAGAACTAACCCATAGGGTTTCCAAGGAGCAGCTGGTGGATGTGAACCGCTGACCTTTTGGTGAGCAGCCCTAGCTTGCCCTAGCTCTCAACCACTGCATGAAATGAGTGGAAGCAGACCCGAGCCCGCCTTCTGCCAGCCTCCATGTCTACCACTCCCAACCAGCTGCTGGAGGCCCTTGCTGGGGTGGGGCCTCACCTTTCCCTGACTCCCTGATTTGCATAAGGCCTCCCACATTTCCTTACCCAGGGAGGGATCCCCATGGCCTTCGGAACCCCACCCAACATGCAATCTGCTGGAAGAAGCTTCCCTGGAGCCAAGTTGGGGTAGGCGCCCCGTCTACGCCCTCCAGAGCTTCCCCATCACCACCAGACCAGGGCTCCCTGAAGGCGGGGTCCCTCATGCCCAGAACGAGGCAAACGGAACCATGGCTTCTCCGTTTTCCTGCAGCCTTGGCTTCTCTTCCTTGGCACTGGGGATGGGAAGGGTTTCTGGGCTGGCCCCTGCCTCTTCCAGGGCCTCTCTGCTCTCAGCAGGGGGGACCCTTCTGCTGGGGACCCCTGGTGCGGGAAGCAGAGCACCAGCTCTGTGTACCACCTTGTGGGGAGAGGTGGGGATGAGTGGGACACCACGGCGGGAGCGTTGTTTGCAGGTGAGGCCCCCCACCCCCGCAATCCAGGAGGTGGGAGAAAGGGGTGAGAACCAGTGCAAGAGGTGGCCGCTGCTGTTTGCCCCTTCGCACAGGTGAAGTCAGGAGAGGACCCACTGCTGAGTGGGGAGAGTACTTTCTAGGAGGGACCCCAAGGCTGCTGGCCCTGAAGAGCTCCTGGGCACTGGCCCTGAGGGTGCATTCTCAGGTCGGCTCCCTCTCTTTATTGGGGTCTTTCGAGCCAGCGCTTCCTGCCTCCCACAGGTATTCCTGTGCACTCACTCTGGATCCGGCCTCTGTCACGGGGTTGGGTGGACTCACGTGGGGTCTTTCTTGCATGTGGGCTGGGCGGACGGTCCACACCTCTGTGCTTTGGCCCGGGGTGGCCACCACCTCTGGACCCTGAGAGAAGAGACCAGCAGGTGGACGGGGAGGGGATGGGGTGCAGGCCTAAACCCAAACCAAAAGGAAGGAAAAAAGTAATTTTTCCTGATGCAAAGAGGGGATGAGGCTCCCCTCCCTCTTTGGAGGAACCTGGCATTGCAAACTCTTTGCTTCTTTTCAGAAATCCTCTTGAAAGGCTAAATAAGCACCTGTCAGTTTTACAACCCCAAATGTTCCTCGAGGACCTGGGGCCACACTTTAAAATGTCATCAGTGAGAACAGCATGTATAGAAATTGTGGAATGGAAACCTAACCTGCTGTGGAAACCTTCACCGGAAACGCAGTAAAGTATTATTTAAAAAATGAGGTTTAGTGTTAGGGTGTAAGGTGAAGTTTATGGTAAGGGTCACTGTTAGGTTACAATAAAAGCTTGGTTAGGGTTAGGGTTAGGGTTGGGTGGTTTGCTTAAGGAAAGGGTTAGTGTTAGAAATAGTTTAGCGGTATTTTTTAGGTTTAGGGGTTATGGTTATGGTTAGTATTGGGGTTCAATTTAAGGCGAGGCTAGGATTAGTGGTTAGGTTTAGCATTAAGGTTAACTTTAGGGTTAGGGTTAGGTTAACATTAGTGTTAGGTTTAGAGTTACTGTAAGGGTTAGGGTTAGTGAGTGTTAGGTTACGTTTTAGTTTTAGGTTTTGGGTTAGTGTTAGCGTTAACTCTAGAGTCATGTTTAGGGCTAGGATTAGGGTTAAAAAATGTAATCAATGAGCAAGACAGCCCTTTTGTTTCTCAGCTTCTGTGGAGGGGGAGGTAAGAGCCTAACTTCAGGTGACTCCAAGCTGTAAAACTGCCTCCTGTCGTAAAGATGTGTTGTTGTTAGGTGCCATTGAGTTGGTCCTGACTCTCAGCAACCCTGTGGACAAGAGAATGAGACACTGCCTGGTCTTGTGCCATCTTCACAATCATTGTTATGCTTGAGTACATTACTGCAGCCACTGTGTCAATCCATGTCGTTGAGGGTCTTCCTTTTTCTCTATGACCCTCTACTTTACAAAATGATGTCCTTCTCCGGGTACTAGTCCCTCCTGATAACAAGTCCAAAGTATGTGAGACAAAGTCTTGCCATCCTTGCTTCTAAGGAACATTCTGGTTGTACTTCTTCCAAGACCAATTTGTTTGTTCTTCTGGCAGTCCATGGTATATTTAACAGTCTTTGGCAACACCGTAATTCAAAGGTATCAATTCTTCCTCAGTCTTTCTTATTCCTTGCTCCGTTTTTGCATGTATATGAGGTAATTAAAAACATCATGGCTTGCGTTCGGTGCACCTCAGTCCTTAAAGTGATATCTTTGCTTTTCAACACTTTAAAGAGGTCTTTTGTAGCAGATTTGCCCAATGCAATGCATCGTTTGATTTCTTGACTGCTGCATCCATGGGTGTTGATTGTGGATCAAGTAAAATAAAATCCTTGACAACTGCGCTATTTTCTGTGTTTATCTTGATGTTGCTTATTGGCCTAGTTGTGAAGGTTTTTGTTTTCTATGTTGAGGTGTATAGGAGGGGTCTGTTTTTCCTTTGGATAAAGGCAGTTAATGAACACTGGTGACTACCCCAATAGCCAGGTGAGTTTAGGATGAACAATGGTTGACAAATGGTGCTGTCAGGTCCTCTTGTTGAGGGCTGGTTACTGTTTACCTGAAGTGCAGGTATGAGTTGGGTCCTAGCTGCCTGACCATATGAAGGGTGAGAATTCTTTCCACCTTTGCAATCTTTTTAGCAGATTGCCTGTGATGTATCACATTCTGGTTTCATGTTTACACAAGACACCCCATGATTACCAAATTCATTGGAACACAATCTACACAAAGCTGCTCTTGTTTTTAGATACACTCCTGGGTTTTCACATTGTCATAAGCAATCAAAGAAAACAGAACTATCTTAGACCAAACGAAACACTTTGGTAAGAGTCTCTGGGCTGCACCCAGGTTGCCTGGTTTTCTCAAACGCTTGGGACCCCAAGCCCAGGTCCCGATTGAAATTCTCCTTGGAAGCAAGAATGGTGAGGCTGCGTCTTACACATTTTGGACATGTTGTCAGGAGGGATCATTCCCTGGAGAAGGACATTATGCATGGTAAGGTACAGACAGGGTGAGCAAAAAAGAGGAAGACCCTCAATGAGATGGATTGACACAGTGACTACAACAATGGGCTCAAGCATAACAATGATTGTGAGCATGGTGCAGGACCGGGCAGTCTTTTGTTCTGTGGTAGGTAAGGTCACTATGAGTCGGAACCAATTCGAAGGCACCTAAGAACAACAAAACAGTACCCCCTAATGGGAATGTCTTATTCCTACTTCAATCCTCCAGATACCTCCCCACCTCCAATCCCAAGGATTTACACTTAAAAAGAGACATTCCTAGGGCACTTATGTAGTAGGTGTCCACACCTGAGTTAGTTTCTAATTTTCAAAGGAAAAGCACCTCCGGCTGGTTACCACCTCAGTCACAGGAAACCGACCATCTGATCCTCCCGAACAAGAGGCTCAATTTGTGCTGAGGGTCGGGGGAGGTTCTGCTCGAGGTGGAGGGGGTGCAGGGCTCTGGGCAGAGGGTCTGGGCGACCCTCTGGCCCCACATTGCATGCCAAAACTGTTGGCAAAACCTAAAAGGTGGATCCTTGTCTGGCACTCTCAGACCTGCCAATAATCTGGACACCAGCCTTTGAGAAAGAGAAAATAACATTATCGCAACGCGCAGAACAAGATGCTGGGAGGAAGTTCCTCAGATCTGACTCCCCAAGCTATGGGGAAGCAGGGCTTATATGTGATTGGGGCAGCAAGATGATAGCCGAGCAAGCGTACTGGGGAGGGAAAATTCTAGAAGGTGGCCAGGAAACAGGAGGTGTCTTGGTTTTTGTCAGACTCTCACTTTGGAGTAGGGTCTGGGTGATGATTTTTCTTCTGAATCGTTTCACCTGTCGCTGCGTCATCTGTTGAGATCAATTAGTGGTCACGGCTGGACCTTCTCTGCATGCAGGATGGGCCAAATCTGGCTTGGGCGAGTTTAAAGACTAATGGAAATTTACTGGCATTCATGGGGTTGGGATACAACTCCTTGTTACCCACATCTGGGAGTTCTCCAGGCCTCTCCCACCTCCTCAGCCTCCAGAGCTTGTCTGCCTCTTGATCCCTTCCAACTCTCACTCCCCACACCTGGACTGTGTCCTCACCCTTCCCACCTCCACTTTCCCCACCCCTGGGATTTATCCCGTAGACAGACTCTCACACAAATACCTGTCCACAAATTCTCACAGCAGCACTACTCTCTCCCATCAGTCAAAAGGTGGATACAACCCAAAGTCTAGCAACAGATGACTGGACGAACAAAGCATGGGCCATCCACACAATGGGATGCCATTGGGCCTTAAAAGGAATTAGAAACTGACAAGTCTACAATGTGGATGAGGCTCAAACTCACAAAGCTAAGTGAAAGTGTGGACACAAAAGGCCACATATTTCCATTGAGATAAGACATCCAGAGCAGGTAAACCCATAGACACAGAAAACCAATCACCGATGGCCATGGGCATGGGGGAGGGGCCGTGAGGAGGACTGCTCAATGGGAACAGGGTTTCTGTTTTTGGTGATGACAACGTTCTGAGGTACGTAGATACGATGGTTGCATAGGATTGTGAAAGTACATTTGTTGTTGTTGTTAAGTGCCATCGAGTCGGTTCCAACTCACAGCGACCCTATAGGACAGACTATAACTGCCCCATAGGGTTTCCAAGGAGCGGCTGATGGATTTCAACTGCGGACCTTTTGATTAGGAGCCAAGCTCTTAACCACTATGCCACTAGGGCATACATAAAGACACTATATTACACACGTTTAAATTATTAAAACAAAACTTTATTAAATGAGAAATCTACCAGTTAAAATAGTATAGACTATAATGTGAGCTGGAAAAAGACTACAAATAAACCACAGAAATACTGGATCAGATAAGGGTAAGAAAGGATCTCATTCTGAGGCCAACACTCCCTGGTTTGGTTGAGAAGCTGCTGTGAGAGAGGTGGGACAACTGGCTCAGCCTCTGGTGCCTGGGCCAGAGCTGGAGATGCCAGACCTGGGGCTGCATCAAGCTCCCGTGTTCCTTGAGGAAGAGGGTCTACATCAGCTGGCGGTCCGGGAGCTGATTCTGGAGATGACCTGGGATAAGAATCCAGCTTCCCCACAAGCTCTAGGTGTGACGCCTGGGCCACGGCTGCAGATGGAATACCTGGGGCTACATCGAGCCCTGGTGTTGGTGCAGGAGCATGGTTGGCATCACCAGGTGGTCTGGGATCCGGTTCTGGAGGTGGCCCAGGACAAGAACACAGCTTTCCAGCAGCTCGCAGACTACTGGCTGATGTTGGTCCTTCTTCTGCACCAACGATGGGTCTCAATGTAGCTCCGGGTCCTCTGTCTCCGTCTCTGGCGCAGGCGGTAGGCGAAGAGCTTGCTGGAAAGCCAGCTTCTTACCCTGGCCCACTTCCTGAACAGGCTCTCGGACAACAGGCTGGTGTGGAACCTACTCCTGCGCCAACACCGAGGCTTCATGTAGCCCCAGGTCCTTCATCTCCAGCTCTGACAAAGAGCTTGGTGCCTGGGACGGAGCTGGAGATGGAGGACCTGGGGATGTGTTGATCTTCGGTGTTGCTGCAGGGCCAGGATGGATGTCAGCCAGTGGTCCTGGAGTCAGTTCTGGAGGTGGCCCAGGGTAAGAACCTGGCTTTCCAGCAGTCTTCTGGTTCGGTGCCTCAGCCAGATGTGGAGATGGAGGGTCTGGGGCTGCATCGAGCCCCAGTGTTGGTGCAGGACAAGGACCAACGTCAGCCAGCGGCCTGGGAGTTGGTTCTAGAGGTGGCCCATGTTCCGATGCCAGGCCTCCAGCAGGCTCTTCTCTTAGCGCCAGTGCCGGAACTGGTGATGAAATAGCCAGTGGTCTACAGAGCTCCTGCGTTAGTGGGGAAGCTGGCTTCACACCTGCAGGTGGTCACGGAGCCGTTCTGGAGGTGGTCGTCAACAGGAAGCCAGCCCCCTAGTCAGCTCTCCATTTGGTGCCAGGGATGGAGCTGTTGATGGACCTCTTTATGGAGAACCTGGTGTCCTATCCTGCTCCGGTGTTGGCTCAGGAGCAGGATCTACCTGACCAGGTGGTACAGCAGACAGTTGTGGAGGTGGCCCAGGAGGAGACTCAGCCCCTCCGGCAGGCTCTCCGCCTAATGACAGAGCTGGTGGTGGAGGACCTGGTGTCCTGTCCTGCTCCGGTGTTGGCTCAGGAGCAGGACCTATCTGACCAGGTGGTACAGTAGACAGTTGTGGAGGTGACCCAGGAGGAGACTCAGCCCCTCCGGCAGGCTCTCCGCCTAATGACAGAGCTGGTGGTGGAGGACCTGGTGTCCTATCCAGCTCCGGTGTTGGCTCAGGAGCAGGACCTACCTGACCAGGTGGTACAGTAGACAGTTGTGGAGGTGGCCCAGGAGGAGACTCAACCCCTCCGGCAGGCTCTCTGTCTGGTGTTGGTGCTGGTGCTGGAGGACTTGATACACTACCGAGCTCCAGTGCAGGTGTCAGAACAACGTCTGCCTGAGCTGGTGGTCCTGGAGTTTCTTCGGGAGGTACCCATACACCATGAGCTTTTTCTAGTTCTGACATTGGAGGTGCAAGAAGAGAAATGTTTACCAACATGACTGCCTTTCCTCTCACCTTTCCAACAAAGGAAAACATCCCACTGCTATGAAGAGAAGCCCAAGTTTTCTACCCTAGAAGTCTTCCCAGAATGTGGTCCACGAGACGAGGCTCTGAGTTTACTCTGAGCTCTGCCCCAATCTACTCCTCTGGGGATCCTCCCTGTGGGACCCGCCCCATGTCCCCTTCACAAGCTCACATGCAGGAGTGCCCAGACCTCCTCACCCACTATCGCTGCCTTAATGGGCTTCCGGTGACCCAGCATGGCACAGAGTGCATAAGTGCGATGTTTCACTTCTGACTGGGGCATGTTCTTCAGCACGTACTCCACCAGGAGATCCAGGCAGGGGAAGTTGGGGGGCTGGTTAAAGTCATCAGAATACTCGTATAACCACATTTCCAAGATGAAAGACATGGCTCTGGGGATGGTGGTGAAGAGAAGGGTCAGAGGCTTGGCCTTTCCCACCACTCTGCCCTCCAGGGCACCCGTACAAGGGCCCGGGACCCTTTGTCTGCCCCGTCCTTGCAAAGGCCAGCCCCATCCTGCACCCCACCCTCTGGCTGTTCTGGCAGTGGCAGACCAGTTCACTGTTCACGGGGCTAGCACAGAACCTTGGTCTCAGGTAGCACCCCACCAATGATCTGACCAACTCTCCCTCCTCAGGAAGCCTGACTTACGTCCCTTTCTGTCTCTTGGCCCCCTCTCTAGTGGAGAGTAAACCCCCGAGAGTAGAGAGGTTCTGTCTGCGTGTTCACAACACAGCCTGACACACAGTAGTGCTCCAGGAATATCTGAGGCTGAGGATACACACAGTCTGTCCCCTGTCCCAGCCTGCCCAGGCCCTCAGGCCCCTCCACCTAGAGGGTGGGCACCAGCGTGCTGCCTGGTTCTCTGCATGCACATGAGGGTCTCCTCTCCCACGGTCACTGTTCTCCCAGGACAGGGACCCCATATGCAACTCAGCCCCCATGACAGTGGTGCAGGATTTGGGAGCTGGTTTCTCCCCACCTCCTGGTCTGGTCCCGGGATGGGGAGGAGACAACCAGGAATGGAGGGGACTGCCAGGGGGAAGGGTTCCTTCAGGGACCAGTCTGAGCCCCCAGCCTCCCCTCTGCTCCCCAGGACTCCAGGGCTCCAACTCAGATCTGTGTGAACCGCTTTCCTCCTACAGGGGGCAACACTGAACTATCCCTCCAGGGGGATCTAGATGTGTGGGACCCAGGGTGTGACCAGCCCCAATCCAGACACACCCCCTACCCCCCAACCCTTCTGTGGAGACAGCAGCCCCTCCTTCTCCACCCAAAGTCTGCTCACTCTCTCAGGTCCTCCTGGGTTCCACCATCTGGGACAGGATAGGGGGAGTCGCGTCCGTACCTAGAGGAGGCGTGGGGTGTCATATCTAATGCACTGTAGCCACTACCTTCTTCCAGTGTCCAGTGTTCCTCTGTGAGTCCTCGACTAGAATGGAGGCCCAGGAGGGCAGGGCTTCCTGTCTGCTTTGTTCATTGAACGGTGCTAAGTGCCTAGGACAGTGTCTGTAGCACTCGGGGACCCATAGGTGATTGTTGAATGAATGAATCCAAGCAGCTTCTTCCCTGATATCTGAGTGTCCTGGGCCCCTCTGCCTACCCCCCCCAGGGCCTACTGTTCTACCTACACCAAGGACAAGGACCCACTAGACGCATCTCAACCCACTTTACAAATGGGAAATAGGTTTGGTCAAGGGCACACGGTCAGTGAGGCGTGAGGCAGCAGCTTCTTCATGGAGGAGAGGAAAATAACAAATGTGAACATCCAGCCCCTCCAGCAGCCTTTTCCACGGAGCTGGGCTCCAGGTACACACTTCCCATGGCTTGTCCCATGTGGTCCTGACAGTTACTCCAGCAGGTTGATCCTTTACCACACCCTTTTCAGAGGAGCAAACTGAGGCAGAGAGGTGAGCGACTTTCCCCAGACTCACAGCTGGTAGGTGGCTGAGTTCCCACTGGGCTGTGGAGGGTGGGGTGCTCACCTTTGGAACAACAGTTCCAGAACCTGCTGGGTGGTGGCGTAGGTTCTATATGTTTCCAGGAAATTGTCGATGAAAGATGTTTCACCTTCCATGAAGGCAGGCACCAGTCGCTCCACCTGCTGCTCCAGTGAGAGTGGCTGGACAATCTCCACCTCACAGGTCTCCTCCATGTCCTGGTCTGACCCACAAAGACACTGGGGTAGGACAGAGGAGGAACATACTATCAGAGGCAGCCCCATGGGCTATCAGGATGATCAGGGTCCCAGACCTCTGTGACCAGTGGCAGAAGGTGGGACAAGATTGCCCCAGCAGAACACAGTAGATTAGGTGGGTCAGTGTGTGAGGACACATGACAGGTTCCTGCAGCATTGCTGTGTGTCATTGTGTGAGGACACACGTGAGGCTCCTGCAGCTCTGCTGTGGGTCAGTGTGTGAGGACACACGTGAGGTTCCTGCACTCCTGCTGTGGGTCAGTGAATGAGGACACCCGTGAGGTTCCTGCAGCCCTGCTGTGGGTCTGTGGATGAAGACACACATGAGGCTCCTGCAGCCCTGCTGAAAGGGCAGAAAAGGAGTCAGTCCAGGGCCAGCAGCAGTGAGAGGCTCAATTACCATGGGAAACCACGTCCCTTCTAGAATGTTCTGCAGCCACATCAGGACACAGCTTCTGACCTAAAGGGGTCAAAGTGCTGTGTTCCTCGATATTGGAGTTTGTACAAAAAGGTATATCATAGCCTGAGCTCCGTGATTTAGGGTAAAAGAAGCCTGCTAAGCGTGAGGATGTGTGAGGCTGGGAGAAGGTGTGGAAGGGCAGTCCAGCTGACTGCTGCCTGGGGCCCTGGGCCGAGAGTTAAACTCTGAAAAAGGAGCAACCTGCAGAAAGATGCTGGGGCTGATGTGCAGTGCAAACAGCATAAAAGATTCATTTCTAATATTCCTGCACCTGGCCAGCGCAGGGAGGACAGTGGGGCAGGGGAGGAAGGATGGTGGCAGAATCCTCTGGGAGGGGTCTGGAGTCCCTTGAGAGGGAAAGCCCTGGGAGGGAGATAGAGATCTCTGGGGTAGAGCCTGGGCCCTGGGCTTCCTCTAGTTATCTGGGGTCCTGAGAGGGGGAACCCACGCCCACACTCACTCGGAATCTGCACCAGCCCTTCCTGGTCCCTTTCTTCGGGTCGGTGGATTTAATGGTACCATCTTCCTTCCCCTTATGGATCTCCTTCGGGGGGTTCTGCAGAGACAGAGCCCAGCAGTGACCCGGGAGGCATCAATTGCCCCTCCCAGCCACCTCCTTCCCTCTCTGCCCCTTTAGGCCTTTGTGCTCCCTGGGCCTCAGAGTAGTTCCCAGTTCTCTGTTTATACCACGAGCTGGGCAGGTCGGCCTGGGGCTGCACCATCCAGCCCCGTCCAAGTTCACTGACCAGAGATAGAAATGGCAACTCTGAGTATTGCAACAGGATCTTGGAGGAGCTGGGCTGGCACAGGGTCAGCAATGAGCAGTCAATGCGGGAAGCTAGGACTGCAGGGTGCCTGGCCCACACAGGGCGAGCTGGAGCTCAGAGAAGGCCCCCGTGAGAGTACCAACTCGGTTTGTGACCCCCTGACCATCCCCCCCTAAAGCCCTGGTGTGAAGTGAGGCCCCCGGGTAGGAGCTTAGGTCCCAACATCCTGTGTGATCAGGGGTTTGGTGCAGGAACGTGAAGTGGGTCTCCACCTTTGCCTCTCCAGGCCCTAGTCTCCCAGGCACCCAACCTGATGGACCAGGCCTACCACCACCCTGTTCCAGATCAGTCCAAGGCTTATGAACCCAGTGATGGTGAGGGGCTATGGGGACGGAGCTAGGAGCCCTCAGTGAGTGGTAGTCCTGAGGCAGCAGAAGCACCATTTTCATCTTCCTACTCCTCACCTTTCCCCTCCCATATCTCCCCAGATCACATGACCCCTCCTTCCCTGACCCCACCCTCTTCCCTCCCATTTAGATTCTGTCTCTTCCAACAACTGACGGCTTCATCAATTCTGTCCTCATTTCCTTGTTGTCCCCATTGCCAGGGACCCCATGCGGACAAGGGCTGGCATGGCCTGGGGGCTGGTGTGATCTGGGGGAGGGGTGTAGGGCTGTCCAGGTGGGGTCACAGTGGTGGCCTGGTCTGAATTGGCAGCCCTGGGCCACCCAGTGTTACCTTTAGGGTGTTTTCAGTAAATGGCAGGATCTTTCTAGAGCGGGAACTGAAAGCACGCCTCAGCCTTCGAGAAAGGGTCAATCTGCTGGATTTCTTAAATTCTGGGGGAATCGAAGAAGGCAGACAACGGGAAAACATGTTTCCAGCTCCAGCGTCTCCACTCAAGTGAGCTGGTAGGGGCTATCTCTACAATGTGGGTGCCTGGTTACCAGGGTTCCAAGTTCTATGTACTCCATCACCAAGGAAGTGAGGTCATATCCTGGGTCCCCTGACCTGGGCCCAATCTCCAATAATACCTCCCCCAATTCCCTTCTGGGCTGCTGAATTCCTACCTCTCCCCTTGCCATCTCCATAACTATACATAGTGACACAACAAAGCCCCCCACAGAACCCAGGGCAGGCCTGGGTGAGCCAGGGCCCCAGCTTTGAGCAGACAGACCCGGGTCCAGACACAGCTTATCCCTCTTACCTGTTTGTGACCTTGGACAAGTCTTTGTGCTTTTCAGAGCCTCCTCAGTCTCCCCATCACACAATGGGGATCATTCTAGCATCTTCTTCTTAGGGAAGTCAGCAGGTGTATGTGAGATACCACCTATAAACCCATGGGCTGGTGTCACACGTAGCTAACACACAAATTCAGAGATGGGAGAATTTCAAGCAGGGGTGGGAAGCAGCATGAAGGACACCTCAAAACAGGGCTGGGTTCTGGTGGTGTGAGCTTGGGAAAGTCACTACCATGTCTGCACCAGAAGGGTTTGGAATTAAACAAATATCAAAACCCTCCAATAACTTCCATTATTTAGAATCTGACCCAGTGTCTCATCTCGGACCAGGGGATGGGCAGCCTGCACAATGGCCCCCAGCTATCCCGCCTGCTGGCCTCCACATCCTGCGTGACCCCTTTCCCTAGTGTGAGCGGGAGTCACGGACTTGCTTCTCAAGAATGTTGTTGTTTGGTGCTGTCGAGTGATTTCTACTCACAGTCACCCCATTTGGACAATGTCTCCCGGCTCTCTCTTATGCTCCCTCTCTCTCTGTCATCGCCCCCCACCCTGCACACCCCAGGAAGGAGCTGTGATGTATGGCCTGCCCTGTGAGGCTGACATGAGAATGACCCAAGGCCCTAATCAACAGACACAGAGGAACTGAGGCCCCCAGTTCAACAGCTCACAAGGTCCTGCCCACAACTCAGAGTGAGCAGGGAGCGGATCCTCCCCAGTCGAGCCTCCGTTGAGACCGCAGCCCCAGCCTTGTGAGAGAACTTGGGGCAGAGTCATCAGCTAAGACATGCCTCGTTCCTGGTCCACAGATACTGTGAGATCATCAGTGTGTCCTGTTGTGAGTCATGAGTTCTGGGGTGATGTTGTCACAGGGCAGGAGACAGCTCCTCCAGCCCCCCAGGTCCTGGGACCTGGACCTGCCCTCCTCCTGCCTCCCTCCTCTCCTCCCCAGTTCCCTTCTGCCACACTGGCTGCTTTCCAACACCCTCTCTGGGCAAATTCACAACGACTCCCAGTCTCTGCACCAACTGTGTCTTCTCCCAGGCACACTGTCCCCCGACTTGTGCAGGGCTGGCCCCTCCTGTCATTCTGGTCACAGATAAATGTCACGTCAGTGAGGCTCTGGACCCCCACCCAGTGGTCCCAGCCCTCGCTCACTGGCTGCAGGCTGCTTCATTTTCTCTATGGAATATGCTCTTTTCTCTCTCATGTATTTGTCTTCATGCTCTTGTCCCTCTCCCCTCCACTGTGTGCTCCTGGGGCAGGAACCACGTGGGTCGTTTTCAGCTCCTTCCTAGGTCCTAACACAGACCTGCCCACAGTGAGAGCTTGGGCGCCATTGCTGAGGGAATAAATAGCAGGATCTGATTCACTGCGTGCCTCTGACAAGCTAGGACTGGGGGCGCGGATGGTAACATTAGGAGGTGTAACTCTGACACAGGTGAGCAGCCAGAATGACCGTGGGGTGACTGTCCCCTGGTCCAGGTGCTCCAGCAAAGCCCAGAAGGCGCCACTGACTGAGGAGTCTGCCACCCTCTGGTGGTCAGCATTAGCACTGCAGCCTCAGGCAGGTCAGCTCACCACAAAGGCACACCTGTGTTCAAGCGTCCTGGAAGCAGTAGCTCTCCTGGGTCCCAAGAGGAGAAAGAGCAGGGTCTGCAGGTCCGCGGATGGTGTTGGGGACCTCAGGAGACTCTCTAGCCCCCTCTTCGCCCCCACAGGCCCTGGGGTGTCCAGCTCACTCACGAGGCATCCTCCCCACATTCAGGTAAAGACCCCACTTCCTCAGGAGGACCCCAAGACTCCACCAAGGACTGGGCCTGACCCTGGACCTGGCCTCGTGGTACATGGCTCTGCCCTGCCCTGCCTGACCCCAGGCCCCTGCTCCCACGCCCCAACACTCTTGCTGGGTGAATATTCTATTCCAGGAAGTAGAAAGCATTTTCCTAGGACCTCAGAGCACAGTGGGTCATCGGCAGAGAACCAAGGTAGGCAGAAATTGTTCTTAGCCTTGAAACCCTGGGGGTCACCCACTCCAAGCACCCCAATTTACAGAGGAGGAAACTGAGGCTTTCTTTCCTGCAGCCCCCTCCACTCTAGGAGGAGCCCGTCCTAGCTCCAGAGGCCCAGAGCGGTGACTGCAGGACCAGGCCTTGTCCTCTCTGGGTTGCCCTGGTGATGGCTGGGCCTGCCAGATTGCTGGGAACCTTGGGGTCCCCCTCCCTTTATTTGGGCACCTCCCCACCCATGCCGGGGGCCGTGGGATTGTTGGTAGGAGACTGGAGGCCACTGTCCCAAGACAGAGCTGCCTCCACCCTAACCTGTCTCTAACCTTCCTGCTGTCCTCTTCTCCTCTGACCCCACCTGCACGGCCCCACCTATGAAGTCAGTGTCTGCGTTTGTGTGTGCGTTTGTGTGTGTGTCTGTGTGTCTGTGTGTGTGCGCACTCATGCACGCACATTGTGTGTATGGGAGGGTTGTGAGAGGAAGTTGGCCCCTTAAGGAGAGGAGGTACCCGGGGTTCCCCACACCTTGGCAGCTCTCATTTCCAAAGCAAACCCCATAATAGTGGTTGGGCCTGGCCTAAGAGGCCAGAACCTTCCTCATCCTCTGGGCTCTGCACACTTCTGTGTCCATCCCTGCCTTTCTCTTGGACTCAGTTTCCCAATTGTGCACTGAGGGTTTGGATGGGGAACTGCTTCAGCGCTGGCTGAGAGAGGACATGGGGCCAGGACCACACGCTGGGGTGGATGTGGGTTGAAGCTCAGGGTGAGCACAACACCCGGACTCCTTAGTGTGAGGGACATGGGTAGACGCTGCCCGGGACAGCCAGGCAATGTCCATGGCCCAGGGCCAATGGGGCCTGTGTGGCCTGGGGCAGAGTGTATAAGTGAGCCGCCTCCCCTTCTTGCAGGCACAAGATGCTCTGTTTGTGGGGGGTCCCACGCGGTCCCACCCTTACCTCCACCAACTCTGTGTCCCCCACCTACATGGGGCCTGGGGTCCTGGGATCACTCTGCCCTGGAGGGGCCACAGGACGCTATGCCAGCTGTGCTTGGAAAGCTGGGAACTTGGGAGACACCAAGTATCCCCACCACCCGGGTCTGCTCTCTGGAGTGGCACCAGGAGCCCCACCCATGTTATTCCCCACCTCCTGCCCGGGCCTCACCTCTCAGTCCCCCTGAGCCCCTCCGTGGACCAGAACTCAGCCCCAAAGTGCTCCTGGGGTGATGCCGTCATTGTCACAGGCTGGTTGGAGCAGCTGGGTCTCAGGGTCACCTTCAGTCCTGGGCCACAGGGAGGACAGGGTCCTGAGAACCTGGGTGGGGTGCCGTGTGGGGCAAGGTCCAGGAGCTGGGTCTGTGCTCCTGTGAGAGGCTCTCCCCCCACTCCCATCCAGGCCCTGCCTGCTCTCAGAGCTGGGAGCAAACAGCCCCTCCTCCAGGAAGTTGCCCTGGATTCCACCCCCATCTCCACCTCCAGTGAGGCAGGTCTGCCCGTCTCTGTGAATCAGCCCTCCCCATGATTCTAAGAGGAAGGCTCCTGCCCAGGGAGGGGGTCCCTTTCCCACCCCACTCCCTCAAATAGCACCAAATCTGGGCACGTTTCTTCTCTTTTGGAAGTTGATCATTCCTCCTGGGGGGCCGACCCCATGTTCCTCAGAGAAGGTCCCCTGGGCCATGACCAGCCCCCATCCCTCTCTTTCTGCACTACCATGGGGTCCCACCAGGGGGCAGAGCACATGCACACACCTGGACTTGAATAGAGGTGAGGGTCTGGGTGCCAGGGCAGCGGGACCTGGGGCAGAGACTCAGGAAACTTGTAGATCAACCCTCCCTGCCATCACGTGGAGGGACTGAGGCCTTGGGCAGGAAGGCGCTGAAGGGCACTCACATGGTCCCTGACATTTACTCCTCAGTAGACAAACACGTCCAACCAGTACCCACGGTGTTCTATTTCTCCCTGTCTCTCTTTTTCTCTGTCCCTCTCTCTGCCTCCCTGCCTGTCTCTCTGTGTCTCTCTTTCTATCTCTATCTCTGCTTGTTCCTCTTTCCTTGTCTCTTTCTCTTCTCTGACTAAACACACACGCACACACAAATACACACACACTTCTCCATGAATCATCCACTTTCCAAGCCCAAACCACGGCATCAGCCTTAACGTCTCCTCTTCCCTCATCCCTAACACTCACGGCACTAATGGGCTTCTTGGCTTTGCCTCTACCCATCCCTTCTCTCCACTCTCGTCCTCATCACCTTCTACCGCCTGGACCGCGGAGCACAGCAGTCCCTGGGCTGTTCCTCATAATGGTTCTCTAGTAGGACTCCATTGCTGGGCTCTGGTCTGTTCCACCCTGAAGCTTCTAAACACTGAAACCAGGTCAAGTTACACTCCCACCTAAAACATCCCAGCAGCTCCCATTTTACCCCTACTACCATCATCTTTTTTTTATTTTTTTACCATCATCATCAGACAATGTTCCGCTGCTATTCATAAGGTTTTCACTGGCTAATGCTTTTCAGAAGTAGACTGCTGGGTCCTTCTTCCTAGTCTGTCTTAGTCTGGAAGCTCTGCTGAAACCTGTCCTCCATGGGTGATTCTGCTGGTATCTGAATACCGGTGGCATAGCTTCCAGTATCACAGCAACACACAAGCCCCCACAGTACGACAAACTGACAGACATGTGGGGATACTGATTGGTTTAAAGTCAGGAAAGGTGTGCGCCAGGGCTGTGTTCTTTCACCATACCTATTCAATCTGTCTGCTGAGCAAATAATCCGAGAAGCTGGACTATATGAAGAAGAATGGGGCATCAGGATTGGAGGAAGACTCATTAACAACCTGCGTTATGCAGATGACACAACCTTGGTTGCTGAAAGTGAAGAGGACTTGAAGCACTTACTAATAAAGATCAAAGACCACAGCCTTCAGTATGGATTACACCTCAACATAAAGAAAACAAAAATCCTCACAACTGGACCAATGAGCAACATCATGATAAACGGAGAAAAGATTGAGGTTGTCAAGGATTTCATTTTAGTTGGATCCATAATCAACAGCCATGGAAGCAGCAGTCAAGATATCAAAAGATGCATTGCATTGGGTAAATCTGCTGCAAAGGACCTCTTCAAAGTGGTGAAGAGCAAAGATGTCACCTTGAAGACTAAGGTGCTCCTGACCCAAGCCATGGTATTTTCAATTGCATCATATGCATGTGAAAGCTGGACAATGAATAAGGAAGATGGAAGAAGAATTGATGCCTTTGAATTGTGGTGTTGGCGAAGAATATTGAATATACCATGGACTGCCAAAAGAACGAACAAATCTGTCTTAGTAGAAGTACAGCCAGAATGCTCCTTAAAGGCAAGGATGGCGAGGCTGCGTGTTACATACTTTGGACACGTTGTCAGGAGGGATCAGTTCCTGGAGAAGGACATCATGCTTGACAAAGTACAGGGTCAGCTGAAAAGAGGAAGACCCTCAACAAGGTGAATTGACACAGTGGCTGCAATGATGAGCTCACGCATAACAACGATTGAAAGGATGGCGCAGGACTGGGCAGTGTTTCGTTCTGTTGTGCATAGGGTCACTGAGTTGGAACTGACTCGAGAGCATCTAACAACAACACCATCATCAGAGAGAGATTCCTCCCTAACCTACTGTAGTCTCTGTGTCCTGAGGAAAGTCCTTCCCTTCTCTGGGCCTCTTTTTAACCTACATAAAATGAACTGGGGCTCAGGAATGTTGTGTGTGTGTGCGAGGGGGTGGCAAGTAGCTTCCACCACTTCACCTGCTATTCTTGGATGGGTAGATCGGGTTCCATCCAGACTTCAAGACTTGTGTCGCGGTGCCCTGCCTGTGAAGAACACAGTGAATACATTTCTGTACGGGGTTCCCTCTGCAGCTTCACCCTGGAATCCCTTTTCTTTTTTAAATCCACCCCAAGAAACCACTCCATGAGTGGTGATAACTTAGTGTCCTGAAACTAAATGTGTGTGTGTGTACGTGTGTGTGTGTGTGCAAGTGCAAGAATCCTTGCATCCTTAAGAGGGGCTTCTAAAATATACTTAAAGTTAGAAAAATTGTTCAAATCATGGTTGAAAAGGGCATGACAGTAAACACATCATTAAAAACATAGAGATTCGTGAACACGCTCTGGACACTAACAGTGATGGTTCTGTCTCCTAAGCTAACATCCGAGGTAAAATATTCTCGTGGCGCAAGGTGGACGACGAATAAGAGTGGATGCAAATCCATAATTCAAAAGCCTTCTGTTTAGCGGGCTGCTCGTACATTTCAGTCAGGACTCCTCAGGGGTATGACGTCTCACATATTTAGTTTCAGGACACTAAGTTATCACCACTTATGGAGTGGTTTCTTGGGGTGGATTTAAAAAAGAAAAGGGATTCCAGGGTGAAGCTGCAGAGGGAACCCCGTATAGAAATGTATTCACTGTGTTCTTCACAGGCAGGGCACCGCGACACAAGTCTTGAAGTCTGGATGGAACCCGATCTACCCATCCAAGAATAGCAGGTGAAGTGGTGGAAGCTACTTGCCACCCCCTCGCACACACACACAACATTTCTGAGCCCCAGTTCATTTTATGGAGGCTAAAAAGAGGCCCAGAGAAGGGAAGGACTTTCCTCACATGTGGGCCAAATGCCCATAGAAGGACCAGGAGCAACCTAGCGCTGCCATTTTCTTTGTGTTCACTGGAGGCAGAATGGTTTGAAGTGTCTTCCCTGTGTGCTTTCCTGCAAGAATGTTTCACCCTGGTGCCCACTGGGTGGGGGCCGTCTAGGTAAACTTGAGAGAGAGATCTGTCCATCTGCAGAGCCAGGCTCCCAGCAACCACCCAGCACTGCAGTGCCCAGGACATACTCCACAGGCTTGGCGAGGAGTCCCTGCTGACCCTCTTGAGGTGTGGGACCCCCATGCCGTCTGGGCTTCTCATTAGCACCACACGTGACACGTGGCCGTCAGATGTGATTGAGGGAGGACTCACATTGACACATTTTACAGATGTTGTAATAGTTTCTTCCCTCACCTCAGTGGACTGTCTTGGCGCCCAGGCACTGACCCCACTGTGGAGACCAGACCCCTCGTCCATCTCCATCCAGGGTACAGCTGCTTTTCCTTCCTCCTGCCCGTGGGAAGCTCCTCTCCTAAGTTTCCCTCCTTCCCTGCCCTAGTCTCACAGGGCGTCTCCTTGCCCTTCTCCAGAGAGCCATCATCTACCTCCCTGAGGCGGGGAAGGAGGTAGCCTGACTACGAAAAGCCAGAACTCCCTTAAGCAGCAGAGGGAGGTCTTGTCTCTGTCACCCAAAGCCCCCTGTCTTGGTTGGGTCGCCACATTCCAAGCCAGCCAATTGACAACCTCTTGATGTGGCTACTAAGATCCACTCAGTCTCCAGACCCCACGATGACCTGGAATAGCTTTTCTCCTTTCACATGGGAGGGCCAAATGGACTTTAAGGAAGAAGACCACGTAAAGTAAACTGGGGCCTCATTTATGTGCACGTGCCTGGTAGCAGCACCCTCCTATTTCTACCTGGGAGCCCTACAATCCTGAGTTCCAGAACCAGCTCCTCAACCAGCACTGAAGCTCCCCACCTCAGTCTCTTCATGTGCAAACTGAGAATGAAAACCCACACTCAGGTGGTCTGGACAATCGGACAGGGTGTTTCAGAAGCACCTGGTAAAGGGCCCCTTGTCAAATTCAAGAGGATCCCACATATTTATTCAAGGGCTGTTGAGGTCAAATGACAGAGTTGTTGTTAGGTGCCTTCAAGTCGGTTCCAACTCATGTTGTTGTTGTTAGGTGCCATCTAGTCGGTTCCGACTCATAGCGACCCTATGCACAACAGAACGAAACACTGCCCGGTCCTGTGCCATCCTCACAATAGTTGTTATGCTTCATCCCATTGTTGCAGCCACTGTGTCAATCCATCTCATTGACGGTCTTCCTCTTTTCCTCTGACCCTGTACTTTACCGAGCACGATGTCCTTCTCCAGGAACTGATCCCTTCTGACAACATGTCCAAAATACGTAACATGCAGTCTCGCCATCCTTGCTTCTAAGGAGCATTCTGGTTGTACTTCTTCTAAGACAGATTTGTTCATTCTTTTGGCAGTCCATGGTATATTCAATACTCTTCACCAACACCACAATTCAGGGGCATCAATTCTTCTTCGATCTTCCTTATTCATTATCTTGCTTTTGCGTGCATATGATGGGATTGAAAATACCATCGCTTGGGTCAGGCACACCCTAGTCTTCAAGGTAACATCTTTGCTTTTCAACACTTTAAGGAAGTGTTTTGCAGCAGATTTGCCCAATGCAATAGGCCGTTTCATTTCCTGACTGCTGCTTCCTTGGGCATTGATTGTGGATCCAAGTAAAACAACATCCTTAACTTGAGAGAGTAGATTTAAAGTAAATGGAAATCAAAGTGGCAAAAGAACAAAGTATCCTTGAGCCATCAGAGACCTCCCTAAGATGAGACCTGGCAACCCTGTTCCTTTCTCTGTCCATGCCCACCTGTTCTGGATGAGGCTGTGAGCAAACATTTCTGTATTTGGTGAGAATCCGAATATCTGACTCTCACCACTCAGGACAGACAAGGTCCTGGAGGTGGAGTCGGGGGCCCTTAGGGTCCTGCCATGTGGATTTAACTCATTAGGTGCCCAGTCAAGGGTGGTCCATGGGTCTGAGGAGAAGGACCGGGGTGTCTGAGGTAGCACTCTAGGGAATGGAGGCAGAGGCCATCACCAACAGTACAGGGTGCTCCAGTATTCTCACAACCAGTTCCTGCAAACCCATATTTCTTTCCTCTTATAGACTTGCTCTATCAGAAGCTTGTTCCAGGGTAACGAGGAGTATCTTAGCCCTGACAGAACACTGAGCAGCCTGTTCCCTGAGTCCAGGCCTGCGAGGATTCAGCCAGATTGGAGAGGTGCATTCCAGGGCGTGGACAGAACAACTCACCTGGCCCCTCTATCCTCTGTGCTCCACCAGTAACTGAGACTCTTTGCCGACCACTCACACCTGCACAGGTTCCTCTCATCACATGCTGCCTGGAACCCATGGAAAGGTAAACCATTCTTATGGGCTTCCAGGATTGGCTTCATTTATTTTTTTTCTTGAGATGGAAACCACATACCATAAAATCCAGCCTTTTAAAGTCTACAACTCCGTGGCTTTTAGTATATTCATGAGGTAGTTCAGCCATCTCCACTATCTAATTCCAGGACATTTTCGTTTTTGTTTGGTTTTGAAAAGAAGCGCTGCACCCATTAGCAGTCACTTCTTGTGTCCCTCTAGCGTTCCCCCAGCCCCCACCCAGTGCCTTTGAGTAGCAGCCCCAAATCTGCTTTCTGTCTCTATGGATTTGTGTTTTCTGGACATTTCACATAAATGGAATCATATAATATGTGGTCAGCCCTTCAGGCTGCCTCTCTGCCGTACAGGCCCCCTCTCTGCCCCTCAGGCCCCCTCTCTGCCCCTCAGGCCCCACTCTCTGCCCTACAGGCCCCCTCTCTGCCCCTCAGGCCCCCTCTCTGCCCTACAGGCCCCCTCTCTGCCCTCAGGCCCTCTCTCTGCCCTTCAGGCTGCCTCTCTGCCGTACAGGCCCCCTCTCTGCCCCTCAGGCCCCCTCTCTGCCCCTCAGGCCCCCTCTCTGCCCCTCAGGCCCCACTCTCTGCCCTACAGGCCCCCTCTCTGCCCCTCAGGCCCCCTCTCTGCCCTACAGGCCCCCTCTCTGCCCTCAGGCCCTCTCTCTGCCCTACAGGCCCCCTCTCTGCCCTCAGGCCCCCTCTCTGCCCTACAGGCCCCCTCTCTGCCCTCAAGCCCCCTCTCTGCCCTCAGGCCCTCTCTCTGCCCTACAGGCCCCCTCTCTGCCCTCAGGCCCCCTCTCTGCCCTACAGGCTCCCCCTCTGCCCTCAGGCTCCCCCTCTGCCCTCAGGCCCCTTCTCTGCCCTACAGGCCCCCTCTCTGCCCTCAAGCCCCCTCTCTGCCCTACAGGCTCCCCCTCTGCCCTCAGGCTCCCCCTCTGCCCTCAGGCCCCCTCTCTGCCCTCAGGCCCCCTCTCTGCCCTACAGGCCCCCTCTCTGCCCTCAGGCCCCCTCTCTGCCCTCAGGCCCCACTCTCTGCCCTACAGGCCCCCTCTCTGCCCTCAGGCCCCCCCTCTGCCCTACAGGCCCCTTCTCTGCCCTCAGGCCCCACTCTCTGCCCTATAGGCCCCCTCTATGCCGCCTCTGCCGCCAGACCCCTTCTGGGCCTCGCTGTCTTCAGCATTACTGCACTTGGCCTGTATTACAGCACTTCTAGGAGGTTCCCCTCACAGGAACTCTGGGTCAAAACTGCTCCCTTCCAGGCTCTTCTAGAACTTGAGGTTACCTCCTCCCCTCCTAAACTTCTGTGGGGTGGGCCACTTGTATAAGCAAACTCCTCATCAGTTTCAAGGCCTGGCCCTCAAAGCAGGACCACAAACCAACCAGTCCCCTCAGTGGATCACAGGTCACTCAGTCCTATTGGGTGGCTTTACACGCCACTTTTCCAATTACTAAACCAACCAAGCCCCGCAAGCTAGTGAAATAGAACAACAATGAGCAGGCTGCAGCCTAACCAATCATTTTTTTTTTGCAGAATTACAAACCCAGGGTCGGAAAAACAAAACAAAACACATTGATGTGGAGCCAATTTCAACTCATAGCGACCCTATAGGACAGAGTAGAACTGCCCCATAGGGTTTCTAAGGAGTGGCTGGTGGATTCAAATTGCTGACCCTTTTGGCTAGCATCCATAGCTCTTAACCACTGCACCACCAGGGCTCCTTTTCTTTTAATTAAGGCCATATATAAGGAGAAACCCACTGGGCTGAACCATTCATCAGCAGATGAGTGTTTGGGTGTTTGCACTATTTGGCTGCCATAAATAACACTACTCTGAACAATCAAGTACAAGTTTTGGTACAAAAGACTACTTATTTTATCATATTATTCAAATGTGTACCTAGTAAAAATGGGTATAAACTCATTATTTTTATGAGGCTTACACACCCTTAAACATAAAATGAGTTTAAAATAAGCTTACAGACTAAATTTATCATTGCATTCAACATGCACTCATTGACACTGATGCTGTGGTCAGTGTCCTGGGGACTGCATGGACGAGAGACAGACGGGCTCTGCCCTCTCCAGGCTGCGTGGGGAGTGAGGGAGGGGTGGTCAGCTGTGCCCACAGTGGCCCCAGACACAGGACACTTGAGCCCCCACGTGGGCAGCCTGAGCCAGAGACCTGAGACCCCCAGTTCAGCTCCTGGGCCGCCAAGGACCCTCCACATGACACCTGCCCACAGGAACGATTCTACAGGAGCCCTGACTCAACCCCAGCTCTTATTTACAAAGCAGCTGTCGTGGATTAAATCATGTCTCATAGAAATATGTGTCAACTTGGTTAGGCCGTGATTCTCAGAGTTGTGTGGTTGTCCGCCATTTTGTGATTGTGGTTTTCCATGGATTAAATCATGTCTCAAAGAAATATGTGTCAACTTGGTTAGGCCATGATTCTCAGAGTTGTGTGGTTGTCTGCCATTTTGTGATTGTAATTTTCCTATGTGTTGTAAAATCCTCATCTCAGCCTGTGATTAATGAGGCAAAATTAGATTATGTTAAAGAGGATTAGGGTGGGAGTGTAACACCCTTACTAAGGTCACATCCCTGATCCAATGTAAAGGGAGTTTCCCCGGGGTGTGGCCTGCACCACTTTTTATCTTACAAGAGATAAAAGGAAAGGGAAGCAAGCAAGCAGAGAGTAGGGACCTCATACTACCAAGAAAGCAGTGCTGGGAGCAGAGTGCATCCTTTGGACCTGAGGTTCCTGCACTGAGAAGCTCCTAGGCCAAGGAAAGATTGAGGACAAGGACCTTCCTCCAGAGCTGACAGAGTGAGAAAGTCTTCCCCTGGAGCTAACACCCTGAATTTGGACTTCTAGCCTACTGGACTGAGAGAAAATAAATTTCTTTTTGTTACAGCCATCTCCTTGTGCTATTTCTGTTATAGCAGCACTAGATGACCAAGACAGCAGCCCTGACTCCAAGGCTTCCAATCTCAGACCTAGCTGTCAGAGGGTCAGCCCATTCTCTGCCCTGCTGCCTGCACAGATAGTCTGTGGAACCAGACCTCTGGCTCAAGACTAGAGACCTCCGAGCCCTCCTTAAGTTAAAATAATCAGCACTCCCTGATAATGCCCAAGAGATCATACTGAACCTTCTCCTGGAAGGTGCTCCCGAGCATATCCCTGGCCTCCCTGGGGAGGGCAAGGGAGGACCCATGACACTTTAAGGGAAGACAAAAGTAAACAGGCAAAGATGTTTCTGTTCCCTGTCCCTGTTGACTGTACCCCCACAGAGCTTGTATTCTCTCACTATGTGGATGTCACTGATCTTAGTCCCTTATGACATTGGTGAGGCTCTGGTTCTGGGCCTTGATTCCCAGACAAGGAAGCCTGCCTCCCCCTCACCCAGAGCAGATGCCATAAGCAGGGCTCTGTCGTGCCCAGGAGTGTGGGCAGAAGAAGGGCTGACCAGTCTGTCTGCCAAGCCCGGGAGCTACTCTGGGTCCGAGGGACTGTCCTAGAAGCTTAGTAGCAGCTTTGGCCGAGCTCTGTGGGACCGCACCTCCTGTTACCTGGAGCCTGGAAGATAGTCTCAAGGTCAGCGGCTTGGCTCAGTCTGCGCAGTGCCCCAAGGACGGCCGCCCCAAGTGTGCACGGTCATTGGGAGGACAACATCCTGTGAAGGGGCGTCTCAATTTATGCCCCCCCCAAAAGACCCTGAGACAGGGACCTGGGCTCAACTGGTTTGTCTGGGTGGTGAGCGCAGGAGGCAGGCGTGAGAAGGGGGAAAGGGAGACTGGGGAAGAGGGGAGGCAATGGTGTCTCTGACAACAGCTGACCACTGCAGGCCCAGAGCAGCCCGGAAACAAGCCCCAGGGTGTCCCCAACGGACAAGGAAGCCAGATCACATGCCCCCAGATGTTCCCCTCCACCCATCCTAGGTCACTGAGGTGCACTCGGTCAGCCACCTGGGGGGGCAGGATGTGAGGCTGGGGAAGGGGGTGGGGGAGAAGGGGACATGACATGTAGGGGGAGGGGGCAGGATGTGGGGGGCAGAACTTGAAGTGGCGCAGGATGTGGGGGGCAGACGGGGGGCTGGGAGCCATGAGGCAGGAGGCGGGGCTGGTGGGACGGGGCGGGGGTGGGGAGCGGGGAGGACTGGCAGGATGTGGAGCCCGGGCCACAGTGGCGTCAGCGGTGATTGAGGAGGGACCTCAGGTGCCGTCTGAGGACCGAGCAGGCAGGCCCAGGAGACTACGAACCTGTCTGTACAAGCTGACGCTGCACAAGGCTCATCCGCAGTGAGGGCGACTCGCCTTCCCAAATATGCCTGGGGACGGGGTGGGGCGGAGGGCAGGGTGCCCGGAGTCAGGGGTGGGGTGGAGGGCAGGGTGCCCGGGGTCAGGGGTGGGGCGGAGGGCAGGGTGCCCGGGGACAGGGGTGGGGCGGAGGGCAGGGGCTCAGACGGCCCACACTGAGGGTCCCCAGTGAATAGATGGAGTCAGACGGATGATGAAGGTCTTTATTATGGGGAATCGGGAGATGGGGGGTGAACAGGCGTGGGGGAGGGAGGGCTGGTCCAGGCCTGGCAGTGGGGACTCCTGTGTCGGGCAGGACAGAGGCTCCTGAGGTGCTGCCCAGCACTGCTGTGGGGGTGCAGGGCCCTGTCCCTAGAACAGAGGAGGAGGAGGGGTCAGCGGGCCTTACTGGGGGGACAGGAGGGGGTAACCGGGGGCAGGGCAGGGGCAGCTGCAGAGTGAAGGGCAGATGCCAGGCTCTAGGACTCAGGCACAGAACAGGAGTGGACAGGTGTCCCTGCAGTGGCCCACACCCCATGTGGAGGAGTGACAGGACTCAGGGTGCTGGGGGAGTGGTGATGCTGCCCCAGATGCTGCTCTGCCAACCCCAGGCATCACCCGGCCCTCCCTGCACCTCCAGCTTCCAGAACGGCCTGTGGCCATGGCACCCAGAAAGGAGGCTGGGCTTCTGGCCCTCCTCAGCAGCTCACTGGGTGCACAGACACAAGGACCACTTATGTGTGGGGTGAGGAAGGGGCTGGGAGGGCTCCACACCAGCTGGCCAGCACACCCGGACACAGGGAAGGGACGTCAGTAAGGAGGTGTTCCCGAGGACTCTGTCAGTGTTGGCTGCACCTGCCTGGCCCAGGTGGTCTCCTGCCCAGGTAGGAGCAGGAAATGGGGGCCACACATAGCCTCTCAGAGTCCCATTGAACCCCAAGACTCTGGTGTTCTCAGGTGTCCCCTAGGAGTGTTCACTCACTCTACACTTCTTCTGGGGTGCAGGCTTCTGTAGGAAAAAGAAGACACATGACCCATAGGACCCCAAGAGCTCCCAACCCTGTGGGTGTCAGAATACAGCTGTGCTCTATGGGCTTTTCAATGGTTGTTTTTCAGAAACAGATTGCCAGGTCTTTCTTCCAATCCACCTCTGGGTGGACTTGAACCCCCAACCTTTTGGCAGCTGGGTCTGTTAACCGTTTGCACTACCCAGGGATTTCCTTAAAATATCATTAAAAAAAAACTGTAAAATACCATGTTCCCATCAAAGGTCACTCTGCCGACTGTTTACTGAGGGAAGAACCATGCCAGCTGCCTTACCCTTTTGCTCGGGTATGAAGATCTTCTCTGGGTTGAAGCCTGTATCTTCTACGAATTTCCTAAACTCTTCCAGGGCCTCCTCATTGCTCTCTGAGTCTCTACCTGTGGGAAGGGCAAGGTAAGACGTGGGTCAGAGAAGCAGATGGGTGTAGCCAGCACCTCCATCCAGCCTGGAGAAGTGGGAGCCGACTGGCTGCAGGGAGACCCCAGGTTGGGGCTCTGGATAGGGGAAGAGAGCCGGGCTGGAAAAGCAGAACAGTGAGCTCCCACATTGGACATCAGGGCGAGTCCCCACTGCAGCCAAGCTGGGGATACGAGGGTGCATGGCATCCATGCAGCACGGGGTTTCCCCAGGAGTAAGGGTGGGCCTCAGGACCACCCAGCTGTGGAAGCTCATCTCCCCTCCAGATCACGAAGACCAGGGACCATGCCCCCTCAACTAGACCATCGCAGCTCCTGGCCCAGAGGGCCTTCCAGGGCCACTTGTGACCTGGAGAACGAGGCTGACATCCATGTGCATTGGAACCACCTGCTGAAGAATCAAGCCGCAGGAATCAGGGCTTCCTTTCCAGCCAGGCTCCCGCTCCACACCCATCCCCTTAGCTGGAGACCCCAAAGGCACTGTGCTGGTGAGGGGCTGCAGAAAGCCTCTCCATGAGGGAGCCGTCTGGGCACGTTGTGGATCCTGACCCCAGCATCCTCTGCTGTCCTGCCTTCCTGCTGCACAGACCTGGACTGAACCTTCTCCATCTGAAGGCATCTGCACACCCACACCCTGACGTGGACTCCAGCCTCCAGAACTGTGAGGTGTAAACGGCTGTTCTCCAAGCCACCTGCTGTGACGTACTTTTTAGACCTGCCCAGGACACTGAGAGCTGCTACTTTCACAAAAGCCAATCCTGAGGAAGTTGTGAGAGAAGGAGGGGGTGCTGGAGAGGGGGGGAGGAGGCAGAGGCTGCAGGGCCCCTGACGTCCACTCACCCACGAGTTTCGCCATGCGGACTTGCTGCCCCTTTAATTGGCCTTCGCAGTAGAGGATGTAGTGGTCTTTCACGTGGGTCCTCTCAATGAACACGTGACGCTCGCCCCCGTCTGCAGAAGGGTGGGGAAGGGGAAGGAGTCCTGCTTCAGCCACGCAATCCCTCCCAGGAGGGTCTGTGGAGCTCGCCCAGGGCACAGCCAGGCAGACATCTGAACTCCATGCCACCAGATCCTCCTGAGCCCCAGGGAGCCCGGGCACTGTGAGAGCTGGAGAGGGGACACCCCCAAACAAGAAAGCCCCGTGGAGTGGGTGTCAGGAGTGCTCGGGGGCTCAGCCTCCATCAGCCAAATATGGATCTGCCCCCTATGGGCACAGCCACGGTCCCTGAGGGCAATCTCTGGACAGTTCTGTCCCTTCTGAGGACAAGCCCCTCAAACCTGTAGTCTGTGGGCAGGTACTTCTATCTTTCAGGCAAAGTGGCCCATGGGGAAGAGGAGGCATCTAATGGGGGTCAGCAAAGAGTGGGGCTTCCAGGCCAAAGAGCCCCAGAAAGGCACCAGAGTCCCATTTTCCCAGCAGGCGTCGGCGGTGCGGCTGCTGGGTCCCAGTACTCACAGGCCGTGAATTTCCTGGGTTCGTGAGTTTTTTCCAGGACCAGCTTCACCTCCTGGCATTGTCCATTCATCCTGGAGAGCAGAAGCCATGACATGGGCAGTGAGCACTGGTGTCACCTCGTTAACTTAACCTCACCCCTCCCGGAGCGACCATGGGGCTCGCTGCCTCAGACCCTTGTACCTAGCTTGCCCCGGGCTTGGGCCTCTCAGGCTGACCTGCTCCCTGCTGGTGATGCTGAGACCAGCCCACACCCGCTATCTCCTGGCCCAGCGAGGGTAAGGGTGAATCAGGGGCTTTTGAAAGAAATTCAGATGTCACTGTGCCAGGGTCAGTGGATTCCTGAGGATCAGCCCCCAGGACAGAGCACAGGCACAGAGGTGGGAGCCGTACAGGTGAAGAGCCACACAGGTGAGAGCCACACAGGGGGAAACCACACAGGTGGGAAGTCACACAGGTGAGAGCCACACAGGGGCCTCAAAGGGGCCTTTCCATTGTCCTGCAAGCATCCTTCCCGGCATCTTATGCCTCCTCTCTTCACTCTGCAAACACCATCCCTGTGGGGCTCTAAGTTACTACAAGGGTGTAAGTCTAGGTCCTGACTCTGGTCAGAGGTAAAGCGCCTTTTCACGAAGGGTTCTGCGGTCAGTCACAGTGCCCCCCAGTGAGCAGAGCAGGGGAGCCCCAGCAGCCCAGGAGGCCCAGATCGGGGCAGCCCCTTCCGTAGGGCCCCTCCCCAGGCTCCCCTTCAAAGCTGCTGGACTGAGAGTCACAGGAGAGGCTGAGAGGGAACACAGCATCCTTCCAGCCCACCCCCCAGGTTCGTCCTGGTCTGCAGAAAGCAAAGGTCGTGGGGTCCCGGCCGCCCATCCAGCAACACTCACAGTATGGTGTTCTTTGCTTCCAGGTTGCCCCCCTCCAGGGCCGTAATGGTCATGGGGCCCACCACCTCCACGTTCTTCTCTGAGACATCCTTGTCTGCTATCTCCGCCTTCAGATACCATCTCCCCAAGACCTGAAGCAGTCCCTCTCTGTCAGGGCTGGGAAAACCCCAGCCACCCTACAGGTCCCCCTGCCCTGCTCAGCCTACCAAGTCCCCACCCCAAGGGCTTGAGACATGGGGTGTTCCTGGCCCACCCTGCAAACACTACAAACACCCCAGGTGCTGTGCTGGGCCCACCCAGAACGCTGGCTCCAGCCCCTGCACCCCAGCCCATACCATGGCACCAACGGGGACAGGTGGGGTCAGCCCAACCACCGTCCACACCCCCAACTCCTCTGTGCCCCTGCAGATCCGTCTGACCACCCCTCAGGGGCTAATGCCTGACCCTAAGATGAGGGCCTCCTAGGATGGGGGGCTCCCCCGACCTGGATCTCAGCCGCTCCCTGCCCTCCTCAGCCAGCCTCCCTCCCATCTGCGCTCACATTCTTGTACAAGTCCGGGTTGGCCTGGGCCTGCAGGATGGCAATCAAGCTGAGCACGAGGGTCAAGAACAGCGTCTGCATCGTCAGGGGTCCTAACTCACAGCTGAGATCACTCACTGGGGCTGCAGTGGCTGTGCTGGCTCCACAGGGCCACTCTTTATACCTCGGCTCAGGGCCTCGGGAACTTGGCACAGGCGGCGGCCACTTCCCTCCACAGCCATGAGCCATGACCAGTTCTGCACTGGAGCAGGCCACTGTGGTTGTTGTTGGAAGCCGCTGAATACCAGTCCCTTTACTCCCAGAGGATCACCAAGGCGGTTCCATCAAGTCCCCATTGTCCAGAGGAATGTTTGCAGAATGTTTGGTCTGGAGGGAAAGTGTTGTCAGGTGAGGGGTGTGGGTGTGCCCCCACCCCGCCAGCTCACCCTGCGTGCAGGCACAGCTCAGCCATGGAGCAGGGCCAGGGAAGAGCAGCCTGTGGTCAGAGAGCAGGGGTTTAGACCTCGGCAAGCCTTCTCTCTCGTGTCCCTGGGCAGGTTGCAAATCTGCTGTCGGCCTCAGATTCATCATCAAAAGAAAGGGGCCGAACTCAGGGAGGGGCCCTGAGAGGACACGGAAGCCAGAGGCACTTTCCTCACCACGGACTAAGGTTTCAAGGTGCAGCCGACTTTGGGCATAGTTATGGACTGAACTGTGTCCCCAAAAAATACGTGTGGGACTCCTTGGAGTATGTCCTAGTCAAATAAGAGCCATCACAGGGATAGATATATGAACACCCATGTTCACTGCAGAGGCACCGTTTACAATAGTAAAAAGAAGAAAAAAAACAAGGTGCCCAACAACGGATGAATGGATCAACAAATTATGGCAATTCACACAATGGGATACTACACAATGATAAAGAACAATGATGAATCCGCAAAATATCTCGTAACATGGATGAACCTGGAAGGCATTATGCTGAATGAAATTAGTCAGTTGCAAAAGGACAAATATTGTTTGAGACCATTATTACAAGAACTCAAGAAAAGGTTTAAACGCAGAAGAAAACATTCTTTGATGGTTATGAGGGTGGGGACAGAGGGAGAGGAATATTCACTAACTGGATAAAAAAAAAAAAACTGGATAGTAGACAAGAACTATCTTAGGTGAAGGGAAGGACAACACACAATACAGGTGAAGTCAGCGTAACTGGACTAAACCAAAAGCTAAGATTTTTCCTGAATACAGCCAAACACTTCGAGGGACAGAGTAGCAGGGGCGGGGGTCTGGAGACCATGGTTTCAGGGGACATCTAGGTCAATTGGCATAACAAAGTTTATTAAGAAAATGTTCTGTATCCCACTTTGGTAAGGGGCATCAGGGGTCTTAAAAGCTAGCAAACGGCCATCTCAGATGCATCAGTTGGTCCTGTGCCACCTGGGGCAAAGCAGAACGAATAACACCAAAGACACAAGGAAAATATTAGACCAAGAGACAGAAAAGACCACATAAACCAGAGACTCCATCAGCCTGAGACCAGAAGAACTAGATGGTGCCTGGCTACCACCAGTGACTGGCCTGGTAGGGAACAAAACACAGAGTCCCTGACGAAGCAGGAGAAAAGTGGGATGCAGAACTCAAATTCTAGTAAAAAGACCAGACTTAATGGTCTGACTGAGACTGGAGGGACCCTGGAAGACATGGCCCCTGGACTCTCTGTTAGCCCAAAACTAAAACCACTCCTGAAGCCAACTGTTCAGACAAAGATTAGCTGGACTGTAAGACACAAAATGATGCTCGTGAGAAGTGTGCTTCCTAGCTCAAGTAGATATGTGAGACTAGATGGGCAGCTCCTGTCTGGAAGCAAGAAAAGAAGACAGAAGGGGACAGGAGTTGTTGAATGGACACAGGAAATCTGGGGTGGAAAGGAGGAACGTGCTGTCACATTATAAGGAGAGCAACTAGGGTCACATAAGAATATGTGTATAAGTTTTTGTATGAGAAACTAACTTGAGCTGTAAACTTTCACTTAAAGCACAATAAAAAAAAAAAAAAAAGTATGGACCAGCAAAAATATGTGTGGGAATCCTAACCCCTATACCTGTGGATGTGATCCCATTTTGGAATAGGATTTTCTTTGTTATGTTAATGAGGCTCAGTGTAAAAAAAAAAAACCCAAACCCATTGCCGTCAAGTCCATTCCAACTCACAGCGACCCTATAGGACAGAGTAGAACTGCCTCCTAGGGTTTCTAAGGAGCGGGTGGTGGAGTCGAACTGCCGACATTTTGGTTAGCAGCTGAGCTCTTAACCAGTGTGCCACCAGGGCTCCATGTCAGTGTAGGGCATGTCTTAACCTAACCAATTTTGAGATATAAAATGAGCAGGTTAGACACAGAAGCAAGTAAGTAAGAATGGGGGAAAGACACCTGGAGATCTCCAGAGAATGCTGAGAAGAACGCTAGAGACACTGAGGCAAGGACCTTTACCCAGAGTGGACAGAGAAAGGCTTCCCCAGAGCCAGCACCCTGAATTCAGACTTCTAGCCTCCTGAACTATAAGAAATAGATGTCTATGTGTTAAAGCTGCCCAAGTGTGGCATTTCTGTTGTAGCAGCTCTAGGTGACTGAGACAAGCACTAGCCCTGCATCCCACGTCTCCCCCAATTCCCCCCGGTACCGTCCCTGCCACAGTCATCTTTGACCTCCCCCTTCCCCGACTGACTCTCCTGGCTTCTTCATCATTCCTGTACTCAGTGCCCATCTGGCCACAAAAATGTAAACACCTATAATCTCAGCCAAAAAAAGTCTCTAGGGGTCTCGATTGGATGGCCGTGACTATAGGGTTCCTTTGGACATCATTTGGGCTGTAGCCCTGGTTTCCCCACCATCTTTGCTCTCTATTCCATTGAGGCCATCACCTCCTTCAGTGCAGGTGATCTTTTCCTGTACACATCTTAGATGTTTGGGATTGGCGTGGGGGGGCATGTTATAGACCCCTCGGTGAGATTGGCTGGGTTGTGTGTCCAGGACAATGGTAGTTCTGGAAGCCAGGGTCCATGGTGAATATGACCCTGTTTGAATATAGGGTCTTTGAAGATGCTGTCACTTAACATGAGGTCATATTGGAGTAGGTTGGGTCCTGATCCAATATGAGTGGTGTCCTCATGAAGAGAAAAGACACAGAGAAGGGACACTCAGGGAAGATGGCCCTGTGAAGACAGAGGCAGAGATTAGACTGATGCAGCCACAAGCCAAGGAATGCCAACCACCACCGGCCATTGCCAGAAGCTATGAGAGAAGGTATGGAACTGATTCTCCCACAGAGCCTCAGAAGGAACAACCCTGCCGACACCCTGATTCCTACTTCCGGTTTCCAGAACAACACATTTCTGTCCTTATGAGCCTCTTCTTTGTGGCACTTTGGTGCGGAAACTCCAGGACACTCGCACTCCTGGCATCCCCTCCTCCTACAGACTGGTGTTCTCGGGGATGCTGGCCACCCTCCCAGCTCCAGGGCCAGCCTCATTGGTTTAGCAGTGACCGGTCCCTCAGATCTGTGATTGTTCAGGAGTGGACCAGGGGGGCGTGAGAAGAAGCAGGGGTGGTCACCTGAGAACCACAGCAGGAACCACATCAAGACAAGCCAACACGGTCAACCCTCGAGCAAACAGAGAGTAAGAGCCCAGTCCTCAGGCACGTCAAGGACTCTCAGACCCCTGCTGCATGAGCCGACACACAGCCAGGTTGGTTGAGCAGCTTGAGGCACAGCACAATGCCCGGTGTGTTACAGACAGCAGCGGTCAGGGTGGTATGGGTGCTGGGGGCAGAGTGGGTGCTGTGAGCATGGGGATGGGTAGGTGCAGTGATGTGGGGGCTCTGAGCGGCCACCATGAGAGGCAGCTCTCCAGCTACAAGGACAAAGCACCTCCACAAACCAACAGGATGTGCCTTGAAAACTGTGCCAGCTGACCTTTTCAGCATCAGAGGAAACCCATCTCAGAACAGCCAAGTCTTCAATCACAAACCATTATCCAGCCCGCTGTACCCACGCAAAGCCACTGTAAATATCTGTGTTCACGCTGGCTTTAGCTGGCAAGGACATGCCATTAGGCAGACAAAGCTGGGAGTTGGCTTGGCCATTCTGGCCTCAAGCATTGAGCAGTGACTGCCAGACAGCAGGTCCAGGCAAAACCAACAACGTCCAAAGGTCAACTCAGCGACCACCAGCCTTCTGTAGGCGAGGCAGCAAAAGCTTACTCCTTGCTGAAATTCTCAGGACTCACTTTCTCTTTTTCTTATGTTTTGTTTTGGAAGAGGGACAGGTTATAGGTTACGGTGGAGGCCCCCAGAGCTAGAGGGGTGACTGAGCCATAATTCCTCAGCGAGGTATTCCACTCGAGCTTGCTCCAGCCCCAGATAGCAAGAATTTTATAAAAACTGCTGTTTTGTTGTGGGAATATTTTTAAATTCTCTCTTCTTCTTTGCCTCGGCTAGATAACAGAGACACTCCAGATCACCTTTGAACACTTTCTTTATTGTATAATTTATAGACCATAATAGTCACCATTTTAAGTGTACGATTCAGTGACTTTTTGTAAATTTGTGGGTTGTGTAACCATCACCATGATCCAGTTTTAGAACATCCCTCATGCCTCTTAGCAAGCAACCCACCTCCCCACCCCAGCCCCAGATAACCACGAATCTGCTTTCTGTCTCTGTGGGTTTGCCTTTCCTAGCTATTTTTATTTAAACAGAATCATACAATACATGGTCGTTATGGACTGAATTGTGGCCCCCCCACAAAACATGTATCAACTAGGCTAGTCCATGATTCCCAGTATTGTGTGACTGTCTACCATTTTGTCATCTGATGTGACTTTCCTGTGTTGTAAATCCTACCTCTGTGACGTTAATGAGGTGGGATTAGCAGTAGTTATGTTAATGAGGAATGACTCAATATAAAAGATTAGGTTGCGTCTTAAGCCAATCTCTTTTGAGATACGAAACAGAAAAGTGAGCAGAGAGTCATGGGGACCTCATACCACCAAGAGAGCAATCCTGGGAGCAGACCACGTCCCTAGGTCCCTGTGCTGAGAAGCTCCTAGACCAAGGGAAGATTGGTGACAAGGACCTTCCTCTAGAGCTGAGCAAGAGAGAAAGCTTTCTCCTAGAGCCGGCACCCTGAATTCAGACTACTAGACTCTGAAAGAATAAACTTCTCTTTGTTAAAGCCATCCATAGGTGGCATTTCCATATAGCAGCACTAGATAACTAAGACAATGGTCTTTTGTGACTGGCTTCTTCCATTTAGAATCATGTTTTCAAGGCTCAGCCACATCGTACCATGTATCAGGACTTCATTCCTTTTTACTGCTGAGTAATATTCCATTTATGGACAGACCACATTTGTTCATCCATCTGTCAGTTAATGGAAGTTTGGGTTGTTCCCCTGTTTTGGATATTACAAGTAATGCTGGTAACAACGCTCCTGTAGAGGTTTTCATGAGGATGTATCATTTGTTCCTCTTGACTTTACGCCTGAGTGGGATTGCTGGGCCATGTGGTGACTCTACGTTGGACTGGTTGAGGCGCTGCCACACTGTTTTCCAAGTGACTTAACCTTTTACATTCCCACCAGCAATGTGTATTGTTGTTGTTCTGACCCATTGAGACCCTATAGGATGGAATAGAACTGCCCCATAGGGTTCCCTAGGCTGTAATCTTTATGGGAGCAGATTGTCAGGTCTTTCTCCTGCGGAGCTGCTGGTGCGTTCAAACCGCCGACCTTTCAGTTGGCAACCAAGAACTTAACCACTGTGCCACCAGGGCTCCTCAGCAGTGTGTGAGGGTCCCAATTTCTCCACATCCTTGCCAACACTTGTTACTGTCCATCTTTTTGACTAAAACCATTTTAGTGGGTGAGAAGTGGTACTTAGTATGGTTTTAATTTCCACTTACCTAATGAATGATAATGTTGACTACCTTTTCTTGTGCTTTTTGGCCATTCAGATATCTTCTCGGGTGTAACATATATTCCAATCTTTTGCCCATTTTTTAGCTGAGTTGTTTGTCTTCCTGTTATTGAGCTGTAAGGGCTCTCCATGTACTCTGGAAACAAGTTTTTTTTTTTTTAATCACATATGTGATGTTCAAATATTTTCTCTCAGCCTGTGAGTTCTTTTTTTAATTTTAATAGTGGTGCCTTTTAAATCATAAGGAGCCCTGGTAGCACAGTGGTTAAGAGTTAGGCTGCTAACCAAAAGGTCAGCAGTTCGAATCCCCCAGCTGCTCCTTGGGAACCCTGTGGGGCAGTTCTGCTTGGTCCTATAGGATTGCTATGAATTGGAAGGTTTGGAGTTTTTTTTTTAATCATAAATGCTTTTAATTTTGATAAAGTCAATTTAACTTTTTTTTTTTTAAATCTTTCTGACGGTGCATCTAATCTAAGAAAAAAGCCGAGGGTCGAGGTTTTCCATATCGAGGTGTTTTAATCAAATTTGCTCCCTCTGACAGTGAAGCCCTGGTCCTTAAGGCTTGCCCTGCCCTAGGAGAACCACCACTCAAAGGGGCCTGCAGGGAGGGGAGCAGCCCTAGGCAAAAACACCACAGACTCTCACTGTCCTCTCCCAAGGGTCAAATGTTCCTCGATGTGTTGTTTGCTTTTGGTCCAGTCCCAGAGTCCCCAAATGGTCCCTTTATCACTGCTTTCTGGAAGAAGTTTTGTCACACGTCTCACCCCACCATTCCGGATGTCCTGCTCTTCCACCCTGAACTTTTTAACAGAACATTGTTTTCAGCCTCCTGTGGACCCAAGCCTCCAAGTTTGTGACCTGGAATGATTTTGAGACAAGCTGGTGTGCCAGGAGTATTGCAAAGCACGGAGACTTGCTTCCAGAAAGCTGCCTCAGATCCGCAGCCTCTTGCCGTTTTTGAATCAGAGCCCTGAGAGTTTTATCATCCTAACAACGTTACAACCTGGGCCAGGACAGCAAGCGTCTCTAAGCATCTGACACCAATGGAAACATCCCCGATGTCTTGGAACTTTGAAGTGGGTGGAAGGGAATCGGGAGTGTGGGGTTGACAGGCTGGTCTTGGGCCAAACTTCGTGTTTTCAGGGAGAAATGTCACCCAAATTAACTGGGTGCTGTGGTTCCTGGGCCTCAAATCTCTGCCTGAGACCAATAGGGACCCTCAACGGCAAGCAGGAGGTTTTATCATTAATGGGGAAAGACGAAGAGGAAGCAGCCATGCTAACTCATCCCATGGGGATGCTCCAGGCCCGGCCCAGTAGGACCTTGCAGCGTGGTAGGCACTGAGCTAAACTCACTCCCCACTCTCAGCTTACTAGGGAGATTCCAGGTGACACCAGACTCTTCCCTCCTGGACCCTCAGTCCACATGGCTCTGGTCATCTTGGGCAGCAGTTATAGCTGAAGGAGTCACAGGATCCTGAAAGCAAATCCACTGTAATTATGGATAAGTATTAGCAGGAGACGGAGGGAAGTTCAAGAGGTCGAGAGGGCGGGCACCGGACACACCTGCCTGGCTCCCTGGTTCTGCCTTCACCCACACTAGATCTCAGGCAAGCTCTTAACTTCTTTGCACCTCGGTTTTCTCACCTGTAAAATGGAGGTAATTAGGACTCCACCTCACAGGGTGGTTGCTACCATTAAATAAATTCATGCCAGTCTCCAGCAAAAGATGAGTCCTCGGTTAACGTTCTGTCTTATTATTTAATTACCGTTACCGACTGTCTTGGCTTCCTTCATTTACCCAAGCAGTTAGCCACAATCCAGAGAGGGAGCACAGAGCATCCTGTAAGAACCTGACTGTTTACAAGTCTTTGGTGACCCCTGGTGATATAGATGGAGAGCTGGGGTCTCAGAGGTAGAGGGCCTTTGTGGTGTTTCCCAAGCCCACAGTATCACAGCCTTGGGGTAGCCTGGGCCGCTGGCTGAGCTCTCCAAGCCTCAGTCTCCTAGGGCCCTGGAACACAAACACCACAAGTGGGTGGCTTTAAAGGACAGAAATTTATTTTCTCACAGTTCAGGAGGCTAAAAGTCCACATCAGGTCTGAGCCACGTCCATCATTTCCTTATCCGGGGCTTTCCTTGGCCCCTTGGCTTGTAGACGATCCTCACCTGGATCTGAATTCGGCTGCCTGTGCATTCTGGTCTACCCACAGCTCAGAGTGATTAGATTTAGGACCCACCTACACAGGTGTGACCTAGACTGATGGATTACAGGACATCAGATTGCACTGTGGAAAGCAATCTACTCCACCCAAGGTCAAAGGCTCCAATTACATCATTAAATCGTTTAACAGGGTAGGTCCAGGATTTTAATACATATTTTGGGGAGACACAATTCAATCTGTAACAGTCTCCCATGCCTGGAAGTGGGAGGAGCTGGGGTGTCCAGGGAGGTCTCTGATGTTGGGCCCCCCGGGGAGAAGGCATTTGCCGCTGTGGGTCACTCCATCTCCTCCCTTGCCTCCTCCCACTTTCAGCACCCCTGCTGCCCGGGACCCTCACTTTGTACCCTACTGAGACCCAGGCCAAGGGCTCAGGGGACACCCCCCATGTCACAAGATAGTTCAACACCTCATGCCAGAGTGTCTAAGTGGATGCAGGGTGGCTGATTCCCAGATCTGGGAACTGACCAAGTTCCCCCGTTGTGTCCATGAGGTCCAGAACTTCACAAGTCACCATTTTGGTCCCTCCTGTGGGTTAAGCAGGGAGCCCCTGCATGGTGCAAACGATTAATGTGCTTAGCTGCTAACCTAATGGTTGGTGGTTCAAGTCCACACAGAGGTGTCCCAGAAGAAAGGCCTGGTGATCTGTTGTTGTTGTTAGGTGCCGTCGAGTCGGTTCCAAATCATAGCGACCCTATGCACAACAGAACGAAACACTGCCTGGTCCTGAGCCATACAAAAATATTCATTTACATAACTAATTTTGTTTTTACACTTTTGTATTCTATTTCTTTTTTATATATAGTTTTTCTTGTGCTTTAAGTGAAAGTTTACAAATCAAGTCAGTCTCTCACACAAAAACCCATGTACACCTTGCTTGTTGTTGTTAAGTTGTTGTTAGGTGCCGTCAAGTCGGTTCCGACTCATAGCGACCCTCTGCACAACAGAACGAAACACTGCCTGGTCCTACGCTATCCCTACAATCATTGTTATGCTTGAGCTCATCATTGCAGCCACTGTGTCAATCCACCTTGTTGAGGGTCTTCCTCTTTTCCACTGACCCTGTAATCTGTCAAGCATGATGTCCTTCTCCAGGGACTGACCCCTTCTGACATGTCCAAAGTACGTAAGATGCAGTCTCCCCATCCTTGCTTCTAAGGAGCATTCTGGTTGTACTTCTCTCAAGACAGATTTGTTCATTCTTTTGGCAGTCCATGGTATATTCAATATTCTTCACCAACACCACAACACAAAGACGTCAACTATTCTTCGGTCTTCCTTATTCATTGTCCAGCTTTCACATGCATATGATGCAATTGAAAATACCATGGCTTGGGTCAGGTGCACCTTAGTCTTCAGGGTGACATCTTTGTTCTTCACCACTTTGAAGAGGTCCTTTGCAGCAGATTTACCCAGGGCAATGCATCTTTTGATTTCTTGACTGCTGCTTCCATAGCTGTTGATTGTGGATCCAAGTAAAAGGAAATCCATGACAACTTCAATCTTTTCTCCGTTTATTATGATGTTGCTCATTGGTCTAGTTGTGAGGATTTTTGTTTCCTTTATGTTGAGGTGTAATCCATACTGAAGGCTGTGATCCTTGATCTTCATTAGTAAGTGCTTCAAGTCCTCTTCACTTTCAGCAAGCAAGGCTGTGTCATCTGCATAACTCAGGTTGTTAATGAGTCTTCCTCCAATCCGGATGCCCTGTTCTTCATCATACAGTCCAGCTTCTCGGATTATTTGTTCAGCATACAGATTAAATAGGTATGGTGAAAGAATACAACCCTGAAGCACACCTTGCTTGACTTTAAACCAATCAGTATCCCCTTGTTCTGTCCAAACAACTGCCTCTTGATCTATGTAAAGATTCCTCATGAGCACAAATAAGTGTTCTGGAATTCCTATTCTTCGAAGTGTTATCCATAGTTTGTTATGATCCACACAGTCGAATGCCTTTGCATAATCAATAAAACACAGGTAAACATCCTTCTGGTATTCTCTGCTTTCAGCCAGGATCCATCTGACATCAGCAATGATATCACTGGTTCCACGTCCTCTTCTGAAACCGACCTGAATTTCTGGCAGTTCCCTGTCGATATACTGCTGCAGCCGTTTTCGAATGATCTTCAGCAAAATTTTGCTTGTGTGTGATAGTAACGATATTGTTCTATAATTTCCACATTCGGTTGGATCATCTTTCTTGGGAATAGGCATAAATATGGATCTCTTCCAGTCAGTTGGCCAGGAAGCTGTCTTCCATATTTCTTGGCACAGACGAGTGAGCACCTCCAGTGCTGCATCTGTTTGTTGAAACATCTCAATTGATATTCCATCAATTCCTGGAGCCTTGTTTTTCACCAATGCCTTCAGGGCAGCTTGGACTTCTTTCAATACCATCGGTTTCTGATCATATGCCACCTCTTGAAATGGTTGAACATTGACTAATTCTTTTTGGTATAATGACTCTGTATTCCTTCCAACTTTTTTGGTGCTTCCTGCATCGTTTAATACTTTCCCCATACAATCCTTCACTATTGCAACTCGAGGCTTGAATTTTTTCTTCAGTTCTTTCAGCTTGAGAAATGCCGAGCATGTTCTCTTTTGGTTTTCCACCTCCAGCTCTTTGCACATGTCACTATAATACTCTACTTTGTCTTCTCGAGATGCCCTTTGAAATATTCTGTTCAGTTCTTTTGCTTCATCAATTCTTCCTTTTCCTTAACTGCTCAGTGCTCAAGAGCAAGTTTCAGAGTCTCCTCTGACATCCATCTTGGTCTTTTCTTTCTTTCCTTTCTTTTCAATGACCTCTTGCTTTCTTCATGGATGATGTCCTTGATGTCATTTCACCACTCGTCTGGCCTTCAGTCATTAGTGCTCAGTGCTTCAAATCTATTCTTGATATGGTCTCTAAATTCAGGTGGGGTATACGCCAGGTCATATTTTGTTTCTCGTGGACTTGCTCTGATTTTCTTCAGTTTCAGCTTGAACTTGCATATGAGCTATTGATGGTCTGTTCCACAGTCGGCCCCTGGCCTTGTTTTGACTGATGATATCGAGCTTTTCTATTGTCTCTTTCCACAGATGTAGTCAGTTTGATTTCTGTGTGTTCCATCTGGCAAGGTCCATGTGTATAAAAAAAATGTGTATAGTCACCGTTTATGTTGGAGAAAGAAGATATTTGCAATGAAGAAATGGTTGGTCTTGCAAAATTCTATCATTCGATCTCTGACATTGTTTCTATTACCAAGGCCATGTTTTCCAACTACTGATCCTTCTTCTTTGTTTCCAACTTACGCATTTCAATCACCAGTAATTATCAATGCATCTTGATTGCAAGTTCGATCACTCTCAGACTGTAGCAGCTGATAAAAATATTCTATTTCTTCATCTTTGGCCTTAGTGGTTGGTGCGAAAATTTGAATAATAGTTGTATTAACTGGTCTTGCTTGTAGGCGTATGGATATTATTCTCTCACTGACTGCGTTGTACTTCAGGATAGATCTTGAAATGTTCTTTTTGACAATGAATGCAACACCATTCCTTTTCAAGTTGACATTCCTAGCCTAGTAGACTATATGATTGCCTCATTCAAAATGGCCAATACCAGACCATTTCAGCTCACTAATGCCGAGGATATCAATGTTTATGCAATCCATTTCATTTCTGATGATTTTCAATTTTCTTAGATTCATACATCGTACATTCCATGTTCCGATTATTAATGGATGTTTACAGCTGTTTCTTCTCACTTTAAGTCATGCCACATCAGCAAATGAAGGTCCAAAAACTTTCCTCCATCCACGTCATTAAGGTCGACTCTACTTTGAGGAGGCAGCTCTTCCCCAGTCATCTTTTGAGTGCCTTCCAACCTGGGGGGCTCATCTTCCAGCACTATATCAGACAATGTTCCACTGCTATTCATAAGGTTTTCACTGGCTAATGCTTTTCAGAAGCAGACAGCCAGGTCCCTCCTCCTAGTCTGTCTTAGTCTGGAAGCTCAGCTGAAACCTGTCCTCCATGGGTGACCCTGCTGGTGTCTGAATACTGGTGGCATAGCTTCCAGCATCACAGCAATACACAAGCCCCCACAATATGTGGGGGCCTTGTGATCTACTTCTAAAAAATCAGCCACTGAGAACGCTAAGGAGCACAGTTCTTCACATGGGTCACCACAAGCAGAGTCAACTCGACGGCAACTGGAACTGTTGCATTAAGGCGACAAATAAAATTCAGACCTGCAGGGCTTTCCGTTCCTGTTTCTGACTCCCTTTTTGGGAACACAGTTTCACAAATCATCACCAAGGTTGGAGAAAAGGCCTGGAGATATGTTTCCATGAAGAATGCAGCCATGAAAACCCTATGGAGCCGTTCTACTCTGTGACAGACGGAGCTGCCACGAGTCGGCATTCACTCAACACCAACTAACAACAACAACAACCAAGAGTTCCCAACCCCCGCCCCAGTCGTCCCAACCTCCCACCCCACCTCCAGGGTGCTGGCTTCAAGCAAACTTCCTACGGATTTGAAAGTGCTGGAATTACCTCATTGGTTGGCATCAGTGGAAGGGAAAACCACAGCCCTAGGGAAAGAGTAGAAGGTGCCAATGAATGTCCTTCAGGTGAAGATGTGGGCAAATCTAACCTTCACACTGGAAGATATTCTTGGAGAAAATCCAAGGACATCTTAGTCCAAACAAGGAAGTCCAACACTAAAGACTTCCTTGTGAAGGATCTAAAGATTAGGAATGGGTGTGCAGAAGGGTGGAAAGGCCTCATTCTGCTCTGATCACATTGTGAAGTCAGAGGGCAGGTTCAGGTACAGAATAGACACCTGGATCCAATTGGGCCTGCTGGGAGTGTTGCCGAACCCGCATGCACACAAAGCCAGCCTCTGCACCCCCAGGGTTCCTTGGCCCTTAGAGGGACCCAGCCCTCTGGGGAAGGAAGGAGAGAGTAGACTGAGGTGCTCGAAGAGTTTCAGGATCCGTGCTGAGAGGATCGGGAGGAAGGCGGGCCAAAGCGCTCAGATGCTGGTGTAACGTGGGCAGCAGAGTCACTCTGTAGAGCTAGACTTAGGGGCACTGAGATTTTCCTCACCTGGGGGAAGGGTGTTCCTCCACTCCACAAAAGTGGTAAAGTTTTTGTTTAAAGACAAGAAGCAAGGCTCCTGTTGTGGGTTGAATTGTGTCTTCCAAAAAGATAGACTTCCAAAAAGATAGACTGAAGTCCTAACCCTGATACCTGTGAAGGCGACCTTATTTGGAAATAGGGTCTTTGCAGATGTAATGAGTTAAGTTAACATGAGGTCATACTGGAGTAAGCTGGGCCCTAATCCCATATGGTTGGTGTCCATATAAGAAGAGAGAAATTTGGAGACACAGACAGACAGAGGGAAAACGCCACATGAAGAAAGAGGCAGAGACTGGAGTGATGCAGCCACAAGCCAAGGAACACCTGGCCACCAGAAACTGGAAGAGACAAGAAGGATTCCCCCCTAGAGCCTTCAGAGAGAGCATGGCCCTGCTCACACCTTGCTTTCGGACACTGGCCTCCAGAGCTGTAAGAGAAGAAACATCTGCTGTTTTCAGCCCCCAGTGTGTGGGGCTTTGTTATGGCCCCCAGGACACACACGGACGGTTAGTGGTGGAGGTTTGTTTACATCAGCAGGCACATAGCCAGGGACCCCATCACTGGCACAGCCACAGCCACAGCCACAGGTGGGGCTCCCTGCCCAGATAGGCATACCTGGGCCTGTTACCGGGGCTGGGCCGGTGGAGATGAAGCCACACACCCCAGACACGGAAAAGTAGATCCCGACACCCCAGCGTCTGCCCAGGACCCACACAGAGCAAGCCAGACCAGGGCTGCAAACTTAGTGAGCAATAAATAGGAGCAGCTAAAGGCCTGAAGGGCTCAGATGGGGAAACCCAAGTCCCTGGAAAGGCCAGAACTGGGTCCCAACGCAGAGGAAGGGGTCTCGCGTCCAGTCAGGCCAGCCCAGCTCCCTGTGGGAAGTGCTCTGTATGAGCCGTCTGCTGCTGCTGTAACAAATTGTCACAAATGAGCAGCTTAGAACAGCACAGTTTTCTCTCACAGTTCTGGAGGCCAGAAGCCCGAGATGGGTCTTTCAGGGCTAAAATCAAGGTGCCAATAGGGCTGATTCCTTCCTCAGGCTCCAGCTTCCAGAGGCCACCCACATTCCTTGGCTCCTGGTCCCCTCTTCCATCTTCAAAGCCAGCAGTGACCACAGCCAGGAAAGGGTTTCCACTCTTAAGGACTCATGTGATCAGGTCAGGCCCATCCAGATAATCCAGAATAATCTCCCCATCTCAGGGTCCTTGACTCAATCACGTCAGCAAGGTCCCCTTCGCCATGAGGTGACACAGTCACAGGCTCCGGGGACCGTGACGTAGACATCCTACTCTCCCCACCACAGTCATCATTGAGGCAGAAAGACCAGGGTAAAGTGGAAGGTGTGGAAGGCCCCAGGACAGCTGAGAGTCCTCAGGCAATGCTGTGGGCAGGGGTGGTCAGACCTGTCCCCCAGAGTCTCCATCTCAGGCTCCGGGACAGTACAGCAGGACTGTCTCTCCCTTCCCTTTGGGGACCATCCTGACCACCTCTCCCAGTCAATGGGGACCTCCAAGGCACAGCCCATCCCACTTCCGAGTGGCCCCTCAGGTGACGGAGCAGAGGCCATTCTGGGGTCTTCCCTTGCCTTCTGAAGGTGGATTGCTGAGGGGTTGTGGGGAGGCGAGGCCAGGTGGATGCCCGATCGGAACTATCTGTTTCATAGAAACGCAGACTGTTGCATCAGCCCCACCAATCCCTGGGTGCCAAGGTGCTCTGTCCCTACCACCGCCACCCAGCCTGGGCTGGGTTGGCATTTCTGGTGAGTCCTCCCCCTGCTCTTTGGAAACACCAGCTTCCAACATGTTGCAGGCCCCTCTTCCAGGGATACCAGACCAGCTGGGAAGAGGAAGGTAAATCCTCCCAAGTTAGAAGCCTCTTCATTGGCTGAGGATTCCCTAGGCGGCACCAAAGGTTCACAGGCTCAGCTGCTAACCAAAAGGTTGGAGGCTCGAGTCCACCCAGAGGTACCTTGGAGGAAAGGCCTGGTGATCTACTTCCAAAAAATCAGCCACTGAAAACCCTACGGAGGAGCACAGTTCCTCTCTGACACATGGGGTCGCCATGAGGTGGCGTTGACTCCAGACAGCAACCGGTTTTCATTGGCTGAACGAATGATAGCGCAGTTGTCATGGAGTACTATGCAGGCATTAAAAAGAAAAACTGTCACTAGTAACTGATTCCCAGTTATTTTTAGGAAATGTTGTTAAGTAAAAGAAACAAGTTACGCCCAGGAGAACCTTTCTCTCCACACCTCTTACTGTGTTCCCACGGACGCCTGTAGGTAACCAATCCACGTCTCTGTCCTTCCCGTGTATCTTTTTGCAAATTGTACATACGGGTGTATGTGTGTTGCCTTTATTACACAGAAGTAGCACACTAAATATACGGGACAATTTTAGAACAACTGGAGAATAAAAATAATGATGGGAATTTTGTTATACACCATGAATAAAATTTTAAAAACCAAAACCATACCCACTGCTGTCTAGTGGATTTTTTTTTAATAATTTTTATTGTGCTTTAAGTGAACGTTTACAAATCAAGTCAGTCTGTCACATATAAGCTTATATACACCTTACTCTATACTCCCACTTACTGTCCCCCTAATGAGTCAGCCAGCTCCCTCCTTCCAGTCTCTCCTTTCATGATGGTTTTGCCAGTTTCTCACCCTCTCTACCCTCGTACCTTCCCTCCAGACAGGAGATGCCAACACAGTCTCAAGTGTCCACCTGATGCAAGTAGCTCACTCTTCATCAGCATCTCTTTCCAACCCATTGTCCAGTCCCTTCCATGTCTGATGAGTTGTCTTCGGGAGTGGTTCCTGTCCTGGGCCAACAGAAGGTTTGGGGACCATGACCGCCGGGATTCCTCTAGTCTCAGTCAGACCATTAAGTCTGGTCTTTTTATGAGAATTTGGGGTCTGCATCCCACTGATATCCTGTTCCCTCAGGGGTTCTCTGTTGTGCTCCCTGTCAGGGCAGTCATCGGTTGTGGCCAGGCACCATTTAGTTCTTCTGGTCTTAGGATGATGTAAGTCTCTGGTTCATGTGGCCCTTTCTGTCTCTTGGGCTCATAGTTATCGTGTGACCTTGGTGTTCTTCATTCTCTTTTGATCCAGGTGGGTTGACACCAATTGATGCATCTTAGATGGCCGCTTGTTTGCTTTTAAGACCCCAGACGCCACATTTCAAAGTGGGATGCAGAATGTTTTCATAATAGAATTATTTTGCCAATTGACTTAGAAGTCCCCTTAAGCCATAGTCCCCAAACCCCTGCCCTTGCTCCACTGACCTTCGAAGCATTCATTTTATCCCGGAAACTTCTTTGCCTTTGGTCCAGTCCAGTTGAGCTGATCTTCCATGTATTGAGTATTGTCCTACCCTTCACCTAAAGTAGTTCTTATCTACTAACTAATCAGTAAATAACCCTCTCCCACCCTCCCTCCCTCCCCTCGTCGTAACCACAAAAGTATGTGTTCTTCTCAGTTTATACTATTTCTCAAGATCTTGTAATAGTGGTCTTATACAATATTTGTCCTTTTGCCTCTGACTGATTTCGCTCAGCATAATGCCTTCCAGGTTCCTCCATGTTATGAAATGTTTCACAGATTCCTCACTGTTCTTTATCGATGCGTAGTATTCCATCGTGTGAATATACCACAATTTATTTAACCATTCATCCGTTGATGGACACCTTGGTTGCTTCTAGCTTTTTGCTATTGTAAACAGAGCTGCAATAAACATGGGTGTGCATATATCTGTTCGTGTGAAGGCTCTTATTTCTCTAGGGTGTATTCTGAGGAGTGGGATTTCTGGGTTGTATGGTAGTTCTATTTCTGTTTAAGATAACGCCAGATAGATTTCCAAAGTGGTTGTACCATTTTACATTCCCACCAGCAGTGTATAAGAGTTCCAATCTCTCCGCAGCCTCTCCAACATTTATTATTTTGTGTTTTTTGAATTAATGCCAGCCTTGTTGGAGTGAGATGGCATCTCATCGTAGTTTTAATTTGCATTTCTCTAATGGCCAATGATCGAGAGCATTTTCTCATGTATCTGTTAGCTGCCTGAATATCTTCTTTAGCGAAGTGCGTGTTCGTATTCTTTGCCCACTTCTTGATTGGGTTGTTTGTCTTTTTGTGGTTGAGTTTTGACAGAATCATATAGATTTTAGAGATCAGGTGCTGGTGGGAGATGTCATAGCTGAAAATTCTTTCCCAGTCTGTAGGTGGTCTTTTTACTCTTTTGGTGAAGTCTTTAGATGAGCATGGGTGTTTGATTTTTAGGACCTCCCAGTTATCTGGTTTCTCTTCGTCATTTTTGATAATGTTTTGTATTCTGTTTATGCCTTGTATTAGGGCTCCTAACATTGTCCCTATTTTTTCTTCCATGATCTTTATCGTTTTAGTCTTTATGTTTAGGTCTTTGATCCATTTGGAGTTAGTTTTTGTGCATGGTGTGAGGTATGGGTCCTGTTTCATTTTTTTTGCAAATGGATATCCAGTTATGCCAGCACCATTTGTTAAAAAGACTATCTTTTCCCCAATTAACCGACACTGGGCCTTTGTCAAATATCAGCTGCTCATACGTGCATGGATTTATATCTGGGTTCTCAATTCTGTTCCATTGGTCTATGTGCCTGTTGTTGTACCAGTACCAGGCTGTTTTGACTACTATGGCTGTATAATAGGTTCTAAAATCAGGTGGAGTGAGGCCTCCCACTTTCTTCTTCTTTTTCAGTAATGCTTTACTTATCCGGGGCTTCTTTCCCTTCCATATGAAGTTGGTGATTTGTTTCTCCATCACATTAAAAAATGACATTGGAATTTGGATCGGAAGTGCATTGTATGTATTAGCTTTTGGTAGAATAGACATTTTTACAATGTTAAGTCTTCCTATCCATGAGCAAGGTATGTTTTTCCACTTAAGTAGGTCCTTTTTAGTTTCTTGCACTAGTACTTTGTAGTTTTCTTTGTATAGGTCTTTTGCATCTTTGGTAAGATTTATTCCTAAGTATTTTATCTTCTTGGGGGCTACTGTGAATGGTATTGATTTGGTGATTTCCTCTTCGATGTTCTTTTTGTTGATGTAGAGAAATCCAAGAGATTTTTGTGTGTTTATCTTATAACCTGAGACTCTGCCAAACTCTTCTATTAGTTTCAGTAGTTTTCTGGAGGATTCCTTAGGGTTTTCTGTGTATAAGATCATGTCATCTGCAAATAGAGATAATTTTACTTCCTCCTTGCCAATCTGGATGCCCTTTATTTCTTTGTCTAGCCTAATTGCTCTGGCTAGGACCTCTAGCACAATGTTGAATAAGAGTGGTGATAAAGGGCATCCTTGTCTGGTTCCCGTTCTCAAGTAAAATGCTTTCAGGCTCTCTCCATTTAGAATGATGTTGGCTGTTGGCTTTGTATAAATGCCCTTTATTATGTTGAGGAATTTTCCTTCAATTCCTATTTTGCTGAGAGTTTTTATCATGAATGGGAGTTGGACTTTGTCAAATGCCTTTTCTGCATCAATTGATAAGATCATGTGGTTTTTGTCTTTTATTTATATGGTGGATAACATTAATGGTTTTTCTAATAGTAAACCAGCCTTGCATACCTGGTATAAATCCCACTTGGTCGTGGTGGATTATTTTTTTGATATGTTGTTGAATTCTATTGGTTAGAATTTTGTTGAGGCTTTTCGCATCTATGTTCATGAGGGATATAGGTCTGTAATTTTCTTTTTTTGTGATGTCTTTACCTGGTTTTGGTATCAGGGATATGGTCGTCTAATTTTTATTATTTGTTTTCTTCTGGTGCCTGATGGATTCTTTTGTTACTCGCTTTCTATTTGTTCAAGTTGTAGGGACAGTTCTCTGATTTTGGCTATTTCTTCTTTTTGTATGTGTGCATTTATCGATATAAATTGACCTCTGAGCACTGCTTTTGCTGTGTCCCAGAGGTTTTGATAGGAAGTGTTTTCATTCTCATTGCATTCTATGAATTTCTTTATTCCCTCCTTAATGTCTTCTATAACCCAGTCTTTTCTGAGCAGGGTATTGTTCAGTTTGCAAGTATTTGATTTCTTTTCCCTAATTTTTCTGTTATTGATTTCCACTTTTATGGCCTTGTGGTGTGAGAAGATGCTTTGTAATATTTCGATGTTTTGGATTCTGCAAAGGTTTGTTTTATGACCTAATATGTGGTCTATTCTAGAGAATGTTCCATGTGCGCTAGAAAAAAAAAGTATACTTTGCAGCTGTTGGGTGGAATGTTCTGTATAAGTCTATGAGGTCAAGTTGGTTGATTGTAGCAATTAGGTCTTCCGTGTCTCTGTTGAGCTTCGTACTGGATGTCCTGTCCTTCACTGAAAGTGGTGTGTTGAAGTCTCCTACTACAACTGTAGAGGTGTCTATCTCACTTTTCAGTTCTGTTAAAGTTTGTTTTGTGTATCTTGCAGCCCTGTCATTGGGTGCATAAATATTTAATATGGTTATATGTTCCTGGTCTATTGTCCTTTTAATCATTATGTAGTGTCCTTCTTTATCCTTTGTGGTGGATTTAACTTTAAAGTCTATTTTGTCAGAAATTAATATTGCTACTCCTGCTCTTTTTTTCTTGTTGTTTGCTTGATATATTTTTTTCCATCCTTTGAATTTTATTTTGTTTGTGTCTCGAAGTCTAAGGTGTGTCTCTTGTAGGTGGCATATAGAGGGGTCTTGTTTCTTTATCCAGTCTGAGACTGTCTGTCTCTTTATTGGTGCATTTAGTCCATTTACATTCAGCGTAATTATAGATAAGTATGTGTTTATTGCTGTCATTTTGATGCCTTTTTGTGTGTGTTGTTGACAATTTCATTTTTCCACTTGCTTTTTTGTGCTGAGACGTTTTTCATTGTAAATTGTGTGTTCCTCATTTTCATAGTAGTTGAATTTATGTTTGCTGAGTCGTTATGTTTTTCTTGGTTTTTATTTTGAGTTATGGAGTTGTTATACCTCTTTGTAGTTACCTTAATATTTACCCCTATTTTTTTAAGTAAAAACCTAAATTGTGTTGTCCTGTATCGCCTTGTTTCCCTCTTCATATGGCAGTTCTATGCCTCCTGTATTTAGTCCTTCTTTTTGATTATTGTGATCTTTTACATATTGGCTTCAATGATTCCCTGTTTTGAGCATTTTTTTCTTTTTAAAATTAATCTTAATTTGTTTTTGTGATTTCCCTATTTGAGTTGATATCAGGATGTTCTGTTCTGTGACCTTGTGTTGTGCTGGTATCTGATATTATTGATTTTCTGACCAATTTCCTTTAGTATTTCTTGTAGCTTTGGTTTGGTTTTTGCAAATTCTCTAAGCTTGTGTTTCTCTGTAAATGTTTTAATTTCACCTTCATATTTGAGAGAGAGTTTTGCTGGGTATATGATCCTTGGTTGGCAGCTTTTCTCCTTCAGTGCTCTGTATATGTCATCCCATTGCCTTCTTGACTGCATGGTTTCTGCTGAGTAGTCTGAACATATTCTTATTGATTGTCCTTTGTAGGAGACCTTTCTTTTATCCCTGGCTGCTTTTAAATTTTTCTCTTTATCTTTGGTTTTGACAAGTTTGATGATAATATGCCTTGGTGATTTTCTTTTTGGATCAATCTTGTATGGGGTTCAATGAGCATCTTGGATAGATATCCTTTTGTCTTTCATGATGTCAGGGAAGTTTTCTGTCAGCAGATCTTCAACTATTCTCTCTGTGTTTTCTGTTATCCCTCCCTGTTCTGGGACTCCAATCACACGCAAGTTATTCTTCTTGATAGAGTCCAACATGATTCTTAGGGTTTCTTCATTTTTTTTTAATTCTTTTATCTGATTTTCTTTCAGCTATATTGGTGTCAACCCCCTTGTCCTCAATGTTCCCCACTCTGCATTCCAATTGCTCGAGTCTGCTCCTCTGACTTCCTATTGTGTTGTCTAATTCTGTGATTTTACTGTTATACTTTTGGATTTCTGAATGCTGTCTCTCTATGGGTTCTTGCAGTTTATTAATTTTTCTGCTGTGTTCTTTAATAATCTTTTTGATTTCTTCAACTGTTTTATCAGTGTGTTCCTTGGCTTTTTGTGTAGATTCCCTTATTTCATTTCTGAGGTCATCCTGATGTCTTGAAGCTTTCTGTAAATTAGTTTTTTATATTCTGCATCTGGCAATTCCAGGATTGTATCTTCATTTGGGAAAGATTTTGATTCTTATTTTGGGGCATTTTAGAAGTGAACATGGTCTACTTCTTTATGTGGTTTGATATCGACTGCTGTCTCCAAGCCATCTCTAAGATATTGTAGTGATTTATTCTATACTTGCTCACTGGGTCTTATCTTGTTTTGTTTTCTTTCAGTATACGTAGATGGGCTACTAGATTGCACCATCTTGATTGTTGTAGCACTTGAATCACTTATGTCCTATTACCAGTTGGTTTGGGCTGTTACCAGATATATAAGCCTAAGAGTCCGTTCACTATTCTTGAGTAGAATCTGATTTTGGGTCATCAAGTGTGTGGTGCAGACTGTCACCTATCCACCTAGAGGAGTAGTGGTGATAATTGTGCACCAGATTCTAGTAGCAGCAGAGGGTCACACTCCAGGGAGGTCAGGATGCTGAAAGGCTTCCCCCAAGTGCCAGTGAGGTAGGTGTGTCTCTATTCCTAAAGTACTTTGGTGGGTGGGCTCTGCAGCTGTACCTTAGGCACCCAATGCAAGTACCTCTACAGATTGGTAGGTGTCACCATCCTTAGACCCCTAAGGCAGGAGGCTAGGTGGTCTGGGGGGAGCTTCAGCCCTAAGTTCCCTGTTGTGGGTCAGTGAGGGCTCAGTTGAATATGCAGAGATATCTGACCTGGGCAACTTGTGTTTCCAGTAATCAGCTAAAACAATTACAGTCAGATCCCTATCAGAATTGCCTTTGCATTATAATAGCCACCTTGTTCCCTGTAGGGATGAAAGCCCAAGAGTGTGGATCTCATATGCTTGGCTGCAGCTGGTTCTGTATTTTTAGTCCAATTAGGGAAGGATTTTTGGTCCCTGGGTTTTTTGTAGCTGCTTCTCTCAGGCCAGGAGAATGGGTCAGAAAAGACCAAATAGAAAGAAAAACCACAGAGCACTTCACTCTCTGGTTCAGGAAATTCCAATGTTAATGAAGCCCCCAGGGAAGGGAAAGGGAGGGACCAGATAAATAGGAGAGAGTAGCACCCCGGAATATAGACAAAGTTACTTATCTTGCTTGGTGATGACTGTTTTATCTGAGATTCCTGAGGGGCGTGTAGCCTGTGTGCGTTGGCTGGGTAGGGATTGCCCCCGAGGGTCAGGCCCGCGTCCTGTGCTTGTGCTGTCTCAGAAGCCGTGGTCAGTTCCCCTACTCCCAGTCCAAAGCCCAGCGCCAAGGTTCCCCAGCTGGGACGCCGCACTCCAGGCTCCAAAGCCAGTCGCTGCCTCCCGGTGACTTCTCCTCCTGTCAGCCGCGTTGCTGCGCTGCCTGCGTGCACTGGCTGGGCTTCTCCCAAGGTCACTTCTGGGGGCTAGGGCTGCGTCCTGTGTTTGCGCCACCTCAGAATGCCATGCTCAGCTCCCCTGCGCCCAGTTCAAAGCCTGGTGCCAAGGTTTTCTGACTGGGACGCTGGCTCCAGGAACAGAAAGCAGTCATTGCTTCCCCGTGGTTGTTCGTTCTCAGTCTCTGTCACTCAGGTCAACTCTTTAGATCTGTGTTTGATGGTCATGGTTTGTAGATTGTCATGTACGTGATCGAGTCACTTGTTTTTCCAAGTCTTTGTTGCAAGAGGGATCCGAGGTAGCTTCTACCTAGTCAGCCATCTTGGCCCCGCCTCTGTCTAGTGGATTTTGAATAAAGTAGAGCCCAGCTAGTCTATAATGTTACAAAATAATTTTAAAAGTATTCACCAGTCTACTATGACACCAAAATAATAATTAATTAAAGGTGTTGGAGGGGAGAAGGAAAGCTCTTCTTGGTAACAGAAGGCCGTCTAAGTCACCCAGAGCTGCTATAATAGAAATATCACAAGTGGGTGGCTTTAGCAAAGAGAAATTTACTTCTCACAGTCTAGGAGGCTGGAAGTCTGAATTCAGGACGTAAGCTCTAGGGAAAATTTTCTCTGTCTGTCGGCTCTGGAGGAAGGTCCTTCTCATCAATCTTACACTGGACTAGGATCTTCTCCGGGCAGGAACCCCGGGTCCAAAGGACACGCTCTGCTGCTGGTGCTTCTTTCTTGGCAGTATAGGTCCCACTCTCTCCTTGCTTCCCTTTCCTTTTATCACTTGTAAGATAAAATGTGGCGCAGGCCACACCCCAGCATAACTGCCTTTACATTGGATCAGGGATGTGCCCTGAGTAAAGGTGTTACAATCCCACCCTAATCCTGTTTAACATAAAATTACAATCTCAAAGTGGAGGATTGGGACTCATGGCCTAACCAAGCTGACACATATTTTGGGGAGACAGAACTGAATCCAGGACAAAGGCCAATCCTATAAATGTAGAAGAAGGAATACAATTTTTTTTAATCACCATTTTTAACTACCATAGTAAAAACTTATTCAGACAAGAAGCACCATTGGATGCTAAAACCATTGAGTAAGAGGGATGACAAACAGGATACTCACACTTCTCAAATTATAACATTAATTAATAATTACAAAGCAGACAGGTACAAAAGGAAGGATTTCTTAGGCAGCAGTAAAGAGCTGCAGAGAACAGACTGGGAGCCACACCCAAGCCACAAGCTTCAAGGAACACTTCCACCTCAGAGTAGGGAGACCTGGCACCATTTTCCCCATGGGACTCCAGTGACAAGGAGCAGAGAGGGCAGGAGGCAAAGGCCCGAGATCTATTTGACAGCAGATGAGGCTCAGAGGGCTCAGGAGGAGCGGGCCGTCTGAGTCTCACCTCTCTGTGGTCACCAAGGATCCCTCTGGGGGTGAGAGCTGTGGCCTTGGATTCCACCCCAGAGATGCCCGGGAGTCTCCAAGTCCCCCTTATGAGTGGTGGGCATGAGGACAGCTTAGGAGCCCTGATCCAGAGCCAGGGGACCCTAAGTGGAGTCCCACAGGAAAGAGCAGAAGGAGCTGTGCTCACGGCAGAATGGTGTTCACACTCTGCGGAGTAGAAAGACACTGAGGGGCCACCGGGAGCAAGTGTCCTGGGCCATTCCCTGCAGCCCCAGCCCTCCACCATGGCCACATGTCACCTGCTCAAGGACCCTGAGAGAATGGGGGGCTATGCCTCGTGCTCTTTGCGGGCTCCAGGGCATGGCCAGCACTAAAGCCGAGCTAAGGCCGGGAGGCAGTAATGGAGAGGACGCCCAGCCCATGTTCACGATGGCTTTCGATACCGACGTGTGGCAAGATGGGGCCTCTTCCTTCCCTCCCCCATGTAAATCAATGCTTCAACAGGGCAGGCAGGTGGCCGGGAGTGGTTGCATGGTACCGTCTTTTGGAAGGACAGTTGCATTCTCCAGGAGCTCCAGAACCTCAGCTGCGTCCATGAATGCTTTGATCTTCAGGAAGCTTGACATGGTCTGCCAGCCTGGGGTGGGGGTTGTGTCGCCTCCTCAGAGCATGATTTGGGCATTGAGGCTGACTCCCACCCCACAGCCACCAAAATGTCCCTGAGCTTAGGGGATGAAGAAGCAAAGGGTTTCTGCCAAGGAGAGCCCTGCCCTGGAGGGTCACCTCTGCTCCATGTTTCCAGGTGGGTGGGTGTCCCTGACCATTTGGCAGCACTCTTTGCCTACTAGAGCTTCCCTGATCCATGCCCCCTTAACCCTGCCCCCTTCACCCTGCCCTGTGCCCTGCACCCTCACCCCCGGCACCCTGCCCCTGACCACTGATACCTGCCCCACTGCCCCTGAACCCTGCCCTTACCCCTGCACCCTGACCCTGCCTCTGATCTCTGCACTCTGACCTGATCCCTGTCCCTGGCCCCTGCACCCTACCCTTGTCCCCTGCCCCCCCACCCCCTGCCCCCTAACCCTGTGTTACCCTGGCAGCTCCCCTGCCCACGGGCATGGCCCATCTCCCTGACCTCTCTCTTTCCAGGTCTGCCCTCTGCAATGCCTCCTCAACCCCACTTACCCCTCCACAGACATGTCCAGGACCTGTCTCTGTGACCTCAATTTTCAGTTCCCACCACCCTGACCACCCACCTGTAACATCTGGAAATCTCTGCCCACCTCACCACCTGCCTGTGTCTGAGCTCACCTCCTACCTCCCCTCTACCCACTGGCCTCACCCCGTGGCTGGCCAAAGGCCTGACCCTCTGGGCCTGGCTGACCTCCTGACCCCCTGCACCCTCGTCCTAATCAGCGTCTCCACACGAAGGGGCCAAGGCCACGCCCCTGCAGCTCCCACCACCCTAAGAAGCTGTCAGTCACTCACTGAAGAGCAATACATTCTTGTATTCCTGGCCAGCCTGGCCCAGCCGCACATAGACCACACCATAGCTATAGCAGTGGACAGCACACAGAAGGCTTTGATCCTTCTTACTGGAAGAGAAGAGACGCAGAAGCCCCCAGCCCGTGCCTGCTCCTGCTGCTCCTGTGGGCCAGCTGGAAGCCCTGCCTGAGCCTAGCACAGGTGCCTCAGGGGCTGGAGTGTCTGACCCTCGACCTCCCCCACCAAGGCCCATGGGGACATCTGCCAGGAGGACCAGGCTTGGGACAAAGGCCAACCTGGAGATCGGGGGCCAAGATGGCTGACTAGGTAGAAGGTACCGCAGATCTCTCTTGCAACAAAGACTCGGAGAAACAAGTGAATCGATCAGATACATGACAATCTACAAACCCTGACCATCAAACACAGAACTAAGGAATTGACCTGAATGACAGTGGAGCAAAAAGCTGTGCAGTGAAGCAGCAACTGCTTCTGGAACCGGTGTCCCCCACCACACCCTTGAGCTCTCGTGGTTCCCTGGTGCCAGAGTGGTTGGGCTGATAGTGGCTTACTAAGACAGGGCAAGCACGGGACGCAGCCCTATCCCCTAACTCCCTGGAGTAACCTTGGCAGAGACTCAGCCAGTGCAAGCAGGCTGCATACTGTCGTAGCTGACAGGAGAACGATAACCCACAGGGAAGCAGGGACTGTTTTCGGAGCCTCGAGCCAGTGTCCCAGTCAGGAAACCTTGGCGATGGGCTTCGGAATAAGCACAGAGGAGTAGGTCACGGCTTCCTGAGATCACGCAAGCATGGGACACAGCCCTAACCCCCTGGAGTAACCTCAGCTGGAAACCCAGCCAGCGCACTCAGGCTGCACACCAACGTGGCTGACAGGAGAAGGAGAAATCACGGGAAAGCAGCAACTGGTTTTGGAGCCTGGATCGCAGCATCCCAGCCAGAAAACCTTGGTGCTGGGCTTTGGACTAGGAGCAGAGTAGCTGATCATGGCTTCCTGAGATGGCGCAAGCATGGGGACACAGGCCTGACCCTGGGGGGCAACCTCAACCTAGCCAGTGCACACAGGCTACACGCCCCTCTGGAATCTCAGATAAAACAGTCTTCACCAAACAAGATAAGTAACTTTGTCTATATTGCCACGCTACTCTCTCCTATCTATCTGATCCCTCCCCTCCCTGCCCCAGGAAGCTTCATTAACATTGGAATTTCCTGGGCCAGGGGATGAGGTGCTCTGTGGGTTTTTTTCCTAACCTATTCTCCTGGCCTGAGAGAAGGAGCAATTAACAATCCAGGAGAGAAAAATCCTTCCCTGACTTCCCTAAACTGCAATAATAATACACAACCAGCTCCAGCCAAGCAAAAGAGATCCACAGTCTCTGGCTTTCATCTGTACAGGGAACCAGGTGGCTATTATAATGCAAAGGCAATTCTGATAGAGATCTGACTGTAATAGTTTTAGTGAAGCAGTGGAAAGACAAGTTTTGGAGGTCTGATATCTCTCTACCTATTAAACAGAGCCCTCACTGATCCACAGCAGGGAACTGAGGGCTAAAGCTCCACCCACACCACCTAGCCACCTGCTAAAGGAGTCTGAGGATAGTGACATCTACAGTCTTTAGAGGTACAAGCATTGGGTGCCTAAGGTAAAGCAGCAGAGCCCACTCACCAAAGTGCTCTGGGAATAGAGACACTCCTACCTCAGTGGCACATGGGGGAAGGCTGTCAGCATCCTGCCAGCCTAGGAGTGTGACTCCCTGCCGCTACTAGAATCTGGTGAATACAACCATCACCACTATTCCTCTAAGTTAATAGGTGACAGCCTACACCACACACTAGGTGACCCACAATCAGCACACCTAAGCAGATTCTATTCAAGAATAGTGAATGGACTCATAGGCTCGTATATCTGGTAACAGCTCAAACCAGCTGGTAATAGGACATAAGTGATTCAAAGGCTAAAACAATCAAAATAGCACAATCTAGTAGCCCATATTGAATATTGAAACATTCAATATTGAAACAAAACAAAACAAGACGATAAGACTCAGTGAGCAAATATAAAATAAATCATTACAATATCTTAGAGATGGCTCAGAGACAGCAGTCAATATCAAATCACATAAAGAAGCAGACCATGATTGCTTCTACAAATCCCCAAATTAAAGAATCAAAATCTTTCCCAAATGAAGATACAATCCTAGAATTGCCAGATGTAGAATATAAAAAACTAATATACAGAATGCTTCAAGACATCAGGATGACCTCAGAAATGAAATAAGGCAATCTACAGAAAAAGCCAAGGAACACACTGATAAAGCAATTAAAGAAATCAAAAGAACATAGTGGAAAATTCAGAAGCTGCAAGAATCCAAAGAGAGACAGCATTCAGAAATCCAAAAGATTAACAATAAAATTACAGAATTAGGCAACTCAATATGAAGTCAGAGGAGCAGAATCGAGGAATTGGAATATAGAGTGGGGGAATTGGAGGATAAGGCAATTGACACCAATATAGTTGAAGAAAAATCAGATAAAATAATTTTTTTTTAAATGAAGAAACCCTAAGAATCATGTGGGACTCTATCAAGAAGAATAACTTGTGTGTGATTGGAGTTCCAAAACAGGGAGGGATAACAGAAAATATAGAGAGAATAGTTGAAGATCTGTTGGCAGAAAACTTCCCTGACATCATGAAAGACAAAATGATATCTATCCAAGATGCTCATCGAACCCCATACAAGATTGATCCAAAAAGAAAATCACCAAGGCATATTGTCATCAAACTTGCCAAAACCAAAGATAAAGAGAAAATTTTAAAAGCAGCCAGGGATAAACAAAAAGTCACCTGCAAAGGGGAATCAATAAGGATAAGTTCAGACTACTCAGCAGAAACCATGCAGTCAAGAAGGCAATGGGATGACATATACAGAGCACTGAAGGAGAAAAACTGCCAGCCAAGAATCATATATCCAGCAAAACTCTCTCTCAAATATGAAGGGGAATTTAAGACATTTACAGATAAACACAAGCTTAGAGAATTTGCAAAAACCAAACCAAAGCTACAAGAATTATTAAAGGAAATTCTCTGGTCAGAAAATCAGTACCAGATACCAGCACAACACAAGGTCACAGAACAGAACATCCTGATATCAACTCAAATAGGGAAATCACAAAAACAAAATAAGATTAATTTAAAAAAGAAACAAATGCTCAAAACGGAATCATTGAAGTCATTACGTAAAAGATTACAATAATCAAAAAAGAAGGACTAAATACAGGAGGCATAGATCTTCCATATGGAGAGGAAAACAAGGTGATATAGAATGATACAAGTTTGGTTTTTACTAAGGAAAATAAGGGTAAATATTAAGGCAACTGACTCTGTGCCCTCTGCAGCCTGCCCTCTCCTTCTCTGTGCCCTCTGCAGCCTGCCCACTCCTCCATGCCCTCTGCAGACCCTGAGCCGCCAGACTCACAGGTATTCCTGAACATAGCCTTCTTGTTGTCCTTCCTCAGGATGACTGTGTAGGACTGGCACCGCTGGGACCTGGAGAGGAGGCAGCAGCTGTGAGCACCCTGCTAGGAAGCCACCTTCACTGGCTTTGCCCCTCAGTCCCCTGGGACCTGGGGGGGACAGGTTTGGGAGGGCCGTAGCAGCCATTTGGACATCACTCACCCCCATATTGTCTCAGTTTAAGGCTGTGCTGGCAGGGTTTCCACATGCTGGACCAGGGCCTGCCTGCAGTTCAGGGAGCCTCCAAACATCTGCTCCCTGCAAGTGGCTACGCTGCCAAGTGGGCACTCGCCATTGCGATTTGTCCCAAAGAAGCCCTCGGAATTTCAGGGCAGGGCGGGCAGGGGGACAGGCAATCCCTGTGAAATTACCAGACTAAGCCCACAGGCCTGGCTCCCCCCACCACCCTAGTTCCTTTCTCCTCCAACCAGGAGCCCCGTTGGGGGGACCAGCTTCTACCCCTGGAAAGGAAGATGTCCCTGACTGTTTGCAGCAAGCCATGTCTGCAGGTGGGTCTGTAAGGGCCAGCTGGGCCCACCCCACCACGGTCTACTTACCGACTGAAGGCAATGACCACCTTCAGCTGGCCTGCCTCATGAACCTCCACCAGGGACGTCCCTAGCTTCCTTTTGTCTCTGCCCGGGAAGAAGCCCTTGGCGTCAATGGCAAAGGTGAGAATATACCAGAAGCCTAAAAACTGGATGGGAAAGACAGCGTGGGTGTCACTCCTCCACCACTCACCCCCAATGGCTCCCGGCTGGGGTGAAGAACCAACCAGCACAGCCTAGTCCCAGCACAGCAGGTCAGCCCAGCCCCAGCCCCACTGCTCAACTTGCTTGTGGAGAGGCAGATGTCCAGCTGGTCAGGGGCCCAGCAGTGAGGCAAGGGCTGCAGGCGCTGGTAGGTCTGAGGCCCCAACACTGCTCCCCCTTTAGTCCCAGACCCCTCCCTCTAGAGCCCCCTGGAAAAGGGCTGCCCTGTCGCCTCCCTTCCAGCCTGCCTCTGCTCCTTATCTGTTCCTGCTGTGTGCCCCCACACCCCAGGCACCACCACACCTGGCCTGTGCCACTCCCCCATTTGGTCAGCCTAGTCTTGGCTGGTGGCCCATGTCTGCCCCAATGGAACCCTGTGCCCGGCCAGCCTGTCCTTGTTATCCTAGAATGGGCCCTGCTTGCTCTACCTTCTCTGCTCCAGCAGCTCCAAGCCACAGCCCTGTCCCTTCTTGGGGCTCCATGACCCTGTCACCACACCCCCAGGGCTCCAGGTTTGCAGCCATGACTCAGAGTTGAGTTTTACAGCCATGATGAGCCCCTGAAGAGGGGAAGAGAGTGCACAACCTCCCCACCTGACAGGGGGCTCCCAGAGCCATGGCTTTGGGTGGAGAGGCCGGACGACCACATTGGGCCCAGCCCCTTAGTCCTCTTCAGACTTGCACTGCCGACCGGGGTGTGGGCTGTTCCTGGGTGACCCTGCCCCCTGTCCACTCCCCACTTGACTTGGGAACTGGGGTGCGAGGGCTACCTTATTCCAGCTGAGGTTGTAGGACTCCTTTCGGAGCTGCTCCTGTGGCCGGGACGTGATGGCCAGCACCAGGACTAGGAACAAGGGCAGCAGCCCCAGCCTCATCCTGTCCTACCTCCACCAGGCACGGTCCCAATAGGCCACAGTGCGTTTAAACCCCCTGGCCCTGCCAGGCCCAGCCCAGTTCTGCCCACTGTGGAATCCAGCCAATCCTGGAGCTGCAGCCTAGCTGGGGTGGGGTGGGAGGGATGGGGGAGGAGGTGGGACCGTCCTCATCTCTCTGGGGCCAAGGACCAAGGACGGAGAACAGCCAGGACACACCCTCAGCTCCGCATGCTCCCATCTGGGAGCCGGTCTCCCTGGGGGCTCAGGAACCCAAGCCTCAACCCCCGTGCTCCCCTCCCCCTGGAAACCCATCCTCCCCAGGCAGCTTCCTGTTCTAAAGACTTCCAAAAGGAGACAGACATGACTTGGACATGACCTCTCTGAGCCTTGGCTCTTCACCCATAGACCAGGGCCCTCAGGGTGCTGAGAGCGTGGGAAACCACCTGCTACTGGCTGGTACACAGTAGGTGCTCAATAAATGCTTTCTTCCATTGTGGTAAAATACACATGACATAATATTTGCCATTTTCACCACTTTAACGTGCACAACCTGGTGCGTTTAGCACGTTCGCACTGCTATGCCGTCCTCGCCCTATCGAGCACCAACCAGTGTGTGCGTGCATGCAGCGGGTGGGGGCAACGATTCATCTTTTTTCTATTTAACTCCCCATTTCTCCTTCCCTCCAGCCCCTGACAGGTGGGGCCCAGGCTAGAGGTGTGTGCAAGTGTGTGCATGTGTGTGTGTGTGCATGTGAGCCCTGCATTGTGTACACACATGTTCATGGGCGTGTGTGCACACGAGTGTGTGTGTACTGTGTACGTGTGTACACGTGTTGTGTTTGCGTGCACATGTGTTCATGCCCAGCCTCGAGGAGCAAGGTGCCCACCCACCCACCACACCTCACCTCACCTGGAGCAGCACCTCCACTGCTTTAAGCCCACCTTTGCCCAAGCCTGAGCATCTCCCAAGACTTGGGCTGGGGGTTCCCCCAGAACAGGGGAGGGCCAGGCAGGAGCCAGGAATGGCAACCCAAGCCGGGCACCCCGCCCACCAAGACTGCCAGTACCACAGCAGCAAGCACCCCCCACACAGAGAGAGCCAGGTCTTGGCAAGTTGGGAGTGCCATCTCAGCCCCACCTGGCTGGATGAAAACCGACCTGCTGCCCCCGAGCGCTGGGCAATGCCTGGACGCTGTGGTGCCAGCTTTCTCAGCCCAGAGCCCAAACCATGCCCATCCTGTCCCATGGGGCCTTCCTCCCACCAGGCTGACCACCACCCACATCAGGCCGCTGCTCTGCCCTCCTGGCCCAGCCCGCCACGCCCAGCCAGGCCTGAGTGCAGCTGTCACCAGACCACAGGGATCAGGACAAGTGTGTAGGTGAGCCATCCTGTCCTGCAACTGCTGTGATGCTGACCTCACGGGACCTGAGGTCCTGCCCCCAATGACCCCTCACATTCTCCTCACTGGGGCTCACCAGAGAGTCCCAGAAGGGGACACCCTGTCGGGCACCTGTCTGCCCTTCACACGCCTTTGGCCTGGGCCCTGCCCGACACACAGTGGAAAGGCCTTGGTGAGGGCTTGGAATCGTTTTATTCTGATCCAGTGAGAGAGTCTGTGGGAGTAGCCAGCCCAGCCTCTGGCACCCTGGCCGGCCTATTTGGCCACGTTGAGGACACTGTAGGGGTGGCCACAGCACTCACTGCAAACCAAGAGGAGCATCGGAACCCCGGGTTTGCCCCCCAGCTCACAGCCACACACTGGACCCAGTCATAGGTGGTTCCTCCTGCCGCACTGGAGCCTGGGGCCAATGCCTGGGAGGTGGCTTACCTGCAGGACCTTGTGTGCACAGGTGACTGGAAGAGGAAGAGACAGGCTGTGAGGACCAGCAGGATCCCCGCACCTCCCAGCCCCTGGGACAGGCTTCGGCCCTTTCACCCAGCACTTATGGGCCCCTGCCAGGCCCCCCTGTCAGCAGGCTCGGTCCACAGCTCACTTTGGCCAGGGGTGGGTGACCAGTTGAAGACCCCCTCAGCCCTGCCACACTCACAGTGGCAGGGCCCTGTGCCTGTCTTTGGGTTGGGGTCCTGGGCCTGGAGTGCACAAGTGGGCCCTCAGAGCTAGGCCCCAGTGGTCCCCTCAGCCTGCCCATCAGTTTCTCACTGTATAGCTCTACAGTGTTGAAGGCCTCATCCCCAAACTCCAGCTGGGTGAAGACAATGGCATAGTCCTTGAAGTTGATACTCAGCACTCTGTACTCCAGGACACCCAGGGCTGAAACCAAGTGCACCTCGGGGGTGGGCCTCAGCTTGGCTGGACCTCAGGAGGTCCCCGGCCAACCAAAAGCCCCGGCGGGACTGGCCTCTGGTCCCTGACCCCAACCAAGGCCAGCACTCAGTGGCTGCTCAGACTGTGGGGTATGGATGGACAAACAGACAGACTGGCAAATGCCTGTCCCCATGGGCAACAGGCAGCCCCTGTTAGGGCCCTGGCCCTCCACACAGTGATGAGGAGACACCTCAGCCTCCAGGGGTGCCAGGGCAAGGCCAGAACCTGGCTCCTTGTGGCTTGGAGCTGGGCACCCTGCCCAGGGACACTTCACCCTCAGGACAGGCACCAAACCTCTGCAAAGTCAGGTTCTTGAACTTCCTCGGGGTGGAGGCAGCCCACCCCAACTCACCCCTCACTGCTGCACTGGCCCTGCCGACAGGGTGCCTGGGGACACCTCGTGGGACTGGGGCCTGGGGGGCCAGCCTGCCCCAGAGAAGGCCCTGGCCTTGCACTTACAGGGATTCTCAAACACCCATCCAGGACTTTGCTTCCACAACTCCATAGAGGTCAGGATACACCCGTCCAGCCTGGAGGAGGAAGGGCCTGTGGTCGGCTCAGGATCAGACTCAGGACCTGGGCAAGGGGAGACGGAGTCCTGCCACTCAGAGTCCTCCCAGCCAGGGAGTTCAGGGGAGTCCTGCTTTTCCTCTTACCCCTGTTACCCAGAAATCCCGTTCTCGGCCAGATGGAACCTGTCTGGGGAGATGGCTGGCCCAGAGGGCCCCTTTGAAGTGCAGATCAGCTCCCTCTCCCCCCACTCCAGGGAGCTATTTCCCAGGACCTATGTAAAGAAGCACTCCCCTCTGTCAATCTGTCTGTCACTGTGGTGGCTTGTGTGTTGCTGTGTTGCTGGGAGCTGTATCAAGGGTATTTCAAATATCAGCCGGGTCACCCATGGTGGACAGGTTTCAGCAGAGCTTTCAGACTAAGACAGACTCAGAAGAAAGGCCTGGCAATCTACTTCTGAAAATTAGCCAATGAGACCCCTATAGATCCCAACAGCACGCTGTTCCATAGGGTGCTGGAAGCCAGTCCCCAGGCTCACCTGCACTGAACAACAATGCTTAGGGTTTGCAGCTAGGTTTCAGGGGAAAGCTTCTGAACGGGGAACTGAGGAGAAATGAGAGAAAGAGGAGAGGGCGGGTAACAGGTGAACTGTGTCCCGAACAAAGGTATGTGGAAGTCTTAGCCCCGGTACCATGAATGTAAACTTCCTTGGAAATAGGATCTTTGCAGGTGTCATTAAGGAGCCCTGGTGGCACAGCGGTTAAATGCTCAGCTGCTAACTGAAAGGCCGGTGGTCCAAACCCACAGCTTCTCCATGGGAGAAATGTGTGGCAGTCTGCTTCCATAAAGATTACAGCCTTGGAAGCCCTATGGGAAGTTCTACTCTGTCCTAGAGGGTCTCTGTGAGTCACTAGATGGCATTGTCAGCATGAGGTCACATTGGAGTAGGGCGGGTTCTAATCCCAGGTGAGTGGTGTCCTAAAAAAGATGAGAGACACAGAGACACAAGGACACAGGGACACTGGGACACGGCAACATGGGGACATGGGGACACGGGAACATAGGGACACAGAGACACAGGGACACAGGGACAGGGACCCAGAGACACAGGGACATGGGGACACAGAGACACAGGGACACAGGGACTCAGGGACACAGAGACAGAGGGACACAAGGACAAAGAGACACATAGACACAGGAACACAAGGACACAGAGACACAGGGACACAGGGACAGAAGGATGCAGGGACACAGTGACACAGAGACACAAAGACAGAGGGACACAGAGACACAGGGACATAGGGTCACAGAGGCAGAGGGACACAGAGACAGAGGGGCACAGGGACACAGAGACACAGACACAGGGACACAGACACAGAGACACAGAGACCCAGGGATGGAAGGACACAGAGACAGAGGTACACAGAGACACAGACACAGGGACACAGGGAAATAGAGACACAAGGACACAGGGACACAGGAATCCATAGAGCAAAGACACCATGTGACAGCCAAAGCAGACTTTGGGGTGATGTGGCTACAAGCCAAGGAACACGGAAAAGGGAGTGACACCTCCCCACGTGACCCCCAGCTGCATGCCCCCACCAGCATACCCCCAGGCACCACCCCTCCCACCCTCCCACCAACCATGTGGGTTTGCAATGTCCACGTGTACACACTCGCCCCTCAGGCCAGCAGCACCTAAGCTTGACACCCCAGAAGGCCACTTGACAAAGTGCCCCTGTGACCACCCTCTTGGGGGTTTATTTTCAGAAAGAACCGGTGACCCCCACTGCCTAGGCGTTTACCTAACGTCCATCGACTGGTCAGAAGGGTTGTTCACACCAGGAAGAGGCCTCTCTCACTGACCGAACTGGCCCAGCTGGCCGAGGTCCTCAGCTGCTGTGCCAGCGTGAGGCCCAGGTAGGGGATCCACCAAGAGGCCAGCTCACCAGGACCCAGGGCACCAAGGCTGGCAGAGGGCTGGTGGCACAGATGGAAGGGGGGGATGTGTGGAGCAGTGTGGGGATCCAGGGCCACTTCGCCACGGACCGGACCTTTGAGCGGGGGCAGGAAGACACAGAGCAGTCTCCATCCTCAAGCCGCACCTGCCACGAGGCCCAAGTGGCCAAACGGAGGAGTACCCCCTCCCCCGCTCACCCACTCCGAGAGGCCAGCATCTTCAACTTGTTCTCTGGGGTCAGAGTCACCATGACCCCTTCGATGCTGCTCACGGCCTTCCCCTCTGCAAAGCCCTTTTCCCGAGAGGCCACAGCAAGGATGCCCCTCGGGGCATTGTCTCTGTGTCTGAAAGCCCACGTATCTGCTGCAGCATGCTCCCCAGGACCCAGGGGTTCCTGATGCCCAGCCTGTCCTCTGAAGCCCAAGGCACTCAAAGGAGCGGCCTGGACCCCCAGGACTGACCAGCACCAGCAGGAGGCCATTATGTGCTTGGGGTCCAGCCTTCCCAGCCACACGGCCTGGGCCCTGGGCACGAAGGCCAGCACCAGGAGAGCCACCATAGGCACAACCCTCATCCTGCACTGCCTGCGCCAGCGCACCTGGCCCCTCAGGCCCTGGAACCCTCTTCTATGGCTCTGGGATCTGTGCTGTGGGCGGACACTAATGGCCAGACCACGGTCTCGGCCTTACTTCTTGCAAGAAAATGAGGTGACCACAGCGGGGAGGCCTCCAAGTGGTGGTCTTTGTCTACCCAGCCCAGGAGGGCAGATGGCATGGAGTGCGAGACTGCCCTCAGTGGACACGGGCTGTGCTGATCCCTGTGTCCTGTCCTGCGGGGCTCTGTCCAGATTGCTGGTCCTGAGCCCTGGCCAACTCCTCCCTTCCCCAGGCCCCCAACACTTTCCTTTGCTGAGCCTCAAGGGTGGAAGGGACACCTCTGACCCCTCAGCCCCGGCCCCCCAGTCCTCTCACCTGCTGCTCTGCAGGCTAGTCTTACCCCTGCACTGCCAACACAGCCAGCCAGTCCATCTTGTTCCTCCACCCTCACCTTATCCTTCCCACATCCGCCACCCTGGCCCAGCTCCAAGCCACCTCATCCCACTTCTGCTTCCCACTTTCCTGGCCCAGGCCTCACAGGGATGGGTGTGTCTCCCAAGGCCTTTTGGGAGCTCTCTGCAGGCCTGAGTCTTCCTGTCCTCAGTCCCCTGAGCCCTGGGACAGGAGCAGGGACTCAGCAGGGCCCATTGCAACCTGGGAGACAGAGGATGGGGCTCAGCCCAGGGGCCCCCAGAAGTCCAGGTGAGGTGGCCATCACCTGCATCTTCTGGGTTTTATTCATTCAGTCATTCATTCACCAACACGTGTATACTCAGCTAATTCTACTCAGCAACACAGCTCTGGGCACTCAGGCTCCATCTTGGCACAAATCCTCCCTCTTGGAGCCATGCTCAGCCTCACGTGGACCCCACCCTTGTCAGTCACTGAGATACATAGATAAGTAGGCAGATGATAGATAGATAGAAGGACGGACAGTTGGACAGGTGGACAAGTGGATAGGTGGATAGATGATAGATGGACGGATGGACAGATGGATAGATGGATAGATAAATACATAAATGATAGATAGGTAGATAGGTAGGTAGATAGACCGCAACACGTCTATCGGTTTGGCATACTGTGGGAACTTACGTGTTGCTGTGATTCTGGAAGCTATGTCACCAGTATTCAAATACCAGCAGGGTCACCCATGCTAGACAGGTTTCAGCTGAGCTTCCAGGCTAAGACAGACTAGGAAGAATGAACTGGTGGTCTGTTTCTGAAAAAAAAAATAGCCAGTGAAAACTTTATGAATAGCAGCAGAACATCGTCTGAGGAAGTGCAGGAAGATGACCCTTTCAGGGCGAAAGGCACCCAAAATATGACTGGGGAAGAGCTGCCTCCTCAAAGTAGAGTCAACCTTAATGACATGGATGGAGTCAAGCTTTCAGGGCCTTCGTTTGCTGTTGTGGCACGACTCAAAATGAGAAGAAACAGCTGCAAACATCCATTAATAATCAGAACCTAGAATGTATGAAGTATGAATGGAGGAAAATAAGAAATCGCCAAAAATGAAATGGAATTCATAAACTTCAATATCCTAGGCAAAATGGACTGGTATTGGCCATTTTGAATCAGACCATCATACGGTCTACTATGCCAGGAATGATAAATTGAACAGGAATGGCATTGCATTCATCATCAAAAAGAACATTTCATGATCTATCCTGAAGTACAGTGCTATCAGTGATACGATAATATCCATATGACTTCAAGGAAGACCAGTTAATACAACTATTATTCAAATTTATGCACCAACCACTAAAGCCAAAGATGAAGAAAGTGAAGATTTTTACCAGTTCTGAAGTCTGAAATTACTGGTGATTGAAACACAAAAGTTGGAAACAAAGAAGAATTGGTAGTTGGAAAATATGGCCGTGGTGATAGAAATGATGCCTGAGATTGCATGATAGAATTTTGCAAAACCAATGACTTCTTCATTACAAACATCTTTTTCAACAACATAAACAGAGACTATACATGTGAACCTTGCCGGATGGAATACACAGGAACAAAATCAACTATATCTATGGAAAGAGACTATGGAAATGCGCAATATCATCAGTCACAGCAAGGCCAGGAGCCAACTGCTGAATAGACTGTCAATTGCTCATATGCAAGTTCAAGTTGAAGTTGAAGAAAATTAGAGCAAGTCCACAAGAGCCAAAGCATGACCTTGAGTATAACCCACCTGAATTTAGATACAACCTCAAGAATAGATTTGACACACTGGACACTAATGACTGAAAACCAGAGAGTTATGGAATGACATCAAGGACATCCTACATGAAGAAAGCAAGAGGTCATTGAGAAGACAGGAAAGAAAGTAAAGACCAAAATGAATGTCAGAAGAGACTTTTGAAATTTGCTCTTGAATGTAGAGTAGCTAAAGTGAAAGGAAGAAATGATGAAAGAATTAAATGAAATGACGTGTGCAAAAACCTGAAGTTATAAAACCAAAAGGGAAGAACGCTTTTGGCATTTCTCAAGCTGAAAGAACTGAAGAAAAAAGTCAAGCCTTGAGTTACAATATTGAAGGATTCTATGGGCAAAATACTAAACAACATAGGAAGCATCAAAAGAAGATGCGAGGAATACATAGAGTCACTGTACCAAAAAGAATTGGTTGACATTCAGTCATTTCAGGAGGTAGCATATGATCGAGAACAATGGTACTGAGTGAAGAGGCCCAAGCTGCACCGAAGGCATTGGAGAAAAACAAGCCTCCAGGAATTGACAGAATACCAGTTGAGATATTTCAACAAATGGATGCAGCGCTGGGGTGCTCACTCGTCTATGTCAAGAAATTTGGAAGACAGCTACCTGGCCAACCGACTGGAAGAGGTCCATATTTGTGCCCATTCCAAAGAAAGGTGATCCAACAGGATGCAGAAATTATCAAACAACGTCATTAATATCACACATAAGTGAAATTTTGCTGAAGATCATTCAAAAGCGGTTGCAGCAGTACATCAATAGGGAACTGCCAGAAGTCGAAGCCGGATTCAGAAGAGGACGTGGAATGGGGATATCATGTCAGATGGATCATGGCTGAAAGTAGAGAATGTCAGAAAGATGTTTACCTGTGCTTCATTGGCTATGCAAAAGCATTGGACCGTGTGGATCATAACAAATTATGGATAACATTGTGAAGAGGCAGTCTCCAAACACAGCAAGGGGATACTGCATGGTTTAAAGTCAGGAAAGGCATGCATCAGGGTTGTAGCTTTTCACCATGCTTATTCAATTTGTGTGCTGAGCAAATAACCCAAAAAACTAGACTATGTGAAGAATGGGGCATCAGGATTGGAGGAAGACTCATGAACAACCTGCATTATGCAGCTGACCCACCTTTGTTTGCTGAAAGTGAAGAGAACTTGAAACACTGATTAAGATCAAGGACTACAGCCTTCAGTACAGATTACACCTCAACGTAAAGAGTACAAAAATCCTCACAACTGGACCAATAAGTGACATCATGATAAACAGAGAAAAGATTGAAGTTGTTGAGGATTTCGTTTTGCCGGATCTACAATCGATTCCCATGGAAGCAGCAATCAAGAAATCAACGCATTGCATTGGGGAAATCTGCTGCAAAAGAATACTTTAAGGTGTTAAAAAGCAAAGCCAAGAGAGGCAAGGCCAAGATGGCAGAACAGCCAGCTGCTTCCAGCGATTCCCTCTTACAACAAAGACCAAAAAAAAAACAAGTGAAACGATTATATTTATGACAAGCTAGAAGCCCTGAACATCAAAGGCAAAGTGAGAAAACAGACTGAGCAGCAGGGGGAAGGAGAGACAATTCAGAAGTGGAGCGGAGTTGCCAGATTTGAATCGCTGGGATGCCTCAGGCACCATTCCCAGGAGCGGCTGCGGCGGGCTGGTAGTAGCACTCAGCTGCAGTTTCCTCATGGAGAAGAAGCCAGCCACACAGCCTACTTACACCTCCGGAACCAGAAAATAACAGTGCTCTCGGCAAAAGCTAAGTACTTGTGAGGCGGGGCCAAGATGGCAGACTAGACAGGCGCTTTCTGTGACCCCTCCTACAACAAAGACCCAAAAAAAACAAGTGAAACGAGAATATTTATGACAAGCTAGGAGCCCTGAACATCAAAGGCAAGGTTAGAAAACGAACTGAGGGGCAGGGGGAGGAAGAGACAGTTCAGAAGCAGAGAGGAGTTACCAGACCTGAATTGTGGGGAGCTCTCAGGCACCATTCCTGGAGCAGCGGCGGCGGCGGGCTAGTACTAGCGTTCGGCCGCAGTTTCCTCAGGGAGAAGCAGCCAGCCGCACAGCCTACTCACACCTCCAGAATCAGAGGAGAATGGTGCTCTCAGAAAAAGCTAAGTACTTGTGTATATTTTACCGCGCCCCCCGCCCCCAAGCTGGCTTCAGTGGCTGTTGATTTCCCTGGGCCTGGCCCTGTTGAGCACCTATTGCCATCGTCCAGGCCCTGGAGAAGGAATAAATTCACAATTGGGGGAAAAGATAATATGTCAGCTCAGGACAGAAGCGGCTCCTGTCCAGGCATAAATGGTCCGTGGACTTTGAGTACCTTTCCCCTCTGCATGGACCTGTGTGGGCCTGTTTCAGGAGAACAGGCCCTTGTTGGCAGACTACAACTGTTTCAGCTGTGTGGCGGGGAGGTGGGTTTTTGCTGTTTGACATCCCTTTGCCTATTAAACAGGGTCCTCATGTACCCACATCAGGGGCCTAAGGACTGGTGGCTCCACTCAGGTCACCCAACCACCAATGACAGGAGTCCAAGGATAACTGGTGCCTCCCAGTCCTTACAGCCAAAAACAATTGGGTGCCCGTGATCCATCTTCAGAACCTACCCACCTGTATGCTCTAGGGAACAGGGACACGCTTTCCTTAGAGACACATGGGGGACAATTCTCAGCTCCCTTCCCTATTTGGAGTGTGGCCCCCTGCTGCAACCAGATGCTGGTACCTACACCAATCACCCTTGCCCCTCTAAGACTGTAGGACAGAGCCAGTACCACACACTTGATGAGCAGTTACCTGGACACCTGAGCTGAATACATACAAGAAAAGTGAATGAGCTCCAAGACTGATATACCTGATAATAGCTCTAGCCATCTGGGGATAGGACGTCAGAGCTCCAAAGGAGAAAATAATCAAGCTAGCTCATTCAAGCAACCCATTTGGGCATATTGAAACAAAACAAAGCAAGAAGCTATGGTACAGTAAGCAAACATAAAATAAACTGATACAATAACTTATAGATGGCTTAGAGACAACAGTCAATATCAAGTCACATAAAGAAACAGACCACGATCACCTCAACAAGCTCTCAAAACAAAGAATCCAGGGATCATCTAGGTGAAAGTGCCTTCCTGGAATAACCGGATGCAGAATACAAAAAATTAATATACAGAACCCTTCAAGACATCAGGAAGGAAATCAGGCAATACGCAGAACAGGCCAAGGAACACACAGATGAAGCAGTTGAAGAAATTAAAAAGGTTATTCAAGAACATAATGAAAAATTTAATAAACTGGAAAAATCCATAGAGAGACAGCAATCACAAATTCAGAAGATTAACAACAAAATTACAGAATTAGATAACTTCAATAGAAAGCCAGAGGAGCAAAATTGAGCAGGTGGAAGGCAGAACTTCTGAACTTGAAGATAAAGCACTTGACACCAACATATTTGTAGAAAAATCAGATAAAAGAACTTTTTTTAATGAAGAAACCTTAAGAATCATTTGGGACTCTATCAAGAGAAATGACCTATGAGTGAATGGAGTACCAGAAGAGGGAGGGATAACAGAAAATGGAGAGAGAATTGTTGAAGATTTTTTGGCAGAAAATTTCCCTGATATTGTGAAAGATGAGAAGGTATCTATCCAAGATGCTCAGTGAACTCCACATAAGGTAGATCTTAAAAGAAAGTCACCAAGACATATTAAAATCAAACTTGCCAAAACCAAAGATAAGGAGAGAATTTTAAGAGCAGCTAGGGATAAACAAAAAGTTACCTGCAAAGGAGAGTCAATAAGAATAAGCTCAGACTACTTGGCAGAAACCATGCAGGCAAGAAGGCAATGGGATGACTTATAAAAAAAATTGAAGCAAAAAAATTGCCACCCAAGAATCATATATCCAGCAAAACTTTCTCTCAAATATGAAGGTGAAATTAGGACATTTCCAGATAAACACAAGTTTAGGGAATTCATAAAAAGCAAACCAAAACTACAAGAAATACTAAAGGGAGTTCTTTGGTTAGAAAATCAATAATATAAGGTATCAACCCAAGACTAGAACACTGGACAGAGCAATCAGATGTGAACCCAGATAGGGAAATCACAAAAATAAATCAAGATAAAAAAACACTCAAAACAGGGAAACAGCGACATTATTATGTAAAAGAAGACAACATTAAAACAATAAAGAGGGACTAAGAAATGTAGTCAGAGATCTTTCATACGGAGAGGAAGACAAGGCAATACAAAGACATAAAAGTTAGGTTCAGATTTAGAAAAATAGGGGTAAATAATAAGGTAACCACAAAGGAGACAAACTATCCTACACATCAAAATAAAATACAATAAAAAACTACTCAGCAGAAACAAAATCAACAACAACAATATGAGGAAAAGATGATATATAAAGATAATCTACTCAGCACAAAAAATTAAGTGGGAAAAAGAAACTGTCAACAACACACAAAAAAAGACATCAACATGATAGCACTAAATTCATATCTATCCATAATTACGCTGAATGTCAATGGACTAAATGCACCAATAAAGAGACAGAGAGTAGCAGAATGGATTAAAAAACAGAATCCATCTATACAAAAGGCACACCTTAGACTTGGAGACACAAACAAACTAAAACTCAAAGGATGGAAAAAAACATATCAAACAAACAACAATCAAAAAAGAGAAGGAATGGCAATATTAATTTCTGACAAAACAGACCTTAAAGTTAAACCCACCATAAAGGATAAGGAAGGACACTATATAATGATTAAAGGGACAATATACCAAGAAGATATAACCATATTAAATATTTATGCACCCAATGACAGGGCTACAAGATACATAAAACAAACTCTATCAGCATTGAAAAGTGAGATAGACAGCTCCACAATAATAGTAGGAGACTTCAACACATCACTTTCAGTGAAGGACAAGATATCTAGAAAGAAGCTCAGTAAAGACACGGAAGATATAAATGCCACAATCAACCAACTTGACCTCATAGACATATACAGAACACTCCAACTAACAGCAGCCAAGTATACTTTCTTTTCTAGTGCACATGGAACGTTCTCTTGAATAGACCACATATTAGGTCGTAAAGCAAGCCTTAGCAGAATCCAAAACAACAAAATATTATGAACCATCTTCTCTGACCATAAGGCCATAAAAGTAGAAATCAATAACAGAAAAATCAGGGAAAAGAAGTCAAACACTTGGAAACTGAACAATACCCTGCTGAAAAAAGACTCGGCTATAGAAGCATTAAGGATGGAATAAAGAAATTCAGAGAATCCAATGAGAATGAAAACACTTTCTATCAGAACCTTTGGGACACAGCTAAAGTAGTGTTCAGAGGTCAATTTATATCAATAAATGCACACATACAAAAAGAAGAAAGGCCCAAAATCAAAGAATTATCCCTACGACTTAAACAAATAGAAAGAGAGCAACAAAAGAAACACTCAGGCACCAGAAGAAAGCAAATAATAAAAACTAGAACAGAATTAAATGAAACAGAAAAACAATTGAAAGAATTAACAAGACCAAAACCTGATTCTTTGAAAAAATTAAGAAAATTGATAAACCATTGGCCAAACTGACAAAAGAAAAAGAGGAGAGGAAGTAAATAATCAGAAGAAGAAATGAGATGGGCGATATCACAACAGACCAACTGAAATTAAAAGAATCATATCAGATTACTATGAAAAACTGTACTCTTAACAAATTTGAAAATCTGGAAGAAATGGATGAATTCCTAGAAACACACTACCTACCTAAACTAACACAAACAGAAGGAAAAAAAAACCCACTACCGTCGAGTCGATTTCGACTCATAGCGACCCTACAAACAGAGGAAGAGCAGCTAAATAGACCTGTAAAAAAGAAGAGATTGAAAAGGTAGTCAAAAAACTCCCAACAAAAAAAAAGCCCAGGCCCGGACAGCTTTACTGCAGAGTTCTACCAAACTTTCAGAGAAGAGTTAACACCACTACTACTGAAGGTATTTCAGAGCATGGAAAAGGACAGAATACTCCCAAACTCATTCTTTGAAGCCAGCGTATCCCTGATACCACAACCAGGTAAAAACACCACAAAAAAAGAAAATTACAAACCAATATCCCTCATGAACTTAGATGCAAAAATCCTCATCAAAATTCTAGCCAATAGAATTCAACAACATATCAAAAAAATAATTCACCATGACCAAGTGGGATTCATACCTGGTATGCAGGGATGGTTCAACATTAGAAAAACAATTAATGTAATCCTTCATATAAATTAAACATAAGACAAGAATCACATGATTTTATCAATTGATACAGAAAACGCATTTGACAAAGTTCAACACCCATTCATGATAAAAACTCTCAGCAAAATAGGAATAGGAGGAAAATTCCTCAACATAAAGCCAACATCATCCTAAATGGAAAGAGCCTGAAAGCATTCCCCTTGAGATCAGGAACGAGAAAAGGATGCCCTTTATCACCACTCTTATTCAACATTGTCCTGGAAGTCCTAGCCAGAGCAATTAGGCAAGATAAAGAAATAAAGGGCATCCAGGTTGGCGAAGAAGAAGTAAAAGTACCTCTATTTGCAGATGACATGATCTTATACACAGAAAACCCTAAGGGATCTGCAAGAAAATTACTGAAACTAATAGAAGAGTTCAACAGAGTATCGGAATACAAGATAAACATACAAAAATCTGCTGGATTCCTCTACACCAACAAAAAAGAATATTGAAGAGGAAATCACCAAATCAATACCATTTACCGTAGCCCCCAAGAAGATACTTTGGAATAAATCTTACCAGAGATGTAAAAGACCTATACACAGAACACTACATGACACCAAAGCTGCAAGAAGCCAAAAGAGACCTATATAAGTGGAAAAACACACCTGTCTAATGAATAGGATGACTTAACACGGTAACAATGTCTGTTGTTGTTGTTAGGTGCCTTCGAGTCGGTTCCAACTCACAGCGAACCTATGCACGACTGAACGAAACACTGCCTGGTCCTGCGCCATCCTTACAATCGTCGTTATGCTTGAGCTCATTGTTGCAGCCACTGTGTCAATCCACCTCATTTAGGGTCTTCCTCTTTTCCACTGACCCTGTAATCTGCCAAGCATGGTGTCCTTCTCCAGGGACTGATCCCTCCTGACAACATGTCCAAAGTATGTAAGATGCAGTCTCGCCATCCTTGCTTCTAAGGAGCATTCTGGTTGTACTTCTCCAAGATAGATTTGTTCTTCTTTTGGCAGTCCATGGCATATTCAATATTCTTCATCAACACCACAATTCAAACGCGTCAACTCTTCTTCAGCCTTCTTTATTCATTGTCCAGCTTTCACATGCATATCATGCGATTGAAAATACCATGGCTTGGGTCAGGAGCACCTTAGTCTTCAAGGTGACATCTTTGCTCTTCACCACTTTGAAGAGGTCCTTTGCAGCAGATTTGCCCAATGCAATGCGTCTTTTGATTTCTTGACTGCTGCTTCAACGGGTGTTGATTGTGGATTCAAGTAAAATGAAATCCTTGACAACTTCACACTTTTCTCCGTTTATCATGATGTTGCTCATTGGTCCAGTTGTGAGGATTTTTGTTTTCTTCATGTTGAGGTGTAATCCATACTGAAGGCTGTGGTCTTTGATCTTCATCAGTAAGTGCTTCAAGTCCTCTTCACTTTCAGCAAGCAAGGCTGTGTTATCTGCATAACTCAGGTTGTTAATGAGTCTTCCTCCAATCCTGATGCCCTGTTCTTCTTCATATAGTCCAGCTTCTCAGATTATTTGCTCAGCATACAGACTGAATAGGTATGGTGAAAGAATACAACCCTGACGCATACCTTTCCTGACTTTAAACCAATCAGTATCCCCTTGTTCTGTCCAAACAGCTGCCCCTTGATCCATGTAAAGGTTCCTCATAAGCACAAATAAGTGTTCTGGAATTCCCATTCTTTGCAATGTTATCCATCATTTGTTATGATCCACACAGTCGAATGCCTTGGCATAGACAATAAATTAAACATCCTTCTGGTATTCTCTGCTTTTGGCCAGGACCCATCTGACATCAGCAGTGATATCCCTGGTTCCACGTCCCCTTCTGAAACCGGCCTGAATTTCTGGCAGTTCCCTGTCAATGTACTGCTGCAGCCATTTTTGAATGATCTTCATCAAAATTTTGCTTGCATATGATATTAATGATATTGTTGTATAATTTCCACATTCAGTTGGATCACCTTTCTTGGGAATAGGCATAAATATGGATCTCTCCCAGTCAGTTGGACATGAAGCTGTCTTCCATATTTCTTGGCATAGACGAGTGAGCACCTCCAGCGCTGCATCTGTTTTTTGAAACATCTCAATTGATAGTCCATCAATTCCTGGAGCCTTGTTTTTCACCAATGCCTTCAGAGCAGCTTGGACTTCTTGCTTCAGTACCATCGGTTCCTGATCATATGCCACCTCTTGAAATGGTTGAACATCGACTAATTCTTTTTGGTATAATGACCCTGTGTATTCCTTCCATCTTCTTCTGATGCTTCCTGCATCATTTAATATTTTCCCCATGGAATCCCTCACTATTGCAACTCTAGGCTTGAATTTTTTCTTCAGTTCTTTCAGCTTGATAAACGCCGAGTGTGTTCTTCCCTTTTGGTTTTCCATCTCCAGCTCTTTGCACATGTCATTATAATACTTTATTTCATCTTCTCGAGAGGCCCTTTGAAATCTTCTATTCAGTTCTTTTACTTCATGAATTCTTCCTTTTGCTTTAGGTACTCGACGCTCAAGAGCAAGTTTTGGAGTCTCCTCTGACATTCACCTTGGTCTTTTCTCTCTTTCCTGTCTTTTCAGTGACCTCTTGCTTTCTTCATGGGTGATGTCCTTGATGTCATTCCACAACTCGTCTGGTCTGTGGTCACTAGTGTTCAAAGTGTCAAATCTATTCTTGAGATGGTCTCTAAATTCAGATGGGATATACTCAAGGTCATATTTTGGCTCTCGTGGACTTGCTCTGATTTTCTTCAGTTTCAGCTTGAACTTGCATATGAGCAATTGATGGTCTGTTCCACAGTCAGCCCCTGCCCTTGTTCTGACTGATGATATTGAGCTTTTCCATCATCTCTTTCCACAGACGTAGTCAATTTGATTTCTGTGCGTTCCATCTGGCGAGGTCCATGTGTATAGTCGCTGTTTATGTTGGTGAAAGAAAGTATTTGCAATGAAGAAGCCGTTGGTCTTGCAAAACTCTGTCATTCGATCTCTGGCATTGTTTCTATCCAAGGCCATATTTTCCAACTACTGATCCTTCTTCTTTGTTTCCAACTTTCGCATTCAAATTGCCAGTAATTATCAATGCATCTTGATTGCAAGTTCGATCACTTTCAGACTGCAGCACCTGATAAAAATCGTCTATTTCTTCATCTATGGCCCTAGCGGTTGGTGCGTAACTTTGAATAATAGTTGTATTAACTGGTCTTCCTTGTAGGCGTATGGATATTATCCTATCACTGACAGCATTGTACTTCAGGATAGATCTCGAAACGTTCTTTTTGACAATGAACGCAACACCATTCCTCTTCAAGTTGTCATTCCCAGCATAGTAGACTCTATGATTGTCCAAATCAAAATGGCCAATACCAGTTCATTTTAGCTCACTAATGCCTAGGATATCGATGTTTATGAGTTTCATTTCATTTCTGATGATTTCCAGTTTTCCTGGATTCATACTTCATACATTCCAGGTTCCGGTTAATAATGGATGTTTGCAGCTGTTTCTTCTCATTTTGAGTCATGCCACATCAGCAAATGAAGGTCCCAAAAGCTTTACTCCATCCACGTCGTTAAGGTCAACTCTACTTTGAGGAGGCAGCTCTTCCCCAGTCATCTTTTGAGTGCCTTCCAACCTGGGGGGCTCATCTCCCAGCACTATATCAGACAATATTCTGCTGCTATTCATAAGGTTTTCACTGGCTAATGCTTTTCAGAAGTAGGCTGCCAGGTCCTTCTTCCTAGTCTGTCTTAGTCTGGAATCTCACCTGAAACCTGTCCCCCATGGGTGACCCTGCTGGTATCTGAATACTTGTGACATAGCTTCCAGCATCACAGCAACGCACAAGTCCCCACAGTATGACAAACTGACTGACACGTGTCAGTCGTGTCTGTCAGTCAGTCAAAAATGTCTATTCTACTAAAAATCATCTATAGATACAATGCAATTCCTATCCAAATTCCTATGACATTTTTTAATGAGATGGGGAAACAAATCACCAACTTCATATGGAAGCAAAAGAGGCCCCAGGTAAGTAAAGCATTACTGAAAAAGAAGAACAAAGTGGGAGGCCTCACTCTACCTGATTTTAGAGCCTATTATACTGCCACAGTAGTCAAAACAGCCTGGTACTGGTACAACAGATACATAGACCAATGGAACAGAATTCACAATCCAGACATAAATCCATCCACATATGAGCAGCTGATATTTGACAAAGGCCCCAAAACAGTTAAATGGGGAGAAGACAGCCTCTTTAACAAATGGTGCTGGCATAACTGGATATCCATCTGCAATAAAATGAAACAAGACCCATACCTCACACCATGCACAAAAACAAGCTCAAAATGGATCAAAGACCTAAATATCAAATCTAAAACGATAAAGATCATGTAAGAAAAAAATAGGGACAATGCTAGGAGCCCTAATACATGGCATAAACAGTATATAAAACATTACTAATGATGCAGAAAAGAAACTAGATAACTAAAAAAAAGAAAAAAAGCTCCTAAAAATCAAACACCTATGCTTATCCAGACTTCACCAAAAGACTAAAAAGATTACCTACAGATTGCGAAAAAGTTTTTAGCCACCACATTTCCAGTCAGCGCCTGATCTCTAAAATCTGCATGCTACTGGAAAAACTCAACTACAAAAAGACAAATAACCCAATGAAAAAATGAGCAAAAGATATGAACAGACACGTCAATAAAGAAGACATTCAGGTAACTAACAGATATATGAGGAAATGCTCATGATCATTAGCCATTAGAGGAATGCAAATCAAAACTACAATGAGATTCCATCTCACGCCAACAAGACTGACATTTATCCAAAAAACACAAAATAATAAATGTTGGAGAGGTTGTGGAGAGACTGGAACACTTATACACTGCTGGTGGGCATGTAAAATGGTACAACCATTTGGAAATTGATTTGGCACTTCCTTAAAAAGCTAGAAATAGAACTACCATACTATCCAGCAATCCCACTCCTTGGAATATATCCTAGAGAAATAGGTGCCTTTACGCGAATGGATATGTGCACACCCATGTTCATTGCAGCACTGTTTACAATAGCAAAAAGTTGGAAGCAGCCAAGGTGCCCATCAACAGATGAATGGATAAATAAATTATGGTATAGTCACACAATGGAATACCACACATCAACGAAGAACAATGATGAAACCACGAAACATTTCATAGCAAGGAGGAATCTGGAAGGCATTATGCTGAGTGAAATTAGTCAGTAGCAAAAGGACAAATATTGTATAAGATCACAATTATAAGAACTTGAGAAATAGTTTAAATAGAGAAGAAAATATTCTTTGATGGTTATGAGAGGGTTAAGGGGGGGAGGGCGGGAGGGGGTTTTCACTAATTAGATAGTAGATAAGAACTATATCGGGTGAAGGGAAAGACAACACACAATACAGGAGAGGTCATCACAACTGGACTAAACCAAAAGCAAAGAAGTCTCCTGAATAAACTGAACACTTCGAAGGCCAGCGTAGCAGGGGCGGGAGTTTGGGGACCACGGTTTCAGGGGACATCTAAGCCAATTGGCATAATAAAATCTATTAACATTCCGCATTCCACTTTGGACAGTGGCATCTGGGGTCTTAAACACTAGCAAGCGGCCATCTAAGACGCAACAATTGGTCTCAACCCACCTGGAGCAAAGGCGAATGAAGAACACCAAAGACACAAGGTAATTATGAGCCCAAGAGACAGAAAGGGCCACATAAACCAGAGACTACATCAGCCTGAGACCAGAAGAACTAGATGGTGCTTGGCTACAACCTATGACTGTCCTGACAGGGAACACAACAGAGAACCCCTGAGGGAACAGGAGAGTAGTGAGATGCATACCCGAAATTCTCATAAGAAGACCAGACTTAATGGTTTGACTGAGACTAGAAGGACCCCAGTGGTCATGGCCCCCAGATCTTCTGTTGGCCCAAGAGAGAAACCATTCCCAAAACAACTCTTCAGACAGGGATTGGACTGGAAAATGGGATAGAAAATGATACTGGTGAAGAGATAGCTTCTTGAATCAAGTAGACACATGAGACTATGTGGGCATCTCCTGTCTGGAGGGGAGATGAGAGGGCAGAGGGGGTAAGAAGCTGGCCAAATGGACACGAAAAGAGAGAGTGGAGCAAAGGAGTGTGCTGTCTCATTAGGGGGAGAGTAATTAGGAGTAGATAGCAAGGTGTGTATAAATTTTTGTGTGACAGACTGACTTGATATATAAACTTTCACTTAAGCACAATAAAAATTAAAGAAAAAAAAAAAGCCAAGCCGTGGTGGTTTCAATAACCTCATATGCATATGAAGCTGGACAATGAATGAGGAAGATCGAAGAATTGACACATTTGAATGATGATGTTGGCAAAGAATATTGAATATATCACAGACTGCCAAAAAAAACAAACAAATCTGTCTTGGAAGAAGTACAGCCAGAATGTTTTCTAGAGGCAAAGATGGCAAGACTTCATCTCATATACTTTGGACACGTTATTAGGAAGAACCAGTTCTGGGAGAAGGACATCACACTTGGTAAGACAGAGGGTCAGCGAAAGAGAGGAAGATCCTCAAGGAGGTGGACTGACACAGCGGCTGCAACAATAGGCTCAAGCATAATGATGGTTGTGAGGATGGCACAGGACCGGGCAGTGTTCCGTTCTGTTGTACTTAGGGTCATTGTGAGTCAGAACCGACTCGACAGCACCTAGCAACAACAACAGGTAAACAGATGGATAGATAGACAGACAGACAGACAGATAGATGATAGGTAGACAGATAGACGGATAGATATAGATAGATAGATAGCTGATAGACCAACCGACCGGCCGGCCGACAGACAGGTAGATATAGACGATACATTGTAGAGGCGCTGGATTCTGTTCTTGGCTTCTGAATGATCTTGAGTTTCCAGCAGGAAGTTCAATTACTGGCTGATCACCTTGAACTTGTTGCAACCTTTGTACCCTTTGAACAGGGAGATCCGAGGAAAATTCAATCTCTTCCCCAAGACTCTCTAACTTGTCAGAATTCATCCTCCAAACGTCCCTCCTATGAGTCTTTTGGGGTTTGGTTTGGGATTTGTTAAGGTGAGTCCAGGTAGGTCTGACTCTGGGGTGTAAGCAGTGTCTTTTTGGTGTCTCAGCTGAGTGCCTAAGGTTTAAGGAGTTCTCTCCACTCTGCTGGGTTGGTCTTCCTCAGTCCTGGCATGCTGCTTGACCTCCAGCATCTCTTCTCTGCCTCAGCCACAAGGAGCTGCTCCCAGTAAGGACTGTGATGTCTGCAACTTAATCATGAAAATGTTTCCAAAAAAAGTAGAGACAGAAACACAAAGGAAGAGAATCTGGGTATGTGGGAGTCCTTTGTGCTATTTTCAAAACTTATTCCTATAAGTTTGAAGTTATAGCAAAATCATTTTTCCAAAAAAAAGGAATACTTCCTTTGGTTTATATTAGCCTGCGGGTCTGAACCCCAGCCCAGGGGATGATCCTTGGAGCTGCGATTCCCACTCGTGATGCCCAGCCCTGGGTGGGGCTGCTTCTGCAGCTGTGCCATCACGTCCCCTCAGGTCCCCTCTGTGCCATCTCCATCCTCCGGTGCCTCTGGAATCAATCCCTCGTATTAAATTCTCTCTGTTGCAATAACTAGGAGTGTCCTGTTTTCCTGACTGGACTATGGCTGACCATGGGGCCAGGCCCTGTGTGGGGAAACCAAGAAGAACCAAGGGCACATGCAGGCAGGCAGGGTCAGCCAGCCCTTCGGCCTGGCCTGAGCCCCCCACCCCTACGGAGGCCCCTAGAATGGACATACACTCCCACTGACTCCCGTGCTGGCTTGACTTCTGGGCCAAGTTAGAGGTGATCTAGCACCTTGCCAGTGCTCTGCTAGCCATGGATGTGTGTGTCCCAGATCAGTGGTCCAGATGGTGGACTAGAGCCCCCAGGACTTGCAGGAAGCAGATTCGAAAGCCCAGGGGGTCCCCGCCCCAGAATTCCCCTCTCTCCAAGGGAAGAAGCAAACGACAGGCATCTCTTCCTGGTGCCCCTGCTTCCAAGGCCTCCTGGTCTCAAGCCAACATCTCCCAGAGGAGAGCAGGGGGCAGACCCTGCTGATTTGGGTCACAGCCCCCCTTTCAAAAAGGCCCTTCACACAGACCCCACCACTTCTTCCCAGCTAATGCTGAGGCAATACCTTGAAGGAAAGCTCTCATGGTGAGAAGGTCCATCATGAACTGGCCACCCATGAAGGCACTGAGGCCCATCGTGAGGCAAACCACTTAGGGCTGATGGGCAAGGAATGCTGAGAAGGGCCTCCTCTCTGCGTTCTCCGCCCTTTCCCAGACTGCCCCTTCCGCTCAGACCAATGGAAGAAAACGGGACAATTGGACAGTTCTAGTGTAGGCCATGGGGGCCAGAGAGCACACATGTGATGGAGACCCAGACCCTGACGGTGGGGAGCCGACGGTTGGGGCAAACAGGAAGAGGCCAGGCTGAAAGAGTGGCCACATCTGGGGCTGAGCTCCGGGCACTAGGGAGCCATGGGGCATCATAGTGGGAGGGAGGTTCGGTCGCCAGCGTTCGAGACCCACTGGGACCCACACCTGCACTTCTGCTGTCATCTGGGCTCAGGATGGCCCAGCCCAGGCTGCTGCTGGCTCTCAGGGAGCTGAGGAGACTGCACCTCAGTGAGGATGATGCTGGGGTGTGCTCCTGGGGAAGTACCTGTGGCCTGGCCAGCCCAGGCTCTGAGAGGGCAAGGCTGAGGCCCAGGGAGGGAGGGAGAGGGCGGTGGGCGGCTGTGCTGGGTGTGATCTGTGTCCCCAGGCCCTGCAGGGAGGGAAGCAGCAACAGAGGCGGAGGGCTTGGCCTGCGGTGACCTCTTGCGGACTTCATCGGATGTCTAGCTGGGGGTGAAATCCCAACTCTCTTCACATCGGCCAGCGCAGGTCACAGTAAAGAGCAGACCACAGCAAGGTCGCTTTGATTGTTGTTTTCAGGTTCGTGTTATGGGTTGGATTGTGCTCCCCTAAAAGATACGTGGAAGTCCCAATCCCTGTACCTGTGAAAGAGACCTTGTTTGGGAAAATGAGGTCTTCTTTGAAGATCTTATCGGTTATGTTAAGGAAGTCATACTGAAGTGAGGCAGGCCCTGACCCCCTCTGAGTGGTGTCTTATAAAAGGGGATAATGGATCCGGAGACAGAGACATAGAGGAAGACGCCCAGTGAAGAGGCACTGCAAGCCAAGGAAGGCCGGGACGCCAGGGACCACGAGAAGCTGGAGGAGACAAGGCAGGGTCTTTGCCTGGAGTGGACGGAGAGTGTGGCCTTGCTGACAGCCTGCATTTGGATTCTCAGCCTCCAGAACTGCGAGATGATAAATCTCTGCTCCTTAAAGTCCCTACTCATAGCATTTTGTTACTGCAGAGCCGAGAGACAGAAAAAGCACCCCTTGTTGTCTGGGGCACAAACAACACCTACCCCTATCTGTGTGCCCATTGGTGCAGCCCCAGGAAAGACACGTATGCAGTGGGTAGGCAGCAGGGTTTATTCGAGGTTTGTTGGGGTTTGTTTGGAACCGAGGGTGGCTGTAGAGCCAGCCCCTACCGGGCAAGGAAAGGTGAGGGGGGGCAGGGCGGGAGCACCTAGGCCGTGCAGGGGTGAGGCTATGCGTATCCTCACTGCAACACAGAGGGGACGGGGAGGTCACGGGAGCGGGACAGCCCCACCACGTGGCTGGCGGCAGGCAACGTCTGGAGTCCACAGCCCACATGTGGGGCAGCTCTCCTCTGCTGCCACCGCTGCCCCTAAGAACCTGCTCCCCCCCACCCCCTGAGAAGAGCCAGAGCCCCCGCTCATCTCCCCAGACCCCTGTCTGTGCAGGAGCCTGGGAGGCTGCAGCTTTCCAGAGCTTGGCAGGGAGGGTCATCCTCTCTGAGGAGCATGGGGTGGGACCCCAATCTGATGCTGAGAGACTTGTGCGAGGGGCAGGGCCCTCAGGAAGGACTCCTGCTGAACCTGGGCTCAGTGGGTGGGCCCCGAGTGAGTACCCAGCTGAGGGGAACCACCTCTCTCTTCTGGGGGGACCGTTGGCAGGGTCTGGGGGCTTGGCTTCAATGCTGACACCCCCTGATCTCACCTCGTAGCTACCCCCAGCTGCTAAGGCCAGAGGCAGAGCCCGGGGGGAGGGGGCAGTCATCGGGCATGCCTTACCCTCAGTGGGGTCCCTCTCAAGGCTCAGTTTGTGTCCCCCTCTTTCTGAAGTTCCAGAGAGAGAGCTCGGGCACACTCCCTCTGTGCCCCTGGACCCCCGGCCCCTTTGCTGAGCTCCCTGCCACATGAGATGAACAGGAGGGGAGGGACCAAGTACTCCCAGACACCCAGCACAGCCTAGACTCAGAACTGAGGGACCCCCGGTGGCAGCAACTCACCGAGCTGAGTAAGTTCACACAGGTCACTGTGGGGGAGAGAGGGAGTGAGGCCGGGAAGGCAGGCCCAGCACCGGGGGCCCAGGGTGAGCGGGGTGCGGCACTCACTGTCTGGGTCCAGGAGGTACACATCCTCCTGTGAGAGCCCATTGGCCACGGCCACCTCCTAGAACTTCTTTAGGGCCTCCTCGTTGTTGTTAAGGCTCCGGCCTGCAAGAGGGTGGTGGTGGCTGGCTCAGTGGGCTAGGGTGGGGGCCATGGCTCCCTCCCTGTCGACTGCCCACCTGGATGGAGCTCAGAGACTGACCCAGGCCACCACAGCCATCATGGTCACTTGGGAATGTCCCTGAGTTCCCTCTATCCCCCCCAGAGCTGGGGGGACCCAGGGGTGCGGGGCCCAGGGCAGGAAGCCCAGAAGGAGCAGCAGCTGGAGAGGCACCTCGACGGTGCCCAGACCTAAGCTTACTGTAGAGTTTCATGACCTTCTGGGTCTTGTCTCCTTTGTGCAGAGTCACACTCATGACGGCGTAGGTCCTGTAGTCTGAGAACAGTACGCGGACCTCTTTGCTCACTGGAAGACATGCCACTGCCAAGGGCTCTTGGGGCCTGGGCTCCTGCTCACAGAGCTGCAGACACCTCCCTAGAGCACACTCCCACCTCACATGCACGCTCACATACAGCACATGTACACGCAGAGCACACACACACACAATTATGGAGACACACATGTAAAGACACACATGTACAGAGACACACATGTACAGACACACATGTACAGATACACACACAAGTAGAGACACACATGTACAGAGACACACATGTACAGAGACACACACAAGTCAGAGACACACGTGTATAGACACATGCACACACATATACAGAGACACACATGTACAGATACACACATATACAGAGACACACATGTACAGATACACACACAAGTACAGAGACACACACACAAGTATAGAGACACACATGTACAGATACACACACAAGTACAGAGACACATGTATAGACACACACACGTACAGAGACACACAAGTACAGGCACACACATGTACAGATACACACACAAGTACAGAGACACACATGTACAGACACACACACAAGTACAGAGACACACATGTATAGACACACACACGTACAGAGACACAAGTACAGACACACACATGTACAGAGACACACAAGTACAGACACACACGTGTATAGAGACACATATGCACAGAGACACGCACAAGTCAGAGACACACATGTATAGACACATGCACACAGAAGTACAGAGACACACATGTACAGATACACACACAAGTACAGAGACACACATGTATAAACACACACACAAGTACAGAGACACACAAGTAGAGACACACATGTACAGATACACACACAAGTACAGAGACACACATGTACAGATACACACACAAGTACAGAGACACACATGTACAGATACACACACAAGTACAGAGACACATGTATAGACACACACACACAAGTACAGAGACACACATGTGTAGACACATACACACACAAACACAAGTCAGAGGCACATGTACAAACACACACACAAGTATAATAACATATGTACAGACACACACACAAGTACAAAGACACACATGTACACACACAAGCACACACAGACACACACAGCACACACATGGGCACACAAAGCAGAGACACACAAGTACAGACACATGCACACACACAAACACAGCACACATGCACAAACACATATGCTTACACACATAGACACACGTGTATAGACACGGACACTGTGCACCCACGCACAAGCATACACGCACACACACAAATACACGTACATTCACACACATGCACACACACCACTTGTACACAAACACACAAGTCCATACACACAAACACACTAACAAGCACAAACACAAACACACAGAGCACACATATACATACACACACACCCCTAGAGTTTGGAGCAGACCCTCTGGGCTCCCTGAAGGTGGCCTCCCCAAGAATGGTGGACAGGGAACCCCTCTGACCAGGAAAGAAGGTGCCTGATGGGATGTTTCCTGAGTCTCAAAGAGGAAGTTGTCACCTCATGTCAACCTTGGAGATGGAGGCCGAAGTCTGGGGCTGGGGGCGGCAGCACAGGCCCCTGGATTTCTGGGCACCTACATGGCCCTGGGAGACCCTGGTGGTGTAGTGGTTAAGTGTTACAGCTGCTAACCAAAGGGTCAGCAGTTCAAATCTTCCAGGCGCTCCTTGGAAACTCTATGGGGCAGTTCTGCTCTGTCCTATAGGGTCGCTATGTGTCGGAATCGACTCGACAGACCTGGGTTTGGTTTGTTTTTTTGTTTACATGGCCCTGGGCACCTGGGCACCTGGGAAACTGCACAGCTCTGGGCCACTGGGTACCTACATGACCCCTCAGGAGCCACAGCCAGGGACTCTGACCCAGGTGGCCTGCAGCCTCCAAGCCAGGTCCTGCCCAGGAGGGGCCTAGTCATCTCCCTCTAGAGCCACAGAGCCCAGCAGGGCCGCCGGCAGGGATGCTGCGGGGAGGGAGCAGGAGGCCCGGAGGCCAGGCACTGGTGTAGAGAGGAGGGAGAGCCCCAGCACAGGGCTTCTCACCTGAGCCTCTGGACACCATGTATGTCCCAGGGACAGCCCTCTGCGAGGCCTGGTCAGTTTCCTTCACACAGTGCTTCATACTAGAAGACAGCAGATGCCCAACAACCAGGGCCACCCAAGCCCCTCCACGCCTGCAGATGAGACCACCGTAGAGGTCCCAGCACCTCCACTCCAGGCACAGGACCCCTGCCCAGCCCCCCTGTGCTGCCCTCTGGGAGTGGACAAAGGCCCACGTGGTAGCGGGCCCCCCTCTGAGGAATGATCAGGGCATCACTGAGGGGTGCAGGGCGATCCCTCTCCAGGGGGACCCACAGATGGATTTGGGGCAGCCGTGTGCAAGAGGCAGGCCCAGGCACAGCAGGCAGCCAGCAAGGAGTGCAGTCTGGGGGCCGGCAAGGCTCTGTGCCCCGACCCTTCTTGTGGGGGTGCTGTCACTTCCCACCACCTTAGGGAGGAAACAACTACAGTCTCAGTGATCGCCTCGCTGCCTAGTCAAAGCCCTAAGCTCAGGGCTAAAGCCCAGACCCCAGGGGCCGACTCTGAGCCGCAGCCCAGCCCCCTGTGCTGTCCCTGATCTCAGCCGGTCTTGGGCACACACCTCGGGAAGGGGCCAGAGCTGGTGCTCCCAGACTGCTAGGTGTGGTCTGGAAAGGGTCTGGCCCTACACCCCTCTGACGGGGCAGACGCCTGGGGCTGGGAGGACCCCACCTCCGGACGGCAGGCCATGGGCAGCTCTACAGGCAGAGTGTCCTCCTCTCCACGGCAGCAAGCCCTCGGGCCCCCCACTTACTCATCAAAAACACTGGTCAAGGCCAGGGTCTTTTCTTCCAGTGGAACCAGCACGGCCCCCACCTTCTTCAACTTGTCCGTGGTGACTTGGTGACCCAGCTCGGAGGCCAGGGCGATCTCGTACCAGAGGCCTGAGAACTGGGGGGTGGGGCCTTAGGAGGAGAGCTGTCCCCAGGACCCCAGGTGCTCCTGCATCCAGGTAAGGGGCCCCTCGGCAGACTCTCAGGGGCCAGCTCCTCACCCACAAGGTAGAACAACAGTTGGGAAGTTAGAGGAGGTGATGCCCCATACTGTGAGCACCTTCTGGAGGAGATGGGAGGTTCCAGAATCCTGAATCTGGAAGAGCACGCCACCTGTGGTCTGCCCAGAACCACCTCCCACAGGAGCCTGAGAAGTACCTTAATGAGATCAAAGTCAGGCTGCTTCCGCTCCTTGCACTCAGGGTCCTGTACGCATGCTGCCAGCACCACACAGAACCCCAGCAGCGCTGCCAGGATTCTGCCCTCCATGTCCCCAAAGCCCCTGAGCCTCGCACCTGGCCTGAGGCCCTGCCTTTATGCCCTTGGCGGAGCGGGTGCTCAGCAAGGAGGCACAGATGCTCCTCATTAAGCAGACTTGGCAGCACACCACGGCCAGCCCAGAGCTTGTCCACCCCCAGATGGCAGGCCACGGGCAGCTCCTGGAGTAGAGGCCCTCATGCTCTCATTCAGCATCGTGCCCACCACTCTGGTGGGACCAGGAGTCCCTAGGGGCAGCCACTGTCTCTCAGGTCAGCAATCTGGACTGTGAGTCCGCAGAGGGGCAGTGCCAGGCTGTGCACATGAGAGACACTACAGGGTGAGCCAGGAGGGAGCCTGGCCTGCAGGACCCCAAATCTCAGGAGCTGGTTGGCCCCCAGAAGCACCTTGGGAATGTGGGCTAGGTAGGGCGTCTATGAGGACACTGGGCAGGCCTGGAGTCATGGTCCAGGCTCGGGGTCTTGCCAGGAGGCATTGCAGCAGGGGCTACAGACCACTGATGTTGTCAAGGCCTGCTGGCCACAGCCTGGCCCAAATGGCCCCATGTTGGGCTTGGGGCTCCCTTGCACCCAGCAACAGCACAGCATATTGCCAGGAGCCAATGGAGGGAAGGGAGAAGGGGCACTCAGCCCCCAGAACCCAGGTCGGCCAGGGCCCGGATCAGGGGACAGACTGTTCCACAAGGCACGGACGGATGGACTGGAACGTACAGACCTTTCCTGCCCACTGATGTCCTGAGTCCTCTGAAGAAGCAGTAACATAACAGCCCGGCAATAAGCACGTGGTCCCCTTAGGTGCTCAGGGGAGGGGCTGGAGGGAGGCCAGTGTGAAACAGGCTGGTTAGCTGTATCTTGAACAGTACCCGAGCCTCTTTTTCTCTTTCTTCTTTCTCTTCTTTCGTTTCCCTAGCCCGTCTCTGTCTCCAAGTAAGATTCTGCCGTTAGCTCCTCCAAAAGTTTAAATGTTAACCAGTGTTTCCTCTAGGACCGTGGAAAACAAGAGATGTTGATCTAAGCCTGTCAAATAAGATGAAGGATGGTGCCAGCCACCCCCTGAACTGATGGGATAATGGCAGGAAAAGTCAACATGTTTGAGATACGACCACCGAAACCAAACAGATGAAAGACAGCGCACATTCCACAAGTCCCTAAAATCTACAGCCCCTTTTCCCTTTAAAGCCCTAGCTGGCCTGCAGTTCCTGGACACAGGCAGCTTTAGGAGGAGATCATTCCCCTCTGTCTCCATATACCAGTATACCTAATAAAGTTCTTGCTACCCACCTCACCCATCTTAAGAACTGGCTGTTTTCAGCAGGCGGCTCTAACTCGCGAAATTGCAGTAACAATTTGGTGGCCCGTACAGGGATTCTAGCCGTTTGAGACATGGTAGCCCCATGGCAGCCCAATAGTCCCATGGCAGGGCCTGGGCTTGATCAACAGTTCTCCTACCAAGGAGCTGCTGGGGACTGTGTTTGACTCCAGAGTCTATCCCCCGACCCAGGCTCCCTGTAGTGCTACCGGTCCCCAAATGCAACAAGGAGGTAGATGAAGGCAAGACCTAACCAGGACCCTGAGGTGAGTCCGCAGCCCTCTCCCTGTTGTGCTCAGGGCAGGGGTGGATAAGGCGGACCAGCGTGATTCCCGGAACTGGCCCCAGGTCCTTGGTTTCTAAGGTGAGTGGAGCCTTAGATGACCATCCCCGTGAGTAGGATCTCAAGAAGGGACTCTTGGTGACTCTAGAGTTTGGGCAGATGTATGAGTGTGTGGCGGCCGTCGTTTTCATGTGTCTGAATGTTGTCTGTCTCTGGCTGGTGCACCCTGGTTCTGGGGAGTGGAGGTAGACATCTCTATCAGTTTAGATTGGGAGATTGATGCCCCTCCATCTGATATTGGGAATAGGAGGTATCTGGAGGATTGAGATGGAGATTCAGACATTCTTAGTGATGTGTTAGACTTCACTAAGATCATCCTCATTCTCCCTTTCCTTTCTGGCGTGTCTGATCCAAGTTCTGTCTGTCTGTCTGGTTTGTCTTATGTGTAACTTGGCTGGCTGTCTGGGAGGTTGAGGCTACAAGGTTATCTCTGTCACTTTTGTCTGTTTGTCTGTTCCTCTTATGTATGATTACTTGTCCCCGTGAGGTTTTTCGGTGTTGTCATCTTATTAATCCCTATCTGTACAAAACCCGTCACCAGGCTCAAGAACAGTTTTGGTATAAGTTTTTTGAGACTGACGATTAGCTTCATGGGTCTGAGAAAGCCCACCATGCACAGATTATTTTAGAAGAGTGCCACCAAGGAGGTTAGAGTCCTAGGATAAAAAAAAAACCAAGAAATCCTGAAAGAATTAAGGTCAATTAGAGAAGAGGTAGATTTCCAGGTAGATCGGGAAATCAATGAGCATTGTGCTTGAGAGACTCAAACTCTCCCCTTTGTCAAACGAGGTTGATCCTGCCTGAGGCAGGAAAAGGAGAGTTCAAACAAAAGAGATATTAGCATGGGGGCAGCATCTATTCCAGCTGAATCCCCGCTGGGCTGCGTTTTGGCCAATTGGAAAAGGTATAATTATGAGCCCATGTAACAGCATAGGGCCTCAACACCAGCTGGGGGACCAGGAACAGTGGTCCTCAGAGGCATCTTTATAGTACGATACTTCAATTGGATTTGTTCTTCAAGTGAACTAAAAAGTGAGATGAAGTCCCTTATGTACAAGCCTTCATGTCTCTCTACCCTGCATGCCCCTAAACAGGTTTTTTTCCAGGGAAAATCAAAGGCTGAAGTACTCCCTGAGTCTTCATCAGAGGACCCCCTCTTAGAAGAATGGGCTCCGGCCACCTTTCCAGCTCCCCTTCCCCCATATAGAGGAGGCGTGGCATAAGCCGAGGGCCAGACCGTGAAACGACAGCAAGGTCTCCAAACAGAATGGCTGAGCCCGATTCTAGCTTGGCCAGCCCACTGAAGGCTGACGGAAGAGGAGCTTCAGAGAGTGAGGGTCCAACTTCACCAGGTATGGTCTCCCCATCTCATACCCGTCAGGGTATCATTTTCAGTGAGGGTGCCTCAGGAGTCCAGGCAGGGCAATACCCCCTGAGAGAAGTTCCAGCTGGAGTGGATGATGAGGGACAGCCACGGGGGACAATGCTGATACGTACTCCACCTTCCACCCCTGATCTATATAACTGGAAGAGCAATAACGCCCCCTACCGGAGTGGCCCAAACAGAATGGCTGAACTGTTTCTTTCTATTTTCTCTACTCACAGCCCTACCTGGGCAGATATACAGGTGCTCCTCACCACTCTGTTAACTTCAGGAGAATGCCGTATGGTGTTAGAACAGGCTTGGATGACTTAGACCCTAGTAATGGAGCTTGACCGCCCCCCCCCCCCGGGACTGAAGCATCCCTGCTAGAGATCTGGGTTGGAATCACAGTCATGAAGAAGGGGCGAGTAGACTTCAGCTCTACCGGGATTGACTAAATTTTGGATTGAGAAATGGGGCCCCCAAACCCAAGAGCTTACAAAAGTTTAGAGAAAGCATCCAGGGAGAAAAGGAAGATCCATCCACTTTCTTAGAAAGGGTGACAGACGCGTTTTGTCAATACACTGATATCAACCCTGAGGATCCCAACAATGCCTGGCTTATAAACATGACTTTCATTTTGCAGAGCGCCCCTGGTATTCGAGAAAAATTTTAAAAATTGGAAAGAGGACTTGGGAAGCCAATAGGGCAACTGCTTGAAGTAGCTTTTAAGGTGTTCAATAATCGGGACCAGGTAGCAGAACAGAAAGAAAAACAAAAGGTGGCCTTACTAGCAGCGGCCCTAGCCCCTGCCCCTAAATGAAGAAGGGGGAAGGGAGGTAGGAGCCAGAAAATGGACCACCCCAAGGCGAGGAGGGAGACTTTTAGAACCTGACCAAACATTACGGTTACCTGATCTCCAAAAACCATTCAAACTGTGCATGAAAGACAGGGAGTTGCTCTGGGAGTGTTGACCCAGACACTGAGACCAGCCAAGAGGCCAGCAGCCTCTTTTTCCAAACAGCTAGAAAACGTGGACCGAGGATGGCCCCCTGCCTCCGGGCTGCGGCGGCAACTTGTGACTTACTGCAAGAAGCTGAGAAATTTACCCTGGGACAAAAGGTGATGGTTCACACGCCTCACACTGTCCTTCCCCTCTTAGAACAAAAAGAGGGGTTTTGGCTTACAGTGGGACACATGGGGAAATATCAAGCAGTCCTATTAGATAACCCAAATGTAACCTTAAAGGCTGTCTCTGCTCTCAACCCAGCCACCCTACTACCCATCTCAGAGGAAGGGCCAATAGATGACTGTTTAGAGGTTATTGAAGAGGTTTGTTCCAGCAGGCCCGATCTGTCAGACATCCGTCTAACTGACCCTGAGCTGATAATGTACATCGACGGTAGCAGGTTCATGTACAGAGGACTTTAAAGGGCAGGCTATGTGGTGGTGGCTCCGGCTGAGATAGTAGAGGCGGCTCCACTTCCTGCTGGCACCTCAGCAAAAAAAGCTGAGTTAATAGCCTTGGGTGGGCCCTGCGGCTGGGAGCAGGAAGGTGTATAACCATGTAGATCGACAGCAGATATGCCCATCTTGTGCTCCACTCACACAGGACACTGTGGAAGGAGAGGGGTCTCCTTACATCTGCCAGCAAGGAGATAAAGCATGTATCAGAAATTCTTGAGCTCCTAGAAGCAGCCAACGATCCCCTCCAGGTGGCAGTGATGTATTGCTGTGGGCACCAGAAGGGAAAATCCCCTGAAGCTGTAGGGAACCGGAAAACAGACACAGAAGCCAAAAAGGCTGCGATGCAAGGAGAGGAGATAGAGAAAGAAATGGCCCTGATCCTTCACCTGGACCCTGCTGAGCTTCCCGCACTACCTACAGCACTCAGGACTTAAAAAGGGCTGAAGAATGGGGTTTTCACCTGGCTCCCCATTCCAACTGGTTAGTAAGTCCTGAAGGGAGAGTGCTGTTCCCAGAAGCCCAGGTATATGATGTAGTGTCACCTTTACATGAAGGAACTCATTATGGGAGAGATGCCAGTCTTGGGTGGATCCAACAGGTGGCCGCAGGACCAAGTCTCCTCAAGGCCATTGGAGAAGTCACAAGAAGTGCCACCTTTGTGCAAAGAACAACCCAAAGACTGCCCCATCCAACGGAACCAAGAGTCCAACATCGGGGAACTAACATGGGAGAAGATCGCCAAGTAGGCTATACAATGATGCTCTGGGCACCTGGAAACTTCAGGATGGGTGGAGGCATCAGGATGGGTGGAGGCTTTCCCTTGTCAAACTGAACAAGCTCAAGAAGTTAACCAACGTTTTACTTAAAGAGATTATCCCTCGGTTCGGTTTGCCAATTTCAATCCAAAGTGACAATGGAGGGGCTTTCACGGCACAAATAACCCAAGAAGTCAGCAAAGCCCTGGATATAAATTTGAAGGCTACATTCTGCCTGGAGGCCAGAGTCGACAGGGAAGACTGAGAGGACGGATCACACCCTGAAAAAGGCCCTGGCAAAAATATGTCAAGAGACCAACTTAGCATGATTACAAGTCCTGTCTATTGCAATGCTTAGAATCCGAGCAGCCCCTCGAAGTGGGCTTAAGTTAACCAGTATGCCTCCCTCCTTCTGTATTTTCCCTCTGATACCCCCCTTCACACGTTTCGGGCGGGAGATCGGGCACTACTAAAGACTTAATAGAGACACCAACACCCTGAAGACCAGCTGGCTCCTAAATGGGCAGGGCTTTTTGAAGTCCTCCTGACTACTCACTAATCTTTGAAGTTGGCAGGAGTGACTGCATGGGTACATCATTCCAGAGTAAAAACAGCTCCACTTGAAAAGGAAGGAACTCAAGAGTTACCTTATTCCTGCCCACTGATTCAAGGTTTAAAGTACAGGTTTAAAAAAATTACAAAATGATAGTTTTAACCTTTGTTTTTCTCTTCTTCCAAGGAGCATGCCACAACGTGACATCAAATCAGGCCCCTGCAATTCTGCAAGCCAGAAGGACCCTGACTTTACAAGTAGGAGATACCCTGACTCACCCATGTGTGGTATCGTCTCTGACTCCAGTTGGCCCCATTAAATGGTTACTGGTAACCCCGGAAAAAGAATAGGAGGTTGACTGGGATTTCAAAACCGCTGCCTCCTCCTGAGTGATGCTCATGGCTGACACCACTCAGTCGTACTATGGAGATTTTTTGATCATTATTTCAGATATAACCTTGCCTGACACAGGGTTTTATTACTGTGTAAAGTTCAAAAAAGAGTCACCAAAAGATCCTGAAATCAGTAGGGAAGGAAGAATCTAGGTGGTTATTGTAGGATATCAAGAGCCTGCCCACCTCCCAGCTGGGTGGAAATGGTCGTCCAATGGCCTAGTCACTGTGTCCCAAGCAGTGGCCACGGGGGAAAATCTCAGCAACTGCTAGATATGCCATCATCTTCCTTCATCAGGAGCACCTTTGAGCCCCATGGCAGTCCTGGTTTTTGACTATAACAACAACAAAAAAAAATAACAAAGATGTCCCTAATTATACCCAGACTCACCGTGCCCCCAAGGCCCCAATCTGAGCTCTGCTTGTACAGTACCCATTTCCCATACCTTGTTTTCTCCCCACTAATCTTTATAATCTTACCTTGGGAGCCAGGTGGGAAACAAAATCACAAAGCTCCCAAGCTAAATTCACACAGCAGGTTTTTCGAGACTTCCAGCTTCTTTCATCCTGCAACGAATCTTTGACTGTACCCCAGTTGATTCACATCAATTCTAGTATTCCCGATGGCCCCAATAAGAATCTATTCTTATGTGCTCCACCACGGTATACCCCTTTATGCGGAGGGAGACCCTACCCCAGCAGTAAAGTCCCAGTCCCTAGGCCGTCACCTTATACCTGGGCCATTCAGTGCTTAACAGGAGTTCACTTCTAATGACAGTGTACTCTAGGATTCCAGACTTTCCCAGCCAAAGTTCATCCATTGTTTGCCCAACACACCATGAAGATCCCCCGAAAGAAAAGGGACGTGTTTTCAGTAGATCCTACATCCCTAAGGCTGACAGGGATGGAAAGTAACCCCATCCTAGAGGAAAACATGTTTGGGTTGTGGTTTGTGAAAACAATTATTCCAAGTTTAAGAATGTACCACATAGAGGTGGCCACTAGAAACTTGTCAGACTTTATCCACCTGCTATCCTTCCGAACTGAAAAGGCACTGAAAGCCCAACAAACGTCTTTAAACTCCTTGGCAGACGTGGTCTTAGATCATAGGATAGCCTTCGATTTCTTACTGGCCAAATTGGGAGGAGTGTGTGCTGTGATTAACAAAAGCTGTTGTGCCTGAATAAACACCACTGGAGAGGTAGAGGTAGGACTGGATGCTATCCACAAGGTAACCAAATGGACTGACCCAATACCTAGGCAAGGGAACACATGGGATTGTTCACTAACCTTTCCCCCACCTTGGGATCCTGGTCGACCCCTTTAATAACTTTGGGAGTAATAGTCACTTTGGTCTGCGTTTGTGCTCCCTGTCTAACAAAAGTGGTTGCCGGGGTGCCACCAGTACCCTCAAGGCTAGAGAGGTTTTTGCCCTGGTAGACCAGACTACTTCTTCCCCAGATGTGTGTCATTTAATCCAATGAGATATTGCCCAATTTCATCTTTTCAAACCACCATCTGTGTGTGAATCCCAGTAAATGTCAGGCTTCTCTCCCCAACTGACGCCCCCACCCAGCAGGAAATAGCTAGAGAGACATGGTGCCTTGTTTCCCAAGATTGAGAAATCTACAACAAAAAGGGGAGACTGATACAGGCTGCTCAGCCATACCTTGAACAGTACCTGAGCCTTTTTTTACTTTCTTTCTTTCTTCTTCTTTCTCTTCTTTCCCTTCCCTAGCCCATCTCTGTCTCCAAGTAAGATCCTGCTGTTAGCTCTTCCAAGAGGTTAAGTGTTAACCAATGTTTCCTCTAGGACCATGGAAAACAAGTGATATTGATCTAAGTCTGTCAAACAAGATGAAGGATGGTGCCAGCCACCCCCCTACCCAGCCGATGGGATAATGGCAGGAAAAGATCAACATGTTTGAGATACAACCACTGAAACCAAACAGAAGAAAGAGAATGGGGATGTGCCAGCAGTCAGGGCCCCTGACCCTTTTGGGCGTGCCTGGGCTGGCTGTGGTGTTCAGCCTGGTCCCACCCCACCCTGGCCTGTGCCCCCAGCCACAGTGCCCTTGCTCTGTGTTTGCCCTCCTCCCTACCTGGCACAGCTGACCCCTGTGGGTGGGGCCAGGGTCACCCACTCTCAGTTTTCGTGGCAGTCTTGAGTCCCCAGGTGGCCTGGGCAGGCTATAGGCAGGGCTTTGGGGTCTACACTCACCCTAGGGCAGGTAGGCTCCTGCTCAGACCAGGTTCACCTTCACCAGGCTGACCTGAAATGGGGGGTCCTGAGGTGACCAGGGGCAGAGCAGACTGTGAATGGCACCCCCAAAACGATATGTCCATGTCCTGACCCCCGGAACATGTGAATGGGCCTTATTTGGAAAAAGGGTTCCTGCGGATGTGATGAAGGTGAGGAACTCCGGTGAGGTCATCCAGGTTTAGCTGTTGTTAGTTGCCGTCGAGTTGATTCTGACTCAGGACGACCCCATGTGTGCACAGCAGAACTGCTCCATAGGGTGTTCAAGGCTGTGACCCTTTGGAAGCAGGTCGCCAGGCCTGTCTTCCGACACCTCTGGGTGGGTAGTCAAGCACTTAACTGTTTGCACCACCCAGGGACTTACTGAAGTCCCTGACTAAATCCATGGCAAGTGTCCTTACAGGAGACAGAAGAGGAGACACAGAGAAGACGTGGCACCGTGTGAAGACAGAGCAGAGATTAGAGAAATGCGGCCACAAGCCACGGAACAACTGGGGCTGCCAGAAGCTGGAAGAGACAAGGAAGGATCCTGCCTAGCGCCTGCGAAGAGCGCCACCCTGCGGACACTCGGGTCTCAGACTTGTGGCTCCACAGCCGGGAGAGGCATTCCTGTGGTTTTAAGCCCCCCTTTGCAGTACTTTGTTGCCGGGACTGCAGGACATCCACACCGCTATTGTCCTATATTCTCCGCATGATTTCTGAATAACCCTTGGTCCCTTGGCTGCGCCCCTTCTGTGTACCCCTCACCTGCCCTCCAGGTAGACAAATGCAACAGCAGGTTTGGCAGTGGGGATTTATTCAGAGCTGAGCAGGCCCACCAAGGGCACAGGCGGCCCCTCCAGCTGGGGAAGCTCAAGGAGAGGCCAGGTAGGCAGCGGTCTTGGGGGTGGTGTTCTCCTAGATCAGCTCCTGTGGCAGGAAGGGGGCTCAGGCCCTGCGTATGACTCTGTGGGGCAGGGGTTAGGGTCCAGGCTTAGGATTGGGAGTCCTAGCTCTGTGGCTTCAGGCAAACCCTGAGCCTCAGTTCCATTATCTGCAAAATGGGGCTACAGTCCACCTCTCGGGGCTGTGTTGAGGTAGCATGAGGTTCTGCAGGTAATGGGTTAGCCCGGCCGCAGGGACCCCATGACCCTCCCCACAGGGCCTGTGCCCCACCAAGCCCAACCTGGACGGGCCACCCCTTCTCTCCCTCCGTGTGCTCCAGCCAGACCCTCGGGCTCCTCACCAAACCACAGAGCAGACGCACCCCTGGCTTCACCCCGTCTGTTTTGTTGCTTGTCCCATTTACAGGAAGGGGCAAAGGCTCCCCCCCGTCACCCCAGGACTGGGCTTGGTAGGTGGAGACTAGCCAGGGAGAGGAAGCGGACATCCGTGCAGACCCAAGCCGGACACTCATCTCCTTCAGCAGCTGAGCACACCTTCCTGCAGGGGGTGAGGGGAGCAGCTTGAGGGGCAGCCAGGAGAATCTCACCACAGGCCCAAGGCCAGAAGCCTCACCTTGCCGGGCCACCAGGTACAGCCCAGTGTTAGCTGTCAGCTCTCGGAACTTCCAGATGCTGGGCTGGTTCTAGTCCTGGAGGCTGCGACCTGTGAGCAGAGGCAGCTGGGCCTACGGGCAGCAGGCGGGAGGCCCAGGGAGGCAGGCAGGCAGCAGGGCCGTGGTGTCCCACCCCCGGCCAGCTTACTGAAGTACTTGAGCACCTCGAAGTTGCTGCCCCGCCAGTGCAGGGACACCCTCAGGATGGCATAGCGCTTGTAGTCTGTGTCCAGCACCTGGAGCTCCCTGCGGCCTGGGGCAAGCAAGCAAGAGGAAACATCTGCAGGAGCAGGCCTGTGGGTGTCCCCCACCCTCATCTGCCTGAGCCCAGGCCCTCCCATGATGCCCAGGGGATGATGAGAACCTAGGGCCAGGTCTGCAGGTACTAAGCACACCCAGCGCAGTTGCAATACTCGGGAGGTACCCCCTGGGCTGGGGCAGAGCTGGGACCCCCCATGATGCTCTGGTGAGTGGGGCTCCAGCTGCCCTTGAAGGACGACCTGTGTAGTGGGGGGAGAGGAGGACTTGGGACATCAGTGCAGGGAACAGCGAGGTCAAGCATAGCTCCTGTGCAGGGCCAGGGGTAGGACAGGCAGCAGCTCTTACCAGGAAAAATAAATTTCCCTGAAACATCCATTTCTGAGCCCACAATTTTTTCAGTCTCACAGCTTCCTCAGCTGAAAGGCAGCAAAAGCACATTAGGAAGGAGACAGCCTACACCTCACCCTGCAACTCCTGGGGCTGCTTCTCTGGGGAAGGACGCTGTCCCCACCCCCAGGAAAGCCTGGGGGTCGTGAGGTGCAGGGCAGGCCATTCCCCACGTGCCTCCCAGGGGGCTCCGTCTCCTGCAGGGAGCCACCAGCCCTTAGCCGTCTTACTCTTACAGAATGATGGGGCTGCATGGATTTCTTCTGTAGGAAGAAAATGTCACTTCTTATTTTTTTCTTGCAGAACTACAAGACTGGATGTCTGGTTTTCTCGGGGTCTCAAGACTGTGGGCGGTGGGTGCAGGAAGGGCCGGTCCTCCACTCTGGTTTACAAAACCTGAGCACCGACATTATCCATCCATCTCCCTGACAACAGAGCGGGCCCCACTGCCCCATCCACCAGGAGGAGGGGGTGTTGGGATGTGACGTCACTAAAGGATGGCAGCTGGCTGCACCTGGACAGACACCTGCCCACGCCTGGACACCAGGCACACCTGGACACTTGCCCATACCCAGGCACCTGGTTGCAAACTCCATTCCTCTTGGCAGGCACACTGGCAGCATCAGGTGGAGCCCAAGCCCCAGGCACCCCAGCCCCTTACTTGTTGTACACGACCTTCACAGTCAGATTGGCTCCATTCAAGGTCAGGAACAAGCCCTCCAGCCTCTTTGGGGTGTGGAGCGCCAGGTTGTGGTCGGAGGCCACACCTACTTCCCGCCAGAAACCTACAATCTAGAAGGCAAGGCGGGAGCAGCCTCAGAGACACCCCCCAACCTGGCTCCCTGGGGCGGTTCACAGACCCCCACCTACAGGGATCTGCTGGCTTTTGCAAGCTGGCAGTTGCCACAAGGCTTGGTGGCAAAGAACAAGAGCATCTGGGAAACTTCTGGTGGCACAAGGAGACCCCCAGCACAGACGGTGCAACCCCCACCCACCAGGGACCCTGGAGCTCCAGCCTCTCAGAAGAGCCGTCCCCGCTCTAGCCCATAGGATGTGTGGAAAGGGCTGTGGGGACAATCTGGGTCTCCTTGGGGTCAAGACGTGGAAGAGAAGGGTGGAGGATGGGCCTCAGAAGGGGAGGCTGGACAGGCTGAGATGGGCAGGAAGGGGGCATCGTCTCCAGCCTGTGCCCTGCAGGAGGGCCTCCACTCTGTCCTGCCCTCAGAGTCCCATTGTCTGCAGCCCAGGCCTTCTCTTTGAAACTTTTAAGAACAGATCGATTGTGCAAGAGAAGAGTCAGTGTCCCACACCTGTGTCATCCCTGGCCTGGCTCACGCACCTGGCCTGGCAGTAGGCACAGGCTGAGTGGAAGGTGCATGGGCACAGAGTCAACCTGACGGGAGCTTCCAGGTGCCCTCCTCCCCAGGTGCCCTCCTCTCCAGGTATCCTCCACCCAGGTACCCTCCTCCCTAGGTGCCCTCCACCCACGTGCCCTCCTTCCCAGGTGCCCTCCACACCATGGCAGCTCTGCTGGTCCTCAAAGTGCACTGGGATGGGGGAGGAAGCATAGGAGGAAGCCCATCCAGCCCAGGGGCAGGGGCACCCGGCAGACCAGCCAGCCTGCCTCCAGGGACCCTTGGTGAGGGCTGAACCCCGGTCCCTCTGGGTTTCATGCTCACAGCCTGCAGGGAGGCGCCAGGTAGGTGTGAGCTCAGCAACCTCACCAGAACCCTTAGCTGCCTGCCCTCTTCAGCTGACCTGGCCAGAGGGCTGGAGAGAGAGAGAAGAGGTGGACACCATAGCCTTGGCATTGTCCTCCCAGCTGAGAGAGAGGCGCTACCTTCTGGCTGTCCAGGTCTGGCTGCACGGCCATCCTCGCTTGCACCTGGAGCCCCAGGAAGACAACAACCAGGACGGCGCTCTGCAGCCCAGCCGGCACGCCCCCTGTGCTTCCTCGAAGCAGCATGGGACCAGGGTCTGAGTTCTCAATGCCTCCTGCCCGCAGCCCTGGGTTATATTTTGGAGACAGCATTGTGCAATCAACGTCACGGCGTTACTGGGCAAAATTGGGACCAACCAATTCTGCATGGACACCCACCTGGGGGGGCACCAACCGTCTCTGCAGACACCTACTCTCACCTGGGGCCATTAGCCTCGTGACACCCACACCCTCCCCGGGGAGATAGCCAGGGTGACACTGGGTGGCAGTAGACCTTGCAGTAAGGCCTGCCTGAGGGACCTGGTGGCCTGGGAGCAGGAGGGTGAGGAAGACCAGGCAGGAGCCAGGGCTGATTCCGGGACTGTGCTTGTCGCGGGGACCACTGGCCCAGGTGGGTCCCACTGCCTCTGGGGAGTGGCAACAGCCACTGTGTAGCCTCTTCCTCCTCCCTCCCCTTCTCCTCCACCTCTGCCTGATATGCACACTCACATACTCACCCAGCACACTCACAGATATACACACTCACACGCGCAGACATACACGTACGTGCTCACACACACAGATATGCACACTCAGCACACTCACACTCACACAAGAAACACTCAAGCCAGTCAGGTTGTGTTGCCACTGTCACGTGTGTCTCCTGTAGCGGTGGGCTGAGGGGACACAACAGACGTCATTCAGGCTTCCTGCTGAACCCTAAAGTCGGCAGTAACAGGCTGATAAAAACGAAGGCTGTCAGTCCTCCTTTACACCCTGTCGGTCTCCTGCACACCCCGTGTACACAGCCTGCTTGTTAGCTCTCGCTGGTTTAAAGCCATCCACATGGGACGAGGCCCCGATGCCTACGCCCAGCTTGGCCAGGGCTCGGAGCATGACCTCGTATCTGTCCATAGAGGGACTATGCCAAGCCTGCCCCCTTGCCCCCCTGCGCACTGAGCACTCAGTTTACACCCCAGAACTCCCAGAAGGACCAGACATCGTCCGGACAACTGAGCAGACGCTTTGAGGGGGGCCTAGCCCTGCACCAGCTGAGGCAGCCCAGTGGGAGGAGGTCCCTGCCCTCTGGCAGAAAACTTGAGCCAGGGGCACCCCAGTTGGGGGCTGTGGACCGATGGCGAACCTCGAGCTGCACCTTGAAGGAGGAGCAGGAGGGAGGGTGTTCGTGCAAAGGGAACAGCATTCGAGAGGCACTGGAGCGGGGAGCTGGGGGGCGCTGGGGCTAGGAGAAGGCCCACAAGATGGTATAAGCTAGGGCCTTACGCAGACCCAGCACCAGGTCCTTCTGCCTTGTGCAGTCTGTGTCCTCTCCCACACGGAGCTGGGCTGTATGGAGTCCCCATGCCCAGGCCCCCTGCCAAGCCCCTGTGCTTTATCTGCTCAAGCCCCCCAGCAGCCCTGCGGTGGGGACCTGCTGAGAAGCTGGCCTCAGAGAGGCCCCATCCTACCCACATCTGGCAGCTGGGAGGGGGCAGGGCTGAGACTCAAACCCAGGGCACTGCCACCAGCACCTGCCCTTTAGCCCCCAAGCCTCTTCCCCGCCCGTGCCCCAGGACCCCCACCCCACCAGCGTCCACTGTCCCTGCCGACTCCGGGCCAACTACGTGGTTCGTGGGCCCAGGGCAAAATGAAACAAGACTCCTTGCCCAAAATGATCATGAATTTCAAGACAGCAACCAAAACCAAACCCACTGCCATTGAGTCAAATCCCGACTCATGGTGACCCTGGAGGACAGAGAAGAACTGCCCTGTTGAGTTTCCAAGATTATAATCTTTACAGCAGCAGCCTGCCACATCTTTCTCCCAGGGAGCAGCTGGTGGGTTGGGAGTAGCTGGTGGGTGCAAACTGCCAACCTTTTGCTTAGCAGCTGGGCACTTAACCACTCTGCCACCAGGGCTCCTTCAAGATGGCAACAACAGGCATTAAACCAAGTGGCATGCTGGGTGACCTCTCAGCCGACCTTGGCCCTCTGACCCCTCCAGACCTTCATGGGGCAGCCCCTGTCCAGCTTAGATGGTGGACTTCACCAGAGGCGTCTCGGGCCACAGGGACTGGACCAGTGTGGCCAGGGAGTTCCTGGTCAAGAAGCTGTGTTTTCAGTGGGAACAGGCCCAAAAGCCTTGGTGGGAGCCAGGATTGCACAGGGGTCTTGAGTGCCGGCCCCAGGGCCATGAGCAGGGGTGGAACAGACCCTGTGGCCAAGAAGGCTGACTCAGCAGAGGGGTCCAAGGGTGCTCCACAGCACCCTTGCCAAAAGATCAGCACCCCAGCCCTGTGAAAACCCACCCTGAAATAGCTCTAGGCTTTGGTCACCAGAGGCCCTGGTCGCCACCTCTGTCCCCCACTTTCTGTGACTGTGTGCTCACCGGGAGCCTCGGGGGACAGACAGAATGGGGGTGGAGTAGAAGCAGAGGGGCTGGGGGGCCACAGACCTGGCAGAACCCAGCCTCAGGGTGACCATCCAAGGCCCCTCAGGGTTCTGTTGGGCAGGAGAAGGAGGGCAGGAAGCTTGTTGACACAGGTGTCTGGGAGACGAGGCGGAATGAGGACAATACCCCTCAGGGCTGACTGCTCCTGGCCCGGCCCCATCTCCAGAGCCATGACCCCAGGCCTCCCGCGCCTTCCTGCTCCACCACACTGGCCCTTTGAAGTGTGACCACCGAAACCACAGGCCTCAGAGCTCTGGGGGGCTGTGGCAGGCACAGTGTCATGGACAAGGCCACTGCAACGTTGCCTTCACCGCATGTTGAGAGGGAGTTCAGACCCCAGGCCCTGCAGCCAGACCACAGGCGTGTGAACCCCAGCCGCGGGTACCCCACTTCTCTGTGTCTAGTGTCCCGATCTGAGAAAGGGGGGCAGCCCCAGGGGCAGAGCTGGAAGGGTGAGGGCTCAGTGTGCTGGCCACCACCATGACTGAGTTCGGGGCTCCAGAGGCCTAAAAGAACCAAATGTCACTGAGTAGATTCCAACTCATAGCCACCCTACGGGACAGAGCAGAACTGCCCCACAGGGTTTCCAAGGAGCAGCTGGTGGATTCAAACTGCCAACCTTCCAATTAGGAGCCAAGCTCGTAACCACTTTGCCACCAGGGCTCCCCCAGACGTCTAAACAGTGTGCTATAACCTGTGGGTCCTGGGAGGTGAAACCGTGTGAGTCACCACCTGACCCCGTGACCCCACTCCTGGGTCCCAGGAGACCTGAAAACAGGGACAAAGACAGACACGTGGGCACCAGGGTCCAGCAGCTCTGCTCACTATGTCCAAGAGGTGGAGACAACCCGAGTGTCCATCAGCAGGTGGGTGGAGAAACACAATGTGGGCCATCCATTAATGGGCTGTAACTCAGCCGTGAAGAGAAATGACATCCTGGTTCCTGCCACACGTGGGTGAACCTTGAAGACACCATGCCGAGTGAAAGGAGCCAGATGCAAAAGGACACATGTCATGTGACCCGACTTATAGGAAATACCCAGACAGTCAAATCCATAGATTCAAAAGTTATTCGTGGTGACCAGGGGCTGGAAGGAGGGATGGGAGTTTTGCCCAAGGGGCACTGAGTTTCTGTTTCGGGTGGTGGAAAGTTCTGGAAACGGAGAGTGATGAAAGTTGCACAACATTGTGAGTGTGCTCAACGCCTCTGAATTGTACACTTAAAAACAGTTACAATTGTGAGGATGGTATAGGACTGGGCAATGTTTCATTTTGTTGTACACAGGGTCGCCATGAGTCGGAACAGACTCGATGGCACCTAACAACAACAACAAACATTTCACCAGAAACAATTAATTAGTTAATTAAAACACACACTGCACACCCCACGGCCGTATGATGCCAGCCTCCTCTGCCCCTTGCACCAGGGTCCCCACGGAGGGCCATGCCTAGGGCCCATCTTCATTCCACAGGCACCGTGGCCATGGGGACCAGTCACCACCTTCAGTCAGGACCCCACACGTGCCCATCTTGGCTGGAGCCCCCACAACCAGACTCCCCTTCACAACCTGCCTGCCTCGGTCTCCCCTGGAGGTGTGGACAGCACTGCCATCTGTAAGTCATGGGGCCACGATGGGGCCAGTGTGGACGCCTCCAAAGAACCGAGGAGCCTCAGGCTGCAGAATCTGTTTACTGGGTGGAAGGGAGGGGCCCAAGGAGAAGTTCCAGGGGGGATGGACGGAGGAGGGGAAGAAGGGATTGTCCAAGTCTTGGCAGCCCCAGGGGTGAGTCTCACATCCTGGGGGACCCCTTCTTATCCAGGGTAACAAAGGCTGCTGCCCAGACTCTCCCTGTGCAGACAGAAGGCCGTGGTTACCCCCATCACTCCACAAATGCTTCTCAGGCACCCTGACCTGCTCGTTCTGCTGCCTCTCACACTTCACACCTCACCCACAAGTCCACCTCTGCCCCCAAAATGTCGCCAAACGCACGAGTGGATCAGAACAGTGGCGGGAGGTGTCTGTGAAGGGGTGGGAGGGGGCTGGGTGGTAGGGGAAGGAGGGTAAGAGAAGAGAAGAGAATGGGGAGGAGAAGCAGGCGGCTGGGGCGGGGGCAGGGGAGCAGGGACAGAGACCCAGGCAGGGAGGGGAGCCTCAAGGAGGGGGCCAAGGGAGAGTTGTGCTACCTACCTGGGAAGGGCCCAAGTGCGGCCTGAAGGGTCAGGGTGCCTCCTTGTCCCCTGGGGAGCAGGCATCTGTGGAAAGAAGGGGGCTGTGAGATGCTGAGCTATTCGGTACTGCCCACCCGCCTGCTGGAGTGCTAGGGGGCCAAGGGCCATGGAACAGTGAGGCCAAGACACCCTCCCGCACCTCAATCCCAAACTCTCTCTCGGGGGGGCAGCTCCTGGGCAACCTGCAGCAGGGACAGGCGGGCTGAGCAGGTACCCGACTGGGGCAGCGTGACTGCCATGTCCTCGGGGAGCCCCACGGTAGGGTAGAAGTCCTGGAAGGCCTTCATGGCCTCAGAGCTCACGTCCTGGGTCCGGCCTGGGGCAGAGCAGACCACTGTGAACCAGGAGCCCACAGGGCGAGGAGTCCACGGGGGTCGAACTCACAAAGGGCCAACGCCAGGGCTGGGCAGGCTGTGCAGTGCACGAAGCCTTTACTAACCCCACAAAGGCATCCAGGAGGCTGGGGGCCTGGCAGGCACCCAAAGAGCATATTCCCCTGGGCGCCCCTTAAACCTCCTTCATGCAGCTCCCACGCCATTCTGTCCACCAGGAGGAGCCCCTGGCCCTCTCAGCAGAGCCCTCCCTGCTTAGAATTCAGGGTCCCAGGCCTGCGTTTTTCTCAACTTTACTTTCTAACCTTTCTTTTGAATTTATTTTTACTTCCATGTTTTTAATTTCTAAGAACTTTCTTTTTAATTCTCTGAATATTACTGTTTATAGTATCACATTGTTATTTTGGGGTTAGTTTCTTTCCTTAACTTTTATCCCTTCGAAGGCAGGTTCTTTATCAAATATACTCGGTCTTTTTGTACGTACTTTTTTTTTTTTTTTTTAGATTCCTCCTTGTTTTTTCAAACCTCACTTATCTCTTTAATCATTTCAGACATACTGACTTCATGTCCTATGAAATGTAATCCCAATGTCTGGAGTCCTTTCAGGTCTGTGTCTGTGGTATCTGTCATGTCCTGCTCCCATACGTGGTGTTTCGTTTCTTGTGTATTTTCTAATTTTTTACTGGCAGCTCAAGTTTCTGGGAACTTTGTTGGGGAATGCTTAGAGGCACAGCTTGACATTGCATTCAACAGATCAGAGTTGTGTTTGCTTCTGCCAGCTGCCTGGAGCACCACCAACCTAGGGCACTGTCAGCAAACCCTCCATTTGAGCGTTTCGATCACATAGGTGACTTTGGGGGCAGACCCACATGAAGGTCAGCTTGTGCTGACAAATGCTAAGGGAAACTGTCCCTCTCCGCCAGCACGGAGTCCAACGTGGCAAGTGTCCTTCGTGTCTCCTGCGCGGTGTCTGTCTCTTGTTGACCCTTGCACCGAGGGCGTGGCTGGAACTCATGCAGGGATCTCATGCTGGACGCCCCTTTTCTCGACTGGCCTCTCAGATTTCCCCTGCTCCTCCTCCGCCGCTGCCCCCACTGCTGTCTTCCAGTGGAAGCACAGACTCACCGGGGTCCCACAAACACCCTCTGGGAGAAAGGTGGCTCCTGCTTGCCGCCTTCCCAGTAACCACAAGAGCTGAGCCACACGTTCACTCCCCCTCGGCCACCACCTCCGTATTTTGAGGTTTCAAACCTATAGAACACGCTCAAGCAGAGCGAGACGAACAACCGCGTATTCCTCACCCAAGTTCACAAACGGTGCGATGCACTGATCGTTTTCTAAATGTTTTATTGGCTTTTCAGCCGTTTTTAGAGGGAGGGACGTTCAGGTTATCTGCTTCATCGCACTGACTGTAACAGAAGCTGACTGTTGTAAGAGCCATCCCTAGCCTGGCGTCCTGGTTCTCACACATTAAAAGCATCCTGATCTAAGAGGAACTTCTACTGCTGGTTTATGTTAATTTTGTCCCTAAAGAGAACTTTTATCACCCCATAAACTTGGTATTTCCCTTCTCTTGTGCTGCTAGGCCTTTAGGACACTGACGACAGCTCAGCGAAGGTGGGACTCCTCGTCTCCTCATTACTTTAAAAGGGTGGCTTCCTATGTTTCTTCATCACACACAGATTTTGGTTGTTGTTGTTGTTGTTAGGTGCCGTTGAGTCAGTTCCGACTCATAGCGACCCTATGCACAACAGAATGAAACACTGCCCGGTTCTGAGCCATCCTTACGATCATTATGTTTGAGCTCATTGTTGCAGCCACTGTGTCAATCCACCTCGTTGAGGGTCTTCCTCTTTTCCGCTGACCCTGTACTCTGCCAAGCATAATGTCCTTCTCTAGGGACTGATCCCTCCTGACAACACGTCCAAAGTACGTAAGACGCAGTCTCGCCATCCTTGCTTCTAAGGAGCATTCTGGTTGTACTTCTTCTAAGACAGATTTGTTCGTTCTTTTGGCAGTCCATGGTATATTCAATATTCTTCACCAACACCACAATTCAAAAGCGTCAACTCTTCTTCGGTCTTCCTTATTCATCGTCCAGCTTTCACATGCGTATGATGTGATTGAAAATACCATGGCTTGGGTCAGGCGCACCTTCAAGGTGACGTCTTTGCTCTTCGACACTTTAAAGAGGTCCTTTGCAGCAGATTTACTCAATGCAATGTGTCTCTTGATTTCTTGACCGCTGCTTCCATGGCTTTTGATTGTTGATCCAAGTAAAATGAAATCCTTGACAACTTCAATCTTTTCTCCATTTATCATGATGTTGCTCATTGGTCCAGTTGTGAGGATTTTTGTTTTCTTTATGTTGAGGTGCAATCCATCCTGAAGGCTGTGGTCTTTGATCTTCATTAATAAGTGCTTCAAGTCCTCTTCACTTACAGCAAGCAAGGCTGTGTCGTCTGCATAACACACGTTATTAATGAGTCTTCCTCCAATCCTGATGCCCCGTTCTTCATATAGTCCAGCTTCTCTTATTATTTGTTCAGCATACAGATTGAATAAGTGTGGTGAAAGAATACAACCCTGACGCACACCTTGCCTGACTTCAAACCAATCAGTATCCCCTTTTTCTGTTCCAACAACTGCCTCTTGATCTATGCAAAGGTTCCTCATGAGCACAATTAAGGGTTCTGGAATTCCCATTCTTTGCAATGTTATCCATAATTGGTTATCATCCACACAGTCGAATGCCTTTGCATAATCAATAAAACACAGGTAAACATCCTTCTGGTAGTCTCTGCTTTCAGCCAGGATCCATCTGACATCAGCAGTGATATCCCTAGTCCCACGTCCTCTTCTGAAACCGCCCTGAATTTCTGGCAGTTCCCTGTCGATATACTGCTACAGCCATTTTTGAACGATCTTCAGCAAAATTTTGCTTGTGTGTGATATTAGTGATATCGTTTGATAATTTCCACATTCGGTTGGATCACCTTTCTTGGGAATAGGCATAAATATAGATCTCTTCCAGTCAGTTGGCCAGGAAGCTCTCTTCCATATTTCTTGGCATAGACGAGTGAGCGCCTCCAGCATTCCATCTGTTTGTTGAAACATCTCAGTTGATACTCCATCAATTCCTGGAGCCTTGTTTTTCGCCAGTGCCTTCAGAACAGCTCGGACTTCTTCCTTCAGTACCATCGGTTCCTGATCATATGCCACCTCTTGAAATGGTTGAACATCGACTAATTCTTTTTGGTATAATGACTCTGTGTATTCCTTCCATCTTCTTTTGATGCTTCCTGTGTCGTTTAATGTATTTCCCATAGAATCTTTCACTATTGCAACTTGTGGCTTGAATTTTTTCTTCAGTTCTTTCGCCTTCAGAAACACCAAGTGTGTTCTTCCCTTTTGGTTTCTATCTCCAGCTCTTTGCACGTGTCATTATAATACTCTACTTTGTCTTCTTGAGATGCCCTTTGAAATCTTCTGTTCAGTTCTTTTACTTCATCATTTCCTCCTTTTGCTTTAGCTGCTCGACTTTCGAGAGCAAGCTTCAGAGTCTCCTCTGACATCCATCTTGGTCTTTTCTTTCTTTCCTGTCTTTTCAATGACCTCTTGCTTTCTTCATGGGTGATGTCCTTGATGTCATTCCACAACTCGTCTGGTCTGTGGTTGCTAGTGTTCAATGCATCAAATCTATTCTTGAGGATTGTCTCTAAATTCAGGTGGGATATACTCAAGGTCATATTTTGGCTCTCGTGGACTTGCTCTGATTTTCTTCAGTTTCAGCTTGAACTTGCATATGAGCTCTTGATGGTCTGTTCCACAGTCGGCCCTGGCCTTGTTTTGACTGACGATATTGGGCTTTTCCATTGTCTCTTTCCACGGATATACTCAATTTGATTTCTGTGCATTCCATCTGCCAAGGTCCATGTGTATAGTCACCGTTTATGCTCGTGAAAGAAAGTATTTGCAATGAAGAAGTTGTTGGTCTTGCCAAATTCTATCATTCGATCTCCAGCATTGTTTCTATCACCAAGGCCATATTTTCCAACTACTGATCCTTCTTTGTTTCCAACTTTCACATTACAATCACCAGTAATTATCAGTACATCTTGATTGCAAGTTCGATCGATTTCAGACTGTAGCACCTGATAAAAATCTCCTATTTCTTCATCTTTGGCCCTAGTGGTTGGTGCGTAACTTTGAATACTGGTTGTATTAACTGGCCTTCATTGTAGGCGTATGGATATTATTCTATCACTGACAGCGTTGTACTCAGGATAGATCTTGAAATGTTCTTTTTGACGATGAATGCAACACCATTCCTCTTCAAGTTGTCATTCCCAGCATAGTAGACTGCATGATTTTCCGATTCAAAATGGCCAATACCAGTCCATTTCAGTTCACTAATGCCTAGGATATTGATGTTTATGCATTCCATTTCATTTTTAACGATTTCCTAGATTCATAATTTGTACATTCCAGGTTCCGATTATTAACGGATGTTTGCAGCTGTTTCTTCTCATTTTGAGTCGTGCCACATCAGCAAATGAAGGTCCCGAAAGCTTGACTCCATCCACCTCATTAATGTCGACTCTACTTTGAGGAGGCAGCTCTTCCCCAGTCATCTTTTGAGTGCCTTCCAACCTGGGGGGCTCATCTTCCAGCACTTATGTTCTACTGCTATTCATAAGTTTTTCACTGGCTAATGATTTTCAGAAGTAGACTGCTAGGTCCTTCTTCCTAGCCTGTATTAGTCTGGAAGCTCAGCTGAAACCTGTCCTCCATGGGTGACCCTGCTGGTATCTGAATACCAGTGGCATAGCTTCTAGCATCACAGCAACACGCAAGTCCCCACAGTACAACAAACTGACAGACACGTGGCGGGTGGGGAGGAGAGGAGCCTAAAATTGTTGTTAAACTCATTGCCACACAGAGTAGAACTGCCCCATAGAGTTTCCAAGGTGACAATCTCTAAGGAAGCAGGTGGCCAAGTCTTCTTCACGCAGAACCACTGGATGGGTTCAAATCACCAACCTTTTGGTTAGCAGCCAAGCACTTAGCCACTGTGCCACCAGGGCTCCTGATACAGCTCCACGCCTGTAGAAAGGCTAAATTAAAAAAAAAAAAATGCTGACAACACCAAGTGCTGACAAGGATGTGGAGCAACTGGAGCTCACAGGCATTCCTGGGGGGTGGGGGGTGCAAAGTGGTACAACACTTTGGAAAACAGTTTGGCAGGTTCTCATAAAATTCATCACTCAATGGCCATATGATTCAACAGTCCCCCTCCTAGGTATTTAGCTAAGAGAAATGGCAGCTTCTGTTTACCCAACGCTCTGCGTGTGAACGTTTACACTGACTTTATTCATAATCACTAAAGCTGGAAGAGCCCAAACGCCCTGCAGAGGTGGAGGGTGAACAAGCTGTGGTCCGTCCCTGTGGTAGACTCTGCTCAGCAGTAAGAGGGCACAGGTCGGCACTGATGCACACAACAGCACAGCGGATCTCAAAGGCACTACGCGGAGTGACAAGCCAGGTTCAGAAGGCTCCGTGCTGTGTGGTTCTGTCTCTACTACATTCTGGAATGAGCACAACTCCAGGGACAGAAGACAGCGAGTGGCGGCCAGGGGCTGGGGCTGAGGGGACTTTTGGAGGGGCAGAATTGTTCCATGTCTTGATTGTGGTGGTGGTTACGTGGCTGAGTGCGTCTGTCTAAACATGTAGAACTATACACCAAAAAGAGTGAATTTTAATATATGTAAATTATACCTCAATATTTAAAAAAGCTTAAAATATATAGAGATTGAGAGAGAGAGAAAATAGACGATTGATAATAGGTAGGTTCATAGAAAAGTAGGTAGACAGGTAGACAGACAGACAGGTAGGTAGGTAGATAGAAAAAGTAAGTCTTCCCCCAGAAAGCCGTCTCTTGGATTTAGGGGCTGGGCACCCTGAGTGAGCACCAGATTCCCAGGCTCTGAGGCAGAAGGACTCAGGCCAGCTCCTGGAACCAGGGGCCAAGTCCAGATGATGCTGCCCCACCCAGGGCTCCAGGAGAGGACAAGGGCCAGTGGGCCCCTGGGTCCGAGCAGCTCTGTCCTTGCTCCGTCTCATCCCCAGCCTGGGGGCTCTGGCCACCACTGACCAGTGGCAGGTAGGACTGGGCGTCCCTGTCTCGGGGCCCCACCACCCCGCCTGGCCACCAGTTGGGCTCCCAGCAGCCACATCCAGGACACTGGGGGGCCGAGCCAGGCACTTAGAGGATTATGGCCTGGCCACCCCTTATCGCCAGTTGCATAAGTGTGCTGGTGAGCTGGCGCCGGGGAGGCACTGTGGCTGGGGGAGCAGGAGGGTGAGGAGCAGGACAGAAGCCACCACCTCCAATGACAAGACTGGTGGGCAGAGAGTGGTGCTCCAGGAGAAAAGACATGGGTCAGCAAGGACAAAAGGACAGACTATTGCAGCCCGCAGGGGCAGAGGCCCCAATCCAATCTTCGGCAAGCACTGGCTGAGCCATGAGCCAGGCGCCTGGGGGTGCAGGGTGGCCCCCACTGAGCCAAATGCCCCACTTCCAGGCTTCCCTGGCCTTGGCTGGGGGAAGCTCCACCAGGAGCCTACAATGTGGCCTGTAGTCTCGCTGGTCTCCCTGCTCCCTGTTGGTCCCCCAAGAAGAGACTCCATGCGGTGCCCTGAGGGAACCCGAAAAGATTTCTAACTGCTAGCATGTTCCCAAATCCTCATTATGCCTAGTGAAAGCCCAGCACCAACCCCACCCCTGCCAGTGGTCCCAGGCCCTGTGTAGGGACCCGGCTGGCCCTCCCACTTCCTGCTGGCAGCCTACGAGCGTCCACCCTCTGGTCGCTTCCTCCCCCAGCACCTAAATGCCACCGACTCCAAGAAGCCTTCCCCAAACTACGTACACCCAAGCCCCACCCCCCATCCCCCTGTCTGTTTCCTTGCTAGAATTGAACGTAATCCGTAATTGTGTCTCCTGGGCTTGTTTAAAGATCCTGGGTGCGAACAGTTTGCACTCGAAAACCACCCTAAATGTTGGTGATTCACACCCACTCAGAGGCACCTTGGGAGACAAGCCTGTCAATCTGCTTCCTAAAGGTCACAGGCTCGGGAACCGCATGGAGCCATTGTGCTCTCTCACATGGGGTCACCACGAGTCAGAATCGACTCTGCAGCAGCAGGTTTGGTGTTCTTGGTTTGGGATTTGTTCGGGGCCCACTCCCCACACAGACAGTCTAGCTCCACGAGAGCAGAGGCTGTGCATAGCCTGTTCACGTCTGCTTCCTCAGCCTAACACGGGCCTGGCACGGGCTGAACCTCTGACTGTATGCGTGCTTGAGTGTGTGTGTACGTGCGTGAGTGAAGCCACGCTGGCCTGCAGGCTGCTGAAGCCTGTTCCCTACAGAGCGCCCCGTCTGTTCCCGGGTGCAGGAGGCGTCCAGGCAGGGCTGCGCTTCCACCCAGTGCCCAGCCCAGGGAGCGCCGCCAGGACCGCGCAGGTGGGGTGTGGGTAGTGCTCGCATCACACCAGCAGCCTCGGCTCCCCGCAGGACAGGGCAGGCAGGATGCACCCGGCAAGGTGTGAGCCCGTGAGGGGTGAGTGTGAGTGTACCCACTGTGGTACCCAGGCTAGATGTGTGGGAGGCTCAAGGGCAGGGCTCGGGTCTCGCATGTGGCCCCTGGTGGGACAAGGGCCCAAACCCAGAGCTCACAGAGATTTTGGACAGCTACTGCTCCACCACCCAAGGGGGCATCAGGACAGGCTCCCGTCCACCGAGCGGCGGTCGAAAACTGCAAGTGGCTTTAAGCAGCTCTGAGGCAGATCTCCGTCTCAACCTCCCACCGGTTCAGAGAAGACTCAGGTGTGGCACCCTGAGAGGGAGAGACGTCTTCTCAGGATACATTAAGTATCTTGTCTTGGTTCCAGCTGCCACCTAAAGGTTTCCCGGTGATCCTCAGGTGGCCCCTCAGGGCCTCCAGGGGCCTCAGCAGTGGGTGACTGTCCCTCTCTGCATCTCCACTCTATTCCAGGCCTCCAGGGACTCTCCAAGAGGTCACCTGGACTGGCCGTGTCCCCACCCAAGGGTCCCTGCTGTCTCTGTGCAGCTCTCCTCTGTGCTCCAAACCCGTCCCTCCCCTTCACCCTCCACCTGGGAGTGGCCTCACTGCCTCTCTGGGCTCAGCTCTGGCCCTGTGGTTCCCTACACCAGCCCACATCTGTGTGAGCAGCTTCCTCACAAACTCTCCCACATTATCCTAATCCCAGTCCCTTCCATTCCTACTGAGCCCTGACTGAGTGACTGGTCACAGGAATCGCTGGGTCCCTGGTGGAAATCAGCTCAACAACTTTGTATTCTAGTGACAATCCGAAATGCCACAGCATTTCAATTTTTAAATTTTTTAATGAGGTAAAAGATGGTTCTAATTTCACATGACAAAGCACACTTGGAATAAAAGCCAAAAAATTCTGCAAGTCAAAACAGACAAGTCACAAGACATTAACACTAGTAAAAAATAATGACTAGCAAGAGCGTAATATTCCATAAACAGAACATGGAAGAATCTAGAGAAAATGGGGATAGTCATGGATCACCTGGGAATCCAGCACATGATAACGGAAACCCTAGAGGCAGAGAGAAAAGGTTGATTATTCACAGAAGAAGCCATCACTGTTAGGAACCATGTAGAAAAATGTACATAGCTGGATCCCTGCCTCACTCCTTGTTGTTGCTGTTATTGTTAGGTGCCATTGAGTCCATTCCAACTCAGAGAGACCCTACGTGCAACAGAACAAAACACTGCCCAGTCCTGCACCGTCCTCAAAATTGTTATTATGCTTCAGCCCATTGTTGCAGCCACTATGACAATCCATCTCATTCATGGTCTTCCTCTTTTTCGCTAACCCTCTACTAAGTATGATGTCCTTCTGCAGGGACTGTTCCCTCTTGATAACATGTCCAAAGTATGTGAGACAAAGTCTCGCCATCCTCACTTCCAAGGAGCACTCTGGCTGCACTTTTTCCAAGACAGATTTGTTCATTCTTCTGGCAGTCCATGGTATTCAACATTCAACATTCTTCGCCAACACCATAATTCAAAGGCATCAATTCTTCTTCAGTCTTCCTTACTCATTGTCCAGCATTCACGTGCTGTCGTGGATTGAATTGTGTCCCCCCAAAATATCTGTCAACTTAGCTAGGTCATGATTCCCTTGTATGATTTTATGATTGTCTACCATTTTTATCTTCTGACGTGATTTCCCTATATGTTTTAAATCCTATCACCATGATGTAATAAGATGGATTAGCAGCAGTTATGTCGATTAGGTCTACAAGATTAGGTAGTGTCTTAAGCCAATCTCTTTTGAGATATAAAAGAGAGAAGCAAACAGAGAGACATGGGGACCTCATATCACCAAGAAAGCAGCACCGGGAACAAAGAGCGTTCTTTGGACCTGAGGTTCCTGCGCTGAGATGCTCCCAGGCCAAGGGAAGACTGATAACAAGGACCTTCCTCCAGAGCCGACAGAGAAAGTCTTCCCCTGGAGCTGACGCCCTGAATTAGGACTTATAGCCTACTAGGCAGTGAGAGAATAAATTTCTGTTTGTAAAAGCCATCCACTTGGGGTATTTCTGTCACAGCAGCACTAGATGACTAAAAGACATGCATGTGAGGTAACTGAAAAAACCATGGCTTGAGTCAGGTACACCTTAGTCTTCATGGTGATCTATTTGCTTTTCAACACTTTAAAGAGGTCCTTTGCAGCAGATTTGCCCAATGCAACTTGTCATTTGATTTCTTGACTGCAGCTTTGATGGGCGTTGATTGTGAACCCAAGTAAATGAAATCTGTGACAACTTCAGTCTTTTCTCCACTTATCATGATCTTGCTCATTGGTTCAGTCGTGATGATTTGCCTTTTCTTCGTGTTGAGGCGTAGTCCATACCCAAGGCTGTGGTCTTTAATCTTCATCAGTAAGTGCTTCAAGTCCTCTTCACTTTCAGCAAGGTTGTGTCATCTGCATATCTCAGGTTGTTAATGAGTCTTCATCCAATCCTGATGCCTCACTCCTTGTATCTAAATGAATTCCAGACCTATCAAAGACCTCCACCTAAAAAATAAAATTGAAACAATGCTGGTAGAAAACAAAGATTTTTTTTTTTAATTTGCCATGCACCAAGCCTTTCTAAGAAAATTAGAAAAGGTAAAACAGATAAAGATACCTTTCCACAGGAAAATTTAGAATTTACTTTTAGTAACAACAACAAAAAATGTATAAGAAAAATTACCTGAAACTAAAGCAAGGCAGACAAAGGGCTGGTTTCTGCATAAAATCCCGAAGGGACTCTCTCTCAGAGCTAATTTCAGGGGGAATGAGTCTGAACTCAGGCTCCCAGAAATTTCTCCCACCTCCCTTTCCCAGTTCTGTGTTCCTTCCCTGCCCAGCACTGCCCTGGCCACTGCTAGGGAAATACAATGAAAACCAAAATCTACTCCCAACCCACATTTGTGGAAAATCTGTCCACAAAAATAGAAGGGAAAGCAAATAGTTTTCTTCTCCCATAAGCATGAAAGCAGAATGTGATACATCACAGGCGATCTGCTAAAAAGATTGTAAAGGCAGAAAGAATCCTCACCCTTCATATCGTCGGGCAGCTAGGACCCAACTCATACCTGCACTTCAGGTAAACAATAACTAGCCCTCAACAAGAGGACCTGACAGCACCATTTGTCAACCATTGTTCATCCTAAACTCACCTGGCTATTGGGGTAGTCACTAGTGTTCATTAACTGCCTTTATCCAAAAGAAAAACAAACCCCTCCTATACACCTCAACATACAGAAAACAAAAACCCTCACAACTAAGCCAATAAGCAACATCAAGATAAACACAGAAAATAGCGCAGTTGTCAAGGATTTCATTTTACTTGGATCCACAATCAACACCCATGGATGCAGCAGTCAAGAAATCAAACGATGCATTACATTGGGCAAATCTGCTACAAAAGACCTCTTTAAAGTGTTGAAAAGCAAAGATATCACTTTAAGGACTGAGGTGCATCCAACCCAAGCCATGATGTTTTTAATCACCTCATATACATGCAAAAACGGGGCAAGGAATAAGGAAGACTGAGGAAGAATTGATAGCTTTGAATTATGGTGTTGGCAAAGACTGTTAAATATACCACGGACCACCCGAAGAACAAAGAAATTGGTCTTGGAAGAAGTACAACCAGAATGCTCCTTAGAAGCAAGGATGGCAAGACTTTGTCTCACATACTTTGGACTTGTTATCAGGAGGGACTAGTACCCGGAGAAGGACATCATGTTTGTAAAGTAGAGGGTCATAGAAAAAAAGGAAGACCCTCAACGACATGGATTGACACAGTGGCTGCAGTAATGTACTCAAGCATAACAATGATTGTGAAGATGGCACGAGACCAGTCAGTGTCTCATTCTGTTGTCCACAGGGTTGCTGTGAGTCAGGACCAACTCAATGGCACCTAACAACAACACATCTTTACGACAGGAGGCAGTTTTACAGCTTGGAGTCACCTGAAGTTAGGCTCTTACCTCCCCCTCCACAGAAGCTGAGAAACAAAAGGGCTGTCTTGCTCATTGATTACATTTTTTAACCCTAATCCTAGCCCTAAACATGACTCTAGAGTTAACGCTAACACTAACCCAAAACCTTAAACTAAAACGTAACCTAACACTAACCCTAACCCTTACAGTAACTCTAAACCTAACACTAATGTTAACCTAACCCTAACCCTAAAGTTAACCTTAACACTAACCCTAACCACTAAGCCTAACCTCGCCTTAAATTGAACCCCAACACTAATCATAACCATAACCCCTAAACCTAAAAAATACCCCTAAGCTATTTCTAACACTAACCCTTTCCTTAAGCAAACCACCCAACCCTAACCCTAACACTAACCAAGCTTTTACTGTAACCTAGCAGTGACCCTTACCATAAACTTCACCTTAAACCCTAACCCTAAACCTGATTTTTTAAATAATACTTTACTGTGTCCACCCAACCCCATGACAGAGGCCAGATCCAGAGTGAATGCACAGGAATACCTGCGGGAGGCAGGAAGGGCTGGCCTGAAGGACCCCAATAAAGAGAGGAAGCCAACCTGAGACCGCACCCCCAGGGCCAGTGCCCAGGAGCTCTGCAGGGCCAGCAGCCTCAGGGTCCCTCCTAGAAGGTCCTCTCCCCACTCAGTGGTGGGTCCTCTCCTGACTTCACCTGTGCGAAGGGGCAAACAGCAGCGGCCACCCCTTGCACTGGTTCTCACCCCTTTCTCCCACCTTCTGGATTGCAGGGCGGGGGAGCCTAACCTGCAAACAGCCCCTCCCGCCATGGAGTCCCACGCATCCCCACCTGCTGCCACAAGGTGGTGCACAGAGCAGCTGCCCTGCTGCCCGCACTAGGGGTCCCCAGCAGAAGGGTCCCCCCTGCTGAGAGCAGAGAGGCCCTGGAAGAGGCAGGGGCCAGCCCAGAAACCCTTCCCATCCCCAGTGCCCAGGAAGAGAAGCCAAGGCTGCAGGAAAACGGAGAAGCCATGGTTCCGTTTGCCTGGTCCTGGGCATGAGGGACCCTGCCTTCAGGGAGCCCTGGTCTGGTGGTGATGGGGAAGCTCTGGAGGGCGTAGACGGGGCGCCTACCCCAACTTGGCTCCAGAGAAGCTTCTTCCAGCAGATGGCATGTCGGGTGGGGTTCTGAAGGCCATGGGGATCCCTCCCTGGGTAAGGAAATGTGGGAGGCCTTATGCAAATCAAGGAGTCCGGAAACGGCGAGACCCCACCTCAGCCAGGACCTCCAGCAGCTGGTTGGGAGTGGCAGACATGGAGGCTGGCAGAAGGCGGGCTCGGGTCTGCTTCCACTCATTTCATGCAGTGCTTGAGAGCTAGGGCAATCTAGGGCTGCTCACCAAAAGGTCAGCGGTTCACATCCACCAGCTGCTCCTTGGAAACCCTATGGGTTAGTTCTATTCTGTCCTATAAGGTCGCTATGAGTTGGAATCCACTCAAGGGCAATGGGTTTGGTTGGTTTTGGTCTCCCCACCCAGGGCTCCTCTGCAGGGAAGTTGTCCCCAAGGCCCGTCTTCCAGAGATTCTAGTTGAAGCTCTCAAGGGTCACAGCAACTCCAGGTCCCCTGGAAGGCTGCTCACCCTCCCCAAATAAGGTTTCCACTGCAGCCCCTGGATGCTCTGCAGAGATGGGGCGGGGCCGTGGGGAACCTGAGCAGGCACCTCGGTTTCCAGAAGTTCTCTGGGAGGCCTGAGGCTCACCCACGGACTTTCTCCCTGGTTTGGGACACACCCCTCCCCTCTGCTTCTTCATATGTAAAGCAGGGACTGATCTTGAATACCTCCCCTCTGCCCTCACCAGGCTGTTGAGCCCTAGACAGAACACCATCTGGGCTCCCGGAACTGCCAGGGGTAGTTGTGGCTCTTGATCTGGGTCCAGCTTTTGGAACAGGAAGTGACTGAAGAAGAGATTCTGGGAGGAATGACACTGCAATGTGAAGGCCAGTGTGCATGTAATGACCCCCCAGGGGGAAGAGTACTGCAATATGAAGGCCAGTGTGATGTAATGACCCCCCAGGAGGAAGAGTACTGCAATATGAAGGCCAGTGTGCATGTAATGACCCCCCAGGAAGAATGATGCAATTTTGAAGACTTGGGCACACAGTCCAACTTGCTTGATACTTGGAAACCAGAAGCATCATCATGGCCACACTTAGAGTGAGGGCAGATGGAGTCCTAGCCACGATCTGGCTCTCGGTGGGTCCACTGACTGCTCAGATCCACTCAGTGGTCATTTCCCAATGCCCAAGTGCATGCCTGGGATACACATATTTGGTAGTTAGTGAACATCCACGTTGGGTCCTTAGCCTATGGAGCAAAAGCTACTCTCATGGGAAAGGTAAAATTGCCCTGCCCACCCATTCCAGTCAAGATACTAAATCGAAAATAATCATTGCATCGCAGAGGGTGTGGTGGTTATCTGTGCCCTCTTAAAGATCTAAATCATGCAAGGGTGGTGCCATGGATTGAATTGTGTCCCCCTAAAATGTCTGTCAACTTGGCCAGGCCACAATTTCCAGTATTGTATGGTTGTCCACCATTTTGTGATCTGATGTAATTGTCCTATGGGTTGTAAATCCTAATCTCTGCCTGTGATTAATGAGGCAAGATCAGGTTATGTTAAGGAGGATTAGGTGGGATGCAACAATGTTACTCAGGTCATAGCCCTGATTCAATGTAAGGGGAGTTTTCCGGAGGTATGGCCTGCATCACCTTTTATCTTACAAGACATTAGAGGAGAGAGAAGTGAGCAAAGACATAGGGACCTCATACCACCAAGAAAGAAGCACCAGGAGCAGAGCGCATCCTCTGGACCAGGGGTCCCTGCACTAAGAAACTCCTAGACCCAGGGGAAGATTGATGACAAGGACCTTCCCTGAAAGCCAACAGAGAGGGGAAAACTTCCCTTGGACTGGCACTCTGAATTCGGACTTCTAGCCACCTAGACTGTGAGAGAATAGATTTGTTTGTTAAAGCCACCAGCTCGTGGTATTTTCATTACAGCAACACAGGATATCTAAGGCAGGTGGTGATCCCTGTCATCTCCCCAGTTAATTCTCTGGTCTGAGCCCTGCTAATGCCAGGTGCCTTGCAGAGACAGACAGTTCACTACTGCATACCCAACCACGTGATCTCTTCAATGCCAGATACTGGGTCAGATGTGATCTCTGCTACAGCAGATCCATGCAGCCTTATATGTGGTATCCAACATGGCCACTGAGCCGGCAGGTATGTTCTTTTCTATCCCTAGCTGCAAACATCCATTAATAATTGAAACCTGGAACGTACGAAATATGAATCTAAGAAAATTGGAAATCGTCAAAAATGAAATAGAACTCATAAACATCAATATTCTAGGCATTAGTGAGCTGAAATGGACTGGTATTGGCCATTTTGAATCAGACGGTCAAACAGTCTACTATGCCAGGAATGACAACTTGAAAAGGAATGGTGTTGCATTCATCGTCAAAAAGAACATTTCAAGATCTATCCTGAAGTACAATGCTGTCAGTGATAGGTTAATATCCATACAAGTACAAGGAAGACCAGTTGATACAACTATTTTTCAAATTTGTGCATCAGCCACTAAGGCTAAAGATGAAGAAACTGAAGATTTTCTTGGCTTCTGCAGTCTGAAATTGATTGAACATGCAAACAGGATGCATTGAAAATTACTGGGGATTGGAATGCAAAAGTTGGAAACAAAGAAGAAGGATTGGTAGTTGGAAAATATGGCCTTGGTGATAGAAACAATGCTGGAGATCGGATGATAGAATTTTGCAAGACCAATGACTTCTTCATTGCAAATATCTTTTTTCACCAACAGAAACAGCAACTATACACATGGGCCTCACCAAATGGGACACACCAGAATCAAATCGACTACATCTGTGGAAAAAGATGATGGAAAAGCTCAATATCATCAGTCAGAACAAGGCCAAGGGCCAACTGTGGAACAGACCATCAATTGCTCATATGCAAGTTCAAGGTGAAACTGAAGAAAATCAGAGCAAGTCCTCGAGAGGCAAAATACTACCTTGAGTATATCCCACCTGAATTTAGAGATCATCTCAAGAATATATTTGACCTGTTGAACACTAATGACCGAAGACGAGACAAGTTGTGGGATGACATCATACGTGAAGAAAGCAAGAGGTTATTGAAAAGACAGGAAAGAAAGAAAAGACCAAGATGGATGTCAGAGGAGACTCTGAAACTTGCTCCTGAACATTGAGCAGCTAAAGCAAAAGGAAGAAATGATGAAGTAAAAGAATTGAACCCAAGATTTCAAAGGGTGGCTTGAAGAGGCAAAGTAAAGTATTATAATGGCATGTGCAAAGAGCTGGAGATGGAAAACCAAAAGGAAAGAACACACTCAGCATCTCTCAAGCTAAAAGAACTGAAGAAAAAATTCAGACCTCGAGTTGCAATAGTAAAGGATTCTATGGGGAAAATATTGAACGACACAGGAAGCATCAAAAGAAGATGAAAGGAATACACTGAGTCATTATACCAAAAAGAATTAGTCGATGTTCAACCATTTCAAGAGGCAGCATATGATCAGGAACCGATGGTGCTGAAGGAAGAAGTCCAAGCTCCACTGAACACATTGACAAAAAAAAAAAGCTCCAGGAAACGACAGAACACCAACTGAGATGTTTGAACAAACCGATGCTGCAGTGCTGGAGGTGCTCACTTGTCTACACCAAGAAATATGGAAGACAGCTTCCTGGCCAACTGACTGGAAGAGATCCATATTTATACCTGTTCCCTAGAAAGGTGATCCAACCGAATGTGGAAATTATGGAGCAATATCATTAATATCACACACGAGCAAAATTCTGCTGCAGATCATTCAAAAAGCAGCTGCAGCAGTATATCCACGGGGAACAGCCAGAAATTCAGGCCAGGTTCAGAAGAGGACGTGGAACCAGGGATATCATTGCTGATGTCACATGGATTCTGGCTGAAAGCAGAGAACACCAGAAGGATGCTTACCTGTGTTTTATTGACTATGCAAAGGCATTTGACTGTGTGGATCATAACCAATTATGGAAAACACTGGGAAGAATGGGAATTCCAGAACACTTAATTGTGCTTATGGGAAATCTGTACATAGATCAAGAGGCCGTTGTTTGGACAGAACAAGGAGTGGTTTAAAGTCAGGAAAGGTATGCGTCAGGGTTGAATCGTTTCACCACACTTATTCAATCTGTATGCTGAGCAAATAATACGAGAACCTGGACAATATGAAGAAGAATGGGGCATCAGGATTGGAGGAAGACTCATTAACAACCTGCATTATGCAGATGACACACCCTTGGTTGCTCAAAGTGAAGAGGACTTGAAGCACTTACTAATGAAGATCAAAGACCACAGCCTTCAGTATGGATTACACCTCAACATAAAGAAAACAAAAATCAATCCTCACAACTGGACCAATGAACAACATCATGATAAATGGAGAAAAGGTTGAAGTTATCAAGGTTTTCATTTTACTCAGATCCACAATCAACACCATAGAAGCAGCAGTCAAGAAATCAAAAGACACATTGCATTGGGCAAATCTGCAGCAAAGGACCTCTTTAAAGTGTTGAAAAGCAGAGATGTCACCCTGAAGACTAAAGTGCACCTGACCCAAGCCGCGGCATTTTCAATCACATCATATGCATGTGAAAGCTGGATAATGAATAAAGAAGGCCGAAGAAGAGATGATGCCTTTGAATTGTGGTGTTGGCGAAGTATATTGAATATACCACGGACTGCCAAAAAAACGAACAAATCTGTCTTAGGAGAAGTACAGCCAAAATGCTCCTTAGGAGCAAGGATGGCGAGACTGCGTCTTACATACTTTGGACATGTTGTCAGGAGGGATCAGTCCCTGGAGAAGGACATCATGCTTGGTAAAGTACAGGGTCAGTGGGATGACCCTCAACAAGATGTATTGACACAGTGGCTGCAACAATGGGATGAAGCATAACAACAATTGGAAGGATGGCGCAGGACTGAGCAGTGTTTCGTTCTGTTCTGCATAGGGTGGCTAGGAGCCGGAACCAACTCGACAGCACCTAACAACAGCAACAACAATCAATAAAGAGGATTTGAAAGTTTGCGTTTACATAGAAAGACAATAGTACACAGTTACAGATTTGCCCCAAATGGCCCCAGCTCCCATGTCGTCCACCACTGTTGTGCCAGCACCCCTCCCTCAGCTCACACCTATGGATCTACAGGGGAATCCCCCAATTCAGAAGGGAAAAGCTGTCTCATAAATGGTCAGGTCCATATGTGGGGGCAAGCCACACATGGACAGCAGCTGCAACACAGACACATTCAGGGGTGCCCCTGACAGACTGCAGAGGAGACGTCTTCCCAGTGAGCAAAGGTCTGGCTCTGCACTTGGTCAACCACTTTGTGTGGAAGAAATGGCCAGATGAGGCTCCCCAGGGTGTTGGGAACCCTTGACCTTTCCTCCCAGGCTGGCAGGCCTACCCTCTCACCCTCTTAGCTTTGGGTCTCAAGGCTCCCACCTTTCCTGGACTCCTCAGGGCTGGGATGGGGGCCTATCTCCCCTGCAAACATCCAAGAGACAAATGCCATCTCAACTCACTCCAATTCGTCTCCTGCCATCCCCCTGGATCCCTCCAGCCCCGCCTTCTCCTCGGGGCACAGCTCTGTCTCCCACCCAGGAATACACCAGTGAAAGGGAGTTTCTGAGCCCCAACTCTCCCCACTCCATTTATGGGTGGGAGCACAGCTTTGATGCCCAGCTCCAACAGGGCCTGCACTGTAACCAGGCTGGGCCCACGTCTGGGTATGGGGCCTAGGTATGGTGACCATGGGAGCCCTACCCTTCCACTTTGGGCACTGTATGCCCCCAGAGAGTTGTGCTGTGCTGACCACACGCACTGCAGCTCTGTTGCCAAGTGTGCCTGGAAGGTCTGGTTCACCCAGGGCACCCATCTAGGAGCCAGGGTAGAGCTCAAATCTAGAGCCTCAGCTAAGGGTTTCCTGATACCCAGCAGAGGCTCCTACTTCCCCATGGGGTGGGGTGTGATCCTGAAGGAAGCTGCCGCTTGACTCTGCCATACAGGGCTTGTTTTCGGATTCCAAACAGGAAGGGCAGGCCAGCATTGGCAGGAATCTTGGTTTAAGGAAGGAAGGCTACAGATGAGTGGTGGGGTCCCAAGGGAGGGAAGTGAGCCTCGGGGCTGAGGACATGGTGGGGGACAGAAACACAGCTGGGGTCCACAGCTGCACCCTTCCTGCTGTAGGGGCAGGGTGGTGCCCACAGACTGGAAGTGGGCTGCCCACGTGGGGAGTGGGCAATGAGAGAAAGGCCCTTGGGATGAAAAGGGAGCATTAGAGGCCCCTTACCTGTCCCTGTGATAAAATGAACAAACCTGTGTGGTCGTATGCATTTTCCAGCTCCTCTATGATGTCATGTCTTATTTTCAAAAATAAATCTTTATTTTTATAAGTGACAGATTGGGGCAATGGGGAGGTCTGCCCAAGGCTCTGGGTCAGGCTGGCAGATGGGTGGGGAGACAGGTGCAGTGGGCACAGGCGTGGACACAGGTGTGCTGACACAGGTGCAGTAGGCAAGGCAGAGTGGGCAGTGGTGTGCTGACACAGGCACGGTAGGAACAGGTGCTGTGGGAGCAGCTGTAATGGGTACAGGTACGGCAGGCACAGGTGTGCTGACTCAGGTGCAGCAGACAGAGGCGTGGTGGGCACAGGTATACTGACACAGGAGCGGTAGGCACAGGTGCAGTGGCCACAGGCACAGTGGGCACAGGTGTGCTGACACAGGTACAGTGAGCACAGGTGCACTGCTGTCTTAGTCACCTAGTGCTGCTATAACAGAAATAGCACAAGTGGATGTCTGTAACAAAGAGAAATCTATTGTCTCACAGCCTAGTAGGTTAAAGTCCAAATTCAGGGCGTCAGCTCCAGGTGAAGCTTTCTCTCTCTGTCGGCCTTCTCATCAATCTTCCCCAGGACTAGAAGTTTCTTCACGCAGGGACCCCAGGTCCAAAGGACGCGCTCTGCTCCTGGAGCTTTCTTTCTTGGTGGTAGGAGGTCCCCCGTCTCTCTGCTTGCTTATATCTTTTATATCTCAAGAGATTGCCTCAAGACACAATCCAATCCTGCAGGTTGAGTCCTGCCTCACTAACACAACTGCCACCCGTCCTCCTTCATTAACATCATAAACCCAGTGCCATCGAGTTGATTCCGACTCAGCAACCCTATAGGACAGGGTAGAACTGTCCCTCAGAGTTTCCAAGGAGCGCCTGGTGGATTCGAACTGCCGACCCTTTGATTAGCAGCCGTAGCACTTAACCACTACGCCACCAGGGTTTCCCATTAACATCACAGAGGCAGGATTTACAACATGTAGGAAGATCACACAATACCAGGAATCATGACTCAGCCCAATTGATAACACACATTTTTGGGGGGACATAATTCAATCCGTGACAAGTGAGCACAGGTGCAGTGGGCACAGGTGTGCTGACACAGGTGTGCTGGCACAGGTGTGCTGGGCACAGGTGTGAGCCCTGTGGGTCAGGACTCACTCAGCACATGTGGGATGAGGTAAGGGTCTCGTGTGAAGGCCATCACCCTCCTATAACAGGCCGGTCCCTGTCAGCCTCTGGGTCAGCTGGCCAGGGGCCTGGAGTGCTGGAAGCTCCTTCAAGTTGATCAGAAGCCCCCAGGCCCACAGTCTTCTCCTCTGCATCGAGAAACCCCCCACGCTCTGAGCTTCATTTAAGCCCTTGCAGGCCCTGTGGGGCCAGGACCCCAGAGCTGACACTGATGGGCAGGGCCCAAGGTCCACCTGGCCGCAGCACCCTCCCTCTCCCCTGTAATCTCCGACACAGAAACCTTAGGCCCCTCCAAGCTTCCTGCCCAAGCAGCCTGGGCTCCTTCCAAGCAGATGGGTTCTGATGGGCTCCCTGTCCAGGGGGCTGGGAATGCCCAATCCCAGCATTCTGGAACCTTCTACCTCGGGCAGCACCAGGAGGCACAGGAGCTGCAGGAGCTGCCCGAATCAGGGTGAAGGTACCGGCTCCCCTGTGTGTGGCTGGCCTGGGCTGACACGACCCATCTGCTGGGCAGACATGGCCACACCTGGATGCCCAGCACCAGCTCCTCCAACCGCCCGTGAGACAGGCTACGCTGTTACTCTGCTGACAGATGGGGAATCGGAGACCCAGGCCTCCTGCCCTGAGCACTGACAGTCCCAGCCAAGGTCAGCACATGTGCAAGTGATTCTGGGAGAGAGCCGGTGGGGCGGGTGGGGGTGCCCACCTGTCAGAAGGGGGCGCTGAGGTGGAGGAAGTGGCATGTGGGCCACGTTTCTGGGAAGAAAGGCTTGCAGTGGGGGCAGACAGGCCAGATGCAGCCCACCTTGCCCCCTCTGAGCAGGGTGACATGCCTCATCAGGGAGCCAGGGTGCCAGGGAGGGTGAAGATCTGGTACAGAGAGTGGGGCACATGCAGGTGGTCTGCCCTGTGTACCCTCACAGCTCACCTCATCCTCTTCTCCCCTCTGGCCCTGGGTGAGAGGGGCCTGTGGGGCTGCAAGGCTTGTTCCGGGGAGAGGGCCGCTGGAGGTGGAAGAACGTGTTCAGGCTGGGTGACCACAACGGGAGGGTCACTCAGGCCACCCAGGAGCTGGGGGCGGGGAGGCTGAGCAGCAGGGTGAGCAGAGCCCCAGGGACCACCACGCAGCGTGCCCCTGACTACGCCTTGCCAGTAGGACTTTTTCTGGAAGCCATATACCCTGGGAGCATTGATGGGCAGCTTTGTGAGGGCCTCCTGCCCTATGCAAAAGCTCCTAGCAATGGCTGGCAGCACTACAATCTTGGCCCAGGCCTCTGTCCGGCACAGCCGGCTGGGTGGGAGCTGTCATTGTCCCAGAGCAAGGAGCAAGTTGAGGCTGAGGGAACAGAGAGCCTGCAAAGGCCATACAGCTGGTGGGCAGGGTGCCAGGGCTACGGGGCCTGGCCCAGAAAACCTGGAGCTCTGCTGACCACTCCACACATACACAGACACACACACACGCACGCACGCACGCACACAAATGCACACACCCACATAGGCACATACAGATACCCACACAAATGTGAACATGCCTGTACATATGTGCACATGCCCACATGTACATATGTGCATACACACAAGTGCACACTCACACAGGCACACATGTGCACAGACATGTATGCACACACACACCCTCCAGCCCGAGCAGTGGGAGGCAGCACCGGGAAGGACGAGAGGCTGGTCCTGGTGGAAACCTCCTGGGCTGTGGGCTGACACAAGACAACCTTCATAAAGTGGTGGGGGGCAACCTGCAGCCCCACCTTTGTGTGAAGAGGTGAAGATGGTGGATGTGGGGGCCCAGGATAAGGGCGTCGTCCTCCAAGGCTGCCCTGCTCTTCCTGGCCCGCTGGTGTGAAATGTGGGCAAACCCTCCCCCTCCACTCGCCCTGAGGCTTCACCTGTCCACTTGAACTAGGTGATGGGCTGCGGGTCCCTGCGCCCTGGTTAGCCCTCCCTACCCCACCCAGTGGGCAGGGTCAAGTGGGTGCTTGTGTTTACAGGAAAGCGAGGTGCCGCAGGCAGCCCAGGAAGATGGGGCCAGCCAGGCCCCCGTCAGTCTGTCTGCCGGTCTGCCCATGTGTCCCAGGGCCTGGCGGGAGGTGGGGGAGCAGAGCTGGCTGTCCCTCGCACCCCATCTTCCAGCCCCTCCTCCACCCAGGCCCGGCCAGCTCTGTCCCTCCGTGTCCCAATAATCAGGGTGCATGGGCGCCCTCCCACCACCCCTGCACACACTCATGAACACATGCATGCACACACAGTACACTCCCACACGTGTGCACACGTACACACATGAAGATGCATGCACACACGCACATGTGCACACCATCACACTCACACAGACACATTTACTTCCTCGCACACACACACATACAACTCACCCATGTTCTGCAGAGGAGAGGAGGTGGAGGCGGCCCCTTCCCAGGAGCTAGGTGCCCCCTCCTGGCAGGGCCTGCACCGGGAGAGCCCCCTTCTGCCCACATGAGCGCCAGGGGCTATGGGCAACCCTGGAGTCAGAGGGGAGCCTTTGGCCAAGGCCACCCCCTGGGGTACAGAGGGGCCAGGAGAGACAGCTCAGGGGACAGGTCTCAGGTAGAGGTATTGTCTGCTTCAAAGGGAGCCTTGAGGACAGAGAAGGAGATGGTCTCTGGACCCCCCCACCTAGTCCATGTGAAGGGGTCTCCCAGCAACACAACCCAGAACTTCTAAGGCTCCAGAGGCACAGACAGGAAGGGGCTGCAGCCCAGCCCCGCCCAGGCCTCCTCCCATGTCAGTTCTGGGGCCTATGGCCTAGAGGGGGCCATGTGTCCCTGGCAGACAGGGGGGTGTGATTGTTAAGGTTGTGTGTCAACTTGGCTGGGCCATGATCCTCAGTGGTCAGCAGTTCTGATGTAATCTGGCAGTTATATGATGATGTGATCACCTCCATGATGAGATTTGATATAATGTGATCACTTCCATGATGGGATCTGTTATAAGCAGCCACTCAGTTGAAAGGGAGTTTCCTTGGGAGTGTGGCCAGTGTCCTAAATAGGTGGACTTTCTGGCAAGGCTTGTGGGCTTTTGCTCACTCTGGATTCTGCGGCTGGCTCCTGTTCACCTGACCTCCAGTTCTTGGGACTTGAGCTAGGAGCTTACCTGCCATCTTGGTGTCAATCTTGGCATTCATCAGTCTTTGAAGCCTGTGAGCCAAAGCCTTGTTGTCTGACCTGTCGATCTTGAGTTTGTCAGTCCCTGCAGCTATGTGAATCAGGAGAAGCCTCCAGCATGATTCCTGACCCAGGGACTTGGGATGTTCCAGCCTCCACAACCTTGTGAGCCATTTCCTTGATATGAGTATATATATTTATACACTTTACTGCTTTTGCTTCTCTACAGAACCCAGCCTAATATGAGGGGGAGGTGCCACATGACCAGACTAGCACCATGTTCTCTGCAGGGGAGAACAGTGGCAAGGGCGATGCAGCATGCTGGGTGAGTACCACTCCAACCCGGGACCCCTGGAAGGCCACAAGTTCGTTTCCTCATGGGGGCCCCAGGGACTTGGGCTGTGAAACAGGAGAGCAGGAAGGACCCATGGCCAAGGAGGCCCTGAAGGGAGCACTCAGTCCAGCCCAATCCGCAGCTCTGGAGGGGATCCCTGGAGCAGGCAGTGGCAGGGGGAGAACAGGTGCTGACAGGGCCAAGCAACCAGTGTGGGGGTGGGTGGTGCACTCATCATGCAAGGGAGGGCTATAGGGCTGTCTTGGGCTGGGTTCCCTGTTGTCGTTAGGTGCCATCAAGTCAGTTCTGACTCACAGCAACCCTATGTACAACAGGGTGAAACACTGCCTGGTCCCGCACCATCCTTACAATCGTTGTTATGCTTGAGCCCATTGTTGCAGCCACCATGTCAATTCATCTCGTTGAGGGTCTTCCTCTTTTGTGGTGACCCTCTACTTTACTGGGTTTTTTTTTTTTTTTTTTTTTTGGTTGGGCTACTTTACCAAACATGATGTCCTTCTCTAGATAAGGAAAACCAATGAAGCACATATATGTATATATACAGAGATTATCTCAAGGAAATGGCTCACGCAGTTGTGTTGTTGTTAGGTGCCGTCAAGTCAGTTCTGAGTCATAGCAACCCTATGCACAACAGAACTAAACACTGCTCAGTCCCGAGCCATCCTTACAATCGTTGTAGTGCTTGAGCTCATTGTTGCAGTCACTGTGTCAATCCACCTTGTTGAGTTGTAGAGTAGTAGAGGCTGACAAGGCCCAAGTTTGTGGGTCCGGCGTCAGGCTGGAGGCTTCTCTTGACTCAGGTAGCTGTAAGGGCTGACAAACCCAAGGTCAGCAGGTAAGACAGCAGGCTGCTGGCTCACAGGCCATGAAGACTGATGACTGTCAAGATCAACAGGCAATACACCAGACCACTGACTCAACTGCCAAGAACTGGAGGTCAGATGATGACGAGCCAGATGCAGGATCCAGAACAAGCAAGCGAGCTTTGCCAGAGCGTCCATATATATTGGATGCAGGCCACATCCCTGAGGAAACTCCCCTTACAACTGATTGGCTGATCATAATCAGAGCACCTCATGGAGGATGATTACATCATTGTGTAACTGCCAAATTACATCATTACATAACTACCAAACCACTGAAAATCATGGCCCCGCCAAACTGACACACAACCTTAACCTTCCCAGGGGCATTCATGCCATGGTGCCATCTGCGGCTGTGGAGGGTCGGACAGAGAGAAAGTCACCAGCTCTCCTGCCCAGGTGAGAAGGAACTGCAGAATGTGATGTGTCAGAAAGGTGAATTACCCCAGCTCCCCACCTGAACCCCAGGGCTCAGCCCACCCTGGCCTCTACTTTTGCCCCACATGACTGTTAGCTGGAGGCTGGACCCTTAGGGCCAGGTGCAGGGGGACCCTTTCCCAAGCTAGCGCACCCCAGGCCCTCCCTGCCACAGGGCCCTGCAGCTGCAAGGATGTGCTGGCGTGCACAGTACCCTGACTGGCTGGCACACCATCCGCCTCCCTGACTGCTGGCTGTAAGAAGTTCTTGGGCATGGGCGCTGATGGCAGCAGCTAGACGGTGAGGGCGCCTCGAAGCCAAGGGCGGGAGGGCTTCCTGTGGCCCCGCTTGGTGGAGCCAAGGTAGGGGAGTGGCCAAGAAAACGGGGACCTGGCAGCAGGGCGTATGCTGTCCCCCTGCAGCCTCACCTGGAGCAGCAAGCCCCCAGCAGCTCTATGGCCAGCAGGGCCTCGCCCCTGCCCCAGACGCTGCCCTAGCCTGTGCCCCAAGCCACTGTCCCCCACCAGGTAGGGTGCCCAGGACCACTCCCTGGGATCAACAGGTTCAGGGACGGCACGTACTTCTCCTCCGCCTACCTGGCCCCTAGCTCAGAGCCGGTTCCAAGCAGGGGCATAATATGCCCAGTACAAATTTGCTAAAAGAAATTAATCGCGGCCTCCATGGTCGTTTTCAAGAGATTTAATTCCTTGCTGTGGTACTTAAACAAATGAGTATTGTGTCTGTGTGCAAGCCCCCTCCCATGATAAGAACGGTTGCTGTTGTTAGGTGCCGTCGAGTTGGCTCCAACGCATAGCGACCCTATGCACAACAGAACGAAACACTGCCCGGTCCTGAGCCAACCTTACAATCGTTGTTATGCTTGAGCTCACTGTTGCAGCCACTGTGTCAATCCACCTTGTTGAAGGTCTTCCTCTTTTCCGCTGACCCTGTACTCTGCCAAGCATGATGTCCTTCTCCAGGGACTGATCCCTCCTGACAACACGTCCAAAGTGTGTGAGACGCAGTCTCGCCATCCTTGCTTCTAAAGAGCATTCCGGCTGTACTTCTTCTAAGACAGATTTGTTCGTTCTTTTGGCAGTCCACGGTATATTCAATATTCTTCGCCAGCACCACAATTCAAAGGCGTCAATTCTTCTTCAGTCTTCCTTATTCATTGCCCAGCTTTCACATGCATATGATGCGTTTGAAAATATCATGGCTTGGGTCAGGCGCACCTTAGTCTTCAAGGTGACACCTTTGCTCTTCAACAGTTTAAAGAGGTCCTTTGCAGCAGGTTTAGCCAATGCAACGCGTTTTTTGATATCTTGACTGCTGCTTCCATGGCCATTGATTATGGATCCAAGTAAAATGAAATCCTAGACAACTTCAATTTTTTCTCCCTTGATCATGACGTTGTTTATTGGCCCAGTTGTGAGCATTTTTTTCTTTATGTTGAGGTGTAATCCATACTGAAGGCTGTGGTCCTTGATCTTCATTAATAAGCACTTCGAGTCCTCTTCACTTTCAGCAAGCAAGGTTGTGTCATCTGCATAACGCAAGTTGTTAATGAGTCTTCCTCCAATCCTGATGTCCCGTTCTTCTTTATATAATCCAGTTTCTCATGTTATTTGCTCAGCACACAGATTGAATAGGTATGGTGAAAGAATACAACCCTGACACACATCTTTCCTGACTTTAAACCCATCAGTCTCCTTGTTCTGTTCGAACACCTGCCTCTTGATCTATGTAAAGGTTCCTCATGAGCACAATTAAGTGTTCTGGAATTCCCATTCTTCCCAGTGTTATCCATAGTTTGTTATGATCCACACAGTCGAATGCCTTTGCATAGTCAATAAAACACAGGTAAACATCCTTCTGGTATTCTCTGCTTTCAGCCAGGATCCATCTGATATCAGCAATGATATCCTTGGTTCCACGTCCTCTTCTGAAACCAGCCTGAATTTCTGGCAGTTCCCTGTCGATATACTGTTGCAGCCGTATTTGAATGATCTTCAGTAAGATTTTGCTTGTAGGTGATATTAATGATATTGTTCTATAATTTCCACATTTGGTTGGATCACCTTTCTTGGGAATAGGCATAAATATGGATCTCTTCCAGTCAGTTGGCCAGGAAGCTGTCTTCCATATTTCTTGGCATAGACGAGTGAGCACCTCCAGCGCTGCATCTGTTTGTTGAAACATCTCAGTTGATATTCCATCAATTCCTGGAGCCTTACTTTTCGGCAGTGCCTTCAGAGCAGCTTGGACTTCTTCCTTCAGTACCGTCGGTTCCTGATCATATGCCACCTCTTGAAATGGCTGAATATCGACCCATTCTTTTTGGTAGAATGACTTTGTGTATTCCGTCCACCTTCTTTTGATGCTTCCTGCTTCATTTAACATTTTCCCCACGGGATCCTTCACTATTGCAACTCGAGGCTTGAATTTTTTCATCAGTTCTGTCAGTTTGCCCTACTGTGGGTGCTTGTGTGTTACTGTGAAGCTGAAAGCTATGCCTCTGCATTCAGGTAATAAAGCTAAGTGCCTCCTTTTCTGGGAAGAGTGGAATGGGGCGGTAACTGAGGCCGCCCCACCCATAGGCTCCGCCCCTCAGCTCAGGCCCCGCCCCCTCTCATCCCACCCATCTACAGGGTCGGGACCATACCAGGCTCTGCCCCCTCCTCCCTTCTCCGACCTCTCCGTTGACACTGTGCAGGCTCCGCCCCGGCTCCGCCCCCTCCCTTCTCCGACCTCTCCGTTGACACTGCGCAGGCTCCGCCCCGGCTCCGCCCCCTCCTCCCTTCTCCGACCTCTCCGTTGACACTGCGCAGGCTCCGCCCAGGCTCCGCCCCCTCTTCCCTTCTCCGACTTCTCCGTTGACACTGCGCAGGCTCCGCCCCGGCTCCGCCCCCTCCCTTCTCCGACCTCTCCATTGACACTGCGCAGGCTCCGCCCCGGCTCCGCCCCCTCCCTTCTCCGACCTCTCCGTTGACACTGCGCAGGCTCCGCCCCGGCTCCGCCCCCTCCCTTCTCCGACCTCTCCATTGACACTGCGCAGGCTCCGCCCCGGCTCCGCCCTCCCGCCGCCCCAGCCCTCTCCGCTGGCTTTACGCTGGCCCTCCTGCTCCCCGCGCGCCGCCAGCCATGGTGACTCTGGGGCTGTCCAGGGTGGACGACGCCGTGGCCGCCAAGCACCCGGTGAGAGAGCCGAGCTAGCCCACGGGCCCCGGGCCTCAGACGCTGAGCTGGGCGGGAGGCTGGGTGTGCGGGCGGTGGGGTGCCCCCGTCGGGGAGGAGGGAGGGAAGGGAAACCCTCTTGCTGTAGGGTCGGGTGTCCTTGGTGGGTATAGGGGGAGGGGAAGGTATCCCAGCCCCCAAGGTGTCACTGCGGCAAGTCCTCGCCCCCCACGGCCAGAACGTGCCCAAAGGAGGGACAAGGGGCGGTGAAGGAAGAGGGATCGGGGACCTGAGCCTTCCCCCTCCACACCCCCAGGGACTCGGGGAGTATGCTGTGTGCCAGTCAAAGGCCTTCGTAAAGGGCGTTCTCACCTTTGTCACAGGTACGCTGGGTCCAGGTGTCGGGGGAGTGGAGCGGCCTCGCCCTCCTGCCTTACCCTGACTTCCCAGGAGGTGGCGCCAAGTCACCTGGCCGCAGGGTGGAACCGGGTTGTACGGGGGGCCGACGGGTGCCCTCAGACCGCACCAGGGTCCCGAGCACCAGGGTCCCGAGCACCAGGGTCCCGAGCCGGAAGCGGCTGGCTGACGGGGCCTTGGTCTTGGCAGGCACCGGTGCAGCCTTCGGCCTGCAGATGCTTATACACAGGAAGTTTGCGTGCCCCTTGCGGTGGACCGTGCTGGTGGCCGTGGGTGGGTACCCGACGGCCGGTGCCTGGGGCCCCTGGACGGCACCCGACTTGCCAGTGGTGACTCTGGCTCTTCAGCGGGGGTGGGTTCTCCTCGGGGTGGAGGGCTGTTGTTGGGGCATCCCTACCCTCCAGGGATGGGTCCCCAGTCTTAGTGCTTGAGCCCACCCACCACTGTCTGCAGAAGTAGTCTGTGCCCAGGCTGAGGCCTCCAGCCTGCCTGCCCCCAACTGTCCCCACTCCTACTGTCTCCACCTGCCCCTACCTGCTCCCAGCTGTCTCTATTTGCCCCCACCCGACCCCACCTGCTCCCACCTACCCCCACCTGCTCCCACCTGTTCCCAATTGCTCCCATCTATCTCTATGTGCCCCCACCTGCTCTCAGCTACCCCTACTTGCTGCCGCCTGTTCTCACCTGTCTCTACTTGTCTCCACCTGCCCCCAACCTCTCTCAGTCACAGGCTCAGTGGCCAGCTACGGGGTGACACGAGTGGAGACCCAGAAATGCAGCAACCTCTGGCTCTTCCTGGAGACAGGGCAGCTCCCCAAAGATGCAGGCACAGGTGAGATGGCCGGGGGAGTGGGGATTAGCACCTGAGGCTCCGGTGCCCAGGAGCCCCAAGCTGGACCTTGCCCCTTAATGGACAACAGAGTAGAAGGAGGCAGACCCAGAGGGGGTGGGGTACAGAGTACAGGCAGGGTCACGTAGCCATTACGGACACCCCAAGAAGACCAGCTGGGGGGTGGGGCTCTGTGTCAAGCACCAACAGGACTGATTCAGACCTGGGTCCGCTTTCTGCTTTTCTTCTTGCCACAGAAAAATTGGTACTGGGACCCCTAACTCTGGGGTCCATGTGATCCCAGCTGCCTCCCTGTGTCTTTTACAGATCAGCACAGCTAGGAGAGACCCAGTGGGGGTTCAGAAGGTCCAGAGAGAGAATCCAGGAACACAGCCCTCAGCACCTCCTGCTGCCCCAGCCTGGCCCTCCCTACCTCGCACAGACCCTCACCATGCCCTATGGGCCCCACGAATGTCCCCTGCACACACACGTGGCCAGGTCCCACACACCTGTGAAGACTCCTGTGGCTCAAGCCGGGTTCCTGCCCAGGAGATCAGACCAGAAAGGGCTGTCCCCTGGGGTGGTGTTGGCCTCCAGAAACATGGTCGACATCTTGAGCCAAGACTACCGTGGCCTGTGGTGCTTCTGGGGGCAGCAGCTCTGGGGAGCGGTGAGGGGGCCTTCTGCAGTCTCCTGTGCCTCTGGTACCCCCATCTGGCTCCTGCATCCCCAGGAAGTCAGAAGTGACAGCTGGTGTTGGGGGTTTCAGGGCCAGTAAACAGCTTCTCTATTTTCCAGCCTGAGCTCTAAACCAGCAGAGAAACAAAAGAGTAAGATTACGACGCCGTTGCTATTGCAGGGTATCTGTCTTAGTCATCTAGTGCTGTTCTAACAGAAATACCACAAGTGGATAGCTTTAACAAAGAGAATTTATTCTCTCACAATCTAGGAGGCTAGAAGTCTGAATTCAGGGTGCCAGCTCCAGGGGAAGACTATCTCTGTCTGTCAGCTCTGGGGGAAGGTCCTTGTCATCAATCTTCCCTGGTCAGGGAGCTTTTCAGCACAGGAGCTCCAGTCGAAAGGTTGTGCTGTTCTCCTAACCCTTGTTTCTCGGTGGTATGAAGTTCCCATGTCTCTCTGCTTGCTTTTTTCTCTTCTATCTCAAAAGAGATTGGCTTAAGAGACAATGTAATCTTGTAGATTGAGTCCTGCCTCATTAATATAACTGCTGCTAATCCCACCCCATTAACATCATACATACGTATGACGCGAATATGTTTTACATGTGGCAAGGGCAGAATTTTGGGGGCCAAAGAGTGGAATGTCATGAATTGAATTGTGTCTCCCAAAAATGTCAACTTGGCTGAGCCGTGATTCTCAATATTGTGTGATTGTCCACCATCTTGTCACCTGATATGATTTTCTTATGTGTTGTGGATCCTACCTCTATGGTGTTAATGAGACAGGATTAGAGTTATGTTAATGAGTTAGGACTCAACCTGATTAGATTGCGTCTTAAGCCAGTCTCTTGAGATACAGAAGAGAGAAATGAGCGGAGAGACACCAGACCTCATACAACCAAGAAAGCAAGTCCGGAGCAGAGCACATCCTTTGGACCTAGGGTTCCTGCATGGAAAAGCTTCTAGACCGGGGGAAGATTGATGACAAGGACCTTCCCCCAGAGCCAACAGAGAAAAATCCCTCCCCTGGAGCTGGCACCCTGAATTCAGACATCTAGCCTACTAGACTATGAAAGAATAAATTTCTGTTTGTTAAAGCGATCCACACGTGGTGTTTCTGTCATAGCAACACTGGGTAACTAAGACACATACGTGTAGATACCCATTGACGTTGAGTTGATTCCAGCTCACAGTGACCCTATAGGACAGAGTAGAACTGTCCCACGGAGTTTCCAGGAGCAGTTGGTGGATTTGAATTGTCAGCCTTTTGGTTAGCAGCCCATTGCTTAACAACTGTGCCACCAGTGCTAGTAGGATTTACAGCACATGGGAAAATCACATCAAATGACAAAATACTGGGAATCGCGGACTAGCTAAGTTGACACATATTTTTTGGCGGAATACAATTCAATCCATAGGCTGAGTTCTCTAGAGAAGCAAAACCAGTGAAGTGTATAGAGAGAGAGAGAGAAAGAGATTCATGTCAGGAAATGGCTCACATGGTTGTAGAGGCTGTAGAGTCCCAAGTTCATGGGTCAGGCATCAGGCTGGAGGCTTCTCCTGACTCACGTAACCGCAGGGGCTGATGAACCCAAGATCCACAGGTTAGATGGCAGGATGCTGACTCAAGTCCCAAGAACTGAAGGTCAGATGATGGTAAGCCAGATGCAGGATTCAAAGCAAAGCAAAAGCCAGTGAGTGAGCTTTGCCAGAAAGTCTGTGTGTTGAATACATGCCACATCCCCAAGGAAACACCCTTTCGGTTCATTGGCCGCTGATAGCATATCTCATCATGGAGGTGATTATATCAGATCTCATCGTGGAGATGATTACTTCATTACATAACTGCCAAACCACTGAGAATCATGGCCCAGCCAAGCTGACGCACAACCTTAACCATCACAGAATTGGACACTCCCACCTGCTCAGGTAGCCCTGTTGGACACTGAGGCCTTTCTGCATGGCGGTCTGTGTCTGTAAAGGTGGCATGGAGGAGCAGAGCAGAATGTATGTAGCCCCACCTATAGCCTGGTTTCCAAGAGACAAGGGAGAAGGAGTGGCTGGGCTAACCCACCTGGTTATTATTCCAAACTCACCAATCAGATTAAGGCACTTCTCTCCAGGGGAGGGGCGGGTGAGGAGCACAGAGAAACCAAAAAACCTGTTCATGTGCTGCCATGCTGACCCCCTGTGTGGGCCAGTTTTTCAATGGTTGTGACCTTGGAGAAGTAAAAAAGTAAACTTTTTGCTCAAGCCCGTCTAAGTGGATTCCAATGGCTAACCCTTTTTTTTTTCCTTTTTTCTTTTTGTGTGCTTTAAGTGAAAGCTTACAGCTCAAGTTAACTTCTCACACAAAAATTTCTACACATATTGTTTTGTGACGTTAGTTGCAATCCCTGCAATGTGACAGCACTGTCCACCTTCCACCCTGGGTTCCCTGTGTCCATTCAGCCAGTTCCTGTCCCTTCATGCCTTCTCATCCTGTCTCCGGACAGGAGCCACCCATTTGGTCTCCTGTATCTGATTGAACCAAGAAACACACTTCTCACAAGCATTATTTTCGTTTTGTTTTCCTGTCTAATCCTTGTCTGAAGAGTGGGCTCCATGAATGGTTTTAGTTCTGGGTTAACAGAGTGTCCAGGGGCCATAGTTTCAGGGGTTCCTCCAATGTTTGTCAGACCATGAAGTCTGGTCTTTTTACATGAATTTGAGTTCTGCTCCACACTTTTCTCCTGCTCCGTCTAGGATTCTCTGTTGTGTTCCCTGTCAGGGCCCAACCACCAACCTCTTGGTTAGTAGCCAAGTGCTTAACTGCACCACCCAGGGATGCCAACAGAGCCAGCCTTTTGGAGCTCTGCATATAAAATGCAAACTCAAGAGCCGGCAAGACTACCCCGCCTCACCTACACCCTACAAGAGGAAGAGGCAGAGATTGTACAAAATCTTGGCAAACCCAATGTCCCTTACAGCTGATGTCTACAGGCACACACAGCTCAGGCCCGTGCTGCTCCAGCCCCTGCTTTGTCCCTATTCCTGTCCCTCAAAAGAATATTTATTGGGGCACCAGGGAATCTGTTGAAAGAAGTGCAACATGAGAGAAAGTCCACTATAACAGTGGCTTAACCAAGCTAGGGTTTTATTTTTCTTTCATGTAGAAGACCAAGTGGGCAGTCGAGGGCAGATGCGCGTTCAGGAACTCAGGCTCCATTTAGCGTGTTCTCCACTGTCACATCGTCCAAGATGGCTGCAGCAGCTGTCACATGGTCACTTCTGATGCAAGGAAGCCTAGGAAATACGGCCCTGTATCCCCCCAAAACAAGTATTATAAATCCTAACTCCTATGTCTGTGGTTGAAGGAGCCCTGGTGACGCAGTGGTTAAGCACTCACCACTAACCAAAAGGCTGGCAGTTCAAATCCACCAGCAGCTCCATGGGAGAAAGATGTGGCAGTCCACTTTCATGAAGATTACCAAACCCTTAGATGGGCAGTATCACAACAGACCCAACTGAAATTAAAAGAATCATAACAGAATACTATGAAAACTCGTACTCCCAACAAATTTGAAAACCTACAGGAAACAAGCAAATTTCTAGACATGTACTACCTACCTAAACTAACACAATTAGGTAGAACAACTAAATAAACCTATAACAAGAAGAGATGGAAAACGTAATAGAAAAAAGCCCTGGCCCTGACAGCTTCACTGGAGAATTCTATCAAACCTTCAGAGAAGAGTTAACGCCACTACTACTAAAGGTATTCCAGAGCATGGAAAAGGACAGAATACTCCCAAACTCATCCTATGAAGCCGGCATAACCCTGATACCAAAACCAGAAAAAACACCAAAAAAAAAAAAAAATTGCAGACCAATATCCCTCATGAACATAGATGCAAAAATCTTCAACAAAATTCTAGCCAATAGAATTCAACAACATATCAAAAAAATGATTCACCATGACCAAGTGGGATTCATACCAGGTATGCAGGGATGGTTCAAAATTAGAAAAACAATGTAATCCATCACATAAATAAAACCAAAGACAAGAACCAATTGATCTTATCAACTGAGGCAGAAAAGGCATTTGACAAAGTCCAGCACCCATTCATGAAGATTGTTGTTGTTGTTAGGTGCCGTTGAGTTGGTTCCAACTCCTGGTAACCCTACATACCACAGAAGGAAACACTGCCCGGTCCTACACCAGCCTCACAATCATTGTTATGCTTGAGCCCGTTGCAGCTGCTGTGTCAATCCATCTCGTTGAGGGTCTTCCTCTTTTTCGTTGACCCTGTACTTTACGAAGCATGATGTGCTTCTCCAGGGACTGATCCCTCCTGACAACACGTCCAAAGTATATAAGATGCAGTCTAACCATCCGTGCTTCTAAGGAGCATTCTGGTTGTATTTCTTCCAAGATGGATTTGTTCGTTCTCCTGGTAGTCCATGCTATATTCAATATTCTTTGCCAACACCACAATTCAAAGGCATCAATTCTTCTTCGGTCTTCCTTATTCACTGTCCAGGTTTCACATGCATATGATACAATTGAAAATACCATGGCTTGGGTCAGGTGCACCTTAGTCTTCAAGGTGACATCTTTGCTTTTTTTCAATACTTTAAAGAGGTCTTTGCAGCAGTTTTGCCCATTGGAATGTGTTTTTTGATTTCTTGAATGCTGCTTCCATGGACATTGATTGTGGATGCAAGTAAAATGAAATCATTGACAACTGCAATCCTTCCTCCGTTTATCATGAAGTAGCTTTTTGGTCCAGTGGTGAGGATTTTATGTTGAGGTGTAATCCATACTGAAGGCTGTGGTCTTTGATCTTCATTAGTAAGTGCTTCAGGTCCTCTTCACTTTCAGCAAGCAAGGTTGTATTATCTGCATAACGCAAGTTGTTAATGAGTCTTCCTCCAATCCTGATGCCCCATTCTTCTTCATATAATCCAGGTTCCTGGATTATTTGCTTAGCATACAGATTGAACAGGTATGGTGAAAGAATACAACCCTGACGCACACCTTTCCTGACTTTAAATCACTCCTTGTTCTGTCCGAACAACTGCCTCTTGATCTATGTACAGATTCCTCATGAGCACAATTAAGTGCTCTGGAATTTCCATTCTTCACAATGTTATCCATAATTGGTTATCATCCACACAGTCGAATGCCTTTGCATAGTCAATAAAACACAGGTAAACATCCTTCTGGTATTCTCTGCTTTCAGCCAGGATCCATCTGACATCAGCAATGATATCACTGGTCCCATGTCCTCTTCTGAAACCGGCCTGAATTTCTGGCAGTTCCCTGTTGATACACTGCTGCAGCTGCTTTTGAATGATCTTCAGCAAAACTTTGCATGTGTGTGATATTACTGACATTGTTCAATAACTTCCGCATTCAGTTGGATCACCTTTCTTGAGAATAGGCATAAATAGGGATGGCTTCCAGTCAGCTGACCAGGTAGCTGTCTTCCAAATTTCTAGACATAGACAAGTGAGCACCTCCAGTGCTGCATCTGTTTGTTGAAACATCTGAATTGATACTCCATCAATTCCTGGAGCCTTGTTTTTTGCCAATGCCTTCAGTGCAGCTTGGACTTCTTCCTTCAGTACCATCGGTTCCTGATCATATGCCACCTCTTGAAATGGTTGAATGTCGACCAGTTCTTTTTGGTATAATGACTGTGTGTATTTCTTCCATCTTGTTTTCATGCTTCCTGTGTCGTTTAATATATTTCCCGTAGAATCCTTCACTATTGCAACTTGTGGCTTGCATTTTTTCTTCAGTTCTTTCACCTTCAGAAACGCCGAGTGTGTTCTTCCCTTTTGGTTTTCCATCTCCAGCTCTTTGCAAATGTCATTATAATACTTTACTTTGTCTTCTCGAGCCACCCTTTGAAATCTTCTGTTCATTTCTTTTACTTCATCATTTCTTCCTTTTGCTTTAGCTGCTAGATGTTCGATAGCAAGTTTCAGAGTCTCCTCTGACATCCATTTTGGTCTTTTCTTTCTTTCCTGTCTTTTCAATGACCTCTTCCTTTCTTCATGTGGTTGAAGGAGTATGGTGTCCTTGATGTCATTCCACAACTCGTCTGGCCTTCAGTCATTAGGGCTCAACGCTTCAAATCTATTCTTGAGATTGTCTCTAAATTCAGGTGGGATATACTCCAGGTCATATTTTGGCTCTTGTGGACTTGCTCTAATTTTCTTCAGTTTCAACTTGAATTTGCGTAAGAGCAATTGATGGTCTGTTCCACAGTTGGCCCCTGGCCTTGTTCTGACTGATGACATTGAGCTTTTCCACCACCTCTTTCCACAGAAGTAGTCGATTTGATTCCTGTGTATTCCTTCTGGCGAGGTCCATGTGTATAGTCACCGTTTATGTTGGTGAAAAAAGATATTTGCAATGAAGAAGTCATCGGTCATGCAAAATTCTATCATTCCATCCCTGGCATTGTTTCTATCACCAAGGCCATATTTTCCAACTACTGATCCTTCTTCTTTGTTTCCAACTTTCATATTTCAATCACCAGTAATTATCAATGCACCCAGATTGCAAGTTTGATCAATTTCAGACTGCAGAAGCTGAAAAATATCTTCAATTTCTTCATCTTTGGCTTTAGTGGTTGGTGCTTAAATTTGAATAGTAGTCGTATTAACTGGTCTTCCTTTTAAAAGTATGGATATTATCCTATCACTGACAGCGTTGTACCTCAGGCTAGATCTTGAAACGTTCTTTTTGAGGATGAATGCAACACCATTCCTCTTCGAGTTGTCATTTCCAGCATAGTAGACTATGTGATTGTCCAATTCAAAATGGTCAATACCAGTCCATTTCAGCTCACTAATGCCTAGGATATCGATGTTTATGCATTCCATTTCATTTTTGACGATTTCTAATTTCCCTATATTCATACTTCGTACATTCCAGGTTCTGATTATTAATGGATGTTTGCAGCTGTTTCTTCTCATTTTGAGTCATGCCACATCAGCAAATGAAGGTCCCGAAAGCTTTACTCCATCCACATCATTAAGGTCGACTCTACTTTGAGGAGGCAGCTCTTCCCCAGTCATCTTCTGAGAGCCTTCCAACCTGGGGGGCTCATCTTCAAGGACTATATCAGACAATGTTCTGCTGCTATTTATAAGGTTTTCACTGGCTAATGCTTTTCAGAAGTAGACTGCCGGGTCCTTCTTCCTAGTCTGTCTTAGTCTGGAAGCTCAGCTAAAACCTGTCCTCCATGGGTGACCCTGCTGGTATCTGAATACCAGTGGCATAGCTTCCAGCATCACAGTAACACTCAGGCCCCCATAGTACCACAAACTGACAGACACATGGGGGATGAAGATTACCAAACCCAAACAAACCAAACCCACTGCCATAAAGTTGATTCCAACTCATAGTAACCCACAGGGCAGAGTAGAACTGCCCCATAGTATTTCCAAGGCTGTAATCTTTACAGCAACATCTTTCTTCCACAGAATGGCTGGTGGGCTCAAACCATCCACCTTTAGGTTAGCAGTGGAGCACTTTAACCACTGCACCACGAGGGCTTCTTCCATAAAGATTATTACAACCTTGGAAATCCTATGGAGCTGTTCGGGGCTTGAACTGGGTTGTTCCAGTTCGAACACCTGCTGAGAATTTGTATTTCTAACAAGCAAGCATGGTGAGACTTGGTCTCGTGTATTTGGACTCGTTATCAGAAGGGACCAGTCCCGGGAAAAGGACACCATGATTGGTAAAGTAGAAGGCCAGAAAAAGAGAAGAAGACCCTCAAAAAAGTGCATTGACATATTGGCTGCAACAACGGGCTCAAGCATAGCAACAATTGTGAAGATGGCACAGGACTGGGCACTGTTTTGTGGTGGTGTACATGGGGTTGCTATGAGCTGGGACCGACTCCATGGCATCTAACAACAATAACAACATGTTTATGTTGGCAGTATTAGTGTAGTGTGTCTTAAATCAGTCTCTTCGGAGATATAAAAAGAGCAGGTTGCGAAAGCGAGGAAGCAAGCTAGGAGAGATGGGGAAGAGAGACACCAAGCCATAGGAAGGTGCCTGAGGAACAGAAGCTCTAAAGAGGCGAGGACCTTCTCTGAGAACCAACAGAGAGAGAAAGCCGTCTCCTAGAGCTGGCATCCTGTATTCAGACTTCTAGCCTCCTAAACCATGAGAAAACAAATTTCTGTTTATTAAAGCCACCCACCTGTGGTGCTTTTGTTGTAACAGCGCTAGATAACTAAGACACTAACGTTCAGGGGTTCTGTATCTGAGGAAGGGGACAATGGGTATTGAGGGACAGTGAACAGACTGCCTCAGCCTCACACCAATCTATCCTGGGGAGGACAAGAGAGGAGGAGGTGGGCTGACCACACCCAGGGCAGAGTCTTCACAACGCAGGAGGGTAGAGCCTGGGCTTGGATTGTTGGACCAGACTGGACTTTTTTTTTAAATAGACTTTAATTTTTACAGCATTTTTAGGTTTACAGAAAAATTGCACAGAAAGCACAGAGTCCCCATATAAGCACGGTTCCTGCCATTATTAACATCTGGTATTCATTTGTCACAGCTGGTGAACCAACACTGATACGTTCTCATTGACAAATGCCCATAGTTGACATCAGGCTCATTCTGCCTGTACAGGACTGTGGGTGGTGATGAATACACAATGTCTTATACCTGCCATTACAGTGTCACATAGTGTCACTGTCCTAGAAGCACCCTGGGCTCCACTTGCTCATCCCTTGGCTCCCACCCCTGGAGCCCCTGGCAATCACTGTCTCTTTAGCTTTGCCTTTTCCAGAGTGTCCAGTGCTTGGACTCACACAGTGTGTAGCCTTTTCAGACTGGCTCCTTTCACTTAGCAATGTGCATTGAAGCTTCCTCCGGGTCTTTTTATGGCCTGAGAGCACATTTTTTGTATCGCTGAATGAACTGACTTTTTAAAAATGGAAAATGACCAGAAAAGTAAGGGACTTGTGCATGAGGTCACTAAAAGGCAAGGCGGGTGCTGTAACAGCACACCATTGAAGGCCATGATTGGGGAAAAATAACCCCAACCATGTATGCCCCTAAAGTCCCAGGAAGCTGGAAGTGCACGGAGATGAGGAAAACACTCTTCTGGAGTAAGTGCCATCTGAACCAAGGCCCAGGAGCCCCAGGGAGGCAGGGGGACAGGGCGGGCTGCCGGTAGCTGGCAGAGGTCAGGATGGGGAAGGGGTAGGGTATTGAGGCACAGGCTGGGGTCTCATGAGCCAGGTCACCCAGGGCTTCTGAGTTTGAACATGGGGGTGGGCAATGGAGAGTCCCTGAGGCAATTACGGTTGGAATAGTTAGGAATTTCTGTCTTGCCGATTTGTGGAGGAGAGCCTGGAGCTGTGGTGGGGGCGGGGCAGGGAGGCACAGGGGTGCGGATGTGAGGTGCGGTGCCAAATCATCACACGAATCACCCCCATGTGGAAGTAAGAGGCACCTCAACCGAGGCAGAGCTCCTGAGCAGTCTGTACAGTGTCCTGGGTATGACCCCAGGTGTGACTCCTGGGAGCAGAGGGTGGGGGTGGGGCAAGGCAGGCCTGGCATTCCAGGTTCCCTGGGCGTGGAGGACCCGGCACACATCACAATGGGCTGGAGAGGCCCGGGATTATCTGAGCCAGCAGAGCGGAGGGTGGGCGTGCAGAGAGCACTTGAGGACCCCGGGAGCCGCCATGAAGATGTATAAGGAAGGGGATATGGAGGAACAGATCCAGGAGCTGAAGACCATCACACGGCTCCAGGGTAGGCCAGCTGCTGGAATTGCCCGCTGGCTGCTGCCCCAGGCGCAGGACTTTCCATTGTAAAGCTGGGACGGCCCGGGACAAGTGGGGCTAGTGGGTTACCCTAGCGCCCTCCCCAAAACAGGGCAGGGGGTGATCAAAGGGCCCTGCCATGTACAGGCTCTGGGGAGTACTGGGGGTTCAGGCGGGCCTGTGAGTTTAAGAGCGTTACGGTCCCAAAGGCAGAGAGGACAGGAAGGCAAGCACCTGCTTCTGCAGAGAGGATGACATCCTGACCCCCCCCCCAGGCCAAGTCCTCCCAGGACACCCAATTGCTGGGTAGTGCCCCTAGTCCCAGTCGTCTCCACACCTGGGAGTCCCTTGCCAGGCCCTTAGCCCACACCCTGTCCTCTCCCTGCCCCCAGAGCAGTGCCGGGCGCTGCAGATTCAGTCCGTCAAAGAGAAGACGGTCAAGAACAAGGCAACCATGGCGCTCCTACGTGACAACATCCGCCACGGAGCCCAAGAGTGGGCTCTGGCCAAGAAGGTGCTGACCCCTCACACCCCATTGGCTGGGGTGGGGCAGGCACGTGCAGAAGCAGCCGCCCATACACACACACAGGGACGGCAGCACCTCATTTCTGGAGCCAGGGCATCTCGGGGAGAGGCTCCTTAGCATTGGTCCCGGGGCTCCAGTCACTCCCCGGACGACCCAGCATCCGTTAGGGCAGGCTGGCCGAGAAGCAGTCCCGTCCTGGGCCACCCCCTACAGCAGGGCCCCTCTGGCTCTGTGGTCAGGAGGGGAGGCCTGGGCCCTCCTCTCCGGCCGTCAGCTCTGAGCCGGAATGGCCGGGATGGGATCCTGTAGCTGTCTGCTCCCTGCGGCCCCCGGAGCAGAGGTTTAGCCGCTGGGCTGGCAGAGAACAGACGAGCCCCTGGGCAACAGGCGCAGGGGTGCGACGCAGAGGGCCCTCCCTGGCTCAGCCGCCGCCTTTCCGCAGTACGACCACTGGACCATCTCCAAGGCCTGCGGGACCGACCTGCCCGTGCGGCTGGCTCACTGCCGCTGCACCATGGAGGCAAGGAGACAGGAAGGGGAGCCCTCAGCCCTGCGCATTCCGTGCCTTCCGCCCCCCGCAGTGGGGGTGCGGGGCAGCCCCCGACCTCAGGGATCCCTGACGCCCCGCGGCTTCTTCAGCCGGGGCCCTCAGCGAGCGCCGCGCACCATGAGCGGCCGTGCCCTCCTCGACCCAGGTGGCGCGGGAGAAGCTGTGCAAGTACGTCTTCGACCGCGTGAACGTACACAACGTGCTGGTCCACCTGGTGCGGCGGCGCGGGCAGAAGCTGGAGAGCATGCGGCTGGAGCTCGCCAGTCTGGAGGGCCAGCCCGACGCCACCAAGGAGGAGCTGCGGCTGCTGCAGGTGCGCCCGCGAGGGTGGGGCGGGGCTCCGGAGCAGGGGCGGGGCTCCACGCGCAGGGGCGGGGCTCCGCGGGAGGGGAGGGGCTCCATGAGCAGGGGCGGGGCTCCGCGGGAGGGCGGGGCTCCGGAGCAGGGGCGGGGCTCCACGCGCAGGGGCGGGGCACCTGGAAGGGCGGGGCTCCGTGGGGCTGGACGGGTACGACCCCCTGGGAAGAGCGCCGAGGTCGAACGCCCTGTGGCTCAGTTTCCTGCTCCTCCCTGGTAAGTGCCCCCCGAGCATGCTGCCCCGCGCCCTCGGCACCCCCATCGTGCTCCCCCGCGCCCTCGGCCCCTGGAGCGTGCTCCCTCGTACCCTCCGGCCTCCCCAGATCATCCGCCAGCTGGAGAACAACATTGAAAAGACCATGATCAAAATCACCACAAGCCAGAACATCCACCTGCTGTATGTGGGCCTGCTGGAATATCTGAAGAAAGTGAGCCCCCCTTACCGGCCACGCAGCCCTCCTCTGCACCCCAAATCCCAGGGAGCCCCTCTGGCCATGAGAAGTGGGGGTCTCAGGCCCCAGGCCTCCAGCCCTTGTCCAGGGAGCACCGCCTAATTGGAGTCCCCACCACTATCCTCAACGCTCACACAGTCTGGGGGAGGAGGGTAGGGGGCAGGCCAGGTCCCCTGAGTGTGGGATGGTAGAACTGCAGGAGGGCCAGCTCTGTGCCCACCTACCTGGCCTTTCACCATAGGAGCTGGCAGAATACCCCACACAGCTGGACAAACTGCAAAACCTTGTGGTCAGATACTGCTCGGAGCTATCAGACATGACAGTTCTGTCCCGAGATGCCATGATGATCACGGACGAGGTCAAGGTGAGCTACAGGTCCTAGTGCTGGAGGCCTCCAGGGTCATCCCAGATCTGTCCAGCATGGGGGAAATGTAGCGGCTGCCCCTCAGCCTCTGCTCAGGCACCCCCGCTCCCCATAACCTGGACAGAGGATTCTACTGGGATCACACAGGAGACATCACACAGGAGACACGAGGCAGGGGTAGGGTGGAGAGAATGGGTCTGGCTGGGGATGGGGTCCCTCACTCACCCACTGTGTGCCAAGGCCCCTGCAGGGCTCCGCGGAGACGGCAGCGACCGAGGCAGGCACGGTCCCTGTTGACATGTCCTGGGGCTGCCGTAACAAAAAATACCACAAGCACGTGGCTTTAAAGGACAAAAATTTATTTTTTCACAGTTCTATAAGTTTCACGTCCAAATCGGGGTCTCAGCTGTGTCGGTTCATTCTGTGGGTACCTCTTCCAGTTTCTGGTGTCTCCAGCAACCCTTGGTGTTCCTTTGCTCATAGGTGCTTCTGTGTCTTCCCCTGCGTGTGTCTGTTCTGCTGTTTTTATAGGACACCACTCAGAAGCGATTAGGTTTAGGACCCACCTTATTCCAGTATGACTTAATTAACATAAAAAAAGAAAACCCCTATTTTTAAGCAGTGTCATATTCACAGGTACAGGGTTAGGACTTCAACACATAGTTGGGAAGAGGGGGACACAATTCAATCCGTAGCAGCCAGTGTTTCATGAGTGTATGAGCGTTTTAGGAAGAAACAGTTGGCTGACAGTGAAGATGAGGTCTGACAGCTGGCTGCTGGACTTTGTGCCCTGGGAGTCCACTGGTCACCTTGGTGGGACAGACCACCCCACACTTCCCTCTGTCCCCAGATGAACATGAGCCAAGCAGAGGCATCCTTCATCGAAGAGCGGAGGGCACGGGAGAACCGGCTCAACCAGCAGAAGAAGCTGATTGACAAGATCCACACCAAGGAGACCAGTGAGAAATACCGGCGGGTGAGGCCCAGCCCCTCACCCCATGCAGCCAGGGAGTGAGCAGACTCAGCTCAGGGCACCCCTGGGTCCACTCCCCTGTGGGGACTGCTGCTCACTCTCCTTTCCCCTGCAGGGCCGGCGGGACCTGGATTTCCCCTCCAACTTGATGAGCACAGAGGGCCTGAAAGGTGAGTACTTGGCTCTGCCCATCCCACGAGCATCTGGAGAGGTCACCCAGCCACATCCCCCAGAAGGCCAGGTGTAAGCCATGGTCACCAGCAAGGGAGACAGATAAGCCCCTGCTTCTCCCTGGCTGCACCCAAAGAGGCCAGAGCCAAATGGCCACACACACACTGGGATGCGACTGCTCCCAGGCTCTGGGCCACATGTGGCTGAGCTTCAGGCATATGTAGATACTGTCCACCAGCTCCCCAGGGCCCGGTCACCCAGTGAGTCCTCAGAAAGGATGAGTTCCTTGGGCCCCGGGCCTGTCTCCAAGCAAGAAGCACCAAGCTGACCTGGGGCATTCCTGAAGGACTGGACCGAGGACAGGTGTCTTAGCCAAGGTTCTCTAGAGAGACAGAATCAGTGAGATGGATGAATAGGCAGACAGACAGATAGATACATAGACAAAGACTGATTGATTTTAAGGAATTGGCTCACACGATTATGATTGTGGGAATTCTGGCAAGTCCAAAATCCGTAAGACCAGGCAACAGGCTGGAGACTTCTGCAGGCTTGTGTCACAAACCCATGGGTCAAGTGACAGAAAGAGTGAACAGAGAAATTCTACCAAAGTACCTATTTACAGTCTGGAGGCAGAACACACCCTGAGGAAACTCCCTTTTTGCTCTAAAGGCTTCAGCTGACTGGATGAGGCCCACCCACATTGTAGAGGGTCATCTGCTTTACTTGAGCCCAGATGATTAAATCACACATAACTGCTACAGAACAGCCACTAGACTAGCGCTTGCCCAAACAACTGTGCACCAGAGTCCAACCACGTGGACACATAAAACACCATCACAAGGAGGGCAGGTCACCTGGCTCCTAGGTTCCAGGACCTTGGGGTGTCCTCCCTGGAAACCCAAGCACGTATGGAAGCTTCTGGGGGCCTGGCGCCTGTGCCCTTGCAACATCCCTGCACACCAGCTGCCCATTGCACTCTGCTCTGCCCAGTGAAGCGAAAGGAGACCTCCAAAGCTGACATTGAATACCAAGCGGATGTGACCACGATGGTGGAGCGTGTGAAGAGTGCCGTGCGCTGCTCCCACCTCTGGGTAAGGCCCTGGCTCTCCCTGGGTGGGGTGAAGGGCCAGTGAGGTCTGGCCCAGCCCCAGGCCCCGGCCGATTGGGTCTGCAGGTCCTCTGAAATGGGCACAGAAAGCTGCACCCTCTGGGCCTCTCTGGCATGCAGGAAACGGCCAGTGGGGCAGTTCAGCATAGAGGCTACCCCGGGACATGTTTGGGGCACCTGAGCACCATTCCAGGGCCACGCAGAGCTTGCTCAGTGGAGGCTCCAAGCACCGAGGGCCCAGCCTTTCTCTCCCACTCTGGCCTTGTCCCAAACTGCTGGAATCACAGGAGCAGCTGCCTCTCCATCCCTCCCCGCCCCTCTTATTTTTGTCGAGTCTGGGTTATCACCCTTACACCCTGAGTTTCCATTGCCGGCCCTGACGTGAGCTTGTCCATGCTCGGACAAGCGACCCAAAGCACCTGGATGTCTCAACGTAGTCTCCTCATCTGCGAGAGGCCATCTGCCCTCTCTGAGGTGTTAGGAGCCTCTCGTGCAGTGGCACATGGGAGGCACCCTGCCAGGGGCTGACCCCAGCAAGCCCTGGGTGCGCGGCAATGGGTGACCCCGTGACCCAGCCTGGAGCACAGAGGCAGCCCTGGCACTGGAGAGGGCCATGCCTCCTCAGCTCATTCCTGCTTCTCTCCCCGCTGGACTGGCCAGGACATCGCTGGCCGGTTCCTGGCACAGAGGAACACGGAGGAGAACCTGGAGCTGCAGATGGAGGACTGTGAGGAGAGGCGGAAGCAGCTGGAAGCCTTGATGAAGAAGCTGGAGCTGGAGCAGGCGATGCTCAAGTTCCGCCAGATGCCGGGCTCTGTCAGGTACCCCAGGGAGGTGTCCCGAGGGTGAGGGCTGACTGCTAGCACCCGCGGACAGCCCCTGTGGCCAGGGACCAGATGCCGGGCTCCGTCACGTACCCCAGGGAGGTGTCCCAGGGGTGAGGGCTGACTGCTAGCACCCGCGGACAGCCCCTGTGGCCAGGGACCAGGCTTGCTCCTTGCGAGCCTGTGAGCACCCTGTGAGGGAAGCCCAGCCAGGGACCCGCACTGGCCTACACTGGGGCTCCTGAGCCCCTAAATGTAGCACGGCATTCACCCTCAGCTCCTGCACCCCCACCGTCCTCACAGCTTTGCGTCCCTTGAGAATAAGATGAAGGACATGCTCAAAGAGGAGGAAGATCGGCTCCAGCTGGCCCTCAGCAACGTTAGCAAGAGCCAGAAGCTCCTGCTGACCATCCAGACTGGCGTCGACAACCTCTACATTCGGCTCATCGGCATCGCCACGCCACCTGGCCAGGTGCCTGCCTGGGGAGGAGCCACCCCCACCGAGAGGGTCGTGGAGTGGGCCCAGCGGGCATCAGACCCTCCTCTTGCCCACAGAAAGAAGCTGTGGTCTCCAACCCCCTAGATGTGTACAGCAAGCTGGCGTATTGCGAGAGGAAGCTCATGTACCTGGTGGACAGAGTGCAGATGCTGACCAAGACTGAGGAGGTAGCCTGTCTGGGAGGTGAGCCTCGAGCCCACCACCCGCTGTGGACCTACAAAGCTGAGGGAGTTCTGCATGCCTGCAGGTTGGCACGAAGGTGAGGGACATCCTGGAGTCCTCCACGCTGAAGGAGAAGCAGAACACCAAGATCAGCTTTGAGGACCTGGAGGAGGATGTGATAGGTATGGGCCGGCCAGAGCGAGGCCAGGGTGGGGGGCTCGCGGCCGGGGGCGGGTTTGGCTGCCTGCAGTCTGGCCGGAGCGTGGACCAGGCTGGAGCGGGACGAGACCCCGGGTCACAGCGGCACAGGCTTTGGTGGTGGCCTCGCCCTGTCCCGCGGGGCAGCGGTGGTGGGAGGGGGCGCCAGGGCCCGGGAGGGGCTTCGGGGTGCCGGCTTCCCGCGCTGCCCCTTCCCTCCTAGAAACCTTCCAGTTCGCCGACGTGGACCACAGCTACGTCCCCTCGCGGGCCGAGATCAAGAGGCAGGGCCAGCGGCTGATAGAAGGGAAGCTCAAGATGGCCAAGAAAAAGAAGAAGTAGCCCCTTCCCCTCTCCCGCGCCCTCCACCCCTTCGCCTGCGTTTTATTATCCAAATAAACGTTTTTCCAGGACGGACGGGGGTCGATGGGTGAGACGAGACTCTCAGAGAAAATAAGAATTGGGGAGACACAGGTCTTGGGGTCACGCTGGGAAGTTCTACGGGGAGCTGTGTGTCTGGGCCAGGGCTGGGGGCGAGGGCGAAGTGGGTGGTGTCGGGGCTGAGACGCGGACGGGAGTGTCCGGGGCGGCTGGAAGCTCGGGGGGCAAACGGCCTGCAGGGGTGCGGCGACGCCCCCCAGCCCCCCCCCGCCCCCCCACGCCCCCCTGCACCCGGGGCGCATGCGCGCTTCGTCCCGCGCGTGGCCCTCGCGGCGCCCCGTAGCCGTCGCCTCCCTGCGGCCCCCGCGCCAGCGCCAAGATGGCGGCGCCGACGAGCGGGGAGCGGCCTCGCCGGAGGCCGCGGGGCCCGGAGCCGAGCCGCCGCGCCTGAGGCCGCCCTCCGCCGCCGGGAGCCCAGCCCAGCCCAGCCGGCCGCCGGGCCATGGTGCGCGCCGCCCCACGCCGCCGCCGCCGCTGCTGAGCTCGCCGGCAGCGCCCGGGCTCGGGCGTCCGAGCGGGGAGGATGTTCTCCGCCCTGAAGAAGCTGGTGGGGTCGGAGCAGGCTCCGAGCCGGGACAAGAACATCCCCGCCGGGCTGCAGTCCATGAACCAGGCGCTGCAGAGGCGCTTCGCCAAGGGGGTGCAGTACAACAGTGAGTGCGGGGCAGGGCCGGGGCGCCCGCGCCCGCGGCCCCCGAGACGAGCTGTAGAGACCCGAGCCGGGCGTGCGGGGAGAGCGGGGGCTGTGCAGACCCGGAGCCCGTTGAGCCTCCGGTGGCCCTCGTTCAGACCCGGCCAGTCCGTAGACGCTGGTCCGCGGGGCGCCCCACGAGCGCTGGAGAGTTAGTATGAAAAAGAAAAAAAGAAAGATGTCGTTTGAGGGGGCGTAGGGGTCGCGCTGTGCCCCGGGAAGCCAGCAGGACCAGCAGGCGCGGTGCCTTCTAACTCTGCCGAACCTGGAAAGGCTGGCCCTGCCCTGGTCGCCGCCCAGGCGCCAGAAAGTGTCGGAAACGCTGGTTCTTGGTCTGCGGCGAGAGGTAACCGCGCCTCCTCGCCTCGGGAGGTTTTGGCAGACTTTGTTTTTGAGATTCGCTGAGCCCTTACCCTGGTCGCTGTGAGTCGGAATCGACTCGACGGCACCGGGTTCGGTGCCCTGTGCCAGGGCTCTGCAGGCAGGAACCCTCAGGGACGAGAAGGGATGCCCCGCCGGGGTCCTCGAGGACCCGACGAGCCTGGAGGGGCTGCCCCTCGTCTCCTGGCGCTCTCCTCTGCACGGTGACTGCTTCCTGAGCAATGCTCACACGGTAGGAAACCCGTTTGTTTAGTTTTAAACAGTGAAATTCGTGGAAGGAGATCTCAGGAAGTGCTGGAGCTCCCTGCTGGCCTGCGGTTCTCCGATCTTGCCTTGTCTGAGAAGGGATCGTTACGTAACGGCAGAGGGGAGCTGTTTCGGCTCTGACAGAAGGGGTGCTGGGGTTCTGAGCCGGTGAACTGTGTCACCACCTGGAAGAGGTGCCCTAAAACCCAGGCGGCTGAGGTCGTCTGAGCTAAGGGGTTTCTCTTTGTTGACGTGGCATTGAGTCTGAAGACAGATAACAGCTTTGCCACAGTTCTTGCCTTCTTGGAGCAGCATTTGTAAGGGATATATTTAGAAAAGCCCCAGAAGGCATGAGATTCTTGCTTGTTATCGTGGGAGACATCTCTTCCGGCCGGGAAGGAGGAGTTACTCACAGACGCCCAGAGAGCCAGGCTGTTCCCATCCAGATGGTATAAATTATGTAAATCCCAGCTCCCAGACACTGACCGTGCTCTTGACCTCTTTTGAGTTTTCTGTCTCCCTTGCTCTTTCCTAGCAGTATTTAAAGGCTTTATGCTGCCCTCTGCTTTGAAATTGTTTCCCTGGTGCTGCTGAGAGATTTTGGACTCTTTCCCCTGCTTTGTGCACTTGAACGGGGCCCTCAGAAATGGGTCAGGAAGCCTTGTGTGCGTGTCAGACAGCTTGTCTCTGCCGTGCTGTGCTTGGAGTTCTGAACACGTTTCTTACACGTTCAGAGAAGAGACTATTAAGTTAAAATGCTCAATTACACAAATCTTTACAATCTATGTTTGGATTCCTTATTTTATTTAATGTTATCACTTTTAATAATATCTGAGTGGTGCAAACGGCTAAGCACGTAGCTACTAACCCAAAGGTTGTCCATTCAAACCCGCCCAGAGGCAACTCAGAAGACGCCTAGCAATCTGCTTCCAAAAGGCCACAGCCTTGAAAACCCTGTGGAGCAGTTCTACTCTCTGCACACGTGGAGTCGCCCTGAGTCAGAGTCAGCTTGACAGCGACTGACAACAACTTTTAATGTTGTTTAAAACTTAATTACAGTCTCTTGGAAGTTAGACCTGGAGACCGTTCACCTCATCCCAGGTGGGCTGGGACTGAAAGGGCAGCGGAGTTGTCCCAGAGTAGAGGACCACATCTGGAGTGCTTAGGGCAGGTCATGACCTCCCAGAAGCCAGCGAAGGGTGCTGAGATGGAGAGAAACCTAGATTTGGCACCTATGTTACATCTTAGAGGGATGTTGTCCCAAGAGTTGAATAATAAGCAGTTTTGAAACTTTTTGGTTTCCTGTATTAGTCTGTAGACAAGAAAGTTCCTAGCATTTGTTTTCCCAAATATCTTACTTAGAGGAACAAACCCGCAATATACCAAGTATAGATTCAGGAATTTTATAGCTAAGAGTTGTATTAACTGTTACTCTGGGGGTGGGGGTGTAACTCGTTTTCCTGTAGATTGGCTGTGTTAACAGGAGCAACTCCTGTCACAAACGCAGAGTCCAAGCACACCTGTTACATTTAGAATAAAAAATGTGGCGAGTGGGCCTGTCCCTCCCTGCTGTGCCCGGACGTGGCTTCCCAGGTGGGGACGTTTTAGCCAGAACAGCCTGTTGCAGAAGGGAATGCCTCGCTCACGGACTGCTCAGTAGACTCGCTCAGGACCAGGGTGCTCGCGGACTGCTCAGTAGACTCACTCAGGACCAGGGTGTGGCCACAGAAAGCTCCTCCAGACATGGGACAACAGGGTCCTTTCTGGTTAGAGAGCAGTGTTACGGTTTTAAACCGGGAACTTTTGAACGGCCAATGTCAGTGTGAAACAGCCTTCCCTGTAGGAAACAAGCAGATGTGTCCAGCCAGTGACTCAACCTGCCCCGGCTGGCCCGCTGGCAAATCCCCAAGCCTTCACTGCCTGGACGTGCCACATCTTTGTGGGTTTTCCTTCTTTTGCGTTTGTTCGCTCTGCAAATACTTACTGAGTGCTCATCATTGAAAAACCAAACAAAAGTCTCTGCCCCTGTGGTGCTTACATCCTGGTGATGGGGCGTAGACAGTGAGCAATAAAGATGATAAAGGAGAGGATTTATGGTCTGTTTGAGGTATTATGTGCTACATGGGATAAGGGCTTGGGCGTGCTCAGGGAAGGCAGAGGGATTGCAGTTGTGAGTGGAGGATCAGGGTGGACCTCGCTGAGCAGCAGCAGAGCAGAGACTAGAAGGACATGAGGACGTATGCAGCTAGGCTCTCTGGGGAGGGCTCCTTGTGGGTACAGAGTGGCGGGAACGTGTGCCCACGAGAAGGTGGAAAGGTCGGAGTGGACTGAGGTAAGGAGAGAGCAGGAGGCAAAGTCACGGAGGTGGGGGTGACGGGGGGCCATGGAGGGCTTTGAACAGAGGAGCTGTGTGACCTGACCACGCTGACTGCCGGGCTGAGGACAGGCTGCCGGGGTAGGGAGAGCAGTGAAGAGCCTGCAGCGGCGACTCCTGACCCTGCCTGAGAGGCTGGGCACGGGGGCGCATAACCTGTTGCTGTCGAGTTGATTCCGACTCATAGCGAACCCTACAGGACAGAGTAGAACTGCCCCACGGGGTTTCCAAGGAGCAGCTGGTGGATTCGAACCTTATGGTTAGCAGCCTGAGCTCTTAACCACTGCGCCACCAGGCAATATGTTGATGCAGGTATTAGGAACGAAGAAGTGAAAAACAGTCAACCTGAGAGTACAACTTCAAGAAAAGGGCAACAGAATAAACACAAAGAAACCAGAAGAAAAGAAAGAAGCTGAAATAGATGATTAAAGAATCAGTTGAGGTGTTCGACAAAACACGTGGTGTGTACGTGTGTAAATGACTAATAAAGTAATAAATGCAAACCCCGAATGGATTCTGGTGGTCCCTCAAGAACAGACACCCTGACACCAAAGCAGATGAGGATGGTCCGGGGAGGAAGGAGGCAACAGTCCAGGCTCATCTGTGAGCATAGATGGAAAATCTCATCAAAGATGAGCAGATGGAATCAAGCTACTTATTAAAATGTTAATTATAACAGTAAAAATACATGACTGTAATGGGACCAAGTTGGAATACCCCAAGAATGCAAGAACTGTAACATGCTTGTATGATTTACCAAAAGGTGAGAGGAGAAAACACACTGTCATCTCAATAGGTGCATTACAAAGTCAGATAAAATTCAGGACCCAATTCAGGATTTTTAGGGGGAAGAAAGCACACAAACTTATGAACAAACTAGGAATAGAAGAGAATTTATCTGTTAAAAGTTATCTACCAAAATCTGAAAAGCATTAGCCAGTGAAAACCTTATGAATAGCAGCGGAACATTGTCTGATATAGTGCTGGAAGATGAGCCCCCCAGGTTGGAAGGCACTCAAAGGATGACTGGGGAAGAGCTGCCTCCTCAAAGTAGAGTCGACCTTAATGACGTGGGTGGAGTAGAGCTTTCGGGACCTTCATTCGCTGATGTGGCACGACTGAAAATGAGAAGAAGCAGCTGCAAACGTTCATTAATAATTGGAACCTGGAAGTACGAAGTATGAATCTAGGAAAATTAGAAATCGTTAAAAATGAAATGGAACACATGGACATCGATATCCTAGGCATTAGTGAGCTGAAATGGACTGGTATTGGCCATTTTGAATTGGACAGTCGTATAGTCTACTATGCTGGCAATGACAACTTGAAGAGGAATGGTGTTACATTCATCATCAAAAAGAACGTTTCGAGATCTGTCCTGAAGTACAGCGCTGGCAGTGATAGGATGATATCCATATGCCTAAAAGGAAGAACAGTTAATACGACTATTATTCAAATTTTCGCACCAACCACTAGGGCCAAAGATGAAGAAATAGGAGATTTTTACCAGCTGCTGCAGTCTGAAATTGATCGAACATGCAATCAAGATACATTGATAATTACTGGTGATTGGAATGTGAAAGTTGGAAACAAAGAAGGACCAGTACTTGGAAAATATGGCCTTGGTAATAAAACAGTGCTGGAGATCGAATGATAAGAGTTTTGCAAGACCAACAACTTCGTCATTGCAAATACCTTCTTTCACCAGGATAAATGGCGACTGTACACGTGGACCTCACCAGACAGAACACACAGAAATCAAATTGACTACATCTGTGGAGACAACGGAAAAACTCAATATCATCAGTCAGAACAAGGCCAGTGGCCGACTGTGGAACAAACCATCAATTGCTCATATGCAAGTTCAAGCTGAAACTGAAGAAAATCAGAGCAAGTCCACGAGAGCCAAAATATGACCTGGAGTATATCCCACCTGAATTTAGAGACCATCTAAAGAATGGATTTGACACATTGAACACTAGTGACCGAAGACCAGACGAGTTGTGGAATGACATCAAGGACATCACCCATGCAGAAAGCAAGAGGTCATTGAAAAGACAGGAAGGAAAGAAAAGACCAAGATGGATGTCAGAGGAGGCTCTGAAACTTGCTTTTGAACACTGAGCAGCTAAAGCAAAAGGAAGAGTTGATGAAGTAAAAGAACTGAACAGAAGATTTCAAAGGGTTTCTCGAGAAGACAAAGTATTATAATGACATGTGTAAAGAGCTGGAGATGGAAAACCAAAAGGGGGGAACACACTCGGCATTTCTCAAGCTGAAAGAACTGAAGAAAAAATGCAGGCCTCGAGTTGCAATAGTGAAAGATTCTATGGGGAAAATATTAAATGATGTAGGAAGCATCAAAAGAAGATGGAAGGAATACACAGAGTCATTATACCAAAAAGAATTAGTCGATGTTCAACCATTTCAAGAGGTGGCATATGATCAGGAACCGATGGTACTGAAGGAAGAAGTCCAAGCTGCTCTGAAGGCATTGGCGAAAAACAAGGCTCCAGGAATTGATGGAATATCAACTGAGACGTTTCAACAAACAGATGCAGCGCTGGAGGTGCTCACTCATCTATGCCAAGAAATATGGAAGACAGCTTCCTGGCCAACTGACTGGAAGAGATCTATATTTATGCCTACTCCCAAGAAAGGTGATCCAACCGAATGTGGAAGTTACATAACAATATCATTAATATCACACGCAAGCAAAATTTTGCTGAAGATCATTCAAAAACAGGGAACTGCTAGAAATTCAGGGCGGTTTCAGAAGAGGACGTGGAACCAGGGATATCATTGCTGATGTCAGATGGATCCTAGCTGAAAGCAGAGAATAGTAGAAGGATGTTTACCTGTGTTTTATTGACTCTGCAAAGGCATTCGACTGTGTGGATGATAACCAATTATGGATAACATTGTGAAGAATGGGAATTCCAGAACACTTAATTGTGCTCATGAGGAACCTTTACATAGATCAAGAGGCAGGCATTCGGACAGAACAAGGGGATACTCATTGGTTTAAAGTCAGGAAAGGTGTGCGCCAGGGTTGTATCCTTTCACCATGCCTATTCAATCTGTATGCTGAGCAATTAATCCAAGAAACTGGACTATATGAAGAAGAATGGGGGATCAGGATTGGAGGAAGACCCATTAACAACCTGCGTTATGCAGATGATACAACCTTGTTCGCTGAAAGTGAAGAGGACTTGAAGCACTTACTAATGAAGATCGAAGACCGCAGCCTTCAGTATGGATTGCACCTCAACATAAAGAAAACAAAAATCCTCACAACTGGACCAATGAGCAACATCATGATAAACAGAGAAAGGATTGAAGTTGTCAAGGATTTCATTTTACTTGGATCCACAATCAACAGCCATGGAAGCAGCAGTCAAGAAATCAAGAGACGCATTGCATTGGGCGAATCTGCTGCAAAGGACCTCTTTAAAGTGTCGAAGAGCAAAGATGTCACCTTGAAGACTAAGGTGCGCCTGACCCAAGCCATGGTATTTTCAATCGCATCATATGCTTGTGAAAGCTCAACAGTGAATAAGAAAGACCGAAGAAGAATTGATGCCTTTGAATTGTGGTGTTGGCGAAGAATATTGAATATACCATGGACTGTCAAAAGGACGAACAAATCTGTTTTAGAAGAAGTACAACCAGAATGCTCCTTAGAAGCAAGGATGGCGAGACTGCGTCTTACGTATTTTGGACGTGTTGTCAGGAGGGATCAGTCCCTAGAGAAGGACATTATGCTTGGCAGAGTACAGGGTCAGCGGAAAAGAGGAAGACCCTCAACGAGGTGGATTGACACAGTGGCTGCAACATTGAGCTCAAGCATAACAACGATTGTAAGGATGGCGCAGGACCAGGCAGTGTTCCGTTCTGTTGTGCATGGGGTCGCTATGAGTTAGAACCGACTCATCGGCACCTAACAACAACAACAACCAAAATCTGTGTGTGATGAAGAAACATAAGAAGCCACCCTTTTAAAGTAAGGAGGAGACGAGGAGTCCCACCTTCGCTGAGCTGTCGTCAGTGTCCTAAAGGCCTAGCAGCACAAGAGAAGGGAAATACCAAGTTTATGGGGTGATACAAGTTCTCTTTAGGGACAAAATTAACATAAACCAGCAGTAGAAGTTCTCTCTTAGATCAGGATGCTTTCAATGTGTGAGAACCAGAACGCCAGGCTAGGGATGGCTCTTACAATAACAGCTTCTGTTACAGTCAGTGCGATGAAGCAGATAACCTGAACATCCCTCCCTCTAAAAATGGCTGAAAAGCCAATAAAACATTTAGAAAACGATCAGTGCATCGCACGGTTTGTGAACGTGGGTGAGGAATACGCGGTTGTTCGTCTCGCTCTGCTTGAGCGTGTTCTATAGGTTTGAAACCTCAAAATACGGAGGTGGTGGCGGAGGGGGAGTGAACGTGTGGCTCAGCTCTTGTGGTTACTGGGAAGGCGGCAAGCAGGAGCCACCTTTCTCCCAGAGGGTGTTTGTGGGACCCCGGTGAGTCTGTGCTTCCACTGGAAGACAGCAGTGGGGGCAGCGGCGGAGGAGGAGCAGGGGAAATCTGAGAGGCCAGTCGAGAAAAGGGGCGTCCAGCATGAGATCCCTGCATGAGTTCCAGCCACGCCCTCGGTGCAAGGGTCAACAAGAGACAGACACCACCCAGGAGACACGAAGGACACTTGCCACGTTGGACTCCGTGCTGGCGGAGAGGGACAGTTTCCCTCAGCATTTGTCAGCACAAGCTGACCTTCATGTGGGTCTGCCCCCAAAGTCACCTATGTGATCGAAACGCTCAAATGGAGGGTTTGCTGACAGTGCCCTAGGTTGGTGGTGCTCCAGGCAGCTGGCAGAAGCAAACACAACTCTGATCTGTTGAATGCAATGTCAAGCTGTGCCTCTAAGCATTCCCCAACAAAGTTCCCAGAAACTTGAGCTGCCAGTAAAAAATTAGAAAATACACAAGAAACGAAACACCACGTATGGGAGCAGGACATGACAGATACCACAGACACAGACCTGAAAGGACTCCAGACATTGGGATTACATTTCATAGGACATGAAGTCAGTATGTCTGAAATGATTAAAGAGATAAGTGAGGTTTGAAAAAACAAGCAGGAATCTAAAAAAAAAAAAAAAAGTACGTACAAAAAGACCAAGTATATTTGATAAAGAACCTGCCTCCGAAGGGATAAAAGTTAAGGAAAGAAACTAACCCCGAAATAAGAATGTGATACTATAAACAGTAATATTCAGAGAATTAAAAAAAAAGTTCTTAGAAATTAAAAACATGGAAGTAAAAATAATTTCAAAAGAAAGATTGGAAAGTATAGTTGAGAAAAACTCTGGGAAAGGGCACCAAGATGATAGACAATGAGAGGAAAAAGTTGGAGGACCAGTCTGGATGGTCTCCTATTCAAATGATGAACATTCAAGAAGAAGAGAAAAGAGAAAAATATCCATGAAAATTCAGGAGAAATTCCCAGAACTAAAGGACAGGCATTTTTAGATTGTGAGAGCCCACCAGCAGCCAGTGCCATGGAGTGGTGGCAAGTGGGTGAGGAGGGGATGGCACATATCCAGGTCCATTGTGGTGGCACCTTGGAACACCAAAGCGGGGCGAGGGACAGGGCCCAGGACGGCGTCAGTGCCTCGACAGCCATACTGCGTGCTGGCGGCAGCGGGCCAGCGCCGTCTAGATTCTGAAGGAGGAAGACCTCCAGCCCGAGATGCAGACGTAGCCGAGCGCAGTCAGGCGTGAGGGCAGTGTGAAGATGTTTTCAGTTGTGCAGGCTCTCAAATTTTTTACCACACTTCTCCCTTTTTCAGGAAGATATGAAAGGATTTGCTTGTCGAAAATGATGAAAAACTCAAGGGAGAGGAGTGCGAGGTTTAGATTCCTCATCAGAGGCAGGTGCAGGGGCTCCTGGCTAATGGTGGCACTCATCCTCACCCTCACCCTCACCTGGATCACCCCAGAGTGGCAGATCAGAGAGGCCTTTTCAGGAAAGGGAAATTGATGGGAAATCACTGCTTCTTGACAGCTTTAGAGAGTTAGACTAGTCAGCAACAGAGCTGGCGTTGAATTGGTGAAAAATTAGCAAGGCAAAAATAAGACATTTATTACCTCCAGGGAAGTAGTGTGCAGGAAAGGAAGAGCAGTCATGTTACATGTAGATCATTTGTGTCCAGCATCACAGAGGCGCAAAACGGCGTGCAGCGACCCTTACTCCAGCCAGGACTGTGACGGGGACAGGGTGGGGCGGCACATGTGGGCAAGCATGGGACAGAGGGTAGCATTCTGGCATCCTCAGGAAGTTCATAGCAGTTGCCTCAAACTGGAAAATGGAGAAGTACCAACCTAAGAATTTTATTTGGAGGCGTGGAAACAGATACCCTAGTAATTAATAAAGTCAGAGTAGTTGTCTTTGGGGAGGAAACCAGCTTTTATCACCTGCCAAACGTTGAGGGCCCGTGTGATAAAGTGCATGTAGAACTCTGACAACAGTAAAACTTAAAAACCTGGCAGTCTAGAATGGGGCTTTCGAGAATGAAAGCATTTACAGAGGAAGAAAAACAGTTTAAAACTGGCAGATCCTCATGAAGGAATGTTCAGGAAGACGACCCTTCCAGGAAGGTATAAAATACAAGAGGAACAGTGAGCACATGTAGTGGGAGGTGTTGGCTTAAACAGAACAAGGTCTAATTTGTGTGAATAAAAAATACAACTGGGCCAGAACTAAGATGCTGGCAGAATTTAAAGCCTTCTGAAGAGTTTATGTTACATGTAAAGAACACCTTCAGCGTGCCTGTTATGATATCCCACCCAAGATCTGACAAGTGTGGACAGTAGAAGGAGGCAAATGGACTCGGGAAGAGTCAGCTGAAAAAAGCACAAGGAAGGGAGTAAGTAGGCAGGAAAGAGGAGGCCAGCACCAAGCAAGGTGGCAAGAATGCATTCCAGAATACCAGCAACCACAAAAATACGCAGAGACTCAGGCTTGACTGAAGACCCAGCTGACAGGCTGTCCACAGGACACACCACAACACGGGAACACAGGAGGGCTGGAAATAAAACGGTTGACAAAGACACATCAGGAGAGTTCTAACTGAAACAGAGTCAACCTGGCTGTGTTAATGGTGGACAGAATGGACCCTGGGGCTAAAAGCATTAGGAGAGGAGGATTACTAAGAGTGATTTTTAATGTTGGTTTCAGTAAGTAGGAGGGCAGCTCTGACTGCATGGCACCTAGCAGTGTGTTCTGGTCCACATGCCGGAAAAATATCAGGTCTACGGGAAGAAACCGACAGCTGCAGCGTTAGGGTAGAGAACCTTAACCCGGGTCATCGAGGGCTAAGCCGCAAGAATTCAGCACAGACGAAGGAACTAGGATGACCACCCTAACCAGCATGAGCTGATTTACACGGAGCAGGTGTGTGCAAAACAGTTCAAAAACATACATTTTCTCAACCCCACGTAGAAAATGAGTGAAGTTGGCCATAAAGCGTGTTTCCATAAACTTCCAGGAATTGGTGCCCTGCCACATTCTCTAGAAGTCAGTAACAAAAAGGCAGTCAAAAATTTTAAAATCTTACGTTTGGAAATTAAATAGCATACCTTTAAAGAAGAAATATTGGAAATGAAGATATACTTAGAATTGGATAACAAAAATCCCACATATTAAAACTTGTGGATTCCTGACAAAGCAACCCTGTGGGGAAATTTATAGCTAATGAATGCTCACCTTAGCAAAAAAGAAAAGCTGTAAGTAATAAGGCAACTTAAGACGCCTTTAGAAGAAGAGTGGAATAAACCCAAAGAAAGCAGGAGAGACCATAGAGCCAAGAGCAGGAAGTGGCTCTTTGAGAAGAGCAGGAAGTGGCTCTTTGAGAAGAGCAGGAGGTGGCTCTTTGAGAAGAGCAGTGAAGCTGACACATCCAACAAGAAGTGAGACAAGGCCACGTGTACAACCAAACTTTAAGAACATTTAAATGAACATAACTGCAGTTGCTCCAGAGATCAGAAGGATTGGAGAATGTTTTAAACAACTTTATGCCAGTAAGTTTGGAAAAATTAGACGTAATGATAAATTCTTAGAAAAAATAAAACTTGCCCAAACTTACTGAAAGCCTAAAGTTCTGTAACCATGAAATAAATGGAATCGGTAGGTAAAGATCTCACAAAGAAGCCACCAGGTATTTTCTCTGGTAAGTTCTACCAGACATTCAAGGAGTAAGAAAATCCAGTCTTAAGGAGCCTGGGAAGACAAGTCCTTCTGGAAAAGAGAAAAACAGAAAAGGAACACTTGCCAACTCATTGTCACCTTGATCCTAACCAAGCAGGGATCATTTAAAGGAAAATCTTGGCCAGGCTCACCCTTGAGTTGAGACGCAAAATACTGAAGCCTGAGCACCTCGAGTCCAGCAGTGTTCCTGGGCTGCTGTCTCCCAGGAAGATAGGGTGGGCTCGGCACGAGTCCAGCAGTGTTCCTGGGCTGCTGTCTCCCAGGAAGATAGGGTGGGCTCGGCACGAGTCCAGCAGTGTTCCTGGGCTGCTGTCTCCCAGGAAGACAGGGTGGGCTCGGCACTAGAAACCCATTAGTATCATCTGCTTCACGAAATCAGAGGGGGAAACCGTATGACCAGTTAATATCCATTTGTGGAAACAACAAAAACTTAGCTAATCAAGAGTTGACAGGACTTCCTTAGTGTGGTGAAAGACTAAAGACATCTCCGGAATCCACAGGGCAAACCTTGGTGCTCCTTGGTGAACGTGCCCTTTTAAGCTCAGCAGTGGTAGGTAGTAGGTGCTGTTACCGTTTATGGTTAGATATTGTACCTGAGGCCCTAACCAGTGCCTCATGACAGACAGTAAAAGGATAAGGACTGGGAAGAACCAGATGTCCCATTGTTTGCGGACAGTATGACATCTGCATAGACAGCCTTGGACCTGGCTGGGGCAAGTAAAACTGGACAACTGACTGGGAAGCTGTTTGGTAATATCCAGGTAACCTTTAAGGCTCACACAGCTTATGGCCTGGTGCTTCTGCTCCTAAGCATACGCGCTAGGGAAAGGCTTACACCTGTGTAAACATGTACAGGAAATTCTCAGCAGATAACAAAAACCTGGAAACATCACACATCCAGCAACAGCAGTATAGATAAACAATGCTTCAAGCTGCTGTGGCCTCGGCCCTGACTCGTGGTGACCCCACGCACAACAAAACAACACACTGCCTGGTCCTGTACCATCCCCGTGATTGTTTGCAGATTGGACCGTTGGGACCCATAGGATTTTCACTGGCTAATTTTTGGAAGTAGATAGCCAGGCTTTTCTTCCTTGTCTGTCTTAGTCTGGAAGTTTGACTAAAACTTGTCCATCGTGAGTGATCCTACAGGTATTTGAAATACCGGTGGCGTAGCTTCCAGCATCACAGCAACACACCAGCCACCACAGCACAACACTGACAGACAGATGGGGGCCAAGGGTAAGAGCAGACCACTTAAAATCTGGGGCTCTGCCCCGGGTGTGGTGGAGCCTGGACCCTGGGGGGCACTCACCCCAGGGAACCCTGAGCAACTTGGCCTCCATCAGCACAGGAAGAAGTGCCTCGTGCCCTGTAAACGGCTAGCTTTTCCGGTGCTTCCTGTCTGCTCAGGTGGACCCTGTGCTGCATGATAGCTTGTCCTGGGTCGCTGGGAGTACATGTGGGCGAGGGCAGCCTTGGCATGTCTGTGCCTCCCCACTTCCCAGCACTTAGTAATTGTTGAGAGTCACGTGTGACGGGAGGACAGACTAAACCTTGTGACATTGGCTTGTCTTTTCTTTCTGGCTCTGCCTGCCCCAGTGAAGATCGTGATCCGTGGAGACCGCAACACAGGCAAGACGGCCCTGTGGCACCGGCTGCAGGGGAAGAAGTTCGTGGAGGAATACATCCCCACCCAGGAGATCCAGGTCACCAGCATCCACTGGAACTATAAGAGTAAGGCGGGCGTTTGCTGGGAGGGGTCTCCTCCCACAGGACGAGGCTTGGCCCTGTTACCCTTTCTCTGCATGGCCCCTTGGAGGATCCCCTGACCCAGTGTCTGGGGAATAAGCTTATCTGGGTGAAACCTGTATGTGGGGGGTGTCCCCAGAGACTTGGGGAGCTAGTGAAGGGTCCTGCCGAAATCCAGGGACTCGGGGCTGTGAGGGGGTCCTGCTGAAAGCAGGGACTTGGGGGACTGATGAGGGGTCCTTCTGAAAGCCAGGCACTCGGGAGGCTGACGAGGGGACCTTGCTCAAAGCCAGGGACTTGGGGGGCTGGCGTGGGGGCCCTGCAGAAAGCCGGGGACTCGGGGGGCTGGTAAGGGGGTTTTGCTGAAAGCTGCAGACTCGGGGGGCTGGTGAGGGGCTTTTGCTGAAAGCCAGGGATGTGGTGGGCTGGCGTGGGGGCCCGGCTCTAAGCCATGTCTAAAGCAGCTTGCGCACTGGTTTGGGATTCATAAGAGGCCTGCTCAAGGGTCGGAGCCTCAAGGTGGTGGCCCAGCCACTGCTGAGAGCCAGACACTGAGGGAGCCATGGCGTGCAGTGCGTGGGGCCGAGGGCCAGAGGCAGGCCGGAGCAAAGGCCTCTGGGGCAAGACCCCTCGGCGTACGCAGAGGCCTCTTCAGGTGACAGGCCCTGCTGCAGCTGGCTGGACACAGGTGCCCACCACCTGCTCCTTGCAACCTCAGTGCCCTCGTCTGTTGATGAGTTAGATGTCCTCCCAGGATTGTTGGGAGTGGTTTTGTCGGTCGGCTGATTAGACAACTCCCTGTACTCCCTGCAGGTAGCATGGAGGCCCGGGCAGGTGTAGGGTGGATGCTAAGGTTCTAGACTGGGCATGTCATCCAGGCAGGCACAGGGCAAACCATCAGGCTCTCCGCCGGGCATGTCATCCAGGCAGGCGCAGGGCGGGCCATCAGGCTCTCCACCAGCCATGTCATCCAGGCAGGCACAGGGCGGGCCATCAGGCTCTGAGACGGGCATGTTGTCCGGGCAGGTGCAGGGCAGACCATCAGGCTTTCCGCCGGGCATGTCGTCCGGGCAGGCGCAGGGCAGACCATCAGGCTCTCCGCCGGGCATGTCGTCCAGGCAGGCGCAGGGCAGACCATCACGCTCTAGGACGGACGTGTCGCCAGGCAGGTGCAGAGTGGACCACCAGGCCCTGGGCCAGGCATGTCCAGGCAGGCTTGTAGTGGGCCATGGATGGTGGCAGGGAGGCCCTGGTACTGCTATCCATTCAGCCTGCTTGGAGGCAGAGGAGCTGCTTTGCATCTTAAGGAATCCTGACAACAAAAGTACTTTCAGCCATTTTAAATCTTCTTTTCATTAAGAAAATGAAATGACATCTAGCATGTTACCAGTGGGACACGTGGGGACGTTTTTGAAGGCCAGTTCCAGTTCCCTTTAGCAACATCCATCTTTGTGTGATCACCCACAAGATCATCCATGTGTGAACACCTCGTGTCAACATCCTGTGTGACCACCCACATGTGAATGCCCATGTGTGAACCTCTGCATGTGACTGCGTGTGGACGCTGACGTGAATGGCCACATGTGAACACCCACGTGATTCTGTGAATGCTGACATGTGAATGCCCATGCGTGAACGTGTGTGAACATCCCATGTGAATGCCCATGTGTTACCATCTGTGTGTGAATGTTGACGTGAGAATGTCTGCAAATGACCATCCTGTGTGACTGCCTGTATGTGAACATCTGCGTGTGACTGTTATGTGTGACTGCCCATGTGTGAACATCTGTGCATGACTGCCCATGTGTGAACGCCTGTGTGAAAGTCTGTGTGTGACTGCCCGTGTGTGAACGTCTGTGTGTGACTGCCCATGTGTGAACGTCTGTGTGTGACTGCCTGTGTATGAACGCCTGTGTGAACATCTGTGTGTGACTGCCCGTGTGTGAACATCTGTGTGTGAAAGCCTGTGTGAACGTCTGTGTGTGACTGTGTGTGAATGCCTGTGTGAACATCTGTGTGAGCGTCTGTGTGTGACTGCCTGTGTGTGAATGCTTGTGTGAACATCTGTGAATGCCCGTGTGTGAACGGCTGTGTGTGACTATCCCACGTGAACACCTGTGTGTGACCATCCCATGTGAATGCCTGTGTATGAATGCTCGCATGTGTCTGCGTGTGAATGTTTGTGTGTAAACGTCCTTGCGTGAACATCCCACGTGAACATCCGTGTGTGAATGTCACCATATGAGTCCTCAGCCTCCACGTAATTTGGCGTCACCTCTGTGCCTGTCACGGGGCTCTGCTGGCTCCCTGAGGAGCCAGGGAGTGGTGCCGGGCTGGCAGGGACCCCGAGCCTACAGGGCTGACACAGAGGCACCCACTCTGCTCCAGGGCTTCCTTCTTGGTGCCACGTGGGTGGGGTGAGGTGGCTTCCTTTACCCTCGGGAGGCCAGGTGGAGCTCACTTCTCTCCCTCCGACCCTCTCCTTTTCCTCTGAGACCTCAGGGAGCGTGGATGGGCGGTCCCATCATCCCCACACATGGGCCCATGACCAGGAGACGCCAGGCTCATCCCTGCAGGCAACCCAGGGCACGGTTGCTCTGGACGGAGGGAGGAGATGGGATGGCTGGGAGTACTTCCACATGAGGCAGCGAGAAGGGGCAGACACAGGAGGGGCTGCCGCAGGGGACAGAGGGGTGAGCACCAGGTGGGGCTATAAGGGGTGCACCATCTGTGGGCATCTTACCAAGAGAGCTGCATTCCAGCAAGAGCCTAAGGAGGAGAAGAGAACGCGTCAGGGGGCCTGGGGGAGTGACCCAGGGCACGAGAGGGGTGTCACTCAGGGCACAGGACAAGGGGGGCAGATGAGGGGATGTGGGGGCAGGCAAGGGTGGCAGACGAGGAGATGTGGGGTGCAAGTGAGGAGACGTGGGGGCAGGCAAGGGGGGCAGGCAGGGGGATGTGGGGACAGGTGAGCTGGTGGGGGGGCTAGAGGATGAGGCAGGAGACTCCCAGAAGCCAGCAGCTTACTCCAGGTGTTAATCTTAAGAATTTTTCCCATTTCAGCCACTGATGACATTGTGAAAGTCGAGGTCTGGGATGTGGTTGACAAAGGTGGGTGGCATGTTTCTGTAAGTCTTTCTCTTTACTTTTTCCTTCACACACATGCCCCCACCATGAGGACAATCCCTCACACCGTCCTGTAGAACGGGTATCCTGGTGCCTGTTCGGATCTCCCTCGATAGCCCCATGGAGAGCTGTCCTGACCCCCCCGCCACGTCATCACATGGAGAGCTGTCCTCACCCCCCCCCGCGTCGTCCCATGAAGCACCGTCCTGAGCTCTGCCCCTTCAGCCCTGCGTGATCTGGAGCTGTGTCTCAGGGCAGCTGCTGTCCTCAGGGCTGTAAGGGAGCGTACTTTGTTGGGTGCTGGTCCTGTCCACTGGGATGGGCTCGACCTGCCTTGGCCTCATCCCTGAGCTGCTGAGCGCAGGCAGGCAGGCAGGCAGCAGGAATGTGGGGGGCGTCGCAGAGCTCCCTGTGCCAGCTACCCTCACTTCAAGGGAGGCTCCCGTGGGTGGACGAGGTCTGTGATGACTGTCGTGGCCAGGGTGGGGCAGGGAGCAGGGTGTCTGCGCCTTCTCAGGACACATTCCAGACGTGCAGTGCAGCCCCTGGCCGCAGCTGTGTGTCCTTGTTGGTGGGAGTTCCAGTCCCACTCGTGGGGGTGGCCACATCTGTCCTTATGCCATCATCTCACCCCCATGCTGTTCTCTCCTTGCACTCAGGCCACAAGTTCCTTCTCGCTAACACTCTGGGTGAGCGCTGGCCCCGGCTCTGAGCTGCGTGGTGTGGTGCGTGTATTTGCAGTGTGCGGACCGGGTGAGGGTGTGGCCTCCCGTGCAGGGCCCCACCCGAAGGGAGCCTGCACCTCTGCCAGCTGGGGCTTTCCGGTCACAATCCCTGTGCCTCGCTCCCCACGCCGGGCCGGGCCCGTGAGGCAGGATTTGGGTTAAATAGCCCCAGTTCCGCAGGTGAAGGAGAAGCCAGGCTGGAGGGCACTGCAGCCCCGACCCCAGCTCCGTTCCTGCCCTGAGCCCAGCCTCAGGCTGCAGCGCCAGGCGGAGGCTCGGACCTGACGGGCCTCGCAGGGACCTGCTGCCCTGCGGACAGTTCTCCCGCGGGGGTCCAGGCAGGGGGGGCGGGCTCCAGGGGGTGTGCGTGTGTGTGTGCGCGTGCGGTGTGTGTGGTGTGTGTGTGTGTGCAGTGTGTGTGCGTGCGGTGTGTGCAGTGTGCGTGTGTGTGCGCATGCGTGTGGTGTGTGTGCGCTCACGCATGTGTGTGCGCGCGTGCGTGTGCGGTGTGTGTGCGTTCGCATGCGTGTGGTGTGCGTGTGCGCGCGCGTGCGGTGTGTGCGTGCGTGTGCGCGCGCGTGCGGTGTGTGTGGTGTGTGCGCGCACGTGTGCGGTGTGTGTGGTGTGTGTGCGCGCGCACGCGTGTGGTGTGTGTGTGTGTGCGTGCACGCGTGCGGTGTGTGTGGTGTGTGTGTGTGAGGCACATGGGAGCTGGCCCGCCCGCAGCAAGCCCAGTCCCCTCACAGAGGTGGGGGAACCATGAGGTTCGGGCCTGGCCACCTTTCCATCTGCACGAGTAGCCGGGAATCTAGGAGGCTGGGCCGGGCCTCAGGGGACACACACCGTGTCTGACCACAGGCTGCTTCCTCTCTGGTGCAGCAACTGCCCAGACCACAGCATGACCTTGGCTGGCATGGCTGCTGCTTTCTGAGTGTGACGGGTTGAGGTGCAGTGTGGCTTCCCGACTTCTGGGCCCTGTGGGGAGCTGAATTCCACCTGGGCCTTTAGTTTGAGCTGTGCCAGCCATCTATGCTGGTTCCCTCTGGGCGGAGATTTGTGCCCTCGGCTGGTGGGCCGGCTTAGCAGGTGCAGAGGCAGACGGCTGCCCTGCGGCTCGGGGTGTGCTGGAACCCAGTGGGGGCTAGGAGCACGTTTCTCCCAGGTGAGAAACTGACGCTGGAACGCTGCCGGTCACTCGACTCCAGACTGTGTTCGGGTACCCCAGTTTGTCCTCCAGGTCCTCTTCCTGCCCCGGGTCCTGGCCAGAACTCCTTCCGCCCCTCCTTGCCCCCCTATCCTGCTCCTTGGCCCCTTAGGGCTGCAGCAGTAGTAGCCGGCCTTCCCTTCGTCACCGCCCTGACAGAGCCAGGGCTGCTAGGGCTTGGTGACCGCTTCCCGTGTGGGTGTGTCAGAGGTTTCCTTGAGGTCAGTGGAGGATGGGCTGGAGGGAGGCCTCAGAGGTGAGGGGTCTTCCTCCTACATCAAGGCTGGGGTACAGGGTGTGATGCTCACCGGGGTCACCTAGACCAGATCCTAGATGGCCACCTGCCCAGGGCTGCACAGGTATTGCAGCTACTTGAGAGCGCCCGTGTTCTAGCAGCCGCTTGCCCCCGCTTGGCCTGTGCTACGGCTCCAGGCCCAGCTCCCCAGAGCCAACCACACCTCATCCCTGCCCCAGCTGCTGCAGAGCGCCCCATGCATGCCTGTCCCCCAGAGTCACCTGTGGGCAGTGGACACTCAGGCTTCTTGCCCCCGGGGCCCCTGTGGAGCCTCCCTCGGGCCATGGCTGGGCAGGTGGTCCAGCGCAGGCTCTGTTTCCCTGAGGGACACCGAGACAGCAGGGGGCCAGGGGAGCGTCGGGTGGGAAGGGGGCTGCTCCTCTGGGTGGCTCTGGGCCCAGCAGTTCTACCACATAACTTTTGTTTGTCTTTTGTTTAACAAGGAAAATGTAAAAAGCGAGGCGATGGCTTGAAAATGGAGAATGACCCTCAGGAGGTAAGTGCATTCCTGGGGGATGCAGGGACCCTTGTGTGGAGGGGCTGCTGACAACACAGTGGCCCTCTGGTGTGAGGTGGGGGTCATCTGTGCTGTCTGCCACATGGCCACCCAGGGATGACCCCTTGTGTAGACTGGCGGCCTGCGCAGTGTTCATGTTAGCTGGCAGGTTCTGCCTCCCCCACCACAGGCCAGGCAGCTATGAGTTGTCTCTAGGCCCACAATCGCGAGTGCCACCTCTGAGGGGGCGGCTCAGGGTGCCTGGGGTTTGCTCTGTGTATCCCTTTTCCCCCAGGGGAGACAGGGTCCTCAATGGGAGTTGGGCTGGCCTAGGGCCAGTGCTGCCCTATGGCCTGTCACCAAGGGGCGCTGACAGACTGCCTGTTTCCATACCGTGACCATCACCCCCGTGATGCAGGAAAGCTTTTCTGTTGTTTGGGGGCTGTTGGCTGTGTCCCTCCTGTCCTGACAGGTAGTAAGGCTGTGCCACTGTGTTCCCTTTGGGTGGGAAAGATGAAATTGGAAAGGTCCAGTGAGGGCCTGCCTCTGGCAGCATCACACCTAAAGAAGGCCTCCTGGCTCCCGACACGGTTCTCCCTGTATGCGGCCCCACCCCAGTCCTGCTCCCAGAAAGTTCTCTGCAAGTGCTTACCCCGAGTCCAGCACACAAGTCCCACTGTGGAGCAATGCCTGCTCCTGCTCCCTGTTTCTCTGAGTGGTGGCTTTGAGTATCCCTGTGTTGGTCAGTGGGGCAGACCTGGAGCTGCGGACCACTGAAGGGCTGTGGGAGCTGGCCACGCACCGCTGCCCAGTCCCACAGCCTACCCCACACCGCTGCCCGGTCCCACAGCCTACACCACACCGCTGCCCGGTCCCACAGCCTACCCCACGCAGCTGCCCGGTCCCGCGGCCTACCCCACGCAGCTGCCCGGTCCCGCGGCCTACCCCACGCAGCTGCCCGGTCCCGCGGCCTACCCCACGCCGCTGTCCGGTCCCGCGGCCTACCCCACACAGCTGCCCGGCCCTTCAGAGGGAAGTCCCTGAGTTCGGGTTCCTCTGGCAGTGTTGTCTGCTTGGCCCATTTCTTTCCCAAATGGAATCGGCTCTGTTTCTTTCAGGCTGTGTTGAGCCTTCTAAGGTGGTTGTGGGACCCAGTCGTTCTGTGTGTCTCCACCTGTTCCTAGGCAGAGTCCGAGATGGCCCTGGATGCTGAGTTCCTGGATGTGTACAAGAACTGCAACGGAGTGGTCATGATGTTTGACATCACCAAGCAGTGGTAAGGGGACATCACCAAGTAGTGGTAAGGGGGCAGCAGGGGCCACACGGGCTCCTTGCACCTTGTAACATGAGGGGCCGTGCTCTCTGTTCAGGTGATGGCCCATGTGACCTTCCTGCAGGCCACTGTGGGCAGGCAGATAGAGGGAGTGTGGCTGGGCACAGCATCGGTGGACACAAGCTCACTTTTGCAAATGGGCCGGCTGGGCAGGTGATAAGCCCAGGCAACACCACCAGGCCTGTAAAATGTGGCTGAATCGGGCAGCTACTTGTGTTGGGGGTCCCCAAAACCACCCCTAGGTTCAGTGGTTGAGTAGGAGGACTCCCAGGTCTGATGATCCCAGGAAAGGACCCAGAGCCTAGTCTCAAAGGGGGAGGAGGTGTGTTGAGGCAGGATCTGGGACACCAGGCATGAGCTCCAGAATCTTCTCCCTGTGGAGTCACGGGACACACTTCAGTCCCCAGGAATGAGCTGTGACAACACTTGTGACTTGTTCCCCGCTAGAGACCAGCGCCCAGAGTTGTCATGGGGGTGGTCACGTGGGCACCTTGCCTGGCACGTCTGGATCCAGATCCAAGGGGAAACAGGTGCTCAGCCTGAGCCGTGCGCTTGCCTGCTCCACGCCCACACCACAGTGCAGGCAGGGCCGCTGTCCCGGGCAGAGCACGTGGGGCCCTCCAAAGTCCCTGCTGCACACCTACACATACAGTGCAGGCTGGGCTGCTGTCCTGGGCAGGGCACGTGGGGCCCTCCAAAGTCCCTGCTCCACGCCCACACACAGTGTAGGCTGGGCCGCTGTCCCAGGCAGGGCATGTGGGGCCTTCCAAAGTCCCTGCTCCATGCCCACACACAGTGCTGGCTGGGGCCTGCTGTCCTAGGCAGGGCACGTGGGGCCCTCCAAAGTCCTGACACCGCACAGCCCTGAGGATAGACCTCTTAGAGACATGGAACTGGGAACCGCAGGTGGCTTGTTTGAGAGATGGCAGGTGGGGTGTCTGCCCTACTGTTCTTTGTTGGTTTTTTGTATTTACTGTTGCGTATGTCATCCGTACCCAGTGTAGGAAATGAGGAAAGTGCAGCCGTGTTCCCCAGAAGCGGTCCCTGGAGCATCTTGGTGACCCCTCCCAGATTGTCTTTTGCGTGTTACACACACACGGAAAACGCAGTGTTTCCGCAAACTAGAGGTCTTCCTGCGTTGCACCTGTGGGCACACTGCTGCCACGTGGGAACACCCACCACAGTTACTGTACTGTGGCGTAGACACTGGCTGCAGCACACTACACGTAGGGACTGCAGGCCTAGACCCTGATCTGCTGCAGCCGCAGCCGGGGCCAGCGTACAGGCCGCCACCAGCCCCAGCCCAGCAGCTCTCAGGTAACACCTACCTCAGCCGCGGCACTGTGCCCTAAGTCACTGTGAGCTATGTCCTGTGGCCCCACTGGCCCTCATGTGAGAGGCCTCTGGTGGTCTGGGACGGCGCATCAGAGGTGGACCATTGATGATGCAGCAGTCCACCATGCAGGGTGGGGGTGTCAGCGCACGAGACGTAGGTGTCGGAAAAGCAGCAGCACCCCCTTCTCAGGTGCAAAAGAGGGAGCTCAGCACTTTTCCTGTGGCCACTGTGACCTGTGTAACCAGGGGTCTTCCAGACTTCCGCCTCCGGCTACCATAGTCTAGGCACTTAACGGCCATTCAGCTCTGGGGTGGGCTGTTTGTGTTGTGTCTGTGTCCCCGTTTTGCACCGAGGGAGGAGAGCAGTTTGGAGTAGAGCGAGCCAGTGGTGCATGCCAGCAGGGGGGGAGGCGGGTCCCAGGAGCACTTAAATGAGTAAGAAATGTGGCCAGACAGAGTGCATGGCCATCATCCTGGCCGCAGTGTGAGCGGTGGGCACAGCTGGCAGGTCCAGGCAGGAGCAGAAGCGTGCTCAGTGTGTGGAGCCCATAGGGCCAGGGAGCCGGCTGGTCAGACCTCTGGCAGGGCCTGGCAGCCCTGTAGGCTTCCAGGGCAGCTGCGTGAATCCGGATGAGAACACATGGCCAGACTGCATATCACATGGGCCGTGTTGGAGTCCTGAGTCCTGTTCGGGGCATCGGAGGCCACAGGCCAGGAGCCAATCAGACCCTCTCCTTGAGGGCAGGGCTCCTGGAGGGCTGGAGATGTGCTGGCCTGGGCTAACGATCAGCTTACTTGCTGGGTGTGAGTCAGAGCAAAGCCACACTCACCTACCGGCCTCAGAAGCAAGGTGTCACACTGGGGCCATCATTTGCTGTTTACATGCCATTTGGAAGCTGGTCCAGGGCACCCTGCAAAACCTAACGCCTGCAGTGCCATGCCCGCAGGTCCCAGCGAGCTGCCGCATGTGCTCTGAGCCCGGTGACCAGAGGCCCGTGCCATCCCTCAGCCTCAGCAGCGCATGAGCATCCGCAGTGGGGCGTGAGTCCAGCCGTGCACTTCAGGACGTGCATCACAAAGAGGGCATGAATCCCGAGACTGGTCTTGACGAGCTCATGGCCGTGGGCAGCCGTCTTTGTGGCATGGACACAGGCGGGGTGTGAAACCCTAGGGCAGCAGGGAGGCCCCTGATCTGCAAGGAGAGGGCTGTGGCCTTAGCCCCTTCGGGCAGGTGCTCCACTCTTGTTTCTGCTTTGTGGCTCAGGTGGATGTGCTGCAGCCTCACTGCCCTGTCCCCACAGGACCTTCAACTACATCCTGCGTGAGCTGCCCAAAGTGCCGACCCACGTCCCTGTGTGCGTGCTGGGCAACTACCGTGACATGGGCGAGCACCGGGTCATCCTGCCTGACGATGTGCGTGACCTCATTGACCACCTGGACAGGTGGGTGCAGCTGCTGGGACACGGGTCCCTGTGGTGTGTGAGGTGGGGCCCCTCAGTGTTCTCCCACTTTGTGGAATTGGCAGCCCTCAGGTTCATTAGGGCCTCGGTGAGGCAGCGGGGTGCTGTGCTCAGGATCCTCCATGGGCAAGGGTCTTTGCAGCCCACAGGCCATCAGCCCCTGTGGGCACAGGGCCTGTCGCCTCCGCCTCTCTCTCACCACCACACTTGGCCCCACGGCTGGTGCGCTGGCCCTTGCTGTCTGCCCAGAGCTGTCTGCCTTCACCAGACTGGGTCAGTGGGCAGCCTCAGCTGGTGTGGCCCGTGGTGGCATGGGAGGAGGTCACTGGGTTCCCGCTCTCTGCCTGCTGTCTCTCTCACACCTTCGTTCTTACTGACAGGCCCCCAGGTGCCTCTTATTTCCGCTATGCCGAGTCTTCCATGAAGAACAGCTTTGGCCTGAAGTACCTTCACAAGTTCTTCAACATCCCGTTTCTGCAGCTGCAGGTGGGCCCCGCGGTGGCGGCCCGAGGTCACATCCTTCCTAACCCTGAGGAAGCGGTTGTAGCATTTTGCCTGGGACATCACCAGTTTGGATCTGGGGCGGGAGCTGGTGCAGGGGGCGCCAATCCTGGTGCACTGACAGGACACCCGCCCCCCCGGCCCTCTGCCTTCCCCTGGTGGTGAGGAATCAGTCCCAGGCCTTTTTCATTTCAGCTGTTAACACCTTGTGTTTCTTTAAGGAGTCAGGATGCCTTTAATATGGCCACACGCTTTAGGTGGAAAGCTAATGAGGACACCTTTCATCAAACCTGTGGTGGTTCTCCGGGTGGTGGGGGGAGGCTTTGCTGGCCCCTGAGGTTTTCCCTGTTTGGGTTTGTTCCAGTGGGATCCAAAGACAGATGGCTGACAGAGCACTGCCTGCAGAGCCACACTGTGATCTGGGAAATGGGTCCCTGACTGCAGCGGTGGCTCTGAGCTTTGTCAGAGAGTAACAGGCACATGCTGCATGTCCCTTCTGCAGACGCTTCCCCCACCCCATCTGGGTTTTGTCACTGCACTGCAGGCGTCATCTCGTGGTCAGTGCCAGTGGTCGGTCCCCATGGCTGGTGTCTCATGGTCAGTCCCTGTGGCTAGTCCCCGTGCCAGTGCCTGTGTCTCCTGACCCCTTATCTCCTACACTGGCCGTCAGCGTCATGTCCAGTAGGGCTGTTACAACGGAGAAAGCATGCAGGCCCATGCTATCTAGGGTGGCACCACTCCCCACGGTGGCCCTGGTGTGCTTGGCCAGTGCACCTGAGAAACTGGACTTGCCATATTCTGTAACTTGAATGGTCTGGCAGCTACTGTGGTTGGCACAGGTCTAAATGCCGGGTCAGATTCAGGCTTTAGGACCCGGAGCGGATGCACTCTGTCCAAGGCCTAGCTGGGGAGCAGGGTGTCTCCAGGAGGCTGCCAGGTCTGTGGGTACCCAGTGCTGCACTGTGAGCTCCCCCACAGGCCTTAGGAAAGCAGCGGGACATTTGGCAGTGACAGGTTGTTGTCGTGGGTGCGCAAGCGCCGAGTTCTGACACTGGTCCCCTTGGCATGAGGCTGCGCCCCCTTACATAGGGGAGGGAAAGGATTTTCCCTGTTCAGACACGTGCTGGGGACTCGAAACCCTCAGGAAGCCCATGGGCTCAAACCATGGCAGCTTCTGGGGAGATGCATCATGTTGCCGATGCCCCCTCCAAGTGGCTGTGGCGTTGTGCTGATCGCCTGGGTGACGGGGCTTTGGCAGGAAACCCCACGATCCGTGTGCCGGCCTGCCAAGGCGCTGCCAGGAGTGGTGCCCCACCGTTGTGCTTCTGTGGGCTGTGCGGGGCCTTTGTGCTCAGCTCCCTCCCCTTCCTCAGAGAGAGACGTTGCTGCGGCAGCTGGAGACCAACCAGCTGGACGTGGACGCCACGCTGGAGGAGCTGTCGGTGCAGCAGGAGACCGAGGACCAGAACTACGAGATGTATGTCGGCTGCCCGTGGGGCTGTTCCTGCCCGGTGGGACCTGCAGCCTCAGACCCCAGATGGCCGAGCAGGGGCGCAGCATATTGCCTGCCCCGGCATCCATCAGGCCTCCCTCAGGCTCTGCACAGACGTCCACAAATGGGGAGACACAGGGCTACAAGTCGGGCGGATCCACCAGTGGGAGCGGTGGTGGTGCTCGAGTCACGTGCCGTCTCCACTGGGAGCGCGTCCGTGCTGGGGAGGCAGGGTGAGGTGCAGGGAGCTCTGCCCAGTGGCCCAGCCCAGGCCCCTCGAGAAGAGAGAAGGCAGCCCTCTCGTTCCATAGAGCGGCTTTTATTATTAATGTGCAGCGATGAAATATTTAGGGTCAGATGCCATCTAGGGCAAGATTAAAATGTGAAAAAGAGCAGCCCTTCCTTGGGAAGCAGATACTTGGCTCCTCCAGAGGCTTCTGGTCCCCTGGGGACAGTGGAACAGACTCCCTGGGGATATTAGGGACCCTCAGCATGGCACCAGGCACCGGGGGTCTGTGTCATCTTTATTGCGCTAGACAGCTGATCCCACAGAGCTCACGGGGCAGCTGGGAGTTGGTGGCTGCGCAGGGCTTGGTTGTACGGTGACCTCACCAGTGTGTGCAATGACTGCCCGATGGCCACCTAGGATGTGTGTGGTGAATAATGGAGCAGGGAATAACGTGGCACAGCTGTGCCGGCATTGTGCCCTGACTTGGCTCGCCTTCCGCTGCAGCCCACTGTTGCCTGTGGGACCTGCTGGCCAGATGGCCCAGTGCAGACACCTCCTCAGGTTTGGTGCTCAGGTTCCTTAAATGGACCCCCGCTTAAGATGGGGTTTCAGGGTGCCCGATTTGGAGCTCACTGTGTCCAGGAGGCAGGCCAGCATACAGGGCAGGAGTGGAGGCTCCTGGTCCCTGGAGGCAGAGTGGCTTTTTGGATGGTGTTTTTCTGACAGTCAGTTCATCTTTAAATGCCTCAGCGGTGTGCATGTTTGGAGGCAGGCCTGTTGGAAGCCCCGCTTGGTGTGGTCTCGTGGCCCTGCCGGGAATTGGAAGCTGCTGTGCTGCATGACACCTGGTGCTTCTCTCCACCCATTGCATCGGGGCTCCGTCACATCGGAGCCCCATCACACTGGGGCTCTATTCTATCAGGGCTCCGTCCTGGGCCTGGGAACACGGGAGTTGTTCCCACCAGGAGGTGCCGGAGTGTTCCTTGGAGGGCAGGGAAGGCACTGTCCAGACGGAGGGGGACACTGTCCAGGAGGGGTGCTATCCTGCACTGCCTGCCCAAGGTGTTTGACCATGAGCTTCTCTGCCTGGGCGGTGGGCTGAGGCCTGGAGAGGGACCATGAGCAGCCTCATAAGAGGGCCCTGCCTTGAGCTCAGATGCGCCCCAGTTCCACCCTGTCAGCAGCTTGTCACCGGTGCTTTGCAGGTCTAAATAGTCTTTCCCGCCCCTTTTACAAAATGCAGGACAGAACACTTCAAATACATGGGGTTCCAGTGGGCGTGCCCGTGACCTGACAAGACTGCACAGCTCTGGGGCAGGGCCTGGGAGGCTGTATGTGCTGGAGGGTCACCCCTGTCTCGAGCATTAGCCAAGAGGCACGGGGGAGGGGCAGTGGGATCTCTGCTCCCTGCCCACTCTCTGCCCTCTGCCCCCAGCTTCCTTGAAATGATGGATGCCCGCAGCCGTGGCCACGCATCCCCCTTGGTGGCCAATGGGCAGAGCCCAGCCTCTGGCTCCCAGTCGCCCGTTGTACCTCCAGGCACCACATCCACCGGGAGCTCCAGCCCCGGCACACCCCAGCCCGCCCCGCCACCCCTCGCCATCCCTTCCACCTGCCCCACCCCACTGTCCCTGGCAGCCCCGGCACCCCTGGCCGAGGCCCTGCTGCCCCCTACTCCAGCCCCCGCCCCACCCCAGAGGCGCAGCATCATCTCGCGGCTGTTTGGGACCTCATCTGCAGCCGAGCCAGCTCCCTCACCTCCAGGTAGGCCCTGGGCCCCCTCAGCAGCTCCAGGACAGGTGGGTGCAGGGTCTGCAGGGGGACAACGGGGCCTCTTGCCCTGGCTCCTGCCTTGGGTCTTACCTGCACTGTGGACCCCAAGTATCTGGAAGCCCCCCACCTTCTGGGTAGGGTGGACTCATGGGCCAGGCCCCTCCTTGCCGCCCCAATCTTGGCAGGTACAGCCCCAGGTATGGGCTTGGGGGCAGGGCAAGTGCGTGATGGGGAGCTGTGTCTGCCCCCCACAGAGCCTGCACCATCCACAGAGGCCCCAGTAAAGGTCCCAAATGTGGAGGACTTTGTTCCTGAAGACAGTCTGGACCGTAGCTTCCTGGAGGATGCAGCCCCCCCAAAGGATGAGAAGGCCAAGGCCTCACCACAGGACAGCGACAGGTAGGGGCAGGCAGCTGGACGAAGATGCTCTGCCAGGCAGTGCCACCAGGAGCTGAGTGCTGGGAGAAGACCCACTGCTGGAGACGGGTGCCCCAGTGTCCTTGAGGGGCACCAGGCAGCGCTGTTGGTCCAGGCGAGGCAGGGGCCTGTCAACACGGTCCCCTTGGGCTGCCCCCGCCCTCTAGAGATGCTGCCATCCCTAGAGCAAGCCCGCCGCAGGCGCCCGGGTGCCCTGCTGCTCATGGGGTTGACTGAGAACAAGGACAAGATGAGGGTCTGTGGAAGGGCAGGGGCGTCACAGCGTCTGGCCTTAGGGCCATCCTCCTGCTACGTCCACTTAGAGGGTGTTGTCGCGGCCAGCACCATCAGGCAGGCATGGAGGGGAGCCTGGGCTGCACCTGGGGTCTCCTGGGAGGTTCCAGTCACAAAGCTCAGAGTGGATGTGGGGGCCGGCATCTGCCAGGAAGGGATGCCAGCTCTGCCCCCTACCCTGTTCCCATGCTGGGGCACTCCCTGGGTAAGTCCCTCTCTCCCAGGGTTGTACCACCCCCACCCTACTCCCACGCTGGGGCTCTCCCCGGGTGAATCTCTCTCTCCCAGGGTTGTACACGCCCTGCCTGCCTGTCATACCCCACCTCAGGGTCTGCCCCACCCAGTGGTTTTAAGCATCTCACGTGTGCACCACACAACCCCCCCAAAAAACACATGACATGAGTGAGCCAAGGATCCCCCCCGGCACCCCATCACAAGGCTGGACCTCTCACCCCCGTCCCTGCTCATAGGGTCCCCACATTCTTTCCCCTCTGGCCTGCAGGGGCACCTGCTGGGTCCACCATCTGCTCAGAGCTGAAGGAAATGTGGCTCAGACACGCATTCCCCCTCCCGCTCCATACAGCACAAATCCTGGTGGCTTTCTGCTGCCTCATCCAACCCTGGCCCGGTCCCACTGGCCGGCATACCCTCAGTGCCAGCAACTCCTCTGGGCTGGGATGCCTCAGCAGGCCCCTTCCACAAGTGGTCCTGTGACTGCCCCATAGTAGCCCCCACCATCTGACCCCCACTGGAACAACAATGTCGGGAAGGCTGGAGGCACCGGAGCCCAGGGACGGAGTACTGGGCCAAAGCTGGCAAGGGTCCTGCCCCATCTGGTGATCTCTGACCACGTCCCCACCCTTTGCAGTGATGGGGAGGCCCCAGGTGGGAACCCAATGGTGGCAGGTTTCCAGGACGACGTGGACTTGGAAGACAGGCCACCCAGCAGACCCCTGCTGCCCATGGACCCCCTCCCCAGTAAGCACATCACTCTGTCTAGTGAAGAGGAGGCTGAGGGTCCTGAAAGTCCACCCAAAGCCACCGTCCTGGGCCCCCAGCCATGCCTGGAGCCAGAGATGAAAAGGTATGTGGGGGGATCTGGGCCTCTGGGGGCATGGCCCATAGAGGGGGGAGTATGGGGGCCTGTGTGCCCCTGGGAGGGGAGGGTGACCAGGAAGGGGGCACCTGGGATGGCTCCGTGTTGAGACTGGGGGGCCACCAAGCAGGTCCTGTGCATAGAACCTCCAATGGGGAGGTTCAGGGTCCTGACCCCTTCCTGTCTCCCAAGGTCTTCCAAAAAGACCCTGAAGCCCCAGGCCGAGGCGGCACCCTCACCAGCTCAGGAGCCTCAGGTGCTGGACAGTCCCTTGACGTCCGAGAGGCATGCCCTTGAGATGCCGGCATCCAGGGCCACAGCCGCCACTGGGGGCCCCCTCCGCAGACCCGAGGGGACTAAGGCTGAGCAGGCAGCATCATCCGAGAGCGACACCGAGGGGCCCATTGCCGCCCAAATGCTGTCCTTTGTCATGGACGACCCTGACTTCGAGAGTGAGGAGTCGGACGTACCACGGAGAATGGTGAGGGGACGCCCCCCAGGTCGCCTGCTGGGAACACCTGCTGATGGAGGCACTGCGGGCAGGACAGCGTCCTGGAGGGCGAGTGAGGGATGCGTGGGTGGTGGTCTTTCTGTCGTTGAACACTGTAGATCTAAAGGACACATCCCCCAGACCCAGGGGGACACAGAACCAGGCAGACCCTCGCCAGAGCTGAAGAGGGTACCTCATCCCTCCTGAGGCCCACCGCCCAAGCACACGGAGCAGGCAGGAGGGTCCCAGCCTGCAAGAGCCCCCGCCTGTCTGCCCCAAGAGGAGTGTGCTCGGGGGCAGGGACTCCAGGACACAGGAGAGGTGGGAGGGCAATCTCTAGGCTGGCCTCCCATGCCGGCCTCCCTCCCTCCCTAACCAAGCAGACCCGATGGCCGTGACGCCAGACGGGCAACCACATTCAGGCCCTGAGGGTCACCTGGCTCCACGGAGGTTTGCTGTGACCAGCACTGACCTGTCTGTCCCTCCTCTCCCAGAATGAGTTCCCAGTCCGTGAGGACCTCTCCGACCTGACCGATGAGGACGTTGGCCCAGCACAACCACCCCGACCACTCCAGCCGCCCACACCCTCCTTCAGACCCAAGAATGACACCGACCTCTTCGGACTGGGCCTCAGGGAGCCAGGCCCCAGGGACAGCAGCGATGAAGGTGAGCCTTTCCAGGCTTGAACCAACCCTTGGGTCAAGGCTGGCTGTTCGGGCCTGCCTAGGCCTGCCAGTCCTTGTCCGCATCCCCTACGTGGGCCGTGTGCCTGTCACTCAGTGCACAGAAGCTTTGAGAACAGAGAGGGGGCCAGGCTGCAGTGTCCGCAGGCCTACGTCTGGTCAGGCTGTCCTGCAGGCTGGTCCAGGGCTGAGCCCAAAAGGCCTGCCTGCCCGTGTACGCGCCTGAACCCCGGCTGCCTGTCCCAGGCCCGTTCCAGCAAGTTGCCAGCTTTCAAAGGGAAAGACGAGGGGTACGTGCTGACATTGTCCAGGCGTGCGGCTGCAGGGCCAGATGAACAGGTCATTGGCTGTGCATCCCTGTGAGACACTGGGGGTCACGTGCTGACCTGCCAGTCCCACTGTAGCCACCTCCACATAAAGGCCGGTAGCTCCTGGCCGACTGGGCCAGCCAGCACAGATGCGCATCCAGCCCCCGAAGCCATGTGACCTCAGAAGTGGGGTGGACAGTGCCTTCCTCTGTGGTGTAGCCCAGGTGGAGCCAGTGATGTGGTGCACAGTAGTCACTGTGGGGGCACCCAGGCCCCTGTCGCTTGTCCATGGCACAGTTCCATGGCCAGAGGTCAGCCGGCAGGGGCCCCTTGTAAGGTGGTGGGGTCAGTGGCTGCCTGGGTAGGCGCCCCAGGGCCCTTGTCCTTTGTGGGGGCTGTGGAGACTGGCTGTGTTGAGGGGACAGTGGTCCTGGAAGAGTGTATAGGGCGGGGTGTCAGTCAGAGGCAGGGTCCCCTCTCCGGTTGCCCACTCCTGTACCGAGGGCCCAGCCCCCTTGCGGGGACACAGGGATGCCCTGGGAATAGCAGCCTGTGTTATCTGTGCAGATAAGGTTGGCAAGCCTCCCTCCAGAGAGAAGAAGAAGAAGAAGAAGAAGAAGGAGGTAGGGCTTTGCACTGCCCTGGGGTGGGCCATGTCCAGGGTGGGTGGGTGTCCTTCCCTGTTCCCCCCACCCACCACAGCCCCAGTGACTGCACTCCCTTCCCCCCTCTCGCCCAGGAGGAAGAAAAGGCTGCGAAGAAGAGCAAGCACAAGAAGGGCAAGGACAAGGAGGAGGGCAAGGAGGAGAAGAGAAAAAAAAAGAAGGCACCTCGGAGCAAGAAGGAGGCCACTGATGAGCTGGAAGCCTTCCTGGGGGGCGGGGCCCCTGGTAGCCAGCACCGTGGTGGCGGGGACTACGAGGAGCTCTAGGTCTGGCCGCTGTGGTGGCGACCCTGTGGCGGGCAGCGGGCGGCACAGTTGGCACAGGAAGGCCTGCCTGCACCGCCCCTCCCACAGCCCAGCTTCCTCATTGGAGGGGCCCAGCCGAGCCCCGTGTGCAGCAGGCCCAGGCGGCAGTCAGCCAGGAGAGGCTGGTGCCCAAGGTGGGGTGGGGCAGTGTTTCTCAGGGATGTGACTGAGGCCTGCGAGGGAGCTGCAGGGTCTGTTTACAGGGGGCACTCCGCTTGGGCTCCTCGGTTGCCGTCACCCCAGCTCCCCCTCCTGCTTGCCCTGGGCACACGCCCACCGCCCACTTGCAGCCACTACATGCAGATGGCACCACTTCTAGCACGTGTGGCTCCCCACGACAGACAGTCAGCCCTGGGTGGCTGGGCTCCAGGGAGGACTCACTGGTCCCTCGGAGCAGCCCCCAGCCCACCAGGTGAAGCTGCAGGGGAACAGCAGCAGGGGCAGTGCCTCCTGGGACATGACTTTCCCCAGAGTGTTTCTGTTATGCCACCTGTGGCCACAGCTGCTTCTGTACCCAGGTGGGTGCCATGGGCTGGAGCTGGGTGATTCCCAGTTATCTCATCTCCATTCGGACTATAAAGCTCTCCTGTTTTATGCCGAGTCCTGTTTTCTCTCCCTGCCTTTTGGGCACCTGCAGCCCAGGAGGCCTGGGACACGCCCAGTTCCTCGGCTTGCTCTCCCCCTCCCTGAGGATGCCATCCTTTGGCCCCCCGTTGCTTTGGGTTGGCAGGGAAGTCCTGAGTGCCATACCTGTGGGCCAGGCAGGGCTGTGGCTCTTGGTGTAGGAAACAGCCCAGTACTGCCCCCCACCCCCCGCCACCTGGAGGACACCTGCCCCATCAGTCCCACCTCCTGGTCCCTTGACTTTGGCAAGGGGGCCTGTGCACAGGCAAGGCTGCCCACCCTTCACCCCAGGTGGGGACCCTGCTGCCTGCTACACTGTGGATGGGTTGGGGGTGGTCCAGGGACCAGGGCTGAGACCCCACCAGCTCAGCCAGTAGCCAGGCCTAGCCCCACACACCATATATACACTGTCATACTGAGCGACGTGGCCACGGGCCTGGGGCATGCCCTGGCCCCTAGGCAGGGACTGGGCAGCTGCTCCCCTGGACAACCATAGGCCCAGCCCTGTGGGCAGGTGTGTGCCCCACCCAGGCCACCCCTCCCTTCGCTCTTGGGTACTCCCCTGCAGCCCCTGCCCCTCCAGCTGCTGGCAGCTCCCAGCGCCTCCCACTGCCTCCACTGTTGCCTTGGGAACAGCTCCTGATGCTGGTGCCCGTCCCTCCTCCAGAGGCTGAGGAGCAGGTGCTCTGCCCCAAACCAGAGCGGGGGCCAAGCAGAGCGGGTACTGCCAGGCCCCCTTCTCCCCCCTTTCTCTTTCTGGGGACAGGAGGCATGTACTGAGCACACACAGTGGGCTGAACCGTGCTAAGAGCTCCGTGGAGTTTTCCTTCCAAACCTGCCCCAGCCTGTGACGTCAGGGCTGCCTGCTCACTGATGTGGGGACTGGGGTCTGGAGGAGGTGACCCTGCCAGGACCCATGGCAAACCACCACCCCCACCTTGTCCCGGAGAGTGGCTGCCCCCCTCCAGAGCCAAGAGCACCAGGGCTGCCCCTCTGCCAAGCTAGAACGTCCTGAGATTTAGCGACTCACGGAGCGGGGCTGGCAGGGCTGCAGCAGAATGTCACCCTAGAGTTGACAAAAGGGCCTGATGCAGACCTGCCCAGGGTGGGTAGTGACAGCCCTCAGCTGGGTGCAGGGCCCTGCCCTGGCCCCAGGTTTGGGCCAAGGGCTTTGTGGCCATCTGGCCCCAGAGTGCCTGCTGAGATGTTGGCACCTCAGCCCCGCGGCGGATGGGTCCAGGGGAGCGGATGGGCGGGCAGGGAGCTGCCCATCTGCTCTACGCGGGCCCAAGCTGAGAGGCCAATTCCGGAGCCCACGCCGTCTCGGCAGCCTACCCAGGCCTTGGGCTGCTCCAGGGCCTGCTCCGAGGTCCCGCTCGGTCAGCTGCCGCGCTCGGAGGTGACCCTGAGGTGGGGCCTAGTAGGACCGGCGCGGTCCCCAAGTTAGGCGTGCGCCCTGGGGACCCGGTGGGACTTGGGGCTCTCCGCCCGCGCCGGCCCAGCCCCGAGCGGCCCCACCTGGGGCGCGGCCCCTTTAAGTGCCGCCCCCTCGGCCGCCACCGGGGGCAGCAGTGAGCCGGCGGCCGGTGATCGGGGCCCCTGCCTGGAATCTTCCGCCGGCGCCGGGGACGCGGCAGTGCCGGCGCCGGGGCTGCGCAGCCCACCGGGGCTCGGGCGGCGGAGCAGCGCCAGGTAGGGGGCGGGGGCCGCACCGCGGGAGCGCCGCAGTCGCTGGCCGCCACCGTCCCCTGCCGTCCGCAAGGTGGGGGAGTCCCCGCCCCCGGCGACATCGGCCGGGTCCCCCCCCCCGGGCCGCTCGGGCGAGGCCTGGGGCAGGGTCGCGCGGTGGAGCGGGCCGGCCGAGCGCAGCGGTTCGGGAAAGCCTGGGATCTCGAAGGGGGCCGAGCCCACCCCCGGGGAGGGGCTGTCACCGCGTCCAGCTGCCGGCAGTCTCGGCCGGCAAGGACCGCGCTGCCACTTCGCTGGGGCGGAGCCTCGGACAGTCACCGGCCCTGATTCTGGCCCGGCTCTGAGCATAGGATGGAGGGGGAGGGAAAAGGGGGATGGTCCTGCGAACCTGGGGCACTAGGCTGGGGCGGGGACAGGGACTGTGACCTGGTGGCCAAGACCCTGAGGCCATCCCTACAGAAAGCCTTTACACATCGGGGGCCCAGAGGGCTGACCCAATGAGACCCGAGTCGCTGCGTCCACCTGAGGCCCTGCCAGGTGAGGGGCGGCCTCTGTTTCCCCTCCCTTCGCTCCTTACCCCCAGCATGCTGCGAGGCCACCGGGACCCCTCCCTAATGCGAGCCGGCTGCTAGGGTCGCGTGTGACCGCCTGAGCACCCCGCCCAGCCCGGCGCGCAGGCGCTGTGTGGAGCCCCCTTCCAATCTAGCCCCCAGAGACCCCAGAGGGACCGCGGCCGCGTCTAAGTGTAGCCTGATGGCGAGGGGAGCCGGCCCAGCCTGCAGCGTGGGGGGCAACGGAAACGCGGTTTCCATGGAGCCTTCCTGCGCCGCTGGGGGCGGGCCCTCGCTGCGGAGCGTGGAGGAGGGGGCTCGCCCAGCCTCCCCCTATCCCTCCTGGCTCCCTGGCTGGCGACCGCGGGCCGGGCGCGCGGTGGCCTGAACTCAGCTCACACGTCCCCCTACGTGGTTCTGCACCCGGGCCCGTTTCATGATGCCAGGCAGTGGGCGCGCGCTGTGGGGTGTCCGTGCGTTTATGCAAAACTGTGGGGGTCGCTGTACTGGCCTTGTCTTACCATTCCAACCATCTTGGTGGGTTTCAACCACCCCAAGATCGCTGGGATCCAAGGTTTCTGCAAAGGACATAGGGCTTTAATTCCGTGTATCCTCCTGGGGCATTTTCCTGGCGCGGGCCAGCCTACAGGGACGGAGGTGTGGTGGCCGTCTCCGGGTGCAGGAAGGACTCGGGCTTCCGATGGTGGGGCCGCGGAGTGCAGCCCCCTTGCACTCCTGGGGAGGGTCTGTGCGCAGCCCAGCAAGAGGTGGGGTGAGAAGCGTCTGCGGTTAATTAAGGCCTGGACCACGTCCGGCCTGTGCAGTATCGGAGGGGTCGCTCTGCAGGGGGCGCTGGGAGGGGATGCTGTCATCCAAAGCTGGAGTTTGTAAGTCCTGGAAAAAAGTGCCGGATTATGTCGCCTGTGGGCACCGGGGGCTGTGGCTCTCGGACCAGCCTGCACTCTCCCACCAGCTGGCAGGGCCTGGCATGGGGATGGGCGCCCACCCGAACCTGCAGGCAGGGGCAGAGCCCAGGAACTTGGGGCAGGGTGGGGGGGACGGGGACAAGAGCAGGGAGCCAGAGCAATGGCATCGCCTGCCTGGCTGGCCCTCCCGGGCCCAGCAGCAGGGGCTGGGAGTGGGGTGGTCTGGAGGGAGCGGCAGGGCTTGGGTGGCTGGACCGGTGGGTTCCTCCCGCAGGTGCCTCTGACGCCGGCATGGAGCAGGCGGCCAGGGCCCACTGCCAGGGCTGCTGTGCCCACTGTGCCCCAGGTAAGCCGGGCTAGCGCGGGGGTGGCGGGCAGGCGACGAGGGGTCCCTGACCCGCCTCCTCTCCGCAGGGGGAAAGCCCCGCCAGGCCAAGTGAACTGGAACCGCCGGCCTGGGGACTGCTTTTAAGATGACCCGCACGGACCCACCGGACCTGCTGGTGTCAACCGTGTACCAGGATATCAAGGTAGCGGCCCCGGACCCGGCGTCACGGCGCCCGACATGTGAGCGCTCCATGGCTCGGCCTGCTGCGCCCACGCCTTTCAACAAGCGCCACTGTCGCAGCTTCGACTTCCTGGAGGCGCTGGACGGGCCGGCCATGGAGGGCCACGGAGGGCGTGGGCGCCCGGAGCAGCCGCCCCCGGAGCCTGCCGCACCGCGGCCCCGGCCCCGCGAGGGGGAAACTCGGCGCCGCGCCCGCTCCAAGAGCGCGCCACGCGCGACCCCGGGCCTAGCGCCCGCCGTACCCGCTTCACCCCCGGTGCTGCCGCGCCGAGGCCGGGAGTCCCAGCGAGCCGCACGCATCGAGGTGTCGCCGCGCCGGGAACCCGCGTACCCTGCGCTGCGCGCGCTTGCCAACGAACTGCACCCAATCAAGCTGCAGCCGCAACGAGGCGGTCCCGGCCGCATCGCGCCCCTATGCGCTGCGGCCGGCCGCTGCCCGCCGGCGGAGCAGCCCCCGGGGCCCGCCCCGCACGTCCGCTGCCGCCTGGACATCAAGCCGGACGACGCAGTGCTGCAGCACACCGCCCGGGGTCCGCGGTCCTCCGGGCCCTCAGACGCTGCACCTTGGGTCCGCGGAGCCCCGCAGCTGCATGGCCTCACGGTGCCAGGGCCTCGGAACGTGGCGCTGTCCCGCACGCCCACTCCCAGCGACTCCTACTGTGCGGACCCTCGGGCGTTGTACTGCGACGGGCCCCTGCCTGGGCCCCGGGACTATGCCGAGCGCCGCAGCCTGCCCTTCGCCACCCCACCAGGCCCCACGCAATTCTTCTACACCGAAGAGCCAGAGGGCTACCCTCCCGGCTTTACGGTCAGCCCAGGACCTCCCTTTGACGGCTACTGCCCCAGGCCCTATGCGACTGAGGAGCCCCTTGGGCCCAGCCCTCGGCACGGGGGCGGATACTATGCAGGAGAAGTCCGGACCTTCCCGATCCAGGAGCCACCCTCCCGCTCCTACTATGGCGAGGCGACCCGAACCTACGGCCCAACCTGCGGCCCCCGATATGTCCCCGAGGAGCTCCGGGCCCACCCCGCCGTGCGTCCCTTCTACACCGAGGACTGGGGACGCCACCGTGAACGCGACGCCCTGGCTCGGACTTACCCTCACCCGCGCGGTAGCCCAGCCTGGGGCAACTGGGGTCCACGGCCTTACAGCACCCTGCAAGTCGCGCCACCCCCTGACCCCGGGCCGCTGCTCGCCTCGTGGCATGGCGGCACGGGCACCAGCCCACCGCGGCTGGCCACAGACAGCCGCCACTACTCACGCTCCTGGGACAACATTCTGGCTCCTGGGCCGCACCGGGAGGACCCCCTGGGTCGGGGCCGCAGCTATGAGAACCTGCTGGGGCGCGAGGCGCGCGAGCCACGAGGCGCATCCCTCGAAGCCCGGCGCCCGCCGGTCGTTGTGAACCTGTCCACCTCGCCCCGGCGTTACGCAGCGCTATCACTGTCCGAGACGTCGTTGTCGGAGAAAGGTCGCGCCGGCGAAGGCCTGGGCCGCGCCTGGTACGTCACGCCAGAGATCACCATCACCGACAACGACCTGCGCCTCGCGGAGCGCCCATCTGCCAGGGCCTGGGAAGTGTCTGCGGGCCGCCAGAGGCCGCCACCGCCAGCGGCCGCCGACTGCTCTGCCTCGGGTCGCCAGCGCAGTCTGGAGCAGCTGGACGAGCTCATTACAGACCTAGTCATCGACTCGAGGCCCCCAGCGGGCCCGGCCGGCGAGCGCGCGGTCGACAGTCCGGGCCGCCAGGTGCGCCGCTTGCTGGATCTGCGGCCCGCGGGACCCGGGGCCCCCACGCCTGCGCCGCCGCGCTCGCCGCCTGCCTCCGCCGGCAGCGCCGAGGAGCCGGCGGGCTCGGGGGAGGCGGCCGACGCGTCGCCGGAACCCAGCGCCGACGAGGACGACCTGATGACCTGCTCGAACGCGCGCTGCCGGCGCACCGAGACCATGTTCAACGCCTGCCTCTACTTCAAGTCGTGCCACAGCTGCTACACCTACTACTGCTCGCGCCTGTGCCGCCGCGAGGATTGGGACGCGCACAAGGCGCGCTGCGTGTACGGCCGCGTGGGCAGCGTGTGCCGCCACGTGCTGCAGTTCTGCCGCGACAGCCGCCCGGTGCACCGCGCCTTTTCGCGCATCGCGCGCGTCGGCTTCCTATCGCGCGGCCGCGGCGTGCTCTTCCTAGGTTTCCCGAGCCCCGGCTCCGCCGACAACTTCCTGCGCTTCGGCCTCGAGGGGCTGCTGCTGTCGCCCACCTACTTGTCTCTGCGCGAGCTGGCCACGCACGCGGCGCCCCTGGGCAGCTACGCGCGCGAGCTGGCGGCCGCCGGGCGCCTCTACGAGCCGGCCGAGTGCTTCCTGCTCAGCGTGTCCGTGGCCGTGGGCCCCAGCGCCGCGCCCCCCGGGACCCCCGCCCGGTCGACGCCCGCGCCCCGCAGCGCCGGCCCCACGGTGCGCAAGTTCGCCAAGGTGGCTCTGGCAGCCGGCAGCCCCGCGCGCCCGCCGCCGCTGCGGGGCCGCGAGCCCGACATGGAGACCCTGATTCTGACGCCGCCGCCTGGCACGGCGGGCCTGGACCAGGAAGGCGAGGCCGGCCGCCGCGCACGGGAGGTGGCCTTCATCCACATCCAGCGCGAGCTGCGCCTGCGCGGCGTCTTCCTGCGCCACGAGTTCCCACGCGTCTACGAGCAGCTCTGCGAGTTCGTCGAGGCCAACCGGCGCTTCACGCCCACCACCATCTACCCCACAGACCGACGCACTGGCCGCCCCTTTATGTGTATGATCATGGCCGCCTCCGAGCCGCGCGCGCTCGACTGGGTGACCAGCGCCAACCTGCTGGACGACCTCATGTGAGGCTCCGGGCGCGCGGGCCGCCCAGGCCCCGCCCCGAGCCCCGCCCCGCCCGCTCAGGCCCCGCCCCTCGCTCAGGCTCCGCCCAGTCCGCTCAGGCCCCATCCAGCCCACTCAGGCCCCCACCCTGAGCCCCGCCCAGCCCGCTCAGGCCCCGCCCCTCGCTCAGGCTCCGCCCAGTCCGCTCAGGCCCCATCCAGCCCACTCAGGCCCCCACCCTGAGCCCCGCCCAGCCCGCTCAGGCCCCGCCCCTCGCTCAGGCTCCGTCCAGCCCACTCAGGCCCCACCCTGAGCCCCGCCCAGCCCGCTCAGGCCCCGCCCCCTCGCTCGGGTCCGGCCCTGCGCCCCGCCCAGCCTGCTTGGGCTCCTCCCCGAGCCCCGCCCAGCCCGCTCAGGCTCCGCCCCTCGCTCAGGCTCCACCCAGCCCACTCAGGCCCCGCCCTGAGCTCACGCCCACGCCCCGCTTCGACTTCCTCCAGTCTCGGCCCAGTTTCCCCAGGTGCTGCTTCGAGCCCCGCCCCGTCTCCCAAGTCCTGCCTCTGCTCTTTCCCCACCCGCCAGCACCCCACCTTGTGTCCCGCAGACCCCACCTCTTCACTCCGACACCCCCAACGACCTCCCTATCAGACCCCTCCTCCGCACCCGGCTCTCTATAGCCACCTCCGCCCGGGTAGGGCCGAGGCCAGTCCTCAGCTGCTGGGCGCTCCCCGCTGGCAGGTGGGGTGGCCCGAGGACCGACCGGGCCCTGCCTTCAGGCCGAGAGGCGGCCCTCCTGCACAGACCTCCGCACGCCGAGCCGGCCCCGCTGGTCCGCAGGGCTCCCGCTCCTCCAGCAGCCGGGTGTTGACCAAAGCCCAGCCTTACCGCTTTAAAGTCGACCACCGGCCCGCAGCCGCAGCTCGGAGCAGGCCGAGGCCCAGGTACCCGGAGGAAGACTTGGTCTCGGCTCCACGCGGGCCCGTTGTCGGCCCGGAGCCCGGGGCCCGCGGGCTCGCCCGCTTTGGTCTGGGGTGTGTCCTGCTGGTAGACCTCTTTCACCGGAGAACACTCGCGGTGTCCTGGCGAGGCCCTGCGAGGCACACGGTGCTGTCCGCTGGTCCCAGTCCTGACCGGGAGGGCAGAGACCAAGTCTGGGCCCTCACATGGACAGTCCTCTTCCCCTGCTGTCCCCTCACCTCTGGCCTTACTTCCGCCTTGGCCTGGGTCTGCAGGGCGCGCGGGGGAAGCGGCAGGGACAGATTCGGAGATCTTCGGGCCAGGGCTCAAGACGCCCAGCCAGAGGGCAGGGGCCCAGGCGGGGGAAGCAAAGGGTGAGGGTGAGGGTGGGGGCGCTGCCGCGCTGAGGCATGGCTGGGCGGGGGTCGGGGTGCAGGTACCAGGGTGGGGCAGGGGACAATGACAGCGCTGAGCCTAGCCCCGCTGGAGGCAGAAACATGTGGGAAAAAAGGATGGACGGGCTGGAATGTGACGGGATGGGGGCCCCTGGCCACAAGCATGGAGGACAAAAGAGGAGACGCTTTCTGTGGGAGCAGGCGCGGGAACGAGCTAGTTGGCCGATGTGAGATCCACTGGAGGTGAGATGACCTATCCCGTCAGGTTCTCCGATTGCACAGACGTTGCCCAGCACTTGCTCTGGCCGTGCCCCGTGCTAGGGCTGGAGACCCGAGTCTGACTTCAGGGCCCCGCCCTGGGGAGCTCACGGGCCCGGGGCTTCACGGTGGGCCGGAGTGATTGGGAGAGGGTTGGACTCCAGGCCAGGAAAGGTGTGAGGCCAGGCGCTACAAGAGGACACTGTGCGCGGCCCCTGCGGGACCCTCCTGGAGCCCCCAACCTTCCATCAGGCCCAGGGAGGAGGGCATGGAAAGAGATAAATCGTGAACGCCCCCAGCCCCTGAAGTCCGCCCGCCCCCGACCGTACCCATCTCCCCCGTTCCTCCGCCCCTGACGCGCCTGGGCGCCCACCCCGGCCCCTGCGCGTTTGCATCGCAAGCTCATTTCCACCGGCCACGGCGCCCCGCTTGTCTCGCCGCTTTCGCGGTCCCCCAAAGTCCGGCCGCCACCCCCGCCCCGCGGCCTCCTGCATCCGGCTCCCTCGCCCGAGGGCAGGGCCAGGGCGACCCTGGAATGACTGTTTCCAGAGGGCAAGTGCTTTCGAACCAAGTAAACTAGAACTTGAATGTAGCCCTTGCTGTCTCCTTTGGGGGTGGAGGGGCGTGGAGGGCGCCTCGGACAGCGTGGGGGGGGGGGTCCCTGGACAGCGTGGGAGGGGGTGCCTGGACAGCGTGGGGGGGGTCCCTGGACAGCGTGGGGGGCGGCCCCTGGGCAGCGTGGGAGGGGGTCCCTGGGCAGCGTGGGGGGTGTCCCTGGACAGCGTGGGTGGGGGGTGTCCCTGGACAGCGTGGGTGGGGGGTCCTGGACAGCGTGGGGGGGTCCCTGGGCAGCGTGGGGGGCGGCCCCTGGGCAGCGTGGGAGGGGGTTCCTGGACAGCGTGGGTGGGGGGTCCCTGGACAGCGTGGGGGGGTCCCTGGGCAGCAGGGGGTGGGCACTCGGGGCCCGTCTCTCAGGCCCCGGGCGACCTCATTCCCATTCCCCAACCTCCCGTGCCGCCTAACTGCTCCCTCCAAAGGCGCCTGCCATCCGCCCCTGCCGCCTACTCGGCCTCCCGACCCTGCTGGAAATGAACTTTTCCGTCGGCAGGATTTAATCACGGCCCGCTCCAAGCTTCCTTGTTCTCCTTTAATTGGGACTGGCGTGTCCCAAGGCTGTAAGGAGCTGGGCTGCAATTGGCCAAGCTGCGACTCGGATCGGCAGCACGATTGGCTGAGGCTACGGGCCTCGGGCAGCATCCGCCCACGGGACTGGCCAGGCTCACCCAGAGCCCGCCCCCGGCGCTACCGACGTTCACCCAGATCGGGAGGGGGCAAGGGCTGCAGGAGCTGGGGGTCCGGGCGCGCGCCGACGAAACATGGCGGCGGCGGACCTCTCCGAGATTCCCGACGTGGACATCGACTCCGACGGCGTCTTCAAGTACGTGCTGATTCGAGTCCACTCGGCACCGCCTTCCGACGCCCAAGCCGCGGAGAGCAAAGAGATCGTGCGCGGCTACAAGTGGGCCGAGTACCACGGTGAGGGCGGGGCCAGCCCTGGGGGCGGGGGCGGGGCGGGGTCTCGCCTTGTGGGCGGGGCCAGGGAGGGGCCGGGCGTCAGTGAGAAGGGCCAAGGTCCAGGGCTGCCGGGGTCCAGGGCTGCCGGGGACCAGGGCTGCCGGGGTCCAGGGCTGCCGGGGTCCAGGGCTGCCGGGGTCCAGGGCTGCCGGGGACCAGGGCTGCCGGGGTCCAGGGCTGCCGGGGTCCAGGGCTGCCGGGGTCCAGGGCTGCCGGGGACCAGGGCTGCCGAGGACCAGGGCCACCCAGCAGCAGGGCGGAGCATCGGGCGCAGAGGAGTGGAGGGTGAAGAGGGTACCATAGCCTGATCCCTCTACGGGTGCATCCCGCTCTTTATCCTCTCCACTGGGAAAGGGACTACTCCAAGTAGAGGTTCGGGCCCCTTCCAGTGCTCCTGGCCTCGGGGGCCTGACCTTCAGGCTCCGTGCACATCCTGAGGCCGCCCTCCCCCCCCAGCCGACATCTATGACAAAGTGTCAGGCGAGATACACAGGAAGGGTTACGACTGCGAGTGCCTGGGTGGCGGGCGCATCTCCCACCAGAGCCAGGACAAGAAGATCCACGTGTACGGCTACTCCATGGTGAGCTGTGGCCCTGGCAAGTGTTGGGCCCCAGTCCTGCCCTCCTCGGCTCTGGCCTGTTCACCTGAAGCGTCCATGAGTCTGGAACTGGAACATGGGCTTAGCCACCTGTCTCAGCACTGGCACCCAAAGGTCTGGTCCTCAGATGTGCAGAGGCCCCCTGCCCCAGAGGCCTGGCTGGGCTCTCGCAGTCCTCTGGCTCTTTGGACCTAGCTCCCCAGCTGGTATTGGGGTCCAGCCCCCAGTCTCTCCTGCTGAACATAGAGTCCTCTTTTCCCTTCAGAAAGCCACCACTGCATATATATGGTGCTCACATGGCCTCACAGTGCTCAACATGCCCAGGCCTCAGCTAGCAGGGTCTGCTCTCAGGGTCTGTTTTCCCATGGAGGTCACCTTGTTCTGGGAGAGCCCCCAGGGTGGTCTGCGGGCTGGGAGGCTTGGCTGCACCCTGAGCCCTGGACCTCTGCTGTCCCCTTCCCCTGGTGCTAGGCCTGGGCAAGGGGTGAGTGGAAGGGCCCAGATGGAGCCAGCACCTGCCCTCTCTCTCTCCAGGGCTGTGGGCGTGCCCAGCACTCCATCTCAACAGAGAAGATCAAGGCCAAGTACCCGGACTACGAGGTTACTTGGGCTGACGACGGCTACTGAAGGTCTGGGCCTGGCTGCCCCCGACAGTCACGCTGAGACACTCTGCCCCTGCCCAGGCAGCCCTCCTGGGGGGTCAGGCCAGCCTTGCCTCTGACCCTGACGGTGTGCTGTCCTTGTCAGGCCCTGGAGACAAGACAGCCTGGGCCCCAGGGCCACCCACAGGAATTAAAAGTGTTGTCACTTCTGCTTGGACTCTGTTTCATGGCTTCCTTGCCCCTGCCCAGCCCCTAAGACCCCAGGTTAGCTGGGACCCCAGACAAAAGCAAACAGGTGGCAGGAAGGAGGGTGCTCTGGCAGCAGGCCCACCCTCGCTGCCCCTCACCTGCTCCCTCTGCCTCCAGAGGCCCTGGGCTGCTGATGCATACTCAGCCCTTTGGGTCTGATGATAAGGAGTCTAGGACTGCAGCTGCTCTACCCCAGTTTATGGCCTGATTGCCCTCCTCGCAGCTGCTATCCCCAAGGACATCTGGGAGAGGCCTTGTGATCCTTGCTCAAGGGGTCAATGCAGGCTGGCCCCTCGGGCCTGCTGTCGGTCAGGTCTGCTCCACAGCCACGTGAGGCCTGGCTGGTGTCCCCTGAGGTCCCACGGGAATGGGCACCACAACCCCCTGCTTCTGAAACCAGATTCCAAGGCCCCTCAGGCTTCACGTGGAGCGGGAAGTCAGGGATCCAACTGTGGCTGGCCCACCTGCTCAAGCCCTTCTAACCCCGGTCAGCCTTCCCCTGCCCCATGAGGGCCCCCACACATGCTGTGGTGCGGTGGTTGGTGATGGCTTCTCAGCCCTCCAGCAGCACGGAGGGGCAGCCAGTGGTGGCTAATGGAGGGAGGCAGGAGAGATGAGCTCTTGGGGGGAGGGGAACGTAGGCAGAGTGACGGGGTGACTAGAAATGAAGTGGGGCACCATATGGAGGGCCCTCGGAGGATCCAGTGCCTGTACCTGACATTCGTTTGCCGTGGGTGGTCAGTGTACCCTCGGCAGGTAGCACCGGTCCAAAGGCTGGGTTCTGCGCTGGGCTCACTGGAGTCCTCAGCCAGCCCTTGTGCAGCGCTGTGTGACCTGCCTTGTACAGGTGAGGAAACTGAGGCCCTGAGGAGTGAAATCAGGTCCCATCGCAGAGCCTGGCTCCTGTACCCTGTGCTCACGACAGCCTAAAGGGCCTCCCCACCAGAGTGGGGGTCTGCGGGCAAGAAGCAGACCCCACCTGGCAGCTCACAGGAGCAGCTTCATGCTAAGTGAACCGCGCCTGGTGCGTGGCGTGCAGGGGTGCGGGCTCCCCAGCGGGGACGCAGGGCAGGCTCTGGGTTTTACACATGGCTGGGTCCTGACCTCGGCGCATGGGTGGTGGCACAGGAGCAGCAGCTGCAGTCTCTGCCCAACCCCCACCCTGCCCTCCCTGCCCAAGTCCTGGTTTGTAAGAAACCTGGGCCCCACCAGGTTCCCGTGGGTCCCCACCAGCTGGGCGTCTGAGGAGCAGGCAGGTGGGGTTGGACCCTGGCCGGGGCTCCCTGGGCATTTATAGCCGGATGTGGGTGTTGAGCAGTGTCAGCAGGGGCGATCGAGAGGGCAGGGGAGCCTCAGGCGTCTGTGGGGCCCAACTCCACAGTGAGCAGAGCCAGTCTTGGGGCTGCAGGGCTGACAGCAGACCGAGTCCCCACCGCCTCCGCGCCTCACTCCCTGCAGCCCAGCCATGCCTTGGCCCGGTCACCTCCTAGCCACCCTGGCCCTGCTCATGGGTGAGCTGTCGGCCCTCCACCTGGGCAGGGGCTCGCGGGCTCGGGGACTGGGCCTTACTGCCAGGAAGAGGCAGGAGCTCTGCCCTCCCACCTCTCCAAGACAAGGGGGCTGGAGGCAGACCTGGAGGGTGCCCTCCCAGGTCCCTGGGTGGGTGGCTGGGGAGGGAGACTTGGCCACCTACAGATGCACCTTGGGGCCTTCCCACAGCCCCCAGCTCCTAACTTGGCAGCACTATGGGGTCCTGCTGCCTTCCCCGGTCACGTCCCACGGTAGGGCCTTGTCCCCCTTGCATTTGCCCAGACCTGTTGGGCCCAAGGCTCCGGAGGCCCCTGATACGGAGTTCTCAGCAACAGCACCACCATTCTGGGTCTGGCCCATGGCAGAACGGCCTCCAGCTGTCTGGAGTTTCCCAGGGTGTCCTGGGCAAACCAGGGTAGCTGATGGCCCTGCCCTTGAGCCACCTGGCTCCCTCTGCCAGCAGGGTCCCTGGGCTGGGCCTGGGTCCCCAACTACTGTGGGAGCCCCTGGGAAGCCATGTGCAACTTTGTGTGTGACTGCATGGACTGCTGGGACGAGCTCCAGTGTGGTGAGTGGGGCCCAGGCAGGGGGTGCCGGCAGGCGGAGGGTGCCCCAGGGCAACCGCCAACCCTCACTCTTCCCCAGGTTTCCACGGGGCCGCTCCTGCCCTGGGCATCCCATTCACCTGTGACTTTGAGCAGGACTCTTGCGGCTGGCAGGACGTCAGCACCTCGGGCTACAGCTGGCTTCGGGACCGGGCAGGTGCCTCACTAGAGTGGCCTGGGGCACGCACGGACCACACTCTCGGCACTGACCTGGGTGAGGTCCAGCAGCCCCAAGGCCCCTCCCTGCCCCCTGTCTCCTGCCCTGTCCCCTGACCCTCTCATCCGGCAGGCTGGTATGTGGCTGTCGACACCCACCGCGGGAAGGAGGCGTCCACAGCAGCCCTGCGCTCACCCACCCTGCATGAGGCTGCCGCCACCTGCCAGATCAAGCTCTGGTTCCATGCAGCCGCAGGAGGTGTGCTGCCCAGGCCCCACTACAGGGCGGATGCCTGAGGCGAGGGCACGGTAGCCCCAGGGAGGGCCTGAGATAGGATAGACCGCTGCGGAGAGCGGGGGTCCCTAGAGGAGGGGCTGGGATGGGTCAGGTGGGGAGGTGCTGGGTACCGTGGCTGCCCAGGGACCCCCTGCTGCAGATATGGCTGAACTGAGGCTGGAGCTGACCCATGGCACCGAGACTCTGACCCTGTGGCGGAGCTCAGGGCCCTGGGGCCCCGGTTGGCAGGAGTTGGCAGTGGCCACAGGTCGCATCCGGGGCGATTTCCGGGTGAGCTGGGGGTGGCCTGGACAGGCGATGCCCTCCTGGGCAGTGGGCGGTCAGGCTGGGCCGGGCTTAGGCCCTAAGGCTTTCTGCTTTCCTAAGGTCACCTTCTCTGCCACCCGAAATGCCACCCACAGAGGCGCGGTGGCCTTGGACGATGTGGAGTTCCAGAACTGTGGGCTGCCCAGTAAGCCGCAAGCCCGGGGTGGGACCTGCACCTCAATATGTGGTCTAGTACCACCCATCCCCCTGGGAGGGGCAGGGGTTAACAGGCACCCCTCAGTCCTGTCTGGTCCCTCTCAGACGCTCCCACCCAGTGTATGCCTCTCAGGGTCTTGGGGCCAGGGTGACGGGGTCCCCCTCCCCCAGCCCCCAGGGCCAGCTGCCCACTGGGTCAGCACCACTGCCGAAACAAGGCTTGCGTGGAGCCCCACCAGCTGTGCGACGGGGAGGACAACTGCGGGGACCGCTCGGATGAGGACCCGGACACCTGCAGTGAGGCTGAGATGACAGCGGAGGAGCGGTCCTCTGCTGGGGGCTTACAGGGAGGGTGGGGCTTGGCCTGGTCATCCTCAAAGCCACAGCTAGTATCTTAGCCAGAATCGGAGCCATAGCCATGGGGACAGTGGCAAGGGCCCTGGGTTCGGCTTGGCCTGGGGATGAGGCTCGGAGGACCTGCTGAGGGACCCTGAGCTCCCTCCATTCCCCACCCTAGGTCACCACACAGCCACTGACTTTGAGACGGGCCTGGGTCTGTGGAATCAGTCAGAGGGGTGGTCCTGGGATCACAGCACCGGAGGCCTCGAGCACCCCGCCTGGCCGCGCCGAGACCACAGCCAGAACAGTGCAAAGGGTGAGCACCCTGGGGTCCGGCCACTGCCACCCACCCACCCAGCTACAACCACCTGCTCAGCCACCACCACTGCCTCCCTACAAACACCCACCCAGCCACCAGGTCCACACCTGTCGTCCCCCAGGCTCCTTCCTGATCTCCGTGGCCAAGCCCAGCGCCCCCGCCATCCTCTCCAGCCCCGAGTTCCAAGCCTCTGGTACCTACCACTGCACGGTGAGTCAGTTGGTGGGGGTGCAGGGTCACCATCCTGGGTGCCCAGCACTGGGGGACGGTCTCTGACTGTGGCTCTATACCCCTAGTTGGTCTTCTACTATTACCTGCATGGGTCTGAGGCTGGCAGCCTCCAGTTATTCCTGCAGTCTCAGGACCCTGGGGCCCCCCAGACCCCCATCCTGCTGCGGAGCCGCCGTGGGGACCTGGGGGACATCTGGGTCCGTGACCAGGTGGACGTCCAGAGCATGCACCCCTTCCGGGTGAGGACTGGGGGCCACGTGAGGGTGGAGGCTGTGCAGGGGCCAATGGAGGAAGGCAGAGTGGGGGGTGTAGGGAGGGCCGTGCAGAGGGCCATGGGAAGGTGGTGGAGCAGGGCGCCAGAAGGGCCGGAAGGTGTGGGGTCGTCGGGGGGCTGGCAGGCAGGGAGCTGAGGGGGAGGCCAGGCAGGGGATAGAGTGGGGGCAGGAGCTGGGGCCCAGGGCTCTGGCTCAGCACTACGGGTGCTTGCTTGGTTGTGAAGGAAGCACCCTGAGCTGTGGGGAACGGGGTGGGGGAGGGTCTATAGGGAGAAGAAGGGCGAGGAACTGGTTTCTTTCGGGGGTGGCGAGGGATACTGGGTGCCCCCTGAGCCCCTCTGCCTGCAGATCCTGCTGATCGGGCAGACGGGCCCAGGGGGCGTCGTGGGCCTGGACGACCTCATCCTGTCAGACCGCTGCGCCCCAGTACTGGGTGAGCCTACCTCGCGCTCCCCCTACCAACTCATTGCCCCTCCGTACTCCTGACCTAGTTCTGCCCCCACAGAGCCATCTGCCCTGCAGACGCTGCCCCCACAGCCCCAGGACTCCTGCGAGCCAGAACACCTCTCCTGTGGGGACCTGTGTGTGCCCCTCGAGCAGCTGTGTGACTTCCAGCAGCAATGTGCAGGAGGAGAGGACGAACTGCAGTGCGGTGAGGGCACCAGGCTCTCTTCCTCTGGGCTGGTGGAAGGCAGGGGGGCGGTCCCCAGGAAGAGGGCTGGGGAGGGGTGTGTCCCAGGGAACAGCACTGCGGGGGGGTCCTGGGAGCCGCCCAGGTGGGGGTCCTGGGTTCATTCAGCAAGCACCAGCTCCCTTGCAGGCACCACGGACTTTGAGTCCACAGCAGGGGGCTGGGAGGATGCCAGCGTGGGGCAGCTGCAGTGGCAACGACTGGCGGCCCAGGAGAGTGGGAGCCCTGCCGGTGAGGCCCATGAATCTCCCCACCTGCTTCTCTCAATAGGGAGGGTCCCTTCACTGGGGTCTCTAGTGGGGTTCCCTCTGAGCCCCAGGAGGGCTGACTCTCTGAGGAGTGCTCTTCCTGCCCCTCAGGGCACTTCCTGTCCCTGCAGAAGGCCTGGGGGCAACTGGTGGCTGCAGCCAGCGTGCTCACGCCACCCCTGGGCCCCTCAGGCCCCGCCTGTGAGCTCCACATGGCCTACTACTTCCAGAGTCACCCGCAAGGTACCTGGCCCCGGGGGCCAAGCTGGCAAGGCACGGTGCCCCCTGGAGGGAGGGAGGGGTTGGTCAGGGACAGTGTGGCGACACCTCCTCACCAGGCCTGCTGGCGCTGGTCACCGTGGAGGATGGCTCCCGGGAGCTGGTGTGGCGTGCTCCTGGCAGCAGCAATGGTAGCTGGACAGTGCACACAGTCCCCCTCGGGGAACACCGCCGGCCCTTTCGGGTGAGGAAGGCAGCCTGATGGCAGGGGGCGGGGGGGCTGAGCTGGCCCTTTAGGGTAAGGATGGCAGCCTGGTTGCGGGGAGGGTCCTGAACCGGCCCCTGAATGACCATCACCCCCCACAACTGTTTCCCTCTTCTGGGTGAAGCTGGAGTTTGTCGGCCTGGTGGACCTGGACGGCCCTGGCCAGCAAGGTGCTGGCGTGGACAATGTTACTCTGAGGGGCTGCAGCCCCACGGTGACCACCGAGAAGGACAGAGGTACCCCGCGGCTCTGTCCTGCTCTGTCTCCACCCTGGCCCCGCACTGCAGACCAAGGTGGGTGGGTGGATGGGGTGGGGTGAGCTGGGATGGAGCTGACCCTCCTTGGCCCCACCCCCAGAGATCTCCTGTAACTTCGAGAGGGACATGTGCGGCTGGCATGCTGGTCACCTCGCAGGCACCCGTTGGCACAGGGTCAAGAGCAGCGGCCCTGGTTATGACCACACTACTGGCCGGGGTAGGGCCTGGGCCTCCCAGAGCTGGCCACCTTCCCTGAAGCCTGGCGTCCACCAATCAGCCCACCATCCCATCTGCACGCAGGCCACTTCATGCTCCTTGACCCCGCTGAGCCCCTGGCCCGAGGCCCCAGTGCCCAACTGCTCACCGGGTTCCAGATGCCGGCAGGACCGACAGAGTGCCTGTCCTTCTGGTACCACCTCCACGGGCCCCAGATTGGTACGTGACACCTTGGGGGCACCTGGGGGCTGAGCGGGCCTTGGACTGGCCAGAAAGTAACTCAGAGCCCCTCCCTCCAGGGACGCTGCTCCTGGCCATGCGGCAGGAAGGGGCAGTGGAGATGGCCCTGTGGTCACGCTCAGGCTCCCATGGCAACCGGTGGCACCAGGCCTGGGCCACCCTCACCCACCAGCCTGGCTTCAAGTACCAGGTGAGCTGGTCCAGCTGTGAGGCATCACTGGGGGCACACCAGCTGACCCCTCCTCCCGGCAGATCCTTTTCCAGGCTGACCCCTCCTCCCGGCTGATCCCTCCGCCCTGGCCGTGGGAGGTGGGTGCTGCGGGCCCTCCTGCTGGCTCATCCCTCCACCCCAGCACTGGAAGAGAGAAGCTGGGGGTGCAGTCCCCCACCAGCTGACCCCTTCTCCCAGCTGGCCCCTCCTCCCAGCAGATCCCTCTGTCCTGGCCATGGGAGGGGGGTGCCGGGGGCCCCCACTAGCTGAACCCTTCTGCCCCAGCTGCTGTTTGAGGGCCTGCGGGACGGCTTCCAGGGCACCATGGGGTTAGACGATGTCACCGTGCGGCCTGGTCCCTGCTGGGCCCCCAGGCGCTGCTCCTTTGAGGATTCGGCCTGTGGCTTCTCCACGGGCGGCCAGGGCCTCTGGAGGCGCCAGACCAATGCCACAGGCCAGGCTGTGCGGGGCCCCTGGGCAGATCACACCACTGAGACACCACAAGGTAGCAGGTGGACAGGGGCTTGAGGGGCTCAGGGGGCAGAGGTGGCCAGGTGGCAACCCTGACGTTGGCATTGCCCCAGGGCACTACATGGTGGTGAACATGAGCCCCCAGGCCCTGTCCCATGGCCACGTGGCCACCCTGACCTCGGAGGAGCACGGGCCCCTGGCCCAGCCAGCCTGCCTGACTTTCTGGTATCACCTGAGCCTCCAAAGCCCAGGTGAGGGGCTCTGGAAGGCTCCAGCCCGTGCCCTGGGGTCCAGACACCCCTCCCCCCAGGCCTGGGCTAGAGGTCTTGGGGAGCATCCCCCGTGACTGAGCTGACCTCGGCCCCATGTGACAGGCACTCTGAGGGTCCACGTGGAAGAGGGTGAGCGGCACCAGGTGCTCAGCATCAGTGCTCATGGCGGGCTGGCCTGGCGCTTGGGCAGCATCGATGTGCAGGCTGAGCGGGCCTGGAGGGTGAGTGGGCCAGCAGGGGCGGGGGCCCCACCTGGGCCAGTTCGAGGCGTGGCACCATGCCCTGTGTCCCCAGGTGGTGTTTGAGGCGGAGGCCGCGGGTGTGGAGCACGCGTACATTGCGGTGGATGATCTGTTTCTTGAGGACGGGCCCTGCCCTCGGCCAGGTGGGCGGCCACTGCCTGGCACCGGTGCCCCTGGGGCCGTGGGCAGACCATGGAGGCTGGGGGCCATGGAAGGGGCAGTCACCACTGGACCTCCTTGCAGCATCCTGTGACTTTGAGTCTGGCCTGTGTGGCTGGAGCCACCTGCCCTGGCCCAGCCTCGGCGGGTACAGCTGGGATTGGAGCAGCGGGGCCACGCCCTCCCGGTACCTCCAGCCCTCCGTGGACCACACCCTGGGCACCGAGGCAGGTGAGCCCTGCCGAGCACAGGAGGGGCTCAAGCCTGGGAGGGGGGACCTCAGAACCAGAGCTGACCCCAGGGGCCAGACACACCCCCTCACAGCGCCTGCCTGGCACCCTCCACGGTCCCCAACCTGGGCTGGGTTGGGGGTTCGGCCTCCCACGTGCCCAAGCTTCAGTCCTCCATCAGCCAGCCAGCACCTGTTGGCACCCTGCTGCCCCCTCCTGTCCAGGCCACTTTGCCTTCTTTGAAACCAGCGTGCTGGGCCCAGGGGGCCGGGCAGCCTGGCTGCGCAGTGAGCCACTCCCTGCCACCGAGGGCTCCTGCCTCCGCTTCTGGTACCACATGGGCTTCCCTGAGCACTTCTGTGAGTAGGGCTGCGGCCAGCGGGGGCCTGAGGTGGGACAGCCTGTGTCCCCACCTCTGGGGAGCCCAGGCCTGACTGCCTCGTCCTCTGCCCCCAGACAAGGGGGAGCTAAGAGTACTACTGAGCAGCGCCCGGGGGCAGCTGGCTGTTTGGGGTGCAGACCGGCATCAGCGGCACCAGTGGCTGCAAGGCCAGGTGGAGGTGGCCAACCCTGAGGAGTTCCAGGTGAGGCTGGCCACAGGAGCAAGGGGGGTTTCAGGACCCCAGGCAGGGTGCAGGGGCAGGGTCCCTCCCTGGGATCCTCTCAGCCCTGGTCTCTCCCATTAGGTCATATTTGAAGCCACTCTGGGTGGCCAGCCGACCCTAGGACCCATTGCCCTGGATGACGTAGAGTTCCTGGCTGGGCAGCCCTGCCACGTGCCTGCACCCAGCCAGGGTGAGCCGGGCCAGATCATGGATGGATGGGCAGTGGGCCTGCACCTGCCCTCCCACCTCCACCCCTGTGCCCATGGACCCAGCCCACTGCCTGCCTCACCCTCCCTCTGCTTCGCCCTCCCCGTCCCAGGCTGTGCCCTGCCTTGGAGCCCCTATTTTGCAGGGTCCCCTCAGCTGCCTGGGGCCCTTGCCCCTCCACCCCAGAGCACAGCTGGGCAAGGGCAGGTCAGGGAACCGAGGGTGGGTCTAGCCCCGCTGTGACCCCCAAAGGCCACAACTGCTGGGCTGTCAGGTGCCAGCCTCTGTCCCCTCCCGGGAGTGTCTAGACATGGGGGGCAGCCTGACTGACGCCCCCTGGCGTTTCCCCTCGTAAAGAGGGTGGCCGGGGGCCAGGAGCCAGGGGGCCGGGCTGGGACACGAGGCTCAGGCCCGGTCCGTGTCTGCCACCTGCAGGGGACAGGCCCGTGCCCGTGTCAGTGCCTGTCGTGGTCAGTGGCGCCCTCCTCTTCCTGCTGCTCCTGGGGCTGCTTGGACTTGTGGGGCGGCGCTGGCTCCAGAAGAGAGGGTGCTGCCCTTTATTGGGACGCCGGGAGACTGGGGCAGCACCGCCAGGCTTCGACAATGTTCTCTTCAATGCGGTAGGAGGGCGGGCCAGGGCCGAGCAACCATTCTTGTCAGTGCCGTAGGGGTGGGAACCTGTGGACTACTGGGGGACAGACCCTTACCCCTCACCCGCTCCCTTTCTCCCCAGGACTGCGTCACGCTCCCTACACCGCCCATCACCAGCGACCCGTAGCTGCTCGCGGACTTGCTCCTGCCTCTCCAGGAACAGCCCCAGGCCAAGTACAATCAGCCTCAGGGACAGCTCTCAGGCCCTGGGGCTATACCGGACAGTTCCCACTGGCCCCTCACCCCTGAGCCAGAGCCGACGGGATCTGGAGGGGCCACGTAGCCGCCACCTCTATCACCAGCCCAGGGTCCATCTGATCACCGGGGGGGATGGTGGTCACACACCCCAGAAATAAACAGCCTGTGCGGTCCCCACTTCTGGCTCGCGGACTGTGGTTACTTCGCCCATTCCCTCTCTGGCCCCCGCAGAGCTGGCAGGCTCTCAGGAGTGACCTCACACCCCTAACTCAGGAGACAGATAGGAGAGAACATACTGTCTTAGATGACCAAGGGGATAGGAGAACCAGGAGCCACAGGTCAGACAGGGCTGGGAGTGACCCCAGGAACAAACAGCAGCAGGACCACGAGAGGGCACCAGCCAGGTTAGGCGGAAATGACCACAAGCAAGTGGCCCCACGAGGGGTCCAGCAACCCCAGTGAAGGTCCCCCACATCCCCTGTCCATCCTCCACAGTGACAGTCCCCATATCCACCCTCCGTGGACAAGGTCCCCAGAGTCCCTGTACCCACTCTCCACAGCGGTGGTCCCCATGTCCACTCTCCATGAACAAGGTCCCCTGAGCCCCTGTACCCACCCCCCACGGTGGCGGTCCCCGCGTCCCTGTACCCACCCTCCACGGTGGCGGTCCCCGAGTCCCTGTACCCACCTCCACGGTGGCGGTCCCTGAGTCCCTGTACCCACCCTCCACGGTGGTGGTCCCCATGTCCACTGCCCCAGTGACTGGAGTCTGGAATGGAACATCTCCATGTGGTCCTCACACTCGGTGCTGCTGCTGGGCACTCCTGAGCATGTCACAAAGCCAAGCCCTGAGGTCCCTGTCCCCTCCCCTCACAGGCTGAGGCCAGCCCCCTCCTCATGGGATCGTGCCCTGGTCTAAGGCACCAGGCGCTTGCTCCGTCCAGGGCTGACCCTCACATGGGGAGCTGGACATGAGGATCTGGGACTGCCTCTCCTGCGCCCCTAGAAGCCTCCCTGAGGGCGGGCTCCATGCAGCCTTCTTCCAGGCGGAGGGGCCGTCGCTTAGCACCTAGTGGGCATCTGCAGACGACAACGTTCCCTGAGACTCCAGAAGCACAGCCCCTCATGAGCCCGGCAGGGCCTCATAGCACCATTCCCCTACCACTGGCAGGGTGCCATAATAGGGCTCCCCTCCCAAGGGAACGGTGAGGGTCAGGCCTGCAACCACTAATGCCGTCCTGGGTCCTCCACTGGTGCTGAGCAGCAGACCACCACCACCCACCGCCCCGGGTGGATGTGGGGCCCAGGAAAGGACCCTGCCAAGGAAAAGGTGGCCTTCAACAGCCCCAGCCCCACATGGGGCTCCTCACAGAAATCCTGACTTCCTTCCCAACGACCAATGTCCAGGGAGCCGGAAACCTATTAGATTAATGATCTACCACAGCAGACACGGCAGCAGACACGGCAGCAGACTTTTACTAGCTTTTCTAAAAGCTCAAGAGGGGGAGCCTGTGTGAACCACCAGCCGCCCTCCACCCATCCCCGAGAGAAGGCCCCACCTCAGACCCCCAGGCCTCAAAACTAACAGGCCGGTGCATGTCCGGGGAGGAGCGCATGCCATCAGGACCGGACGGGGGAAAAAACAGGCAGGAGAGCCAAAGACTTTGCAAGGTTTTGTTTGTTTTACAGCAGGTATGGGGTGAGGAGGTTCTCCAGCAAGTCCGGCACCCCACGCACCACTGGCAGGGTGAGGAGACCCACGCTGGTTCTGGTGGTCGAGAACCAGCCAACGAGATCAGCTGCAACAACTGATTTCGAGGCTTTGTGTTCATTTCGCTCTCGGCCCCTTCTCGATGGGCTTCCCAATGTCCTTGCCCCGGAGCTTGAGGCCTGCAAGGGATGGCGGCCTGACTCTGCAGTCCGCCTGACTCTGCAGCCCCCCAACCTCCCCCTAACTCTGAGGCCCCCCAGCTCCGCAGGCCCCCAGATTCCACAGCGCCCCCCCCGCCAGGACTCTGCAGCCCAACTTCAAGGAACCCCCAGCATGGCAACAGGTATTCTCCCTGCCACAGCAACAGCTCTCTTCTCCTCCCTAGTGATGCCCCTTCAGCAGCTGCTCAGAGACCTGCCCAGTGCTTCGATCCTCCCAAGGACTTCCAATAGGAAGGAGGGAGGAAAGCCAAGACTCTGTTAGCAGCAGGGTGTCATTAGTTGCCAGGTCTCATCTCGTCAGAGAAAGCAAGCACCACTAGGGGGCGAGAGTGGGAACCAGGTGGGTGTGTGGCTGACATGCTGTGGGGTGTCGGGAGGACACTGGGTCTGCGCACAGAGCCCCTGAGGCCCTCTGTCCTCAGGCTGAGGAGATCACTGACCAGTACAGAGAAGCATGAGCCAAGGCACCATCAGCTCATGGGCGTTTCCTCATGGCCACGGAGCCCCACCACGCTCCTGCCAGCCGGCCGTCTGCAGGAGCAGAGCTCTTGGGGAGCACAGCCGGTGGCTTTAGAGGACTCAGTGCCCCGAAGGCCGCCTCTGTGTCCCGAAGGCCGCCTCTGTCCCGAGGACCAGGAGGCAGTAGCCAAGACCTCAGGCAGGCTACTCACCAATGGCTCTTTCGATCTTGCCCAGAACCTGGTTGTTAGGGATGGCCCGTCCACTCTCATAGTCAGCGATAACTTGTGGCTTCTCGTTGATTTTCTAGGGAGAAGATGTGCTTTATACACAGCAGTTCGTGAAGACATGCTATGAAAACAGGACACACCCCAAGGGAGACGCCCGGGCAGCCGCCCCTGCCGCGCCTCAGCCCAGTGCTGCAGCAGCAGGGTTCCACACAAAGACACACCCACTTCGGTACCAGAGGACCACACGGCTGCTCGAGAGGCTTGCAGGTCCTGGGACAAAGCTGGCTGAAGCCTCCAAGGTCACCCAGCTCACAAAGTGCCTTCCGAATACTGGCCACCAGCCCCCAGCCCCAGACACAGCAGGGGACTGGTGGGAGGGACTCACCGTGGCCAGGTCCTTCTGTGTGAGCCCCTTGCTCTGCCGACCTTGCTGGATCACCTTGCCCACCTCCAGGGTCACCCTGTCATGGTGCAGCTCCTCTGTCTCCCGGTCCAACTTGGCAGTGTTCTTGGTGATCGAATGCTGTTTATTCTGGCCAGCAGCCCCTGGGGCAGGAGCAAGGCAAGAGTAAAAGAGAGGGTTTGAAAAACATCCAAAGGAAAACCATTTCAGAGTGCTAGTCTCGCTGGACAGACTCTCTAGGCCCCAGAACACTCCTAAAAGGGAAGCCTGGCTGTGAAAGTCTTCTTCCACAGACAGCCGAAGGGTGGGGAAACTTCACAAAGCTAAGAGCATGCAGTTCCAGAATGTTCTCTCAGTTATGAGAAGCGGGCAGGCAGTAGGTAGATAACAAACCTCCTCATCTGCCACCAACCAGGGCTGCCCTGGTAAGATCACAACTATTGCCCACCTCTCACCCGTGAGCCGCCAAGCAGGCATCCTTCCAAAGGTGAGGACATGTACTCCTCCGCCTCGTCGGGCCTGACACCAGCCTCTGGGAGGCATTGTGCACCCGCGTACACAGACACGTGTAAACCCCAACAGCACAGCTTCCTTTTGTAACCGGGAACATGGTACCTACATTTCTTGGAAGTCTCCACATCTTCTCCTCGTCTCTGAGCTGCTAAGATGGCCTAGAAAATAAAAGAGGTTTTCTGGTTAAAATGAGCTTCAGCGGTGTCTGGCTTACACCAGTTGAGCCCTGTTAGCCGATCAGCACACCGCTGATGACTCGTGCTTTGTGAAGAAGGACGTGTGGAGCTTGGTTTAGTAGCCCAGCCTCGTACAAAAAGCCTGTTCAGTCAGATAGCCAAGCAACTTGTAGCAAAGTGCCACCAAAGAAAATAGCACACTTTTGTTGTTGAGAAAAACATGGTAAATGATCCTTTTCAGAAATTCATATGCAAAACAATTATCTACCCCACCCTACTGCAAAAGCAGAAAAGTCGAGCATACACCTGACTTTGACCTTAGTATCGGGCTCCCTCCTAATGAATTCAGGCATAAAGCTTCCCTGGGAAGGCTGGGCCTCTGGGGACAAGCGTGATGCCCTTTGATCTGTAATAACTGAAGATTCACAGAGTGCTTTCTCTTGACGTTTCCATACTTCAAAAACGTGACTTGTGAACTCTAAATTGACTTGCTCAAAGATGCTGTCCGGCCAACTCACTCACAAGACTACAGAACCTGTGGCCAAGACAGTGTTTCCCTACAAAGAAAAGGGGCGGGGGGTTGGGTTTTACAGGCGCACTGCTAACTGCCCAGGTTGAAGAGTGTCTCATCTACGGCAGGGGTCCTGCACCTGTGTCTCAGACTCCCGCTCAGGGCCACCTGAGGAGTGGAAACAGAAGGACAGGCGACTGAACTGCCTCCCCAAACACATTACACTGGACTCACAAATGAAGCTCAGTCGGGTCAGCAGTGCCGGGTGGCCACTTGCCCACAAGTGTCTACTGGGCACGTCCATCTTCTACCCAGCAACACGGAAAGACAAGGTCACCACCAGGTAACTCTGGTTCACGGGCTCGGTGGGCTCCACGACATGTCTCGCCCTGTCCCCAATGCCCACACCCTGGGGCCTGTCAGCACCCTCACCTATCCGTCCCCTCCCCGACCTGCCCCCTCCCCAGCCTGCCCTCCTCCCTGGCCTGTCCCCCTCCCCGGCCAGTCCCCTACCGGCCTGTACCACCCCCTCCCCGGCCCGTCCCCTCCCCGGCCTGTACACGCCACCTCCCTGAGCTGTCCCCTCTGGGCCTGCCCCCCCCGGCCTGCCCCCCTCCCTGGCTTGTCTGTGCCCCTTCCCCGGCCTGCCCCTCCCCGGCTTGTCTGTGCCCCCTCCCCGGCCTGCCCCCTCCCCGGCCTGTCTGTGCCCCCTCCCCGGCATGCCCCCTCCCCGGCCTGTCCCCTCCCCAGCCTATCCCCTACTGGCCTGTACCTACCCCCTCCCCGGCCTGCCCCTTACCAGCCTGTCTATGCCCCCTCCCTGGCCTGCCCCCTCCCTGGCCTGTCCCCCTCCCAGCCTGTCCCCTCCCTGGCCTGTCCCCCTCCCCGACCTGTCCCCTCCCGGCCTGCTCCCCTCCCCGGCCTGCCCCCTCCCCGGCCTGTCTGTGCCCCTCCCCAGCCTGCCCCCTCCCGGCCTGTCCCCCTCCCCAGCCTATCCCCTACCGGCCTGTACCCGCCCCCTGTACCCGCCCCCTTCCCGGCCTGTCCCTTACCAGCCCGTCTATGCCCCCTCCCCGGCCTGTCCCCTCCCGGCCTGCCCCCCTCCACGGCCTGCCCCCTCCCCGGCCTGTACTCGCCCCCTCCGCGACCTGTCCCCTCCGGGCCTGCCCCGCCACCTGCCCCCCCTCCCCGGCCTGCCCGTGCCCCCTCCCCGGCCTGCCCGTGCCCCCTCCCCGGCCTGCCCGTGCCCCCTCCCCGACCTGTCCCCCCCCCCCGGCCTGTCTGTGCCCCCTCCCCGGCCTGTCTACCCCCGGCCTGCCCCCCTCCCCGGCCTGCCCCCCTCCCCGGCCTGTCCCCCCATCCCCGACCTGCCCCCCCTCCCCGGCCTGCCCCCCCTCCCCGGCCTGTCTGTGCCCCCTCCCCGGCCTGTCTACCCCCGGCCTGTACTCGCCCCCTCCGCGACCTGTCCCCTCCGGGCCTGCCCCCCCACCTGCCCCCCCTCCCGGACCTGTCCCCCTCCCCGACCTGTCCCCCCTCCCCGACCTGTCCCCCCTCCCCGGCCTGTCCCCCTCCCCGGCCCCAGTCACGCCCACGGCCAGGCCAGTCCCCCCCGCCCCGCCCCACCACGGCTGGCCGCCCAGGCCCGTCCCCGGAGGCCCGCGGCACCGCCCACCTGCTTGGACTTGGCCTGGGCCGCCGTGGGGCCCTTCTTACGCAGCACCGTCACCGTGTCCCAGTCGCTCTCGGCCATGGCGGATCGGGCGCGGTCGGCGGCTCAGTCCTGCGGCTCCCCGGCGGCTGCTCGAGAGCCGGCGCGGCGTCGCGACGTCGCTCGGCGGGAGGCCCCGCCCCCAGCCCCCATTGGTTCTCGGCGCGGGGGGCGGGCACTTCCCGAGGACCTGGACCAATCCGGGAGCGGCTCGCCTCCGGGCGCGCCGGGCCCCCAGCGGCGCAGGACGTCGGGCCGCGAGGGGGGCTCCGGGGGCGGGGGGGCTCCGGGGGCGGGGGGCGCCGGGGGTAAAGGGCCGCTGGGAGGAAACCGGGGCAAGGGGGGCTCCGGGATGAGGGGGCGCCAGGGGTAAGGGGGCTCTGGGAGGAGATGGGCCAGGAGAAAAGGGGATCCCCAGGGGGAAGAGGGCCGCGAGGATAATATGGGGCTGCGGAAAGTGTAGGGGAGCTGGAGGGAAGGGAGGCGCTGAAAGGAGGCGTCAGGGAGAAGATGGGGGTGCTGGGTGAAAAAAGGGCACCAAAAGAGATGGGCGCGTGTTGAAAGGGGCTATGAGACAGGGGCGCGCCGGGAGAAAAGGGGGCGCAGGGAGAAAAGGGGGTGTCGGGAGGAGATGGAGCCGTGGGGAGGAGGGGGATGAAGAGAAAGGGGCACGTGGAGTAGAGAGGGTGTACTCAGTGTGAAGTTCTTCCCCCGTTTCTCTGGTGTTGTGTTTGCGGGATGCAAAAGTGTTGGGCATAGGGGTAGGTTTTGTGGGCCCTGTACAATTTGGAGGGCTCTCTTTAAGAAATAGAATGCACAATTGGTCTCAACCCACCTGGATCAAAGGAGAATGAAGAACACCAAGGTAACAAGGCGATTATGAGCCCAGGAGACAGAAAGGGCCACATGAACCAGAGACTACATCAGCCTGAGACCAGAAGAACTAGATGGTGCCTGACTACAACTGATGACTGCCCTGACAGGGAGCACAACAGAGAACCCCTGAGGGAGCAGGAGAGCAGTGGGATGTAGACCCCAAATTCTCATAAGACCAGACAACGGTCTGACTGAGACTGGAAGGACCCCGGTGGTCATGGTACCCAGGCTTTCTGTTGCCCCAGGACAGGAACCATTCCTGAAGCCAACTCTTCAGACATGGATTGGACTGGACAATGGGTTGGAGAGGGATGCTGGTGGGGAGTGAGGTTCTTGGATCTGGTGGACACTTGAGACTATGTTGGCATCTCCTGCCTGGAGGGGAGGTGAGAGGGCGAGGGGGTTAGAAGTTGGTGAAATGGACACAGAAAAAGAGAGCAGAGGAAGGAGCGGGCTGTCTCATAAGGTGGAGAGTAATTGGGAGTGTGTAGCAAGGTGTATCCCCCACGTGTCTGTCAGTTTGTCGTACTGTGGGGGCTTGTGTATTGCTTGTGTGGTGCTGGAAGCTATGCCACTGGTATTCACATACCAGCAGGGTCACCCATGGAGGACAGGTTTTAGCTGAGTTTCCACCCTAAGACAGACTAGGAAGAAGAACCTGGCAGTCTACTTCTGAAAATCACTAGCCAGTGAAAACCTTATGAATAGCAGCAGAACATTGTCTGATATAGTGCTGGAAGATGAGCCCCCCAGGTTGAAAGGCCATCAGAGATGACTGGGGAAGAGCTGCCTCCTCAAAATAGAGTTGACCTTAATGACGTGGATGGAGTAAAGCTTTTGGGACCTTCATTTGCTGATGTGGCAGGACTCAAAATGAGAAGAAACGGCTGCAAACATCCATTAATAATCAGAACCTGGAATGTATGAAGTACGAATCTAGGAAAATTGGAAATCGTCAAAAATGAAATGAAACATATAAATATTGATATCCTAGGCATTTTTTTTTTAGTGAGCTGAAATGGACTGGTATTGGCCATTTTTATTCGGACAATCATATAGTCTACTATGCTGGGAATGATAACTTGAAGGGGAATGGCGTTGCACTCATCGTCAAAAAGAACATTTCAAGATCTATCCTGAAGTACAACACTGTCAGTGATAGGATAATATGCATATGCGTACAAGGAAGACCAGTTAATACGACTATTATTCAAATTTACACACCAACCACCAGGGCCAAAGATGAAGAAATAGAAGATTTTTATCAGCTGCTACAGTCTGAAATTGATCGAACATGCAATCAAGATGCATTGATAATTACTGGTGATTGGAACGCGAAATTTGGAAACAAAGAAGAAGGATCACTAGTTGGAAAATATGGCCTTGGTGATAGAAACAATGCCGGAGATCAAATGATAGAATTTTGCAAGACCAAGATCTTCTTCATTGCAAATACCTTCTTTCACCAACATAAACGGTGACTATACACACGGACCTGGCCAGATGGAACACACAGAAATCAAATTGACTACATCTGTGGAAAGAGATGATGGAAAAGCTCAATATCATCAGTCAGAACAAGGCCAGGGGCCGACTGTGGAACAGACCATCAATTGTTCATATGCAAGTTCAAGCTGAAACTGAAGAAAATCGGAGCAAGACCACAAGAGCCAAAATATGACCTTGAGTGTATCCCACCTGAATTTAGAGACCATCTGAAGATTAGATTTGATGCATTGAACACTAGTGACCGAAGACCAGATGAGTTGTGGAATGACATCAAGGACATCATCCATGAAGAAAGCAAGAGGTCACTGAAAAGACAGAAAAAAAAGAAAAGACCAAGATGGATGTCAGAGGAGACTCTGAAGCTTGCTCTTGAGCATCGAGCAGCTAAAGCAAAAGGAAGAATTGATGAATTAAAAGAACTGAACAGAAGATTTCAAAGGGCATCTCGAGAAGACAAAGTAAAGTATTATAATGGCATGTGAAAAGAGCTAGAGATGGAAAACCAAAAGGGAAGAACACACTCAGTGTTTCTCAAGCTGAGAGAACTGAACAAAAAATTCAAGCCTCGAGTTGCAATAGTGAAGGATTCCATGGGGAAAATATTAAAGGACGCAGGAAGCATCAGAAGAAGATGGAAGGAATACACAGAGTCATTATACCAAAAAGGATTAGTCGATATTCAACCATTTCAAGAGGTGGCATATGATCAGGAACCGATGGTACTGAAGGAAGAAGTCCAAGCTGCTCTGAAGACACTGCCGAAAAGCAAGGCTCCAGGAATTGATGGAATATCAACTGAGATGTTTCAACAAACAGATGCAGCGCTGGAGGTGCTCACTCGTCTATGCCAAGAAATATGGAAGAGAGCTTCCTGGCCAACTGACTGGAAGAGATCCATATTTATGCCTATTCCCAAGAAAGGTGATCCAATTCTGAATGTGGGAGTTATAGAACAATATCATTAATATCACACGCAAGCCTAATTTTGCTGAAGATCATTCAAAAACAGCTGAAGCAGTATATTTACAGAGAACTACAAGAAATTCAGGCCGGTTTCAGAAGAAGACATGGAACCAGGGATATCATTGCTAATGTTAGATGGATCCTGGCTTGAAAGCAGAGAATACCAGAAGGATGTTTACCTTTGTTTTATTGACTATGCAAAGGCTTTTGACTGTGTGGATCATACCAAACTATGGATAACACTTCGAAGAATGGGAGTTCCAGAAAACTTAATTGTGCTCATGAGGAACCTTTACATGGAAAAAGAGGCAGTTGTTCGGACAGAACAAGGGGATACTGATCGTTTGAAAATCAAGAAAGGTGTGCGTCAGGATTGTATTCTTTCACCATACCTATTTAATCTGTATGCTGAACAAATAATATGAGAAGCTGGACTATATGAAGAAGAACGGGGCATCAGGATTGGAGGAAGACTCATTAACAACCTGCATTATGCAGATGACACGACCTTGCTTGCTGAAAGTGAAGAGGACTTGAAGCACTTACTAATGAAGATCAAAGACCACAGCCTTCAGTATGGATTGCACCTCAACATAAAGAAAACAAAAATCCTCACAACTGGACCAATGAGCAACATCATGGTAAACGGAGAAAAGATTGAAGTTGTCAAGAATTTTCATTTTACTTGGATCCACAATCAACAGCCATGGAAGCAGCAGTCAAGAAATCAAAAGACTTATTGCATTGGGCAAATCTGCTGCAAAGGACCTCTTCAAAGTGTTGAAGAGCAAAGATGACACCTTGAAGACTAAGGTGCCCCTGACCCAAGCCATGGTATTTTCAATTGCATCATATGCATGTGAAAGAGTTGACGCCTTTGAGTTGTGGTGTTGGCGAAGAATATTGAATATACTACGGACTGCCAAAAGAATGAACAAATCTGTCTTGGAAGAAATGCGGCCAGAATGCTCCCTAGAGGCAGATGCTCCTTAGAGGCAAGGATGACGAGACTGCATCTTACATACTTTGGACGTGTTGTCCGGAGGGATCAGTCCCTGGAGAAGGACGTCATGCTTGGCAGAGTACAGGGTCAGCGGAAAAGAGGAAGACCCTCAACAAGGTGGATTGACACAGTGGCTGCAACAATGAGCTCAAGCATAACAACAATTGTAGGGATGGCTCAGGACCGGGCAGTGTTTCGTTCTGTCGTGCAGAGGGTCGCTATGGGTCGGAACCGACTTCACGGCACCTAACAATGACAAGAAAGGTGTATATGGGTTTCTGCGTAAGAGACTGACTTGATTTGTAAACTTTCACTTAAAGCACAATAAAAATTATATTAAAAAAAAAGAAATAGAATGCAAAACTGTGAAAACAAAATTAGTTATGTAAATGAATATTTTTGTATAAAGCATTGTATATTTTGTATAGTGGATACGTAGGATAATGAGAGGAGCCCTGGTGGCGCAGTGGTCAAGCAGCCACCCTACGGAGAAACGTGGCAGTTGGCTTCCATAAAGATTCAAAATAAAACAAAAAAACCGATAGTCGATTCCAACTCTAGGACAGGGCAGAACTGCCCTGTAGGGTTTCCAAGGAGCCGCTGTTGGATTCAAACTGCCAACGTTTTGGTTAGCAGCCAAGCTCTTAACCGATGTGCCACCAGAGCCCCACTGGAGCAGCCTACTCTGTCCCCTAGGGCGGCTGAGTCAGAATGGACTCGATGGCAATGAGTTTTTCAATATAAATATGTATACATTATTTTATAAATAATTTTCTACAATGTATGTATTTTGAATAAAGAAAAAAAGATTTTAAAAGCTGACAAAGCCCAGAAGCATTTCAAAATTCAGAAAAATTACATTTTTATAAATGTACGGATGCACATCTTTAATGCTTTGCTAACATCTTCTGGCAGCGTGTTCTTTGTCTCATCGCGATTTTGTAGAATTGTTTTATAAGAAGAATAGAAAGCTGATTCAGACTGGTACCTCACTGTTAGCATTGATACTGGTTTGCATGGAACAGAGAGCTTCACACACAGAATTTAGTAATTATGGCACTACTACTGGTTTGTGCTCCACGCATGCAGGAATTCTGATAAAACACGAGTTGGAGGCCAGCGTGATGGCAGTCAACAATTCTTGAGTCAAGAGCGAATCTGCAAAAATCTTCCAATCGTCCACAATGCACATGGTAAGCGGAGTGTTTGGTTCTCCCAGTTCCTTAGTGAAATCAAAGCTGTCTCCTCTTGGAATGTATCTGACAAGGCGGTAGGTGCGATATAATATACTACAGTATTATTACTAATATTAACACTGGAATTCTGTACTAATACTATATATGTATTTTCAGAAGTAGATTGCCAGGCCTTTCCTCCTGGTCTGTTTCAGTCTGGAAGCTCAGCTGAAACCCGGCCTACATGTGAGCCTCCACTGTCAGATGGGTGGTGGAAGCGCATGAGTTTCCCTGGCTGGGCCTCCACCCTGGGTCTCCCCTGCTAAGGGTGAGAATCCTGCCTCCTGACCTGGTACTGTACCCACAAACGGTGTTTCTCCTCGGCTCCCCACAGGCATTCAGGACCAGTGCCTCAGTCATCTGGTCTTGCCACAACAGAAGTACCACGGGTGGGTGGCTGTGACAAGCAGAAATCTGTCCCTCACAGTCTAGGAGGCTAGAAGTCTGAATTCAGGGCATCAGCTCCAGGGGAAGCCTTTCTCTCTCCGAGCTCTGGGGCACAGTCTTTATTCCTGAGCTCCTTGGTGACATTCTTGTGGCATGGTGTCTCTCTTCTCCCAACTCTGCTTGCTTGTTTAATCTCCTACCTCAAAAGAGATTGATTTAAAACACATCCTACTCTACCACGGTCTCACTGACATAACAAAACCCATTCCCAAATGGGATTATAACCACAGGTGTAGGGATGAGGATTCACGACACACAGTTCAATCCATAGCAGCTGACACCGTGCAGGTGGGTGAGTCACCAGGCGAAGAAGCCATTCCTGCCCCAGAACAGCAGTAAGGACCTGACCGAATCACATGCCCACAGCCTGTAAACACCAACTGAATGCGTCCCAACTCGATCTCTCCTTTGTCGGATCCCAAAGATGCCTGTGGCCGCTGCAATACCACTGTATCCCAGGGACAGTGATGAAGGGGAGCAGTGGCACCACTAGGGTCATGTCACCCCGCCTCAGCTTCCTCCTGTACCAGGCCACACAATACTTAGTAACGTTTTTTGTACTGTGACTCGTAAATCGTAGTTCCTGTACATCACTCCTTTTCCTTTAATTACTCTTCATCCTCAAAAAGGTTATTGATATGGTTTCACAAATGCTAATTAGCAAATATTGTAGCTAGAACACCAGAATATTTGACAAAATCAGCAACTATAAAAATACTGGCAGCAAGGAAAATAACAGCACCTGCTTGTAGTGTGTGCGGACGAACCCACGAGATTCAAAGTGTCACTGTAACTGAGCAATAATGACAGCTCTGACCACAGGTAGGTCGATACATGTAAGCTGGGCTTACGAAAAATGTTTTCGCTGTTATAACTACAGGAATATTTTTATAAAAAATAATACATTTCTGCTGAAACACTGCACAAAAATTTTATAGACAGTCATTTTGGCGCCACCCCCTCTGACAGTGTCGCCTAGTGCGGTCTGCACCCCTGCCGCCTTGGTGGTACCACTGAGGGGGCGTCTGAGTGGAAAGAGGCTGTGATCTTAGCCGACTGCAGGTAGAACACCCTGCATCTGCAGACTGGACTTGACCGATGAACTGGTTTTGAGGCCTCTCAGAGCCGAGGCAGGTCCCTGCCAGTGAATCCACACAGCTTGTGCTTTATCAGCCCTGATTGGCTCTGGGGCAAGTGTCTTCTTCCTGTGCAGGACAGCCATCGATCCACCTGGCCCTCGGTCAGGAGTCCAGGCCTGTTTCCACCAGGGCAGTCTGGGGGCAGGGGTCTCCGAGGCCTTCCCACCTCACAGCCACGCCCTCTCTGGGGTCACCTGTACACATGAGCACCTGGCTCTGGGATTCTTCACGTTTACGTGGGGTCCAGAGGAGGAGACTAGTCATCGCACAGAAAAAATAGCCAGTTTGGGGGGACAGCATCTGCAGAGATGCCACGGGTGTCATTTTAATGGCTCTGCCGTCTGAATCAGTTCAGATAAACAGTCTCCCAGAATTATCCATTTATCTTCATGCAGGAAGGGAGAAGAGAAAATTCCAAAGCCTTCTGGAAAACAAAGAAAAAATGGCTGTTTCTATAATAAAGACCTTAATTTGAATGTTGTATCCATGATGAAAAGTTAACATTTAAAGTCATTAGAAGTTAAAAACTAGTAAAATCTGGTAAATCTAAGATTCCTTTTTTTTATGGTTATGGAGGCAGACAAAACTTAAGTTTGCCTTCAGGTGGCTCCCGTGATCCCTGCCTTCTGATAGTCAACCCTTTGTGGGATCCCTTTCCCTTAAGTGTGGATGGGACCTGTGACTGCTTCTAACCAATGGAATATGGCCAGTATCTTGAGATGTACTCGGCTATGCTCACATGATTACACAAAGTGTCCTCTTGCTACCCTGCCCTCTCCTTGCTGAACAAGCAAAGTGCCATGAGCCCTACAGCCGTGTCATGGATTAAATTGTGTCACCCAAAAATATCTCTCAACTTAGCCAGGCCGTGAGTCCCAGTATTGTGTGATTGTCCACCATTTTATGTGGTTTCCCTATGTGTTGTAAATCCTATCACTATGATGAGATGAGATATGTCCACGGCAGTTAAATTGATGAGATACACAAGGATTAGATAGTGTCTTAAGCCAATCTCTTTGAGATATAAAAGAGAAAAGGGAGCAGAGAGATGGGGGAACTCATACCACCAAGAAAGCCATGCCAGGAGCAGATCGCGTCCTTTGGACCAGAGGTTCCTGCACTGAGATGCTCCCAGACCAAGGCAAGACTGATGACAAGGACCTTCCACGGGAGCCGACAGAGGGAGAAAGCCTTCCCCGGGAGCTGGCACCCTGAATTCGGCCTTCTAGCCTACTGGGCTGTGAGAGAATAAACTTCTCTTTGTTAAAGCCATCCACTTGTGGTATTTCTGTTATAGCAGCACAAGATGACTAAGACAAGCTGGGAGGAACTCAATGCCGCTAACAACCGTGCGAGCTTGGAAGCAGATCTTTCCCAAGTCAAGCCTCCGTAAGATAAAATGTCCCAGCTGATACCTTGATTGCAGCCTAGTGAGACGCTGAGCAGAGGACACAGCTAAGCTGTGCCTGGACACTAGACCCACAGAAACAGAAATGATAAATGCATACTCTCTTAAGCCACTAAGTTTGTGGCAATTCGTTACACAGCAGTAGAAAACTAATACAATTGCTAAGTGTAGGACAGGATCTAATTTTTTCCACCTTTTTGGAAGTATAATTTAAATAACACAATTACATTATTTAAATTAAATAACATAATTATGTTTAAATAACATAAAGTTTCTTAACTTTGTCTTTGAAAGAGTAGAAGTTTTTATATTTACGAAGTCCAAATTGCCAATGTTTTCTTTTGTGGTTCACACTTTTTATGTCCTACCTAAGAAATCTTTTCCTAGCCCATCGTGAAAATTTTCTCCTTTGTTTCCTTCTGAGAGTTTTATCATTTTAGCTCTTACACTTAGGTCCTAAGTTATCCCTGCCCTGAGTTAACTTTTGTGCATGGTGATGGGTAAGGGTTGTTGTTCATTGTTCTCGTACGCCCATCCGGTTGTACCAGCCCCATTTGCTGAAAAGACTTCTCTTTCCCCCATTGCGTTACCTTTACACCTTTGTTGAAAATCATTTGGGCATAATGTGCTGGCCTATTTCTGGACTGTCTATTCTGCTTCATTGATCTGCATATCTATCCCTATGCCAGTGTCATATACACTGTCTTGATTACTGTGGATTTATAATAATTTTTGAAATCAGATAGTTTAATCCTTCACTATTATTCTTTTAAAAAATTACTTTGGCTATTCTAGGTTGTTTGCATTTTCGTATAAATTTTAGAATCAGGTCTTCTATTTCTACAAAAAAAAAAAAAAAAAACCCTGCTGGCATTTGGCCTGGGGTTGCCTTACATCCTGGGGTCAGTTTGGTAGAGAACTGACCTCCTAACAGTATCAAGTCTTTGAATCCACAACACTGGGCTCTCTCCGTTTATTCAGATCATCTTCAACTTCTCACAGCAATGTTTTTAGTTTTCAGTGTAAAGATCTTGCATATCTTTTGTTAAATTTATTCCATAACGTTTTTTATGCTATTGTAAATGGAATTTTTGTAATTTCATATTCTGACTCTTTGCTCCTAGTATATGAGAATACACGGGTTTTTATATATTAACTTTGTATTCAGTGAAAAAAACTTTGTATTCAATTCAGTAGCGGTCTTAAATTCCCTTATCGGTTCTGAGTAGTTGTTTTATTGATACTTTAGAATTTTCAACATAAACAATCAGCATCTGCAAATAGAAACAGTTTTACTCTACCCTTTGTGATCTTGTGTACCTTATATATTTTTTCTTGTTTTACTGCAGTGGCTAGTACCACCAGTACAATTTCGAATAGAAGTGATGACAGCAGGCATGCTTGCCTTGACCCCAATCTTACAGAGAATGTGTTTAACATATCACCATTTAGAATAATGTCACCTATGGGTTTTTGTTTTTTGTTTGCCTGTTTGCTTTTTTAGATACTGTTTATTACATCGAGGAATTTTCTCATACTAGTTTGCTGAGTTTTTTTTTTTTTTTTTTTTAATCATGAATGGATGTTTAGCTTTGTCAGAAGCTTTTCCTGGATCAGTTGATATGATCATATGATTTTTCTCCTTTAATCTGTTATTATCTACTGGTGGCTATGCAATGTGAAAACTTAGGGTGAGCCATAAACATTTTGTATGAGATTTGGAGGGCATAAATGAAGCACCAGCTATATGGTTATTTTTATGCTCAGAAGTTGTCTTTAGTTGTCTAGTGCTGCTATGACACAAATACTACAACCGGATGGCTTTAACAAACAGCAATTCATTTTCTCCACAGTTTAGGAGGCTAGAAATCTGAATTCAGGGCACTGGCTCTAGGGGAAGGCTTTCTCTCTCTCTCTGCTCTGGAGAAAGGTCCTTGTCTCTCTGAGCTTCTGCTCCTGGACGATCTTCATCTGGTTTGTCATCTCTCTTTCTCCGTTTCTGCTGCTTTCTGCTTATTGTTGTTTTATATCTTAAAAGAGATTTACTCAAGACATACCCTACACTAATTCTGCCCATGTAGCATAACAAAAAGGCAACCCATTCCCAAATGAGATTATAACCACAGGAATAGAGGTCAGGATTTACAATGCCTGTTTTGGAGGGGCACAATTCAGTCCGCAGCAGAAGGTCAGGCTAAGGTGCTGTTGTAGATTACCCGCGTCACCATCGATCAGCTGACTCAGCTCGTTGGCATGGGTAGCTGCTGAGCGTGCAGCTGCTCCACTTTGCCCTGAATCCTCCTTCAGCTTTTCCAACCCTTGGGCCCAGCGTGTGTTTAACTCTTCAATGAGGGATGCCAGTTCTTCAGTAGGGCATTTACATCCTCAAGGTGAGAGGCAGTGAGAGACTGACATGAGTTTGAGCCTGTCCTCATGGCTCTCAGTTCATACTCATAGATTCCTGCTTGCCTTTGCTGCCCCTCCGTTTACTTTCATCTCTTCCCAGCTTGCCTGCCCTGTGGATTTCAACCTCAAACATCACATGCTAAATAGTCTTACAAAGATTGTTTAACTAGCCCCTACAATAGTGTCAGGTCAAAACTCTGTAACGAACCCCTTGATGTATCTCTTAGTAGTTCAGCTTTCTTATTGAACCCGGTCTGATACGTATGTTGAGTAACATTGATTCTTTTTTTTTAATGTCAAACCAACCAACCTTACTTGATCATAACGCATTATCTTTCCTTTCTACCTACCTAGCTACCTACCTATCTATCTATCTAATTGGATTTAGTTCCAGCCTCTTAAATGGAGTATTTAGTCCATTTCCATTTAATATAGTTATTGGTATGGTTAGTTGAAGCCTACCATCTTTCTAGGAGCGTGGGTGATGCAAGCAGTTTGTGATCAGCGGCTAACCTAAAGCTTGGCAGTTTGAACCCACCCAGCAGCTCCACAGAAGAAAAGCCTGGCGAGCTGCTTCCATAAAGATTACGGCCAAGAAAACCCTGTGGAACAGTTCTACTCTGTAATACACGGGGTTGCCATGAGTTGGGGGCTGACTCAATGGCAACTAACGGTAACAACAACCATCTTGATATTCAGTTCCTATTTTCCCGATCTGTTTTATGTTCCTCTACTTTTCTTATTCTGCCTTTTTAGGGGTTATTAAAGTATTTTTCAGTATCCTACTTATTTCTTCCATTGGCTTTATTAGATGTACCTCTGTCTACTATTTTGTAGTGGTTGCTCTAGGAATTACAGTATGCATCCTTAATGTAACACAGTCTATTTAGAATACGGATCGTACCACCTCATACTTCATTCTTCACACTTCACAAATGTAAGAACCTTACAACAGTGTAACTCCATTCATTGATCTTATTCTTTGTGCAAGGTCCCTGAGTGATGAAGATGGGTTAGCACTGGACTACTAACCCAAAAGTTGGAAGTTCAAATACACCTGATAGCACCTCAGAAGTAAGGCCTGGCAATCAGCTTCTGAAAAGGTCACAGACTTGAAAGCCCCATGGAGCAGTTCTACTCTGCATATGTGGGGTCACTAGGAGTTGGAATCGACTCGATGAACAACAACAGCAGCAGTTCTTTGTGCTATTCTGTCCCGATGTTTGATTTCTACATACAATATCAACCCCGTTCTCTGATGATATTAGTTTTAATTAGTCATTTGTGTTTTAAGGAAATAAAGAGAAGAAAAATATCTAGTTTTCTTTATTTAACCACATATTTTCCATTTCTAATGCTCTTCATTTCTTTCTGTAGATCTGAGTTTCTCTCTGGTACACCTTCCCTTCAGCCTGAATAATTTTCTTTAGTATTTTTTGTAATACTATCTGCATTACAAATGAATCCTCTCATCTTCCATTTAACTAAAAAGATCTTTATTTCACCCTTGATTTTTAAGAATATAAAATTTTATAGATGTTATCCCATTGTCTTCTGACTTCCATTGTTTCCCATGAGAAGTCAGCTATTCTTTGTATCCGTTTGTGTCATTTTTTCCCCTTGTATGTAATGTGACTGTCATCATTCTTCTGCATGTAGTACGATATGTTCTCTTGATTTTCAGGAGTTCCTATTCGTGCCTAAGTGTATATTACTTTATATTTATCCCGCTTGGGTTCACTGAGATTCTTGGATCTGTATATTAATTTTTTTTTTTTTTACCAAATTGGAAAATTTTTACTATTATTTAAATACATTTTGTCCCATTCTCTTTCTTTTCTTTTTCTGGAACTCCAGTTAATGTGAATAATGCCACTTGATATTGTTCTACAGTTTTTCCCCCAATCTTTATTCTTTCCATTCTTGAAATCAGATAATTTCTACGGATCTATCTTTAAGCTCACTGATCCTTTTTTTTTTGCCATTTTCAATATAATATTAATCCCCAAGCCTTTTTCATTTCTGATGTTTTACTTTTTTACACTTTTCAGTATTGCAATTTCCATTTGATTTTTTTCTATAGTTTTTATTTCTCTGCTGAGATTCTCCATCTGTTTACTCATTAAAGCCATATTCTCTTTTAAATCTTTGGACATATTTATAATACGGATGCTTTAAAATCCTTGTTTTCTATTTTCAACATCTGGGTCAACTCGGAGTCTTTTGTAAGGATTGCTTTGCTCCTTGATTATAGAACACATTTTCCTGATTCTTAAAATATCTAGTAGTTTTTATGCTGGACATTGCAAATGACACATTGTAGACAGTCTGGATTATGATGTCTTTCTTCATAGAGTTTTATTCTGGCAGGAAGTTTATTTTTTATGGCTTTCCTTGGTCCTATTGAGGCTTGGTTTAAGCCTTGTTAGGCCAGGTCTAGAGGAGACTTTCATTTAGGACTTGGTCCTTATTCCCAACTTTTCTGGGGACTCAGCTGAGTTCCTGGAATGTTAACAAGGGCTCTCCAACATCTCCAGCACTGTCAGCATTTCGTATTTTTATTCCACTCTCAACACTGTAGCAGCCACTCTATGCTTGGAGTTTCACTCTGCTCATGTGCAGCAAGATGGTCATCCAGGAATCACAGGGAATCCCCACAGAGACTTCTGGGACCCTCCTGTGCAATTACCTCTTCTCCGTGACTTTGCTGATTCTTGCTACTTGGGCTGCCTGAACTCTGAGTTCTGCCTCCTCAACTCAGCAGGACTGCGACACTCTGCTTGGTCTCCGCTTCCCTGTGCCAAGGTTGGGAAATTGTCCCCAAGCAGAAAGCCAGAGAGAATGTGGGGCAACCTCACGTGCTTCCCTTCTTTCAGATTCTCAGTCGTACGCTGCCTGTTGCTCAGTGCCTAGATATAGTCCCTTCCTGTATTTTGTCCAGTTTTGTGGTTCTTTGCAGTGGGAAGGCAAGACCAGGGCTAGTTACTGTGTCACAGCTAAAACTGGATTTAAATGTCCAATGTCACCTAAAATGCTTCTTGTAGAGGACTTACTATGTAAAATTCTCTCTCTGTCTGCCCCTGTATTATTCCGTCTGGAGTTCCTCTTTTTCTACAACTGACAATTGAGAAGTCCTGCAGTTCCAAGGGGAATCCCTGGGTGGTACAAATGGTTGATGCGCTCAGCTGCTAATGGAAAGATTGTAGGTTCAAATCCATCCAGAGGCATCTCAGAAGAAAGACCTGGCTATCTACCTCTGAAAAATCAGCCACTGAAAACCCTGTGGAGCACAGTTCTACTCTGATGTATATGGTGTCACCATGAGTCAGAGTTGTCAGCAACTGGGCAACAGGCAGTGTAAGACTGAGATTTTTTTTGAGAGATACAATTCAATCTCTAACATCATTCATCCATTTGTTCATTCAGTGCTCATTGATGGAGCCCTTGTTTTGCTTGAGGCAGTGTGCAGGTGCTGGGGATGCAAAGATAACTCACACAGGAACCATATCCATTGAGCTCATATTCTGGGGGGCAAAAAGGTCACGAAACATTAAATCTCCACCCAAAGTCACTAGCTTTGTGAGAGTAGCAGGAACAGGCATTGTAGGAGCACAAGTGGCCCAGGACAATGTCACTGCAGCTGACACCTGAGCCCAACCTCTAGTGAAGAAGATGACGTGAGGAGCTGACAGCTGGCTCCATCTCCAGTAAGGAAGGCATCACAGGGCTTCAAAATAAAAAGCTTTTTCCTTTCAAAAGGAACTTTTAAGATAACACTATATTGAAGTTGTCAAGGATTCATTTTACTTGGATCCACAATCAACACTCGTGGAAGCAGCAGGCAAGAGATAGAATGACATATTGCATTGGGCAAATCTGCTGCAAAAGGCTCGTTTAAAGTGGCGAAAAGCAAAGATGTCACTTTGAGTACTAAGGTGCACCTGGCCCAAGCCATGGTGTTTTTCATTGTCTCATATGCATGTGAAAGCTGGACAATAAATAAGGAAAACAGAAGAAGAATTGATGCATTTGAATCATGGTGTTGGCAAAGGATATTGAATATGCCGTGGACTGCCAGAAGAACGAAGAAGTCTGTCTTGGATGAAGTATAGCCAGAGTGGTCCTTGGAAGCAGGGATGGTGAAGCTTTGTCTCATGTACTTTGAAAATGTTATCAGGAGGGACCAGTCCCTGGAGAAGGGCATTATGCTTGGGAAGGTAGAGGGTCAGCAAAAAAGGGGAAGACCCTTGACGAGATGGATTGACACAGTGGCTGCAACAATGGGCTCACACATAGCAACAATGGTGAGGATGGCGCAGGACCAGGTGGTGTTTTGTTCTGTTGAACATAGGGTCACTGTGAGTTGGAACTGACTCTACAGCACCTAACAACAACAACAAATGACCAGTTGCACGCCAACAAATTAGATAACCTAAATGAAACGGACAAAATTCTTAGAAACACAAAACTACCAAAACTGACTGAAGAAGAAATGGAAAACCTGAAATGTCCTGTCCTGCATCATCTTCATGGTTATCGGTATGTTTGAGTCTGTTGTGACTGTTGTGTCCGCTCACCTCATTGACGGTTCCCCTCATTTTTGTTGGCCTTCCGTGTTACCAAACATGATATCCTCTTGTAGTGACTGATCTTTCGTGACGATGTGTCCAAAGCAAGTGAGCTTAGGTCTCACCATCGTCACTTTTATGAAACATTCTGGTTGATCAGTATGAACTCATGTAAACGTAGCTGACAACATCTTCAATGACTGTAAAAATGGTGTGACAGAGGCGTGCGACCTTCTCCTCTAACTTCACAAGGGGGGAGGAGAATCAGATCAACTGCCCAAGGCTGATTCCTATGAGGCAGAGGTCGGACATGCCTGCTCTCTCCAATCTTTTTACCAATTCCCATGGCACTCTCAACCTCTCTGTTAGGTTCAGTAAATCATTGCAATGGCCATACAGAACTCACAGGCCACACTCACAGTTAGCGGGTTTCTTAGAGAAGGAACAAGTTATGATTTAGGTTCAGGAACCCTCAGGATACAGTTCTTCGATCAGGACAGCCACTTCTCAGCCATGCCATCAGGCCAGTCTCTCTCATTCCCCTCAGCCTAGCCTCTGCCCTGCTCGTGCAAGGGCTACAAAGCTCTTTTAACTCTGCCGATGAGTACCTCAAGACACCTACTCCACCAGCAAGCCTCCTGCTCAAAGGCACTCAGCTTTCTTGCTTTGTGGGCCAGGAAACCCACTGCACCGTTTCCTGCAGGTCTCCTGCCTCTGCTGCAGTTGTTTCTCTGCCACCTCTTCTTGCCATCTTCAGTGTAACAGCTCTCTCTCTCTCTCTCAGTCTCCTGGATCCAGGAGCTTCTCAGTGCAGGGATCCTGGGTTCAAAGGACATGCTCCATCCTGACTCCTTCTTCCTTGATTGTGATGAGATTCTCTTTCTGCTCTGGAATTGGCTCTTTTAAGCCTAGCAGTTTGGCAAAACTGACTAATCCCCTCGTTAGGGGTCCATACACCTTATTTGCATGGTCCCACCCCGACAAGGCCTACATTTTTTTAAGTAATTTTTATTGTGCTTTAAGTGAAAGTTTACAAATCAAGTCAGTCTGTCACATATAACCTTATATACGCCTGACTACATACTCCCGTTTACTCTCCCCCTAATGAGTCAGCCCACTCCCTCCTTCCAGTCTCTCCTTTCGTGACGGTTTTGCCAGTTTCTAACCCTCTCTACCCTCCCATCTCCCCTCCAGACAGGAGATGCCAATACAGTCTCAAGTGTCCACCTGATACAAGTAGCTCACTCTTCATCAGCATCTCTCTCCAGCCCATTGTCCAGTCTATTCCATGTCTGATGAGTTGTCTTCGGGAATGGTTCCTGTCCTGGGCCAACAGAATGTTTGGGGACCATGACTGCCGGGATTCATAAGGTCTACATTATTAGCACACTATCCAACCCCCTTGGTGGGCCACAAGCCCTCATCTGCATAGTCCCACCTAGTCTTTTGGTAGGAATTACAAGAACATGGCTAGAAAAAGGCTATATAGAAATGATCCATCATACCACAAAGACCCTATTGCCAAACATGGTCACATTCGCAGGAATAGTTAGGACTTCATAATGTTTTTTTTGTGGGATACAATTTAATCCGTAAGAAGATGTAAACTTCACACTAGCAAATTTTAAATACTCATCCTTTTATAAACATTGCATTCTACATGGAAATCAGTGGCTCACTTTGTGTCTAGAGTAGTTTTGTAGGATTTGGAATTGTCCCAGCTCCCTGGGCAGTTTGGGTTTCCAGCCCTGTGGCACTACCCGTTCCTGCGGTTACACAGCAGAACCGACGTCAGCACGGTGCTGGCCAAGATGAAGACACAGCTTTACCTGAGCTATTTCCACTCTGCCACTCTATGTTTCTATGTGACTACTTGGAGATTTCATCTGAATTTTAAATTTTCCAGCTGCAGAAACACCTGAAAAGCCACCAGAATTGATCCTGAAGAAACAAAAACACAGACAGTATCACAATTTCTAGAATTTACTGTGAATTGGAAGTTTTCGGAGTTTCCACCAAACTCATCCTATATTAGGGCTCTCCCTAACTATTTGTACACTTGTGGCTTTGGGTGAAAATTTTTCAAATTTAAGATGCATTAAAAACTGTTCTTTGATCAACTATGAACAAAAAAATAGATGGGCAAGCCTGGCTGGACCATCTACTGACCATGAAAACGAGAAGCAGATCAAAATCACTGCCTGATTTGCAGGTGTTAAGACTCAAAAATGGAAGCTGAACTACATTGTTATTCATTACAGTGAAAAACCAATATATTGGTATAAGTGCCCCTCTTTTTGAAAAAAAAAAATTCAAGTAATTAATATTTTAATTCGCCACTTTTTCCTCTTTTTTTGGTACTGTAAGTTCATCTGGAGTCCCTGCTTAGTGCAAAGGTTCCTGAGTGGCATTTCCACTCAACTGCTCACTTAAAAGGAGCCCTGGTATCACAATGGTTAAGCACTCAGCTACTAACCAAAAGGTCGGTGGTTGGAACCCACTAGCCGCTCTGTGGGAGAAAAGACCTGGCAATCTGCTCACATAATCTACTTGACGGCACGGAACAACAACAATTCTGTTGACACTGAGTCCATTCTGACTCATAGCAACAGATCCCCCCAACCAGATAGGACAGAGTAAAATGCCCCATAGGGTTTCCGAGGCTGTAAATCCTTATGCAAGCTGACTGCCGCACCTTTCTCCTGTGCCACCAGGGCTCCTAACAACAACAATAACTAAGCTAAAGGTTGGGGGTTTGAACTCACCCAGCAGCCCTGTTTTCACTGGCTAGTTCTTTTCAGAAGCAGACTGAGGGGTCCTTCTTCCTAATCTGTCTTAGTCTGGAAGCTCAGCTGAAACCTGTCCTCCATGGGTGACCCTGCTGGGATCTGAATACTGGTGGCATAGCTTCCAGCATCACAGCAACACACAAGCCCCCACAGTACTACAAACTGACAGACACTTGGGGGTCGCTATGAGTTGGAGCCCACTTGACAGCACCTAACAACAACAACAACAAGCAGCACTGTAAGAAAGACCTACAGATCTGCTTTTGTAAAGGTTACAGCCAAGGAAACCCTATGGAGCAGTTTTACTCGGTAACATGGCGTCTCCATGGATCGCAATTGACTCAACAGCAGCTGGTTTGGTTTTGGTTTGGTGGGTGCTGTGAACAGTGAATGCACCTGGTTGCTAACTGAAAGGTTAGAGGTTCAAGTCCACCCTGAGACACCCTGGAAGGGAAGCCTGGTGACCTTCCTTTGAAAAATCAGCCGTTGAAAGCCCTACGGAGCACAGTTCTACTCTGACACACACGGGCACGCCATGAGTCAGACTGAGCTCGACGGCCGCCGGTTTAATATTTATTTAAAGGATTGATCTATTGATTTTACTTGTGGGATTGTATACATGAAGTTTAATGACAGAGTATTTCATGATTGCACTTCCTTTCAGACCATTTTCCTTACTATTGGACAGACTTCTGTCGTGATAGAGGTGGGAGATTCAAAAAGGCTCACTTGGGTGTCTGAGCCTCTGGGTGCCCCAAGTAGAGACAAGGTGGGTTTGCAGAAAGAGAAGGTGTGAGTTGGTCTCCAGGGAGGGTGAGTGAGGGGACCAGGCAGTGGAGGAGGGTGGCCACTGATGTCAGGGAGCCTGCTAGGCTGGGGAGCAATGTCCTTCAGCTGCAGCTGAGAGAGAGGTGGGCTCAGCCAGGTGTGGGGCCATGAGGGGGCCAGGCCAGGTGGAGGGGAACAGGGAGAGGTAACAAGGATGGGCCTGGAGTCCAGGGAAGCAGGGAAGGATGAGGGACAGGTGGCAGGAATGTGTTTGAGGTCCCAGGTGGGCCAGAACATGGTGGGGACCGAGCACTGAGCCAGAGAGGTGGGGGCCGGTGGCCAGAGCCCACTGCGGGGCAGCAGTGGTTGAGGTCGGGGCGCCAGCTGCGGAGGGGTCGAGGGGGGACCGTGGGAGGGCCACCTGGACACAGGACTCAGAGGCCCGCGTGCCTGGCAGAAGGCTGCCCCGAACCCCTCCTGGGGCTGCGGCGGACGGCGGTTGTCGTAGGCCCGGTCGGCAGGCGGCGCTCGTGCGCTCTCGGCGCTGCGCCCCCGCCTGCAGGTCCTCCCGCGTCCGCTGTCGCGCTGTCTGTCCGACGACCGTGGGGCGCACGGCCGAGCCCCCAGGGCTGCGAACAGGGGAGGAGAAACGTGCACGAAACCGTCCTGTTGTTTTTGTTACGTGCGGTCGAGGGGGTTCCCACCCATGGCGACCGCAGGTAGGACAGAAGGAAACGCTGCCCGGTCCCGCGCCATCCTCATCATCACTGTTAGTGACGTCAGCCGCTGTGCCAGTCCACCTCCTCCAGGGTCTTCCTCTTTCTCGCTCACCTTTTACCAAGCATGATGTCCTTCTCCAGGGACCTGTCACCATAAATACGCCCAGCGTGACCCAGGCACGGATCCAGGCTGGGGTCCGGGAGGTGGGGACCCACATGAGTTAGGACCACCCTGGGGCCCGTGGCTACTGGGGGGTGCCCAGTGCATCAGGTGACACTGTCCCAGGGAGAGACACCAAAATGACTATAAAATTTTCGTGCAGTGTTTTAGCAGAAATCCATTATTTTTTATAAAAATATCCCTGTAGTAGGTTATAACAACAAAAACATTTTTTGTAAACCCAGTTTACGTATATCAGTATACCCACAAGGCTAAAACGCTCTGCTAATTTACCTTTTGCTCAGGTCAGCCGTTGTTACCCAACGACAGTGACGCCTTGAATCTCAGGGCTTCGCCTGGCCCAGCGACAAGCACGTGCTGCTGTTTTTATAGTTGTTGATTTTGTCAAATTTTCTGGTGTTTTAGCAACAATATTTGGTAACTAGTATCGACAACTTTTCTGAGAATGAAGTAGTAAAGGAAAAGGAGAAAAAAAGCCTTCCCACCCAGCTACTAATAGTATAGTTAGTAACGTAGTTCACTGTAGAAAGATTTTACAATTTTGTTGTTAGTATTCATATAATCTAAGAAATATTACACTTAAGCACTTTACAACCATATTTATCAAGTATTATTCTATGATTGAAATTGCTAGTAAGCATTACCAAGGATTCTGTATGTTCTGGTATGGGACGAGGTCCATGGGGGGGTGACACCATGAGTTAGTGCACTGAGTGACATCAACCCTAGTGACGCTACCGCCTAAGAACCTAACACCTAAAAAGGTCACGGCCATGCCGCGAGCCCGGGATGGCAGGGAGTGTGGCCCAGGTGAGGGCTGGCTAGTGCAAAGTCCCTGGGGCCAGCCAGGCCTGCAGGTGGAGGCCAGAATGGCCATGACAGCTTGGCACCCTGAGTTATCTGAATGAGAAGTCGTTCCCTGGGCCCCTGCCCAGGGATGTGGGATGCATGTGTGTTCTGGAGGTGGCTCAGCAAAGGCAAATGGGAAAATCAGTATCGCAAGTGCTGCCAGAGTTTGTCTTTGGGTGGGGGAATTACGGGTGATCTTCGTTTTCTTTTTTGTACGTCTCTGTGTTTTCCAGAGTTTCTGAAGTGAAGCAAACAAACTAAAAAAAAAGTTGCCGACTCATGTGACCTCGCGTGCATCAGCGTAGAACTTCGCTCACTCCATAGGGTTTTCAATGACTGGTTTTTTGGAAGTAGAACACCAAGCCTTTCTTCCAAGGTGTCTCTGGGTGAACTTGAACCTTCAACATTTTGGTTAGCAGCCAAGCAACTGCTTGCACCACAGAGGGACTCCCGTTGCTTAAAACACAAGCATTTTCGAAGTAGTGACATCATCATATGTTAAAAAAAAATGAGAGCTTCTGTACAGTGAGGTGTCCAGCCTCCCTCCCCTCCTGTGCCCCAAGGGGACCGAGTTTATTAATTTCTTGTGTATCCTTTGGGAGTTAATTTATAGAAAACATGTTAAAATCCATCCCTCTTTTCCGCCTTTGTTTCTGCACACGCTGCTCACTGGCAGGCTTTTCACTAGTGTGCAAAGAGTTCTTGCGTGTGCAAATGACTAACGCACTCAGCTGCTAAGGGTTGTGGCTGCGTCCACCCAGAGGCACCTCAGAAGAAAGGCCCGTCTGTCCATCTACTTGTGAAAAATCGCCCACTGAAAATCCTATGGAGCACAGTTCCACTCTGATACACATGGGGGCGCTGTGCGCCGGAGTCAACTTGACAGCAACGGGCTTTGGTTGTTTTACAACTTGGGTTCATGTTTTGGGGGGCCCTGGGCCAACTATTTGGGCGGGGGTTCCCTTGTTCCCCCAGTGGTTCTGTGTCTTGGACTTGAAGGACAAAGCCGAACGGGGCCCACCAGCTGTGGCTGCCCCATGGTGGGTCCCCATCAGGAAGCAGACCCGGCCTCCTGGCCTTTAACTGCACGGCCACCACTCCAGGTCTTTCTCCCTCCATCAGGGCTACCTACGAGGGTGCCCAGTGCCGGGGGTCGGGGGGTAGGGGTGAGCAGCTGGGAGGTGGGGCACAGTGGCCTGGCCGTGGCCTGCCACCTCCCTCTCTGGAAAAGTCCCTCCCGGCTGGGGGTTTCTGGCCCCGAGCTAGCTGCTGCCTTTCTGGAAATGCTGTCAGGTGCCTGCTGAGCGAGATCAAAACCAGCTGCCTTCAGAAGCAGCAGCAGAGGGCTGACCTTCAAAGAATTAAAGAAAAAGGGGAGAGCCGGCCAGTGCCCGCCTTGGTGGGCAGCTGCCATTGTGACTGCTGGGAGATGGGTCCCGCCACAGTTGCCTGCACTCGAGGGTGGCCCCATCTAGGGTCCAGGCCGGCTTCTGGTGTCCCCAGGTCATATGAGCATAGAACAAGAGGTGACGTCCTGGCCACCCCAGGAGACAGGTGGGGTGAGGCCTGCAAAGGACCATCTGAACCTTTGGAGCGGAGGTGCCCCAGGATTCAGTAGTATCTGCAGGGGCCAGGCACAGACAATGGACACAAGCAAGGAGCCTTCTCTCAGGGGTGTTGGCTCCATGGTGTCGGGCACCCTGGGGCCAGGGCCGAGGCACCTGGGTGTCCTGCTGTCCCTGCCGACTGACCACCGGGTTGGGGGCTGCGGGCTTCCTTGGTCTTGCTTTGGGTCAGCTTAGGGGCGTCCCCGGGGTGCCTCCCTGCCGGCCTGCTTGGCAGAACCAGTTTTGTTTTCTTTTTGGCAGGAAGGAGGCCTGGGAATCCCCGGCCCACTCACCAGGGTGAGTCATCCTTCCCGGTTGGGGGGGGGGTGGGGCGCCCTCTTGAGGTGACGTCGTGGGGGCAGGTGGGGAATGATGATGAGATCAGCCAGGCGCCTGGTCTCCCAGGAGGGATGGTGGGGCTGGGGAGCTGGACCAGGATGGGGAGCCCAGCCCCAGCACCCGCCGCCCACAGTTCCCAAAGGCCCTGCAGGTCTGGCCCGCGCTGGGGAAGTGGGTGGTTTGTGAGTCTGTCACGTGCTTCCCTGGCTGCTGCCGCGTCTAAGCCTTCTTGCTATATTGGACCCTTTAAATTAACAAGTAATGTCCGAGCCACCCCAGGGGACAGGTGGGGTGAGGGGGACCAGCGGTGATGGGCTGTCTCAATGCGCAGGGAGACCCCTCCTGTGGAGCTCTTGTGCCTCTGATCCCCGTGAATAGTACGCGGCTGTGTGTGTGTGTGTATTGGGGTGTGGGGTGCTGAGAGGCCAGAGGTGGATGCTGGTCCTTAGAGAGGGTGTGCTTGGGGCAGGTAGGACAGGGCTTGGAGGACAGACAGACGTGTGAGCAGCAGTCGGAGCCCTGGGATGCCACAGCTGAGACACCAGCTGGCTCACTGTTGGGGCTGGGGGCTTTGCTGGGCAGCTGACCCACAGGCACAGATGAAGCAGCCCCTTGTGGGGAGTCCCCTGCCCCAGACACACCAAAGGGGTGTCAGAACACACGGACATTGCATGGGCGGGGTGGGCAGGTACAGGCAGGAGGCAGCCTCATTTCAGTCTGGGAGGATCCCTTTGGTGTGGCTGGTTCTTCCTCTGTCCCTGGATGAAATCTCTGGCAGCCGAAAGACTTCCAGTCACCCATGGCCAGCGGACTCAACGGCCCCTCCACTGCCCACTGAGTGCCCACCTTCATTCTGTGTGCGGTGTCTCTCCTCCTGGCTGGCGACTGCTGCCAGCTCTCTTCCCCTCCTTTCTTTTCTCCACCCCTACCTCCAATCTGGTACCCACCGCCCCTGACTCTTGAGGCCGTCCCTGACCCCCTGAGGTCATCCTTGTCCCCCCAAGGTCATCCTAGGCCCCCTAAGGTTGTTCCTGACCCATCTGGGCGGAGGCAAGAGAAAGGTGGGAATGTTTCCACCGGCCTGAGGCCAGGGTCTAAAGCCAGCTGTCCTTGCAGGGTATTTGAAGGGTTTCCAGCCCCCCATAACCCGGCTCTGTCACTCATGCTTCCTCAGCCCCCAGCACCTGGAGATTCCAGAGAGGCTGAGATCTGTCTGCTCCTTCAAGTGACCCCCTCCAGAAAGATCCAAAACCCCCAGACATCACCTCCCCCACGTACACGGCCCCTGTTTGCACCCTGGGAAATACTCCTGGACCCCACCCAGCCACACCTTCATTGTGGTGAGCCAGTCCCCCACCAGGGGTCAGACACCAGGCCATGGACCCCAGTTACTAGGGACAACTTGGGGTCTTTGGGGTGAGCCATGAAAAGGAGGGTCTCAGAGTGGGCAGCTGGCAAGCTGCTCTCCTCCTGCATTCTCAACTCTCACCCCCAGGCCTGTCGTGAGGATCCAGTAAGAAAAAGTGAGTGTGTGTGTGTGCATGCGCGTGTGTGTGGATGGGAAAGTCAGAGAGCCATTTTCATGCTGATGGAAGCACTGGCAAGGACTTGGAACTGGCATCGACAGTTCCTGTGGGCCCTACAGGTGACTCATCTTTCCAGGCAGCTATGACCTTTGCCCTAGAAGTCATTTCTGGACGTGGGGTGGGGCTGAGGTAGCCCGGAGTCCAAACATTTTAAATTGTCACAAATCCTGGGCGCTTGCTGTCACAGCCGGGCTGGCCGACTTTGGGATATTTCCCTGGGAAGGCAGGGGGAAGGCTGGCTGCAGGTCCACCTCCCGTTTCTCCTGGTCACAAGGGGACTCCCACCAGGCTGCCAGTGGGTTAACGGGCCACTTCAGATGCTGCCGCCAGGAAGAGAAGCTCCCTCACTCCTGAGAGCTCTCTCATTCCTGGGCTTGAGTGAAACACACTGACCCTGCAGGTAGGACTTGGGAAGTCCCCACGTGGTGCACTTGGCCTTAGGTGACACGATGACGGAGTGAGTGGGACGCCTGGGTCTGTCAGAGGCCAGAAGACCCCGCTGTTGGATCCCAGGAATGTGGTGTTGGTAGGGGAATTCCAGCTCCAAGTAATGACTTACACAGCGTGCTGTTAGCACTTCCACACACAGACTCTTTGAACGAGGTTACATAATTTCAGATGTCTGCCTTGTCTTCCGGCTTATTCTATCCACAAATGTTGTTGGAGGCCGTCGAGTCGCTTCCAGCTCACAGTGGCCACGTGACGGAGTACAACTGCCCCATAGGGTTCCCTAGACTGTACTCTTTATGGAAGCAGGTCGCCAGGTCTTTTCTCCTGCAGAGCCAATGGGTGGGTTTGAACCGACAACCTTTCAATTAGCAGATGAGTGCTTAACTGTTGCGCCACCAGCCCCCATCCAGGAACAGTTCCCATGGTTTTGGCTGCTTGCCCTGCAGTGCAGGTTCCCAGTGTACCATTTGTGTTCCTGAACCTGTCTCCTCTTCTGCAAAACGGGGAGGAGTTCCCCTGTCACGAAGGCTGGTATTAACCAGGCGGTATCTGCCCGAAGTTCTGCCAAGGCCTGGGCTGTCGCCTATGTCCAGTTACCGATAATCCGCTCTCATTTTTCAGCAGGTACGGACGCAGAGGCCTCTTCCTGCCATATTGCTCCGTAGAGCTGATAGCATCCACACACGAAGCCCCCTCAGCCTGGCCCCCTTTTTCTGGCCAGGACCGTGGCCTCCTTTCTAGATATTTCCGTGTGTGTGTCCTACATTTCCATGTGTCGACAGGCCATAGGTTGAACGTTTGTTTTGAAAATTATGCTAAAATTCACGTAACACAAAACTCACCATTTAACCACCTTAAAGTACATAATTCACAACTGGACCAATAAGCAACATAAACAGAGAAAACATTGAAGTTGTCAAGGATTTCATTTTGCTTGGATCCACAATCAACGCCCATGGAAGCAGCAGTCAAGAAATCAAAAGATGCATTGCATTGGGCAAGTCTGCAGCAAAAGACCTTTTTAAAATGTTGAAAAGCAAAGATATCATTTTGAGGACTAAGGTGAGCCTGACCCAAGCCGTGGAATTTTCAGTCGCCTCATATGCACGTGAAAGCTGGGCAATGAAGAAGGAAGAAGAGTTGACGCCTTTGAATCATGGCGCTGGCAAAGAACGCTGATACACCAAGGACTGCCAGAGGATGAACAAGTCTGTCTTGGAAGAAATACAGCCCGAGTGCTCCCTGGGAGCGAGGACCGGGAGGCTTGTCCCGAGTGCTCTGGACCAGCCGTCAGGACGGACGAGTCCCCTCAGGAGGACATCACGCTCGGTAACGAAGAGGGTCAGCGAGGAAGGGGAAGACCCTCAGCAAGACGGGCCCACAGGGGCTGCGGCCACGGGCTCCAGCCCGGCGATCGTGAGGGTGGCTCCGGGCTGGGCACTGTCCCGGTTGTACGCGGGGTCGCAGTGGGTCGGAACCGCCCCGCCGGCACCTGACGGCGACGGCACTCTCAGGGCGGGGGCCCTTGTCAGGCTTTTTTCCTCAGGCACGTGACCCGCGCGCCGAGCCCCGGGAAGGCCGCCCGTGCCGGCCAGTGGACCGGGCGGGCGGTACCGGGCGGGCGGTACCGGGCAGCGAACCCCGCGCCCTCGTGCGCCTCCCGCGCCCCCCGCGCCCCGGCCTGCACCGCCTCCTGCCCGAGGACCGAGAGGACCGGGTCGGCAGGCAGGGCGCCGCGAGGGAGCTGGCTGCGGGGCTGGGTCCCCGGTGTCACGCGCGCAGCGGGAGGGCCCGACGAAGGGACACGCCCGCCCCCACGCTTTGGGGAGCTTGGCTTGGAAAAGCCCGGGCGGACGGCTCAAACGAGCACGTCACGGCAGCGCTGACCAGTCAACGCCCACTGCGGCACCCTGCTCGCCCTCGGTAGGCCGTGACGGCTGTCTGTCAGGCGAACTCGGGGGCGGGAAGGCGGCGGGGGCGGGCCCGACCAATCGGCACCCGCTGCGGCTCCCTGCGCGCTCACGGTAGGCCGTGACGGCTGTCTGTCAGGCGAACTCGGGGGCGGGAAGGCGGCGGGGGTGGGCTCGACCAATCGGCACCCGCTGCGGCTCTCTGCGCGCTCTCGGTAGGCCGTGACGGCTGTCTGTCAGGCGTTCGGAGGCGGGCGGTGGCGGCGGCGGCAGCCGGGCGGGCGCTCAGTTCCGGGCGCGGGGCGACTGTAGGGGTGAGTCGGCCTCGGGGGCGCCGGGGGCCGCGGGGCGCGGGGGCGCGGGGCGCGGGGGCGCGGGGGCGCGGGGGCGAGACCGGGCGGGGGCCGGGGGGGCGGGAGCGCGGGCGGGCGGGTCGCCGCCCTGCGCCCAAGGCCTGAGGGGATTTCTCGGGAGCGGGGAGCCGGAAACTGAAACTCGGAGCGCGGCGGCGGCGCAGGAAAGTTCGCGAACGCCGCGGCCGCATGCTCCGGGCGGCGGGGCGCCCCTCCTCGGGATCCCGCCCCGGCGTGCCGTGAGCGTCTGCCCCTGGCCCGCGCCGGCGGGCTCACCTGTCGGCGCACACCTGCCCCGCACACCTGTCGGCGCACACCTGCCCCGCACACCTGTCGGCTCGCAGCTTCTCTGTAGCGCCGCCTTCCCGCTTCCAGGGCCTTAGAACCGCGGGGTCGCCTTCCCGGCCACTCCGGCAGGCCGCGCCCCTCTGCTCACCCACCCATGGGCGCCGCGGTCCCTTCCTGCACCTTCCAGCCCCGACCCCCGGGCCTGATCCCCGGGCCTGCCCCCCGGGCCCCGCTCCCAGCCCTGTCCCGGCCGCTTCCCAGGAGCGGTCTAGGCCAGGTGAGTGCACACATGTGCACCTGGGGCCCCCCGCCCGTTACTCATGGGGCCGCCCGTCTGGTCCCGGCTCGGGGTATGGGCTTCAGCCCGGTGGTCATGCAGACGACGGACGCCTGGCCGGCACGGTGATGGCACCGAGGTTGTTCGCAGCCCAGAGGCAGCGCCCCGGGGCCTTCCAGGCGGGGGGAACCAGAGCAGTGGCGGCTGGTGGGGCTGGAGCTCCAGGACTGCAGGGCCAGTGTGCCGGGCTGGGGCAGGCTGCTCTGCACAGAGCGGGGCTGTTCCCCTGAAAGTGACTGGTTAGCCAGAAGTGTCAGTGTTTGACAGGGAAGCAGGTCCTCTGACGCCTGGGACAGCTGTGTTAGGTGTGGGCAAGTGCCTTGTTCTGACTTAAGAGATGGCAGCAGGCAGCCCTCAGAGGGAGAGGTGCGCTGGTGGGCCCCTGACCCTGCCTGACTGGGGGCATGCGGTCACCTGCTGGGCAATGCCGTTTAGAGACTAACAGTTACTGGTTTCAGGAGGAGGCCCCTACCAATGTGAAACTGTCGCTTACTTTTTTTTTTTTAAAACAGCTTTATTGAGGTTTAATTTACATACTCTAAAATTTGCTGTTGCTAGGATTTTGAACCAAAAGAAAGACCTAGAAATTGCTTTCTTCTTAGCAACAGTCTTGTGACAGGTTTGCACAACAGTGCCCAGGCCCTTCCCACCCTTTCAGAGACCTTGGAAGGTGAGAAGGCAGTTCCGTGGGTGACCACAGACAGATGCCCTGGCGCAGTCCCTCCCCTCTGCAGCCTGAGGCCCTCAGGATTCAGCCCGGTGTGCGCCAATTTGGGGCCTTGCACTCACTGTCTCTTTGCTGGGACACTGCTGCTCACCTTCAGGCTGTGCTAGGTCATTTCCTGCATGCAGCCCCCCAAACACGCTCCCGGGCTGGGTTAGGTGCCCTCCGTTGCCATCATTGCGCCATATGCCCCCACAAGAGGAAAGGCGCCATTGGGGTTCATGTCACAGGCTCCCGAGCACTGAGCTAGCCCACAGCAGGAGCCAGGGAACATCTGTGCGAGGAGTAGGGTGACTAGGAGTGCCTGCCTCTGCCCCACAGTGGCTGGGGCGGCAGGGCTTTAGATGGAGGGACCACTGATATTTAGAGTTAGTGGAGAAATAAGCCCAAACCTGGTCCTCTCGGGTCCCTGAAGGAGTAAATACGTTTTCTCAAAGCTGCAGTTTGTGTCTAGAACACTGGGTTGAGAACACTGTGGTGACAACTTGTCCTTGGAGAAAGCATTTGTGTCCTGTCTTAGTGGTCTATCGTCTAGTGCTACTATAACAAACACCACAAGTCAATGGCTCTAACAAATTTAATTGACTGTCTCGTGGTTTTTAGCAGGCTAGAAGTCCTAGTTCAGGGCACCGGCCCTAGGGGAAGGCTTTCTCTCTCTGTTGGCTCTGGAGGAAGGTCCTGTCTCCCTGAGCTTCTGCCCTGGGCAGTCTTCATGTGGCTTGGCATCTCTTTTCTCTCATCTCTGCTTCTTTAGATTGCTTGTTTAATCTCTTTTAAACCTCAAGAGAGATGGACTCAAGATACAACCTACACTAATCTTGCTTCATTACCATAATGAAGACAACCCATTCTCAAATGCCGTGTATATATATACGGGGCATAGTGGTTAGGATTCCTAGCACATGTATTTTGGGGACACAATTCAATCCATAACGCTTCCCCACCAGTCAGCCCACTTTTGCATTCGGGATCATGCGCCATCATCCTGTCCAGCCCAAGGCCTCGCAGGAAGCATGGGAAAAGTGTTGGTAAAGCACTCAGCACCCAACATCAGCTGTGTTAGCGGAGAAAACATTTGTCACTGGAACTTTATGATAATTCTGAGTGGTCACCTTCCTTAATTAAATAAGATGCAGGTCCCCGAGGATTTACTCTGGAGAAAAGACACCCTTGGCGCGGAGGGCGGTTCCTGCCAAGGCTGCCCTCTGCATGCCTGGGGCCTGTCCCTTCCACCTGGGGCTCCCTCCAGGTGGTAATGTCTCCCACACACACTCGGGAGGTCTCCTTGCCCTGCCCAGGGCTCCCCTAGTGAGGAGTCTGTCTCCTCCTGGAAACTCCCCTCCCACCATTGCTTTCTTACCCAGGAGCACTTCACCAGAAAAGCTCACTTTCCCTGCACATGGCACCAGCAAGCTGGGAGACTCCACAGCCCATTTGGCAGATCGGGCGCTCTGCTCCCCAGGTACTTTCGGCAGGTGCTGAGTACCCCGGGGCCGGGGAAGTCAGACCTGGCTGCAGACCACACCTCATTTTGGGCTCCCAAGGTCTGGTGAGAACAGTGGCTGGTGTGTGGCAGTGAGAGAGTGGCTGGGGGCAGGAGGCCCTGTGCTCAGGAGCCCTGACCTGAGGTAGCGGAGAATCCCACTCACCTTGGCCGAGACCACTGGACAGCTGAGGAGGCCTGGCCCCGCGGCTGCTGCCGTCAGGTCCTGGCTTATTCTTGTTCTATGTGGGCTTTTGTGAGATCGCTCCCCTGTGTCCCAAGTCGGGAAAACACAGGTAAATATTTCCAGTATTCTCTGTTTTCTGCTAAGACCCCTCCAACATCAGCATTCCACATCCTGTCCTGAATCCAGCTTGAACTTCTGGCAGTTGCCTGCTGATAAGTGGCTACGGTCATTTTTTATTTGTCTCCAGCAGAATTTTGCTAGCACGTAATGTTAACGATAACGTTTAATAGTTTCTGCGTTCGGCTTGATTGCCTTTCTTTGAAACGGGCATGAATATGGATCTCTTCCAGTCAGTTGGCCAGGTAGCTCTTCTTTCAGATTTTTTGACATGGATGAGTGAGCACTTCCAGCCTGCATCCATTTGTTGAATCATCTCAGTTGGTGCTCCATCGCTTCCTAGAGTCTTACTTTTCACTGATACCATCAGTGCCGCTTGACCCACGGTTAGCACCCACGGAAGCAGCAGTCAAGAAGTCAGACGATGCACTGGGCATATCTGCAAAAGACCTCTTTAACGTATTAAAAAGCAAATATGTCATTTTGACTAAGACATGGTCTTTTAAGGTGTCTCATACGTGTGCAAAAGCTGGACAGCGAAAAAGGAAGACAGAAGAATTGTTAACGTTCGAACTGTGGTGTTGGTGAAGAACGTTCGGTGTACCATGGGGTATGAGAAGAATCAACAAATCAGCCTTAGAAGAAACACAACCAGGATGCTCCTTGGAAACGATGGTGTGATTTTGATTCCTTTACTTTGGACATGTCATCAGGAAAGACCAATCGCTAGAAAAGGACATCCTGTTTGGTATAGTAGAGGGTCAGCAAAAATGAGGGAAATCCTCCACGAGGTCGACTGATACAGTGTTTTCAGCAGTGGACTCCAACATACCCAAGATTGTAAAGATTGCGCAGGACTGGGCAGCATCTCGTTAGGTTGTACATAAGGTCACCATGAATTGGAGCCGACCGGATGGCCATTAACAAGGATGACAACGTCCTGAGCGGGGCCCCGTCCTCATGCCCTTGCTCAGAGGTAATGCTCTCTCCGCAGAGCCCCGCTTCAGCCAGAGGTTTGGAGACCCTTCATCTGCAAGCTTCACCAGTTTCACCTTCTCTCTTCCGGAAAACGTAGGCAATGAAAAGAGGCTTGAGGCCACGGTTTGAAGACTGGTGGCTGGCTGTCCTCCTTTCTCTCTCTCCTGCTGAGAGGAGCCTGGCTTTTCTGAGACTAAGGTGGGCTGCACTGCTCCGGCATCCTCTGGAGCTCGGTTTCTGGTCAGGGGCGCCACAGTGAGCACATTCAGCAGCAAGGGACATAGCTGGAGGCGGCACAAGGCCACAGTCTAAAGACCAGGAGGGAAGGGCGTCTGCCCCCCACCCTCTTGTGCTGCTGGGCAGTGATCAGAAGGGGGAGGGAGTGGTTAGAGAGAAGCATGTAGGCTGGGACTGGCAGGCCAGGGCCAGCGCCCATGCCGAGCCAGTAGGAAGCTGGTGACAGCGGTGTGGTGCGTTGAGCCACCGTGCTCCTGGTGGTCTGCAGAAAAGCCAGAGATCCTGGCTGAAGCTCTCGGGATACCCCAGGTGGCCAGCAGGTGGGACTCTGGCCCTCTCTGGTGTTGAGGTGTGTTTCATGGCAGCCTCCCATCTCTGAGGACTGAAAGGCAGAGCCGGGCCCCGGTGACACTCAGCAGGGCGGGTATCCTCTGCGAGCAGGTGTGTCAGCCCCATGTACCCTGGTGTCATGGGCCCGGGGGACCTTGGGGGTGTCCCTCTGCTCAAGTGAGGCCCCTGTGCTGGACAGTGTGCAGGCGACGTGGGAGTGAGGGTGAGGGCAGGCTCTGCTGCAAGAGCTTGGCAGGCCCAGGTAGCTGTGACTGTCCAGCAGCCAGGCTGCAGACCTGAGGGGTGAAAGGTACAGGAGGACCTCCTCCCGCCCACCAGCAGACCCACGCTGGGCGGTCCTGGCTGTCTTGGGGGTGGGGGGGCTGGCAGACGTGGACAAGGCACTTGCTGGCACTGGGGGCTGTGTGGTGGGACCGGGCCCTCGCTGAGCCTCAGTTTTCAAGCTTCTGGCGGGAGATTGGCCTGCTTTGTCTTTCTGTATTCATCCTTGGTGGCAGCTCTGTCAGGAATGCATGTCACAAGCCCCCGTGACCTGTCGCTCTTCTCTGCAGACTCCAGGCACGCCAAGCGGCGGCCCCCATGGCAGCCGCGAGCGTGACCCCCCCAGGCTCCCTGGACCTGCTGCAGCCTGGCTTCTCCAGGACGCTGCTGGGTGCAAAGCTGGAGGACAAGTACCTGTGCTCAGCCTGCGGGAACGTGCTGCGCCGGCCTGTGCAGGCCCAGTGTGGCCACCGCTACTGCTCCTACTGCCTGGCCAGCATCCTGAGGTGAGGCTCATACAAAAGGAGAGTGTCGGCACTGGGTACGTGCTGACATGGCAATGCCTGGGCTTGTGGGGTTAGGTGAAGTGTGCTGGTAGGTTTATCTTCACCTGCTTTTTGCCATGTCTTGAGAGTGGCGCTAGACATTTCTGAGTTATGCTGCATTGGTAGCACTATGACACGTGTGTCGTGTCCCTTGAGGGTTGCTGTCTGGTGAGGACTGGCCTGCAGGTCAGCAAGGGGCAGCCTGCCTGTGGGGAGTGAGTGCACGCGCGAGAGAGGTCCAGCGCCCATGTGCACGCGTGGAGGCGTGACCTTGGACACTCAGCCCAGCACAGCGCTGACGTTTCAAGGGCTCTAGTTAGGATTCACCGGTTTTAGATCCTCTAGAGGTTGAGCAGTTAGCAGACGCTTGTCACTGATCCAAAGGAAAGATGAAGGCGTGTGAGGGAGCTGCAGAAGGTTGAGTTTCTGGGCGAGGAAGACGGTGCTCTCTCACTCTTTGGTGGGTCTCACGGCGGGCTCTTCCTCCTCCCCTCAGTTCTGGGCCACAGAACTGTGCCGCCTGCGTACAGGAGGGCATCTACGAAGAAGGCGTTTCCATCTTAGACAGCGGCTCGGTAAGTGCAACGGCTCTAATCCAGAAATGCCGACTGGGACGAGAAAATGCCTTGGGATTCCCTTTAGCGGCAGGGAGGGTGGGTGACACTTGAGAAGCTGGAAAGTGTCCCAGAGCGGATGCGCACAGTGCTTTGAGTTTGGAAAGGTCCATGTCGAGAGTCAGCTCCTGAAAGTCTTGCTCCTAAGTGGCCCAGACGTGGCTCAGCATGGGCTTGGCCCGGATGACTTGGGCGACGCTACTCCTGGTCTTGTGAGGAGTGGACGGGAGGAGGCCTGACCAGGCCTGGTTCTCTCCCCAGGCTTTCCCAGACAATGCCGCCCGCAGGGAGGTGGAGGGCCTGCCGGCCGTCTGTCCTCACAGCGGGTGTACCTGGACGGGGACAGTCAAGGAGTATGAGGTAATGTTGGAGAGGGGGGACGCCTGTAGAGGGGACACGGGGGGAGGTCAGGGCCCAGGTGAGCGAGTGCTGCAGCCCAGGCCATCAAAGGTCACTCTTCCGAGCGGTTACGCCCGAGCCTGTGCCTTACAGCTGCTATGATTTATGGGTGTGATAGGTCTGTCTGAGAAGCGCGGTAACTGCTCTCAGCGCGTCCAGCTGCCATGTACGTCACACAGCACCCCGGCTCAGGTCTCAGATCTCCCACCAGCAACGGGCCGTGTGGCCTGAGGTACCTGCCCTCTCTGTTCAGCGTCCAGCTTTTAGAGGGAGGTTCTAAGAGCAGAGTGCCTGAGCATCACCGTCTGGCCACCGCTTGGGACCAGCCCCCGCCCAGACACGGTGCCGCACAGCCGCACGCAAGGCCTCTCTCCTTCGGGTTTGTCGATGCAGGAATTGGGGCTGCCGTCGGCGCTGTCACGTGACCATAGGAAAGCCTGCGGTGACTGGTGGGGCTGTGGCCAGCTTGCAGCCTTGCAGGGGTTTGTCCTACTGCCTCGGGTGGCTTGCGGTCCCGACGTGGCACCTCAGGGATGGTATGTGATTGCCACATCACCTGTTAGGTGTCCAGCAGGCACACTTCAACGTGGAGGCTGGCAGTGCCAAGAGCAGTGGCCCTGAAGGTCGGGGACTCACCGTACCCTCCCTCCTCATTTGGTGCCCTTTCAGAATAGGGCAGAGGCCAGGTTGCCAGTGGGGAAGGCCCTGGCAGCGTTGCGCCCAGGTATGATGGTGGGGGGTCGTGAGGTGTTTGCTTGGAGCTGGACTCTGCCTGCATCTAGGAGCGCCCAGCCCCAGGACTGCACAGGGGTCAGGGCAGAGCTGGGGGGGTCTTGGAGCTGCCCTTGCAGGACTCTAGGTGGGCTTAGGTCCGCCGACCATGGTCAGTCCGACCCCACCCACGAGCTCGCTGCACTCTTGCCTCCTGGCTGATTCTAACTTGCGGTCTCTGGCTCTGTGTTGCTTTTTGCTAGACGGGGAGCTGGGGGATGAATGTGGGGTCCTAGAGGTGGAGGGCCTGTCCGTAGGGCTGGCTGGATGTAGGGTTGGGGTCCCTCCTGGGGCCAGGGGCTGACCTGGTGGGCAGCACAGGGCTGCCCACTTGGGGAGGTAGAGTCACGCTTCCCCTGGTTTGCGGTCTCTCTGGGGGCTCCTGACCCCTAGGCCTGTGAGCCCAGCTGTGGTTGGTGGTTGTGACCAGTGAGTGTCCTCCGGCCTTGGGCCAGGGACTGCAGCCAGTGTGGGGCTGTGGGCACCATGCCACCTGCAAGCACACAGAATGGAAAGTCCCTGGCTGGGCCCCTGCGAGCTTCGGAAAGTCCCTGAGCCTGGGAGGCTGGCTGGTCGTGTGGGTGGCGGCCAGCTTTGAATTCATGGCACAGCCTCTCCTGGCTCCATGTCCCAGGGCGGGACTCAGGCCCTCTTGTGCAGCTGAGACCCATCCTCGGCACTGACACAGCGCAGCAGCGCCTGTATTCTATCCAGGCCGCTCAGTGTTGGTGCCAAGACCTGGGAAAAAGGGTTCTCTCCTTGGAGGTTTGGGTTGTTTGGATGTGTGGGAAGAGAGTCGAGTCCCGCCCGGGATATGTTCTTCTCTTGGGCGCGATGCCTGGTGTGTTCTAAGAATCTAAGGGTTTTAAACTCCAGCTCAATCCCAAGTGCTTACTGTGTCCCGAGTGCTTGTAGCAAGTGGGCAACAGCCTTCCTCATGGTGTCACTGCAGGGCAACAGGCCGCCGGGAACGTGGCACGTGGGTCGGGAAGGCTTCCGGGTAAGGTGCCGGAAGAGGGTACAGTCAGTGCCAAGTGGTGCTGAGAACACCTTATGTGGAGAGTCAGGGAACAGTCAGGTCTCTGGTCCCACCTCTCGTCCTGGGGAAGTTTAGCGATAAAGCCTCTCTGTGCAGAATGCTGAATATAGTTCCAATTGGGTAGACTCTGATCTCTGCCAGTGTGTGCTGGTCTCTGGGCGTCCGGGGGTCTGAGCGTTGTCCGATTATGTGAGTCTACCGTGTGCTGGTCTCTGGGCATCCAGGGGTCTGAGTGTTGTCCAGTCATGTAAGGCCAGCGTGTCCTGTCTCTGGGCGTCTGGGGTTCTAAGCGTTGTCCCAGTCACATAAGGCCAGCGTGTACTGATCTCCATGTCCAGGGGTCTGAGTGTTGTCCAGTCATGTAACCTGTCTGGATTGGATCTTGTGAGTTGCAGACAGGAGGAGGCCTGACCAGGCCTGGCTTTCTCCCTACAGTGCCACCTGCAGGGAGGTGGAGGGCCGGTGCGGGCAAGTGCCCCATCTTTAGCGGCATGGACAGCGCCTGCCGCAGGGTGACAACTCTGGCTTCCCCTGGGAATGGAGAGTGTAGAGCTTGTAGAACGTCTTTGCTTTTGAAATCTTAGACGTCACACCCTTGAGCAGAGTCACAAAGCAGGATGTGCAGCCCCGTGCACCCATCCCATCCCAGCAGTTACTACTCTCTGCTGGACTGGTTTCACACACATTCTCCTGCCCCCCCTTCCCCCGTATTCTTTACTTTCTGGATTATTTGAGAGCAAACATAAGACGTCACATCTTGTCACTGGGAGCATTTCATCACGGTTCTAGCTGCCTTGTTTTGTGTATTTGTGCACTTGACAACGTATGCTTTGGCTCAGGGTGGCCTTGTCCCTGAGGGCCCAGGGTGTGCCCTGCCCAGTCGGAGGTGGAGGCTCACCAGGCAGGCGAGGCTGATGGAGCAGGGTCATCTGGGGACTGTGGGGTCAGGGAAGCTGGCACCTTTGAAGGCCCTGCTTCAGGGACATGCCCTGGGCAGGGGGGTAGGGCAGGGGACAGTAACAGGGTCGGGGGCTTGGGACACTGGCTGCAGTCCCTAGGCCCTTCAGTCACAGGGGTGGTGAGGGCAGAAAGGAGGGGTGAGCTGGCCGCGGCAGGGGGAGGGGGCCTGTGTGCCCTGCCAGGGCCTTTGCAGGGTTGTCGCTGGAAGTGGCAGGCCCAGCCAGGGGGTAGCATGGGATTTTGGGAGGGGCTCCAGCAGCCCTCGGCTCGCCATTTCCCGGCCAGGGCACTCGTTCTGCCTTACACCCAGCCTGGGTGGTAGGCGGTGGCATCAGGCGCTCCCACAGGTCTCCAGGCCAGGCTTGTACCCACCCCGGTGTCCAGGTTGGCCGTGAGCACCACCGCTCCTGGCCACTTCTGCATACTGTGTCTGCTGGTGGTGGGAGGCCCCTTGGCCTGCTGTGTCTGCTGGCACATGAGGTTAGAGTGCAGAGGGCGCCTTCCCCAGGAGGCCATGAGTGAGGCCCCTGGTGGCCTGTGGCCACGCCTCTCACCCCTCTTCACTGTTGTCCACGCGTCTCCGTGGCTCTTGGTGCTCCAAGTCCAGCTTTTTCACCTCCTGCCCCCTGCCCACTGCAGCCGGCTCTTTCTGTGTGGCGGCAGGGGCTGCATTCTGGGTGTCATGGGTCAATCCAGCAGGTTTCCTGGGGGAGGCAGAGGGCTCCAGAGAGCTGCAGGCCACTTCTGTTTGCTCCTCCTCCCCCAGGGGTCGTGGGCTGCCTGTCCAGCCTCGTGCAGTGGCGTCTGTCTGTGCAGAGATGAGCGTTGTTTGGAAAGGGTGCCTTGTGACACCGCTGAGGGTTGGCACGGGGTCTCAGGTCCAGGCCTGTGGATGCTCCTTTCTGGAGTGGATGAGGCACCCACTGTCGAAGGAGCAACACTCGAGAGGACACAGCCAGGGGGTGGGGATCCTTTAGAACATGAGGGAGGGGTCACTGCTGGGGTTTGGGTGGGGCCCCACCTTGAGGCCAGCAGACATGGGAACTGGGGGATGCAGCCCACAGGGGCTCAGTGCCCTAGTTGCCCCAGTGACACTCTGCTCCCTTACTGCCTCAGAGCAGCCACGAGGGGCACTGCCTATTCATGCCGACTGAGTGCCCGGCCTGCAAGGCCACCGTGCGCCTGGGTGAGAAGCAGCGGCATGCTGAGCTTGAGTGCCCGGAGCGCAGCCTCAGCTGCCCACATTGCAAGGCCCCCTGCTGCTGGGCCGACCTGCAGGTGAGCGAGACCTGGCTGCTTCTGGGGCAGCGTCGGGGGGGTGCCCTCGCTTCGCTCAGGCCTTACCCCATGGACTCGTAGCCCCCATCCTGTCCTTGAAGCACTCAGTTCTCCTTGTCTGAGGTCTTGAGAGAGCGCTTCCAGAAGGCAGGGGCGCCGTCTGCAGGCTGGTGCCCTGTCACAGCGAAGCATCCCTGGTTGTCCCTGGTGGTCAGCCTACCTTGTGCAGTCCCCACTGTCTGTGGCGGTTCGTCCCTGCCTGTGGGCTCGCCGAGTTGGGACCTGGATGTACCCAGACATGCTGGTTCAGGTGCCTTTGTGTCACTTTATCTTTCATGGTCCTGCTGGCACCCTTTTTGCTGCCTTTGTTGAAGAAATGGTGCCCTTTGTCCTTTGGGGCAGCCCATGGCTAGGCTTTGCTGGCTGCATTCCCTGCTGTTGTGATGTGCCCCTTCCTCCAGGCTTCCAATGAGCAGCAGCTGTCCATGTCCCCACTGACACATAGGCTGTTCTGGTGAGGGGTACGGATGGCAACGGGCTCATTTCAGAACAGGTCGGGGCTTTGTGGCCCCCATGCTGCTGTGGCACCGTCAGGGTGACAGAGGAGGCTCCTGGCAGAGGCCGACATGCTCTGAGCCTCCCCCAGGGTCCGCCACCACCCAACCCCACACCTCCTGACACTCTTTTTCAGGCACACTGTGAGGTCTGCCCCAAGCTCCCCCTGACCTGTGAAGGCTGCGGCAAGAAGAAGATACCACGAGAGAAGGTAAGTCGCTTGATCCTAGCACTGCACAGACGGAGGTGAACAGTAGTAGAGTTAGTGTCGTGAGGTGTGGCTGGGTTACACCCTGTGGCTCTGTGACCTCTGTGGGGCTCTGTGACCTCTGTGGGGCTCTGTGATGAGGGTCTCCATGCGGGGGGCCGTGTCTCGGGCGCAGGCACATCACTCATGTCCCCAGCCATCTCTCCTGAGTGGGCCAACAGCCAAGCAGCTGAGTTGGGAGCCCTTTCTAAAACTGTTCCAGCGTACGTTGGACAGATCCCTGGGTGGTGCAAGTGGCTAACTGCTCAGCTGCTAATTGAAAGGTCGGAGGTTTGAGTCCACCCAGAGGTGCCTTGGAGGAGAGGCCTGGTGATCTGCTTCTGAAAAATAAGCCATCGAAAACCCTGTGGATGACAGTTCTACTCTGAGACTGATGTCACTGTTAGTTGGGTTGACACTTGACGGCAACATACGTTGGTACCTTTGTTTGGGCAAGTTAATTTCTTAATTACTTGAAATTGAGCATTAAAGTTATCACTACGCTCCAGCAGCATCGTGTGAGAAATCCTGGTACTGATTTGGCAGCTTCCCCCTGGTGGGCGGCGGGGTGGAGCCATGGCTGTCCGTCTGTTAGAACGAGCGGTGGCTGTCCGTCTGTTAGAACGAGCGGTGGCTGTCCGTCTGTTAGAACGAGCGGTGGCTGTCCGTCTGTTAGAACGAGCGGTGGCTGTCCGTCTGTTAGAACGAGCGGTGGCTGTCCGTCTGTTAGAACGAGCGGTGGGTGTCCGTCTGTTAGAACGAGCGGTGGGTGTCCGTCTGTTAGAACGAGCGGTGGGTGTCCAGGCCTCAGCAGGGAGGGTCTGTGCCGAGTTACTCGGAGCTCTGGCTGAGGAACACGCGTCTTGTGCTGTGGAGAAGGCTGCTCCAGGTGAAGGTGTCAGGGAAGGGCATTGAGAATTAGTAGGAAAAAGAGCCAAGAGTGCCTGTACAGACACCCGTGCCCTGGGCTGTGACCCCTGGAACGGGCACCCGCAGTGACGTCTTGAGAGAGCCAGCCCGCCAACAGGGCAATGGTGACCATTCACGTGGTTGCTGTGGGACAGGAGAGTTGTCCTGGGGGCTTGTGTTTCACACACTGAGCGGCCTGAGCCCACAGCACCTGTGTGTGGCGCACTCCCAGTGGGACTGGCAGCTTCCTGTCCTGTTTCTGGAACCCTCCACATGAGGGGTTGACCCTTCCTGGTGTGAGCTGCTGCTCTTTGCCCGCTCACTCTGCTGTGGGGCTTTCACTCTGCCTGTTTTTCTTTGGGCTCCCGAGTGAGTTTTTCCCATCACTGCTTCTGGGTTTGGTTCCGATGGGACTGTCCCCCTACTGATGTGGGGAGACCTCCTTTCTCTGGTGTTTCCACATTTGAGTTTGGCCTGCTGGGATGCGGGCAGTGAACAGGTCTGCTGCTATTTTCCCACGTGCCTGTCCCCACCAACGTGAGGTGCCGCCTATACCACACACCAGACGGGTGTGCTGGCCCTTTTCAGGTTTTCTGCTTGCCTCACTGGTCTGATTTTCACATGCCATCATCATTTGAGTCCATGTTGGGGTGTCGACCCTGGAAAAGCTGGTCCTTCTCAGTTAAGCCTTGGTTTCCAGTCCAGGCCTCAGATTGCAAGGCCCTGGGGCTTTCTCTGCCGCAATTCGTAGACAGTGAGGTGACACCTGGCTGCTTTCTGTGTGGTACTCAGCTCCCTGTAAACATGGGGTAGGGTCTCTGCAGGCATCCCGAGACACTTCTTGGTCTGTGCCCTCCGGGGGTGTGAACAGAGCCGGGGTGAATGTGTGTGTGCGTGTGGTGAGTACACGTGCACATGTGTGCACATTGTGTTCTTCGGTGTGAGGTGAGGCCGGCACTGGGCAATGGTGCGCCTGCCTCTGTCTTGATGGCTCAGCCTGGGGTAGTGCTGAGTTGGGGCCGTGGTAATGGGGCACGTGGTCTGAGCCATCACTGTCTCCAGTTCCAGGACCACGTCAGGACCTGTGGCAAGTGCAGAGCGCCCTGTCGGTTCCAGGCCCTCGGCTGCCCTGACATGGTGAGACCTGCACGTCAGCGGGGCAGGCAAGGTTTCTCTGTGTTAAGAGCTTGGGCTTTCAAGGCAGCAGCCCCTCCTCCACCCCATCCAGGATGTGGCCTGCCCAGCCGCCCTCTTAGCCCTTCCACAGAGCCCTCTCCCGCCCCTCCTGCAGGGTTGGAGTGGCCCCACTTGCTCCGGTCCCTGCCCTTGGGGTCTCGTGGTCCTTATGCTGAAAACCCCCATCTGTGGGTGTCCACTGTTGATGCCCCCCCATGCATTGTGGACACCTCCACCCTGCCAGGCCAGCACCTTGGTTTCTGCACCTTTTCCCCACACTCTGGTCCCTGTGACCTGGGTCACGTCAGCAGTGGGCCAGAGCCTGTCCCTCATGGCCGTGCCTGCGTTGTGCTGGCAGTGGGCTAATGCCTGTGCCCTAGTCCTGTAGTCTGGGTTGAGCTGGTGGAGAGCAAGTACCTGTCCCCCATGGCTGTGCCTGGGTCGGGTCAGTAGCAAGCAGATGTCTGTCCCCGGGTCCCTGTGCCTGGGTTGGGCCTGCAGCAGTCAGGTGCCTGGGTCAGGGTCCCTGGGCCTGGGCTGGGCCTACAGTGAGTGAGTGCCTGTCCCCTGGGTCCCTGTGTGGCCTCTGCAGGTGGAGAGGGAGCAGCAGCAGGAACATGAGGCACAACGTCTTCAGGAGCACCTGGGCCTGCTGCTGGGCCGCATCTTGGAGGCAAAGCACCTCTCTGGAGATGGGGGCTGGGAGGCCAGGGTGCCAGGGCTCACTGAGCCGGCCAGGCTCCTGGAGAGGTGCGACACCCTGGAGAGGAAGACGGCCACGTTTGAGAACATCGTCTGCGTCCTGAACCGGGAGGTGGAGCGGGTGGCTATGACGGCAGAGGCCTGTGGCCGGCAGCACCGGCTTGACCAGGAGAAGATTGAGGCCCTCAGCAGCAAGGTCAGCCCACATGCACGTGTGCAGGCAGGTCCCGTGTCTCTGACCTTGGGCTTCTTGTGGTCGAGACCTTCAGACTCCAGTCCCGTCTGTTCTGCTCCATGTTCTGGCACCTTTAACTCTGGATGAAGCATCCTTCTCTTAGTTCTCACGAGCTGATAAAGTGGACTCCAGGGCTCAGAGGCCTGGAGGCGGCAGGGTTACGCTGTCAGAATGGGCCTGGTGCTTGTCGCTTGTCTGGTTCTTCCGCAACAGCACCATGAATTTTCAGTGCGGGGGACGGAGGGGGACAGAGCCCAGGGCTGCCATGGCACCATGGAAACTCTGTCCTCAGGAAACAGGCAGGTGGGGTCATAGTGGGTTCTCTCCAGGAGCCCTGGGCCTCTGCCCTGGGTCCTCAGCAGCATGGCGTCCCTCCAGCGGGCTCCCCCCCGCCCTGGCAGGTGCAGCAGCTGGAGCGCAGCATCGGGCTGAAGGACCTGGCCATGGCCGACTTGGAGCAGAAGATCCAGGAGATGGAGGCGGCCACCTACGATGGGGTCTTCATCTGGAAGATCACTGACTTTGCCCGGAAGCGCCAGGAAGCTGTGGCTGGCCGCGCCCCTGCCATCTTCTCTCCAGGTGCTTCTAGACTCCCAGCTCGGAGCCTTTCCTCTGTGGGATTTGGTGCCCACGGCCTTTCCTGCTGGGCCTCCCAAGGCCGGTGCCCAGGCCCACTGCAAGCCCGGCCTGTGTGCCCCGCCCCCTCACCAGACCTCACCCCTCACAGCATGCCCCGCCCCACCTACAGCTCGCCTATGGCCACGCCCTCTGTGCACCCTGCCCCTGCTGGCGCTCACTGCGCCCTGCACTTTGCAGCCTTCTACACCAGCAGGTACGGCTACAAGATGTGTCTGCGTATCTACCTGAATGGGGATGGCACCGGGCGTGGCACCCACCTGTCTCTCTTCTTTGTGGTGATGCGAGGCCCCAACGATGCCCTGCTGCGGTGGCCCTTCAACCAGAAGGTGGGCCTCTGCTCTGTCCTGGTCCCCAGGGGCTGCCCCAGCAGGGATCGGGCCGTGTGGGGCCCCATGGGAAATGGTGCAGTTCCCAGACCTTCGCTTTGCTGGACAGGGTTCTCCAAAGGAGTCCAGGTGTGCAGTTGTCCTGTGATGTGCGCTGTGTCCTACCCTCAGTGCCGGTCACTGCACAGGCCACTGGGTCTGTGGTCCACTGAGGCCAGCAATTAAAGAGCCTGCTTGGGAACGCGCTGTGAAGGGAGGGGTATGCCACGCCCTCCCCCAGGGTCGGGGTGCAGAGCCCAGAACCAGGGTTTTGTTTTTAATAGTCGTGAACATACATGTGAGACAGAACTTTATATTTAACAGCATTTTATACATAACAGCGTTACACAAAACAGCATCATACGCAGCAGCGACTTATACATAACAGCGTTCTATACATAACACAGCTTTTTGTGTCTGACAGAGCGGTTGTCAGCGCAGTACTCTTCGGGTGTACACTTTAGTGATAGCAGTTACGTTGATCTTGTACAACCATCAGCCGTAGTCGGGACGGCATTTCCCACCACGGAGACCCTCACTGCTTCCTAAACAACGGCTCCCAGTGCCCCCTCTGTCCTGCCCCGGGTAACCACTCCTAGACTCTGGTCTCTACTAGTTACCTGTTTCGGATTGTTGCAGCGTCTACTTTCTGTGTCTGCCTTGTTTCACTCAGCGTAACATTTTCAAGGTTCAGCCGCGTTGTGGCACGTTATCAGAATTTCATTTCTCTCTCTGGCTGGGTAATACTCCATCGTACATAGATGCCACCATTTTTTATTACATCAGCTGTTGATGGGCACTTGGGTTGTGTCTGCCTTTAGGCTCTGGTGCGCAGGGCTTCAGGGAGCCTTGGCGCCCAGGTTTCTCTGTGCCTCCCGGCCTTCAGTTCTGGGTGTATACTAGGAGCAGAGTTGCTGTGTCGTATGGTTATGATTCATTTTTTGAGGAACCGCCACACAGTTCTCCGCAGCAGCTGCACCATTTCCCATTCCCACCAGCAATGGATGTGGGTTCTAGTTTCTTAGAGGTTTTGGGGGGTGGGGGAGCAGGCCGCTGGGAGTGGCTCACAGCCCCCTCTCCCAGGTGACGCTTATGCTGCTCGACCAGAACAACCGGGAACACGTGATTGATGCCTTCCGGCCCGATGTGACCTCATCCTCCTTCCAGCGGCCCATCAGCGACATGAACATCGCCAGCGGCTGCCCCCTCTTCTGCCCCGTCTCCAAAATGGAGGCCAAGAACTCATACGTGCGTGACGACGCCATCTTCATCAAAGCCATTGTGGACCTGACGGGTCTCTAGCGCTGCTGCTGCCATGTGGAGAAGGTGCACCGTGGGCTCCACACTGGGCAGGCCCCCGGGCACCAGGCAGGGCTGGGGAGGGTCCCTGCTTCCCACCGAGTGTGCCCCCAGCGCCCAGGGAAGGAGGCATGCTGGCATAGAGAGGCCTCCGAGGCAGGAGCATGGCCGTGGACCACAGACATGCCCTGCGGTGCCAGGAGAGCACTTCGGGTGTGGCAGGAGCTGCTGTTGGGACCCCTGTCCCTCGGCCTTGGGGAGCAGGAGAAGGGGGGCTCAGGCCCCGCCACCCGGCTTGACCCTTGTGGCCATCTTTGGGCCCATGCTGCTCGTCCAGGGCAGGAAGAGCTGCCTCACCTGGCCGTGCGTTCCTCAGGCCCAGGACTAGGCAGGTTGCTGATCATGGGGGCCTATATCCCTCAAGATGTTGGGGTACCCTGCCTTTGCTGGACCTTCAGGGGTGTAGGTAGGGCGGGTGCACAGTCCAGCCCCACTCGCTGGGGGATGGGTCAGCCACGCCGTCAGCTGACAAGGACTTGTCATTAAATCTTTCAAACCTGCAAGGTGTGTGGTGTCCACCTGACTGTCCCACAGCGGTGACCCTCAGGGCCTCCTGATCACCCCCTCCCCCGTGCAGCCCTGCCACCTGCTCCAACCCCCAATGCTGCCTATGTAGGGGCCCCGCCAGCCAGCCTTTGTACCTCAGACACTGAGTCCGCTCCCTCCCTGTGGCAGCTGGACGCCCTGCAGGCCTTACAGGGCTTCCTGGGGAGCAGAGCTGGATGTGCCCCACCCCTCACGCCACCCTTCTGTGCAGAGGTCAGTACTGGCCCAGAGGAGCCAGTTGCTTGTTCCATGTTAGGGGTCTGACAAGTGTGTTGCTGCCAAGAACTAGGCCTCTCCAGGTCCTGGGTGTTCCTGTGACAGTGGCAGAGTCTTGGGGTCCCGAGGATGGGGTTGCACCTGTCTTAGGCCTGTCTGAAAGCCTGTCAGCCCTGGGCGGTGGCTGAGGGCAAAGGGACCTGTGCAACCTCGAGTCAGGGGGCCTGGCGCCTAGGATCCTGGCAGGGGCGGTTTTCACCCCAGAGTCAAGGGTTGTCTGTTCTCAGGGCAAAGTGCGTTCTGGAGGGCTGGGCAGGTGGGCTGTCCCAGGGCTGGCGTCAGCACTCAGGTCTGCATGTTGAGAAGTGAGAGTGGCATGTGGAGAAGCAGAGAAGAGCCCAGTGAGCACTTGTGTCCCCCAGCAAGGACAGATGCACATGTGTTGTGTGACTTAAAAGAGGCTGGCAGCTAGAACCCACCCGGAGGCACCTTGGAAGACAGGCCTGGTGAGCTGCTTCCGAAAGGTCCCAGCATTCAAAGCTCTATGGAGGTGTTCTGCTTTGCACCCATGGGGTTGCCATGAGTCGGAACTGACTCAGAAGCAACCAGCGACAACAACACGTGTCTTATTTAAAAATACCAAATGCTGCAGGAGAGGTGGCAGCCCATCGCCCGCCTCCTTCCCCCTGCGTAGGAGCTGTCACTGGGACTTGACATGACACTCTCCTCTCTGGGCGTCCAGTTGTCCTTGTCCATTTCTGCATCCATAGTGAGGGTGCCGCTTTTAAAACTTGACAGACACCTAGGCAGAGTCCTCAGCGGACAGCCCTCCCACTCAGCCTGTCTGCAGTCCTGGCGTGCCACCCCCTGTGCACCACTGGGTCTCCGGCTGCACATGGAGTCCTGCAGGATGGCACGTGGCAGATTAGACACCTGAGCCATCACATCTGGGACAGGGGAGACGAGGCCGAGATGCCCTCTGTCAGCAGGGTCCCTTCTGTGTCCCAGGCGAGCCCCCCGTCCCCAGAATTCTTCCTAGGAAGGAGGATGGTGGGACTTCGTCTTATGTACTTTGTACATGTTATCAGGAGGGACCAGTCCCTGGAGAAGGCCATCATGCTTAGTAAGGTAGAGGGACAGCGAAAAAGATGAAAGCCCCCGACCAGACGGATTGACAGTGGCTGCAACAGTGGGCTGAGGCACAACAAGGATTGTGAGGACGGCGCAGGACCGGGCTGTGAGCTGGAGCCGACTCCAGGGCGCCTGACAATCACACAGTCTCTTTAGAAGCTAGATGATTGATTTGAGAACTTTATTTGCTAAAACAAACACTTAGTGCTTTAGTTTCGTCCCAGAAGTATGAAGTTTTATTTTCATTTTTGTTAAGTTTAAAATGTTTCTAATTTCTCTTCAGACTTCCTTTTTGATCTATGGATTATTTACAAGGGTATCGTTAGGTTCCCAAGTGCTTGGAGATTTTCCTGCTATCTTTGTGACTAATTTCTAATTTAATTTGTATTACGGTTTATAAACATTTGGATTCCTTTAAATCTGTTGAAGGCATTTTATGATCCAGGCTGTAGTGTCTCTAGGTGATCGTTCCACGCGCACTTGAAGAGGATGGACGTTCTGCCCTTGCTGAGTGGAACGTTGCGGACGTTATCAGTTAGATTCAGTTGGTTGATGGTGGTGGTCGGCCCTGTATCCTTTCCACCTTTGGGCTATTGTGAATAATGCTGTAGTGAACACAGGTGCACAAGTATGTGTGTGAGTCCCTGCTTTCAGTTCTTCTGGGTCTGTATCTAGGAGCGGAATTGCTGCGTCAGTTGATGATTCTGTGTTTACCTCTTCAGGGAGCCGCCACGCAGTTTGCCGCAGCAGCTGCACCGTCCGACAGTCCCACCAGCAGTGGGCAGGGGCTCGAGTCTCGGCACACCCTCACAGACACTTGTGCTTTTAGTTTTTCTGATAATAGCCATCCTAGTGGGCCTAAAGTAGTAGTGTCGCATTGTGGTTTGGATTTGCACTCGTCTAATGACTAGATACTCTACTGAGCATCTTTTCATGTATTTACTGGCTATTTATGTGTCTCCTTTAGAGGGATGCTTGTTCAAGTCCTTAGCCCACTTCTAAATTGGGTTGTTGGTCTTTTTGCTGTTAAGTTGTTGTGTGCCGTTGAGTCGACTCCGACTCCTGGTGACCCTGTAGGATGGAGAAATGCCCCACAGGGTTTTGATTTGCAGCCTGTTGGATATGTTTTCTAAGTGTTTCTTCCCATTCTGTAGGTTGTATTCTCCTTTGATGCACCAAAGTTTAATTTTGATGAAATCCAATTTATCTGTTTTTTCTTTAGGTGTCATATTGAAGAATCTCTGCCAAAAACAAGGTCCTGAAGATTAACCCTGTGTTTTCTTCAGAGCTCTATGGCTTTAGCCCATACATTAGTTGTTGGTCCATTTTCAGTTAGTTTTGTGTTGGTGTGTGTGCGATAGGGGTGTTAACTGCATTCTTTTGTGTGTGGGGAGCCAGCTGTCCCTCCGGTTTTCGTTTGATTAGTGTTTTCATGGTGTATCTTCTTCCGTCCTTTTACCTTTAACCTACCTGTATTTCTGCCCCTCTCTCATCTCCCTATTGCTACTGAGTCTATCCAGTCAAAATTTTGGTTATTGTACTTTTCAGTTCTAACATTTCCATTTGGTTTTTTTTGTATCTTTGTTTTTTGTTGAGACTTTATTTTTTTATTTTTTGCAAGCTGTTTGTGATTGTTCAAACATTTTTATCGTAGCTGCTTTAAAGTCTTCTTCAGACAATTGAACACCTGTGCCTTTGCATCCTTGGTATCTGTCAATTGTCTTTTCCCTTGTGAGCTGAAATTTTCATGGTTCTTTGTGTGCCTAGTAAATGTGGATTACATCCTAGATGTTTTGAATATTACTTAATGAGGCTCTGGGTCTTCTTTAAATCCGGTAGACAGTATTTTGGTTTGACCAGACGCTGACTGGATCTCGTTCAGATCGCAAGCCAAACTGCCTCCGTGCACTGGAATTCCAGCGTCAGTTCAGTGTCAAAGCCTTTGCGCTGCTCTTCGGGCCAGTTCCCCACGTACACCTTCCTGTCACCCATCTGGGCCTCGCATGCTGGCCTGTTAGTTTTCACGTCACTGGTATGATAATTCGGAGCAGATCCAGGCGTCCGCAGTTGGAGGATGCGCCTTGGAGCCGAGTTCATACATAACTCTGTGGGTGGTTTTCACGTGCTGTTCTCACTCAGTTATCTCCCTTGTAGTTTCTGACACCTTTTGGTCCTTCAGCAAGAAACTTGGGGCTGTTCACCCACTCTGTCATGCCCTCCCCCAGATTGCCCACCTTTGGGCCCACCCAACAGGAGGTCACATAGAGAAAAGTAATGGGGTTGGTTCCCCTTTTGGAACCGCAGCCTCACTGAGCAGCAAGGAAGCTTCCCTTCCCCTAGAGTTTTGGTTCATGTGAGTGTCCATGGCCACTACTTCACTGCCACCAGCGAGTTATCTGGGGGCTAGCTAGGTGCAGAGGAGCAAAGAGAGAAAAACCAGGTATTTCCCATTCACTAAGGGTTCCCTTTCCCAGTCCTTGAGCCAGGCTTCTCTGGGGCCCAGCACACAGCTCCAGGTTTATAGCTGTACCCAGTTCGGGCCAGGGTGCCAGAGGAAGAAGAGGGTAGGCTGACCCTGTGGTACTTGACATTCTGTTTTCTCCTGTCCTCCTGTGCACTTGTCCAGGTTCCTAGGTAGCTGCCCCGCCCTCAGCCCAGCTGAGGGACAGGCTCACCCAGAGCCAGACTCTTGCAGAATCTCAGACCTCTTTTCTCGACATGCAGTTTTGGGATGTGGTGTCTGGGTGTGTGCCAGTTCTCCTCCTGTTAAGACCTCAGCTGTACGTGTTTTTTTAGGATCTTCGTCTTTCTGTAACGGGCCTTTTTTTCTGTACACCTGGGTCTCTGCCGCTGTCCCTGTCCCTCCTGGAAGCCCTGCAGGTGGGTGAACGTTGGAACATTCTGGGCCATGGAATCTGTCCTTCGGGTTCTCTGGCTGCATTTCTGTTTAGATTCATCTCCTTTCTAAGTTCTATCCAGTCCATCATTTTTTTTTCAATGTTTTTGATTTTGCTCTGTGTGTCATTTTCTGCAGTTTCTAACTGTTTTCCTTCTTGGACAGTAAGGCTGATGTACTCAAATACTTCTTTGTGCTTGTGGGCTTGGTCCCCCACCCTGATCCACTCACAGACTGTTAGGAAGGCCCTGTGGTGCAGTGGTCAGGGACAGATTCTCACCAGCCTGCTTGGCCCAGCATCTCCGCTGTGGCCTGGGGTCTCCCGTCACCTGTGTCAGATGGGCCTCTCCCCATCCCTGCAGACACAGCACAGAGACTGGGTGGGGTGCTGTTGCCAACTGTTTATTCAGAGGACAGGTGACAAGTGTACAAGTGACATGTGGTACACTCCAGTGTGCCAGATGGGCCTGGGCCTGTGGCCGACTGACCTGCTCCTCCCCCAGATGCTGGTTGGGCCAGGTGATCGGAGGAGGGGCCGTGGGCCCAGGGTAGTCGGATCCTATAAAGTGCTGCCACCCAGCAGGCTGGCCCCATGGACCATCGGGGGGCTTGTCTGCCACGTGATGCTATGCCTGGGAACCAGACCACAGGCCCTGGCTGAGGGCCCCAGCTCAGCGTGTCCTCCAGTCCCCTCGGAGGAGTGGCCCCACCCTGTGCGCCTTGGGGCCAGCAGGAGGCAGATATACGGGTGGGGTGACCAGACCCCAGGTGCTGAGTGTCACAGCGGTGCAGTGGGGTACCTGTGCATGAGTGTTGGGGTCAGGCTGCCCTGTTGCCACAGCCCTCACATGCCTGGGCAGCAGCTCAGCTGAGAAAGGGGCCCATGATGTCCTCAGTGGGGTCCAGGCAGCTCGAGGACACCCAGGGCTGCTGCCGCCTCACCTGCCAGAAGTGCTGGTCAACGCCTCTGGCTGGCAAACCAAGAGAAAAAGGGGCGTGGGCGCGGGCGCGGGCGCGGGGCCTGGAGGGCACGCACGGTGCGGGGCGAGCGCCAGGCCTTGATGGTGGCATCATCACTGGCTGTTAGCAGGAGCTCCTGCTCCCGAGGGCTGAAGGCCACCGAGTTGACGACGTCCTCATGCCGCAGTTTGGCCAAGCAGATGTTGTAGTGACGGTCCCAGATGTAGCCATGCCGGTCCTCAGCCCCACTGTGAACAACAACCAAGTAAGGCTCCCTCCTCTGCACCCACTCACCTGCCTTCCACCTGCCCGCCCATGCCCTGCACATACCTGGCTACGAAGTCCCTGCTGACGTCAAGAAAAATGAAGAAGCACTCGTCGTTGGGCGTGTAGGCGCGGTGGGCACGCAGGGCCCGCTTTACCTCCTGCATGGTCTTGAGGTCGAACACGTGCAGGTCTATCTCCTCAGCGATGGGTGGCGGCTGCATGGGGTCGGCCACCACTGCACCACTGGGCCACGAGCGGCTGTTCACATACAGGTACCTGGCCGGGGACGCTGCTGGAATGGCTGCCAGCCTGACCCTCCCCTGCCCCTCTGGGCTCTGCCCTCCTCCCAGGGCCCACCTGTGGTCGGGCGACAGCCCCATCCCAATGATGTGCCCGTGCACGTCGATGACATGGTCCAGCGAGTCGAAGAACTCGTCAGCGCCCCGCTCCTCCCCCAGCACTGGCCCCGCAGTCGTCATCTGGTGTGGCAGGATCTGCTTGATGCCTGGGAGGACGGGGAGATGAGGGCGCCACAGGGCTGCCTGACCTGTGACCCCAGACCTGGACACCAGACCTGGACAAAGGTGCCCAGGGCTGCCCGTGCATCTGGGTCAGGGGTGCCCCCACTTGTTCGTTTACAGTAAACACACCCCGCCCCCGGCAGTAATGTGTGCTCCAGGGATATGTCTGCATCCCAGAGGACTCCCAAAACTGGGAGACTGGGCGGGCCTGTGTGGACATGCCAGAGGAGGGAGATGGTCATCTCTGCTTGCCGGGCTCCTTCCCCAGGCCGGGCCCCACCCGTCTGCCCACCCTGCTCCCATTACCGATCTGGTGTGGCGAATAGGTGAGGCAGCCTGTAGTGAAGATTAGATATTTGTTCCTGTCACTGGCCACTGGCTCAGGGGGCCTGGTGTGGCCCTGGGCCAGCAGCTCGGCCACCCTGGTCTCCAACACATTATCAGACAGCGGGGGCCGCACCCGCCCGTCCAGGATGTCGTCAAGGAAGCGCCGCAGGCCCTCCTTAGCCCGTCCCGGGGCCGGTGCCTCATCCTCACTGTTGCTGCCAAGGTCAAAGACCTGGCAGGAGGGTGCTGCTGGGCTGCCGGCATCCAGTAGCAGGTCGGGGCTGTCGAAGCGGCTGCAGTCAGCCACCATGACCGTGCGGATAGTGCTAGCGTTGAGGTTCTGAATCTTGAAGAGCCGCTTCACCACGTTCACGTTCTCCGACTCCACGTCCTGGGGGGGATGGGGCGGTGGGCACAGCACAGGGACAGAAATGGCCCCCTCCACCCACCCCCACCTTGCCCCCACCTGGAAGGCGTTGTTGAGCCAGAGCACCGAGCACGAGGTGATCTCACCAATCCGGTGCAGGTTCCCCGAGATGAGGCTGGTCTCAGTGAGCCAGCAGCCAAACACGTCGTAGGGCTTGTTGCGCACACGGGACAGCAGGGCGAAAGTGTCTGGGGGAGGGAGGGGGTCAGGCTGGGCAGGTGCTGGCGGTGTGGCGGGTGGTGGGGGCAGGGCGGCCCTCACCCAGGCTGATGACAGTGATCTCGCCTGATGAGGAGTTGTGGGGCCCCAGGAACACGCCCGACACCAACAGCAGTGAGTCGTCCATGTTGAACTGGGAGAACTGGGTGTAGCTCCAGTTGTAGGGCCGCATGTCAGCACTGTGTAGCAGTGAGACCACCAGGTCGTTGCTCCAGATCTGTACAGGGCGGGGTCACCCACGTGGCCGGGTCAGTGGGCACTCACCCTGCATGCAGGGAGCTCTGGCCCCTTTCCTGGGCATCTCCGCTGAGGTCAGGACCCAGAAACGTCACTGGGGTGAGAGCTCCTCCCAGCTATCATCAGTCCCCCGACCCTGAGGTCAAGCGTATGCCAGGCTGGGGACTGCCTCAGGAATGGGATCTCCCTGGCAGGAACCTCTGCTCTGCGGTCCCACCTGGGTCTCCCCACCTGGGTCTCCGTGGCTGCTCTTACCTTCACAGTACAGTCCTTGGAGCAAGAGGCAAACTGGCAACCTGAATGGGAAAAGCTGAGGTGCAGGACCTGGTCCGTGTGTTCCTTCAGCGTCTGTACCTCCACGCAGGGCACAGTGTCATACAGTCGCCGAAACTCCTCATACCAGGACGTGGCAGCTGTGTGTGGGGGGGGTGTCCTCTGGGACTTGGAGGCCCTGCGGCTTCACTAGGTCTCATCTTCATCCCCCTGCCTGCATGGCCCTGCCCGCCCCTCCTCCTCCCCCAGGCCCTGCGCTCAGAGCCCCGGCTGTATCCTGTGCTGGACCCCAGGTTGAGCCCCTGCCTCCCACCCAGCCAGCCTGCCCTGGTGCAGCCGTGCCCTGACCTGGGTGTCGGGGCACGTCCCGCGCCACCTGGTAGTATCGGTAGAACTGCTCCCTCCAAAGGAACTCATCCCGGGACACAGCCTGCCACTGGCGGCACACCAGGCCCGCGGCCAGCACGTCTGCGGGGCCCAGGTTCAGGAAGATATGGTAGACGAGGCTGTCGGGGAGCAGGGGCGCGCCGCCCTCGTCCATCGTGACATTCTGTCCCAGACGGTCCTGAAAGCCACCCACGGCTGCCCTTAGTGGCGAGGCCCGGCCTGGGCGGCTGTCGTGCCCCGAGCCCCGCCTGGGGCAGGGAGGCCTGCGCCGCGCCCGGGGAGAGGGCCGCCCAGCCCCCGAGCCCCGCCAACCGGCCCCGCCGGGCTCCCGCGGCTCCTCGGCCTCTTCGGCCTACGGCGGCCCCCGGACCTCGGCCTGCCCACCCCGGGGCCCAGGGAGCCGCTCGGAGCCCGGGACGAGGCCGCGGCACCTGCGCGCTCCCGCCGTCCGCCCGGGGCTCCGGGCGCGTAGCCGGGGCCGCCCCTCCGGAGGGCCGAGCGGCGGGCAACGGCAGCCGCTGTCGGCCGCCGCCCGTCCCCGCCCGGCTGGCGCTCTGGTCCGGACGCAGGGGCGGCCGGGCGGGGACGGGGCCGCGGCCGGGGTCGCCGGCGGCGGGGGGCGGGCCGGGGCGGGGTCACTCACCTCGGCCACCTCCCACCCGCGGCGGCGACCCGCCGGCGCCCCGGCCCACTTCCGCCCGCCGCCGCCGCTCTGGCCGCGCGCCTCTATGATGGGGCCGCCAGGCCCGACGCCCGATTCCCGAGGCATCGATGGCGCGGAGAGCCGAGCGCCCGCAGCCCGCGTCTGCGCCTGCGCGTGCTCAGGCCCTGCTGGAACAGCGCCCCTGGCGGCCGGAAGGAGCGGTGCCGCGCGCCCGGGCCCGGGGCCAGGCTCCGGGGACTCCGACGCCAGCGCCCGCCTGTTGCTGGAGGGTGCTGGGCAGGGCACCTTCACGAGCCCGGTTTCCTTGGCTGAGGATAAGACCAGTTCCTACCTGCAGTCCTGTTGGTGGCTTAAGGGAAATAAATGTTTAAAGGGCTGAGCGACGGCCACCAGTGGGAAGTGGAGGGTCCAGGTGTGCATGGACAAAGGGCCCGAAATCAACTCGGAGTTTGTAGGCAGGAAGTGCAAATCAAGGTCAGACGTCCAGGGCAAGGCCGGGGCTCACAGGAGACTGGTGGACCCTGGCCCAGCAAGGGGATGTGGGTAGGCGGAGGCCAGCCTGGACTTCCCAGCTGGGCCTGACCCCTCCCCCAGGCTGGGCTCCTGGGTGGCACTGAATGGTGGACTCTGACCTGATACGTGGCCTTACTAGCTCTCGGACGACCTCAGTCCAGGCTCCGTCTGCTGTCCCCGCCGCCACCACCACCATGCTACCTCCCAGGCCTATACTTCTCTTGACCCTCCTCCTGACCCCCGGCTCACTGGGCCAGAGGGCTCGCAGGCCGTTGCGGCCACCGTCCCCCATCAGCACCATCCACCCCAAGGCCAACTTCGACACCCAGCAGGTAGCGGTCGGCGGGGACCAGGGGGTGGGCCCTAGGCTGCCCTCATCCCCTTGTGCCTCCCGGACTCCCTCACTGGACCTTGGCATAGTTTGCAGGGACGTGGCTCCTCGTGGCCGTGGCCTCCACCTGCCGCTTCCTGCAGGAGCAGAGCCACCGGGCAGAGGCCACATTGTTGCATGTGGCTCCCCAGGGCAAAGCCATGGCTGTCAGCACCTTCCGCAAGCTGTGAGTCCCTCTCCCGGCTCCCAGCTTCACCCCAGGTTCTCACCCCTCACCCAGGCTCTCCACCTCACTCTTGGCTCCTGACCCCCGCCCCAGCCTCCCGACCCCCTGCCACAACCTCCGGACCTCTCAGCCCAAGCTCCCGAACCCATCCCGGGCTCCTGACCCCCACTTGGAGTTCCCATCCCCCACCCAGGCTCCCAATGCCACTCCCAGCTCCTGATCTCCACCCTGGACTCCTGACCCCCACCCTAGGCTCCCAAATCTCTGCCCCAACCTTCAGACCTCTCAGTCCAGGCTCCCAACCCCACCTTGGGCTCACAACCCCCACTCAAGGTTCCCAACCCTACCCAGCTCCCAACCCCTGCCCCTGGGGTCATGACCCTACTCCGGCCAGTGGCCTGGACCAGTAGTCAGTGGCAACCTGCCTTGGGTGTTCCCGCTTGGCCCCACCCGGGTTAGGGGTCCCCCACGCCTGCAGTGCCTTCTCTCACCCCTCCTCCCCAGGGATGGGATCTGCTGGGAGGTGCGGCAGCTCTACAGAGACACTGGGGTCCCTGGGCGATTCCTGCTCCAAGGTGAGGGCAGGGCCGCAGGGTGGGGGGAGTCCAAGGTGAGGGTAGGGCTGGTGGGGGGGGTCCAAGGTGAGGGCGGGGCCACGGTGGGGGGAGTCCAAGGTGAGGGCAGGGCTGGGGGGGTCCAAGGTGAGGGGAGGGCCACGGGAGGGGGGTCCAAAGTGAGGGCAGGACTGGAGGGGACATAGGGCGAAGGCAGGCCAGTGCTGATGAGGCTCTGTCTCCAGCCCGAGGCGCCCGGGGGGCTGTGGATGTGGTTGTCGGGGAGACGGACTACCGGGGCTTCGCCATCCTGTACCTAGAGCGGGCACGGCAGCTCTCAGTGAAGCTGTATGGTGCGTACGTCTCTGTTGGCCCTCCTGAGACCACGCAGGGCGCTCCCCATGCAGGAGCCCCAGCTCTGCCCCGACCCAGGACAGAGCGGGGGGCGGGGGGCAGTACACGTGGACGTGCGTGCCAGTCTGGGCACCACAGCACTCCCTGCCCCCAGCCCAAGCACTTCAACCCCAGCACGCCAATCCCAATCCAGGCACCCTGATGACACCCCAACACCCTGACCCCAGCACCCAACCCTGATCCTGGCACCCCAGCACCCTGATGACACCCTGACCTCAATGACCGGACCTCAGCACCCCAACCCCAATGCCCTGACCCTGCACCCAGACTCCCGTACCCCAGTACACCTATCATGGAGCCCCAGACCCAACCCCAATGCCCTGACCCTGGTACCCCAACACTTCGACCCCAGCAACCTAACCCTGATTGTGGCTTCCTAATCTCATACCCTGACCCACTCCTGCCAGAAGAGGCCTGGGAGGAGTGGCTGCAGGTGTGGGGTGGCCAGGGTGCGTCCCAGGCCCAAATGGACCCTGGTCTCCAGAGTGTCCTGTCCGTCCCCCGCAGCCCGCTTGGTCCCCGTGAGTGACTCTGTCCTGAGCACGTTTGAGCAGCGTGTCCAGGGCGCCAATATGACGGAGGACCACATCATTTTCTTCCCCAAGTATGGTGAGTAGCTTTCTCCCCCCAGCATATCCCGATACCCAGCTCTCCCCTAGGGAGGGCCGTGGCTGATGGGACGGGGCTGACTCTTCCCTGGGCCCCCAGGCTTCTGCGAGGCTGCGGACCAGTTCCACCTCCTGGATGGTAAGGGGACCACAAAGGGGGCTCGGTCCAGCAGATGAGGGGTGGGGACCTGGCCCCCAAGAGCACAGCCCAGCAGTGCGCGGGACTGGGGACGTGGCCCCCAAGAGCACAGCCCAGCAGTGCACGGGACTGGGGACCTGACCCCCAAGAGCACAGCCCAGCAGTGCATGGGACTGGGGACCTGGCTCATCTGGTGACTTGGGTGTCTGTGCCGCAGAGGTGAGACAGCAAGGCCAGCAGTGAGGCCAGGTGGGAGCAGGAGGCACGGAGAAGACCCCGTGGATGAGGGACGCCACTGCCTCCCTCGTCAGGGGCCTGCCATCGCAAGTGGTCCAGGGCCTGGGGGCCCAGGGCGTGGCTGATGCCTTGTGGGGGCTCTCACCATTCTGTCTGTTCTCTAGCTTTTCCTCCATCCCCAGGAGCCTCTGGGACACAACCTGATTGGGGCAGAGCCGTTTTCTCATTAAACTCATTCAGTCAACTTCTTATCCCCTTCTTTCCGCTCTGGACCTGGCCCGGGCCTCTGCTCCTGGGCATTTCTCGGCCACCTGGAGTTGCTGCCTAGAGGAGAAGGCAGACTCCCCTGCCCAGAGCCCCCTCCCGCCAGAACAGGATAGGGAAGACATGCCGGCCTTTTAAGTGCCCAGAAGCCATGCCCCATCTCTCCTGGCCTCAGTTTCCCAGCTGCAGCTGGGCCCCACCCCACCCTGCCCTGTGACTGGGGAGCTCCCAGAAAGCCCACACCCAGGGGATGGGCAGAGGTGAGCGGTGCAGAGGGAAGGAAGGTGCACTGTGACCTGGAGGGTGACCTTTTGGGGATTCAGGGGAATAGCAGGGAATCTGAAGGGAGCAGGGAGTGGAGGTAGGACTGAAAACTGGGAGTAACTGTGGTCCCACCCTCTGTGCCTCCCTGCCCCAGTGATGCCTGGGAGGCCCCTCAAAGTGAGCCCAGACAGGGGTGGGCAGCTCACCACTGCCTCCCCCCACCAAAGAACTGGTCTCAGCCAACTTGTCTGTCCCTCGCCAAAGGTCACTGGGCACGGGGGCAAACCTACTGAAGGAGAAGGACTGAAGCTGGAAAAATTGACCCTGGAAGAAATAGAGATATTTCGGGGAACCCAAGAGCACTTGAAAAACAGAAAAAGTAGAAGCAAAAGACAGTAACAAAGAGCACGTTCTCGGATCTGGGCTCTCCACCACCCCATTTTCCTTCCCCGGCCCCCACCCCATCCGTGCTCCAGGACGCTTATCGGGGTTGACAGCCCCATTTCCCGTGGAGCCTAGGCTGGGCAGCGGCCTGGCGGATGGGCCCGCTCCCTGTGCCCAGGGCTGAAGGGCCCACGTGGCAGGTTCAGGGCTCTGTTCCAGTTCCCTGACGTGAGCACGCACATGCCCTCCCCATTACCCCCCCTCCCCCATCTTAGCATCCTTCTCAGCTTGCTGAAGGACACGATAACCCTGCAAGGGTGTTGGGTCCTATCTCACAGCTTCAATGACTCTGCAGGGCCCTTACCACTCACTCACTCCCTCCCTCATGCCCCGGTGGGGTCTGGAGAGCATGCTGGGGGAGGTGCTTGTCCCAGGCAGTTGTGCCCTGTGTCTTTGCCCTGAGGCTGCCCTTCCCTTTCATGCAGGCATGAGCCCCTTGGCCAGAGGACAGCTTGCTCCCACCACCGTCCCTTTCAGCCTCCCCACAGGTGGCACTGGCCACCAGCCAGGCCCTGGTGTGGGTGTGAGCCTGAAAGTCCGCTGCCATCCTACCGGGTCACTGCTGCCCACCCCCACCACATCTTTGGGCACAAGGCAGCCCCCCCCCCTTCAAAGCTGCCCCTGCTGTCCTGGGGCACTGTTTGGCCCAGTTCCCGGGCCTTTCCGGTGATCATCTGATACGATCTGAGGTGCTCTGTGTGCTGGGCCCTGGGCAGGTGGGGACAGGCTATGGGGAGGGGCTGCCCCTGGGAGCCCAATGTCCAGGGCTTTGCCACGGATGGATGAATGAGTAGAAGTGTGGAGTCATGTGGCCAGGGGCGGGGGGTGGAAAGCACGGCTTGGGGCCCCAGATGTGGCTGGGGGACCCCTAGGAGCTGCCCCTTCCTCCATGTTCTACCCAGTGGCTCCTTTCCCTGGGGAGAACCTTGAACACCTGGGTGAGCTTAGGTCCAGCGAGCAGGGGTCCCCCAGCCCTGCCCACCGCCTCACCCAACCTACTCTCCTCAACCGAAGCCCAATCCAGACTGGGAGGGCAGGGCACTATGCTGGGGTGGGCTGTGCCAGGGGACTAAGGTTCAACCCTCGCCTGGTGTCCCTCTGCAGCTAGGCTCCCAGGAGGACAGTGAAATGGGGCAACAGGGAAGGGACTCCAGGTGTGGTCCGGGAGGGAGAACGTGGGGGGGGCTGTACCCCTAGACATGGACAAGAGGACCCCCAGGTTCCACAGCCCCCAGCACCTGAGAGAGCTGTCATTAAATACCACAGTGCCTGTGTGGGACATGGCCTCAGGTTTGCATGCACCCCCAAAGCCCTAGACACTGCCCTGGGCCCCACTGCCTGGCCTCCACGGCCCCATGGCCCCAGGAGGACCCCGTGGCCCCAAACAGAACGTGGCCAGCTCTGCTTGGGGTGCAGGAGGACTGTGTGGTGGGCAGGCGGGCACGCAGGAGTCACCTCCTCACACCCCTCCTCCCAGAGTGTGAGGCCGTCAGGTAGGGAGGACCACTGAGTGCTCAGGGCCTGAGGTCCTCCAAGGCCACCGAGTCTTCACTGGGGCAGGAATGACAGCCCCTCGACCTCCAAGTCTCCAACTGCAGGTCCAGGTGTGACAGGTGTGGGGAGTCCGGGTGTGACAGGTGTGAGGAGTCGACAAGTGGTTCTTGACATGGGGCAGATGGCAGGGAGGGCCTCGTAAACCTGGCAAGTGGGCTGTAGCTGAGAATTCAAAATTTAGGTAAGATGGGTCTGGCTCCATTAGGGAAACCCTGGTGGTGCAGTGGTTAGGAGCTACAGCTGCTAAACCAAAGGTTAGCAGTTCAAATCCACCAGGTGCTCCTTGGAAACTCTATGGGGCAGCTCTACTCTGTCCTTCAGGGTCACTACGAGTTGGAATCAACTGGACGGCAATAGGATTGGCTTGGTTTTGGCTCTATCAGAACATTTTTATTTAAAAATGTTTGTGAATTATCGTTTGTATTTTACCTCTTAATTCTAATAGGTAATATTGAATATTTTAGAAAATATTTTATGGAAACATAATGTTTAATTTGAAAGTTCACCATGGGCAGGGGGCTTGGGGGAGCAGCCATTCCACACTGTCTGTGCCCCCCAGTAGAAGCCCAGACCTCCTCCTTTATCTGACCTGGAAAGCACCAGGGCCCCTTCTTTCCTCTTTCCGTGTGAGGGGGTAGGGACTCCCCCTCGCGGTCCCTGATGCCAGCCATGCCCCCCCACTGCCCCTCCCAGGCACCCCCGCTCCCCATGGCCATTTCCATGGGTGGTGGGTGAGTGGTGAGTGGGAGCCTGCTGGGTAGGCTAAGAGGAGATCTCATGGGGGAGAGTGGGAGGGGATGGAGACACTTGGGGCTTTCTGAGAGGGGGAGGGGGAAAAAGGGCAAGAGCTGAAGAAGGGCAGGGCCTGAGAAGGGGGTGCATGCACAAGGGGGCAGAAATTCCCTGGGATGAGGTGGGTCCTCTGGGGAGAGTGAGGCAGAGTATTGGCCTATGGGGGTGGGGGGAGGCAGTTTCTCTGGGAAGTGGGGCCACCTGGCAGGGTCAGGGGCTCCCTGGAGGCTTTTGGTCAAGAACAGTGGCAGTGGGGAGCTTTCTGTGCCTGGGGATGCTTGGATGGGGGCCGCAGGGGGGCCACCGGGGGCCATCGCTGGTGTTGACACAGGCGGGGGAGTTGGGAGGGCTGGCAGGGTCTTCCGTGTGGAAGCAGAAGGAGGTGGGATGGGGAGGCCAGGCCAGGAGGCCTGCAGGTCCAGGGAGCCTTCCTGAGCTGGGGGTTTCGAAGGAGGATGGAGAGGACTACCTGGTCCCACACGGAGCTCCAGGCTTCCCCCTCCCCCTCCCCCTGCATCCTCCGCATCCCTGCGCACCCCCCATTGCAGGTGAAGGTTGTCCCTCACCCCAGCTGCTCACTTTGGTCCTCTCTGTTTGTTCCTCCTATTAATATCCCTTTGTGACAGGGCCCGTGGACAATCGCTCCAGAGTCTGTGGGAACCCTCGTCACCCGCCCAGGGGCTCCTCTCCAACCTGGGGGCCATCACCTCCCACCCCCCTCTTTCTGGTCCAGCCACATGGGTCCTGAGGAGGCCTGCCTCAGGGCCTTTGCATGCCGTTCTCTGGCCTGGCCTCTCCTACCCCTCCACTCCCATCTCTCTCGTTCACCCACCCTGCTGCTCTTCTGGGGGTCACTGTCTGGAGGACCTACGTGTCATGGGTTGAATTGAATCCCCTGAAAGATTTGCTAAAGTCCTGACTCCCAGCCCTGGGAATGCAGGGCTTCGAATAGTTTGTCCCTGTTGGAACCTCTGCTGAGAATCTGCAGGCTAACAAGTCCCCGCGTGATGCCAGTGCTGCTGGTTAGGGACCAGTTCTGAGACGTACCGGCAGAGCAGTGGCTCTCAGAACATATCATACAGAAGGGTCACCTGGGGACCTCGTTAAGACGTAGATTCTGATTCCGTGTATCTGGGGTGGAAATGCAAATTCTCAGCAGGAGTTGGAACCAAAGGAGCAGGTTTGACCAAACCGGCTCAAAGCCCTGGTTTAAAAAGAGTCTTTGAAGATGTCACCAGTCAGCACTGTCCTGCTGGACCGGAGCTGCCCTGAATCCCACAGGAGTATCCGTATGAGAAATGGGTGGGGAGACGGGGAGGGAGCCAGCGACAGCAGAGCAGAGATGGGGTTACATGCAGTCCAGGCCGCTCCCCCAAGATGGCCAGAGCCCCCCGGGTGAGATGGGTGCCGACTCAGGAGTCCGAGAGCCCCCCCGGGTGAGATGGGTGCCGACTCAGGAGTCCGAGAGCCCCCCCGGGTGAGATGGGTGCCGACTCAGGAGTCCGAGAGCCCCCCCGGGTGAGATGGGTGCCGACTCAGGAGTCCGAGAGCCCCCCCGGGTGAGATGGGTGCCAACTCAGGAGTCTGAGAGCCCCCCGTGCAGGATGAAGGGGACCTCAACAACACTCCCAGGCTGATTTGAGGGGGCTTCACCTTTTTTTTTTTTCACCTGCGGTGTGGGGTCATGTTGGGTCAGGATGGCCCTGGCCTGGCTAGAGGCCGAGCTGCTCTCAGTTGGGGTCCATGACTCCTTGGGGGAAGTTCCTGGGATGAACGATCAAGTTATTTGCAGTTCCCCCTCACCCGGGACGATCCCAAGTCTCTTATGAGCAGGGCAGGGGAAGGAGGGAGGTGGCCTGGGACAGGGGGACCCCGGACTGGGGAAGGAGGGGCCAGGATACGCGTGCTTCTGGGGAGCCATGAGAGGGTGCTGGGGCTGGAGTGGAGCCTGGGGGGAAACCAGTGGGTGAGAGGGCAAGGCCTGGGGACCTACCTAGGAGCTGGTCTCCACGCCCACCCACCTGCCTGGGGTTTCCTGGGTCCCAGCTCCTTACCCACTGGCCCTACCCTCCCCCCCCCCCCCGCACCCAGCTCTCCCCTGGTTGGGTCCTGCCAATCCTGAGGAGGAGGGCAGAGGGGGCCCACCCCCAGGATGGCCCCTGCCTGAGGGCCCATAAAAGGCATGTCTCTGAGGTGGCTGCTCACTGCCACCTTTGTTCGCTCAGTCCCCTGGGGGCCCGCAGCCACTCGCCACCTGGCATGGGGCCGTGGTGTGCCCTGTGGGTGGTGCTCACCCTGCTGAGGGCCGTTCAGGACAAAACGTCGACCTCCGTGGCGGCCTCAGGCACGCCCAGTCTGCTGGACTTCCAGAAAGACCAGGTGCGGAGCCACGGGGAGGGGCAGCCTCAGGGAGGGGGCAGCTGGACTGGTCAAGTGTATAGGAGGGAGGCAGGGGACAGACCTTCACACCCAGGGCCCCCAGCCTTCACAGGAAAGGACCTTGCTCAAACCTCCCTGGGTCATATGCTTCTTCCTGTCACCCTGCCAATCCCGGCGAGGTGGGGACATTTCCGGTTCTCTGCACAGATGGAGAAACTGAGGCTTAGGAGGGGCAGATGCCCAGGGTCTCCCTGTCCCTGCCAGCCTCATGGCGGACCCTATCTCTATTCTGGTGGCCTCTGGCTCCTGCCAGCTGATCAGGCAGACCCAGTCCAGGTCCCACTGCCGGTGAGAGGGGCTCGGGCTGCCTGCAGGACAGGGTTCAAGGGGGCTCCCTGCAGTTCCAGGGGGAGTGGTATGTGGTCGGCCTGGCGGGGAACGCCTTCAGGAAGGAGGACAGGGAATTACTGAATCCTTACACTGCAACTTTCGAGCTAACAGGAAACGGCCACATTCAAGTGTCATATGCCATGACCCGGTGAGTGGCTGTTGCTGCCTAGAGGTGGGGGTCCTGGCCCATGTCCCCAGGAGCCCTCCTCATGCCACTAAGCTGGTACAGGCTGCTTAGTGCCTCTGGCTGCCAGTAACAAAACCCAGCTCATGTACGAAAAAAGGCAAGGCACTTAATGGATTACGGGGTGGGGCGGGGGGGGGTGTCCAGGGAGGACGGGTTTCAGGTACAGCTGGATCCAGGAGCTCAGTGGCATGATCAGGACTCTGTCCCCCAGCCTCTTGCTCCAGCCTGACCTCTGTCCAGATGGGTCCTCCCCTCTTGGTGGCAGGCAGCCCCAAGCTCAGGGTCCTGGTCCCAGAGAGGAATGGGAATAGCTTCTGATTGGCTCTTCTTGAGTCATGTGCCCCTTCTGAATCAATGGGTGCATCTAGGGTGATGGGTGCTGTTTGGCCAGCTTGGATGAAGAGCCCACCCCTGGTTGGGGTGAGGCAAACAGCTGATGGATGGTCCTAGGGAATCCCATGAAGGGTGGAGGCAGCCCCTTTGGGGGACACCGATGCCAGTGAAGTCTTTGGAGCCCTGCCACCCCTCCCATGGGCGGGCCTCGTGCCTTCTTTGCTCACCGCCCTGCTTGTGGGGAAAGGACAGTGGCAGGACCTCTGTTTAGGGCTCTTTGGTTCAAGTAGCCCTGAGTACCAGTCGGAAGCCTAGCCATGGAGTTCCTTGTGCAGACTGGGCAGCTCCTGGGGCCAAGGGCAGGGTCATCTGCCTCTGAGGGCGGGGGGCTACACTCAGCCCTGCCCCTACCCTGGGGCCAGTGCAATCACTTGCCAGCCCTCAAGGCTACCTGTACAATTCCATGAAGTACCCAGCCTGACATAGATGACTGAGCGGGGGAAAGGCAGGGGGCCCAGGATAAATAAAGCTTGGACGCTTGAACCTCGAGCCCTCTGGGCAGCTCACTCCTCCTCACCACAGGCTGCATCTCAGAAAAGGCCACTGGCTCCCGAAGGCCCTGTGGTGCTGGGCACCTCAGTGAGGAAGAGTGGGGGCAGAGGCAGGTGGCTGGGTCAGTGAGGTAGACACCCCCTGCCCCTTCACCTCTGGCCCCGGCCTGCTGTCCTGCCTCTGTTCCTGCTTCCATCAGTCAAGTCTGACACCTGCTGCTGGGCTGCTGTCTGGAGTGCACCCCTGGACAGTGTCACCTCCTGGACTCAGCCAGCATCCCCAGAGGGAACACTGCTGTTCAGAAAACACGTGTGTCTACAACTGTGCACCCCTGCAGGCTTCAGGTCCTAAGCTGGGGCAGCCAGGGCAATGACTAGAGACACAGCTCAGGGGCTGGCACCATTTGGGGGTGAACACAGCCCTCGCCCATCCAGCCCAAGACATACCCCCGGGGATAAGCACGGGGCTCCTCGGACCACACCCTTGCGGGGACCGCTCCCTCCACGGTTTCCTCCAACGAGCAGTGCGTTCTCATGGGGGGCCCATCACCGTCTGCATCCACAGTGAGCCCTGGCCTTCCGCCGCTGCCCACTGCCTTCTCCCCCAGGGGCCAGCGCTGTGTCACCTGGGCTTACACACTGAATCCTGCCAGCCAGCCTGGGCACTTCGAGGTGGACAAGAGCAGGGGTGAGACCTAAGTGGGAGGCAGACATGATGGGGTGGAGGTGCTGGCTGGAGGGATGGCGACACTGGCCTGTGGCCTCCCCCCAGACCCACAGGCGGACAGTGAGGAGGTCCAGGTGACTGACAGCGACTACACCACCTTTGGGTTGATGCTGTCCCGCCGCAACTCGATGGGCCGCATTATCCTCAGGATCACCCTGCTGGGTGAGCCTCCTGGCCGCGGGGCTGTGGGGAGAAGGTGGGGAGGGGAGGAGGAGGGACCCCTGGACTCACCTCCTCACCGGGCAGGGCAGGGGGTGAGTGGGGCCTGTGCTGCGCCCCCATGGGACACCGAGTGCCTTCTGATGGGTGAGAGCTGGTTGTGCTCACGGCCTCAGGCAGGAGCTGGACGCTGCGTCCCGAAGCTCTGGACAAGTTCATCTGCCTGGTCCGGGCTCACCACCTCTCAGATGAGCAGATTGTTTTTCCAGCTGTGATCGGTAATGGGGCCACGGCAGCAGCCGGGGCAGCAGGCTTGAGGCTGAGGGTCGGTGCCTCCTCTGGGCCTCAAGCCCTGTGGAGCCCCTGTAGGGGTGGGTCCGTGTAGGGTTCTCTGTGGCTCCAGTGAGGCTGGGCCTCAAGTGCCCCTCCCTGAAGCTCAGGCTGGGCCAGAGCTGGAGAGTCCCAGGGCTCCTTGTCTTTGTCCACACCCCCAGGCCACTGTCCCCGGCCACCTCCTCCCTTCACTCCGGGACCCTTGGTCCCCAACCGCCTTCCCCTAATCCCCAGGTCACCTGTCCCTGGCCACCTCCTCCCCACACCCTGGGACCCCTTGTTCCCGGCCACTGCCCAAGTCCCCCCATCCCCGGCTACCTCCCCCCAACCCCCAACCCCCCTGTCCCCAGCCACCTCCTCTCTACACTGCCTAGTGCCCCTATCCTGGGCCACCTCCCCACACACCCTAGGTCCCTCCATCCTGGGTTACTTCCCCCCAACCCCCAGGTTCCCCGTCCCTGGCCACCTCCTCTCTACACCTCAGCTTTGCTGTCAGGAGGGGTCCTGAGCCTGGAGCAGCCTGGCTTGGGCAGGAGCTCTAGCCGGCCATGCAGAGCTCCCTCGGCCCTGAAGGGCTTCAGGGCTTGGCTGTGCACTGGGCTTTCCTCTCTTGAGGTCTTGAGGACCCACCAGCCTTCTTCTGGGAGCTTTGCCCCTGTCTCCTCTGTATTCTGCCTGTGTCCCGTTTACACATGCACAACCGCTCACACACATGCACACAGGCACACGTGCACGCAGAACACACATCCAAACATTTGTGCTGACGTGTGTACACAGGCATGCACCACATGCAGGCAGTGGACATACATGCCCACAAGCACACACACATTTGCACATACTCACACCTGCACACATGCCTACACTCACGCCTGCACACGCCTTCGCACGTGCCTGCACATGCCTTCACACGTGCCTGCACACGCCTTCACACACGCCTGCACACGCCTGCACACACGCCTGCACACACGCCTACACCCATGCCTGCACACGCCTTCGCACATGCCTGCACACACACCTACAGTCAACGCCTGCACACATGCCTACACCCATGCCTGCACACACCTACACCCATGCCTGCACACGCCTTCGCACATGCCTGCACACGCCTACACCCATGCCTGCACATGGCTTCACACATGCCTGCACAGACACCTACACTCAATGCCTGCACACACACCTACACTCAATGCCTGCACACATGCCTACACTCATGCCTGCACACGCCTTCACACACGCCTGCACACACGCCTACACTCACGTCTGCACACACCTGCACACACATGACACATGCTCCCGTAACTCTCTTCCTCACAGAGGACTGTACCAGGGCTGCCTGGGGCTGCAGCCTGGGGTCCCATAGGGGCCAGGTGGGGACTTCCTGAGGGCCCTGGGTTGGTGACAGGCAATGCCCTTGGGGGTGTGTCCCTTAGGCCCTCATGGGCCTCCCCTTCCCCAGGCCTTCCGTCTCCTCCTCCTGTTCCTTGTCTTGGTCTCCCTCCCCCCAGCCTCTCCAGCATCCTCCATCTGGTCTGTCTACCCCATCAGCTTGGAAGATTACATCAGGCAACTGCTGAAGGACAAAGTGGCTGCCCCTGCCCCCAGCCAGCCCCTGCCTTCTGCCACCATCTCTGTCACCCGTTCTGCCCTCCGCCTCCCCCACAAAAAATAAATGAGCCTTACAGGACCCAGAAGCATGAGCAGTCTTGGCCTTGGGGAGGGTGGGGAGGAAGAGCCAGGGGCCCATCAGCCACAAAGGTGGACAGCCCCTCCTCTGGGTGCCCAGCGCCCACCTCCACACCACCCTGCTCAGACTGGGCCTGCCTGTCTCTACACCCACCCCCGTCAGATCCAGCTGTACAGACCCGCAGCACCCCTACGGGACCCCCATTCTGGTGCTGCTTCCGTGCTCCCTGGGTGGGTGTGGGTGTGGACATCTTTGCCGCCCTCGAGGCACAAGGAGCAGTTGGGTCCCAGAGTCACAGAGAAGAAGCATGTGTCCAGGAGGAGGCCAGCCACCAGAGTCAGAGGTCAAGGGAAGCCACACTTTGTTGTGCCCTAATGGGGCTTGTGGGTTGTCGGGATCCAAGATCCACTCCTGTCCTCCTCTGTGTGAGAACCCTGGGTCTTGGCCATCCCCCCGAGCTGTCCCCATGGCATCGGGGCAGAGACAAGGCAGGGAGAGGGGCAGAGGGCAGGGCTGGGTGGACAATGGCTAGGACAGGGGCCTCACAGCCCAGGCCAGGCTCAGAGGCCCCATATTCAGCCCTGGGGTCTGTATGGCCCAGCCTCGGGTCTAGGGCTCCATGAAGCGCAAACTCATTCCTCAGCCGGAGGCCCCGCAGGCATCAGGCAGGATGGCACATGGGGTTGCTGCCCTGAGTGTACGTGGCCTTGTCTCCTGGCAGAAGGGGCTTGTGGTTGGGTCATCCTTTCTGGGGTGTGCCAGCTACCAGGTGGGCCATAAATGGGATCCCCAGGGCTCAGCCACCCACTGGCCCCATGGCTGCCTGGACTGGGTCCTCAGCACCCCCGTGAGCATCTTCCCTCCTTGGCACCTCTGTGCAAAGCCCAGTGGCGTCTCCTGGCTGCTGAGTGGGGCCCAGTCCTAGCCCCTGGCTGGGGAGATAGGAGATGCTGAGCAGGGGTGATTTCCTTGCCTGGCTCCCTTCAGTCGATTCCGACCCACAGCGACTCCATGTGACAGAGTAGAACTGCCCCACAGGGTTTCCAAGGCTGTAATCTTTAGGGAAGCAGACTGCCACATCTTTCTCCCGTGGAGTGGCTGCCAACCTTCAGTTAGTAGCTGAGTGCTTCACCATTGTGCCTCCAGGGTGCCCCCTGCCCCCATAAACAGCCCCTTAACGAGCCTTGTCTCCCTTGCTCACTCCTAGGGTGGCCCTGCTTCTTGCCTGAGCCGCCCCTCCCTCTACCCACACTGCAGGGGAGGCGCTACAAGGGGCCCATGAGTTGCTCAGGCCAGGTAGGGCAGGTCCAGGAATGCTGGCTGCGCAGGCTCAAGCCCAAGGCCCCCAGATGGAAACAGAGGCAGGGAGTGGGGTGGGGTGAGGGGCTCCTGCTGTCTGCTGTCCCCCACCCTGAGTCGGGCACGCCCTCAGGCCTCACGGCAGCTGGTGGGCAGAGTCTTCTGGTCACTATCTGAGCCTTTGTGGGACAGCCCTGCCTCCCCACAGAGCAGGGTCAGCCAGTGTGGGGGGAGGAGCAGTGGCTGTGGGGATGGGTGGCTGATACCAGGAGCCCGTGCCCTCATCCCTTCTGTTCCCCTGTCCACCTGACTTCCAGGTACTGCAGTGAACAAGGGACCCTCCCCCAAAGACCCCCCAGGCTGGCTGTGGTCCCAGCAACATCCCTGCGTCTGGGACATGCTTTTCGGCAGGGGGCCGGGTGGTGGATGAGCAGAGGAGCCCAGCGTGTTTTGGGGGCAGCGACACTACTCTTCAGACACTGTAATGGTGGACAGGTGACAGGCTGCATTTGTCACAGCTCATAGGTGTGTCCAGGCAGAGAGGGAGCCCTGAGGTGAAGGCTGTGAACTGCAGTTAGCAACAATGTATCCATGTGGGTCCTGGGTGGTAACAACCCCCCACAGGAAGGCAGGAGGGAAACAGCAGGACGAACAGTGTGCAGGGCAGGCAGGGGAGCCCTGTACTTCCTGTGCAATTCTTCTGTAAACCTGAAACGTTCTAAAAAAGTAGTCTGTCTTTTAAAAAAGAGCCAGCTGCAAAGCTGCGGGGTTTCATCTTGTGCAAGTGGGGGAGCCTAGCATATCTTTGGGGCGGTCGGCTCTTTGTTCTTGGAAGCCCCCTGGCGGGGCATTTAGTTGTGTGCTGTAAAGCGACGCTCCCCCCTCCCCAAGTGTCCCACGATGTGGCTTCGGGGTAGCCAAGGGCGGGGTCCCTGCTAGCTTCCCCTTCCTCCCCTGGCTGAGCTCCACTAGCCCAGGGCCAGTCCTGGGGTCTCACCCCCTCTCCACTAACTCCTGGGGGTCCCAGGCTCTATGAGCCAGTTCCGCTCACAGCCCCAGGGTCAGTGGGTGTGTATGTGGGCCTTTCAGACTCAGAGGCCCCAGACAGAGCTCCTGGTCCCCCGTCTTTGTGTCCTGTGGCTACTGCACAAAACACCACGAGATGGATGTCTGTATGAACAGACATTTATCCTTTCCCAGGCGGGAGGCTGGGAGTCTGAAATTCAAGTGTGAGCAGGACCATACTACCTCCAAAGGCTCTGGGGAGGGCCCTCCTCTCCTCTTCCAGCTGCTGGTGGCCCCAGGCATACCCTGGCTTGTAGACGCATCCTCTCTGCCTGTGTCTCATCTCTTTTATAGTACACCACTCAGGTGGGATCAGGGCCACCCCACTCCAGTGTGACCTCATGTGAACTAATTACATCTTCAAAGGCCCTACTCCCCGATAAGGTAAGTGTCTTGGTCATCTCGTGCTGCCGTAACAGAAATACCACAAGTGGATGGCTTTAACAAAGAGAAATTTATTTCGTCACAGTCTAGTAGGCTAGAAGTCCAAGTTCAGGGTGTCAGCTCCAGGGGAAGGCTTTCTCTCTCTGGTGGCTCTGGAGGAAGGCTTCCCCTGGTTGAGGAGCTTTTCAGGCGCGGGGGCCCCACGTCCAAAGGACGCGCTCTGCTCCTGGTGCTGCTTTCTCGGTGGTATGAAGTCCCCAACTCCCCGCTTGCTTCCCTTTCATCTCTTGAGAGATAAGAGGTGGTGCAGGCCACACCCCAGGGAAACTCCCTTTACCTTGGATCAGGGAGGTGACCTGAGTAAGGGTGGTGTTACAGTCCCATGCTAACCCTCTCAACATAAAATTACAATCACAAAATGGAGGAGAACCACACAATACTAGGAATCATGGCCTAACCGAGTTGATACACACATTTTGGGGGGGACATAATTCAATCCATGGCAGTAAGGTTCACAGGTGCCAGAGGTCAGGACTTCAACATCTTTTTGGCTGACACGATTCATCTTTACTCAGCGAGGCCACCTGGCTTGGCTTGGGTTCCTTTTCCCTGGGTCAGGGAAGTGTCCCCAGGTGGGAATCGGGGCAAAGGACTCCCCTGGTTGGATCCCTTCTCTCTTTGTCCAGTTTCCTCTTGTTTATGGCAGAAGGGCGAGCCCAGTTCTCGCTGCTCCATCGTAGCCTGGAGCAGAAGTGGCCTCCGTTGTGAACTTTCTTGTTCCATAGAAATGAGGTTGTCATGGATTGAATTGTGTCCCCAAAACTATGTCTGTCCGTTTGGTAGGCCATGATTCCCAGGACTGTATGTATGATTGTCCGTCATTTTGTCTTCTGGTGTGGTTTTCCTTTGTGTTGTAAATCCTACCTCTATGAGGTTAACGAGGTAGGATTAGCAACAGTTATGTTAACAAGACAGAACTCAGTCTACAAGATTAGGTTGTACCTTGAGTCAATCTATTTTGAGATATAAAAGACAGAAGCGAGCAGAGAGACAGGGGACCTCATTACCCCCAAGGGAGAAGAGCCAGGAGCGTGCACATCTTTGGACTTGGGGTCCTTGCACTGAGAAGCTCCTAGACCAGGGGAAGATTGATGACAAGGACCTTACCCAAGAGCTAACAGAGAGAGAAAGGCTTCTCCTGGAGCTGACACACTGAATTCAGACTTCTAGCCTCCTAAAGTGTGAGAGAATAAATTTCTTTTTTGTTAAAGCCATCCACTTGCGGTATTTCATTTACTGCAGCACTAGATGACTAAGGCAGGGGTTTTGTAGATATTTTCTGAAACAATGAGAACTTTACCTCCCCCTTTCTAGGTTTCCTGCCTCCTGCTTCTGTCGGCCACTTATCACGTTGCCTAAACACAAGTGTTTTCGAGCTGGTTGGAATTGGCATGAGTCCCTAGGTGCTGCAGACGGTTAATGTCCTCAGCAGGGGGGCCAAGGTTGGGGTTGCCAACTCAGTGACCCAGATATCAGGAGCTGGCTGTGGGGGTCAGCGGGCACAGGCCCGGCCCCCTGCCTGAGTGTTGCCACAGCTGGCCTGCTGGCCCACTGCCCAGGACACTCCAGCAGCCTGCCTGAGCCCTCTCTTGGGTACCAACTTTTGAGCCTCCAGGCCACCCTCGCCTGTTCAGATGGGGACAGATTCCCCACTTCTCGCCCCCACTCCCAGTCACCCTGCAGCCATGTGTGGCTGGCACAACACAGTGCCCCACTGGGTGGCATCTCCTCTCGTAGTCATGACATCAGGCTGTTCCACCCTTCCTCCAGGGTCCCCGGCCAGTGAGAGCCCTCAGCTGGCCTTGCCGGTGGCCATGGGTTGGCGGTGGGCTGAGTCCAGGATGTGGGAACCTGAAAGACGATATGGACAGAGAACTAGGCATCTTTTGCATGTGTGTACACAGGACAGCCCTTGAGGGCCCTGGTGAGGGCGTGGCAAGGGGAACAGCCCTCCTCCCCCAGGAAGGGCAGCCTGGAGAGGCCTAGAACATGGGTCGCAGGGTCTCAGGATGCTGTAGGACCCCATGCCTGTGTGTCAGTGTCCTGGGGCTGGGCCACTGCCCCTGGGGAAAGCAAGAGCAGCTGGACGCAGCAGGGGCAGCCCAGAGAGCTTGCGGCTCAGGCCACCAGCTGAGAGTGCTGGAATGTTCTATGTCTTGATTTGGGTTGTGTTTGCTCAGGTGTGTACACTTGTCAAAACTCACCGAACGGTACAGTTAAATTGTGAGCATTTTGTTGTGTGTCGGATATACCTTAAGTGCTTCTTTGAGAAATGAAGATAAAGTAAAGACTCAGGCAAATAAAGACAGAAGGAACGAACATGATTGCAACGAAAAGACAGCGGCTGAAGCTGCATTGCTGGTCCAGCCTCTGCACGCGGCCTCCACCCTGTGTCTCTGGGCCTCCAGTCTCCCCGCCCGGTTTTATGAGGACCGCAGTTGTTGGATTAGGGCCCAACCCGATACCCTTTACCTGATGAACCCACAAAGACCCTCTTTCCAAACAAGGTCACGCTCACAGGTACTGCAGTTAGGACAGGGACAGCTTTTGGGGGGACACCATTCACTCCACTACAGGGAGTTGAAAGCTTTGCCTCCTCATTGGGGGGGCGGGGCAGAGGACGGCTTCAGGAAGAGAAGGCAAGAACAATAACCATGCCCCCTCTCACCACCCTGAGCAGCTGGCCCTCTTCCAGGGAGGCCCAGCCAGCATGGAGTTTCCTGCCCAGAGCCACCTGGAGCTCGGCCCAGTTCTCAGAGCGCTGGCCCTGCCGCGGCCCAGGGGGTGTCTGTGTCCTCCGCACAGTGGTCAATTCCCCTCTGCTCGGCCCCTCCTGGACACAGGGCCGAGAGCTCCTGCAGGTGCCCAGAGGGGAAAGGCCTGTAGGGGGATGGGGGTCAGGGAGAGGGAAAGCGGGGGAGCCTGTGCCCTTGGGCTTCCTGCACACTCTGTCCCTTCCATCCTGTGAGCACGTCCCCTCCCCTACCCCACCCCTGCCTGCCTGGGGACAGGAATCTGCTCTGTGTCTCCCAGGCCAGGCTGGGGGCAGTGGCAAGAGGCTGTGCCTACCCGCACGAGGGACAGGCGGGGGCAGATTCCAGGGTCCTGCTGAGCTGGCCCTGCAGTGGATCTTCACTGGGGGCCTGCTCCAATCCCACCCAGACCTGACGTGGGGGGAGGCATAGGGACGGGTGGAGTGGGCACATGTGGGAATTCAGAGGGCGAGGCCTGAGGACCTCCCTGGGAGCTGGTGGTCCCAGCAGCTCTCTCCCACCTTTATTTCCTCCCCCCTACCCTGGAGACCCCAGGCAGGTAGGTGCGCAGGAAGACCCACCCCCTGACGTGTGCTGGATGGGGTCCCAGGTGAGATCTACCCCCGCCCTCCCCTGGCACCCCTGGCACCCCCGGCACCCCATCTCCCCTGCAAAAGGGCAAAGCCTCCTCAGGTCCCTTCGTGGCCGGCGATTGCCTCATCACCTGGCAGAAGATGAACTAGCCACCCCCAGAGCCTTTGGCCAGGGATGGGGCCATAAATAGGGCCTCTGAAAGGCCTGCCCCAGTCACCTCCTGCTGGGCTGAGAGCAGTCCAGCCCAGCCATGCCCCTGGGTCCCCTGTGGCTGGGTCTCACCCTGCTGGGGGCCCTGCAGACCTGGGCCCAGCACCCCACCCTGGTCCTGGTCCCCGCCCCTGCTCTGCTCAGGGTCCCTGTACAGCTGGACTTCCAGGAGGAGCAGGTGAGGCCTGGGGCCAACTCGAGGGCTACTGTCCGCTCACGCAGGAGGCAAGCCTGGCCTGGGCTGGGGCCTGTCAGACAGGGCGCCCTGGGGCCTCATGCCTCGACCCTGCCCAGGCGGGTGCAGCAGAGGAGCTCACACTCAGCCCCTCCCAGCCTGAGTGCTGGGGAGGGGCCCCCCGGGTCCAGACGGCTCCAGCATTGCCATTCTGTAGTTCCAGGGGCGTTGGTATGTGCTGGCTGAGACGGAGAACAGCTCCAAGCAGAGAGAGCCCATCAGCTATTACGTGAACACCTTTGAGCTGCTGAAAAATCACAGCTTCAGAGTGTCCTCATTCCTGAAAAGGTGAGGCCTCGAGGGCCTCCTGCTGGGCGCCTGCTGCCCCGAGCACAGAGGCCGCACCCTGCCTCTCCCACAGGGGCAGATCCACCGACCAGTGTGGCTGTCTCCATGCTCGGGGCCTAAGGGTGGTGTGTATGCATGTGTGTGCAGTGTACACATATACGCGTGTTTGAGTGTGTGCATGTATGCACATGTGTGCACGTACGTGAGTGCGGTGCACTGTGAGCATGTGTGTGCATATATTTCAGTGTGTCCATGGATGTATGAATTGTGGACATATGCACATGTGTGAGCAACAAGTGTGTGTGTCTGTGTGTGCACACACATGTGGGGGTCCAGCCTTCACGCCCTCGGCACAGCTCTCTCCCACAAGCCCCTTCCTCTCCCCACCTGTGTCCTCGAAGGAACAACAGCTGTGACCACTGGATCAGAAACCTTGTCCAGCAGGACAAGCCCGGCCAGTTCACCCTGGACAGCTTCAGAGGTGAGGTGCTGCAGCCCCCAGCCTGACACACACCTCCAAGCCCGGAGATGGGGCCATTCATAGTCCCCTTCGCTCTGGAGAAAGGCCAGAAGGTGCCATGGCCTTCTTATGGAAGCTTTCAGAAGGTTCTGGAAGGCTCTGGAAGGTTCAAATCTGACTGCTAAACCCTCCACAGGATTAGGGCTGAAGAGATATGAGATGAGGGTGGTGAAGACGGACTACCAAAGGTTTGCCTTGGTTCTGCACACCAGCATCCTGGCCACAAAGGAGGGAGTCAGGGCCTCCCTGTACGGTACGTCCATAGCCCCTTTCAACATGCCCACCACCCCACCTCAGGGAGGGGACCCCAACTGAGAAATGTCCCCGATGGAGGAGAGCTAAGTCTGGGGGCTGCCCAGGGTGGGGTAGGAGGGAGAAGAGGGGAAGGCCCAGATGGCCGGTCAGGGGAGAGGGGATGTATGCTTACTGCCCGACTCCTCCTGCCCAGCAAGGGACAGCCAGCTGGACCCAGAGCTTAGGGGCAAGTTCCTGAACTTCATCAAGTCTTTGGGCCTGACAGACCGCCACGTTGCCTTCATCACACATGACAGTAAACGGGGGTCATGGGAGGGGACACAGGCTGGCTGCTTCCCTGCAGGGGAGGAGAGGGGAGAGCAGCAGGGTGCACGCCTCGGGTCTGGCCCCAGGGGCACTCTGGGAGCTGCTTGGGGCTGGGATGGGTGCTGTCCACCCCAAGAGTCCTAGTGAGATTCGGGAAAGCTGGGCCCCCAGTGCCCCCCAGGGGCTCATCTGAGCCTGTCGGATGAGGAGGGGTCATGGTCTCTGCCCACCTCTTGGGTCCCCCATTTAGGGCCACCTCCTCCCCACGCTCTGGTCCCCCTATCCTGGGTCACCTCCTCCCGCCTCCCACGGGTCTCCCTATCCAAGGCTACCTCCTCCCTATGCCTCAGGTCCCCCTTTCTGGGCCACCTCCCCCCACCCAGGTACTCTGTCCAGGGTCACCTCTTACACTCTCCCTCAGGTTCCCTGTCCTGGGTGACCTCCATTCCATACCGTGGGTCCCCCTTTCCTGGGCCACTTCTCTCCTCTCCCAGTCCCCCTGTCCTGGGCCACCTCCCTCCTCTCCCAGTCCCCCTTTCCTGGCCTACCTCCCTCCTCCCCTGGTCCCCTTGTCTTGGGCCACCTCCCCCTCCCTCCAGCCTTGCTCACAAGGAACTTGGACTTATCCCAGAAGATGCCCTGGGCCTCAGGTGGCCTGGCCTGGACAGGAGCCCCAGAGGGCCATCCGTTGCACCCTCGGCTCTCCAAGGCTGAAGGGCTGAGGAGGCTCTGTGCCTATCCTCACTGTCCCTGTCTGGGGTAGGGGCGCCCCTCTAATGAGCCCTTTCTCTCAGCCTTTCCCCCACTGTCTCCCTCCTCTTCCTCCTCTGTCCCCCAACCACCTCCTCCCTTGAAGGGAACCCCCAGCCTTTCTGCCAGGGGCCTAGGACAGCTGGAGGGCCAGGTCCTGGGCTGCATGGCCCCCCAGAAGCAGGAGGGGACTGGGCTGGGTCTTCTCTTCCTGGCCACTCTCTGAATTGCATCTTGGCTGCTTCCCTCCATGCATTTCTGCTGCTGCCTGAACCTCCACCACCGCCCAGAGGCCTCGACGAACTGCCTCGATTGAAGGCCGAGGTTCCTCAGCTCGACCCCCCCACTGCCCGGGCCCCCTGCCCGAGGTCAGCCTCAGACCGGCTCCTTCTCACCCCTTGAATAAATCTATGTGCTAAGGACCATCTGGTCTCCTTGTTGAGTGGCCTTTGTCATCACTGTTTTCCTCACCTTGGCCTTGGCACCCACCCCCCCCGCCCAGGCCTGGCTAATGTCAGTGTTACTGTGTGAAAACTTAAAAACGTGACTTTCATACAAATACAGAATACGTACGTGCTGAAGACTTATTCAATTAATAATGTGAGAACCAGCAGGTTCAAAGGGCATGTGGGCAGGTGCGACCTGCAGCCTAGGTCAGGAGGGGGCCACCTGTCGGGACCACCCTGTGGGGAGAGTCTGCAGAGGGTCGCGGGGCCTGGCAGCCCTGAGTCTTACACAGCATCTTGGCTTCTTCTTGTGGCTTGTGGATGAGCCTGGAGCAGCCAGGTAGACCCGCTTCCTCTCATGTGCCCAGGAAGCTGTCACAGACAGAGCCGCTGCCTTCGGCGCTGGGACAGTGGAGGCAATAGGGCCCAAAAGCAAAGGAGGCGTGCATCAGCCCCACACGGCTGTGTCCATAAATGGAAGTGTGGCCCGGGCTGGGTGAAGGCAGGTCCAGCCCCAGGCCACCAGTGTCCCCACACCTCCCCACACTGCCCTTCACACCCTTGACCGGGTATCCAGTCCCTGAGCCATCTAAGGCCCTGGCGGGGGGGAGGGTGGAGAGACAGGGGCCAAGGCCTCAGGGCAGAAACCCCAGGAGAGGGTACACAGGCCTCCACAGAGGTGGGGGCCAGGTGGGGGCTTGTCTAGGGTCGCTCCCCCTGGGGCACTGAGGAAAGGGGGGTCTAGTAGGGCATACAGCCCCCCTGTCACTGTCTCAGGCCTTGTGGGGACAGGACTTTGAGGGACAGTGTGACCAGTAAGGCACTGCCAGCAATGTTGGTCTTGGGGGTGGGGTAGGGGCTCTGGGCCAGGATGTCCTGGGGTGGGAGCAGGAGGAAGACTGATAGCTGAGTTGGCTCCTGAGAGCGCCCCTGGCACCCTTGGGCCCCACTGTGTGCAGATGGAGTCGCTTTATTCCAGCCTCAAGCAGCCCCTCCCATCACCATCTAGGCCTACTGGCCCGGGACCAGCGCCTGTGGTTTTCCAGAGCGTACCCCACTTGTTTTCTGGAAGGGGCTAGACTGTGTTGATATGGGGACTCCCCTGTAGGCACAGAGCTAGAACCCCTTCTTGGAACCCCCAACCCTGCCACACCCCCTCCTGGGTCCTGACTCCCCTATCTTTGTCACCTCCCGTCTTGGGTCTTGAACCTCCAACCCTGCCATCCCCCGTCTCAGTCATCTAGTACTGCTCTAACAGCAATACCACGAGTGGACGGCTTTAACAAGAGAAATTTATTCTCTCATAGCCTGGTAGGCTACAAGTCCAAATTCAGGGCGTCAGCTCCAGGGGAAGGCTTTCTCTGTCTGTCGGCTCTAGAGGAAGGTCCTTGTCATCAATCTTCCCTGGACTGGAAGCTTCTCAGCACAGTGTCCCTGGGTCCAAAGGACGCGCTCTTCTCCTGCACTACTTTCTTGGTGTATGAGGTCCCCAACTCTCTGCCTGCTTCCCTTTCCTTTTATCTCTTGTAAGATAAAAGGTGGTGCGGGCCACACTCCAGGGAAACTCCCTTCACGTTGGATCAGGACTGGGACCTTAGGAAGGGTGTTACAATCCCACCCTCATCACGTTGGATCAGGAATGGGACCTTAGGAAGGGTGTTACAATCCCACCCTCATCACGTTGGATCAGGAATGGGACCTTAGGAAGGGTGTTACAATCCCACCCTCATCCTCTTTAACATAAAATTACAATCACAAAATGGAGGACACCCACACGATATTGGGGATCAAGGCCTAACCAAGTTGACACATGTTTTGGGGGGGGGGACACAATTCAATCCATGACAGCTCCCAAGACCCACTTGAGCCACCACCTTCTTGGGAAGCTCAGGCTCCCGAAACCCACATGAGTCTCTGATCAGCTGGTGAGCCAGTGCGCATGCGAGGGGCTCTGCCCACACACTGAACGGTGGCTGCAGGGCCCTGAATGATGAACCAGGTGCTTTACCTCGAGGTGAGCAAACAGAATCCAAGGGGGGTGAAGAGACCCCTCCTCACCACCAGTCTGGGAGGCAGGGGCTCCCCACACCCCAAGTATCTCAGTGTGGTCACATCCTGCCCGGTCCCAGGGTTCCAGGGCACCACAGCCACCCAGATACAGGCTCGACCACTAAAAGGGCTTTGTGAGGGAGCCAGCCTGGGGCCAGGAGAGGGATCTGGCCAGGGGAAACCATAGCAAAACAGGGCTGCCGTTCCCATGCCGTGGCCAGTTCAGGGGCCAGAGCACCAATCTGCCCAGCCCAGGCCGCCTGTCCTCAGGGTGTCTTCCCTGGCCCGGCCACAGTCCACAGCTCGCCCGACACGCTGACAGGCCCACTGTGCCACCCAGGAGAGTGGGGGTGCAAGGAGGACTCCATGCCCACTGGGGCATGACCCCTTGTCCGGTGGTATCCGGCCACACTGCACCAGGTTGGGGAGCAGGGGCTGCAGTGAAGGGCTGCACCTCCCTTCCCTGGAGGCCAAGCTGCAGAGGGTGGTTGAAACAGTGTGTCCACACTCCTCGTTTTCACACACACACACACACACATACACACACACACCCCTTTGTTCTGTGGACACACTGTCTCTTTTGTGTTTCTTTTGGAAGCTGGCAGGGACTGCTTGATCAGTGAGGCATCAGTGTGGAATGAGGGCAGAAAGCTGTCTTGTTTACTCCTTGCATGTGTGCAGATGAGCCGGAGGTAGGTTTTTCCATTCCATCAGGGCCTGGCCGAGAGCCTAGAGACCCAGGTCACAGACGTCATTTCCCAGTGATTGTGCACATTCAGTCTGCCATTCCAGCAGGACTGCGCTCTTTCACCCTAATCCTAACCCTAACCCTAACCCTAACCCTAACCCTAATCCTAGCCCTAATGGCTGCTCTGTACACAATAGGATGAAATATGCTTCCTAGGGTTTTCATTGGCTGACTTCAGGGGTAGATTGCCAGGCCTTTCTTCCTAGTCTATCTTAATCTGGAAGTTCTGCTGAAACCTGTCCAGCATCACATCAACACACAAGCCTCCACTGATGGGGACCTGTTTCAGGGTGTTGGAGGGTCCCAGCAGCTGGGGAGGGCTGGAGGGGAGGCAGGCAAGGAGAGGTCTCCGTGGGCTCAGGGGCAGCCGCTGTGCTGAGGCTGGGCAGTGGGGGCCTGTCAACCCCCTTCTGCTGCCAGGTCTGGACAGAGGAGGGGGGTTCAGAGCAGGGCCCCCGGGCCAGGCTGCACCTGTAGGTGGGCAGGGTCAGCACAGACATTCTGTCCCTTCTGTCCTGTGGGCACAATTCCTCCCCTGCTCACCACCACCTTCCGGGGACAGGAAACAGATCAGTGTCTTCCAGGCCAGGCCAGGGCAAGGGCAGACGCTGTGCACACCTGGACCAGGGATGGGTGGGGGTGAGTTTCAGGCCCCCACAGGGCTGGGCTCAAAGTGGACCCTTGGCTGGGGGCCTGAGGGCCTGCTTCAATCCCACCCAGATCTGGGTCAGGGAGCCCCCCATAAGTGTGGGGCATAGATGGCACCGGCCTTGGAGGAGGGAATAAGCGTGGACAGAGCCAGGAGCATGTGGGTAAGGCTGGGGACCTCCCTGGGAGCTGGCAGCCTCAGCAGCCCCCCAGCACCCCCACCTCCATTTCCTCCCCACCCCCTGCCTGGTCTGGGACTCAGGAGACCCAGGCAGGTGGACAGGTGGGAAAACATGCCCCTGCCCTGTGCTGGGTGGGATCCCAGGAGGGCTCCGCCCTGCCCTCCCCCCAGCCCCCCTGCACCTCCACACCCATGTCCTCCCCAGCTATTTGTGTGTCCCTCTGTCTGTCCTTCTTGGATTTGGTGAAAGCTGAGTCATTTGTTGGGGGGGTGCGGGCGGCTGGCAGGCGAATTCATAAATAGGGGTACGGAGGCTGGCCCTTTACCTGTCTCTCTGCCCACCCCTGCAGGCCAGCCACTCCTCAGGACTTTGTGCCTCCTCCACCCCAGAATGTGGCCCCTGAGACCCCTGTGAGTGGGCCTCACCCTGTTGGGTACTCGAGGCAGACCCAGGCTCAGGGGGCCCAATGGTTCTGGGGACTTCAGCCATGTGAGGGCCAGACCCACAAGATGTCTCTGGCCTAGCCTGGCGGGAAGAAAGGGTGAGGAGGCACCTGGAGGGGTGGAGCAGTGAGGAGCAGCCTAGGCCCAATCTAGCCTGGAAAGGAGGGAGGAGGCATCCAGTGGGCCCAGGCACACTCCGGCCCTGCCTGGGGCCATACACTCTGTCCCATGAGTTTCTGCGAGGTGGGAGTATCTTCATTCCTCAGTGTACATGGGGAAACTGAGGCTTGGAGGGACTCCTTGGTCTGGTGGCCTCCAGCTTCTGCCAGTGTCAGTGGGGCAGACCCAGTAGGGGCTCTGGAGCTGGGTGAGAGGGGTTCCGAGCTGCCAGGAGGAGGGGCCCTGAGGGGGGTTCCCAAGTCATCCCAGCTCTGCCCACAGCCAGTCCCTATGGTTCCAGGGGGAGGGGAAGTCCTGGCCTGGAAGAGAGCCTTCAGGAAGAGGACAGGCCCCCATTCTGGATGTGTGCAATGACCTCAGGCTCCCACTTAGGCGCCAGGCAGTGGGGCTCCCTGGGGAGACAGATCCACGGTTGCCAGGACGGCCCCAGATGGGGGGGTGCGGGTATTGTCCCTTCCTAAATCTGTCCTAGCCCCTACCCTTCCTCAGTCCCATCAGTGCTTATCGCAGGCACCTGCCCTGGGTGGCCAGGAGGCACCTTGGCTACCACAGGCAGCCCAGGTGCCCCTGGTACATCCAGGCCACAGGCCCCTGAGGCCCTGACCCTACCCCACCCCGCCCAGTCCCACCGTGGCAGGAAGTGGGGCTGGGGGGTGGGGGCAGTGAGGGTCCTGGCCGTTGGGCTCCCCCCACCACCTGGGCCCCAGGGCGGAGGAAGGTGCTAGATTTGGAGCTGGGAGAGAAGTTTATGGAGTTTGTCCAGGCCCTGGGTATCCGTGATGCCTACATTGTCCTCTTGCCCAAGGCCAGTTTGGGGCGGGGGGTGCCTGTGCAGGAGGGGGCACGGGGCCTGGACAGACAGGTGGAGAGGTGAGCCCTGAGCCCCAAGAGAAGGTGAATGAGGTGTGGAGTGCAGCTGGCCAGGCCCCTGGGCTTCCCTGGCCAGAGGGTGGCCTTCTAGTGGATTGTCAGCCCGAGGAGACAAGGCCAGGCTCTGCCGGCACAGGACAAGTGTGGGACAGGGACACTGAAGGCCCCAGAGCCCAGTGGCATGGGGGCAAAGCCAGCAGGAGGGGTGGTGTGGACAGGGAGTGTGGTCAAGGGCCAGGGTGCCGAGGAGGGGTGCCGAGGAGGGCCAGCCTGATGGCCTAGTGTTGCTGTCTTCCAGGCAGGAGAGACCAGAACAGAGGTCAGCCTTGAGGTGGAAGAGGGCTCAGGACTACAGAGGCTGGGCCCTGCAGGGACCCAGCGGACAGAGCCAGCTTGTGAAAGAGGCCAGGTGGGTCTCTTTCCCTAGGAAGGGGAGGTGGGGAGGGCGGGCAGACCCAAGCTTCTGGGTGGGAGGGGGCCGTTTACATAGAAGAACAAGAAATGACCAGTACAAAATTAGGTCCAGGGCCTTAGAGGGGCCCAGCTCGAGCCTCACTAACTGCTCCATGAATCTGGAATGAACGGGGCAAGGTGGCAGCCTCAGGACAGGCCAGTGGAGTCCCCGCCCTTTGGGGGCTCCCTGGTTCCAGGGAATGTCTTCTCAGCCATTTGTGCTCATTTAACCCTCTGGCGCCTCCAGCCCCCCACCACTTGCCCCTGCCTTGGCATGGGCTCATCACTTGGGTGCCTGGGCTCTCTGAGCTCAGGGTAAGCAGAGCCAGAGTCCTTACAGAGGGAGTAGGGGGGTTCTGGGGGTCCGGAAGAAAACTTGGCCTGGGGCCCTGGCTGGGCTGCCCCTCCTGCTCCTGGGTGCAAACCCAGCTCCCCCCTCCCCTGCTTCAGGCCAGATTCCCCCCAAGAGCACAGCCCCTCTGCCCTGCCTTTCCGGTCTGGAATATCCCATCCTGCAGCTCCTCTGTGACCCGGGGTACCGCCCCTTCCCCACTTCAAATTTTTAGGGGGTCAGTCTGAAAAGGCTGAACGACTCCAACTACAGGGCATTCTGGAAAAGCAGAACTATTTAAAAAAAAAAAAACCACCCGCTGCCATCAAGTTGATTCTAACTCACAGCAGAGCTGTGGAACAGAGAACTGCCCACGGGTTTCCAAGGCCGTAAATCGGTCCTGAAGCCGACGGCCACATCTTTCTCCCTCAGACCGGCTGGTGGATTAGAACAACTGGCTTTTTGGTTAGCAGCTAAGTGCTTTAACCAGTGCGCCACCAGGGCTCCTCCAGCTACAGGACATTCTAGAAAAGGCAGAACTATAGAGACCGGACGGGTCAGTGCTCATCAGGGGGCCGGGTGGTGGATGAGCAGGGAGCCCCGCGTGCTTTGGGGGCAGCGACACTACTCTTCAGACGCTGTAACGGCAGACCCGTGACAGGCCGCACTGGTCACAGCTCACAGGAGTGTCCAGGGGAGAGGGAGCCCTGGGGTGAAGGCTGTGGACTGCAGTTGGCAACAATGTATCCATGTGGCTCCCTGGTGGTAACAAACCCCCACAGGAAGTAGGACCCAAACAGCAGAAGGAAGTGTCCTGGGAGAGGTTCATCCGGCTCTCCGGACCTCCTGTAAACCTAAAACTGCTCTAAAAAAAGAGTGTTAAAAATAATAATCCCTCGGGGCTCTATCCGCTGGGCTCCCCCACACTGAACAGTCACTGCAGGCACAGAGATGCTTTTTAAGACAGGAGTGAGCGGAGGGGTCCTTGACACCTCAGGAGGGCCCCCTGCTCAGGACCCTGCCACCCAAAGCGCCCCCACAGGCCCTGCCGCCCAGAGCTCCCCCACAGACCCTGCCACCCAGAGCCCAGGTTAGGGGAGCAGGTCACGGAGCAGTGGGTGAGATGGCTGAGGAGGTCTGAGCCTCACCCCAGGCAGCAAACCCTCAGTCCAGTCTCAGGTCAGCGGGTGTCTGGGGCACCTCCTCCCCACACCCTGGGACCCTCTGCCCTGTCTCTGTCCTGGGACACCTCCTCCCCACACTCCCAGGTTTCATTGTCCTGGGTCTCCCTGTCCCAGCCTCTTTCCCCACAGTCCTGGGCCCCCTTATTCTGAGCCAACCCCCTTGTCCCAGAGCTCGCTCACCACTGACTTGGGAGTTTCCCTAATCTCGGGGCCCCCGGCTACCCAAGGCTAAAGGGCTCCAGGGATCAGCCAGGAAAAGATACAGAGGGCTGTGGGGAGGGAGCCTCTTTCCTCTCCCCTCTCCTGAGATAGCGTCCTAGCCTCCTAGTGCTGCTGTAACAGAAATACCACAGTGAGTGGCTTTAAAGGACAGACATCTACTTCCTCACAGTCCTGGAGGCTTGGAGCCCGAATTCAGGGGGTGGCTTTCAGGAAAAGCTCTTCTTGGTCGATTTCAGCTTCTAGCAGCTGCAGTCCTTGGGGCTGCTGGGCTGTAGATTCCTCTGCCTCTGGCGTCCTCAGAAGGGGTCTGTCCTCCCTGTCCGCGCCCTGTCCCTGTGTCTGTGCTGCCCCTTAGACCCCTCAGCAGTGATTAGGTTTAGGACAGACCCTGCACCGATGTTGCCTCATTAAGGTAACAAAGAAAACTCTCTTCCCAAATTGGGTCACATCCACAGGTATAGGGGTTAGGACTCCAACACATACACAGTCATGCGTCCCTTAACGTCCACGATACGCTTTGTGAAATAGGACGTTACGTGATTTGGACTTTGTTCAAACACCGTATTATATACAGGCAGTCCCCAGGTTACAAACCTCCGACTTACGGACAATTCGTATTTAGGAACAGAATGCCATAAAGCCTATTATATTAAAATTTTGAGTTAAATACAATGGTTTGTAATAACAAAGGCACGTACTCATGAAAACATTATGGGTTTTGGAAGTCTTTAAGTGTTTTATATGCAGAGAAAGGTAAAATCTATACTATATATGTATAACCTCATGGGCCACGGGCATTATGCAGCATGTGACTGTAGATTTATTTTAATTGTAAAAAACAGGTAACACAACATTTGACAATTCAGCGTTTTTCAGGCGTACAATTTAGTGATACCAATTACGTTAATCATGTCGTACGACTGTCATCCACAGTTACTGCCAAATTTCCCACCGCCGTGCACAGAAGCTCGCTGCTTCCTAAATAATGGCTTCCCCTTCCCACCTCCCTCCTGCCCTAGCAGCCACTCATAAACTAGGAATCTCTACTTTTGCCTTTTCTTATTATTTCTTATAAGTAAGAGCATACAATATTCGTTCCTTTGAGATTGGTTTATTTCACTCAGTATGGTGTTTTCAAGGTTCATCCATGTGGCAACACGTATCAGGACTTCATTCACCTCTCATTATGGCTCAGTAGTACTCTATTGTATGTATATACCACGATGTGTTTATCCATTCATCTGTTGATAGACATTGACTTTGTTTCCACCTTTTGACTATTATGAATAGTGGTGCAATGCACATCGATGTATGTGTGTCTGTCTGCATCACTGCCTCCAAGTCCTGGGTACACCGCGAGTGTTATTGCCGGGTTTAAGGAATCAGGAAACTGTTTTCCGCAGCAACTGTACCATTTTGCATTCCCACCAGCAGTGGGTAAGGTTTCCAATTTTTCTACTTCCCTGTCAACATTTGTTACTTCCCGTTTTGTTTTTGTTTTTCTTTTTTAATCTTAGCCACCCCAGTGTGAGTGAAGTGGTATCTCACTGTAGTTTTAATTTGCACTTGCCTGATGGTTAATGACGTTGAGCATCTTTTCCTGTGTTTGCTGGCCATTTGAATATCCTCTTTGGTGAAAGGTCTTTTCAGGTCCTTTGAACGTTTTTTGATTGAGTTATTTGTCTTTTCCTTGTTAAGTTGCAGAAGTTTAATATACATTTTGGATATGGGACACTTACTGGATCCGCGGTTCCCGAAAATTTCTCCCAGTCTGTAGGTTGTCTTTTCACCTTTCCGACACACGTTTTGTTGCTGTTGTTAGGTGCTGTTGGGTTGGCTCCCACTCACAGCGACCCCTGTGTACAACAAAGCAAAACTCTGCCTGGCCCTACGCCATCCTCACAATCATGATCGTGCTTGAGCCCACTGTTGCAGTCACCGTTTCAGTCCATCTCGTTGAGGGTCTTCCACATTTTCGATGACCCTCCACTTTACCAAGCATGATTTCCTTCTCCAGGGACTGGTCCCTCCTGGGAACGTCTCCAAAGAACTTGAGAAGTAGGCTCGCCATCCTTGCTTCTAAGGAGATTCAAGAGAGACTTGTTCCTTTTTCCGGCAGTTCATAGTATATTCAATATTTTTCACCAACACCATAATTCAAAGCCATCAATTCTTTTTCAGCCTTTCTTATATTCCTTGTCCAGCTTTCCCATGCATAAGAGGCGACTGAAATATCATTGCTTGGGTCAGGCCCACCTTAGTCCTCAAAGTGACATCTTTGTTGTTCGATACTTTAAAGAGGTCTTTTGCAACAGATTTGCCCAACACAACACATCGTTTGATTTGCTGCTCCCATGGGCATTGATTGTGGATTAAGGTAAAATGAAATCCTTGACAACTTCAATATTTTCTCCTTTTGTCATGATGTTGGTTATTGGTCTGGTTGTGAGGATTTTTGTTTTATGTTGAGGTGTAATACATACTGAAGGCTGTAGTCCTTGATCTTCATCAGTAAGTGAGTGCTTCAAGTCCTCTTCCCCTTCAGCAAGCAAGGTTGTGACATCTGCATATTGCAGGTTATTAATGAGTTTTCCTCCAATCCTGTTGCCTTGTTCTTCTTCATATAATCCAGCTTCTCGGACTGTTTGCTCAGCATACAGACTGAATAAGTATGGTGAAAGGATACAACCCTGACGCGCACCTTTCCTGACTTTAAAACATGTGGTATCCCCTTGTTCTGTTTGAACGACTGCCTCTTGGTCTATGTACAGGTTCCTCATAAGTACAATGAAGTGTTTTGGAACTCCCATTCTTCACAATGTTATCCACAATTTGTTATGATCTGCACAGTCAAATGCCTTTGCATAGTCAATAAAATATAGGTAAACATCTTTCTGGTGTTCTCTGCTTCGGCCAGGATCCATCTGACAACAGCAATGATATCCCTCGCTCCATGTCCACTTCTGAATCCAGCTTGAATTTCTGGCAGTTCCCTACTGATGTACTGTTGCAACCACTTTTCAATGACCTTCAGCAAAGTTTTACTTGTGTGGGATATTAATGATATGTCCAATAGTTTCTGCATTCTGTGGGATCAGCTTTCTTAGAAATGGACACAAATATGGATCTCTTCCAGTTGGTTGGCCAGGTGGCTGTCTTCCAAATATCTTGGCATAGACGAGTGAGCACCTCTGCCACTGCATTAAAACAAACAAACTGTTGCCATCGAGTCGAGTCCAACTCATAGTTGACTCTATAGGACAGCATAGAGCTGCCCCAAAGGGTTTCGAAGGAGCAGCTAGTAGATTTGAACTGTCAACCTTTTGGTTAATAGCCTGAGCTCTTAACCACTGCACCACCCGGGCTCCCAAGTGCTGCATGAGTTTGTTGAAACATCTCAGTTGGTATTTCATTCAGTTCCTGGAGCCTTGTTTTTCGCCCATGACTTCAGTGCAGCTTGGATTTCTTCCTTCAATATCATCATTTCGTGATCAGATGGTACTTCCTGAAATCGAACCATGACCAGTTTTTCTGGCGGTGACTGTGTATTCCTTCCATCTTCTTTTGATGCTTCCTGCGTTGTCCAGTGTTTCCCCAGAGAATCCTTCAGTATCGCAACTCGAGCTTGACTTTTCCTTTAGTTCTTTCAGCTTGAGAACTGCTGAGTGTGTTCTTCCCTTTTAGTTTTCTAACATCAGGTCTCTGCACATTTCATTATAATAGTTTGCTTTGTCTTCTTGAGCTGCCCTTGTGAAATCTTCTGTTCAGCTCTTTTACTTCGTTGTTCCTTCCATTCACTTTAGCTACTCTACGTTCAAGAGCAAGTTTCAGAGTCTTTTCTGACATCCATTTTGGTCTTTTTTTTTTTCCTGTCTTTTTAATGGCTTCTTTATGTATGATGTCCTTGATGTCATCCCACGACTCGTCTGATCTTCGGTCATTAGTGTTAAATGCATCAAATTTATTCTTAAGGTGGTCTCTAAATTCAGGTGCGATATACTCAAGATGGTATTTTGGCTGTCATGGACTTGCTCTAACTTTTTTCAGCATCAGCTTGAACTTGAATATGAGCAATTGATGGTCTGCTCCTCATTCAGCCCCTGGCCTTGTTCTGACTGATGACATTGAGCTTTTCCATTGTCTCCTTCCATAGATATAGTCAATTTGACTCCTGTGTATTCCATCTGGCAAGGTACACATGTATGGTTGCCATTTATGTTGTTGAAAAAAGGTATTTGTAATGAATAAGTTATTAGTCTTTCAAAGTTCTATCAGGTGATATCCAACGTCATTTCTATCATCAAGGCAATATTTTCCAACTACTGATCCTTCTTTGTTTCCGACTTTCATATTCCAATCACCAGTGATTATCAATGCATCTTGATTTTGTGTTTGATCAATTTCAGACAGTAGAAGTTGGTAGAAATCGTCAATTCATCTTTGGACTTAGTGGTTGGTGTGTAAATCTGAATACTAGTAGTATGAACTGGTCTTCCTTGTAGGTATATGGATATTATCCTATCACTGACAGCGCTGTACTTCAGGATAGATCTTGAAACGTTCTTTTTGATGATGAATATGACGCCATTCCTCTTCAATTTGTCATTCTTGGCGTAGTAGACCATATGATTGTCTGATTCAAAAGGACCAATACCAGTCCATTTCAGCTCAGTAACGCCTAAGATATCGATGTTTATGTGTTCCATTTCATTTCTGATGACTTCCAGTTTTCCTAGATTCCTAGATTCATACCTCATCCCATGTTCCTGTTATTAATGGATGTTTGCAACTATTTCTTCTCATTTTGAGTCATGCCACAATAGCAAATGAAGGTCAGGAAAGCTTTATTTCATCCACATCATTAAGGTCAACTCCACTTTGAGGAGGCAGCTCTTCCCCAGTGTATTCTGAGTACCATCCAACCTGATGGGCTCATCTTCTGGCACTATATCAGCCAATGACCCGCTGCTTTCACAAGGTTTTCATTGGCTAGTTTTTTTGGAGGGGACTTCGTGGTGCACTTTTTTTTTTTTTCGTGGTGCAGTGGTTAAGCATTTGGGTGCTAACCAAAATGTTGGCAGTTCAAATCCACCAGTCCACTCCTTGGAAACCCTCTGAGGCGGTTCTATTCTGTCCTATAAGGGTCACTATGAGTCAGAATTGACTCAACAGCATTGGGTTTGGTTTTGGTTTTAATTTTTTCAGAAGTAGACCGGCAGATCCTTCTCCCTAGTTTATCTTAGTCTGGAAGTTCCACTGAAACCTGCCCACCATGGGTGACACTGCTGGTATTTGAAATACCGGTGGCCTAGCTTCCAGCATCACAGCAACACGCAAGCCCCCAAAGTACAACACTGACAGACAAGTGGGGACACAAGGGGCACAGTTCATCCATAACACCTGATCAGGAGCCTCTTGTCTCTCTCTGATCCTCTGCCCAGGAGGGTGGCTGTTCCCTAGCCCAGCCCCCACACTGGGCTATCACGGGGGGGGCGGTGGTGAAGGGCCATCACTTCTCAGTCTCACTGGTCCCCAGTGATGAATGAAGGCCACAGATCAGATCCAACAAAGGGGTTCCTGCCCTGTCACCTCCAGTAGCCCCTTGAAGCTGACTGCCCCAGCCCCTCCTCCATGGAAATGCCCCTTGCTCCTGCTTTGATCACATGTCTTCCAGTGCCCTCCCTGGGCCCACCCCCAGACCCTTGCCTACAAGGGGCACCCAGTTCAACCAAGGACTGATGGGGCCATACCCCACACCCATTCCCGGCTGCCTGCACCAGGCCCCTCAGCAGGAGCCCAGCCAGGGCTGGGGAGATGGAAGGGCCAAGGGAGAAGGAAGGTGGGCACTGAGTGGTGGGGCAGCCGCACCCCAGCCTAGGGTCAGCAGAGGTGGCCCCCACCCTACCATGCCCATGCTGAGCCGTTTAGGGCACTGACCTTGAGCCCTGATGGCCTTAGGGACCATCCAAACCTGGGGTGAGGAGAAGGGGTTTACACTGCGAGGAACCCAGCCTCCGGCAAGAGCCTCCAGGACATGGGACGGGGGCCTGCACCCACTGCCCAGCTGGGCCTGTCTGTGTCTGGGGCTGAGGGCCCTGTCCCTGCATTGGCTATGGCCACAGCCAGCCTGCAACACACCCAGGAACTCCTTCCCAGGCTTCTCTTCCCCACCAAGGTCAGAGGCCAGGTGAGTGGGGAGCTCTTGAAGAACCCCAGGCTTCCCCCATCTCCACAGACACTCATACCTGCTCTGTTCACCCTCGGCCACAGAGCTGTCCCCATTCAGGCTTGTGCTGGGGCCCAGGGCCAGCCTGGGGAGGGGGCAGTGCCATGTGCTGGACTCAGACAGGGCCAGGTCCTTTGGAGCAGCTGATCAATCCTGGGGGGCTTCTGGAGGGAGGTAGCTTCTCTGGAAAGAGGGGAGGTATTCTCATGTCCTCTGCCGGGAGGTAGGGAGATATGGAACCTGTGAGCAGTCCGGGCCTCAGCTCCCCAGGTAACAGCAGAGACCTAGTCCTACATGCTGCTGCTGCAGCCTCGAAAATCTGGGCCTGAGGCTGAGAAGTGAGCCCAGGGACAAAGGCCAGACCCCCACAGCTGCTGGAGAGGCTGTGCCCCGCACGCCCCACAAAGGTGGCAGGTTTAGATTCTTTACCTTGGCTGAGCTCACCAGCACCTGGGCCTGCTGGGCCTTCGGGACTGAGCTCTTAGGGCACAAATAGGGCTTTGTGTCTCCTGGACTTCCATGGGCTTGGAGAAGACATGGTGGTGGGCCAGGGAGATTGAAGTGAAAGCAGGGGTCCCAGCCTCAGGTTGGAAGTGGCCATGGCTCCAGAGGCAGGTCAGTGCCAAGGCACATGCCACTTCCCCATCAGGGCCGGCTGGGGGTGTGTGCCAGAACTGCAGGGGTGGGGCTAATGGGGTCCAGCTCTGCCTGGCCCGCCCTGCCCCCACTCAGACCCGTGGGCTGGCCAGTTGCATAAGCAGCCCTGTGGGGGATGAGTCTGCAGCTGGGCCCCTGTGGCCTGGCCCTGCCCCTCCAGCATCACGAGCCTCCACTGGGCTGTCCTTGGCCCCTGGGAGGAGGCCAAGCCCATAAGTAGGGGTCTCTGCAGTGCCCTCTGTTCACTTCTCCTGCCTGCTCCACTCTGCCCACACCACTGGCTCTGGGCCCCAGCACCTGCTCAGCGTCCAGGAGAATGGCTGTGCGGTGCCTTCTGTGGATGGGGCTGGTCCTGCTGGGGGCCTTGGGGGTCCTGCAGACCCCAGCCCAGGCCCAGCTCTCTGTGCAGCCCAACTTCCAACAGGACAAGGTGAGGGCTGCGCTGCCTGATCCCTGCAGGGGACGGGGCAGTCCCTGGGGTGATTGTCTCCCTGCAAAGGGGTGCTGAGTGGGGCTGAAGGGGGAGCAGGGCTGGGCACCTGACCCAGGGTGACTGTGAGAGGCCCTCCCCAGGGCCACCGCACTTCACCAACCCCAATAGAGTAGAGCCCCACGTCCCCTGATGGGCAGGAAAACACCTGTCTGCATGCGAACACACAGGTGTACAGACACGCGGGTCACACGTGTGCACGTGCAAACGCGATGCAAACACTTCATTCCTGTGAGCACACGACGCCCAGAGACAACCACAGGGCGTTCCCAAACCCCGGGGCTCAGGACGCAGGCACACGGGGAGGGCGGCAGAACCTCAGAGACAGACGCACGCGGGTTCCCAGACACGCGCAGATGCGCGCGGGTACACACTCCACAGACAGAGCCGGCAGATGCGCGCTCAGGCCGGGAGCTGCACGGGAACGCGCCGACGGACAGGTCCTCTGGCTTGAGCATCCAGCAGCGCCCGGCCACGCGCATCTGGCCACCCGCGCCGGGCCGTGGGGAGCCAAAGACCGGCACCGACCCTCTCCGGGAATGCGCCGGGCACCCCCTGCTGCCTGCTGCATCCGTGGGCCAGGGCATCGCCCCCCAGGGGACTGGGGGCCGTGGGAGGGGCTGGGAGGCGGGGCCGGACCCCTCGGGAAGGGGGCCCGCCTGGGGGCGTGGCTATCGTCTGTGGGCGTGGCTTGCACTGGGGGCAGGCTGTGGGGCGGGGCTGGCCTCGGGGCGGGGCCAGGAGCTGGGAGGGGGACACACGTCAGGAGGGGTGCCCACCCCGCCGGCCCAGGTGGGTCTCGGCTGACCTGGTGAGCGCTGTTGGCCCGCAGTTCCTGGGGCGTTGGTTCAGCGCGGGCCTCGCCTCCAACTCGACCTGGTTCCGGGAGAAGAAGGCGTTGCTGTCCATGTGCAAATCGGTGGTGGCCCCCACCGCAGACGGCGGCCTCAACTTCACCACCACCTTCGTCAGGTGGGACGGTGGGGGCGGGCTTCTGGGCCCCAGAGGACCCTTCTCTGCTTTCACGGCCTGGTGACACCCCCGGGCCTGACCCCTGACCCGAGGGTGACCTACCCGCAGGAACAACCAGTGTGAGACCAGGACCATGGTGCTTCTGCCGGCCGGGCCTCCAGGCCGCTACAGCTACCGGAACCCCCGTGAGTGGGACCCTCGACAGTCCCCCCCCGCCCACCCGAGGGTCTTGTCTGAGAGCGGCACTCGTTGGCGGGGTTGGGAGAGCCCCCCTCCAGCGTGGTAGGAGAATAGGAGGGTTCACCACCTAAGTCCGAGAGGAAGAGGCTGGGTGGGGTCTGCCCCAGCTCGTGGGGCTGGGTCTGCCCACGCTCACGTGGGCGGGGTCAGCTCCCTCAGGTGGGCGGTATCTTCCCACACTCAGGTGGGTGGTTGGGTTCCCCCCTTCAGGTGGGTGGGAACAGAGCGGCTCTTTCCCCACCAGACTTGAATCCTCTTTGGAGCTCACATCCTGCCAGACCCCTTCCTCCCCTAGCCCTCTCCTGGGCACAGGAATGCAGCCCCCAAAGCCACCCCACACACATATTCACACGGTTCCCCCCAGCGACGGCCCGGACGTGGGACCTTCTCATGCCACCTCCACCCAGCAGGATGGCCTCCCAGCTGGGAAACCTTTCCCCTTCTGGGTCCTGGCCAAAAGTTTTAGGGCTGCACCAGAAACCCCTCACTTTTCTGAGCTTGCATGCTTCATGCCCAACCGGGCCTTTCGCCTGGGGACACTGGACACCACAGAGTTCCTGGGGCCGGGGGGGGGGCGGGGGGGGTGCAGGCCGGAAGCGCTGGGCTGGGCTCCTGGCCCAATGTGGAGGGAGACTGGGGGCAGGCATCCTGGGTTCCCTCCCACCCCTAGCCCACCCCTTCCTCAAAGTGGAGGCAGCACAGGGCAGGCTGGGGGCTTGGCGGCGACAAGGTCCCCCAACCAGGGCCGCCTCGTGGTTTCAGACTGGGGCAGTGTGCACGAAGTCTCAGTGGTGGAGACCGACTATGACCAGTATGCCCTGCTGTGCACCGCAGGCTCCAAGGGGCCTGGGCACGACTTCCGCATGGCCACCCTCTACAGTAGGTGCCCTGGACCCCAGTGGGCCTCCCCGGGGGTGGCAGAGGACCAAAGAGGGCTCCTGAGGCAGGGGGGCAGGAGCAGAGCGCTCCAGCCCCCTGAGGCCGGCTCCTGCTCCTCCCACCACTCCAGGCCGAACCCAGAACCCCAGGGCCGAGTTTAAGAAGAAATTTGTTACCTTTGCCAAGGCCCAGGGCTTCACAGAGGACACCATTGTCTTCCTTCCCCAAACCGGTGAGGGGCCCCTAATCCCATGGGTTGGGGATTAAGTTCAGATTAGAGGCCAGTGGACAGATCATCTCCTGACAGAGCAGCATGGGGGAGTGGAGGGGCGGGAATCAGCCAGCCCGCCAGAAGGCTGACCTGCCCAAGGCAATGGGAGGAGATCAGTGTCCCTCACCTCCTGGCCTGCAGCCTGGAGGGCACAGGAAGGCACTCCTTCTCCACGAACTCTCCCTCCACGGATTTACCAAGCACCCATTGTATGGAGACCTCCAAATGTGTTGAACCTCAAGCCACTCCTAGGATACAGGGAGCCCCCAGCCTGGGGGAAGGCAGGCACTAAAATGGGAAACAGCCCATCAATGTGACAGCCTCCTCCTTGTCCTCCGTTCCGAACTCAGGCCGTCTCATTCCTGGGGGGCACTAAGGGGGCACAAGGCACCCCTGCACTGTGATCTGGTGTGGCCTGGCTCTTGGCCCAGGTGGAGAAAGGCCACCCCACTTTGTTCTAAGGAGCAGGGGCTGGGGGGAGGGGTGGGAGGGCACCTGCACTGAGGTGTGATGGAGGTCATTGAGCTTGGGGGCTCAGCCAGGACCAGCTGTGGGACAGGAGGAGGCTGGGGAAAGGAGCTTCTCAGGTTAGGGAGGAGCTGGGGCCCGATGGGGGCTTATGGCCCAGGCTTGGGGCGCGTACCTCAGCCGCCTGGTGTGGCCCAGGCTTGGGTTGCTGACCTTGGCCACCTGGCTTCTTTCTCGGCAGATAAGTGCATGGAAGAGCCCAAATAGGTGAGTGAGAGCTGGCTGCACCCCAGCAATAGTTCTTTATTCATTCATTCACCTGGGGACACACACACACACTCTTGTGCATGAGACCACTCAGTTTTACCCGTCCCAGAGGGGTTACAAAGCTCGCCTGGAACGCTTGGTGCAGACCAAGAACCCAGCTTGGAGTCAGAGAATCTGTCCCTGAACACATGAGAACAGGGCCCACGTTTCAGAGGCTTCTACAGGAGCAGGAGGGTGTTGGGGGGGCTGGGGCAAGGGTGCAGTCAGACAGGGTCCCAGGGGGTGGGCTCCCTCTGCTCTGGCCCCTGGTGGAGGAGGAGCTGGAGGCAGGATGGGAGGTCCAGCTGCCAGGAACCAGGTGGGGGTGGGGAAGATGGAGGAAGGCTGGATCTAGAGGGACACCCTCCCTTGTGGAGCCTGGAGCCCCCAGGGAGGCCCAAGCCAGAAGTGGAGCTAAGGACCACCATCCCGAGGGGCAGGAAGGGGGCAGAGTGCTTCCTGCCCCATCAGACTGGTCCTGCTCTCCCCACCAGGTCACCCCAGCCCTCAAGATTCTCTCCTGCCTGCTCCACTTCAAGACCCCCTGAGACCCCAGCTCCCCACCGTGCCCCCCCAGCTGCCACCTCCTGGGCTCTTTGTTCTAGCTCTGAGAAATAAATGCAGAAGCAAGCAGCCAGCCTGGCGTCTGTCTGTCTGTCTTGGCAGCTTCCTGGACCTCTGTCCCTTTCCCTAAGCTCTCAGCCCAAGGGAGGCTGGCTTGTACTGGATATCACCACTTGGGGGTGGGCAGAGACCTCCAGTGTTTGCTCCTGGTGAGGAAGGGGTCTGCCGGGGTCAGCGGTCAGGATAGCTAAGGAAGAAGTGCCCCTCACGGTCCCCGCCTGCCCCACACAGGGCTGTGCCCTCACCACCGTCCTCCACTCCAGTCTTACCCCTCAAGCTGCCAGCTATAGCCATTCGTGCATGGGGCGGCCCCTGGCCCAGGTAGGGGTCGGTCCCACCCTAGCCCAGCACTCGGCCCAGCACTTGGAGCTCTGATCCTTAGGCAGGGGCCCCACCTGCCCCATCACCTCTCTGGCCAAGAGAGGCTGAGAGTCCAGGAGAGCTTTGGGTCTATGGGTTTTCCAACGTTGGGGTTAGCACACTGAGATTGGGTGGAGATCAGGAGATAAAGAGGGAGATGGCTGGAGAGTCCGTGCCCCCCACAGTGCAGGCTAGGACAGGCCACCCCTACACCCCCTCTGGCCACCTGCACACCCCCAGACCTCTTGGACCACAGGAACACACAGCTCTGCCCACTCACCAGAGCTCAGGCACCAACTCGGCCATGGTGCCCCTGGGTGGTCGCCCTCCCGGCCCAGCCCTCCTCCTGGCCTCCGCCATCCCCAGCTTCCTGGCCACAGAGGCTATTCTCAGGCCCCTGTCCTGGGCCCTCCTGGCCCACAATGTACAGGACCCACCGAAGTCTGTCTTCTGGGCTGCTACTTGGGCAGACCTTGGCCAGGGCCTGCAGAGCCACAAAGGTGAGGCCAGGGGTGAGGGTGAGCAGGGCGAGCTTCCTGGAGAAAGGGGCATGGGGACTGTGACAGTGGTGGGGCTTCTGCTTCTTGGAGGCCTGGGGGCTGACATCCTGGAGGGGAGGGCTGCCCAGGGCAGGGTCAATGGGCTTTCGGCCAAGGCCCTGGTCCAGAGGTTGGCAGAGGCATGCAGCTGGCTCCCAGGAGGAAATCCTGGGAGTGGGCGGGTTTGAGTAGAGGCCAGCAGTGCCAGTGCGCTGCAGGGTGCAAACCGATCGGGGGCCTATCTGAGTGGGCTCAGGACAGCCAGCCAGCGCCCCAGGGCACCTCCAGGGCATAAATTCCACAGGCAGGGCAGGCCGCCCCAGCTTTCCTGCCCATCTGCCCTGCTGCCCATCTGCCCGTGCCATTGTCACGCCATCGTCCACCATGCTGCAGGCTGTGCTGACTGCAGCCCTCCTCAGCCTGCTCTGGACAACCCCAGGCTGTGCCCAGGCCCCTGTTCAGGCCAACTTCGATGCCAGCCAGGTGTGCCCAGGCCATCCACTCCTCCCTTACCACTTCTTCAGCTGTGTTTACCCCGTCCTGTCTCTGCACCCAGGGCTGGCTCAGGGCTGGGGCACAGGGGAAAAGCCTCACGCCCTTGCCCTGTGGAACTGGGGGCAGGGATGGTCGTGGGGCCTCAGCCCAGCCACTAGGCTATGTCCAACCCCAATCCCCAGGGCTTCTAGTCGAGACGAGTTGCAGCTACCCCCCAGCTCTGGGTCAGGGATGACAGGACCTCAGAGGCCAGTGTTCTGGGCCTGGCTGAGAAGCAGCCAGGTCAGGGTGGAACGAGGACCCGGTGCCAGTGGTAGAGGGTTGCTTCCCAGCTCTCCCCTGCCTCCACCCTGTAGTTCCAGGGCACCTGGTATGTGGTCGGGGTGGCCTCGGATGACCAGGGCTTCCTGGAGTCCAAGGACAGCATGAAGATGCTTGTGGTCTCCGTGACCCCCGTGGACAACGGTGACCTTGCTGTCAAGTATGGGTACCCCATGTAAGTGCCCCCAGGAGCCCCATCCCAGGCCTCAGACAAGGGCCAATGTGAAGCCAGGGGTGGTCCAGGGGTGAGGTCAGATGTGACCCAGTTGCACTGGGGCCAGACCCACAGGCTTGTAATAGGCCTGATGGTGTCCACTTCTTCCCGGGCATGCAGTGGCCAGATGCGGGGACAGCTCGCCTCTCCCCAGAGTGACCAGGTCCCTGGTGGGCGCCTCCACCTGAAGCCTCGGTGTTAAGGAAACTGTCTGTGTGTCTGTGTCTGCCTGTCTGTGTGTGTCTGCCTGTGTGTGTGTCCACCTGTCTCTGTGTGGGTCTGCCTGTGTCCATGTGTGTCAGTGTCTCTGTGTGTGTCTGTGTTTGTCTGCCTGTGTGTGTCTACCTGTCTGTGTGTCTGCATGTGTCAGTGCCTGTGTGTCTGTGTGTATGTGTGCATATGTCTGTGTCTGTGTGCCTATGTTTGTCTGCCTGTCTCTGCCTGTGTGTCTGCTTGTCTGTGTCTGCCTGTCTACCTGACTCTGGGAGTCTGGGTGTGTATCTGGAGGGGAGACCAGGAGACCCTGTGCCCCCCACCCCCTCATGCCCTGAACAAGTACTCATCCCCAACTCCAGTGTGAGCTCTTCACCTGTAAGGTAATGACAAAGCACCTGTGTCCTGGAAGAACTGCTGGGAGGGTGAACAAAGGGACCCTGGGCACCCTCAGCATGGGCCCTGAGTATGGGCCATGTGCATCGTGGTCACCCAGTGTCCTAGGACTGGCCAGGGCTGGGGCTGTCTGAGAGAGCAGAGCAGGGCCTGGTGTGGGGAAGGCGCTGCTGGTCAGGGGTTTGGCTGGCTCCTCTACAGGCGCGATGGCGGATGCCAGAAGGTGGATATGACCTTCACCAAGAGGTCCATGGACGGGGAGTTCAGCAACACAGGTGAGGGGGCCAGGAGGGCAGGTGTGGGCCACAAGGGGATGGGGCAGGGGCTGTTCAGGCTGCTGCAGGCCCAGCACCCTGGGCGAGGGCACTGGGCTCAGTCAACTCTCACCCCTAGCCATGGCCCAGACCGACATCAGGGTGGCATACACCGACTACAACCACTTTGCGGTGATGTTCTTCAAGACGGAGAAGGCGGGTGTGCAGAGTGTGTGGCTGCAGCTCTATGGTGGGTGCCCTGCGTCCCTTCCATGGTCCCCAGGCGCAGCCTCTCCTTCTCCTTCGGAGCCCAGGTCTGCTCTGACGCTTGTTTATGTGCGTGGTCCAGCACATTCCAGAATCACTGTCTCCCAGGTGTCTCCTTGAGACTTTGGTGTCTGAGGCCCTGGGATCTGGGAGCCCTCCCCATCCAGTCCTCCTGCCCCCGCTCCTGCCCTCACTACCCCACCCCCCGCCCACAGCCCGGGCCCCTGAGCTGTTTCCTGAAGGTGCCCAGAAGATGCAGCAGTTGGCACCACAAGTGGGCCTGAACCCCAGCCAGGGCGCCCTGCTGCCCAAGTCAGGTGAGTGCTACACCCACCCCTGCTAAGGGATTGCTGAAACCTGGAGACTCCATCCCAGACTGCAAGGGCAGGTTCGAGGTACCAGGTAGAGGAAGCCCAGCCCAGAGACCCTTGGAAGGGTTGGGAGGTTGGGGGTCTGGACACTCGAGGGAGGATGGGGCCTCTGCCCTCGGAAGGGGACAGGTGATTCCTCAGCCTTTATCTCTCTCTCTCAGACCAGTGTGCCAGCGCCTTCCCCCAGGTGAGTGGGGGGGTGGGGATCCACAGCCCTGCTGCCTGGTGGAGTCCCCTCCCTCTCTGCCTCCTCTTCCTTGGGGCTCCGACTTGGGGACAGGAGGTGGGGCAGTCCATCTCATGAAGTCAGGAGGACCAGAGCCTGGGGGCAGCTGGTGGCAGTGGGGGAGGGGCCGCGGGGGACCCAGAAGGGGCACCCGGCGGTGGAGGACCCTACCTGAGCAGCCCTCGACCTCCCCCTTGCTTCGCAGTGAGGGATCCTGCCCCGAAGTGCAGAGGTCAGCGGGGGACCCAGCCCTGGCCCAGATGCTTAGGGTGCGGATTCCCCAACCAGCGCCTTTTTCTCTCCACACCCCTGCCCCCAGCACAATAAACGGTATCCGAAAGTCTGCAAAAGTGTGCGTTTCTGGGGTGCGGGGACAAGGGCCAGGGCCAGGAGCGGGGCGACTGAGGGAGGGGCTGAGGCCGGTTGGCCGTCCCGCCCCAGAGTCCGCCTGACCCTGCTGCGACCGACCATGGGCGGCGAAGGGCCTTCTGCCACCGCAGACCGGAGCGCTGGGCGGGGCGCCGGCCTCGTTCGGCTGCCCGATTTGTCCCTAGAGCCGGAGGGCGCTCAGGATCTGAACCATGTGGACCCGGGACAAGAGGGGCGTGGGCCTGCGGGGCCCTTCCCAAACCCAGGTGGAGGGGGTGATGGGCCCTTCATCCCCAGGCGCCCCGCCCCAATGCAGCCCCTGCACGGGGTAGGGGTCCGGGCTCCTGATACCCTGGCAACCCTTTCGTGTCTGGTGGTACACAAGGTATCCCACCTACCTTTTATGCATCTGGAGTTCTTTGGGAGTGTACTTTTCCTGCTCAGAGTATTTTCTTGTCTCCAGTGGGGATTTTTGTAATGGTGAAAGATGAAATGGCTGAAGCAAAATAGCTGGGGTATCAGGCAAAACCAGAGGTGCCCCATGTACCCAAACGGAAGGCGCCCTGCAATAAAGCCTGCTTCCGAAGACTGGTCGGCCAGAGGGCTCCCACAAATCATGTATTTTCACATAATATTACTCAAAATCTGTATTACCAACCCAAAATGTAAACACACTCAATGACTCAGCGTGAATTCCACTACTGAAAACTTGTGGTGCCAGCAAAGAATTGAAAGCAGAAGAGAGTTGGGTCTTGAAAGGGTTAAAGACACGCCCTAAAGAAGTTCAAGAGCTAAAATATCATAATGTCTGTAATAAAATATTTCCTTAAAAAGTAATGCCTGCCCACGGCCCTCTAGTAGATTCCGACCCGTAGTGACCCTATAGGACAGAACAGAACTGCCCCATAGGGTTTCCAAGGAGCACCTGGTGGATTCGAACTGATGACCCTTTGGTAGCAGCTGTAGCTCTTAACCACTACACCACCAAGGTTTCCCAAAAAGTAATAGATGACATAAATACGTCAGAATGATGAGAATTGCTCCATCTGGGTGCTGGGTGCTCATTACACTATTGTTTCTGCTTTTCTGTTAGAAAATGCTCATTAAATTGAAACCCACAGCCTGTCCTCCCTTGTTTGCCTTGATGTGGGCCTCTGGACTGGAGGTGGGGTCAAGCAATAAGGAGCCTCTCTCCTCCCTTAACCTGACCCGGGTCACACCCTCCTCCCTACCCTTGCACAGGCCTGGAAGTGAACATGGGGTGAATGAGAACCTGCGGGGAGGGCACGGAGCCAGCACACCTCCATGTGACCGACGTGTCCTGGGAAAACTGATCACCTTCTGGCCCTTGTTCCCCACCCTTGGGCTGGATACCTCCTCCCCATCTTAGAGGAGGCTGGGCTCAGAGAATGTGTCATGGGCTCCCATGTGGACCAAAGGGGCGAAGGGGTGGCCAAAGGGGCGGCTAGTGCCCTCAGCGGTAACAGCGAGGATTTAAAGCAAAGAGGTGGAAGAAGGCTGGTGCTCCTCAGCCCCTCTGGGCTCTGATCTCCCTGCCCTGTACCCCCTTGGAAGGGGCCGGAATTTGGGAGATGGACGTTGCCTTTGGTGATCAGTAACCTGGGATTTCCCTGGGGGGGGGGGCTCCTTTCTGGGGGAGGGGCAGCCCCAGGAGGTCATCAGGCCTCCACATACTTCAGCCTCAACAAGTGTTGTCTGGTACTGCCCTGCTCCCGCCACATGGGGACAGCCCAGACCCAGTTCACCCAGAAGCCCGTGGGATCCATTTACAGTCCAAGACAGAGCATGCCCTCTTCCTCTGCCCTGAACCCCATGCGGGACTCCATGTCACTGGGAGTAAAGGCCAAAGTCATCACGGCAGCCGACACACCCCTTCCTGATGGGTCCTCCCCTCACCCCACCTCCCACTCATCCCCTTGCTCACTGGTCCAGACCATATCTACCTCAGGGCCTTTGCCTCCCGAGCTGTGAGACACTAAAAGTCTGTTCTTTCAAGCCCCGTCTATGTGGTGCTTTGTTATGGCAGCTGGTGCAGCTCAGCCTCCATCATGGGCCTACAGCTTGGCTCCACCCCAGGTTGGTGTAGTGGCAGAGAGAAAAGAGAGAAGGTGCTCCACCTATGGGTGTTGACACGTCATTGACCAAAGCAAATCTTATGGCCTGAAGTCAGTAGGGTGGAAGGTAACACCCCTCCCCAAGGGGTCACGAATACTTGTGAGCAGCAACAGTGCCCTCCAGCCCACCCTAGACACAGTCCCCAAGTCCCCCCTACCCCTAGGGGTCACTGCTCAGGCCTCACTCTCCTTCAGAACGCCTTCTCCCTTTCACCTGGGGACCCCCAGCCCCCCAGCTGTCCTCTTCCCTCCCTGGCTACTCCTTCTTGGTATCCTTTGGTCACCACCCACAGCCTCCCATTGGGGGCCTGGTGCTCTCCCTCACACACCCACTGCTGCCCAGGCTGCTCGAAGAGGTCTAGACACTGCCTTCCGCATTGCGTGGCCCCAACCACATCGCATTAATACATCCCCATAAACCCTCTGGCACAGTGGTTAAGCACTACATCTGCTAGCCAAGAGGTCGGCAGTTCGAATCCAACAGCTGCTCCTTGAAAACCCTATGGGGCAGTTCTACGCCGTCCTATAGGGTTGCTTTGAGTCAGAGCTGACTTTACCCGTCCTATAGGGTTGCTTTGAGTCAGAGCTGACTCTACCGCAACGAGTTTGGTTTTTCAGGTTTTATAAACCCTTTGCCTTCCAGTCGATCCTAACCCCTAGTTACCCTGTACGACAGAGTAGAACCACCCTGCAGGTTTACAAGGCTGTAATCTTTGTGGGAGCAGACTGTCACATCTTTCTCCTGGGATGTGGCTGGTGGCTTTGAACCACTGATCTTTTGGTTAGCAGCCAAGCACTTTAACCTCTGCACCACCAGGGCTCCTTTTACATATCCCCACATCCCACATTAATGGAGCTGCTCACTGAGCAGGGAAGACCTGAGCCACTGCAGGCTGCCTGATAGGTCATTCCTGTAAACGTATTTTTAATTTAGATTTTACAGTTTTTTTTATGTTTTGGACCCAATTTTTGTCTCAGCTCTCATATTAGTTCCTGTGACTGCTGTAACAAATCACCCCAAATGGGCGGCTTACAACAACACAAGCCCATCATCTCACAGTTCTGGAGACCAGAAGTCTGAAGTCAGTGTCACTGGGCCAACATCGCCGTGTTGCAAAATCTAGAGGTTCTGAGGAGAACACTTGCTGGCCTCTTCCAGTGTTTGGGGCTGCTGGCACTCCCTGGCTTATGGCAGCATCCCTCCAATCTCTGCCCCCGTGGTCACCTGCATCCCTCCAGTCTCTGCCCCCGTGGTCACCTGCATCCCTCCAGTCTCTGCTCCCGTGGTCACCTGCATCCCTCCAATCTGTGCCCCTGTGGTCACCTGCATCCCTCCAGTCTCTGTCCCCGTGGTCACATGGCCTCTGTGTAGACTTCCCCTCTAACCTCCTCTTAGAAGGATACATGTGATTGCATTCAGGGCCCACTGGGTAACCCAGGGTCATCTCCCCATCTCAAGATGCTTAACTGAAATCACATTTTTCCATATAAAGTTACATTCACGGGTTCCAGGAATTAGGACCTAGGTATCTTTGAGGGCCATTATTTTAGCCAACCACAATTTCAAAGGCATCGATTTGTGACGACTTTGAATTATGGTATTGGTGAAGAATACTGGCTCTACCACGGACTGCCGAAAGAACGAACGAATCTGTCTTGGAAGAAGTACAGCCAGAATGCTCCTTAGGAATGAGGATGGCAAGATTTCTTCTTGTGTATTTTGGACATGTTATCAGAAAGGACCAATCCCGGGAGAAGGACATCATGCTTGGTAAATAGGAGTGTCAGTGAAAAAGAGGAAGACCCTCCACGAGATGGACTGGCACAGTAGCCGCAACAACGGGCTCCAGCGCGGCAACGAGTGTCAGCACGGTGCGGGACAGGCAGCGCTTCGCTCGCTCGGGCACAGGCTCCCCGCGCCGGACCTGGCTGGGAGGCACCGAACAGCAGCCACAGTCTCACTCCCTGGGCCTGGGCGCTGTGCCTCCAGAAGCTCCCGGGCCGGCGACGCCCCATTCGTCCTCCGGCCTAGCCCTCCCCTGCACCGGACCTCCGCGTGCACTTCGGGGCCCCCGCTCACCCCATCAGACTCCCAAAGGCATCGCACCGTTCAAGAGTCAAAAACGAGCTCCCCTCGTCCTCTCTAAACCCGCGCACCCCCACCAAGGGCATTCCCACTCTCCTAGACCGGGGGTCACCCCAGCCCCCCGGGCCGCTGTCCAGCCCCCACCGCACGGACGAGGCGCCGGGGAAACGCGGAACGAACGAATGAGGGCTGGAGGCTGTTTGCACCGGTTCCCATACACGTCTGTATTTTGACTTGTTGCAATAAGGCTTTAGGGATGAAGTGAGAAGTATCCGCGGAGGGGCGCGTAACCGGGCGCGGAGACCAGTCTGGAGCCGCGGGTGCCCGCGAGGGGCGAAGCGGCGGGGCGGGGGCCGGAGCGCGCGCGGGAAGGGAGGAGGCCCGAGGAGGCCCGAGGAGGCCCGAGGAGGCCCGAGGAGGCCCGAGGAGGCCCGAGGAGGCCCGAGGAGGCCCGAGGAGGCCCGAGGAGGCCCGAGGAGGCCCGAGGAGGCCCGAGGAGGCCCGAGGAGGCCCGAGGAGGCCCGAGGAGGCCCGAGGAGGCCCGAGGAGGCCCGAGGAGGCCCGAGGAGGCCCGAGGAGGCCCGAGGAGGCCCGAGGAGGCCCGAGGAGGCCCGAGGAGGCCCGAGGAGGCCCGAGGAGGCCCGAGGAGGCCCGGGGGTCGGAGCCCAGGACCGCCCCGCTTAGGCCCCGCCCCGCTTAGACCCCGCCCCGCAGATCCCGCCCCGTCTAAGTCCCGCCCACCTGCAGATGACCACGCCCCGCCCCCTGAAGCCGCGCCCACGGAAGACTCCGCCCCGCCAGCCCTCTAAGCCCCGCCCCGCGCAAGCGCCCAAACCCCACGACCCGCCTGCGCTCCCTCCGACTCCAGAAGCCGTCCTCATTGCGCAGGCGCTAGATACTCGGCCCGCGCAGGCGCCCTAGCCCGGCGGACCGACCCGTCCCTCCCGAGGCCCCCAGCACCCCCATCGCGGTCCCTCCCCTGGCCGGGGGGTCATGGCTCCACCGCCCCTGTCGCCGCCGCTCTGCACGCTGCCGGCGGGCCCTGGGCCCCCCCGCTTCGTGTGCTACTGCGAGGGGGAGGGAGCCAGGGACGGGGATCGCGGCCCCTTCAACATCTAGTGAGTGGGGGGTCGCGGGAGGTCGGGGCCCGGGCAAACGGCGGCCCCGCCTGACAGCCCCTCCCGCCCTAGTGTGACAGACGCCGCGGAGCTCTGGAGCACCTGCTTCACGCCGGACCACCTGCCGGCCCTCGTGGGTAACGGTGGGGGCGCCGGGGACCGCAGCACCCTACTCCTGCCACCCGGACCAGGGGTGGGGTCCCAGCGGGGCTGGGTGCCTCGGGAGGGCCAGGGCATCTCCCTAGGGCTCTGTAGCTGCAGCCTTAACGCTGGTCTGGGGGCCCAGGAGGCTCCGACCTCCCTCCCAGGAAGATCGGGGTGTTCCCGGTGGGGCTGGGCCAAGCCAGGTCCGAGCACTCCTTCAGGCTCTGGAGTCCCCAGAAGGTTCTGGGGTCCCAGGCAGCTCTGGGTTCCGGCAGTTGGTGACAAGCCCCTGTGCCCTGCAGAAGGCTCGTTTTGGCCTGAGTGCAGCTGAGGACATCGCCCCCCGGTTCAGGTGAGCCCCGGAGCAGGGAGGGCGGCTGGGCAGGAGCTGGTGGGTCCCCCCCACCACTCAGCGATCTCCTTTTCCAGGGCAGCCTGTGAGCAGCAAGCTGTGACCCTGACCCTGCAGGAGGACCTCGCATCCCTGACTCTTTCCAGTGGGCCCTCGACCCTGACCTTCGACCTCTCAAAGGTGCCAGGCCCAGAGGCAGCCCCCAGGTTACAGGAGCTAACACTGGGCCTGGCAGAGCGTGTGTGCAGGCTGGAGCAGCGGCTGGCAGGTGGGGTGGGTGGTGGCGGTGGGGGGTGGGCCCTGCACTTCACTGGGGTCCCCTGCTCATGCCTCATTCCTGGTGCGGAGTGGGTACCCACTGGCTTTGTTCCTCAGCTGCGGAGAGGACAGCCAGCCCCAGGAAGAGCCCCCTACAGGCAGGGCTGCAGCTCTTTTTACCAGGTAAGGTACACACCCTTCAGTATTTGACCTGGGCTACAGCCACGTTCCTTCCTCTGGGACTCAGTTTCCCCAGAACAAGCCCACTCTGAGTCTTACGCTCGAGAGAGAGGATCTATTGATGTAGAGAGGGATTGTGGATGAGGGTACTGTGGGGATCAGGAGCCCCCCATCCTGTTTTCCCCCAGACCCTGATCCTCAGAGGGGTAGCCCTGGACCTGGGGTCAGGAGACGGTGTCCTGGAGAGTCCCTCATCAACCCTGGCTTCAAAAGGTACCTGCCCGCCACCACCCCTACCCCCTGTACCCAGGCCTAGCCTGGACCCGAGGTAGGCCCTGCAGGCCTCTTGCATAATGTCACACTGTCTCTGATTCCCAGTAAGAAACCGGCCAGTGGTGTGGACTTTGATGACACCTGAAGGTACAGCAAAAAGTGTAACCCAACCAGAAATCCACCTGGAGAGGAGGGGCAGTCCTCTGGAGACCCGCCCACCCCACGGCTGCCCTTCTGCTGCCCGCCCACGAGGCTGCCCCTCCAGCCCCTTCCCCACCAAATAAACGGAGCCCTGGTGACACAGCGGTTAAGAGCTCAGCTGCTAACCAAAATGTCGGCAGTTGGAATCGGCCAGCTCCTCCTTGGAAGCTCAATGAAGCAGCTCTACACTGCGCTTAGGGTTACTATGGGTCAGAAACTGCAACAGTTGTTTTGTTTCCAGCCCTCCGGCAGAGGTGCGGGGCCAGACTTGCTCCTGGGGGCTGCCTTGGGATCGGGGCCACCGGAAGTAAGCAGATTGCATCTTGGCTCAAACCTGCGGCTCCTGGGCACTCTCGGGAGGAGGCTCCTGGTCGCTGGGTCTGCCGGAGCCCCGGCTCTTGCATACCCGCCCAGCCCTCCCTGCCTGTGAAGCTGGTGCAGGGCAGGCCCAGAGCTACCCAAGAGGTCGACGCTATTCCCACCCCAACCCGGCACACATCCCGCCCTGCACACGTCACTCTGACAGACCCCACCCAGATGGCCACACACCATGCACGGATGCGCTGTAGGGCCTGGGCAGTAACCCGTTGGAGCTGCCCCCACCAGGAGTCCGAGAAGGGCTGCGGCCACCTGCTGGGGCGGGATTGAGGAATGTGGGCCAGCCCCGCCCCCCTGGCCCCAAGCCCCAAGCCCCGGGGTGCCAAGGGCTGGGCCCTGGCTCCCCACCCTCCTCGGCCATCCTGCCGCCCCGCCCTGGCCTGACTGGTTTGGGAACCCAATCCTGTCCCCGCAATCCCTGTCGCAGGCCCCAGATGGCTGCAGGAGGCTCTGAGCCCCTGGGTTTGCTGTGTGTGTGGGGGAAGGGCTGTGTCCCTCTCCCCGCACCTGCTCGTTCTCCTGTCCCTGTCATTCTGGGCGGGTCATCTGGTGCTGAGCTTCCCAAGGTGGGGCTTAGGGGTGGCAGTGATCGTGGGGTCTGGGCCCTCGGACGTGAGATCACGCGCACTCAGGCCCAAGTGCCTCGATAGGGCTCCGGACGAGTGGGCATGGGGGCGGCAGGCGGGGAGCTCGGTCCGTAGGGAGACGTGAGCGGCTAGCGGGGGCGCACGGCTGGTCGGTAGGCCGCCAGGATCTCGGCGCTGTGTGGACATGTGTACTTGAACTCCTTTTCTTGCAGCGCGCTGTCCAGGTAGCGGCGGACGCCTCGCAGCTCGCCTGGGATGGGCGCCTGACGGAAGTGCGCGCACACCGTCTGGGGGGGGAGGCGGGTCAGGCCCTCGCGCGCCCGCGCCCCGCCGGCCGCGCCCCGCGCCCCGCGCCCCGCCGCCCGCGCCCGTGCTCACGTCCACGATGTGCAGCTTGGGCAGCAGCCCGCAGTCAGCCAGAGTGAGCTGGTCACCGTCGAGGAAGCGGCGGCGCGATTCACGCAGCTGAGGCTCGCGCTCCAGTTCGTGCTCTCGGGGCGCGCGCAGGTAGCGGTCCAGCCGGACCAGGGCGCGCAGCAGTTGCTGGTACAAGGCTGGGGGATGGGGGCAGTAAGGATCCGGTCCCGGAGCGCCCTCCCGGCCAGCCTGCTCCCGCCCCACTCACCGTCGTCCTGCGCGGGCACTGGGTTCTTGATGAACGCCGAGAACTTGTGGAAAACGTCGTTGCCTGCTGTACTGGACTCTCGGTAGCGGGGCGCCAAACTGGGGAAACTGCGGGCGGGGTGGGTGGGGACGCTCCATCAGGCCCGGTCAGCACTCCCTTGCCCGCATCCCGCCAGCTTCGTCCTGGGTCGTCCTTTCCGGAGCCCATCGCCCCCTCCCCGCCCGGGGCCCTCACTCGGGCGGCCCCAGCGTCTCCTCCAGAAACTCCTCGATCTGCAGCGTGTCTGTCTTGGCGTCGCCGTCGTAGAGCAGGATGGGCAGCTGCGAGCCGGGGGCGAAGTCCTTCAGCACGTCTGGGGACCTGCAGTACAGGAGGAAGGAGGGCCTGGCCGAGCGGCGCGGAGGCCCGGGAAGGGTCGCAGGGCGGGGATGGGCTCACCTTCTTACATCCACGGTGGTGAGCGTGAAGGGCACGCCCTTGAGGAGCAGAATCATGAAGAGCCGCTGGCAGGAAGGGCAGTGCCCCACGCTCTCGCCATCCTCACTCGCCTGGGTGGGTGGAGCAGGGGGTTAGGGCAGGGAGCAGCCCCAGGAATCCACCACCAGGCGGGCTGGGAGCAGCGCCAGGGCTGGCTGGTTGGACAGGGCCGCTCCAAGAGGGCACTTGAGTTGGAGAGGGTGCAGAGCTGCTAGGGTGGGGTGGGACCTCCGGCCCCTCAAACCTTATCTTCAGAGCCTGAACAGAGGCCAGGCCCCCTGCTCCAGGCCCGTCAGCTGGTGACAGGGTGGGGTGGGCTGGGAGCTGTTCTCTCAGTGATTCACGCCTCTGAGCTGGGCATCTCCGCTGGCACCATGCTGATTCCCCGCACCCCCAAGGTGGGGAGGGGTGGAGTCCGGCCACATTCCACCCCTCTACACACAGACAGACCCCAAGAATGCGCACTGACCTGAGGCCAAAGAGCTGCTTGGCCCAGCCCTTCCTCACTTCCGCACACTGACCCCAAGCTCCAGGGCCTCAGCCTGGTTGACTTCCCCACCAGGGCTTCCCCCCACCCCTGCCCCAAGTGATGGGCTGGGCCCAGAACCAGACTGGGAGTGAAGAAACTCCCCCACTTTGGGGGTGACTTACTGGGGGCCTTCTTCCCCAAGCAGCCCTTACTTTACTCAGCCTGCTGACAGCTGCCTGAGTCCCCAAGCCCACCAGAACGGCAGGGGCTCAGCCACTATCTGGGAGACCCCCTCAGCCCACACCAGAGAGCTCAGCCCAGAAGAGCCACTCAGCCTCCTCCCCCGAGGCCCTGTCCCCCAGCCCAGCCCTCTTGGCACCTTCACAAACAGCTGGAGCTTGGCGGTCTCAGCCATGGCAGGCGCAGAGGCTCTGAGCACAGACAGGGCGCCAGGCAGGGGCCTGTGCTCTTTAAGGCTCCCTGGCTGCCCCGCCCTCCCTGGCCCAGGGGCCGCCCCACCAGGTACTTAGTCGGGAGGTGAGGCTGCCCAGGTTCAGAGCCAGCTGTGCAGGACTGTACGTGCAGAAGGCTGAGCTCCAGGGTGTGACTGCAGGTGGAAACTGGGTGTTTGGGGCTAGCCCGAGATTGAGACTGAGGCAGCTGGTACAGGCTGAGGGCCCAGGACTGTGGGTCTGATTCAGGGCAGACAGTCGGATGGGTTCAAGAACAGTGGACTGAGTGAGAGGCAGGGGGGTGGAGTGCCACTAGCTGGGGGGTGGTGGGCACAGCTCTGGATCAGGCACCCCCACCACAGACCCCAGCCCAAGATCTGCACTCAGGGCCCTCTGCAGGGAGCACCTGCTGTTGATCAGGGCCTGGGCCCAGAGAGCTAGGGTGTCTGCTTGTTGGGAGAGAGGGGAGGAACATCCTAGCCGTGGCCTGAGTTTCCCCATCTCTAGGATCTGCATTAGGAGTGATGAGCCCTCTTGGGAGGGACCCGCTACCCAACGCACAGCTGGCCCTGCTGGGTCAGGCGGTGTCACAGACAAGCCTGCACTCCTGCTCAGGGCAGCACCCCACATTCCAGCCAGCCAGTCTGGGAGATGAGCTTGGCTTTCCAGACCGTGGTGGAGGCGCCTCCACCCTGCACTACTGCTCTCCCACGCAGGCCCAGCGCTGGCTTTTCTTTCTCCTCGAACCTTATAAAAAGAAGTGTGGGGAGGGAAGTTAGATCCCCAGCCTGCTGGAGCCCACAACCTGGGTGCACCCCGTTCCCGTCTCCCCCCGCCCCCGGGCGCCTAGTGGAAGGGGAGCAGCCCCAGGGGACCCCGGAGGGGCGACCTCCTCCAGGCAGGGCGCCCAAGGAGGCTCGGCTGCCACCCGGTGGCCGCAAACTGCATTGCCCGGAGCCTGCGCGCCCGGCTCACCTGGCGCGCGTAGAGTGGTGCTGGCCGGACAGGGCGTTCCGGCGGCGCCGGTTCCCCACGCCCGCCCGTGCGCTCTGCCCGCTGCCCCCTCGCCAAGGGCCCTGGTCCACGCGGCTTGGGCTCCTGTCCCCGGCTCAAGGCTCCGCAGCCTTCCCGGGAGTCTGTGCCGTGCCCGAAATGCGCCGTCCTCTCCAGCACGCGGTCGGGGCTCAGGGGCACCGACGTGCGTGCGGGGGGCTCCAGTGGTCACATAGTCAGGTAGGAGCCTGAGTTTTCCCCTCCACCCCGCCTCTATGAAGCCCCTGTGAAGATCCGGTGCTCCACGCTTTCAGCCATGCCAATACTGTCGGCGCCACAGTCATAGCTCCTCTGGCTGGTTTCTGCTTCCCTCACAAACTGCCAACCCTGGGGAAGCAGCCGAAGGCCCTGCACACCTGTACCTGTTCACCACATGTCGTGTGTGTGTGTGTAAAATTTTATATGCACAATAATAAAACCATTGTGGTCGAGTGGTTTCCAACTTGTAGTGACCCTATAGGACAGAGCAGGACTGCTCCATAGGGTTTCCAAGGAGCAGCTGGTGGATTCCAACTGCTGACCTTTTGGTTAGCAGCCGAGCACTTAACTGCTGTGCCACCAGGGCTTCATAATAATACAGTATATAATGTATGTAGTGTATAACGTATATAGAGTCTAACATGTAGTGTGTAACATATGTAGTATGTAACATGTGATGTGTAACGTATGTAGTGTGTAACATATGTAGTGTGTAACATACACAGTGTATGTTGTTGTTAGGTGCCCTGCAGTCAGTTCCGACTCATAGCGACCCCATGTACAACAGAATGAAACACTGCCTGGTCCTGCACTGTCCTCACTACGCTTGAGCCCACTGTTGCAGCCACTGTCTCTGTGTATGTGTGTGTGTGTGTGTGTGTGTGTGTATTCTTTTTGACCCCAAAGGGAAACCCAGTACACTTTAAACAATAACCACCCCCAGCCCCTGGAAACCACGATTTTACTTCTTTCTGCGCATTTGCCTAGTCTAGGTATTTCATATAAATGGGATTATACAATGTTGTCCTTTTGTGTCTGACCTTGTCACTCAGTGTCGTGTTCTCAATGCTCACCTATGTTGGGGCATGACTCAGGACTTCATTTCTCTTTACGCTTGAGCATTCCACTGTATGCATAGACCACGTATTTTGATCAGCCCACCTGTTGCTGGACACTTGGGTTGTTTCCAGCTGTTGTGAATAGTGCCGCAGTGAACACTGGTGTACACAAAACTGTTCGAGTCCCTGTTTTCAATTCCTTTGGGTACATACCTAGGGGTGGGATTGCTGAGTCATGCGGTGATTCTATGTTTAGCTTTTTGAGGAACCACCAGACTGTAGGGGGTGTCATTTTAAGATGGGGATTAGGTCCAGTTTAGGGCCCTGGCTCTGTGCTCCGGCAGCGGGTAGTCAGAGGGAGCAGGAAGATTGAGCTTTTTTGTCCCTGGACCTGCCCCTCCCTCGGCACAGGGGCCTGGGGCAGGGAGCAGGCTCAGCTCGGTAACCCTGCTGAACTAGCACCCTAGCACCCTCTCCCCAAGGCATTTCGGGATTGTCTGGAACAGGACCTTGTCCTGGCAGAGAAGAGATTTGTAGGGCACAGACACCCTCTGCCTCCATTTGGGGCTGGGACTGTGTGCTGGGTTTGCACTGATCAAGCCAGGGTATCCAAATGTGGAGCCTGGCCAGCCTTTAGGGGCTACAGCTGGTACTGCGGTTCCAGTTAGGCAGCTGGGCTGTGTGTGGCTGGGGTGCGGGTGGGTTTCAGCAGGTTCTGGGTCGGGTGGGGTGGTCGGGACAGGCTGAGGGCTTATGCCTCACCCACCTCCAGCTCCTAGGGACCTGGTATATGAAGGCAGTGGTGGCCGACAAGGACTTGTCCATGGAAAAGAGGCCCAAGAAGGTGTCCCCCATGATGGTGACTGCCCTGGAGGGTGAGAACCTAGAGGCTTCGTTTACTTTCCTGTGAGTCTTGGCCCCACCCCTGCTGGCTCAGGGGCTTCTCGCCTACCCTAAGCAGCCCCACCTGCTGTTCCTCTGGCTACCGAATATTTGAAGTTACACACACTGGTAAAATAGGTGTGTCAGGTTCATCAGCAAACTTTGGAGGAAGGAGTCCTGGGGTGCTCTATGCCCGGGAGCAGGTGGCAGTGAAATTTTGGGGGCACCTGAGCAGAGGGACACCTGGGCCAGAAGAGCTGAGGACGGCTCAGGTGTGCCGCCTTATGTTCCCCGGAAAGAAGGATCAGTGCCACAAGAAGAGAGCTGTGATGGAGAGAATGGGGGGAACCTGGCACATACAGTGCCCTGAGTCCGGCCCCCCACCCCACCCCCAACCCCATCCACACACGGAGAATGCCCAGGGTGGCCTTCCTGCCTGAGTGTCCCTGCCCTGTCCGAACTCCAGGGCATGCTAAGCTTCACCTTCCCAGGGACTTGCTGCCCCAGGAGGCAGTAGTGACCTGAGATCAGACCCCAGGTATGGCGGGTTCATCTGCAGCAGGGACTTGGCTGACCACCCCGTCCATCTGGGTGGTCCTAGCTGTTGACCTGGCAGGAATATGGGGGTTAGGGATCGGGGAGGGATGGAAGCATAGCTGTGGGGCAGAGACAGGTGTCCAGCTGCCCTGAGCTGAAATGGTCAAGCTCCAAACTCTGACACTGTTTGCCCTGACCCCTCCTCGTGTTTCCATGAGGGGTTGGGGACCCTTCCCCCAGGAGGCGGCTCTCTCTCGGTGATTGGGGTCCATAGTGGTGGGGAACAGCAAGACCCTGGGCTCCTGCCAGGCTGGGGGCTCTAGGGGCTGGGTGTGCTGTACGGTGAGGGCAGCCTAGAATCCAGAACCTTCTAGGCTGTTCCTTAAATGGTCTGGGTGTTTTCTCTAGGAATGAAGAAAGTGAAGGCCGATTTCTTCTCTGCCTACAGATGGGAACAGGAAGCACATGCTGCTCCAGGACCTGCCGTGAAGGACCACAATGTGGGAAAACTTTCCTCATGGCAAAGCTCATGGGGAAGGGAGCTTCTGGCCCCACCTCCATCTCCACCCCAGGACGCAGGGGGTTGTGGCCCTGCACTGGCCTCTGCCCATGGTACAGTGGGCTCAGGGGTCCCTGTCCGAGCTCCCTGCAGGGGACACGGGTTGGGGGACACCACGGGTAGGGTAGGACTATGGGGGGGCAGGTCATGAAGGGGACTCCCACTGCTGCTGCAGCTACAAAGCAAGTCTCCAGGGGTCTCTGGGGCTGGGGCTGGGGTCAGCAAGAGGCAGGGGTGAGCTCTGCTGCTAGACCTTTGTGAAGGAGGGACCCCAGTACAGGGTAGCTCTCACGGGGGTCAGGACGAGGCCCCCGAGTCAGGCCCAGAATCCTGAATGTGGCTTTGGAGGCCGCATGCACTCCCAGAGGGGCTGCTCTCTGGCTGGGGTCTTGCCCCCATAGCCTCATCCTCAGGCCTGCTCGGGTGGCTGTGATTGCTGGCTCGTCAGGGTCAGACTTGCCCAGAACTCTGGGCTGCCTTTCAGGCTGGGTTCTCCTCTACAGAACCACCCCCTGTGCTGGGGGTGTTGTCTCTCCACACCTGCCCCTCAGTGACCCCCAAATCCAGCCTCCTTCTCATCTCGCCTTCACACAGGAGCCCAGGCGTGAACATGGAAGCCCTGAACGAACATGAGAAATTCATAAAGTGCAAAGGATTCACTTGAAAAACCTTCACCTCCGCCCAGACAGGTAAATGAGGCTTTGCCGTGTCCCCGCATCCCCATGTCCCTGTGTCCTCATGTCCCACATCCCTGTGTCCCCACGTCCCTGTGTCTCCACATCCCCATGTCCCCATGCCTGTGTGGCCCCACGCTCCCATGTCCCCACGTCCCTGTGTCCCTATGTCGCCACATCCCTGTGTCCTCATGTCCCCACGTTCCTGTGTCCCCATGTCCCTGTGTCCCATGTCCCATGACCCTGTGTCCTCATGTCCTCTCATCCCTCTGTCCCCAAATCCCCATGTCCCCACACCCCCGTGTCCCACATTTCTATTTCCCTGTGTCCCCATGTCCCCACATCCCCATGTCCCTACATCCCATGTCCCCACATCCCTGTGTCCCCATGTCCCTGTGTCCCCACATACCCATGTCCCCACGTCCCTGTGTCCCCACATCCTCATGTCCCCACATCCCTGCATCATGTCTCCATGTCCTTGTGTCCCCACATTCTGTTGTCCCCATTTCCCTGTGTCCCCATGTCCCCATGCCCAGTGTCCCCACTTCCCTGTGTCCCTGCATCCTCATCTCCGTGTGTCCCCATGGCCCCATGTCCCTGCATCCCCATGTCCCCATGTCTTTGTGTTACCATGTCCCCATGTCCCCTCATCCCTGAATCCCCATGTCCCCATGTCCCTTGTCCCCATGTCCCCATGTCCCCACATCCCTGCATCCTCATGTCTTCATGTCCCTGTGTCCTCATGTACCCATGACCCTGTGTCGCCATGTCCCTGTGTCCTCACATCCTCATGTCCCTGTGTCCCCATGTCCCCATGTCCCTGTGTCCCCACATCCTCATGTCCCTGTGTCCCCACGTCCCCATGTCCTTGTGTCCCCATGTCCCCATGTCTCTGTGTCCCCACATCCCTCTGTCCCCATGTCCCCACGTCCCTGTGTCCCCATGTCCCCACATCTCCATGTCCCCACATCCCTCTGTCCCCCATCCCCATGTCTGTGTCCTTGTGTACTCATGTCCCCATCTCCCTGTGTCCCCATGTCCATGTCCCCATATCTCCATGTCCCCACGTCCCTGTGTCCCCATGTCCCCACATCCCTGTGTCCCCATTCCCCATGGCCCCACATCCCTGTGTCCCCATGTCCCCATGTTCCTGTGTCCCCCATCCCCATGTCCCCACATCCCTATGTTGCCATGTCCCTGTGTCCCCGCATCCCCATGTCCCCAGGTCTCTGTGTCCTCACATCCTCATGTCTCCATGTCCTTGTGTCCCTGTGTCCCCACATTCCAACATCCCTGTGTCCTTGTGTCCCCATGTCCCCACATCCTTGTGTTGTCACATCCCCATGTCCCCACATCCCATGTCCCTGTGCCTCCACGTGCCCACATCCCCATGTCCCCATGTTCCCAAGTCCCACGTCCCCATGTCCCCACATCCTTGTGTCACCACATCCCCATGTCCCCAGGTCTCTGTGTCCCCACATCCTCATGTCTCCATGTCCTTGTATCCCTGTGTCCCACATTTCAACATCCCTGTGTCCCTGTGCCCCCACATTCCCACATCCCCATGTCCCCATGTTCCCAAGTCCCATGTCCCTATATCCCATGTCCCCACATCCCCATGTCCCCATGTCCCCCTGTCGCCACATCTCTGTGTCCCTGCATCCTCATGTCCCGTGTCCCTGTGTCCCCACATCCGCATGTCCCCACATCTCTGTGTCCCCATATCCTTATGTCCCTATGTTTCTGGGGGTAAAGTGTTGTTGAATGACTGTGCTACACGCTGGGCTGAGCTTGGTCCTGGGCAGCTCTGACCTGGAGGCAATGAGGGGGTCCACTGCCTTGTCTGTTGTTTCCTCACGTACATTTTCTTTGCACCCACAGAGAGCTGCACTCCTGAAAGTGGGTAGGGTGAGTAGGCACTTCTGGAGGACGTTGGGACTGATCAGAGTGTTGGAGTCTGTGGCGTTCAGGATTGTGTTCTCTGAAGTCCCCACCTGCCCCAAGTCAGCAGGAGACGCCCCACCTGGGCCAGGCAGGGGCCACTGCTGCCCTTTTTGTCAGCTTAGGCCCCTGCTCGTTACCCTCAGAAGTCCCTGACTGTAATTCCCGGGACACTCAGGATCCTCTCTTTTACCTAATTAAACCCACCACCCCGTGTCCTTGCTGGTGGTGTGAGGCTCCTTCTTGGGGCCCTGCTCCCCAGGCCTGTGACCACACTGTCCTCCGTGAGCGCCCCTTGGTGTACGACAGGGAGGGTCTCCCCTCAGTTTACCACCTCCACACACACCCAGGTATGCAGGTAAACGGCATTCAGTGACAGGCTATCTCAGTGTCTGGGGCTGCAGCGACAAAATACCACCCGTCAGTGGCCTTAAAGAACCGACACTTACCGTCTCACAGCTCTGCAGGCCAGAAGTTGAAACCAGGGTGTCGGCCGTGTCAATTCCTTCTGAGGCTTTGAGGGAGGTACTGCTCCAGGCCCCCTTCCCAGCTCTGGTGTCTGCTGGCAATCCTTGGTATTCTTCAGCTCGCAGCTGTAACCCCACCTGGCATCTTCTCTGTGTGACTGTCTCCGTGTCTGCTCTCCCCATTTAGATGACGCCAGCTGATCACATCCCCAAACAAGGTACAGGGTGAGGACTCCAACATACGTTTTTGGGGGGTGCAGTTCAATCCATGACAGCTGCCCAGTCTTTGGAGGGGTGGGGTAGGAACAGTATAGACCAAGTCTCCCTCTAGGCCCCTGTTTGCTCTGAAAGGACAGCCACCGAGGGGACCTCTCTGAGTCTGGCACCTGCCCTGCCCCTCTGCACCCCGAGTGGCTCCACTGATGTCCCCCTTCATTCCCAATCCTTTGCCCTGCCCACTGCACCCCGAGTTGTCCGCTGTCATCCCCCCTTATTTCCCAACCCAGCACAGCAGCCCCAGTTAGCACCTCCAGAGAGCCCTGCCTGGACCACATCCCCCCCCTCCACCCTCTGCCCATTCCCCATTGGGCTGCTTTCTCCTGACTCCAAATAAAGATTTTCAGCAGACACTTTTGGCTTGGCCTGTCTGTGAAGGGGCCACGGTGCTGGCTCCCTTGGTAATCTGCTGGGGGCGTACTGGGGACATTGGGCCTGCAGGGGCCAGTGTAGATGCCTGGAAGCCCCACCCAGGTGGCTCAGCATCTGACTTACCTGCAGGGCCCCTTGCTGCCTCCAATAGGTCAGTGCACCTTGGGATAGAGCGAGGCCTGGACTGGGGCTGTGACCTGTGGGTTTGTGAGGCCACGGGTGAGGGGCGGCGGGGGGAGTTGGGGTCAGGGTGCAGATGGGGGTTGGACTCAAGGCGGACTCCTGCCCCAAGTGGAAACCCACGGTCCTCGTTCAGCCCCAACCACAGCCTCCCCATGTGGGCCCAGGTGCCGGATCCATGCTGGCCTACAGGGCACAGTGGACCCGGTGGAGACCCGTAGGGGCCTCGTGTCCTGGGAGGCCACCACAGGGGAAACAGAACGGACCACTGTGGGGCAATAAGCACAGTCCCAGGAACCCCAAGTCCAACAGCCTGTTGAACTCCAGGGAGACGGTTTTTCTCAGCAGGGTGTTATTGTCGGGCCAAATGACTGCCCATCTCATGCTCCTCTCTCTCCTGGACATAGTCCTGGGGCAGTGGCCAGGGCGTGGTCATGAAGTCAAGCCAGCCAGACAGGAAGCAGGTGCGGTCCAGGCAGGCGCGGGCCTTGGTGTCCACGAGAGAAGTGGAGGAGCAGCCCCTGGTCTTATAGAAGGTGGGACAGGGACTGGCGTCTCTTCCCCTGGCTCCACACACCAAACACATTCCAGAAGTGTGAGAGACCCTCACGTAGAAATACAAAAACATAGGCATAAATATTTAACTGGATTTGGAGCAGAAAAGAATATTTGAAGCATAAAACCCATCGCCATGGACTTGATTTTGACTCGTGGCATCCCCATGTGTTACAGAGTAAAAGTGAGCTTTGTTGGGTTCTCTTGGCTGTAATCTTTATGGAAGCAGATCACCAGGGCTATCCTCTGTGGCACCGCTGAGAGGGATCTAACCACCAACCTCTAGGTCGGAAGTCAAGCACAAGCCATTTGCGCCCCCTGGGAACCTAAAACGCAACAGGACTCAATCTCAGCTGAAAAGGTAGAGATTTGACTGTGTGAGAATTTAAAATGTAGACACAGAGTTTTCAAGGTGGATACTGAAGGCAAATGACAGACTGGAAATAGATCGATGGCCTGTGAAGGGAGCCTGTGGTGGGTGTCCGCAGCTCTCGCAGCTTCCCTGCCTTGTCTTCCTTGTGCTGCCTCCCTGACTGCATTCCTTCCTGGTGGGCTGTCAGTCCCACTGCCCTGGCCCACTCTGCAATGGGTGGTCGCAGGATGAGAACCAGGCAGCCACCCTCTGGCCTTTGGAGTTTAAACCTCGAGCTGAGAGACCACAGGCTGACAGGGGCTGCTCTCTCCTCATTGTCCACCAGTCCCTGCTCCCTGTTCCCTGGAGCTGCCCAAATGGGGTCTTCTTGGGTGCCCTCGTCCAGCTTCCCCTTCCCTCCTTACAGCATCTAGTCCCAGACCCATCAAGTCTCCATTCTCTCAAGCCAGAGCTGATTTTCAGGGTTGTTAACCACAGGCCCCTCATCCGCATCCAAATATCCGAACTCCTTGAGAAGAGCTGTTACAGTCAGGAAAACTCTTGATCCCCAAGTAGGACACGTGCTGAGGTCATGAACAGAAACTCCACAGAAAACCAAGAAACAGGCACGTGGAGGAGAACCACAGTGTGTGTACATATCCTGATAAATGTTTTATTTTATTATTATTGTACTTTAGACGACAGTTTACAGAACAAACTAGCTTCTCATTAAACAGTTAGTACACATATTGTTTTGCGACATTGGTTACCAACCCCACTACATGTCAACACTCTCCCCTTCTTGGCCTTCAGTTCCCTTTTACCAGGTTTCCTGTCCCCTCCTGCCTTCTCATCCTTGCCCCTGGGCTGGTGTGCCCCTTTAGACTCATTTTGTTTTATGGGCCTGTCTAATCTTTGGCTAAAGGATGAACCTCAGGAGTGACTTCAGTACTGAGCTAAAAGTATATCCGGGGGGCCATATTCTTGGGGTTTCTTCAGTCTATGTCAGACCAGTAAAACTGGTCTTTCTTTTTTGTGTGTGTGAGTTAGAATTTTGTTCTACAATATAAATGTTTTATTTTAATTGTCGTAAAAATATATAATACCACATTTGCCAGTTCACCATTTTTCAGGTGTATGAATTAGTGATATCAGTTACATCAATCATGTTGGGCCTCTACCATCCATGGCCATTGCCAGGTTTCCCATCACCATGAAGTTGCTCGCTGCCTCCAATCAATGGCTGCCTCTTCCCCTCCTTTCCACCCCTGGTAACCACTAGTGAAATTTGGTCTCTCATATAACGGAGCTCATACAATATCTGTCCTATTGTAACTGACTTCTATCACTCAGCATAATGTCCTCAAGGCTCGTCCATGTTGTAGCATGCATCAGGGCTTCATTTCTCTTTGTGGCACCACAGTTTATCTTTTGGTCCCTATCAAAGTGGATTTTTTTTTTTTTTAAATATACAAAAGGAAACACAAGTGCTGGAGATGATTCCCTCTGATGTTTGTCCACTGGGAGGCTGGCAACACGTGGACTGAGAACAAGGACTCTGCCTGCAGACAGACAGCACGGTGTCAGTCCCAACTTGCTCAATGATTGCCTGCCTTGGGTGGGTTATTTAACCTTTCTTGGTTTCCTCGTCCATAAAATGAGGATTACAAGAGCACCCACTTTTTAGGGCTTCTATGACGAATACAGGAGTCCTGGTGGTGCAGTGAATAAGAGCTTGGCTGCTAACCAAAATGCTGGCAGTTTTACTCTGTCCTCTAGGGTTGCTATGAATCAGAATTGACTCTATGGCAACAGGTTTTTTTTTTTTTTTAATGAGGAACACACACACACACACACACACACACACACACACACACACACACACACACCCCACCTGTGTGCATGCCTGGTACAGCCCAAGTCTACATAAACATCGCCCTTCATGCTGGTGGAGTGTAATTTGTATAAACCCTAATCTGATGCCCTGTGGTTTACTAGCAGCCCAGGTGGCACAAGTGGTTTACAATCAGCTGCTAACCTAAAGTTTGGCAGTTCTAACCCACCCAGCAGCTCCATGGAAGAAAAGGCCTGGCGATCTGCTTCCATAAAGACAATAGCCAAGAAAAACCTTTGGATCTCAGTTCCACCCTGTAGCACATGGGGTCACCAGGACCTGGAGACTGGCTCAGCAGCAGCCAAGAATAATGATGACATGATGCTCTAACTCCATTCTAAGACTCAGTATTAGAGAAACAATGATGCTAACAAATATTTAAGAAGAGATTCTAAGTCGCAGCAGTCTACATAATCACACAATGAAAACTATAGAGCTTGGGTCCCCCAGAAGTATACGAGACAGGCTCAGGTACAAGTGGTTTATTTGGGAGGTGTCCCAGGAAACAGTGATGGGGATGAGGAGGTGAAATCAGATGGGAAGGCTGCTGGCACATGTTTCATTGTTGAGTCAGTTCCCACTGTGGGCACTCGGCCCAACCCCTGAGACACTGAAGGGTACATGGGCCTCAGAGTTATTGCCCCCGAAGGGTGAGGGAGCTGGTGTGTCATTGGATAGGGGTCTCTGACCAGCCAGCTGGGCCAATCTTCCCTGCACAAGAGTTCACGTATGTCCTTATGACAGCCCACTTCTCCCACCACACTAAGCTACTGGGCCCTCGGACTGCTGGAAGCACTGCCCCCTGGAAAATCCCTCCGACAACTCTCTTTCTCGGCCACCCTGAGTGAGGGTGCAGGCAGCAGCTCCCACTTTCTGGGTGCACCCACAGATCGAGCTGACAAGCCATGAATGGGTCAGTGCCTTTTCCTCCACTGTCAGCTGGGTGTAGGCAAGCACCGGTGAGGCCAGAGGTGGACTGAGGAAGAGGCCCTGGTACGAACAGGGAGCATGTAGGGTCCAGACTACCTATTGAGTTAACTTATTTGTGCCCTCTGGCCCTGCCAGGTCTGATCCTCGGTGGACCATTTCCATCAGACTGTGGGTTACTTCTGGGGACCTACCTTATGGCAATACCCAGGTTGAGCTGGGCAGCTCCAATATCATAGACATGAGGTATCCTGAGGTCAGGAGCTCAGTACATACTCGGGCCCAGGAGGAAGGCAGATGCAGCTTTTTTTAAAAGTGTTGTAAATTTTAACTTTAAAGCCATTCTACAGCATTGCAAGAGTCGGGGGACACCGTGCCAGGGAGAAGGCCCAGCTGGTGCAGAGACCGGGAGGCAGTTGTGAGTTTGTCCAGAGAGAGGGTTGGAAAGCTGCCAGTGTGGCTGGAGGGAGCTGGGAGGAGAGGAGGGAGGCAGGAGGAGGGCAGGTCCAGGTCCCAAGAGGAAGGCAGATGCAGCTTTTTTAAAAAGTGTTGTAAATTTTAACTTTAAAGCCATTCTACAGCATTGCAAGAGTCGGGGGACACCGTGCCAGGGAGAAGGCCCAGCTGGTGCAGAGACCGGGAGGCAGTTGTGAGTTTGTCCAGAGAGAGGGTTGGAAAGCTGCCAGTGTGGCTGGAGGGAGCTGGGAGGAGAGGAGGGAGGCAGGAGGAGGGCAGGTCCAGGTCCCAAGACCTAGGGGGCTGGAGGAGCTGTCTCCTGCCCTGTGACAACATCACCCCAGAACTCATGACTCACAACAGGACACACTGATGATCTCACAGTATCTGTGGACCAGGAACAAGGCATGTCTTAGCTGATGACTCTGCCCCAAGTTCTCTCACAAGGCTGGGGCTGTGGTCTCAACGGAGGCTTGACTGGGGAGGATCCGCTCCCTGCTCACTCTGAGTTGTGGGCAGGACCTTGTGAGCTGTTGGACTGGGGGCCTCAGTTCCTCTGTGTCTGTTGATTAGGGCCTCGAGTCATTCTCATGTCAGCCTCATAGGGCAGGTCGTACATCACAGCTCCTTCCTGGGGTGTGCAGGGTGGGGGGCGATGACAGAGCGAGAGGGAGCATAAGAGAGAGCCGGGAGACATTGCCCAAATGGGGTGACTGTGAGTAGAAATCACTCGACGGCACCAAACAACAACATTCTTGAGAAGCAAGTCCATGACTCCCCACTCACACTAGGGAAAGGGGTCACGCAGGATGTGGAGGCCAGCAGGAGGGATAGCTGGGGGCCATTGTGCAGGCTGCCCATCCCCTGGTCCAAGATGAGACACTGGGTCAGATTCTAAATAATGGAAGTTATTGGAGGGTTTTGATGTTTGTTTAATTCCAAACCCTTCTGGTACACACGGGGAAGTGACTTTCCCAAGCTCACACCACCAGAACCCAGCCCTGTTTTGAGGTATCCTCCATGCTGCTTCCCATCCCTGCTTGAAATTCTCCCATCTCTGAATTTGTGCGTCAGCTACGTGTGACACCAGCCCACGGGTTTATGGGTGTTATCTCACATACACCTGCTGATTTCCCTAGGAAGAAGTTGCTAGAATGATCCCCATTGTGTGAAGGGGAGGCTGAGACGGCTCTGAGAAGCACAAAGACTTGTCCAGGGTCACAAACAGCTTAAGAGGGATAAGCTGTGTCTGGAGCTGGCTCTGTCTGCTCAAAGCTGGGGCCCTGGCTCACCCAAGCCTGCCCTGGGTTCTGTGGGGGACTGTGTTGGTATCACTGTGTAGAGTTAAGGAAATGGCAAGGGGAGAGGTGGGCATTCAGCAGCCCAGAAGGGACTTGGGGGAGGTCTTATCTAACATTGGGCCCAGGTCAGGGGACCCAGGATATGACCTCACTTCTTTGACAATGGAGGACATAGAACTCAGAACCCTGGTCACCAGACACCCACATTCTAGAGACAGCCCCCTACCAGCTCAGTTGAGTGGAGATGCCGGAGTTAGAAACATGTTTTCCCGCTGTCTGTCATTTACCGAAAAGATCCTAAAGGTGACACAGGGTGGCCCAGGGCTGCCAATCCAGACCAGGCCACCACTGTGATCCCACCTGGGCAGCCCTACGCCCCTCCCCCAGGTCACACCAGCCCTTGTCCTCATGGGGTCCCTGGCAATGGGGGCATCGAGGAAATGAGGACAGAACTGATGAAGCAGAAAGTTGTTGGAAGAGGAAGGATCCAAATGGGAGGGAAGAGGGTAGGGTCAGGGAAGGAGGGGTCATGTGATCTGGGGAGATTTGGGAGGGGAAAGGTGAGGAGGAGGAAGATGAAAATGGTGCTGCTGCTGCTTCATGACCAGCACCCATTGAGAGCTCCCCAGCTCCATCCCCAGAGCCCTTCACCATCACTGGGTTCATAAGCCTTGGACTGACCTGGAACGGGGCGGTGGGTGGGCCTAGTCCGTCAGGTTGGGTGCCTTGGAGACTAGGGGCTGGGGTGGCAAAGGTAGAGACATGCTTCACTTTCCTGCCCCAACCCGCTGATCACATAAGACGCTGGGGCCTAAGCTCCTACCCGGGGGCCTCATTTCACACCAGGGCTTTAGGGAGGGATGGTCAGGGGGTCACAGGCTGAGCTGGTACTCTCACGGGGGCCTTCTCTGAGTTCTAGCTTGCCCTGTGTGTGCCAGGCACCCTGTGATCCTAGCTGCTGGCATTGACCACCCACTGCTGCCTTTGTGCCAGCCCAGCTCCTCCAAGATCCTGCTGCAATACTCAGAGGTTGCCATTTCTAACCCTAGTCAGTGAACATGGACTGGGCTGGATGGTGCAGCCCCAGGCTGACCTGCCCAGCACGTGGTGTAGATAGAGAACTGGGAGCTCCTCTGAGGCCCAGGGGGCACAAGGGCTTAAAGGGGCAGAGAGGGAAGGAGGCGGCTGGGAGGGGCAATTGATGCCTCCCGGGTCACTGCTGGGCTCTGTCTCTGCAGAACCCCCCGAAGGAGATCCATAACGGGAAGGAAGATGGCACCATCAAATCCACCGACCCCAAGAAAAGGACCAGGAAGGGCTGGTGCAGATTCCGTGTGAGTGCGGGCGTGGGTTCCCCTCTCAGGACCCCAGATGACTAGAGGGAGCCCAGGGCCCAGGCTCTACCCCAGAGATCCCTATCTCCCTCCCAGGGCTTTCCCTCTCAAGGGACTCCAGGCCCCTCCCAGAGGAATCTGCCACCATCCTTCCTTCCCTGCCCCACTGTCCTGCCTGCCCTGGCCAGGTGCACGAATATCAGAAATGAGTCTTTTATGCTGTTTGCACTGCACGTCAGCCCCGGCATCTTTCTGCAGGTTGCTCCTGTTTCAGAGTTTAACTCTCGGCCCAGGGGCCCCAGGCAGCAGTCAGCTGGACTGTCCTTCCACACCTTCTCCCAGCCTCACACATCCTCAGGCTTAGCAGGCTTCTTTTCCCCTAAAGCACGGGGCGCAGTATATGATATACCTTTTTCAACAAACTCCAGTGTCGAGGAACACATTACCTTGACCCCTTTAGGTCAGAAGCTGTGTCCTGACGTGGCTGCAGAATATTCCAGAAGGGAGGCGGTTTCCCATGGTAATTGAGCCTCTCACTGTTGCTGGCCCTGGGCTGATATCTTCTGCTGCCCTTTCAGCAGGGCTGCAGAAGCCTTCTGTGTGTCCTCACCCACTGACCCACAGCAGGGCTGCAGGAGCCTCACGTGTGTCCTCATACACTGACCCACCTAATCTACTGTGTTCTGCTGGGGCATTCCTGTCCCACCTCTTGTCACTGGTCACAGAGGTCTCGGACTCCGACCCTCCTGGTGGCCCATGGGGCTGCCTCTGATACTATGTTCCTCCTCTGTCCCACCCCAGTGTCTTTGTGGGTTGGACCAGGACATGGAGGAGACCTGTGAGGTGGAGACTGTCCAGCCACTCTCACTGGAGCAGCAGGTGGAGCGACTGGTGCCTGCCTTCATGGAAGGTGAAACATCTTTCATCGACAATTTCCTGGAAACATACAGAACCTACGCTACCACCCAGCAGGTTCTGGAACTGTTATTCCAAAGGTGAGCACCCCACCCTCCACAGCCCAGTGGGAACTCAGCCACCTACCAGCTGTGAGTCTGGGGAAAGTCACTCACCTCTCTGCCTCAGTTTGCTCCTCTGAAAAGGGTGTGGTAAAGGATCAACCTGCTGGAGCAACTGTCAGGACCACATGGGACAAGCCATGGGAAGTGTGTACCTGGAGCCCAGCTCTGTGGAAAAGGCTGCTGGAGGGGCTGGATGTTCACATTTGTTGTTTTCCTCTCCTCCATGAAGAAGCTGCTGCCTCAGGCCTCACTGACCGTGTGCCCTTGAGCAAACCTATTTCCCATTTGTAAAGGGGGTTGAGATGCGTCCAGTGGGTCCTTGTCCTTGGTGTAGGTAGAACAGTAGTCCCTGGGGGTGGGCAGAGGGGCCCAGGGCACTCAGATATCAGGGAAGGTGCTGGTTGGGTTCATTCATTCAACAATCATCTATGGGTCCCCGAGTGCTGCAGACATTGTCCTAGGCACTTAGCACTGTTCAATGAACAAAGCAGACAGGAAGCCCTGCCCTCCTGGGCCTCCATTCTAGTTGGGGACTGACACAGGAACACCAGATGTTGGAAGCAGGTAGTGGCCACAGTGCATTAGATATAATGCCCCATGTCTCCTCTAGGTATGGACGCGACTCCCCCTATCCTGTCCCAGATGGCGGAACCCAGGAGGACCTGATAGAGTGAGCGGACTTTGGGTGGAGAAGGAGGGGCTGCTGTCTCCACAGAAGGGTTGGGGGGTAGGGGGTGTGTCTGGATTGGGGCTGGTCACACCCTGGGTCCCACACATCTAGATCCCCCTGGAGGGATGAGTTCAGCGTCGCCCCCTGCAGGAGGAAAGCGGTTCACACAGATCTGAGTTGGAGCCCTGGAGTCCTGGGGAGCAGAGGGGAGGCTGGGGGCTCAGACTGGCCCCTGAAGGAGCCCTTCCCCCTGACAATCCCCTCCATTTCTGGTTGTCTTCTCCCCATCCCAGGACCAGGCCAGGAGGTGGGGAGAAACCAGGTCCCGAATCCTGCACCCCTGTCATGGGGGCTGAGTTGCATATGGGGTCCCTGTCCCTGGGAGAACAGTGACCGTGGGAGAGGAGACCCTCATGTGCATGCAGAGAACCAGGCAGCACACTGGTGCCCACCCTCTAGGTGGAAGGGCCTGAGGTCCTGGGCAGGCAGGCTGAGGATACACACAGTCTGTCCTCAGCCTCAGATATTCCTGGAGCACTACTGTGTGCCAGGCTGTGAGGTGAACATGCAGACATAACCTCCCTGCCCTCGGAGGTTTACTGTCCATTGGGGAGGGGGCCAAGAGACAGAAAGGGATGTAAGTCAGGCTTCCTGAGGAGGGAGAGCTGGTCAGATCATTGGTGGGGTGCTGCCTGAGACCGAGGCTCTGTGTTAGCCCCCTGAACAGTGACCAGACCTGCCACTGCCAGGACAGCCACAGGGTCAGGTGTAGGATGGGGCTGGCCGTTGCAAGGACAGGGCAGACAGAGGGACCAGGGCCCTTACACAGGTGCCCTGGAGGGCAGTGTGGTGGGAAAGGCCAGGCCTCTGACCCTTCTCTTCACCACCCATCCCCAGAGCCATGTCTTTCATCCTGGAAATGTGGTTGTACGAGTATTCCGATGACTTTAACCAGCCCCCCAACTTCCCCTGCCTGGATCTCCTGGTGGAGTACGTGCTGAAGAACATGCCCCAGTCGGAATTGAAACATCGCGCTTATGCACTCTGTGCCATGCTGGGTCACCGGAAGCCCATTAAGGCCGCGATAGTGGGTGAGGAGGACTGGGCACGCCTGCATGTGAGCTTGTGAGGGGGACATGGGGCGGGTCCCACAGGAAGGACCCCCAGAGGTGCAGATTGGACCAGAGCTCAGAGTAACCTCAGACCCTCGTCTTGTGGACCAAATTCTGGGAAGACTTCTAGGGTCGAAAACTTGGGCTTCTCTTCATACAGTGGGATGTTTTCCTTCATTGGAAAAGTGAGAGGAAAGGCAGTCATGGTGTTAAACGTTTCTCTTCTTGCACCTCCAATGTCAGCACTAGAAAAAGCTTGCGGTGCACGGGTACCTCCAGAAGAAACTCCAGGACCACCTCCTCAGGCAGACGTTGTTCTGACACCAGTACTGGAGTTCGATAGAGCACCAGGTCTTCCATCACCAGCACCAACACCAGATGGAAAGCCTGCTGGTGGGCTGGACTGTCTTCTCGGGTCACCTCCAGAATTGTCTGCTGTACTACCTGGTGAGGTAGATCCCACTCCTGAACCAACACCTTAGCAGGATAGAACACCAGGTCCTCCATCACTGGCACCAGATGGAGAGCCTGCCAGAGGGCTGGAATCTCATCCTGGGCCACCTCCAGAACCGGATCCCAGACTACCTGGTGATGCCAACCATGCTCCTGCACCAACACCAGGGCTCGATGTAGCCCCAGGTATTCCATCTGCAGCCGTGGCCCAGGCATCACACCTACAACTTGCAGGGAAGCTGGATTCTTCTCCCAGGTCATCTCCAGAAACAGCTCCCGGACCACCAGCTGATGTGGACCGTCTTCCTCAAGGAACACGGGAGCTTGATGCAGCCTCAGGTCTGGCATCTCCAGCTCTGGCCCAGGCACCAGAGGCTGAGCCAGTTGTCCCACCTCTCTCACAGCAGCTCCTCAACCACTCCAGGGAGTGTTGGCCTCAGAACGAGATCCTATCTCACCCTTACCTGATCCGGTATTTCTGTGCTTTATTTGTAGTCTTTTTCCAGCTCACATTATAGTTTATACTATTTTAACTGGTAGATTTTCATTTAATAAAGTTTTGTTTTAATAGTTTAAATGTGTATAATATAGTGTCTTTATATTCCCTAGCGGCATAGTGGTTAAGAGCTTGGCTGCTAATCAAAAGGTCCGCAGATGAAATCCACCAGCCGCTCCTTGGAAACCCTATGGGGCAGTTATAGTCTGTCCTATAGGGTCGCTATGAGTTGGAGCCAAATTGATGGTACTTAACAACAACAAATATACTTTCAAAATCCTATCCAACCATTACCGGTATCTACGTACCTCAGAACATTGTCCTCACCAAGGAGAGAAACCCTGTTCCCATTGAGCGGTCCTCCCCATGGCCCCTCCCCCGTGCCCATGGCCATCAGTGATTGGTTTTCTGTGTCTATGGGTTTACCTGCTCTGGAAGTCTTATCTCAATGGAAATATGTGGCCTTTTGTTCCCCGCACTTTCACTTAGCTTCACGCTTTTGAGGCTCATCCACATTGTAGACTTGTCAGTTTCTAATTCCTTTTAAGGCCCAGTGGCATCCCATTGTGTGGATGGCCCATGCTTTGTTCGTCCAGTCATCTGTTGCTAGACTTTGGATTGTATCCACCTTTTGATTGATGGGAGAGAGTAGTGCTGCTGTAAGAATTTGTAGACAGGTACTTGGGTGAGAGTCTGTCTACAGGATAAATTCCAGGGGTGGAGGTGGGAAGGGTGAGGACACAGTCCAGGTGTGGGGAGTGAGAGTTGGGAGGGATCAAGAGGCAGACAAGCTCTGGGGGCTGAGGAGGTAGGAAAGGCCTGGAGAACTCCCAGATGTGGGTAACAAGGAGTTGTATCCCAATCCCATGAATGCCAGTAAATTTCCATTAGCCCTTAAACTAGCCCAAGCCAGATTTGGCCCATCCTGCAGGCACAGAAGGTCCAACCGTGACCACTAATTGATCTCAACAGATGATGCAGCGACAGGTGAGACGATTCAGAAGAAAAATCATCACCCAGACCCTACTCCAAAGCGAGAGTCTGACAAAACCCAAGACAGTTCCTGTTTCCTGGCCACCTTCTAGAATTTTCCCTCCGCAGTATGCTTGCTCGGCTATCGTCTTCCTGCCCCAATCACATATAAGCCCTGCTTGGGCAGTCAGATCTGAGGAACTTCCTCCCAGCATCTTGTTCTGTGCGTTGCAATAATCTTACTTTGTCTTTCTCAAAGGCCGGTGTCCAGATTATTGGGTGTCCAGATCATTGGCAGGTCTGAGAGCGCCAGACAAGGATCCACCTTTTAGGTTTTGCTAAAAATTTTGGTATGCAATGGGGGGCCAGAGGGCCAGAGGGTTGGCAGCCTGTTGTTTGGGAGGATCGGGCAGGTGTCCTAACTGTGAATGAGGTGGCAACCAGCTTGAGGTTCTTTTACTTTGAGAATTAGAAACTAACTCAGGTATGGATACCTACTACGTAAGTGCCCAAGAATGTCTCTTGTTAAGCGTAAGTGCTTGGAATTGGAGGTGGGGAGGTATCTGGAGGATTGAAGTAGGACTAAGACATTCCCATTAGGGGTATTGTTGTTGTTGTTCTTTAAGGTGCCATCGAGTTGGTTGCTACTCATAGTGACCCTACATACCACAGAACAAAAGACTGCCCGGTCCTGCACCATGCTCACAATCATTGTCGTGCTTGAGCCCATTGTTGTAGCCACTGTGTCAATCCATCTCATTGAGGGTCTTCCTCTTTTTCGCTGACCCTGTCTGTACCTTACCATCCATAGTGTCCTTCTCCAGGGAATGACCCCTCCTGACAACATGTCTAAAATATGTAAGACACAGTCTCACCATTCTTGCTTCCAAGGAGCATTTCGATTGGGACCTGGGCTAGGGGTCCCAAGTGTTTGAAAAAACCAGGCAACCTGGGTGCAGCCCAGAGACTCTTACCAAAGAGTTTCATTTGGTCTAAGATAGTTCTGTTTTCTTTGATTGCTTACGACAATGTGAAAACCCAGGAATATATCTAAAAACAACAGTAGCTTTGTGTAGATTGTGTTCATACAAGGTTCCAATGAATTTGGTAATCATGCGGTGTTTTGTATAAACTCTGTTTTAGGTGTTTAAAATGTGTGAGGGAATTTGATATACCAAATTTATAATCTCGATTTAATAGATGTACAAGATTTTTAAATGCACAGAAATTTTTTGTCATATTTACGAGTCTTCTTTGTTCAGAGTCTGGTGTGTCTGAAAGAATTGGATCAATTAAGCCTATAGTCATAGTTTAAAACTAATTACGATGGGTGAAAAAAATCCAGATAAAAATGAGTATTTAAGGTATGATTCCATTTATATGATTCTAGAAAACACAAACTAACCCATAATACCAGAGAACAGAGCAGTGGTTGGCTGGAAGGGGGAGAGATAGGCAGATAGGGATGGGAAGGTGGGATTACAAATGAGCTCAAGAATCTCTTAGGGTTAATATATACATTAACTTTCTTGATTGCAGAGATGATCTCACATATCAAAAGTTACCAAATTCTACACATTTAATATGTGCAGTTTATTCAATCTACCATGCTGTTGTTGTTGTTAGGTGCCATCAAGTCAATTCCTACCCATAGCGAATCTATGCACAATGGAAGGAAACACTGCCAGTTCCTGCACCATCCTCACAATCCTTGGGCTTAAGCCCATTGTTGCAGCCACTGTGTCAATACATCTCGTTGAGGGTCTTCTTCTTTTTAAATGACCCTCTGCTTTACCAAGCATGATGTCCTTTTCCAGGGACTGATCCCTCCTAACAACATCCCCAAAGTATGTGAGACGTAGTCTTGCCATCCTTGCTTCTAAGGAGCATTCTGGTGGTACTTTTTCCAAGGCAGATTTGTTCATTCTTTTGGCAGTCCATGGTATTTTCAACATTCTTCTGCAACACCAAAATTCGAAGGCGTTAATTCTACTTTGGTCTTCCTTATTCATCATCCAGCTTTCATATGCATATGAGACAATTGAAAACACCATGGCTTGAGTCAGGGGCATCTTATTCTTCAAGGTGACTTGTTTGGTTTTGAATACTTTAAAGAGGTCTCTTGTAGCAGATTTGCCCAATGCAATGTGTCTTTTGATTTCTTGATTGCAGCTTCTATGGGTGTTGTCTTAGTCATCCAGAGGTGCTATAACAGAAATACCACAAGTGGATGGCTTTAACAAACGGAATTTATTTGCTCATAGTCCAGTATAGGCTAGAAGTCTGAATTCAGGTTCCAGGGGGATGGCTTTCTCTCTCTGTTGGCTCTGGAGGAATGTCCTTGTCATCAGTCTTCCCTTGGTCTGGGAGCCTCTCAGTGCAGGAACCTCCAAAGGACGTGCTCTGCTCTGGCACTGCTTTCTTGGTGGTATGAGGTCCCCACGTTTCTCTGCTTGTTTCTCTCTTTCAAATCTCAAAAGAGATGGGTTTAAGACACTATCTAATCTTATAGATCTCATCAACATAACTGCTGCTAATCCATCTCATTAAGATCATAGTGATAGGATTTACAACACATAGGAAAATCTCATCAAAAGACAAAATGGTGGACAATCACTCAACTCGGGGAATCATGGCCTAACCAAGTTGACACATATTTTTGGGGGACACAGTTCAGTCCATGACAGGTGTTGATTGGGGATTCAAGTAAAATGAAATCCTTGACCATTTCAATCTTTTCTCCGTTTATCATGATGTGGCTCATTGGTCCAGTTGTGAGGATTTTTGTTTTCTTTATGTTGAAGTGTAATCGATACTGAAGGCTGTGGTCTTTGATCTTCATTAGTAAGTGCTTCAAGTCCTCTTCACTTTCAGTAAGCAAAGTTGTGTCATCTGCATAACGCAGGTTGTTAATGAGTCTTCCTTCAATCCTGATCCCCCGTTCTTCTTCATATAGTCCAGCTGCTCGGATTATTTGCTTGTATACAGATTGACTAGGTATGACGAAAGGATAAAACCTCAACGCACACCTTTCCTGACTTTAAACCACGTAGTATCCCCTCATTCTGTCCGAATGACTGCCTCTTAATCTATGTACAGGTTCCTCATGAGCACAATTAAGTGTTTTGGAATTCCCATTCTTGGAAATTGTCTTAGTTATCTAGTGCTGCTATAACAGAAATAAAACAAATAGGTGGCTTTCACAAAGGGAAATTTGTTTTCTTACAGTCTAGTAAGCTTTTTTTTTTAGTAAGCTAGAGTTACAGTCTAGTAAGCTTCTAGTAGGCTAGAAGTCCAAATTTAGGGCTTTAGCTCCAGAGAAAGGCTTTCTCTCTCTGTCAGCTCTAGAGGAATGTCCTTGTGACGCATCAGCCTTCCCTTGGTCTGGGAGCATCTCAATGCAGGAACCTCAGATCCAAAGGGTGCGCTCAGCTCCCCGTGCTGCTTTCTTGGTGGCATGAGGTCCCCAACTCTCTGCTTGCTTGCCTTTCCTTTTATCTCTTGAGAGATAAAAGGTGATGTAGGCCACACCCCAGGGAAACTCCCTTTACATTGAATCAAGGATGTGACCTGATAGGGGTGCTACAATCCCACCCTAATTCTCTTTTACATAAAATTACAATCACAAAATGGAAGACAAAGACAGAATACTGGGAATCATGGGGTAACCAGGTTGATACACATATTTTGGGGGGACACAATTCAATCCATGACAGCAACGTTATCCATAATTTGTTATGATCCACACAGTCGAATGCCTTAGCATAGTCAATAAAACACAGGTAAATATCTTTCTGGTATTCTCTGCTTTCAGCCAGGATCCATCTGACATCAGCAGTGGAATCCCTGGCTCCACGTCCTCTTCTGAATCTGGCTTGAATTTCTGGCAGTTCCCTGTCAATATACTGCTGCAGCCGCTTTTGAATGATCTTCAGCAAAATTTTGCTTGCCTGTGATATTAATGATATTGTTCGATAATTTGCGTATTTGGTTGGATCACATTTCTTGGCAATAGGCATAAATATAGATCTCTTCCAGTCAGAGGTCCAGGTAGCTGTCTAGGTGTGGGTGTTTTAATCATATTACATTGGATGAGGCAAGGTAAAGCCAGATACAGAGCGAGAGAGAAAGCTGGACTTCCCTGCTGAGAATTTGCATTCCTTACAACTTCCCAAGAAGTTATACGTGAGAATCGCCAGGGGATCTTGTTACAACATAGATTCTGGTTGAGTATATCTGGGGTGAAAATTCAAATTCTGTGTAGTAACCAGGTGGGCAGGGCCTGGAGGCAGCCAAGTTGTAGGGAGTGAAGAGGTGCAAGGTGTGAGGAGGAAAAGAGCAGTTTGAACCCCTGTGTGAAAGTCTGAAAGGTTTGATTATATTCACAGGTCCTTGGGGGAGAACACAGCACGAAGGATACAGGGTCCCACAGGGGGCTGCACCCAGGGCAGGGTGACACCAAGCTGCATTTGTAGGAGACGGCTTATGTATGAAGCAGGCCAGTGTTGGCGAGGTTTCCTGGGCTTCCTGGGTTTGCATATTTTGATAATTCTGTAGGCTCCAGGGCATAGGGGCTGACCCTAGGCACTGGGTACCTGCCCTGGGATGATTAGGATGGGTGCATAGTGGCCCAGGTGTGTGACAGCCCCACAAGGAGGGTGGTTGGAGAGAGGACTTAATCAGATGCTCAAGAAGGGGAACGGACCAGCCTCCGCCCAGGGCCTCAAAACTGGGTCAAGACAGCAGTTAAGAAAACAAAACCAAACCTATATTACAATTGATCACTTGATATCTTGACATCAATTTTGAACTTGACTTTTTGGGTATTTGAGTGGCCTGAATAGTGGAGGAGACTCCCCGGGACAGGGATGTGTTGCCCTATGTAGCATAAATAAAACCACTGCCTAGAAAACACTTCTTTATGACAGTAAAAAGGAGTAGAAGTCTTTGCAGGTTGGCCCGTAGTTAATTTTCTCTTCATACAGAGTTATCCAAGAAAAGAGATCTGATGTTCTCTTGGACTCTAACAACAACTTGGTGGAGAGTGGCATGTGTGGAAAGTTCAAGTAACACTTTTTATGACAATAATATCTTGGTGAATTTCTTATGTTGAGGTGGCAGGTCCAACAGTTATGTTGGTGGACAGTATGAACTGATAGTTCAGTAAGGTAGGTGGAAAGATTAGTGGCATTTGTTTGCAACCAAGGGGAAAATGTGGTTGTGTGGTTGTGGTTGGAGACGCAGGGAAGGAAGTCCAGGTGGAAAGTGGGAGGGGGAGCAGGAGAAGGCACAGGCAAGCCCTAACTATGGAAAATGGCACCTAGACCAATTAGTGTTAAATTGCTGAATGATCTCTCACAGTTAGTGAACCTCACGGCCGAGAGAAACTGCTAATTGGTGCCCCGCTTCAAGCGGTGCCCAGGGCAAGCACGGGATGCCCCGGGCACAGCATCCTACTTGCCCCCCGCCCCCAGTTAGGCTCCAGAGCAGGGGCAGTGGGAGGTCCCTTGCCCAGGGGTCCAGGCATGCGCCAAGCTGAGGCTGTTGCCTCCTGGAAAAAGCAATAATCTCCCTTAGCTGTTAGAATGGTGAAACTAGTAGTAACCTCTACGAGATTTCCTTTCAGGCATGAAAATGTAGGAGTGTACGTTTTGGCAGAGAGCAAGAAGTAAGCCAGGATCATGGGCTAAGCAAATAGCAAGTTCAAGGGACACAACAGAATCCGTAACAGCAAAGGAAAGAAAACAACGAATGCCCAGTTTGTCGATGACTTAGGTGAGGCAGCCCATGGGCGCTGTTGGGTCAGTGGTCTCACGGTCTGGGGCAAAGTCATCTCTAGAGCAGGGGTGATGTTGTCTGGGGCCACGTCATTCCCCGCTGTCAGCTCTTGGTCCAGGCGGCATCATCCGAGGTGCAGGGCTGGGGTATCCTTCCCAGGCGGATACCACTCAGGTTGGTGTGGGCCGTGTGTGTGTCCGTGGTACCATAATGAGTCTGAGCCACCTGTAGAGTTTGAAGGCCACTTTGGGCCTGGGCATTTGACCTGCAAATGTCTTCTAAATCAAGGGGCTGTGTGGCTGTATGAACCGAAAACCAAACTGGAAACCATAGCTAACAAAAAATGACGTTAACGTCACGATACTGCTTTGATAGGACCAAAGGGTCAGAACTGGTGTGATTAGGGGGCCTTTGGTTTTTCACCATTAAAAATGGTGCTAGCTGTAGTTGTTTTATTCTGTAGATGCTCTTCACAAGTATAAAAACGGCGGGCTGGTGTCTGACCTCCTGTCGCTTCACAAGGGGGAAGGAGAATCAAGATCGGCAGCCAAGGCTTCTTCCAATGAGGCGGAGCTCAGCTATGCCTCTTTCTACGCCGTCTTCACCAATTCTGACACCAACTGTCCCTCCCACAGCACTCTCTGGTTCTCTGCTGGGTTCGATAATTCCTTACAACGGCCACCCAGAACTCACAGGCAATACTCACAATTATGGGCTTTATTAGGGAAGTAATGGGTTACAATTCAGGTTCAGGAGTGCTCAGGTACAGTTCTTCCATCAGGACAGCCTCTTCCCAGCTGTGCTCACAGGCATGTCTCTTCCTGACCCTCTGCCTCTGCCCAAAGGCACCAGCTTTCTCGCTCTGTGGGCCAGGAAGCCACTGCTCGGTGTCTTCTGCCACTGCTTCTCCGGCGCGACTTCTCTCAGTCTTCAGGGTTACAGCTCGCTCTCTGTCTCCTGGGTCCAGGAGCTTCTCAGTGAAGGGATCCTGAGTCTAATGGATGTGCTCTCCTCTCCTGGCTGCTTTTCCTGGTGGTGGTGGGATCCCCTCTCTCCTGCCTCTGGGGTGGTTCACTTCAAGCCCAGCGGGAGGCCAAAACGGACCAATCCCTTTGGTGGGTCACAATTGCCCTACCTGCACAGTCCCATCCAATCACCTGAGTAGGAGTTACAAGACCACGGTGAGAAAGGTCACACGAAAGCGATCCATCGCACTGCAGTAGACTTCAGAAAATTTCCTTCTATTCCTGGTTTGCTAACATTTTATTCACAGATGGATGTTGAATTTTGTCAAATGCTTTTTGTACATCAATTGAGATGATTATGTATTTTTTTCTTCTTTTTTAAATCTGTTAATGTGATGGATTATATTGATTTTCAAATATTGACTAGTCCTGCATTTCAGGATAAACTCCACTTGATCATGGTGTATAATTCTTTTTATATATTGCTGGATTCAATTTTCTATTTCTGTGAGGAATTTCGTGCCTATACTTGTGAGGGAATATTGGATATTCTCTTTTACTGGTTTTTGGATCAGGGTAATGCTGGTTTCATAAAATGAATTAGGAATTGTCCCCTCTTCTATTTTTTGTAGGAAAGATTATGTAGAATTGGTGTATTTGTTATTTAAATATTTAGTAAAATTCAATAGTGGAGACATCTAGGCTTGGAGATTTCTTTTCAGGAGGTTTTAAACCATTATTTCAGTGTCTTTATTAGACACAGGGTTATTATTTCTCCTTAGGTGAATTTGGTAGTTTGTAGCTTTCAAGGAATAGGCCCATTTTAGTTTTCTTGTCAATTATGTGTGCATGGAACTGTTCATGGTGTTCCCTTGCTATTCTTTTAGTCTCTTTTAAGGACGGCGCAGGACCGGGCAGTGTTTCGTTCTGTTGTGCATGGGGTCGCTATGAGTTGGAACTGACTTGACGGCACCTAACAGCAATGACAACAAGCGCCTAACTCTTTGCACCACTCTGGGAGCTTGTTCTGGGTGTTGTGTCCTGTAAAGGTCAATTAGATCAAATTGGTTTTTGGTGCTTTTTCTTGGCCATCCTTGATGTTTTCCCGTCACTTGTTCTATTGATTACTGACAGAGGAGTATGGAAGTTTCCAGTCACAATTTCAATTTTGTTCATTTCTCCTTACAATGTTATTATTTTTTTCATCATGTATTTTCAAGTGCTTTTGTTGGTGCGTACTTATTTAGGATTATTATTTGATTTTTTTAGGATTATTATATGTTTTTAATGAACTGATTCATTATTTGTTGTTGTTGTGTGCCGTCGAGTCAATTCCAACTCATAGTGACTCTATAGGACAGAATAGAACTTCCCAGCACGGCTTCCAAGGCTGCAATCTTTACAGAAGCAGATTGCCGCATCTTTCTCCCACAGAGCAGCTGGTGAGTTCAAATTGCTGGCCTTTCAGTTAGCAGCTGAGAACTTGACCATTGTACCGCCAGGGCTCCTTCACTAGAACATAATACCCCCTTTCATCCCTGATAATTTCCCTTGCTTCAAAGCGTGCTTTTCTGATATTAGTATAGCCATTTCAGCTTTCTTTTCATTAGTGTATTCATGGTGTATCCTTTTCTATCCTTTTAATTATGGAAACCCTGGTGGTGTAGTGGCTAAGAGCTACAGCTGCTAACCAAAAGGTCGACAGTTCAAATCTACCAGGTGCTCCTTGAAAACCCTATGGGGCAGTTCTACTCTGTCCTATAGAGTCGCTATGAGTTGGATTCTTAGATGGCCCTGGGTTTTGTAGAGGACCTGCTTTAGGAATTACAATGTACATACTTAGCTTTTTGCAGCCTTTCACAGAGCTAATATTTTACCACTTCAAGTAGGATGTAGAATATTGACCAACATTTTCTCCTTTTTCTCTTTTTTGTGTTGTAGTTATCATATGTATTACCTCTATGTACATTCAAAGCCTCCGATAGGACACATAATAATTTTTTTCTTTTGACCATCATACATATTTTAAAGAACTTCATAGAATAAAAATTACTTATATTTACTCAGATCTTCACCATTTCTGTTGTTCTTCCTTCATTCTGATGACTCAAAGATTCACTCTGGTATCATTTCCCTTCCATCTGAAGAATGTTCTTTACTATTTCCTTTAGAGAAGGTCTGTTAACCATGGATTCTCTTAGTTTTCCTTATGATAATATCTTTACCTTCATTCCTCAAGGATAGTTTCACTGGGCATAGAATTCATATTCCTGTGGTCTTATTTTGAATTTTCCATTTGTTTCTCATCTTTCTTGACTTCTATTGACTAGCCAAGTTTTCACTGTTTCTTTTCTTTTTCCGTATTTTTAAATTTCGTGGTTTTTTAAAGTTATTTGTTTCATTTCTAGACTTTTAAAAAATACCTTAAATTTTTAACATGCACAATTTAATTAATATTTTCTTAATAATGTCTAAAGAGAGTTACAGAGAGCTCTGGGTACTAAAATTTCTCAGGCAATGAAGGTTCTTGAACGGTCTTTGTTTTGTTCTCCCTCTTAAAAGGTAACCTAGCTGAAAAGAGAATTCCAGGTTCACAATTATTTACCCTCGATAAATAGCTAAAACTTTCCACGAGTGGTATGAAGGAGGTCTTACATCCTTGCTGAATGTAAGGTTGGAGTTCCAGCCACCCACAGCAAGGCTTCTCTGGAGAAACTGAGTCTGTAGGCCGAGACTCTTAGGCACAGATTTCCCAGCACATGTGGCTCTCGACTCCCGTCTTCGCGGAGTGAGGACAGCTCTGGTCCCCTTGGCCCAACCCTGCTCTATTTGTCTCTAATCCTGGAGCAGCACCGACAGCCCAGATAGAGGCTGGATTCTGGTCCCGGACTCCCAGGGGCTTGTGGTTTTAGCCCCATCCACTGCTCTGGGTTCCCATTCTGCTACCGGGTGTTTCGCTTCTTGATTGGAGCAGGGTACCTGAGCACACTCGCACAGCCATGTATAAACCTGTAGGGATGATATGCTTTCTTACCCACCTCTGTGACGGATGCTCACAGGACCACCCGGACCTGCCAGCATGAAATCAGCACGTCTTCCCAAACAAACCCTTGCTGGCCTGTGGACGGACGCTGCCTCTCAGTCCCCTCGTATGCCCCAAGTGTCCCGGTTCTTCTAAGAACGGGGCAATGCTGAGGAGTCTCTTCCAGGAGCTGGGTCATAAAGGGTTCTTGGGACATCATAGATCACTCCTGGGACCCTGTATTGGACAGAAACCCTGTGTGTCCCTGGGAGGAGGTCACTATGGAGGCTTGGACCTGCCTGAAAGGGCACCAGCCCTGCCCCTTCCTCATCCCCAGGAGGGAAAAAAAGGTTCTGCTAAATAGCACCTTCTGGCGGGCGGAGGGGGGGATTACTAAATCAAGCTGACACCTGCACTGCTGTCAGCCAGGGGTTACTGAGAGTGCATGGGGAGGCACACCCTGGGCCAGAGGGGCACAAAGATGCCATCGTGAGGTTCACAACATCAACCTGTGGCCCTTGGCTTCCTCCTGGGGTCAGCCCTGGGTCTCAGGACAAACACCTCAAGCCCAGGAGCTCCACCTGTCATGGGAGAGAGAAGGGGGGAACTCCTTATTCAGAGGGCAGCAGGAATCTGGGTGCCCAGATGAGTTTGACCTTTGAGTCTGGCCTTTGGTGTCTTTGTACCTCACACTGTGAAATGGAGACAGTGGGAAGACCCTCAGGAGGGCTGTGGAGTCAAATAGGACAAGGAGGTGAAAGTGCAGTGGAGAGCCAGGGTCACCAGCAGAGTGACCGCTCGAGTTGAACAACAGTGGGTTGGTGAGAGAGCTAGGTGGGAGCCTGGACCCTGTATCTTATTTCAGGAAGGAAGAAGGGGGAAGCTAAGATACATCGAGGCCTGTAGGGGGCAGTGGTGGGCCGGAGGTAGAATTCTCACCTTCCACTCGGAAGACTCGGGTTCAATTCTCAGCCCATGCGCCTCATGAGCAGCCGGCACTGTCGGCCAGAGGAGGCTTGTATGTTGCTATGATGCTGAACAGGTGTCATCAGAGCTTCAAGGGTAGGACAGGCTAGGAGGAAAGGCCTGGCAATCTACATTAAAAATCAGCCAATGAAAACCCTCTGGAGCACAATGGTCCCACCTGCAATCGATCCTGGGATGGCGCAAGACCGGGCAGTGTTCCGCTCCGCTGTGCACGGGGTCGCGTGAGTAGGGGGCTGACTCATTACAGCTAACGATGATGATAACAACGTGGCCGGACTCCTGGGGGCACCCTGTGAAAATCCAGGTGATGAGAATTATGAGCCCCCTTGCTAGCAATGACAGCCTGAGACTGGAGAGGCCCAGTCCCTGTGTGGGCCGACTCACTCGTAATCCTGAACAGGCACCTGGCAGAGGGCCCTGGATGTCCAGTGGTGGACAAACTAACCAAGGCCCTACTCTCGGCAGCTCGAATTCTGACAGGAAGATGGCAATGAACAAGTACCCAGGGACGGGAAGGGGCCGCTCCAGAAAGGAAGGGGAGCTCCTCAGAAGACAAAGCAGCCCTGAATCACAAAGCAGGCCCCTGGCAGGACATTCAGAGTCCCTGAGTGGTGCAACGGCTAACATGCTCACTGCTAGCTGAAAGGTCAGAGGTAAGAGTCCACCCAGAGGCACCTCAGAAGAAAGGCCTGGCCATCTCCTTCCAAAAAGTCGGTCATCGAAAACCCTACGGAGCACAGTTCTACTCCGACACCCAGGGCGTTGCCCCGAGTTGGACGTGACAGTAACTGGCACAGTGGTGGAGGTGTAGTGCTCTCAGGTGGAGTGTCCCCGGCCCAGGAACGACCGGTGCTGGCACCCCCAGCCAGGCTTGTGCTGGGTCAGGCTCTGGCAGGATTTAGCTGCCTCGAAAGCCTGCCTCTCTTCAAACCCCATACCCTTTCTCCATCAGCTTGTGGATGAGAGCTCCGGTTCCCTAACGATCCTGCAGGACAGCCGAGCAAGGGGGAACCCGTGGAGGAGGAGCTGGGCGGGTGAGGAATGAAGCCATTTATTGCCCATTTGGGTCTCCATCTGCAGAAAACCTTCTTTTTCGCAGCCGGTGAACAGTCTCGCTCCAGAACAAACCTGCTGGGCGTTGGCAGCCTTGGGTGGGAGCACGGCGAGGAAACAGGGCCTTGCTGGTTCCTTGAGGGTTTAATAAGCTGTTGTTCACAACGATAGCCTTCTGCCTGCAAACTGGCCATGGAGTGTGGGGAGGGAGGTGGTCCGCTGTCTTTGCCAAGTTCCCTGGAAGACCTGAGCCGGGGTATAAAGGGCAGCTCTGTGGAGCTGGCACAGCCACCCCAGCCTCACCGAGTGACCTTGGCAGTGACCACGGACCCCAATGATGCAGACACTGCTCCTGATGGTGGTGCTCGGCCTGGTCGCCGCCCTGCAGGCCCAGGACCTGTCCTTCGCCTTGGAGGAGCAGGACCTGAGCACAGACAGGGCAGGTCTGGGCGGGGGAGGTGGGGCAGGAGCCGCTGAGACCCAGGGTCGGAGGCTTGCGCCCCTCCCTGTCAGGAGAGCAGCATTTTGTGGTCAGACCTTAGATATGCTCTAGGGAATGGCAAGACAGCAAAAGCCCCAGAGCCAAAGGGGCCCCCAACTAGGGATGTCAGGCCCCTCAGGCATGGGGGTGGCGTTGGAGATGAGAGAACCTTCTAGAAGGGGGAGGAGATCCTGTGCCCTGAGAAGGAACATGGGTCCGTTGTGGGAGCCTCAGATGTGCCTGAGGGTGCTGGGGGTGTCTGGTGGGGCTGCGGTGGGTTTATGGGAGGGAAGAAAAGGGCAGCCAGGACTGCAAAGGGCGGTGTGATCTCCCTGATCTCAGGGACGTGGTACACGAAGGCCATGGCAGCAAACATGGAGATGGAGGGGCCCCTTCAGGCTGTCAGTGCTGAGCCATGGGGCCGTGGAGGCCTCCTTTGTGTACCTGTGAGTGTCCATCCGCATCAAGCCCTCTCCCTGGCTGCTGCACGTCTGCCACTCCGCAGCCCAGCAGTGAGGGGTGGCCCATGGGTGCCCCTTATGCCAGCTGGTTTGTGGGAGTAAAACTCAACACCTCCTAAGCAAGGGAGACTCAAGAGCTGTGCTAGAAATGCGACAATCTGCTACCATCCTTCCTTCCCTGCCCCACTGACCTCCCTGCCCTGGCCAGGTGCAAAGTCACTTTTCCAATATTTGTGGGAATATCAGAAATGAGTCTTTTACAAATAACCCAATTAAGAAATGGGCAAAGGATATGAACAGACACTTCACTAAAGAAGACATTCAGGTAGCTAACAGATACATGAGGAAATGTTCACGATCATTAGCCATTAGAGAAATGCAGATCAAAACTAATATGAGATTCCATCTCACTCCAACAAGGCTGACATTAATCCAAAAAACACAAAATAATAAGTGTTGGAGAGGCTGTGGAGAGATTGGAACACTTATATACTGCTGGTGGGAATATAAAACGGTATAACCGCTTTGGAAATCAATTTGGCACTTCCTTAAAAAGCTAGGAATAGAACTACCGTACCACCCAGCAATCCCACTCCTTGAAATATATCCTAGAGAAATAAGAGCCTTTACACAAACAGATATGTGCACACCCATGTTTATTGCAGCACTGTTTACAATAGCAAAAAAATGGAAGCAACCGAGGTGCCCATCAACGGAGGAATGGATAAATAAATTATGGTATATTCACACAATAGTAAACGCATCAATAAAGAACAGTGAGGAATCTGTGACACATTTTATAACAGGGAGGAATCTGGAAGGCATTATGCTGAGTGAAATTAGTCAGTTGCAAAAGGACAAATATTGTATAAGATCACTATTATAAGAACTTAAGAAATAGTTTAAACTGAGAAGAAAACATTCTTTTGAGGTTGTGAGAGTGGGGAAGAAGGGAGGGAGGGAGGGAGGGTGGGAGACGGGTACTCGCTAATTAGATAGCACATAAGAACTACTTTAGGTGAAGCGAAAGACAGCACAGAATACAGGGGAGGTCAGCGCAATTAGACTAAACCAAAAGCAAAGAAGTTTCCTGAATAAACTGAATGCTTCGAAGGCCAGCGGAGCAGGGGCAGGGGTCTGAGGACCATGGTTTCAGGGGACATCTAAGTCAATTGGCATAATAAAATCTATTAACAAAACATTCTGCATCCACTTTGAAGAGTGGCATCTGGGGTCTTAAACGCTAGCAAGCAGCCATCTAAGATGCATCAATTGGTCTCATCCCACCTGGATCAAAGGAGAATGAAGAACATCAAAGACACAAGGCGATTATGAGACCAAGAGACAGAAAGGGGCACATGAACCAGAGACTACATCAGTCTGAGACCAGAAGAACTAGATGGTGCCCAGCTACAACCGTTGACTGCCCTGACAGGGAACACAACAGAGAACTTGTGAGGCAGCAGGAGAGCAGTGGGATGCAGACCCCAAATTCTCATAAGACCAGACTTAATGGTCTGGCTGAGACTAGAAGGACCCCGGTGGTCATGGCCCTCAGACCTTCTGTTGGCCCAGGACAGGAACCAGTCCCAAAGCCAACTCTTCAGACATGGAAGGAACTGGAAAATGGGTTGGAGAGGGATGCTGGTGAGGAGTGAGCTTCTTAGATCAGGTGGACACCTGAGACTGTGTTGGCATCTCCTGTCTGAAGAGGAGATGAGAGGGTAGAGGGGATTAGAAGCTGGCAAAATGGACATGAAAAGAGAGAGTGGAGGGAGCGAGCGGGCTGTCTCATTAGGGGAAGAGTAATTAGGAGTGTGTAGCAAGGTGTATATCGGTTTTTGTGTGAGAGACTCACTTGACTTGTAAACTTTCACTTAAAACAAAATAAAAATTATATATAAAAAAAGAAAGAACTGAGTCTTTTATGCTGTTTGTACTGCACATCAGCCCCGGCATCTTTCTGCAGGTTGCTCCTGTTTCAGAGTTTAACTCTCAGCCCAGGGCCTCGGGCAGCAGTCAGCTGGACTGTCCTTCCATATCTTCTCCCAGCCTCACACATCCTCAGGCTTAGCAGGCTCCTTTTCCCCTAAAGCACGGGGCTCAGGCTGTGATATACATTTTTCTACAAACTCCAATCTCAAGGAACACATCACCTTGACCCCTTTAGTCAGAAGCTGTGTCCTGACTTGGCCGCGGAACATTCCAGAAGGGAGGCGGTTTCCCATGGTAATTGAGCCTCTCACTGCTGCTGGCCCTGGACTGATTCCTTCTCTGCCCTTTCAGCAGGGCTGCAGGAGCCTCACGTGTGTCCTCATCCACTGACCCACAGTAGGGCTGCAGGAGCCTTCTGTGTGTCCTCATCCACTGACCCACAGCAGGGCTGCAGGAGCCTCACATGTATCCTCACACACTGACCCACAGTAGGGCTACAGGAGCCTCACGTGTGTCCTCACACACTGACCCACAGTAGGGCTGCAGGAGCCTCACGTGTGTCCTCACACACTGACCCACCTAATCTACTGTGTTCTGCTGGGGCATTCCTGTCCCACCTCCTGCCACTGGTCACAGAGGTCTGAGACCCCAACCCTCCTGGTGGCCCACGGGGCTGCCTCTGATGGTATGTCCCTCCTCTGTCCCACCCCAGTGTCTTTGTGGGTCAGACCAGGACATGGAGGAGGCCTGTGAGGTGGAGACTGTCCAGCCACTCTCACTGGAGCAGCAGGTGGAGCGACTGGTGCCTGCCTTCATGGAAGGTGAAACATTTTTCGTCAACAAGTTCCTGGACACATATAGAACCTACGCCACCACCCAGCAGGTTCTGGAACTGTTATTCCAAAGGTGAGCACCCCACCCTCCACAGCCCAGTGGGAACTCAGCCACCTGCTAGCTGTGAGTCTGGGGAAAGTCACTCACCTCTCTGCCTCAGTTTGCTCCTCTGAAAAGGGTGTGGTAAAGGATCAACCTGCTAGAGCACCTGTCGGGACCACATGGGACAAACCATGGGAAGTGTGTACCTGGAGCCCAGCTCTGTGGAAAAGGCTGCTGGAGGGGCTGGATGTTCACATTTGTTGTTTTCCTCTCCTCCATGAAGAAGCTGCTGCCTCAGGTCTCACTGACCGTGTGCCCTTGAGCAAACCTATTTCCCGTTTGTAAAGGGGATTGAGACGCGTCTAGTGGGTCCTCGTCCTTGGTGTAGGTAGAACAGGAGGCCCTGGGGGTGGGCAGAGGGGCCCAGGGCACTCAGATATCAGGGAAGGTGCTGGTTGGGTTCATTCATTCAACAATCATCTATGGGTCCCCGAGTGCTGCAGACACTGTCCTAGGCACTTAGCACTGTTCAATGAACAAAGCAGACAGGAAGCCCTGCCCTCCTGGGCCTCCATTCTAGTTGGGGACCGACACAGGAACACCAGATGTTGGAAGCAGGTAGTGGCCACAGTGCATTAGATATAATGCCCCATGTCTCCTCTAGGTATGGACGCGACTCCCCCTATCCTGTCCCAGATGGCGGAACCCAGGAGAACCTGATAGAGTGAGCGGACTTTGGGTGGAGAAGGAGGGGCTGCTGTCTCCACAGAAGGGTTGGGGGGTAGGGGGTGTGTCTGGAGTGGGGCTGGTCACACCCTGGGTCCCACACATCTAGATCCCCCTGGAGGGATGAGTTCAGCGTCGCCCCCTGCAGGAGGAAAGCGGTTCACACAGATCTGAGTTGGAGCCCTGGAGTCCTGGGGAGCAGAGGGGAGGCTGGGGGCTCAGACTGGCCCCTGAAGGAGCCCTTCCCCCTGACAATCCCCTCCATTTCTGGTTGTCTTCTCCCCATCCCAGGACCAGGCCAGGAGGTGGGGAGAAACCAGGTCCCGAATCCTGCACCCCTGTCATGGGGGCTGAGTTGCATATGGGGTCCCTGTCCCTGGGAGAACAGTGACCGTGGGAGAGGAGACCCTCATGTGCATGCAGAGAACCAGGCAGCACGCTGGTGCCCACCCTCTAGGTGGAAGGGCTCGAGGGCCTGGGCAGGCTGGGACAGGGGACAGACTGTGTGTATCCTCAGCCTCAGATATTCCTGGAGCACTACTGTGTGCCAGGCTGTGAGGTGAACACGCAGACACAACCTCCCTGCCCTCCGGAGTTTACTGTCCACTAGAGAGGGGGCCAAGAGACAGAAAGGGATGTAAGTCAGGCTTCCTGAGGAGGGAGAGTTGGTCAGATCATTGGTGGGGTGCTGCCTGAGACCGAGGCTCTGTGCTAGCCCCCTGAACAGTTACCAGGTCTGCCACTGCCAGGGCAGCCAGAGGGTGGGGTGCAGGATGGGGCTGGCCTTTGCAAGGACGGGGCAGACAGAGGGTCCCAGCCCTTACACAGGTGCTCTGGAGGGCAGTGCGGTGGGAAAGGCCAGGCCTCTGACCCTTCTCTTCACCACCCATCCCCAGAGCCATGTCTTTCATCCTGGAAATGTGGTTGTAGGAATATTCCGATGACTTTAACCAGCCCCCCAACTTCCCCTGCCTGGATCTCCTGGTGGAGTACGTGCTGAAGAACATGCCCCAGTTGGAGTTGATACATCGCGTGTATGTACTCTGTGCCATGCTGGGTCACCAGAAGCCCATTAAGGCGGCGATAGCAGGTGAGGAGGTCTGGGCATGCCTGCATGTGAGCTTGTGAGGGGGACAAGGGGCGGGTCCCACAGGGAGGACCCCCAGAGGTGCAGATTGGACCAGAGCTCAGAGTAACCTCAGACCCTCGTCTTGTGGACCAAATTCTGGGAAGACTTCTAGGGTCGAAAACTTGGGCTTCTCTTCATACAGTGGGATGTTTTCCTTCATTGGAAAAGTGAGAGGAAAGGCAGTCATGGTGTTAAACGTTTCTCTTCTTGCACCTCCAATGTCAGAACTAGGAAAAGCTCGCGGTGCATGGCTACCTCCAGAAGAAACTCCCAGACCACCTCCTCAGGCAGACGTTGTTCTGACACCTGCACTGGAGCTCAGTAGTGTATCAAGTCCTCCATCACCAGCACCAACACCACACCAACAGCCTGCTGGCAGGCTGGAGCCTCTTCTTGCTCTTGAACCAACACCATAGCAGGATAGAACACCAGGTCCTCCATTTTGTTGAATCTCATGACAAAAGAAAAATGAGCTTTTTCCACTTTGCATTTCTAGAAATTCATTTTACTGCATGTGGTAGGCAGAGTGGAGCCCTGGTCGTGCGGGAGTTAAGAGCTCAGCTGCTAACCAAAAGGTCTGAAGTTAATTTCCATCACCCACTCCTTAGAAACTCTGTAGGGCAATTCTACTGTGTCCTTTAAGGTCACTAGGAGTCAGAATCAACTCAAAGGCAAAGGGTTTGGTTTTTTGGCTGGTAGGCAGAGTAATGCCCCCCGCCCCAAAGACGTCCATGTCCTAAGCCCTGGAATCTGTGAAAGTGTTAGGTCACGTGGTAGAGGAGCGAAGCCTGCAGGTGGATGTCAGGTTGCCGCTCAGCTGACCTTGAGAAGTGGGGGTACCTGGATTACCAGGTGGATCCAGTTCCGTCACAAGGTCTTCGTCAGGGGAAGAGGGAGGCAGAGAGTGTGAGAGTCAGAGAAGAGATGCCACTGGAAGGAGAACCACTGACGAGATGTGAGGAGGGTTGATGTGGCGGGCTTGGAGAGGGAGGTGGGGCCACAAGTCAAGGCATATGGGTGGAAAAGGCAAGGAAACAGATTCTCCCCTGGAGCCTCCGGGGGGAAGAAGCCCCGTGACACCTTGACTTTAGCCCAACCAAAGACCAAACCCACTGCCGTCCAGTTGATTCTGACTGATAGCGACCCTACAGGACAGAGTAGAACTGCCTCGTAGGGTTTCCAAGGCTCTAAACTTTATGGAAGCAGACTGCCACGTCTTTCTCCTGTGGGAGCAGCTGGTGAGTTCGAACCACCCACCTTTTGGTTAGCAGCTGAGCGTTTAACCACTAAGCCACCAGGGCTCCTTGACTTCAGCCCTGTGAGGCTCATTTCAGACTGACTTCAAGACAGTGTGATAAGAAATTTGTGTCGTCCTAATCACCACGCTATTACGCTAAATTACTGAAGCCATTTAACAAGCTGTACCTGTCTGCAAGGAATTAGGAAGACACCACAGGTCTGGGAAAAGCCATAGCTCATAAAGCACTCTTTCAGCTTATTCAGGGAGGCAGCCGTTCCTGACCCGGGGAGGGAGGCTGAGACAGCAGGGCTGGTGGCACAGACAAGGCCCCGAGGGTCTGTCCTACCTCAAGGACCCTTGTCTACCCCTCATCAGAGGGAGGAGTAGTCACTCCTGTGTCTTCAGCAGGCTTTCTGATGACCGATAGAGTCCAGCCCAACACCAGGAGTTCTGCGTCTGGCATGAGGGACTCATGTCTGTGGGTCTGTCTGTACACGTGTCTGTACATGTGTCTGTGTGCATTCGTGCATCTCTGTGTGTCTGTGTAAGGAGCCCTGGTGGCAGAGTGGTTAAAGTGCTCAGCTTCCAACTGAAAGGTCAGCGGTTTGAAGCTACAAGCCGCTCCAACAGAGAGAGATGTGGCAGTCAAGTTCCATAAAGATTTAAAGCCTTGGAAACCCTACGGGGCAGCTCTACTCTGTCCTATAGGGCTGTTATGAGTTGGAATAGGCTCTATGGCAATGGGTTTTTTTTTTGGTGTATGTGTGTGTCTCCTGTGTGTCTGTGTGTGTATGTCTGTGTACCTATCTGTCTGTGCGTCTGTGTTGGGGTGTGAGTAAAGCTGCCCCCAAAGGAAAAAGAGCCTGGAGAACTGGTGATGGAAGAATTTGGGGCACAACCACCATGACATGACCCCCCAGCACACCCCTGAAGTCATCCCAGCTGTTCCAGAGGGCACGGGCTTCTCACGGTCCACACCAGGCAAGGCCCCCCAAGCTCACTGTCCTCCTGTGTGGTAGGCCTGCCCCCCGAGTCTGCCCCCTCTTCTCCCATCACCCCACAACCCCCAGGAGCCCACTGTGGACTGGTTCAGTGGGACCCTGATTAGCTTTCACTGGGGTCTGGCCACTTCTGGCAGACGGAGGCTGTGGGGCAGGAGGGGCGTCCTTCCTGCTACGGAACAGGGAAAGTCTGGATTGAAGGCCAAGGCAGCCTGACCCAGCCCCCTTTGGATTGGGACCCCCTCAAGGCTGACCGCAGGAGTGAGGGTGGACAGAATGGCTAGCCTACAGGGTCAGGCATGGGCTCTGGGTCACCTCTGTCAGCTAAATGGGGCTGCAGATGTCCATAAGGCTTGGCAGAATGAAACCAAAACCCTTTGTGGAGGATACCATAATTCCAGGCTACCTCTACAAATGACTTTTGAAACAGACATGGGGAGGGATGCCTGTGGGTGTGTGGAGAGGTGGGCTCCTTGGGCACAGCCATGGAGTGGACCAGCTGCCAACCTGAGCAGGTGAGTGGGCAGGGAGAAAGGTTGGGCCACCCCCAGGTGAGTCCCAGACCAGCGCTGGGGGCTGGGGGTGATGAGTGCCACAGCCTCAGGACTGGCTTCAGCATGGGGGCTATGCTTTGGCCCCCTGGCCTCCCCCTTCTGAGGGTCCCCAAGACATGGCTTCGTGAGACCCTGGAGGATCCACTCCCAATTGTGGATTGAGCTACAGCATGCAAGGTGCAGGAGGGTGCCCTCCAAGCCCCGGCAGGGAGACCCCCCTCAGCAGGGAGGAGGGCTGTTGGGAAAGTCTCCCCCTTTTACATTTTTCTGAAATATTTGATTATTGTGTACTATTTCTATGCACTTTTTAGGGTCAGGCCTCAGTTTCACTAAACGTTCTGCTGGGATGTGATAGGGTAGAAGATGAATTTGTAGGTGCGTTTTGGGAAAAGCAGTAGCCAAGGACTGAGCTTGTCAAGGTGGCCAGTGCACCTGCCCCTACTGACCCTCCAACAGTGGGCCTCGGCTCCCCTTCACCCATCTCCCTGGCTCCACCAGCGTTTGTCCTGAGTCCATGTCCATGTTCCAGACATTCGTCAGGGCCCTGCACCAGACCAAGCCCTCCACCCAGAGTCTGGGTTCCTGAGTGCAGTGACATCCAGGCAGGACCCTCTCCACAGTCCTACAGACAAAGCATTTTTCTCTGTCCCCTTGCCCCCGCTTCTTCTGCCCCTCCCCCCATTCCAGGCAGACGCCCAAGGGGACTCCTAGTCCGCGGCCCACACTGAGGGACCCCACAGGCAGAGTCAGGTGGCTGCTGAAGCTCTTTATTATGTGGGATCCGGAGGGGGATGGGAGAAGGGAGGGGTGGGGGAGGAATGAACAGGTGTGGAGGGAGGCAGGGGACAGGTGGAGGGGCTGATCCAGGCCCAGCAGCTGGGACTTCTTCTGTGTCGGGTGGGACAGAGGCTCCCAAGATTCTTCCCGGTGCTGCTGTGGGGGTGCAGGGCCCCCAACCCTAGAACGGAGGAGGAAAAGGGGTCAGCAGGCCCCCCTGTGGATGGAGGGCTGGGCAGCTGCAGAGTCGGGCTCTCAAGGTTTGGGGGCAGGAAGACAGAGGGGACTTCCCTGCGTCTCCCACAACCAGAGCTCTCTGTGCCCGTGGGTGCCCCCGCCGGGTAGTGCGCGCCGGCTCTGGGTCCTGGCGGCGGTTCTGTCCTCCTGCTCCGCTAAGGCTGCGATACTGACCTCGGCCGAGGGGGGCGCGCGTGAGCCAGGCCGCGGCCCAGTTCCTGGGTGATGAGGGACCCACAGAGGGAAGCCCGGCAGACGTGCGGGCCAGGGAGGGCGCTCCTGGGTATGGGGAGACTCCCCCTAAGTGTCCCGGGGACGGAAATCTGAACCAGGATCAAGTCCGAGAGGCGCCCTCCGAGCAGAGAACGGTCCCTGTGTCTGTGCCCTGGGCCTCCAGGTGGCTCCTGAGTCCCACTGACCCACCACTCTCCTTTGCTTCAAGCTCACCCACCTTACTCGCTGTGGGGAGTGCAGCTCTCTGTTGGGACACAGAAAACGCATGAGGAGACGCCGGGCAGGGCAGGGGCCTACACCCCGTCTCTGCCCCGAGGGACAGAGCCTCCATGACCTGACCCAGCCCACCCTGTGGCCCAGGAGAACTAATACCACTAATAGATGACAGTGCCTTCCCCTGAGGACATAGGATGGGGGACGCGGCAGAAGCCCCTAACCCATCTGCGCAGGGGTGAAGATCTTTGAGAATCCTTTTTGCTGCATGAATTTCTGAAATTCTACCAGGCCTTCAGCGTCCACGTCCAAGTTCCTGCCTGCAGGCCAGATGAGGAGGAGGCCAGGGTTTTGGGGTCTGATTTAGGGGTCACTGTGAATCCTCCAGGCCTCCAATGAGCAGATGGGGACCACCTCCCAGCATGGGGGTGGGAGTGCCTCCGGAGGGGAGAGCTTAGCCTGAAAGGGAGCCAGGGCAAGGCCGAGGGGTGGCTCACTCACCCATGAGCTTGGCTGTTCTGAAGCCTTCCCCTCTGAGCGTCCTTGGCTGTAGAAGTTGCTGTGGTCCTTCACAGGTACGGCCTGTATGTACAGGTGAGACATGCCCCCGACTGCAGAGGCCGAAGAGAAAATGGGACTTAGCGTCATTGTGTGGGGGCAGTGCGGAAGGCCCCCTTGGCATGCCACCTTCTGACCACCGTGTCTCCAAGGTGTCCCATCACCCGTCTCCAGGTGCACCAGCCCAGCCAGAAGCCCAGAGCTCGGGCTCCAACATTCCAAGTACTGTGACTGCCCCCTGCTGACCAGGTGACCAGGACCCAAAGCTCCAGTGCAGGGTGCCGCCCCCGCAGCCCCCCACCCCCTGTGGCCCCTCTACTCACCGGCACTGTATTTGCCAGGCATGTCCGTTTTCTCCAGGATGACATCTATTTGGTGGCACTGACCATTTGACCTGGGACACGGACACTGGGTGCTCAGGCAGGTCCTGACAACCATTTATGGTCTGGAGATGCCTGGGCCCTCCCACCCCTACCACTGGCTGGGGTCCTTCCAGACAAAACAAACAAACCAAACCCGTTGCCTTGGAGTGGATTCTGACACATAGGTCCTTCCAGCTTGTCCCATCTCCAGCCCAGCTCTTGAGTCTCCCTCCCTAAGGGGGTGCTGTTTTACTCCCACAAACCAGCTGGCATAAAGAACACCCGTGGGCCACCACCCACTGCTGGGCTGCGGAGGGGCAGGGGTGCAGCAGCTGGGGAGAGAGCCTCATGCGGGTGGACACTCACAGGTACACGAAGGAGGCCTCCACGGCCCCATGGCTCAGCACTGACAGCCTGAAGGGGCCCCTCCATCTCCATGTTTGCTGCCATGGCCTTCGTGTACCACGTCCCCGAGATCAGGGAGATCACACCGCCCTTTGCAGTCCTGGCTGCCCTTTTCTTCCCTCCCATAAACCCACCGCAGCCCCACCAGACACCCCCAGCACCCTCAGGCACATCTGAGGCTCCCACAACGGACCCATGTTCCTTCTCAGGGCACGGGATCTCCTCCCCCTTCTAGAAGGTTCTCTCATCTCCAACGCCACCCCCATGCCTGAGGGGCCTGACATCCCTAGTTGGGGGCCCCTTTGGCTCTGGGGCTTTTGCTGTCTTGCCATTCCCTAGAGCATATCTAAGGTCTGACCACAAAATGCTGCTCTCCTGACAGGGAGGGGCGCAAGCCTCCGACCCTGGGTCTCAGCGGCTCCTGCCCCACCTCCCCCGCCCAGACCTGCCCTGTCTGTGCTCAGGTCCTGCTCCTCCAAGGCGAAGGACAGGTCCTGGGCCTGCAGGGCGGCGACCAGGCCGAGCACCACCATCAGGAGCAGTGTCTGCATCATTGGGGTCCGTGGTCACTGCCAAGGTCACTCGGTGAGGCTGGGGTGGCTGTGCCAGCTCCACAGAGCTGCCCTTTATACCCCGGCTCAGGTCTTCCAGGGAACTTGGCAAAGACAGCGGACCACCTCCCTCCCCACACTCCATGGCCAGTTTGCAGGCAGAAGGCTATCGTTGTGAACAACAGCTTATTAAACCCTCAAGGAACCAGCAAGGCCCTGTTTCCTCGCCGTGCTCCCACCCAAGGCTGCCAACGCCCAGCAGGTTTGTTCTGGAGCGAGACTGTTCACCGGCTGCGAAAAAGAAGGTTTTCTGCAGATGGAGACCCAAATGGGCAATAAATGGCTTCATTCCTCACCCGCCCAGCTCCTCCTCCACGGGTTCCCCCTTGCTCGGCTGTCCTGCAGGATCGTTAGGGAACCGGAGCTCTCATCCACAAGCTGATGGAGAAAGGGTATGGGGTTTGAAGAGAGGCAGGCTTTCGAGGCAGCTAAATCCTGCCAGAGCCTGACCCAGCACAAGCCTGGCTGGGGGTGCCAGCACCGGTCGTTCCTGGGCCGGGGACACTCCACCTGAGAGCACTACACCTCCACCACTGTGCCAGTTACTGTCACGTCCAACTCGGGGCAACGCCCTGGGTGTCGGAGTAGAACTGTGCTCCGTAGGGTTTTCGATGACCGACTTTTTGGAAGGAGATGGCCAGGCCTTTCTTCTGAGGTGCCTCTGGGTGGACTCTTACCTCTGACCTTTCAGCTAGCAGTGAGCATGTTAGCCGTTGCACCACTCAGGGACTCTGAATGTCCTGCCAGGGGCCTGCTTTGTGATTCAGGGCTGCTTTGTCTTCTGAGGAGCTCCCCTTCCTTTCTGGAGCGGCCCCTTCCCGTCCCTGGGTACTTGTTCATTGCCATCTTCCTGTCAGAATTCGAGCTGCCGAGAGTAGGGCCTTGGTTAGTTTGTCCACCACTGGACATCCAGGGCCCTCTGCCAGGTGCCTGTTCAGGATTACGAGTGAGTCGGCCCACACAGGGACTGGGCCTCTCCAGTCTCAGGCTGTCATTGCTAGCAAGGGGGCTCATAATTCTCATCACCTGGATTTTCACAGGGTGCCCCCAGGAGTCCGGCCACGTTGTTATCATCATCGTTAGCTGTAATGAGTCAGCCCCCTACTCACGCGACCCCGTGCACAGCGGAGCGGAACACTGCCCGGTCTTGCGCCATCCCAGGATCGATTGCAGGTGGGACCATTGTGCTCCAGAGGGTTTTCATTGGCTGATTTTTAATGTAGATTGCCAGGCCTTTCCTCCTAGCCTGTCCTACCCTTGAAGCTCTGATGACACCTGTTCAGCATCATAGCAACATACAAGCCTCCTCTGGCCGACAGTGCCGGCTGCTCATGAGGCGCATGGGCTGAGAATTGAACCCGAGTCTTCCGAGTGGAAGGTGAGAATTCTACCTCCGGCCCACCACTGCCCCCTACAGGCCTCGATGTATCTTAGCTTCCCCCTTCTTCCTTCCTGAAATAAGATACAGGGTCCAGGCTCCCACCTAGCTCTCTCACCAACCCACTGTTGTTCAACTCGAGCGGTCACTCTGCTGGTGACCCTGGCTCTCCACTGCACTTTCACCTCCTTGTCCTATTTGACTCCACAGCCCTCCTGAGGGTCTTCCCACTGTCTCCATTTCACAGTGTGAGGTACAAAGACACCAAAGGCCAGACTCAAAGGTCAAACTCGTCTGGGCACCCAGATTCCTGCTGCCTTCTAAATAAGGAGTTCCCCCTTCTCTTTCCCATGACAGGTGGAGCTCCTGGGCTTGAGGTGTTTGTCCTGAGACCCAGGGCTGACCCCAGGAGGAAGCCAAGGGCCACAGGTTGATGTTGTGAACCTCACGATGGCATCTTTGTGCCCCTCTGGCCCAGGGTGTGCCTCCCCATGCACTCTCAGTAACCCCTGGCTGACAGCAGTGCAGGTGTCAGCTTGATTTAGTAATCCCCCCCTCCGCCCGCCAGAAGGTGCTATTTAGCAGAACCTTTTTTTCCCTCCTGGGGGTGAGGAAAGGGCAGGGCTGGTGCCCTTTCAGGCAGGTCCAAGCCTCCATAGTGACCTCCTCCCAGGGACACACAGGGTTTCTGTCCAATACAGGGTCCCAGGAGTGATCTGTGATGTCCCAAGAACCCTTTATGACCCAGCTCCTGGAAGAGACTCCTCAGCATTGCCCCGTTCTTAGAAGAACCGGGACACTTGGGGCATACGAGGGGACTGAGAGGCAGCGTCCGTCCACAGGCCAGCAAGGGTTTTGTTTGGGAATAAACGTGCTGATTTCATGCTGGCAGGTCTGGGTGGTCCTGTGAGCATCCGCCACAGAGGTGGGTAAGAAAGCATATCATCCCTACAGGTTTATACATGGCTGTGCGAGTGTGCTCAGGTACCCTGCTCCAATCAAGAAGCGAAACACCCGGTAGCAGAATGGGAACCCAGAGCAGTGGATGGGGCTAAAACCACAAGCCCCTGGGAGTCCGGGACCAGAATCCAGCCTCTGTCTGGGCTGTCGGTGCTGCTCCAGGATTAGAGACAAATAGAGCAGGGTTGGGCCAAGGGGACCAGAGCTGTCCTCACTCTGCGAAGACGGGAGTTGAGAGCCATATGTGCTGGGAAAATGTGCCTAAAAGTCTCTGCCCACAGACTCAGTTTCTCCAGAGAAGCCTTGCTGTGGGTGGCTGGAACTCCAACCTTACATTCAGCAAGGATGTAAGACCTCCTTCATACCACTCGTGGAAAGTTTTAGCTATTTATCGAGGGTAAATAATTGTGAACCTGGAATTCTCTTTTCAGCTAGGTTACCTTTTAAGAGGGAGAACAAAACAAAGACCGTTCAAGAACCTTCATTGCCTGAGAAATTTTAGTACCCAGAGCTCTCTGTAACTCTCTTTAGACATTATTAAGAAAATATTAATTAAATTGTGCATGTTAAAAAATTAAGTTATTTGTTAAAAGTCTAGAAATGAAACAGATAACTTAAAAAAAACCACGAAATTTAAAAATACGGAAAAAGAAAAGAAACAGTGAAAATTTGGTTAGTCAGTAGAAGTCAAGAAAGATGAGAAACAAATAGAAAATTCAAAACAAGACCACAGGAATATGAATTCTATGCCCAGTGAAAATATCCTTGAGGAATGAAGGTAAAGATATTATCATAAGGAAAACTAAGAGAATCCATAGTTAACAGACCTTCTCTAAAAGAAATAGTAAAGAACATTCTTCAGATGGAAGGGAAATGATACCAGAATGAATCTTTGAATCATCAGAGTGAAGGAAGAACAACAGAAATGGTGAAGATCTGAGTAAATATAAGTAATTTTTATTCTATCAGGTTCTTTAAAATATGTATGATGGTCAAAAGAAAAAAATTATTAAGTGTCCTATTGGGGGCTTTGAATGTATATAGAGGTAATACATATGATAACTACAACATAAAAAAGAGAAAAAGGAGAAAATATTGGTCAATATTCTACATTCTACTTGAAGTGGTAAAATATTAGCTCTGTGAAAGGCTGCAAAAAGCTAAGTATGTACATTGTAATTCCTAAAGCAGGTCCTCTACAAAACCCAGGGCCATCTAAGAATCCAACTCATAGCGACTCTATAGGACAGAGTAGAACTGCCCCATAGGGTTCCTAAGGCCGTAAATCTTTACAGAATCAGACTGCCACATCCTTCTCTCACATAATGCCTGTGAATCCAACCATTAGGCTTTGGATTAGCATCACCAGGGCTCCTCTCTACAAAAAGATACAGTTAAAAAAATAATAATATTATTAATTAATTAAATTGAAATACTAAAAAATATTCAAATGGTTCAAAAGAAAGCATGGGAGGAGAAAGACAGAAACCAGAAACAGAGGGAATAGAAAGCACATAATAAAGAGATATACCTAAATTGAAATGTATCAACGGTTGCATTAAACATAATTGGACTAAAAACACCAATTAAAAAGACAGAGCTTTCTATAATGGATAAACAAATAAGACCCAACTCTATGCTGTTAATATGAAACATGCTCTTGAACATAATGACGTAGGTAGGTATCATGGATTGAATCGTGTCCCCCCAAAATATGTATCAACTTGGTTAGGCTATGATTCCCTGTATTGTGTGATTGTCCACCATTTTGTCTTTTGATGAGATATTCCTATGTGTTCTAAATCCTATCGGTATTATGTTAATAAAATGGATTAGTGGCAGTTATATTGATGAGATCTACAAGATTAGATAGTGTCTTAAGCTAATCTCTTTTGAGATTTAAAAGAGAGAAGCAAGCAGAGAGACTTGGGGACCTCATACCACCAAGAAAGCAGCACTGGGAGCAGAGTACGTCCTTTGGAAGTTCCTGCACTGAGATGATCCCAGACCAAGGGAAGACTGATGATAAGGACATTCCTGCAGAGCAACAGAGAAAGCCTTCCCCTGGAACCTGAATTCGGACTTCTAGCCTAATGGACTATAAGAGAATAAACTTCTCTTTGTGGTATTTCTGTTACAGCAGTACTAGATGACTAAGACAACACCCATGGAAGCGGCAGTCAAGAAATCCAAAGACACATTGCATTGGGCAAATGCTGCAAAAGACCTCTTTAAAGTGTTCAAAAGCAAAGATGTCACCTTGAAGACTAAGGTGTGCCAGACCCAAGCCATGGTGTTTTCAATTGTCTGATATGCATGTGAAAACTGAATGATGAATAAGGAAGACCAAAGAAGAATTGACACCTTTGAATTGTGGTGTTGGAGAAGAATGTTGAAAATACCATGGTCTACCAAAAGAACAAACAAACCTGTCTTGGAAAAAGTACCACCAGAATGCTCCTTAGAAGCAAGGATGGCAAGACCACGTCTCACATACTTTGGGCATGTTGTTAGGAGGGATCAGTCCCTGGAATAGGACATCATGCTTGGTAAAGTAGAGGGTCATTGAAAAAGAAGACCCTCGATGAGATGTATTGACACAGTGGCTCCAACAGTGGGCTTAAGCCCAACAATCTTGAGGGTGCTGCAGGAACGAGCAGTGCTTCATTCTGTTGTACATAGGGTCGCTATGGGTAGGAATTGACTCGATGGCACCTATCAACAACAACAACATGGTAGATTGAATAAACTGCACATATTAAAAGTGTAGAATCTGGTAACTTTTGATATGTGAGATCATCACTGCAATCAAGAAAGTTAACATATATATTAACCCTAAGAGATTCTTGAGCTCATTTGTAATCCCACCCTCTCATCCTTGTCTGCCTATCTCTCACCCTTCCGGGCAACCCCTGCTCTGTTTTCTGACATTATGAGTTAGTTTGTGTTTGCTAGAATCATATAAATGGAATCATACATTAAGTACTCATTTTTATCTGGATTTTTTCACCCATCGTAATTGGTTTTAAACTATGACTATAGGCTTAATTGATCCAATTCTCTCAGACACACCAGACTCTGAGCAAAGAAAGCCCTTAAATAGGAGAAAAAAATTCTGTGCACTTAAAAAGTCTTGTACATCTATTAAATCAAGATCATAAATTTGGTATATCACATTCCCTCACACATTTTAAACACCTAAAATAGTTTACACAAGACACCCCATGATTACCAAATTCGTTGGAACCTTGTATGAACACAATCTACACAAAGCTACTCTTGTTTTTAGATACATTCCTGGGTTTCCACATTGTCACAAGCAATCAAAGAAAACAGAACTATCTTAGACCAAACAAAACTCTTTGGTAAGAGTCTCTGGGCTGCACCCAGGTTGCCTGGTTTTCTCAAACACTTGGGACCCCTAGCCCAGGTCCCGATCGAAACGCTCCTTGGAAGCAAGAATGGTGAGGCTGCGTCTTACATATTTTAGACATGTTGTCAGGAGGGATCATTTCCTGGAGAAGGACATTGTGCATGGTAAGGTACAGACAGGGTCAGCGAAAAAGAGGAAGACCCTCAATGAGATGGATTGACACAGTGGCTACAACAATGGGCTCAAGCACGACAATGATTGTGAGCATGGTGCAGGACCGGGCAGTCTTTTGTTCTGTGGTATGTAGGGTCACTGTGAGTTGGAACCAACTCGACGGCACCTAAGAACAACAACAATACCCCTAATGGGAATGTCTTAGTCCTGCTTCAATCTTCCAGATACTTCCCCACCTCCGATCCCAAGGACTTAAACTTAAAAAGAGACATTCCTAGGGCACTTATGTAGTAGGTGTCCACACCTGAGTTAGTTTCTAATTTTCAAAGGAAAAGCACCTCCGGCTGGTTACCACCTCAGTCACAGGAGACCCACATGATCCTCCCAAACAAGAGGCTCGATTTGTGCTGAGGGTTGGTGGAGGTTCTGCTCGAGGTGGAGGGGGTGCTGGGCTCCAGGCAGAGGGTCTGGGCGACCCTCTGGCCCCACATTGCGTGCCAAAACTGTTGGCGGAACCTAAAAGGTGGATCCTTGTCTGGCGCTCTCAGACCTGCCAATAATCTGGACACCCAATAATCTGGACACCGGCCTTTGAGAAAGAGAAAATAACATTATTGCAACGCGCAGAACAAGATGCTGGGAGGAAGTTCCTCAGATCTGACTCCCCAAGCTATGGGGAAGCAGGGCTTATATGTGATTGGGGCAGCAAGACGATAGCCGCGCAGGTGTACTGGGGAGGGAAAATTCTAGAAGGTGGCCAGGAAACAGGAGCTGTCTTGGTTTCTGTCAGACTCTCTCTTTGGAGTAGGGTCTGGGTGATGATTTTTCTTCTGAATCGTTTCACCTTTTGCTGCATCATCTGTTGAGATCAATTAGTGGTCATGGTTGGACCTTCTGTGCCTGCAGGATGGGCCAAATCTGGCTTGGGCTAGTTTAAGGACTAATGGAAATTTACTGGCATTCATGGGGTCGGGATACAACTCCTTGTTACCCACATCTGGGAGTTCTCCAGGCCTTTCCTACCTCCTCAGCCCCCAGAGCTTGTCTGCCTCTTGATCCCTCCCAACTCTCACTCCCAACACCTGGACTGTGTCCTCACCCTTCCAACTTCCACTTTCCCCACCTCTGGGATTTATCCTGCAGACAGACTCTCACACAAATACCTGTCCACAAATTCTCACAGCAGCACTACTCTCTCCCATCAGTGGATACAACCCAAAGTCTAGCAACAGATGACTGGACAAACAAAGCATGGGCCATCCACACAATGGGATGCCACTGGGCCTTTAAACGAATTAGAAACTGACAAGTCTACAATGTGGATGAGCCTCAAATGCACGAAGCTAAGTGAAAGTGTGGGTACAAAAGACCACATATTTCCATTGAGATAAGAAATCCAGAGCAGGTAAACCCATAGACACAGAAAACCAATCACTGATGGCCATGGGCACGGGGGAGGGGCCATGGGGAGAACCGCTCAATGGGAACAGGGTTTCTGTTTTTGGTGATGACAATGTTTTGAGGTATGTAGATACCGGTGATGGTTGGATAGGATTTTGAAAGTGCATTTGTTGTTGTTAAGTGCCATCAATTTGGCTCCAACTCATAGCGACCCTATAGGACAGACTAGAACTGCCCCATAGGGTTTCCAAGGAGCGGCTGATGGATTTCAACTGCTGACCTTTTGATTAGCAGCCAAGCTCTTAACCACTATGCCGCTAGGGAATATAAAGACACTATATTATACACATTTAAACTATGAAAGCAAAACTTTATTAAATGAGAAATCTACCAGTTAAAATAGTATAAACTATAATGTGAGCTAGAAAAAGACTACAAATAAACCACAGAAATACTGAATCAGGTAAGGGTGAGAAAGGATCTTGTTCTAAGGCCAACACTCCCTGGCTTGGTTGAGAAGCTGCTGTGAGAGAGGTGGGACAACTGGCTCAGCCTCTGGTGCCTGGGCCAGAGCTGGAGATGCCAGACCTGAGGCTGCATCAAGCTCCCGTGTTCCCTGAGGCAGAGGGTCCACATCAGCTGGTGGTCTGGGAGCTGTTTCTGGAGATGACCTGGGAGAAGAATCCAGCTTCCCCGCAAGCTCTAGGTGTGACGCCTGGGCCACGGCTGCAGATGGAATACCTGGGGCTACATCGAGCCCTGGTGTTGGTGCAGGAGCATGGTTGGCATCACCAGGTGGTCTGGGATCCGGTTCTGGAGGTGGCCCAGGACAAGAACCCAGCTTTCCAGCAGCTCGCAACTACCAGCTGATGTTGATCCTTCTTCTGCACTAACGATGGGTCTCAATGTAGCTCCGGGTCCTCTGTCTCCATCTCTGGCCCAGGCAGCAGGTGAAGAGCCTGCTGGAAAGCCAACTTCTTACCCTGGACCACTTCCTGAACAGGCTCTCGGACAACAAGCTGGTGTGGAACCTGCTCCTGCGCCAACACCGAGGCTTCATGTAGCCCCAGGTCCTTCATCTCCAGCTCTGACAAAGAGTCTGGTGCCTGGGACGGAGCTGGAGATGGAGGACCCGGGGATGTGTTGATCTCCGGTGTTGCTGCAGGGCCAGGATGGATGTCAGCCAGTGGTCCTGGAGTCAGTTCTGGAGGTGGCCCAGGATAAGAACCTGGCTTTCCAGCAGTCTTCTGGTTCAGTGTCTCAGCCAGATGTGGAGATGGAGGGTCTGGGGCTGCATTGAGGCCCAGTGTTGGTGCAGGACAAGGACCAACGTCAGCCAGCGGCCTGGGAGTTGGTTCTAGAGGTGGCCCATGTTCCGATTCCAGGCCTCCAGCAGGCTCTTCTCTTAGCGCCAGTGCCGGAACTGGTGATGAAATAGCCAGTGGTCTACAGAGCTCCTGCGTTAGTGGGGAAGCTGGCTTCACACCTGCAGGTGGTCACGGAGCCGTTCTGGAGGTGGTCGTCAACCGGAAGCCAGCCCTCTAGTCAGCTCTCCATTTGGTGCCAGGGATGGAGCTGTTGATGGACCTCTTTATGGAGAACCTAGTGTTCTATCCTGCTCCGGTGTTGGCTCAGGAGCAGGATCTACCTGACCAGGTAGTACAGCAGACAGTTGTGGAGGTGGCCCAGGAGGAGACTCAGCCCCTCCGGCAGGCTCTCCGCCTAATGACAGAGCTGGTGGTGGAGAACCTGGTGTCCTATCCAGCTCCAGTGTTGGCTCAGGAGCAGGATCTACCTGACCAGGTAGTACAGTAGACAGTTGTGGAGGTGGCCCAGGAGGAGACTCAGCCCCTCCTGTAGGCGCTCCGCCTAATGACAGAGCTGGTGGTGGAGGACCTGGTGTTCTATCCAGCTCCGGTGTTGGCTCAGGAGCAGGATCTACCTGACCGGGTAGTACAGCAGACAGTTCGGAAGGTGACCCAGGAAGAGACTCAACCCCTCCGGCAGGCTCTCTGTCTGGTGTTTGTGCTGGTGATGGAGGACTTGATACACTACTGAGCTCCAGTACAGGTGTCAGAACAAAGTCTGCCCGAGCAGGTGGTTCTGGGGTTTCTTCTTGAGGTAGCCATGCACCGCGAGCTTTTTCTAGTTCCGACATTGGACGTGCAAGAAGAGAAATGTTTACCAACATGACTGCCTTTCCTCTCACCTTTCCAACAAAGGAAAACATCCCACTGCTATGAAGAGAAGCCCAAATTTTCTACCCTAGAAGTCTTCCCAGAATTTGGTCCACGAGAGGAGGGTCTGAGGTTACTCTGAGCTCTGGTCCAATCTGCACCTCTGGGGGTCCTCCCTGTGGGACCCGCCCCTTGTCCCCTTCACAAGCTCACATGCAGGCATGCCCAGTCCTCCTCACCTGCTATCGCCGCCTTAATGGGCTTCTGGTGACCCAGCATGGCACAGAGTATATAAACGCGATGTGTCAACTCCAACTGGGGCATGTTCTTCAGCATGTACTCCACCAGGAGATCCAGGCAGGGGAAGTTGGGGGGCTGGTTAAAGTCATCGGTATACTTGTATATCCACGTTTCCAGGATGAAAGACATGGCTCTGGGGATGGGTGGTGAAGAGAAGGGTCAGAAGCCTGGCCTTTCCCACCACACTGCCCTCCAGGACACCCGTGCAACGGCCCGGGACCCTCTGTCTGCCCCGTCCTTGCAAAGGCCAACCCCATCCTGCACCCCACCCTCTGGCTGCCCTGGCAGTGGCAGACCTGGTAACTGTTCAGGGGGCTAGCACAGAGCCTCGGTCTCAGGCAGCACCCCACCAATGATCTGACCAACTCTCCCTCCTCAGGAAGCCTGACTTACATCCCTTTCTGTCTCTTGGCCCCCTCTCTAGTGGACAGTAAACTCCGGAGGGCAGGGAGGTTGTGTCTGCGTGTTCACCTCACAGCCTGGCACACAGTAGTGCTCCAGGAATATCTGAGGCTGAGGATACACACAGTCTGTCCCCTGTCCCAGCCTGCCCAGGCCCTCGAGCCCTTCCACCTAGAGGGTGGGCACCAGCGTGCTGCCTGGTTCTCTGCATGCACATGAGGGTCTCCTCTCCCACAGTCACTGTTCTCCCAGGGACAGGGACTCCATATGCAACTCAGCCCCCATGACAGGGGTGCAGGATTCGGGACCTGGTTTCTCCCCACCTCCTGATCTGGTCCCGGGATGGGGAGGAGACAACCAGAAATGGAGGGGATTGTCAGGGGGAAGGGCTCCTTCAGGGGCCAGTCTGAGCCCCCAGCCTCCCCTCTGCTCCCCAGGACTCCAGGGCTCCAACTCAGATCTGTGTGAACCGCTTTCCTCCTGCAGGGGGTGATGCTGACTCATCCCTCCTGGGGGATCTAGATGTGTGGGACCCAGGGTGTGACCAGCCCCAATCCAGAAACACCCCCTACCCCCACCCTTCTGTGGAGACAGCAGCCCCTCCTTCTCCACCCAAAGTCTGCTCACTCTATCAGGTTCTCCTGGGTTCCGCCATCCGGGACAGGATAGGGGGAGTCGCGTCCATACCTAGAGGAGACATGGGGCATTATATCTAATGCACTGTGGCCACTACCTGCTTCCAACATCTGGTGTTCCTGTGTGGGTCCCCAACTAGAATGGAGGCCCAGGAGGGCAGGGCTTCCTGTCTGCTTTGTTCATTGAACAGTGCTAAGTGCCTAGGACAGTGTCTGCAGCACTCGGGGACCCATAGATGATTGTTGAATGAATGAACCCAACCAGCACCTTCCCTGATATCTGAGTGCCCTGGGCCCCTCTGCCCACCCCCAGGGCCTCCTGTTCTACCTACACCAAGGACGAGGACCCACTAGACGCGTCTCAATCCCCTTTACAAACGGGAAATAGGTTTGCTCAAGGGCACACGGTCAGTGAGGCCTGAGGCAGCAGCTTCTTCATGGAGGAGAGGAAAACAACAAATGTGAACATCCAGCCCCTCCAGCAGCCTTTTCCACAGAGCTGGGCTCCAGGTACACACTTCCCATGGTTTGTCCCATGTGGTCTTGACAGTTACTCTATCAGGTTGATCCTTTATCACACACCCTTTTCAGAGGAGCAAACTGAGGCAGAGAGGTGAGTGACTTTCCCCAGACTCACAGCTGGTAGGTGACTGAGTTCCCACTGGGCTGTGGAGGGTGGGGTGCTCACCTTTGGAATAACAGTTCCAGAACCTGCTGGGTGGTGGCGTAGGTTCTATATGTGTCCAGGAAATTGTCGATGAAAGATGTTTCACCTTCCACGAAGGCAGGCACCAGTCGCTCCACCTGCTGCTCCAGTGAGAGTGGCTGGACAGTCTCCACCTCACAGGTCTCCTCCATGTCCTGATCCGACCCACAAAGACACTGGGGTGGGACAGAGGAGGGACATACCATCAGAGGCAGCCCCATGGGCTATCAGGATGGTCAGGGTCCCAGACCTCTGTGACCAGTGGCAGGAGGTGGAACAAGAGAGCCCCAGCAGAACACAGTAGATTAGGTGGGTCAGTGTGTGAGGACACACGTGAGGCTCCAGCAGCCCTACTGTGGGTCCGTGTGTGAGGATACATGTGAGTCTCCTGCAGCCCTGCTGTGGGTCAGTGTGTGAGGACACACTTGAGGCTCCTGCAGCCCTACTGTGGGTCAGTGGGTGAGGACACATGTGAGGTTCCTGCAGCCCTGCTGTGGGTCAGCGTGTGAGGACACACAGAAGGCTCCTGCAGCCCTGCTGAAAGGGCAGCAGAAGATATCAGCCCAGGGCCAGCAGCAGTGGGAGGCTCAATTACCGTGGGAAACTGCCTCCCTTCTGGAATATTCTGCGGCCGAGTCAGGATACAGCTTCTGACCTAAAGGGGTCAAGGTGATGTGTTCCTCGACATTGGGGTTTGTACGAAAAGGTATATCATAGCCTGAGCCGCATGCTTTAGGGGAAAAGGAGCCTGCTAAGCCTGAGGATGTGTGAGGCTGGGAGAAGGTGTGGAAGGACAGTCCAGCTGACTGCTGCCCGGGGCCCTGGGCCAAGAGTTAAACTCTGAAACAGGAGCAACCTGCAGAAAGATGCCGGGGCTGGTGTGTAGTACAAACACCATAAAAGACTCATTTCTGATATTCCTGCACCTGGCCAGGGCAGGGAGAACAGTGGGGGCAGGGAAGGAAGGATGGTGGCAGATTCCTCTGGGAGGGGCCTGGAGTCCCTTGAGAGGGAAAGCCCTGGGAGGGAGATAGAGATCTCTGGGGTAGAGCCTGGGCCCTGGGCTCCCTCTAGTCACCTGGGGTCCTGAGAGGGCAACCCACGCCCCCACACTCACACAGAATCTGCACCAGCCCCTCCTGGTCCCTTTCTTCGGGTCGGTGGATTTGATGGTGCCATCTTCCTTCCCGTTATGGATCTCCTTCGGGGGGTTCTGCAGAGACAGAGCCCAGCAGTGACCCAGAAGGAATCAATGTCCCCTCCCAGTCACCTCCTTCCCTCTCTGCCCCCTTAGGCCTTTGTACTCCCTGGGCCTCAGAGTAGTTCCCAGTTCTCTGTCTATACCACGTGCTGGGCAGGTCGGCCTGGGGCTGCACCATCCAGCCCCGTCCAAGTTCACTGACCGGAGATAGAAATGGCAACCTCTGAGTATTGCAGCAGTATCTGGGAGGAGCTGGGCTGGGGTCAGCAGTGAGCGGTCAATGGGGGAAGCTAGGACTGCAGGGTGCCTGGCCCACACAGGGCGAGCTGGAGCTCAGAGAAGGCCCCCATGAGAGTACCATCTCGGTTTCTGACCCCCTGACCATCCCCCCCTAAAGCCCTGGTGTGAAGTGAGGCCCCCGGGTAGGAGCTTAGATCGCAGCATCCTATGTGATCAGGGGTTGGGGCAGGAACGTGAAGTGGGTCTCCACCTTTGCCACGCCAGGCCCTAGTCTCCGAGGCACCCAACCTGATGGACCAGGCCATTCACCATCCCATTCCAGGTTAGTCCAAGGCTTATGAACCCAGTGATGGTGAGGGGCTGTGGGGATGGAGCTGGGAGCCCTCAGTGAGTGCCAGTCCTGAGGCAGCAGAAGCACCATTTTCATCTTCTTCCTCCTCACCTTTCCCCTCCCAAATCTCCCCAGATCACGTGACCCCCTCCTTCCCTGACCCCACCCTCTTCCCTCCCATTTGGATCCTGCCTCTTCTAACAACTTTCTGCTTCATCAATTCTGTCCTCATTTCCTCGCTGCCGCCATTGCCAGGGACCCCACGGGGACAAGGGCTGGCGTGGCCTGGTGGCTGGTGTGACCTGGGGGAGGGCTGTAGGGCTGCCCAGGTGGGATCACAGTGGTGGCCTGGTCTGAATTGGCAGCCCTGGGCCACCCTGCGTTACCTTTAGGGTCTTTTCAGTAAATGGCAGGATCTTTCTAGAGCGGGAACTGAAAGCATGCCTCAGCCTTTGAGAAAGGGTCAAACTGCTGGATTTCTTAAATTCTGGGGGAATCGAAGAAGGCAGACAACGGGAAAACATGTTTCCAGCTCCAGTGTCTCCACTCAAGTGAGCTGGTAGGGGGCTGTCTCTAGAATGTGGGTGCCTGGTTACCAGGGTTCCAAGTTCTATGTACGCCATCACCAAGGAAGTGAGGTCATATCCTGGGTCCCCTGACCTGGGCCCAATCTCCGATAAGACCTCCCCCAAGGCAGTGTTTTTGTTTTTTTTTTAATTTGGAAGTCCCTTCTGGGCTGTTGAATGCCCACCTCTCCCCTTGCCATCTCCATAACTGTACACCTTGGCACCAACACAGTCCCCCGCAGAACCCAGGGCAGGCCTGGGTGAGCCAGGGCCCCAGCTTTGAGCAGACAGAGCCAGCTCCAGACACAGCTTATCCCTCTTAAGCTGTTTGTGACCCTGGACAAGTCTTTGTGCTTCTCAGAGCCGTCTCAGCCTCCCCTTCACACAATGGGGATCATTCTAGCATCTTCTTCCTAGGGAAGTCAGCAGGTGTATGTGAGATACCACCTATAAACCCGTGGGCTGGTGTCACACGTAGCTAACACACAAATTCAGAGATGGGAGAATTTCAAGCGGGGGTAGGAAGCAGCATGGAGGATACCTCAAAACAGGGCTGGGTTCTGGTGGTGTGAGCTTGGGAAAGTCACTTCCCCGTGTGTACCAGAAGGGTTTGGAATTAAACAAACATCAAAACCCTCCAATAACTTCCATTATTTAGAATCTGACCCAGTGTCTCATCTTGGACCAGGGGATGGGCAGCCTGCACAATGGCCCCCAGCTATCCCACCTGCTGGCCTCCACATCCTGCGTGACCCCTTTCCCTAGTGTGAGCGGGAGTCACGGACTTGCTTCTCAAGAATGTTGTTTGGTGCCATTGAGTGATTTCTACTCACAGTCACCCCATTTGGGCAATGTCTCCCGGCTCTCTCTTATGCTCCCTCTCGCTCTGTCATCGCCCCCCACCCTGCACATCCCAGGAAGGAGCTGTGATGTACGATCTGCCCTACGAGGCTGACGTGAGAATGACCTGAGGCCCTAATCAACAGACACAGAGGAACTGAGGCCCCCAGTCCAACAGCTCACAAGGTCCTGCCCACAACTCAGAGTGAGCAGGGAGCGGATCCTCCCCAGTCGAGCCTCCGTTGAGACCACAGCCCCAGCCTTGTGAGAGAACTTGGGGAAGAGTCATCAGCTAAGACATGCCTTGTTCCTGGTCCACAGATACTGTGAGATCATCAGTGTGTCCTGTTGTGAGTCATGAGTTCTGGGGTGATGTTGTCACAGGGCATGAGACAGCTCCTCCAGCCCCCCAGGTCCTGGGACCTGGACCTGCCCTCCTCCTGCCTCCCTCCTCTCCTCCCAGCTCCCTCCAGCCACACTGGCTGCTTTCCAACACCCTCTCTGGGCAAATTCACATCGCCTCCCAGTCTCTGCACCAACTGTGCCTTCTCCCAGGCACACTGTCCCCTGACTTGTGCAGGGCTGGCCCCTCCTGTCATTCTGGTCACAGATAAATGTCACGTCGGTGAGGCTCTGGACCCCCACCCAGTGGCCCCAGCCCTCGCTCACTGGCTGCAGGCTGCTTCATTTTCTCTATGGAATATGCTCTTTTCTCTCTCATGTATTTGTCTTCATGCTCTTGTCCCTCTCCCCTCCACTGTGCGCTCCTGGGGCAGGAACCACGTCTGTCATTTTCAGCTCCCTCCCAGGACCTAACACAGACCTGCCCACGGTGAGAGCTTGGGCGCCATTGCTGAGTGAATAAATGGCGGGATCTGATTCACTCCGTGCCTCTGATCAGCTAGGACTGGGGCGTGGATGGTAACATTAGGAGGTGTAACTCTGACACAGGTGAACAGCCAGAATGACCTTGGGGTGACTGTCCCCTGGTCCAGCTGCTCCAGCAAAGCCCAGAGGGCACCACTGACTGAGGAGTCTGCCACCCTCTGGTGGTCAGCATTAGCACTCAGCCCCAGGCAGGTCAACTCACCACAAAGGCACACCTGTGTTCAAACGTCCTGGAAGCAGTAGCTCTCCTGGGTCCCAGGAGGAGAAAGAGAAGGGTCTGCAAGTCTGCGGTCGGTGTCGGGGACCTCAGGAGACTCTCTAGCCCCCTGTTTGCCCCCACAGGCCCTGGGGTGTTCAGCTCACTCACAAGGCATCCTTCCCACATTCAGGGTAAAGGTCCCACTTCCTCAGAAGGACCCCTGAGGCTCCACCAAGGACCGGTCCTGACCCTGGACCTGGCCTCACGGTCCATGGCTCTGCCCTGCCCTGCCCGACCCCAGGCCCCTGCTCCCACACCCAATGCTGTTGCTGGGTGAATATCCTATTCCAGGAAGTAGAAAGCATTTTCCAAGGACCTCAGAGCACAGTGGGTCATGGACAGAGAACCAAGGTCAGCAGAAACTGTTCTTAGCCTTGGGACCCTGGGGGTCACCCACTCCAAGCACCCCAATTTACAGAGGGGAGGAAACAGAGGCTTTCTTTCCTGCAGCCCCCTCTACTCTAGGAGGAGCCCATCCTAGCTCCAGAGGCCCAGAGCGGTGACTGCAGGACCAGGCCTTGTCCTCTCTGGGTCACCCTGGGGATGGCTGGCCCTGGCAGGTTCCTGGGAACCTTGGGGTCCCCCTCCCTTTATTTGGGCACCCCCCCACCCATGCTGGGGGCTGTGGGATTGTTGCTAGGAGACTGGAGGCCACTGTCCCAAGATAGAGCTGCCTCCACCCTACCCTCTCTCTAACCTTCCTGCTGTCCTCTTCTCCTCTGACCCCACCTGCATGGCCCCATCTGTGAAGTCAGTGTGTGCGTTTGTGTGTGTGTGTGTGTGCATGTGTGCCTATTGTGTGTATGGGGGGGTTGTGAGAGGAAGTTGGCCCCTTAAGGAAAGGAGGTACCCGGGGTTCCCCACACCTTGGCAGCTCTCATTTCCAAAGCAAACCCCATGATAGTGGTTGAGCCCTGGCCTAGGAGGCCAGAACCTTCCTCATCCTCTGGACTCTGCACACTTCTGTGTCCATCCCTGCCTTTCTCTTGGACTCAGTTTCCCAATTGTGCACTGAGGGTTTGGATGGGAAACTGCTTCAGCGCTGGCTGAGGGAGGACATGGGGCCAGGACCACACGCTGGGGTGGGTGTGGGTTGAAGCTCAGGGTGAGCACAACACCCGGACTCCTTAGTGTGAGGGACATGGGTAGACGCTGCCTGGGGCAGCCAGGCAATGTCCATGGCCCAGGGCCAATGGGGCCTGTGTGGCCTGGGGCAGAGTGTATAAGTGAGCCGCCTCCCCTTCTTGCAGGCACAAGATGCTCTGTTTGTGGGGGGTCCCACGCGGTCCTACCCTCACCTCCACCAACTCTGTGTCCCCCACCTACATGGGGCCTGGGGTCCTGGGATCACTCTGCCCTGGAGGGGCCACAGGGCGCTATGCCAGTTGTGCTTGGAAAGCCTGGGAACTTGGGAGACACCAAGTATCCCCACCACCCGGGTCTGCTCTCTGGATTGGCACCAGGAGCCCCACCCATGCTATTCCCCACCTCCTGCCCGGGCCTCACCTCTCAGTCCCCCTGAGCCCCTCCGTGGACCAGAACTCAGCCCCAAAGTGCTCCTGGGGTGATGCTGTCATTGTCACAGGCTGGTTGGAGCAGCTGGGTCTCAGGGTCACCTTCAGTCCTGGGCCACAGGGAGGACAGGGTGCTTAGAGCCTGGGTGGGGTGCCACGTGGGGCAAGGTCCAGGAGCTGGGTCTATGCTCCTGTGAGAGGCCCTCCCCCCACTCCCATCCAGGCCCTGCCTGCTCTCAGAGCTGGGAGCAAACAGCCCCTCCTCCAGGAAGTTGCCCTGGATTCCACCCCCATCTCCACCTCCAGTGAGGCAGGTCTCCCCCTCTCTGTGCCTCAACCCTCCCCACGATTCTAAGAGGAAGGCTCCTGCCCAGGGAGGGGGTCCCTTTCCCACCCCACTCCCTCAAACAGCACCAAATCTGGGCACGTTTCTTCTCTTTTGGAAGTTGATCATTCTCTCTGGGGGGCTGACCCCATGTTCCTCAGAGAGGTCCCTTGGGCCTTGACCAGCCCCCTCAATCCCTCTCTTTCTGCACTACCATGGGGCCCCACCAGGGGGCAGAGCACATGCACACACCTGGACTTGAATAGAGGCGGGGATCTGGGTGCCAGGGCAGGGGGACCTGCTTCTCCATGTGCTGGCCACACCTCCGAATTTAATAACATCCCACCGGATCAGGCACAAAATGTTTGTCCTCATCCGAATGGTAGGCAGCCTCCCGGGTCCAGCTCCAGCTCCTCCTTCTGCAGCAGGCTTCTCTGTTAAAGTCCTGAGTCACTCTGGTCCTTGGGGAAGAGTAACTTCACCTCTCATTCTGAGACAAGTTTGTTTTTTAATTGCAAGGGTAGGAAATCTGGACCCGAGAATCGCTAAGTTTGTTTCCAGCTGTAAATCCCATATCTGTGTGATTATACCCCATTCAGACTGTCCCATCCTCATTTCTGTAGGACTAGCGTAGAGACTATAAGGAGCCCTGGTGGCAATGTGGTTAAAATGCTCAGCTGCCAACCAAAAGGCCGGAGGTTCAAACCCACCAGCCGCTCCGAGGGAGAAAGGTGTGGCAGTCTGCTTCTTGGAAACCATACGGGGTAGTTCTACCCCGTCCTATATGTCACTATGAGTCAGAATTGACCCATCGGTAATGGGGTACAGGTAGCATAGGTGTTGGCTTCATTTTCAAAGAAAATGGTGAGCTTTTAGACTCACTAATCTGGACAAGAGAACTCCCTCACCCTACGCTGTCCCCAGGGCCCTGGGTGGCACAAACAGTTCGCACTGACTACTAACCTACTAAGACTTCATCTTACATACTTTGGACATGTTGCCAGGAGGAATCAGTCCCTGGAGGACATCACGCTTGCCAAAGTACAGGGTCAGCGGAAAAGAGGAAGACCCTCAACAAGGTGGATTGACACAGTGGCTGCAACAACGAGCTCAAGCATAACGACGATTGTAAGGATGGCACAGGACCGGGCAGTGTTTTGTTCTGTTGTGCACGGGGTCACTGTGAGTTGGAACCAACTTGACAGCACCTAACAGCAACAGCAACAACTAACCTAAAGGCTGGCAGTTTGAACCCATCCAGCAGCACCTCAGAAGAAAGGCTTGCCGATCTACTTCCATAAAGATGACAACCAAGAGACCCCTACGCAGCACGGTTCTTCCTTGTAACACATGGAGTTGCCCTGAGTCGGAATCGATTCCATGACAACAGGTTTGGGTTTTGTCTGTTTTTGATTTTAATTCTATCCCCAAGTGCCTGTGCCCTGTGAAGTAGCCCCAATATGGGGTTGTTGTTTGCTGTTAGCCGACGCTGAGCCAGCCCCTGACTCACGGTGACCCCATGCACACTGGAACGAAAGGCTGCCTGATCCTGCGCCATCCCCGAGAAGAGCTGCAGATTGGATTGTGTGATCCATAGGGTTCTCACCGGCCGAGTTTCAGAGGTAGGTCCCCAGGCCTTTCTTCTTAGTCTGGAAGCTCTACTGAAACCTGTGCAGCATCACAGCAACATGCAAGCCTCCAGTGGCAGGTGAGTGGTGGGGGCATAGGAGGTGCCTTGGCTGAAAATCGAACCTGAGTCTCCTACACGGAGGGCGAGAATTCTACCACTGAGCAACCACCACCCCCGATATGGGGTAGTTACAAATATAATAAAATGCAAATATAGAGCCTTAATTAAAAAAAAAAAAAAAAGATTAAAGCTTCCCAGACCCAAATCGTGGCTACTTTTTGCTTGAAATTCAGGAATCTCTGAGGAAGCAACGAGGTTTGCTGGTCCCCATATGACCCAGCAGTTCCACTCCTGGGTATAGACCCAGAAGACTTGAAATCCGGGCCTCAAACAGATACTTGTACACGAATGTTCATTGCAGTATTGTTCACACGGTGGAAACCACCCACGTGTCTACCAACAAATGAGTGGATAAAGGAAATATAATCTATCTATACAACGGAATATCACTCCTCCCAAAAGCGAAATGAAATCCCGACACATGCCGCAACACGGTGAACTTTGAACACACGCCGAGTGAAGGAAGTCAGGCTCAGAAGGACGAACATCGTCTGACCCCACGTTAACGAAATGTCTAAACTAGACAAATGCATTGCTGTTGTGAGTTGCCTTCGAGTGGATTCCAGCTCATTCTGAGCCCACGTGACAGAGTAGAGCTGCCCCAGGTTTTCTAGGGTGTAATCTTTGTGGGAGCAGGTCACCAGGTCCTCTCTCCACCGGAGCAGCTGGTGGGTTCACACTGACATTTTGGTTAGCGGCAGAGCACTTAACCACTGCGCCACCACGGTTCCTTAGGCAAATGCATAGAGATCAGAACGTATCAGTGGTGACCAGGGGCTGAGGGGAGGGAGAAAGGAGGAGTTGTTGCTGAAGGGGCACTGGGTTCCCTTTGCGGTGACAGAAGACATCTGGGGATGGACAGTGGTGATGGTCTCACAGCACAGTGAATGTCATTAATGTCTCTGGATTGTACTGTTGTTGTTAGGTGCCATCGAGTCGGTTCCGACTCATAGCGACCCTATGCACAACAGAACGAAACACTGCCCGGTCCTGCGCCATCCTTACAATCGTCGTTATGCTTGAGCCCATTGTTGCAGCCACTGTGTCAATCCACCCCATTGAGGGTGTTCCTCTTTTCCGCTGACCCTGTACTCTGCCAAGCATGATGTCCTTCTCTAGGGACACATCCCTCTTGACAACATGTCCAAAGTATGTAAGATGCAGTCTCGCCATCCTTGCTTCTAAGGAGCATTCTGGCCACATTTCTTCCGAAACAAATTTGTTCATTCTTTTGGCAGCCCATGGTATATTCAATATTCTTCGCCAACACCACAAAGGCGTCAACTCTTCTTCGGTCTTCCTTATTCATTGTCCATCTTTCACATGCATACGATGCGATTGAAAATACCATGGCTTGGGTCAGGCGCACCTTAGTCTTCAAGGTGACTTGTTTGCTCTTCGGCACTTTGAAGAGGCCCTTTGCAGCAGATTTGCCCAATGCAATGCATCTTTTGATTTCTTGACTGCTGCTTCCATGACTGTTGGTTGTGGATCTAAGTAAAATGAACTCCTTGACAACCTCAATCTTTTCTCCGTTTATCATGATGTTGCTCACTGGTCCAGTTGTGAGGATTTTTGTTTTCTTTATGTTGAGGTGTAATCCATACTGAAGGCCGTGGTCTTTAACCTTCATTGGTAAATGTTTTAAGTCTCTTCACTTTCAGAGAGCAAGGTCGTGTCATCTGCATAACGCAGGTTGTTAATGAGTCTTCCTCCAATCCCGATGCCCTGTTCTTCTTCATATAGTCCAGCTTCTCGGATTATTTGTTCAGCGTACAGATTAAATAGGTATGGTGAACGAATACAACCTTGACGCACACCTTGCCTGACTTTAAACCGATCACTATCCCCTTGTTCTGTCCGAAGAACTGCCTCTTGATCTATGTAAAGATTCCTCATGAGCACAATTAAGTGTTCTGGAATTCCCATTCTTCGCAGTGTTATCCATAGTTTGCTATGATCCACACAGTCAAATGCCTTTGCATAATCAATAAAACACAGGTAAACATCCTTCTGGTATTCTCTGCTTTCAGCCAGGATCCATCTGATATCAGCAATGATATCCCTGGTTCCACGTCCTCTTCTGAAACCAGTCTGAATTTCTGGCAGTTCTCTATCGATATACTGCTTCAGCTGTTTTTGAATGATTTTCAGCAGAATTTTGCTTGCATGTGATATTAATGATCTACCCCAACCAGTATCGTTCTATAATTTCCACATTTGGTTGGATCACCTTTCTTGGGAATAGGCATAAATATGGATCTCTTCCAATCAGTTGGCCAGGAAGCTGTCTTCCATATTTCTTGGCATAGTCAAGTGAGCACCTCCAGCGCTGCATCTGTTTGTTGAAACATCTCCATTGACGTTCCGTCAATTCCTGGAGCCTTGTTTTTCGCCAATGCCTTCAGAGCAGCTTGGACTTCTTCCTTCAGTACCATCGGTTCCTGATCATATGCCACCTCTTGAAATGGTTGAATATCGACTAATTCTTTTTGGTATAATGACTCTGTGTATTCCTTCCATCTTCTCTTGACGCTTCCTGCATCATTTAATATTTTCCCCATGGAATCCTTCACTATTGCAACTCGAGGCTTGAATTTTTTCTTCAGTTCTTTCAGCTTGAGAAACGCTGAGTGTGTTCCCCCCTTTTGGTTTTCCATCTCCAGCTCTTTGCACATGTCATTATAATACTTGGTCTTCTCGAGAAGCCCTTTGAAATCTTCTGTTCAGTTCTTTTACTTCATTAATTCTTCCTTTTGCTTTAGCTGCTCGACAATCAAGAGCAAGTTTCAGAGTCTCCTCTGACATCCATCTTGGTCTTTTCTCTCTTTCCTGTCTTTTCAGTGACCTCTTGCTTTCTTCATGGATGATGTCCTTGATGTCATTCCACAACTTGTCTGGTCTGTGGTCACTAGTGTTCAGTGCGTCAAATCTATTCTTGAGATGGTCTCTAAATTCAGGTGGGGTATACTCCAGGTCATATTTTGGCTCTCATGGACTTGCTCTGATTTTCTTCAGTTTCAGCTTGAATTTGCATACGGGCAATTGATGGTCTGTTCCACAGTCGGCCCTTGGCCTTGTTCTGACTGATGATATTGAGCTTTTCCATCGACTCTTTCCACAGATGTAGTCAGTTTGATTTCTGTGTGTTCCATCTGGTGAGGTCCATGTGTATAGTCACCGTTTATGTTGGTGAAAGAAGGTATTTGCAATGAAGAAGTCATTGGCCTTGCAAAATTCTATCACTCGGTCTCCGGCATTGTTTCTATCACCAAGGCCATATTTTCCGACTACTGATCCTTCTTCTTTGTTTCCAGCTTTCACATTCCAATCGCCAGTAATTATCAATGCATCTTGATTGCATGTTCGATCAATTTCAGACTGTAGCAGCTGATAAAAATCTTCTATTTCTTCATCTTTGGCCCTAGTGGTTGGTGCGTAAATTTGAATAATAGTCATATTAACTGGTCTTCCTTGTAGGCGTATGGATATTATCCTATCACTGACAGCGTTGTACTTCAGGATAGATATTGAAAAGTTCTTTTTGACGATGAATGCAACATCATTCCTCTTTGAGCTGTCATTCCCAGCATAGTAGACTATATGATTGTCTGGTTCAGAATGGCCAATAGCAGTCCATTTCAGCTCACTAATGCCTAGGATATCGATGTTTACGCATTCCATTCCATTTTTTACAATTTCCAGTTTTCCTAGATTCATACTTCATACGTTCCAGGTTCCGATTATTAATGGATGTTTGCAGCCATTTCTTCTCATTTTGAGTTGTGCCACATCAGCAAATGAAGTTCCCGAAAGCTTTACTCCATCCACGTCATTAAGGTCGACTCTACTCTGAGGAGGCAGCTCTTCCCCAGTCATCCTTTGAGTGCCTTCCAACCTGGGGGCTCATCTTCCAGCACTATATCAGACAATGTTCCGCTGCTGTTCATAAGGTTTTCACTGGCTAATGCTTTTCAGAAGTAGACTGCTGGGTCCTTCTTCCTAGTCTGTCTTAGTCTGGAAGCTCAGCTGAAACCTGTCCTCCAGGGGTGACCCTGCTTGTGTGTTGCTGCATTGTACTGAAAATGTTAAATGAAAATAAGAAACAAAGCATATGAACTTAATATTCTGCTTAGTAAAAAAAAAAAAAAAAGTGGAGGTGACCTGAACTTAGGGTTGGAGAAGTTAGAAAAGCAACTTCTGGCATTTGGATGTCCGGTCCATGACTCTGAAAAGGGGGCCTTGACTCTCTGTGTTGGGAAGCACACCTTGGCTGGGCCCCGTTCAGATTGCCCCTGGGGGTTATCCATCCTCCCCATGGTGCCCTGGGGCCTCAGGAAGGGTTCTTGGTTCATTAACAGACTGCTTTGGGTTGGCTATTTTCCTCTGTGTTTTTTTTTTTTTCTTTAATTTTTATTGTGCTTTAAGTGAAGGTTTACAAATCAAGTCAGCCTCTCATACAAAAATTTATATACACCTTGCTATATACTTCTAGTTGCTCTCCCCCTGATGAGACAGCACACTCCTTCGCTCTACTCTCGGGTCATCTGCTCCTTTCGGGGATTGTAAATTTGAAAAGGGGCTTTGATTCTGTAGGAAGGTGCTGTGGGGTTGAGAGAGAGACAGATGTGAGGCACACCTAGAAGCAGGGCCTTTGATGGGGTAAAAAAAAAAAAAAAGTGAAATTGTTCACTATAGTTGACCTGGTAAGCAAGTTCATGACTTGAAACTTCATCTAACATGCTTTGGACGTGTTATTTAGAGGGACAAGTCCCTGGAGAAGGACATCATGCTTGATAGAGGGTCAGCAAAAAAGAGGAAGACTCTCAACGAGATGGACTGACACAGTGGCTGCAGCAATGGGCTCCAGCATAACAATGGCTCTAAGGATTCTCAGGACTGAGCAGAGTTTTGCTGTATGTGGATTCTGTATGAGTCCGACCCAATCCACAGCACTTACCAACACCTCTCTCATTTTGCCTGAACAGCCCTGTGAGTAAATAGATAGGATCCTCTTCAATTTAACAAGAAGCCCTTTACCAAGTGCTTCTGAAAGACCCTGCACAATTGTCCAGACCACCTGAGTATAGGTTTTCATTCCTATTTTGCAGACGAAGAGACTGAGATGGGGAGCTTCAGTGAGGTGCCAAGGTCAGACAGCTGACGGGTGAGGAGCTAGTTCTGGGACTGAGGCTTATAGGGCTTCCAGGTAGAAATAGGGGAGTGTTGCTACCAGGCATGTACATTTAAATGAGGTCCCAGCCTACTTTATGTGGTCTTCTTCCTTAAAGTCCATTCTGCTCTCCCATGTGAAAGGGGAAAAGTTACTCCAGGTTATCGTGGGGCCTGGAGACTGAGTGGACCTTAGTAGCCACATCAAGAGGTTGTCATTTGACTGGCTTGGAACCTGGTAGCCCAGCCAAGACAGGGGGCCTTGGGTGACAGAGACAAGACCGTTCACACATAACCCTTCACCCCCTCTGCAAACTAAGGGGCTGTGGCTTTTCCTGGTCAGGCTGCTGTGGTGTAATGCATGGTGTCATGTTTGGGGTCACATGTGGTACAAGTGAGGAGCCCAGAGGGCACGGGGGTCCCTCCTTTCAAAAGGGTCAGCAGGGACTCCTCTCAAGCCTGCAGAGTGCTTCCTGGGCATTGCAGCATTCAGAAGTTACTGGGAACCTGGCTCTGCAGACAAACAGATCCCTGTCTCTAGTTTACCTAGACAGCCCCCAACCAGTGGACACGAGGGTGAAATATTCTTACAGGAAACCACATAGGGAAGACACTTCAGACCATCCTGGCTCCAGTGAACGCAAAGAAAACTGCAGCCCTAGGCTGCTTCTAGTCCTTCTATGGGCATTTGGCCCACAGGTGACAAAGTAAAACCTCATACCCCTGAGGATTCCTGACTGAAATGTACGAGAAGCCCGCTAAACAGAAGACTTTTGAAATATGGATTTGTATCCACTCTTATCCATCACCCACATTGCAGCAAAGTATTTACCTTGGATGTTAGCCTAGGAAATGGAACCATCACCATCAGTGACTGGAATGTGTTCACAAATCTCTGTGTTTTCAAAGCTGTGTTTATGTACATGCTCTTTTCATCCAGGATTTTAACAGTTTTTCTCCCTTTAAATGTAAATTTAGAGGCCTCTCTTAAGGATCCAAGGATTTTCGTGCCCCCCCCCCACACACACACGCTTTCAGGACACTAAGCATCACCACTGATGGAGTGGCTCCTTGGGCTGGAGTTAAAAAGAAACAGGATTCGAGGGTGAAGCTGCAGAGGGAACCCTGTACAGGAAACGTATTCACTGCATTCTTCACAGGCAAGACACCGCAACACGAGTCTTGGATTCTGGGATGGAGCCTCTGTCTACCCATCCAAGAAAAGGAGGTGAAGTGGGTGGAAGCTACTTGACCTCATCTCTACACTCACGCAACAGCTTTGTGGCCAGGTTCATTTCACAGATGCTTAAACAAGACCTGAGCTGAACGGAAGAAAAAATTCAAACCTTGAGTTGCAATAGTGAAGGATTCCATGGAAAAAATATTAAATGATACAGGAAGCATCAGAAGAAGATGGAAGGAATACACAGTCATTCTACCAAAAAGAACTGGTCAATATTCAACCATTTTAAGAGGTAGCATATGATCAGGAACCGATGGTACTGAAGGAAGAAGTCCAAGCTGCTCTGAAGGCATAAGTGAAAAACAAGGCTCCAGGAACTCATGGAATATCAATTGAGATGTTTCAACAAACAGATGCAGCCCTGGAAGTGTTCACTTATCTATGCCAAGAAATTTGGGAGACAGCTTCCTGGCCAAGCGACTGGAAGAGATCCATTTTTATGCCTATTCCCAAGAAAGGTGATCCAACCAAACACGGAAATTATCGAACAACATCATTAATATCACATGCAAGCAAAATTTTGCTGAAGATCATTCAAAAGCGGCTGCAGCAGTATAGCCACAGAGAACTGCCAGAAATTCAGGCCGGTTTCAGAAGAGGACGTGGAACCAGGGATATCATTGCTGATGTCAGATGGTTCCTGACTGAAAGCAGACAATACCAGATGGGTGTTTACCTGTGTTTTATTGACTTTGCAAAGGCATTGGACTGTGTGGATCATAACAAATTATAGATAACATTGCAAAGAATGGGAATCCCAGAACACTTCGTTGCACTCGTGAGGAACCTGTACATAGATCAAGAGGCAGTCGTTTGAACACAACAAGGAAAGGTGTGAGTCAGGGCTGTATCCAATCACCATACCTATTCAATCTGTATGCTGAGCAAATAATCCGAGAAGGTGGACTATATGAAGAAGAACGGGGCATCAGGATTGGAGGAAGACTCACTAACGACCTGCGAATGCAGATGACGCAACCTTCCTTGCTGAAACTGAAGAAGACTTAAAACATTTACTGATGAAGGTTAAAGACCACAGCCTTCAGTATGGATTGCACCTCAACATAAAGAAAACAAAAAACTTCAGAACTGGACCGAGAAGGAACATCGTGATAAATGGGGAAAAGATTGATGTTGTAGAGGATTACGTTTTATTTGGATCCACAATCCACACCCATGGAAGCAGCAGTCAAGGAATCAAAAGACAAATTGCATTGGGCCAATATGCTGCAGAAGACCTCTTGAAAGTGTTGAAAAGCAAAGATGCCACCTTGAGAACAAAGATGTGCCTGACCCAAGCCATGGTGTTTTCAATCGCAACCTATGCATATGAAAGCTGGACAGTGAATAAGGAAGACCAAAGAATTGACGCCTTTGAATTGTGCTGTTGGGGAAGGATATTGAATATACCATGAACAGCCAAAAGAATAAGCAAATCTGTCTTGGAAGAACTACAACCAGAATGGTTCTTAGAAGCAAGGATGGCGAGACTATGACTCACATACTTTGGAGATGTTATCAGGAGGGATCAGTCCCTGGAGAAGGACATCATGCTTGGTAAAGTAGAAAAAAAAAAAAAAGTAGACGGTCAGAAAAAAAGAGGAAGACCCTCAATGAGATGCGTTGACACAGTGGCAGCAACAATGGACTCAAGCCTTACAATGATTGTGAGGATGGGCCAGGATTGGGCAGTATTTCATTCTGTTGTGCATAGGGTCACTATGAGTCAAACCAACTCCGTGGCACCTAACAACAACCATGCTCCTTCTCCATGCTTCTGTCAGGCTGTCATACTGTGGTGGCTTGCACATTGCTGTGATACTGGGAGCTATGCCACTGGTATTTCAAATGCCGGCAGGATCATCCACGGTGGACAGGTTTCAGCCTAGATTCAGACTAAGACAGACTAGAAAGAAGGAGCTGGCAGTCTAATTCTGAAATATTAGCCAGTGAAAACCTTAGAAAAGAAACAGAACATTGTCTGATATAGGGCCTCAGGTTGGAAGGCACTCAGAGACGACTAAGGAAGAGCTGCCTCCTCAAAGTAGTTGTTGTTGTTGTTGTTGTTGTTAGGTGCCGTCGAGTCGGTTCCGACTCATAGCGACCCTATGTACAACAGAATGAAACACTGCCCGGTCCTACGCCATCCTCACAATCGTTGTTATGCTTGAGCCCATTGTTGCAGCCACTGTGTCAATCCACCTCGTTGAGGGTCTTCCTCTTTTCAGCTGACCCTGTACTCTGCCAAGCATGATGTCCTTCTCCAGGGACTCAACCCTCTTGACAACATGTCCAAAATATGTAAGACACAGTCTCGCCATCCTTGCTTCTAAGGAGCATTCTGGCCGCATTTCTTCCAAGACAAATTTGTTCCTTCTTTTGGCAGTCCATGGTATATTCAATATTCTTCGCCAACACCACGAAGGCGTCAACTCTTCTTTGGTCTTCCTTATTCGTTGTCCAGCTCTCACATGCATATGATGCAATTGAAAATACCATGGCTTGGGTCAGATGCACCTTAGTCTTCAGGGTGACATCTTTGCTCTTCAACACTTTAAAGAGGTCCTTTGCAGCAGATTTGCCCAATGCAATGCATCTTTTGATTTCTTGACTGCTGCTTCCATGGGTGTTGTTGATTGCGGATCCAAGTAAAATGAAATCCTTGACAACTTCTATCTTTTCTCTGTTTATCGTGATGTTGCTCATTGGTCCAGTTGTGTGGGTTTTTGTTTTCTTTATGTTGAGGTGCAATCTGTACTGAAGGCTGTGGTCTTTAACCTTCATCGGTAAATGTTTTAAGTCTTCTTCAGTTTCAGCAAGGAAGGTTGTGTTATCTGCATAAAGCAGGTTGGTAATGAGTCTTCCTCCAATCCTGATCCCCCGTTCTTCTTCATATAGTCCACCTTCTCATATTATTTCCTCAGCATACAGATTGAACAGGTATGGTGAAAGAATACAACCCTGACGCATACTTTCCTGAGTTTAAACCAATCAATATCCCCTTGTTCTGTCCGAACAACTGCCTCTTGATCCATGTAAAGGTTCTGAGCACAATTAAGTGTTCTGGAATTCCCATTCTTCCCAGTGCTTTCCATAGTTTGTTATGATCCACACAGTCAAATGCCTTTGCATAGTCAAAAAAAACACAGGTAAACATCCTTCTGGTATTCTCTGCTTTCAGCCAGGATCCAGCTGACATCAGCAATGATATCCCTGGTTCCATGTCCTCTTCTGAAACCAGCCTGAATTTCTGGCAGTTCCCTGTTGATATACTGCTGCAGCCGCTTTTGAATGATCTTCAGCAAAATTTTGTTTGCATGTGATATTAACTATATTGTTCTATAATTTCTGCATTCGATTGGATCACCTTTCTTGGGAATAGGCATAAATATGGATCTCTTTTCCAGTCAGTTGGCTAGGAAGCTGTCTTCCATATTTCTTGGCATAGACGAGTGAGCACCTCCAGCGCTGCATCTGTTTGTTGAAACATCTCAATTGATATTCCATCAATTCCTGGAGCCTTGTTTTTTGCCAATGCTTTCAGAGCAGCTTGGACTTCTTCCTTCAGTACCATTGGTTCCTGATCATATGCCACCTCTTGAAATGGTTGAATATCGACTAATCCTTTTTGGCATAATGACTCTGTGTATTCCTTCCATCTTCTTCTGATGCTTCCTGCATCATTTAATATTTTCCCCATGGAATCCTTCAGTATTGCAACTCGAGGCTTGAATATTTTCTTCAGTTCTTTCAGCTTGAGAAACGCCAAGTGTGTTCTTCTCTTTTGGTTTTCCATCTCCAGCTCTTTTCACATGTCATTATAATACTTTACTTTGTCTTCTCGAGACGCCCTTTGAAATCTTCTGTTCAGGTCTTTTACTTCATCAATTCTTCCTTTTGCTTTAGCTGCTCGACGCTCAAGAGCAAGTTTCGGAGTCTCCTCTGACATCCATCTTGGTCTTTTCTCTCTTTCCTGTCTTTTCAGTGACCTCTTGCTTTCTTCATGGATGATGTCCTTGATGTCATTCCACAACTCGTCTGGTCTGTGGTCACTAGTGTTCAATGCGTCAAATCTATTCTTGAGATGGTCTCTAAATTCAGGTGGGATATACTCCAGGTCATATTTTGGCTCTCGTGGACTTGCTCTGATTTTCGTCAGTTTCAGCTTGAACTTGCATATGAGCAATTGATGATCTGTTTCACAGTTGGCCCCTGGCCTTGTTCTGACTGATGATATTGAGCTTTTCCATCGTCTCTTTCCACAGATGTAGTCAGTTTGATTTCTGTGTGTTCCATCTGGCGAGGTCCATGTGTATAGTCACCGTTTATGCTGGTGAAAGAAGGTATTTGCAATGAAAAAGTCTTTGGTCTTGCAAAATTCTATCATTCAATCTCCAGCATTGTTTCTATCACCAAGGCCATATTTTCCAACTACTGATCCTTCTTCTTTGTTACCAACTTTTACATTCCAATTGCCAGTAATTATCAATGCATCTTGATTGCATGTTCGATCAATTTCAGACTGTAGCAGCTGATGAAAATCTTCTGTTTCTTCATTTTTGGCCCTAGTGGTTGGTGCGTAATTTGAATACTAGTCGTATTAACTGGTCTTCCTTGTAGCCGTATAGATATCATCCTATCACTGACAGCGTTGTACTTCAGGATAGATTTTGAAATGTTGTTTTTGACGATGAATGCAACACCATTCCTCTTCAAGTTGTCATTCCCAGCACAGTAGACTGTAGGATTGTCTGATTCAAAATGGCCCATACCAGTCCATGTCAGCTCACTAATGCCTAGGATATCGATGTTTATATGTTCCATTTCATTTTTGATGATTTCCAATTTTCCTAGATTCATACTTCGTACATTCCAGGTTCCAATTATTAGTGGATGTTTGCAGCTGTTTCTTCTCATTTTGAGTTGCGCCACATCAGCAAATGAAGTTCCTGAAAGCTTTACTCCATCCACATCATTAAGGTCGACTCTACTTTGAGGAGGCAGCTCTTCCCCAGTCAGCTTCTGAGTGCCTTCCAACCTGGGGGGCTCATCTTCCAGCACTATATCAGACAATGTTGCACTGCTATTCATAAAGTTTTCACTGGCTAATGATTTTCAGAAGTAGACTGCCGGATCCTTCTTCCTAGTCTGTCTTAGTCTGGAAACTCAGCTGAAACCTGTCCTCCATGGTGATCCTGCTGGTATGTGAATACTGGTGGCATAGCTTCCAACATCACACAAGCCCCCACAGTACGACAAACTGACAGACACGTGGGGGCCTCAAAGTAGAGTTGATCTAAATTACTTGGGTGGAGTCAAGCTTCCAGGACCTCCATTTACTGTTGTGGCATGACTCAAAATGAGAAGAAACAGCTGTAAACATGCATTAATAATCACGAAGTGGAACGTGCGAAGTACAAATCTAGGAAAACTGGAAATCATGAAAAAAGAAATGGAACACATAAATATAGATATCCTAGGCATTGATGAGCTGAGATGGACTGGTATTGGCCATTTTGAATGGGACAATCACACAGTCTACTATGCTGGAAATGACAAAGTGAAGTACCATGAAGTCAGTGATAGAATGATATCCATATGGCTAGGGGGAGGCGTGACCTCAGAGGCTGGAAGTGACAGAGGGCCAGTGGAGGAGTCAGGAGACCATGGTGGGGGATGAGCAGCTATAGCACGACTACAGCCCTGACCTGAGGCCCTCAGTCCCTGAACACGTGCCAGTGGATGGGGGAGGCCCTGTGCACCCTGACTGGCCTGGCAGCCCTGGAGGCCCCATATCCCCACTGCACCTCATTGGCCACTGACCACCCACTTCTGCCCTCTCTGAGATGACCTTGGAGTGGGTGCCAGGCTCAGGGGGAGCATCATTGAGGAGCCGAGAGGGAGAGTTTTTCTCCCACAGAGCAACATAATGGAGGGGAGAGGGCTCATGCTAAGATGGGAATCACGTCCCTGTGGAGGACGGGATGCTGGACCTCAGACATCACACGTTAGGACCTGTGGGTCCAGAATTCCAGAACCAGAGCATCTTCTAGTTCCCATGATGGCCCTGGGAGCCAACCCTACCATATTCTGCAAAGTGGGAGAGGGGACGAATCAAGGACAAGCACAGATTCGGCACCACTTTCCCCGAGGCCTCTGGCCTTGTCTTCTTGCCTCCATCAAACAACAACAAAAAAAACCAAACTTGTTGTTGTTGAGTTCATTCCGACTCATACTGACCCTATAGGAGAGGGTAGAACTGCCCCATAGAGTTTCAAGGAACACCTAGTGAATTCGAGCTGCCAACCTTTTAGTTAGTAGCTATAGCTCTTAACCACTGTGACACCAGGGTTTCCACAGTGGAGAGAAAATATCAGTGTGTTAATCCACACATACACTCATACACACAGACACTGAGCAGACACACACTCACCTAGGCACGTGTGCTGTGTGTGTGCCATAAAGATGAACCACAAACATCATCACCACTGTCATCTCTCTTTGGTGAGCTGACCACACTCCCAGCCACTAGCCCAGACAGTCAAGATGGCCCCAGAGCCCTAGAAGCTGTACTCTAAACCCTCTCTCATCTTTCTGCACCATTTCCTGAGTTGGGCAGGGCTAGTGACATCCACACCCTACAGAAAAGGAAGACTGAGGCCCAGGAACTTAGCTTCAGAAACTAGAAATAAAGGCAGGGGATGAGCAGGGGCAGGAATCCCAGAGTTCTGTTCTGTTGCATCTGGGTTCTGTATGAGTCGGACCCTCCCAATGGCACTTACCAACACCTCTCTTGTTTTACCTGAACAGCCCTGTGAATAAATATGTGGGACCCTCTTCAATTTTACAAGGGGTCCTTTATCAGGTGCTTCTGAAAGACCCTGAACAATCATCCAGAGCACCTGAGTATAGGTTTTCACTCCCATTTTTCAAAAGAAGAGTCTAAGGTGGGAGCTCCAGTGAGGTGCCAAGGTCAGACAGCTGACGGGTGAGGAGCTGGTTCTGGGACTCAGGTGTGCAGGGCTCCCAGGTAGAAAAGGAGAGTGTTGCTACCAGGCACGTGCATATAAATGAGGCCCCAGTTCACTTCACATGGTCTTCTTCCTTAAAGTCCATTCTTCTCTCCCATGTGAAAGCGGAAAAGCTATTCCAGGTTACCATGGGGCCTGCAGACTTAGTGAACCATCGTGTCCATGTTAAGAGGTTGTTGATTGACTGGCTTGGAACCTGGTAACCCAATCGAGAGAGGGGCCTTGAGTGACAGAGACAAAACCATTAACACACAGCCCTTCACACCCTTTGCCTTTGAGTTGATTCTGACTCTTCGTGGCCCTGAAGGACACAGTAGAGTTGCCCCATGGGGTTTCCAAGGAGTGGGTGATGGATTTCAACTGCAGACCAGTTAGCAGCTGAGGTCTTAAGTCTTGCACCACCAGGGCTCCACTCTGCCTACCACATGCAGTAAAATGAATTTCTAGAAAAGTGAAGTGGAAAAAGCTCATTTTTCTTTTGTCACGAGATCCAACAGACAAAATTCTTCAGTCAAATTGCTGCAGATGTTCTCAGCGCTATCCTTCTCCATGCTGCTCTGGCCTGGACTGGCCATGGGCAGCACTGGAAGCAGCAGGAGAACCCGTCTCCTGAGATGGATGTCTTCCCTCTGCAGTGGGTGGTGTATGCTCCAGGTGAATCATCCCACAGCAAACATCCCTTCCTGCCTCCTGCAGTGAAGGGCAGGGCCTCACTACTGGATAAGCAGCCATACTAGAGGGTGCAGGGACCTCCTGAAGAAAGAACTCTTGGGCTTTGTCATGACCACACAGGATGGACTCACCTCCAAGCAGAGGAGCAGCATGGTGGAGACTTACTGGCATGAGGGTTCTAGAAGGTTCTGGGGGACTCGTGGCTGTGGGACTACCCACCCTTTGGGACTTCGGATTAGGATCAACTGTCTAGGCCTTGGAAATGTTATGAAGGTTCCCCCACCACACACATATGTATATATGCATACAGATACATGCACATACACGTATGGACACACACAGATATGCACACACAAAAACATGCACACAAGTATGCACACACAGAGACATGCACACGCATGTGCATGCACACACAGACACAAACACACGCATGTACCTACAGACAGGCACACACACATTTATGCACACACAGAGACACACACGTGTACACACACAGAGACAGGCACACACACATATGTATGCACACACACAGACACGCACACACACAGGAGCCAGGGATGTTCTTTGCATTTGGGTGTAGGCGTCTGGGAGCAGAGGGAAGTGTGAATGGAAGTGGAGAAACCAGAGACCGACTCCCATATTTCAGTCTGTGGTCTCTCCTTTGCACTCACTGAGTGTGATCGTTAAGGTCCTCTGTCAGCTTGGCTGGGCCATGATTCTCAGTGGTTTGGCTGTATATGATGTTCTGATCACCTCCATGATGGGATCTGCTGTGAATAGCCAACCAGTTGAAAGGGAGTTTCCTTGGGCATGTGGCCTGCATCGAATATAAGTAGACATTCTGGCAGGCTCGTGGGCTTTTTGCTCATGCTGGATACTGTCTGTCTGACCTCCAACTCTTGGGACTTGAGCTAGCAGTTTACCTGCGATCTTGGCTGCCGATCTTGGGATTCATCGATCTTTGCAGCCTGTGAGCAAGAGTCCTGCTCTCTGACCTACCGATCTTGGGTTCGCCAGCCCTGGTCGCTATGCGAATCAGAAGCCTCTATCCTGACCACGGACTTGGGATGTTCCAGCCTGTAAAACCATGTGAGCTATTTCCTTGATAAAAATCAATATAGAGAGTCAGTTGGTGGAACAGAACAAGGGGATACTGCGTGATTGAAAGTCAAGAAAAATGTGTGTCAGGTTTGTATCCTTTCACCGTACCCAATCAATCTGTATGCTGAGCAAATAACCTGAGAAGCTGGACTATATGAAGAAGAACGTGGATTGGAGGAAGACTCATTAACAACCTGCCTTATGCAGATGACACAACCTTGCTCGCTGAAAGAGAAGAGGATTTGAAGCACTTACTGATGAAGATCAATGACCATAGCCTTCAGTATGGATTACAACTCAACATAAAGAAAAAAAAAGTCCTCACAACTGGACCAATAAGCCACATCAGGATAAATGGAGAAAAGATTGAAGTTGTCAAGGATTTCATTTTACTTGAATCCACAATCAACACCCATGAAAGCAGCAGTCCAGATACCAAAAGACTCATTGCATCGAGCAAATCTGCTGCAAAAGACCTCTTTAAAGCGTTGAGAAGCAAAGATGTCACCTTGAAGACTCAGGTGCACCAGACCTAAGCCATGGTGTTTTCAATCACCTCATATGCATGTGAAAGCTGGACGATGAATAAGGAAGAGTGAAGAACTGATGCCTTTGAATCGTGGTGTTGGCGAACAATATCGAATATCCGTGGACTGCCAAAAGAAGGAACAAATCTGCCTTGGAGGAAGTACAGCCAAAATGCTCCTTAGAAACAAGGATGGCAAGACTGCATCTTACATACTTTGGACATGTTGTCAGGGGGGATCAGTCCCTGGAGAAGGACATCACGCTTGGTAAACTAGAGGGTCATTGAAAAAGAAGAAGATCCTCAACAAGATAGATTGACACAGTGGCTACAACAACGAGTTCAAACTTAATAAGGATTATGAGGATGGTGCAGGACCAGGCATTGTTTCATTCTGTTGTACATAGGGTCACTATGAGTCGGAACCAACTCGATGGCACCTAACAACAACATATGTATATATTTATACACTTTACTGGTTTTGCTCCTCTAGAGAACCCAACCTAAGACAGAGCCTCAAGCCGGGGAAGGGGCAGGAAGTATACAGGTGAGGAGGTGGGCTTACAGACCTTCTTAGGGGTTAGGATGACGTGGCTGTTCGGGCAGCAGAGTGAAGGGTGCAGAGTCAGTGAGGCCCTGGGGTTCTCCTGGCATGGTTGGCTGGAGCAGGAACTATGATGGTGAATTTTATCTGTCACCTTGGCTAGGCTGTGCTTCCCTTTTGGTTGATCAAACACTAGCCTAGTTGCTGTCATGGAGTAGTTATATATGATTAAACCATATGGCCTTGGTATACCACTTTTTTTTTTTTTCTGTAATGTAATGTAAAGGGAACCTAGTGGCGCAGTGGTTAAACACTTGGCTGCAAACCAAAAGGTCAGCAGTTCAAACCCACCAGCTGCATCATGGGAGAAAGATGTGGCAGCCTTCTTCCGTAAACATTTTTTTTTTTTTTTTAAACATTACAGCCTTGGAAATCCTATGGGCCAGTTCTACCCTGTAGGGTAGGGTATGAGTCGGAATTGACTCAAAGGCAGTGGGTTTATAAAGTGTGTAATGTAACATAAGGTAGTAATGTAATGTAATCACTTTCCTCAAGGTAATATGGCATAACCTTGAGGTCATACCAGTACAGGGTGGAACACAAACTTCATCGCTTCTGAGTTTTAAGACCAGGATAGACCCAGAGACACAAATTGGGGGAAGAGAGAGGTATTTGAGGACCTGTCTACAAGAAAAGGCTCACTAAGAGATGCTGGCAGCCACCAGAAACTAGGAGACAGGCCCACAGGAGTCAACACAGCCGAGACCCTGATTTGGACTTTTAGCCCCCTGAACTGTGAAACAATAAATTCTTGTTCTTTAAAGCCACACACATGTGGTGTTTGTGTTATGGCTGCACTAGGACACTAAGACACAGGAGCCAGAGTCAGTCCGGGGCGGGGGGTGAAGGTCAGTCAGATAGCTCGGGGAGAGCAGGTGCTAAAGAGATGAGATGGTGTGGGACAGAGTGGAGATGGGGTGGTCCCTGCTCCAAGGTGAAATGAGGCCTGAATGTGGACCAGCTATGGGCTTTGGGGTGGGTGGAGGAGAGCTGGGCAGAGCACAAGGATGCCATTTTTTCCATCTCTCTGTTTTGATAACATTCTCCTTTGCAGGTAAGACTTCCTCAGGCGTGTCAACCCTGAGAGCAGTGAGACCTAATTACACCCAATTGAGAATATTTATTCACTAGGACCCAAAGAAAACTATTCAATTACCACCAACGTGGCCAAATTGTGAGGTCTTTGTGAATGCGAGGGAGAGCAGAGCTCCATCCCAAGCACAGCCCAGAGCCAGGGATAAAGGGCGTCTGAGTTCACAGCAGGGCAGCACTTGGAGCACGAAGGGAGCACAAAGGACGCTGCGCCACCTCCTGACTGTGGGCCTGGGCCTGCTCTCTCCACTTCGGGCCAAGGGGCCTCAGCTGATTCTGGCCAGCCCTAAGGAGGCGAATGACTTGGGAGAGTTGGGGGTGGGGTAGGAAGGTGTCTTTCTAAGGTCAGCACTTAAGACTGGGTGAACCTCAGTCCCATTGTTGGAGCCCCAGTGGCCTGTCAGCCCAAGTGGTGTCTCCTCCCAGAGGAGGATGGCGGGTGGTGTCTGGTCAAAGGTACCCCCCACGGGCAGAGTGGGGCTGGTCTTCCTTCAGAGCCTCCATCAAGTGCCAGGGTCTTGATGAGGGTCGTCAATAGATGAGCATCAAGTGTCCTCTAAGATCCCAGTGATGCAGTGCCGAGAGCCCCCAACTTTAACCATTGTGTTCCCTGAGCTCAGTCATCAGGGAAGGATGGGAAGGGTGGATGAAGGGATGAATGGATGGATGGGTGTGTTGGATAAATGGGTGGGTGGGTGGGTGGATGGACGGATGGACGGATGAGCGGATGGATGCATGGATGGATGGTGGATGAGTGGATGAGTGCGTGGGTAGGTGGCTGGAGGATGGATGCACGGAGCCAGCGGGGCCACGGGTGATCAGGCACACATGGACGCCTCCAAGGCAATGGAGTCTAAGCTCGTGTGAGCATAGCGAGCCCGTGCAAGGTTACCACACCTCCTTCTCTGGCCTTTGCTAGACTCCTCTCTGCTCTGGCTCCAGAGAATGTCAGCCTGATGGGGGCCCAGGACCTTCTCAGCTCTCTCCTTGGTGGGCTTGTGACAGGGCTGTGGCACCTGGGAATCAGGAGGCATCCTCCATGAGTGGCTCCCCAGGCTCTACTCCATCCCAGGAAGCAGGCCAAGGCTGTGGCAGTTTTGTCTAGTCCATTTTCCCAAGTGTGTGTCACCAACAAAGAAGACTTCCCTTCCCCGCTCTTCCCTCTAACACTCGTTTCTTCTCTTATCCGCAAACCTCTCTTTCCTTAACTCATTCAGTGCCTTCACTGTCCATTTTCCTGGAGCCATGGCCATCCACTCAGACCTCCTCCAATCAGAGAGCCCTCAGGCGAGCCCTCCCATTTTTCCGGGGAGATCGGCCTGCAGCGCATATCACAGACACACTTTCTCCCAGCTTTTAGGGCTGTGGTACATAAAGCGCTGGGCTGGGACCATGCCCATCCCCAGGGGGTAGTGGCACCACCCACTGCCTCCCTTCAGCTTCCTGAGAAGCTACAACAGCATCCACAAAGACAAGCTGGAGCTCCAGATGTACATCCTGTGAGTGCCCACGCCATGAAACCCCTTCCCGCCCCTCAACCCCCAGGCCAGTGGACACAGGGGTCACGCTGCGCTTCTGGGGCTAGGCAGCAGCCTCCCGGCGGGCCCTGCCTTCCCACGTGATGAACTCGCTGGCTCTGCTCGCAAACGAGTGCTAACAGAGGTGGTGGTGAGGGTCATGACAGCAGGGCAGGTGGGGCCGCTTATGGAGGTAGAACAGTGCTTTCATAGTATCATGGCAAGGATGCTGCGGTCCTCTGTGCCCCCGCAGGATGATTGGGGTGGTGAAGTGGGAGGCACTCCCCCGGGCTCGGCAGAGGCAGGCTGGGCCTCGGAGAGGACCAGGAAGGTGCTCTTGGCTGAGGGTCCAGCTCACCCTCGGGGGGCCAGCAAGGACAAGGAAGGGTGTGGGGGAGCTTCCGTCACTGGAGGTGGCCCCCCGCTGGTCTGTCTTCCAGGAAGCCCAGTGGATGTAAACTATTCAAGCTGCCCTTTGAGGAGACAGATTGGCCAGGGAGCTATGAAACCTGTAAATGTCCACTGGCTCAGCCCAGGCTCCCCTTTGTGGTCTGCCAGGCCCCCAGGCCTCCAGGGGGCAGCATTTCTGCAGGAGTCTCTGGGATGTGACACCCCAGCTGTGAACATGGTGGTCAACTGCAGCCACCCCTGAACAGCTCAAATCCCACCCACGTGGTAGGCAGGGCTTCCCCTCAGGTGCTACCGGTGGTCCCAAAACACAGCCTTGCGTTGTTAAGACACTCCTCATTGCCAAGGGCTTACCACAAACTTCCAGGAGCCTGGGCAGACTCTTCCTGGGCAGTCCTCTGCCTGTTCGCCTTCCTCCACTGACCAGACCCTAGACAGACACCTGTTTCTACCTCACAGGCCCCCTAGTCTCATAGGCACCTCACCCTATGGGGTTGTTCGTTACTATCTTGTTTTATTCGTCAGTAGACCCAGTCACAGTCTGGGGTTCAAGTCTACACTTGGAAGCATCCCTTAGAATTTGGAAGGACTCAAAATGAGACCCCAAGTAGACAGAATCACCACCAGCCCCCAGCACCTGGACACTGCACTGTGCCATCTGCGTAGCGTGGAGCCGCTCACTGGGGCCTCACCTGTGGGTTCTCGGCCCCCATCGGCCCATGAGAGCCCACTGGGGAGCTTTCTGCAATGTGGGTTCTTTGTCCTGGCCTGGGAAACTAGAGCCCACAGATCTGGGGTGGGGGGGTTTTGTTGTTAGCTGCCATCAAGTCAGCCCCCAACTCATGGTGACCCCACGCACAACTGAACCAAATGTGGCCCAGCCCTGAACGATCCCTGTGATCAGCTGCATATGAGACCATTGTGCTCCACAGGGTTTTCATGGGCTGATTTTCAGAAGTAGATTGCCAGGCCTTCCTTCCTGGTCTAGTCTGGAAGCTCCACTGAAACCTGTTCAGCAACACACAAGCCTCCACTGACAGGTGGTGGCTGCATTTGAGGTGCAATGGCTGGAATCACACCTGGGTCTCCCGCATGGGAGACGAGAATGCTGCCATGGTGGGGTGTCATTGTTAGGTGCCGTTGAATCTACTTCGACTCATAGCAACCCCATGTGACACAGCAGAGCTGCCCCATGGGGTTTTCTTGGCTGTAATCTTTATGAAAGCAGATTGCCAAGCCTTTCTCCCTTGGAACCACTAGTTGGATTCGAACTGCCAACGTTTTGTGTAGCAGTCAAGCGCAAACTACTTGGATCAGGCTGGGCTCCGTATTTGGTGGGATGTGAAAAGCAAAAAGCCACACCCATTGCCATGGAGTCGATTTCAACTCATAGCTACCCTATAGGACATAGAACTGCCCCACAGGGTTTCCAAGGAGCAGAAGGGGGATTTGAACTGCCGACCTTTGGTTAGCAGCCAAGCTCTTAACCACTCCACGAGCAGGGCTCCTGGTGGGGTATAAAAAAACCAAACTCATTGTCATCGAGTCAATTCTGACTCATAGAAACCCTATAGGACAGAGTAGAACTGCCTTATAGAGTTTCCAAGGAGTGCCTGCTAGATTTGAACTGCCGAGCTTTTGGTTAGCAGCTGTAGCTCTTAAGAATCACGCCACCAGGGTTTCCTGGTGGGGTATACCAAAAACCAAACCAGTTCCTGCCGAGTAGATTCTGACTCATAGCGACCCCATATAGGACAGAGTAGGACTGCCCCATATGGTTTTCAAGGAGCACCTGCTGGATTCAAACTATAGACCTCTTGGTTAGCAGCTATAGCTCTTAACCACTATGCCACCAGGGTATAGGACCTCATTTTAAAAAAAAAAAAAAAAAAGCCCACCAGGGCTCGCTGTTTCAGTGGTCCTGGGGTCCATTCAGAGAAGCCCTGTCTGAACATATCTGACTCTTTGTTTCTGCTTCGTCTCAGTTGCTAAATAGCTGGGGCCCAGGAGTGAGACATTAGAGTAGTTCCCATTGCTACTCACAGGATCAATAACGTCTCAAAGGGCAGGTCACACCGGCTACTTCAACTCTAACCCGCCTCTATGGTACAGTCAGCTCCACCTGTGTTTTCACCGTCCCAGCCCCAAGCTGCCCAACCCCACCCCAGCTTCTGAGCCCACACCGTGGTCCTGCACCCCCGAGCTCCTTCTACTCGTGGACCCCTTTCTGTCTCAGCCCTCTCCCCTTCGGAACGAGGTGCCCTCTTCATTCCCCAGAGTCCTTGCTGAGTGCAATGGTGATCTCACCGTGTCCCTTCCAGCATGGAGACACCTTATTGAGATACGGTTCATCACCGTGAAGGACCACGGCATTGCCTACCTGAAGGACGTTATGAACACGAAGGAGGTCCACATGATGATGCTCTTCGGTGCGTCTCCCCCGTCCCTGGCGGGGCGCCTCTGGCAGCAGCTCCGCCTGCTTCCTGCACTCACGTGCAGCACCCAGCCTTCTGAGCCCGACAGACCCCCTGGGTTGATCACGGGCCATGGTGCACGTGTGCACCTGTGTGCACATGTGTGCATGTGCACGTGTGCGGATGTATGTGCGTGTGTGTGCTTGTGTGTGTGCACCGTGTGTGTACACACTTTCTCTGCACCACCACTGTGAATTTACCACTCTTGGTTTCATCCACACTCATGCAGATGATCGGGTCCTGATCCTCCTATCTTCCTTCACCTCTCCTGCAACCATCCCTCTCCCACGATGTATTTCCTGTCTCACCAACACGACACTCCAATTCAGGTGCGCCCCTTCCAGCCACCGCTTCACATCTCCCAGCCCCTGGCTGTGGTCCTCTCCTTCCAACACTCTTCGGTGCTCACTACCCTCGCCCAGTTTTCCTGTCCTTCCCCAGCGCTGGATGGTCTCCTCTGCACACACCCAGACTCCCCAACAGTCACCACGCCCTGCCCTTTCCACATCTGGTCCTCTTGCTCCTCCATGGCTCCAGCTACGTGAACCCCCACCTTAGGAAGCCCACCTCTTGCCTTCTTGGGCCTCACCGCTTGCTGAGCACTGCCCAGCTGACGCAGAGCTCCGTCTGGTCTCCAGGGGCCTCACAGCAGCCCAGTTCCAACCAGGGGTCCCTGAGCAGCTCACTCTTCCTGCTCCAGAGAAGCAACCCACACCTTCCTTCTGTCCTCACCACTCCCACCTCCCTTGCTCCAAAGCAAGCCCACTGCACGGACTTGGGAATGCCTCGTGCTTGGGAGCTGCTTGGGGCAGGATTCGGGGTGATGGGCACTCTGCCAGCAGTGAGGGCCCAGGGTGCAGGCTCTGAGACCCAGACCCCCACAGGAAAGGCTCCGAGGGTGGATCCTGGGGGAGCTGAGGGGCCCCAGGTACCTCCCTTCCAGGATAAGTGGCTGGTGTGGGAGGGGCACTTACTGGGGGGTGGGCCCCGGATGAGGGGTGGGCCCTGGTTTAGGGGGTGGGGTACAGTGGAGAGTCACTGTCCCCAGAGGAGAGGCACTGACAGGGCCGCCTCTCTCTCCACCACACAGATCCCCCCAGGGTCATGGGGGGGCTGCAACAGGGCAGGGCCAGCTCCAAAGGCCCAGGACAACCTCTGTAGGGATTCCGCATCAGCACAGCCCCGCCTCTCTGCTCTGGGGGGCTGCAGCCAATGCATAAGGGGCCCACTCGCCCCAGTGGGTGTCAGTCCCTCGGGTGGCTCCCCTTCGGGTGGTCCCTTCCCTTTCAGATATCTCCTCCCCTCAGGCAGCTCCTCCCACTCAGGTACCTCAGCCATTCAGACACCTGGTGTCCCAAATAAGACTCAAATGCCCTTTGTCCCTAAAGGCTTAGTATAGTCCCAACTGTTTGGCCGCCTTCTCGGGATTCCTGGTCTGGGGGGCTCCATCCCTTGATGCACCCTGGACAGCAGGCTCCAGTCCTCTGTGCCCAGAGACCCCTGCAGGGGGTTCTCACTCCACTCCTGACCTGGGTGTGGTGTCACTGTGTCGTCCTCCCAAGCCCACCTGCACTCACTCCCTGCAGGCCGCACCCTGGGTGAGAACCCAGAGGCAGTGAAAATCTTCGAGGACTTTGTGGAGAGCAAAGACATAGCCACGGTAGACATTGTCAACCGTCCCCACGGTAAGGAGACAGGTTTTGTTTTTCCCTCCGTCCCTGTGTTCATGGTTTCAGTTAGCCCCAGGGCCTGATTTTTGGCATTTCTTTCTCTTGTGGAATGTGAACCCCTCTGGGTGTCTTTGCCAGCTCTGCCTGCTTCTCTCTCTGGTTCTGCAGGCTCCTGTCAGCTGGACCCTGACTCCTACTGCCCGGAGCGTCTAGGGACTCGTCCAGTGAGGGCTCACACCGAGGACGGCAGAGCCAACACTCAGGCCCACCCTGCCCTCTGCTGCTTCCAGCCAGAAATCCGAGGGGCCAAAACACACTCAACTGGAGCCTAGCTGCAGTCGTTCTGAAATTATCTCAATAAGTTTAATTAATAAAGTGAATTTCTGCTGTGAAGGGTGAATGCTTCGCCAACAGGCTTCATTTCATCTGCTGTGACATAGGGCTGGCCAATGTCACGGGGGGAGGTGGGGTCTCCTCCCAGGCCTTTGTGTCTTTTCCTGTCCAGAAACGCTCCCTGAGAGAGTGGGGTGTTTCTATTCTTAGTGTCCTAGTTAAATACATTGCACGTGTTTCCGTAACAAAATATCTGTAAACAGTAGTAACGAAAGATACACAAAGCCCATCTTAAAACGCAGAGCGTTGCCCTGTCAAAGCCTCTGACGTCCCAGTGAATTGGGTCTCATCCCCTCTCAGACTTGACCATCTCCTGGCTCTGGGTTTTCACTCCTTTGCTATTTTACGTTTCTTCCTCGTGTGACTCCACCCTGAACGATGTTTTGTCTGCAGGTGGGAGGTAGATGTTCATCTCCGTAGTGGAGGCGGCAATCCAGAAGCCCTGTCCTCACCTTGCTGCCCTCGGGTGGGCCCTGAGGGCTTGTTTATCAGCCCAGGTCTACATGGACGACCTGAACACAGATAGATCCTTGTCCCTTTTTCTGTCTGTTACCTGGAGCTGATTTAGGGATACATTTCAAAGGGTCGGAAGCCCTGGTGGTGCACTGGTTAAGAGCTACGGCTGCTGACCACGAAGTCGGCAGTTCTAATGTGCCAGCCAGTCCTTCAGAGCCTGTGGGGCAGTTCTACTCTGTCCCGTAGGGTCACTATGAGTTGGAATCAATTCGGCGGCAACAGGTTTTTTGGATTTTCAAAGGGTCGTGAAGATCAAATGTGGTAATGGAAGTAAAAATACTTTTGAAAATGTATGTGGAGCTTGTTGAAGGGATGAGCCCAGAGATCAATAAACAGAAGGGCCAGACCACGGCTGACAGACTCTTTTGCTCCTCCCTTCATTTTCTCAATCACCCAACGCACGTGTCTTGTCTCTCCATGTACAGACAATGAAAGTGCCCTCGGTCTTCAAAGGAAACCCTGGTGACGTAGTGGCTAAGTGCTACGGCTGCTAACCAAAAGGTCATCAGTTCAAATCCACGAGGTGCTCCGTGGAAACTCTATGGGGCAGTTCTACTTTGACCTACAGGGTCGCTATGAGTCGGGATCGATTTGATGGCAATGGGTTTGTTTTTGGGTTTTGTTTTGGCCTTCAAAGGGCTCACATTCCCAGGTGAAACAGACAAGTCATCTAGTAAGACCATCAGTCTCTCAAGTTCTCTGGCCTCTGGGGTCACCCTTCAATTTACAGCCACAGAAAGTAACACCACTCCCGCCCTGGGCCGAATAGAGGAACCACTCCCTCCTGGATATTGTTGCTGGTTCGAGGTGTGTGGGTTGGGAAGCAGTGCTTGCTTGTGATTGTCATTGCCAAGTTGCCTTTGACTTCTAACCTCTGCCCTTGACTCCTGACATGGATTGAATTGTACCTCCCAAAAATAAGTGTCAACTTGGTTAGGCCATAATTCCCAGTATTGTGTGCTTGTCCTCCATTTTGTGATTATAATTTTCCTATGTATTGTAAATTCTAATCTTTGCCTGTGGTTAATGAGGCAAGGTTAGATTATGTTCAAGAGGATTAGGGTGGGATTGTAACACTCTTGCTCAGGTCAAATCCCTGATCCAAAGTAAAGGGAGTTTCCCTGGGGTGTGGTCTGCACCACCTTTTTATCTTACAAGAGATAAAAGGAAAGGGAAGTGAGCAGAGAGTTGGGGACCTCATACCACCAAGAAAGCAGCACCAGGTACAGAGAGTGCCCTTTGGACCTGGAGTCCCTGCACCTGAGAAGCTCCTCGACCAGGAGACTGATGACAAGAAATTTCCTCCAGAGCCGATAGAGAGAGAAAGCCTTCCCTGGAGCTGATGCCATGAATTTGGACCTGTAACCTCCTAGACTGCGAGAGAATAAATTTCTCTTTGTTAAAGCCATCCACTTGTGGGATTTCTGTTACAGCAGCACTGGATGACTAAGACAATTCCTCCCAGCACTGTAATGGGATTACTATTTATCACCACCCCCTGGGCCACCCTGTCTCTCAGGTGCTCTGTGCCCCCAACACAGACACAGGCATCCCCCATTCTCCCAAGAAGAGCTAATTCAAAGCGAATGGTGTCTTCTGACGGTTCACAAAGTTAAGAAGAAAGGGTAAGGGTTACACATGGGACAGGAAGTTTCTAAAAATTAGACATGACACATGGGCCACTGGCAGAGGATAATAAGTAATAGGTAATTAGGTACCACCTGTAGGTTTGTCTGGAAAGCTTACAGACACCACCCCACAGCTGCAGAAATCCTGACAAAGATATGGTGCTGTAATGGAGCTACAGGCTTATGTGGGGAACGGAAAGAAGACAGTGGCCAGTCTTGCTGGGAGGCTCAGGGAACACCCGGAGGAAGAAGTGGGTGTCCCTTGCTAGGGGGTAGGAAGGGGTTTCGGCAGAGAGCAGCAGTATGGGTCTCAGTGAGCCATGGTGGGCCCAGGAATTGCAGGTATATGGGGCAGACACAGACTGTGGGGAGGAGGCTGCAGGGATTGGAGGAGAGGCCTGAGGGGCTGCACCTTCTACAAGGGTCCTTTCCCACACATGGAAACCAATGGGCGTTGTTCTGAGCTCAGACCTGCTCAGCCCCCACCTGGAGAGATGTAATCTAGGAGGTCTGAGTGGGGCCCAGGCCAGCACACTTTGATTTTTTTTAATAAACTTTTTTTATTTTAAAATAGATTTAAATGTACAGAAAGAATGTGAAGATAGTCCAGAGTTCCTACATACCCTGTGCCCAATTTCCCCATAATAACATCTCACGTTACTATAGCACATTTTTCACCACTAACAACCAACATGGATACATCAACAGTGACTAAAGGCCATACTTTATTCAAATTTTCTTAGTTTTTACCTGATGTCCTTTCTTTTTCTGTTCCGGGATCCCTCCAGGCACCACACAACATCTAGCTGTCCTGTCTCCTTCGGCTCCCAGTTTGTGCTCAAATCTTCTCTTCAGCTCTTTGACGTCATCATTTCTGCCTATTCCTTTAGCTACTCTACGTTCAAGAGCAAGTTTCAGAGTCTCCTCTGACATCCATTTTGGTCTTTTCTTTCTTTCCTGTGTTTTTAACGACTTTTTGCTTTCTTCATGTATGATGTCCTTGATATCATTCCACAACTCTTAGGTCTTCGGTCATTAGTGTTCAATGCGTCAAATGTATTCTTGAGTTGGTCTCTAATTTCAGGTGGGATATATTCAAGGTCGTACATTGGCTCTCATGGACTTGTTCTAATTTTCTTCAACTTGAACTTGAACCTGCATATGAACACTTGATAGTCTGTTCCACAGTCGACCCCTGGCCTTCTTCCGACTGATGATATTGAGCTTTCCCATCGTCTGTTTCCACAGATACAGTTGATTTGATTCCTGTGTGTTCCATCTGGCAAGGTCCCTGTGTATAGTCAGCATTTATGTTGTTGGAAAAAGGTATTTGCAAAGGAGAAGTCATTGGTCTTGAAAAATTCTATCATGCAATCTCCAGCGTCATTTCTATCACCAAGGCCATATTTTCCAAGTACCAATTCTTCTTCTTTGTTTCCAACTTTCGCATTCAGATAGCCAGTAATTATCAATGCATCTTGATTTCATGTTTGATCAATTTCAAACTGCAGAAGTTGGTAAAACTCCTCGATTTCTCCATCTTTGGCCTTAGTGCTGGTGGTAAATTTGAATAATAGTCGTATTGCCTGGTCTTCCTTGTAGGTGTATGGACATTACCCTATTACTGGAGGCGTTGTACTTCAGGACAGCTCTTGAAATGCTCTTTTCGGTGATGAATTTGACATCATTCCTCTTCAATTTATTATTCCCGGCATAATAGAGCATATGATTATCTGATTCAAAATGGCCGATACCAGTCCGTTTCAGCTCACTAATGCCTCGGGTAGCAATCTTTTTGTGTTCCATCACATTCTTGACTACTTCCAATTTTCCTAGATTCATACCTTGTACATTCCACGTTCCAGTGATTAATGGATGTTTCCAGCTGTTTCATCTCATTTTGAGTCATGCCACACCAGCAAATTACGGTTCTGAGAGCTTGGCTCCATCCACATCATTAAGGTCAACTCTACTTTGAAGAGGCGGCTCTTCTCCAGTTGCATTTTGAGTGCCTTCCAACCTGAGGGGCTCATCCTCCAGAAATTTATGACAATGTTCTGCTGTTATTCATAAGGGTTTCATTTGATCATTTTTTTTTTCAGAAATAGGCCGCCAGGTATGTCTTCCTAGTCTGTTCTAGTCTGGACGCTCCACTGAAACCTGTCCACCAAGGGTGATCCTGCTGGTATTTGAAAGCTTTCAATATCCTAGCAACATGCAAGCCACTGCGGTACAACAAACTGACTGACACATGGGGGGAGAGATTGGGTGGAACTGTGCAAATGAAGTAATTTGTGGCCCACTAAGGGAACTGATCAGTTTTTGCCATCAGAGCTTGAGGTGAGCCATCCCAGAGGCCAGAATGACAGGGCACCACCACCAACAAGGAAGAACAGCCAGTGCGTCCTTTGGACACGCGATTCCTGAAGTGAGAAGCTCCTGGAACCAGGAGACGTAGAGAGAGTTAGCTATAAGTCTGAAGATGGTGAGAAGTTGTGGCAGGAGAAACCTGTTTCCCAGCCGACTGAGCCAGAAAGCTGAGTGTCTTTGAGCAGGAACTTACGGGCAGAGTGGGGTGCCTCAGGGTACTTATTGGCAGAGCTAAAAGAGCTTTGTAACATTTACCTGAGCAAAGCAGAGGCCCAGGGCAAGCGAGAGGCCAGCTTTGAAGCATGGCTGGAAAGAGGCTGTCCTTATGAAGAACTGTATTCTGAGTGTTCCTCAACCTGAATTATAACATGTTACTTCCCTAAAAAATTGCATATTGTCTGTGAGTTCTGTGTGACCATTGCAATGAATTATGGAACCCAGCAGAGAAATAGAGAGTGTCATGGAAGGGATGGTTGCTGTCAGAAGTGGCAGAGAGAGGAGGCATGTCTGACCTCACCTCATAGGAATCAGTCTTGGGCTGTTGATCTTGATTCTCCTTCTTCCTTGTAAAGTTAGAGGAGGTCAGACAACACCCCCATGTCATTTTTACACATATGAGCAATTGATGGTCTGTTTTGCTGTCTGCTCCTGGTCTTGTTTTTTTTTTTAATAATTTTTATCGTGCTTTAAGTGAAAGTTTATAAATCAAGTCAGTCTCTCACATATAAACTTACATACACCTTACTACACACTCCCATTTACTCTCCCCCAATGAGTCAGCCCACTCCCTCCTTCCAGTCTCTCGTTTCGTGACAGTTTTGCCAGTTTCTAACCCCCTCTACCCTCCCATCTCCCCTCCAGACAGAAGATGCCAACATAGTCTCAAGTGTCCACATGGTGCAAGTAGCTCACTCCTCATCAGCATCTCTTTCCAACCCATTGTCCAGTCCAATCCATATCTGACGAGTTGGCTTCGGGAATGGTTCCTGTCCTGGGCCAACAGTCAGACCATTAAGTCTGGTCTTTTATGAGAATTTGGGGTCTGCAGCCCACTGTTCTTCTGCTGCCTCAGGGGTTCTCTGTTGTGTTCCCTGTCAGGGGTTGTGGCCAGGCACCATCTAGTTCTTCTGGTCTCAGGATGATGTAGTCTCTAGTTCATGTAGCCCTTTCTGTCTCTTGGGCTCATAATTACCTTGTGACCTTGATGTTCTTCATTCTCCTTTGATCCAGGTGGGCTGAGGCTCATTGTTGCATCTTAGATGGCCGCTTGCTAGCGTTTAAGACCCCCAAATGCCTCACTTCAAAGTGGGATGCAGAATGTTTTCTTAATAGATTTTATTTTGCCAATTGACTTAGATGTCCCCTGAAGCCATAGTCCCCAAGCCCCTGCCCCTGCTTTGCTGATCTTCGAAGCATTCAGTTTATTCAGGAAACTTCTTTGCTTTTGGTTTAGTCCAGTTGTGTTGACCTCTCCTGTATTGAGTGTTGTCCTTCCCTTCACCCAAAGTAGGTCTTATCTACTATCTAATCAGTAAATAACCCTCTCCCACCCTCCCTCCCTCCCCCCTCTCATAACCACAAAGTAACATGTTCTTCTCAGTTTAAACTATTTCTCAAGATCTTATAATAGTGGTCTTATACAACATTTGTCCTTTTGCAACTGACTAATTTCACTCAGCATAATGCCTTCCAGGTTCCTCCATGTTATGAAATGTTTCACAGACTCATCACTGTTCTTTATCGATGCGTAGTATTCCATTGCGTGAATATACCATAATTTATTTATCCATTCATCCGTTGATGGACACCTTGGTTGCTTCCAGCTTTTTGCTACTGTAAACAGTGCTGCAATAAACATGGGTGTGCATATATCTGTTCGTGTAAAGGCTCTTATTTTTCTAGGATATATTCCGAGGAGTGGGATTGCTAGGTCGTATGGTAGTTGTATTTCTAGCTTTTTAAGGAAATGCCAAATCGATTTCCAAAGTGGTTGTACCATTTTACATTCCCACCAGCAGTGTATAAGTGTTCCAGTCTCTCTACAGCCTCTCTGACATTTATTATTTTGTGTTTTTTTGATTAATGCCAGCCTTGTTGGAGTGAGATGGAATCTCATTGTAGTTTTGATTTGCATTTCTCTAATGGCTAATGATCAAGAGCATTTCCTCATGTATTTGTTAGCCACCTGAATGTCTTCTTTAGTGTGCCTGTTCATATCCTTTGCCCAATTTTTAACTGGGTTGTTTGTCTTTTTGTGGTTGAGTTTTAGCAGAATCATGTAGATTTTAGAGATAAAGTGCTGGTCGGAGATGTCATAGCTGAAAATTTTTTCCCAATCTGTAGGTGGTCTTTTTACTCTTTTGGTGAAGTCTTTGGATGAGCATAGGTGTTTGATTTTTAGGAGCTCCAAGTTATCTGGTTTCTCTTTGTCATTTTTAGTAATGATTTGTATTCTGTTTATGCCTTGTATTAGGGCTCCTAACGTCCCTATTTTTTCTTCCATGATCTTCATCATTTTAGTCTTTATGCTTAGATCTTCGATCCATTTTGAGTTAGTTTTTGTGCATGGTGTGAGGTATGGGTCCTGTTACATTTTTTTGCAGATGGATATCCAGTTATGCCAGCACCATTTGTTAAAAAGACTATCTTTTACCCAGTTAACTGACACTGGGCCTTTGTCAAATATCAGCTGCTCATATGTGGTTGGATTTATATCTAAGTTCTCAATTCTGTTCCATTGGTCTATGTGTCTGTTGTTGTACCAGTACCAGGCTGTTTTGACTACTGTGGCTGTATAATAGGTTCTGAAATCAGGTAGAGTGAGTCCTCCCACTTTGTTCTTCTTTTTCAGTAATGCTTTACCTTTACTTATACTAGGTTTCTTTATCTTCCATATGAAGTTGGTGATTTGTTTCTCCATCACATTAAAAAATGACATTGGAATTTGGATTGGAAGTGCATTGTATATATAGATTGCTTTTGGTAGAATAGACAATTTTACTATGTTAAGTCTTCCTATCCATGAGCAAGGTATGTTTTTCTACTTATTAGGTCCCTTTTAGTTTCTTGCAGTAGCACCTTATAGTTTTCTTTGTATAGGTCTTTTCCATCTTTGGTAAGATTTATTCCTAAGTATTTTATCTTCTTGGGGGCTACTGTGAATGGTATTGATTTGGTGATTTCCTCTTCAATGTTCTTTTTGTTGATGTAGAGGAATCCAACTGATTTTTGTATGTTTATCTTGTCACCTGAAACTCTGCTGAACTCTTCTATTAGTTTCAGTAGTTTTCTTGAGGATTCCTTAGGGTTTTCTCTGTATAAGATCATTTCGTCTGCAAATAGACATAATTTTACTTCTTCCTTGCCAATCTGGATGCCCTTTATTTCTTTGTCTAGCCTAATTGCTCTGGCTAGGACCTCTAGCACAATGTTGAATAAGAGCAGTGATAAAGGGCATCCTTGTCTGGTCCCCATTCTCAAGGGAAATGCATTCAGGCTCTCTCCATTTCAGATGATGTTGGCCGTTGGCTGTTGGCTTTGTATAAATGCCCTTTATTATGTTGAGGAATTTTCCTTCTATTCCTATTTTGCTGAGAATTTTTATCATGAATGGGTGTTGAACTTTGTCAAATGCCTTTTCTGCATCAGTTGATAAGATCGTGTGGTTTTTGTCTTTTGTTTTATTTATATGGTGGATTAAATTAACTGTTTTTCTAATATTGAACCAACCTTGCATAAAAACAAAATCCCACTTGGTCATGGTGGATTATTTTTTTGATATGTTGTTGAAATCTATTGGCTAGAATTTTGCTGAGGATTTTTTGGGTTTTTTTGCATCTATTTTCATGAGGGATATAGGTCTGTAATTTTCCTTTTTTTTTATAGTGTCTTTACCTTGTTTTGGTATCAGGGATATGCTGGCTTCATAGAATGAGTTAGGTAGTATTCCATCCTTTTCTATGCTCTGAAATATCTTTAGTAGTAGTAGTGTTAACTCTTCTCTGAAAGTTTCCACAAGATTCTAGTAGCGGCAGAGGGTCTCACTCCTAGGAGGGCAGGATGCTGACAGCCTTCCCCCATGTGCCAGTGAATTTGGAGTGTCTCTATTCCCAGAACACTTTGGTGAGTGGGCTCTGCTGCTGTACCTTAGGCACCCAATGCTTGTACCTCTAAAGATTGGTAGGCCTCACTATCCTCAGACCCCTTTAGCAGATGGCTAGGTGGTGCAGCACTGGGTTTGGTTTTTGTTTTTTAGGTGGTGTGGATGGAGCTTTAGCCCTCAGTTCCCTGTTGTGGATCAGTGAAGGCTGTGTTTAATAGGTAGAGAGGTATCAGACCTCCAAAACTTGTCTTTCCACTGCTTCACTAAAACAGTTACAGTCAGATCTCTATCAGAATCGCCTTTGCATTATAATAGCCACCTGGTTCCCTGTAGGGATGAAAGTAGAGACTGTGGATCTCTTTTGCTTGGCTGGAGCTGGTTGTGTATTATTATTCCAGTATAGGGAGGTCAGGGAAGGACTTTTCTCTCCTGGATTGTTAATTGCTCCTTCTCTCAGGCTAGGAGAATGGGTAAAAAAAAAAAACCCACAGAGCACTTCACTCCCTGGCCCAGGAAATTCCAATGTTAATGAAGCTGCCAGGGGCAGGGAGGAGAGGGATCAGATAGATAGGAGAGAGTAGCACAATATAGACAAAGTTACTTATCTTGTTTGGTGAAGACTGTTTTATCTGAGATTCCAGAGGGGCGTGTAGCCTGTGTGCACTGGCTGGGTTGAGATTGCCCCCAAGGATCAGGCCTGTGTCCCATGCTTGCACTGTCTCAGGAAGCCATGATCAGCTCCTCCGCTCCTAGTCCAAAGCCCAGCGCCAAGGTTTTCTTGTTGGGACGCTGCACTCCAGGCACCAAAACTAGTTGCTGCTTCCCCGTGGGTTCTCATTCTCCCGTCAGCTGCGTCAGTGTGCAGCCTGCTTGCGCTGGCTGAGTCTCTGCTACAGTTACTCCAGGGGGTTAGGGAATAGGGCTGCATCCTGTGCTTGCCCCGTCTCAGTAAGCCGCGATCAGCCCAACCACTCTGGCACCAGGGAACCACGAGGGCTCAAGGCTGCGGCGGGGGACGCCAGTTTCCAGAAGCTGTTGCTGCTTCACTGTGCTGCTTTTTGCTCCCCTGTCACTCAGGTCAACTCCTTAGTTCTGTGTTTGATGGTCAGTGTTCGTAGATTGTCACGTATGTGATCGATTCACTTGTTTTTCTGAGTCTTTGTTAAAGACGAATCCACGGTAGCTTCTACCTAGTCAGCCATCTTGGCCCTGCCTCCTCTTGGTCTTGTTTTGACCGATGATATTCAGCTTCTCCATCATCTCTTCCCACAAACACAGCCCATTTGATTTCTGTGTATTTCATCCAGAGAGGTAAACATATTCGCCGTTTATGTTGTTGAAAAAGGTATTTACAATGAAGAAGTTGTTGGTCTTGCAAAGTTCCATCATGTGATCTCCTGTGTCATTTTTATCACCAAGGCCATATGATACTGAAGGGAAAAGTCCAAGCTGCACTGAAGGCATTGGCAAAAACAAGGCTCTAGGAACTGACAGAATACCAACTGAGACGTTTCAACAAACAGATGCAACGCTGGAAGTACTCACTCATCTGAGCCAGAAATTTGGAAGACAGCTAACTGGCTGATCGACTGGAAGAGATCCATACGTATGCTCATTCCAAAGAAGCGTGATCTGACCAAATGCAGAAATTATCCAACAATATCATTAATATCACACACAAGCAAAATTTTGCTGAAGATCATTCAAAAAGGTTACAGCAGTGAATCGACAGGGAACTAACTGCCAGAGAAGTGCAAGCCACATTCAGAAGAGGACGGGGAATGAGGGACACCATTGCTGATGTCAGATAGATCTTGTCTGAAAGCAGAGAATACCAGAAAGGTGTTCACTTGTGTGTTATCGACTATGCAAAGGCATTCAGATGTGTGGATCACAACAAACTGTGGATAACATTGCGAAGAATAGGGATTCCGGAACACTGAATTGTGCTCATGAGGAACCTGCATGTAGAACAAGAGGCAGTCGTGCGAACAGAACAAGGGTGGTTTAAAATCAGAAAACGTGTGCATCAGGGTTGTATCCTTTCACCATACTTATTCAATCTGTATGCTGAGCAAATCATCTGAGAAGCTGAACTATACAAAGAAAAATGTGGCATCAGGATTGGAGGAAGACTCATTAACAACCTGTGATATACAGATGACACAACCTTACTTACTGAAAGCAAAGAGGACTTGAAGCACTTACTGATGAAGATCAAAGACTAACTCACCCACCCATTGCCTTCGAGTCGATTCTGTCTCCTAGTGATCCTATAGGACAGAATAGAACTGCCCCATAGGGTTTCCAAGGAGCGGCTGGTCGATTCGAACTGCCAACTTTTGGTTAGCTGCCAAACTCTTTACCACTGTGCCACCAGGGCTCCAACATAAAGAAAACAAAAATCCTCACAACTGGACCAATAAGCAACATCGTGAAAACCAGAGAAAATATTGAAGTTGCCAAGGATTTCACTTTATTTGGATCCACAATCAACATCCATGGGAGCCCAGTCAAGAAACCAGACTTCTTTAAAGTATTTAAAAGCAAAGACATCACTTTGAGGACTAAGGTGTGCCTGACCCAAGCCATGGTGTTTTCAATTGCCTCAGATACAAGCAAAAGCTGGACAAAGAATAAGGAAGACTAAAGAAGATTTGATGTCTTTGAATTGTGCTGTTGGAGAAGAATATTGAATATACCATGGACTGCCAAAAGGACGAGTAAATCTGTCTTAGAAGAAGTACAGCCAGAATGCTCCTTAGAAGCAAGGACGGCAAGACTTCTTCTCACGTACCTTGGACATGTTATGAGGAGGGACCAATCTCTGGAGAAGGACATCATGCTTGGTAAAGTAGGAGGTCAACGAAATGACATGAAGTGACGCAGTGGCTGCAACGATGGGCTCAAACAGCAACAATTGTGAGGATGGCGAATGACCGACCAGGCACCATTTCATTCTGCTGTACTTGGGACCACTTGAGTCAGAACCTACTTGACAGCACCCAGCAGTGATTAGGGCTAGGAAGTACCTACACTGAGGTGTCCTCATTAACATAACAAAGATTACACTTTTCCAAAATGTGGTCACATCCACAGGTACAGGGGTTAGAATTCCAACACCTATTTTTTATGGGCACAATTTAAATCATAACACATCAGAGGGCCGTCCCTGTGTCCAGTGTGGTGGGACCTGAGTGCATTGCACTGAGGGGTGTGTGGGAGGTGAGGGGTGCGCAGTGCTGAGGGGTGCCCTGTGCTGAGGGGTGCCCTGTGCTGAGAGGTGCCCTGTGCTGAGGGGTGGTGTGAGGTGAAGTGCCATCACTCTCAGCTCAGATGACCATGATGGAAAGAGAAAGACAAGGGCTTCAAGTTCTTGCTAAGCAGTGTGGCCGGTGTCCCACAGCAGGTGGCGGACCAAGGACAGTGGAGGAGCTGGTTGCAGGCTGTGCCCCTGAACTTGCTGTACTGCTCTGGGCCCAGCTGCTCTCTCCTCCGATGGGGTAACATTGTCCTCAGATGCTCTGCGGGCTAAATAATGAAATGGAGGCATTCATTCATTCTCTCCCAATGATGGTGGTGGGGTCTCCACCTCTGCGTTGCAATTGTGCGAGCCCCAGTGCATGTGGGGAGCCTGGAGGGGAGGCGGCCCCAGGTCCACCCAGAGCAGGGATAAAGAGGCACCAGGGAGCCTGCGGGCAACGAAGAGCCTGGAGGATATGGCCCCTCCTCTTGGCTGTGGGCCTGGGCCTGCTTTCTGTGCTGCTGGGCCGAGGGGTCCCAGGCCATACCAGGCAACTCTAAGGAGGTGAGGGACTTGGGTGATGGGGAGGGAAGGTGTGAGTGCAAGAACCCCTGGTGACGACCCCGCTGCTTCTGTGGGTCCAAAGTTTCTGGAGCCTGGGCAGGGTCGGATTGTCTTAGACCCACCAGACAGGCTGTGGTCTGAGTGGCCTGTGGGCCCCGTGTCCAGCTCTCTCCCTACAGCTTTTGTGCCTTTCCTTGCATCTCCTCAGTGCCTGGGAAATGCAACCCCCAGGGCAGAGCAGCCGGTCTTCCTGCCCCGCTGGGGAGTGTGACCACGCAGAGGCAGATGGGCCTCTGAATTCCGTTGAGAGCCTTGTACAGTCCTCCCCAGAGCTACGCCTGCTGCAGCCTCCACCATGGTCCTGCCTTGCCTGTCTGCCCAGTGAGGTTCTGAGGAAGGCATCTGGCACCAGGTGGGAGAGCCTGGGGGAGGACCAGGGCAGGCTGGGCATGTGCCCACTACAGAGGGAACTCTGAGGAAGAGCCTCGCCTCCCATCTGTGTTCCAGGAAACCATTAGGGGCAAACAGTACAAACTCCCAGTGCAGGAAGGGGGCCCCGGAGTCCTTATGCACCTATAAGTGGCTGCATTCAGGGCCCCTCTCTAAGTGCAGCTGGGCAGAGTCCCTGCCACCTGACTGCCATCCCCGTGTCCTTGCAGAATGGCGGCACGGCATCTCCATACCTTCCTGCCCTGAAGGACCACCCCATTGCCTACTTCAAAGACAGGACAGATGGAACCTACTTCAGATGATGCTCGCGGGTGAGCCAGCGCTCTCTGTATCCTATGGCGTGTGGACACCTGGTGCAGACCAGAGCCCCCCGTTGGGGTGCTCTCATTCAGCATGGCCAGGGCCCTCCACGCAGGCCCTCTCTGGGACTTCATGGGCTGGAGAGGGCCTCGAAGCTCTCACAGCCTCTCACCACCCCCCCACAATTTGCCGTCCCAGTGCCAGAGCCGCATCCGCCTAGGACCCACCCAGCCCTGGCGCAAGGCTCCAGGCCCCTCTTCCCTGCCTGTGAGTCAGGCACTGGTGTGGTCAGGCTCCAGAGCAGGGGTCTGAATGAGGCAATTTGGCCCCCAGGGGACATTGCCGAGGTCTGGAGACAATTTGACAGCCATGCATGTAGGGTGGGGGCTGCTGCTAAACACCCTACAAGGCGCAGCATGGCCAAGCTGCCCCTCCTCCCTGGCCTGGGTGTGGGGTCACTGTCTTGGCCCCCTAGACCCACCTGCACCCTCTCCCTGCAGGCCACACTCTTGATGAAAGAGCCCAGGGTGAGAATCCTCGAGGACTCTGTGGAGAGAAAGGTGTTAGACAAAAGGGAGCTCTCCGCCCTCTGCACGTCGGTAATGAGAACGGAGTCTCTTTTTCTCTCCTCATTCTTCAGTCACCGTTGGCACCACGGGGTCACTCCACCTAGCCCTGGCGCCCTTTGGACATTACTTGCCTGTCTCTGTGCCGCCCGGGGCCATGCACCTTCCTCGCCATGTCTCTGTTTCTGTAGGTGCCTATGTTGTAGCAAAGACTTAGTGAGGCAGCTTTGGACACAGAGCCCACCCCATCCTCCTCCAGCTAGTCCTCAGCCACCCACACCATGCTCAGCTAGGGCCACCTGCAATGTCTTTGGGTCCACTTGGGGTTCAGGCCGTCTCCCGTGAGCTCCCTCTGAGAACACCGCAGCTTGACCAGCCAGGCGTGCTCCTTCCTGGCCCCTCCCCAACCCCAGTCCTGTCTCCCCACTTGGGCATGCTCCCTCTCAACCCTTTCTGGGTGCCTACACAAGGCCACGGGTGCCCACGCAAGGCCACGGGTGCCCACGCAAGGACACGGGTGCCTACACAAGGCCACGGGTGCCCACGCAAGGCCACGGGTGCCCACGCAAGGCCACGGGTGCCCACGCAAGGACACGGGTGCCCATGCAAAGACACAGGTGACCACACAGGGACACAGGTGCCCATTCAAGGACACAGGTGCCCACACAGGGACACAGAGGCCCACAGAAATCATACTGTGGTCTCCATGGGGGTATCTTTGTCTTTTATTGTTTTAAATAAATACATTAAACATAGATAAGGGAGTTCATAAAACCCCAGGCTCGGTTTAAAGGAGAAAACCAAAGTTAACCCCTGTGGATCCACTGTCTACTTAATAATGGGATTTAAGCGGCAGCTCTGCCACTCTGTCTACCCCTCTCCCCACCGCAGCTGGGGACCTCCTGAATTCTCTTTAAATCGTCTTGCCCTTCTTTCTAGTTTTATATGACGCTGACCTTACCCAGCTTCACTCTTACTGATTTTCATGTAGATGGAAGCATACTCTCCGTTTTCTTCAGAATTCCTCTTTTCTCTGATCTTTTAAAATTATTTTAAATCGGTAGTTTGTTGCTCAGGCTCGAAAATCCAAACCAGAGCCCAAAACTCAGGAAGCAGTGGGTGGTTCCGCCCGGCCCACGCCCCTGGCCTGCTCTGGCCTGCTCCCCACACCCACTCCTTCCCCTGGAGTCTCGTCCCGAGCTCACCTGCACAGTAGACACGCGTGGGCTAGTCTAGCCCCGCTTCCTCTCCTGCACCAAGGGCAACACTCCCCGCGTCCTGCCCCACCTCGGTTTACTTATTTTATTTTCAATTTCACATTACATCTTTGGTTTTTTTTCTTTGGCATACAAAGCTTGTTTTTTTTTTTTTTAACAAGGGTAGTTGTCTATTGCATGGATATGCCATTGTTCACAGAACCCGTTGGAAACTGAGAATAATTTTGCACTGAGAAACCGGGGCGTCAGCCGGTTCAGGTGGAGGACAAATTCCTCAAAGCGAGGCTGCTAGGAAACAGTGATTCATAGTTATGCAAGTCACAGCAGGCTAATGCTTGCACCTCCAACTGGATACCACGAAACAGGCAGATGGCTCCCTCCAGGAGGGACATAAATTGGAGCAAGCACTCTGGGAAGTATTCCACGGAATCTGCCAAAGGTGCACATTAACATACTTTTGGACCCAGTAATTCCCCTCTAGGCGTATGACCAACAGAAGCGTGTGCACACGTTCACCAAAGGCATGCACCGGGGCACGTCTGTGATGGCCCCGGTCTGGAAACTGTCTAAATGCTCATCGGCGGAGGAGTGGCAAGTAAGGGTGGTGCCATGGTGCTGTGGAGGACTACACAGCCAGGAGAGGGTGAACTCTGCAGCCGCGCAGCCGTGAGAGAGAACCGCAGACACAGCAGTGACCCAACGACAGCCAACGCGAGAGCGTGTACAGTAGTTTCTGCTCCGGTAAAGCGCTAACTCAGGCAAAACGACCTGTTGTCGTTTGCGGGAGTCTGGCTGGCTACCAGTCACCGCAACGTCATAAGACAGGGTGGAACTGCCCCATAGGGTTTCCAAGGCCGTAATCTTACAGAAGCAGACCGCCACATCTATTTCCCATGGAACAACTAGTGGGTTCGAACCTCTGACTTTTGGTTAGCAGCCAAGTGCCTTAACCACTGCACCACCAGGGCTCTGCCTCTCCCAGGGCAAGGGCCCCCTAACTCCTGCTTTCTCCCTTCAAGGAAAACCCAGACCCTTTAACATTAGCGGGTCTTTCTAGGCCTCCCTGTGCAGGCCAACCTGGCCCCTCTGTGCCAGTCACTCACAACTTAGTCAGAACTGGGGCCTGCCCTGTATAGAGCCTGGAGGGTCTGAGGAGGGTGGTCTGTCCTGAGATGGATGCCTCAGAGAGCCAGGAGTGATAACTGAGCCCCAGAGTCATTGGGGGTTCAAACAGCCAACTTTCCTTCCCATCATGAAGTGGGGTGGATGGGATACCAGACACGGGCCCCTTGTCCCTGTACTTCCCCAGCGGGAGCCTCAGAAGCACTCACAAAGAGGGTTCTGGAGTGTTGCCTAACGTGGCTAGGAAAGGCACCCAGGCAGAGGGAACAGGAGGGGGCCGAGGTGTGGGGCACAGGGTGGGCTCCGACACTGTTGGGCTGGGTGGTGGTGGGAGAAGGGAAGGGCCCAGGCTGCTGGAGCGTGGGAAACAAGGCCATGGGTTAGAGGTGGGCAGACCCCGTGGGGACTTGGAACTATGTCAAGTTTGGGACTTTCTCCTCTCTCAGGGACTCACCAGGGAGTTACGCATGAGTGATGTGGGTTTTGTTTCCAATTTTAAAAAAAACTGGACATTCTCAAATATCCAGAGAAGAACCTGTGTCATGCCCAGCGCTCTGTAAGTTGTGTTTCATCACCTCTCACCTTCTTTCTCTGAGGCTTTGTTGGAGTGGTTTAGAGCAGACCCCAGACATCGCGATGTCACCTGTGACTACAATGACAGGCCCCTCTACCATGAGGACATTTTAGAACGTGCCCCCTTAGCACCGTCCCGGCATTAACCGCGGTTCCTCAGGTTCCTCAGAGCAGCCCACACTCGCATTTTGGGACCGTCTTCTGCAGACACGCCAGTCCCACCTCAGAGACTCTGATGCAGTGCCTCCCTGTGGGGTCCTGGCAAGCATTGTCTTTAAAAAGTTCTCTTGGTGGTTCTGATGAATACTGGGGAAGAACCACTTCCTCAGAAATGGGGACGCCGAGGTGCGGTCAGGCGATGTTTCACAGAGGAGAGAAGTAGGGTCTGAACGGATGGGGGGGAGGGGCAGGGAGACAGATTCCTGGGACATTTCAATCATCTTACCCAAACAGTATTCATGAAGTCTAGAGTTAGGGAAAGAGAAGACTAAGACAGACTAGGAAGAAAGGCCTGGAAATCTTCTTCCCAAAATCAGCCAACGAAAACCCTATGGATCACAATGGTCGGTTTCTGTTGAGTGTGTGGTGGCCATGAGTTGGGGGCTGGCCTGACAGCAGCTCACAACAACAACGACAGAGTTAGGGAAATGGCACTGGGAATGCAAAAGAGCAGATGGATCTGGGTGAAGAAGTCAAGCCTAAGCAGTCCCCCTTGGCGACCCCCCCAGGCTTCAGTGTGCTGCCTGGCTTCCTGCTGCTGTAACTGGCCGAGCTGTGGAACATGGAGGAGGGTCTTCTTTTGGAGAAGAGATACAAGTCCAGGCTGTGGCCTCTTGGGGTTGGAGCTTAGAAGGGGCTGGGCACTTGTGCCTGGGGTCTGGAAGACCCATGTCCATCACAAAGGTCCTGGGGCCTCAGAGGGCAACTGAGGTCTTGGAAACGAATGAGCTCCCCCAGGGAAGCCAAGGAGGTTTGTACTCAGGCATGGACAGGAAGGGAGTCCTGGAAAGCATGGGGCCAGAGGAGGTGTGGGAAAGAAGTTCATGGCAGCCAAAGAATGGTCAGGTAAAGTCAGGGGTTGAGCAGGGGCCAGACATGGGTTTGTTGAGCGAGTGGGCAGTGAGCCTCGAATGATCTTCTGAGGACCTCGACTGTGAAGGGAACAAGAAAGCAAGGTGGTAATCACTGAAACCTGCATGGCTGAGTGCTCAAAGTCCCCTGTCTTCTGCTCGGTGTCCTTCTAGCCACTTCTGCAGGACCAGGGGAGTGCCCAGGACACATGGAGAGTACAGTCAGGTGTGTGAGTGGGGAGGAGTGGTGGGGAGGAGGGTGCCTGCAGAGACCACCGATTTTCCTTGTCACTCTGAGGCAGGCATTTCTTTCCACTCCTCCCATGCTGGTAGCACGTGCCTTTCAGAGAAGGTTCCGGGCCATGAGTCAGACATACAAAGAATGAGGCTTTTGTTGGTTCCCAGGTGGTTATTTACACCAAGTTAAGTTTTTCTTTTTTTAAGTACACCTGGTCACGTGGTTCTAACAATAATGATATGATCTCCCCCTCCTTCGCGGAACTCTGAGGGCCATTGCTTTTATATTTACAGTGTCTTCCTTATCCTTTCTTCTGTTTGTTTTTTTCCCCTGATTTTTGTATGGTGTGGCTAGTTCATTTATTTTCATTCTTTTTGTTTATTAAAATTCTTTTTTTAGGGCTACAGATTTTCCTCTGTGCTTGCCCAGCAGGGACCTCAGAAGCACTCACAAAGAGGGTTCTGGAGTGTTGCCTAACATGGCTAGGAAAGGCACCCAGGCAGAGGGAACAGAAGGGGGCCGAGTTGTGGGGCGCAGGGTGGGCTCCGACACCGTCGGGCTGGGTGGTGGTGGGAGAAGGGAAGAGCGTGGGAAACAAGGCCACGGGTTAGAGGTGGGCAGACCCCGTGGGGACTTGGAGCTATTTCAAGTTGGGGACTTCCTCCTCTCTCAGGTTCTGATATGCCACATTTTCAGCTTTATTTTCTACATATTCTGCAATTTGGGTTTTGATTTCCTCCCTGACAAGAGTTGTCCTGCAACTCCCCTCTTCTTGCAGTAAAAGGGACCACAGTATTACCTAGCTCACGAAGAGGGGAAACTCCAGTTTTAATAATCCTGAAACATGAGTCAAAGCCTCAAAAACTATCCCTTTGCCTGGCTTGTTCTCCTTGCATCAGGTCCATCTGTGTACATGTAGGGAGCCTGAGGGATAACAGGGACAAGTGTCCAGGACTCTGAGTTCCACTTTTGACTCTGTCATTGTAAATATTTATCAGCACCACCTTGAAGCCCTAATTACAACCTCCAGCTCTGAGACCGAACTGGCACTCACCTGTTTCCCATCCTGCTTGGTTAATTATCATATCTGGCTCTCACTCTAACTTCATTTGGGATTATTGGGAAGCCCCAGAAGGAGGCAAAAAAAGAGCCAGTGAGGCACAAAGATACCATTGTGGGCAACTGCCAGGGGGCCTGCAGAATCTGGCAGCCATTCAGTTCAGCCCTGGGCTCTGGAAGATGGCCCAATGCCAGGACTAGGAGGGCAGTGGGAGGAGGAAGTGGTGTTCTGTGTGGGAGGCATCTCTGGCTGACCTCCACAGCCCTGGGCTCTAGATTAAGCTTGGCCACTAACAGTGGGTAAATGTAGGCTAGGTATGTTACTCTTACCACCTACATGGGAGGAAGATTTTTAAAGGGCCAAGAGTAACAATGGACTTGAAAGTATCCTGAAAAGCTGGAGGGCCCATGAGAATGAGAGGCTAAATGTCCCATCCTATATGAGTGAAGAAAGCCATCTATCTACTCATTTATCATTCATCCATCCACCATCCATCATTCCTCTTCTCAAACACCATTGATGATGTCGTGTGCCCTGTCTCTGCTGTCTCAACTCTCCCTCAGGGCTCCTTGAGGAGTCAGCCCCTGGGATCAATGCTGAAGACTGCAGGCAATATTCAGATGCAAAAACAATGGTTTCTGCTGTACGAATATAGATTAAAATGGGGTTGTGGGTGACGTAGCAGATACCTGTGTCAAGCAAGGCCGACAGATTCAGCCAGTAAAGAAACTATGAGCCTTTTCATAAAATCAGAAGTTTCTTACTTACATAGGCAGCAGAGAAGCATGGTCAGCAAAGGGGCCAGCTCGTGGCCCTTGTCCCACAGGATGACACCAAAAAACAAGGAAATAGAAGACAAGGCGGCACTAGAGGAGGGGCACCCCGTAGCTGAGGGGCCATCTGTACTGCAGCTAAGTGGCTTTAGAGCCTGCAGTTGTGGCCTAAGGGAGGCTGAGGAGCAAAGCCTCATTCCTCCTCAGAACCCAGAAGGAGATGAGAAACTGTCTCAGACAGCCTGCTGGGAAGATGTGGTGACTGACAAATGGGAAATGTCCTGGAGCAACTCCTCACCGGTCTCCCCTGTGGTCACGCTCCAGAAGATCACGGGACTTTTTGACAAGACTCAGATAAGCTGGGTGTGAGGGCCTGAGATTCCGGAGATATGCATCCAATAGCGGAGTTGGTGTAGATGAGATCCCCAAGGAGACAGCCCAAAGGACGAGTATCTGGGCATGAGGAGAGAAATTCCAGCCTCGAATTGCAATATTGAAAGATTCCACAGGGAAAATATTAAATGACACAGGAAGCATCAGAAGAAGATGGAAGGAATACACAGAGTCACTATACCATTTCAGGAGGTAGCATATGATCAGGAACCAATGGTACTGAAGGAAGAAGTCCAAGTGCACTGAAGGCATTGGCGAAAAACAAGGCTCCAGGAATTGGTGGAATACCGAGATGTTCCAACAAACTGATGCAGCACTAGAGGTGCTCACTCGTCTATGCCAAGGAGTTTGGAAGCCAGCTACCTGGCCAACTGACTGGAAGAGATTCATATTTATGCCTATTCCCAAGAAAGGTGATCCAACTGAATGCAGAAATCATCAAACAGTATCATTAATATCACATGTAAGTAAAATTTTGCTGAAGATCATTCAAAAATGGTTATAGCAGTATATCGACAGGGAACTGCCAGAAATTCAGGCCAGTTTCAGAAGAGGATGTGGAACCAGGGATATCATTGCTGATGTCAGATGGATCCCGGCCAAAAGCAGAGAATACCAGAAAGATGGTTACCTGTGTTTTATTGACTATGTTTTCAGTGTGGATTACACCTGAACATAAAGAAAACAAAAATCCTCACAACTGGACCAATGAGCAACATCATGATAAACGGAGAAAAGATTGAAGTTGTCAAGGATTTCATTTTACTTGGATCCAAATCAACACCCATGGAAGCAGCAGTCAAGAAGTCAGACAACACATTGCATTGGGCGAATCTGCTGCAAAGGACCTCTTTAAAGTCCTAAAAAACAAAGATGTCGCTTTAAGGACTAAGGTGCACCTGACCCAAGCCATGGTCTTTTCATTTGCCTCTTATGCATTTTTTTTTTTAATGCATGCGAAAGCTGACGATGAGTAAGGAAGACCGAAGAAGAAATGATGCCTTTGAATTATGTTAGCGAAGAACATTGAATTTACCATGGACTGCCAAAAGAACCAACAAGTCTGTCTGGGAAGAAGTACAACTAGAATGCTCCTTAGAAGACAGCATAGTGATTCTTCACTTTACATACTTTGGACATGTTATTAGGAGGTGCCAGTCCCTGAAGGAGAACACCATGCTTGGTAAAATAGAGGGTCAGTGAAAAAGAGGAAGACCCTCAACAAGATGGATTGACACAGTGGCTGCAACAGTGGGCTCAAGCTTAACAACGATTGTGAGGATGGCGCAGGACCGGGAAGCGGTTCATTCTACTGTACATAGGGTTGCCATGAGTCAGAGCCCACTCAACGGCACCTAACAACAACAAGAGGAAGGCGGTGGCCCAGGCGAGCAGGCACTGCTCAGGTTCTTCTTCCAGGAAGCCTTCGAGTGGGTGTGAAGAATTTTTAAAGTGCTCCTAGTGCAGATGGAGGTCGTGTGAGTGCTGCTGGGTGGGGCTGGGCCATGCACACCAGGCACACCTGGCAGGGGGGCATGTGGGCTGGTAGTGTTCCTTCTCCCTGTCTCCCTGCCCCTCATACCTGGTCCTCAGTCAGCTCCAGGCACCTGGGGGAGGCTGTGGTAGGTCCCTCAAGCCCGGCCCTCTGTCCAGTCTCAAGCTCAGGGAGCACGAAGAGCCAAGTGCCCCATAACTCAGTCCTGGGAAGTGGGTTTCCCTTGGATTGAGGGTTCACCTGAAGGCACATTCTCTTTCCCTGGTGGAGACTTTGGTAGGCTGCAGGGGGTCCAGGAAGCACCATGGGGACCTCAGCTCCCGGTGAGATGCAACCAGGACCGATGTACTAGTGGTCCCCAGCATTATCCACTAGGAGCTGTGGTGGCTTCGCACTCTGCTCCCCACCCCTGCGGTCGTGTTCCCACTCAAGGCTCTCATTCCCATGCCCACGTGTGGTTCTTCCATAAACAAGGCCCACCGCTAAGCCTCCCCTCTGCAGGGGGCAAGCAGGAGGTCTACCTGCGGGCCACGCAGGTGGAGAACTACTGCATCGGGTACTTCAGGGCCAAGATGAAGGGCAAGACGGTGCAGACGACAAAGCTTAGGGCGCCGGTGGCACCCGTGCACGCACAGACTGGGTAGCATGTGGAAGCAGCCCCGCCAGCGCCCCTTACTTACACTACAGGGAGCCTTTTGTCCACGGGTACCCCCCAGGAGGGTGGCAGGCCTCCCGCTGGGTGGGCTCAGATATCATGGGCATGGGGTTAACAGGCAGACTTGGGGCTGAGGGCCCCTGGGACGGGTGACTGGTGTGGGGGCAGCTCTTACAGGGGGATGGGGCCCCTGATGGGGGCTGGGGGGCCTGTTTAGGGGGAGGGGGAGAGTAGATGATCACTGTCCCCAGAGGCGGGCCACTGACGGGGCCTCCCCTTCCCCCACCATGCAGGTCCCCCAGTATAATGGAGGGGCTTCATCACAGAGGGGCTGCAACAGGTCCTGGCCAGCTCTGCAGGCCCAGGACAACCCTTTGCAGGGATTCATTGTCAGCACACCTCACCTCTCTGCTCTGGGGGTGCTGCAGCCAACGCATAAGGGGGTCCATTTGGCCCAGTAGGAGTCAGGCCCCTCAGGGTGGCTCCTTCCCTTCAGAAGCTCCTCCCCCTCAGGAACTCCTCCCCCACAGGAGCTCCTCCCTCACAGGGGCTGCTCCCCCTCCCCCCTCGGTGGCTCTTGTCCCAAAGAGGCCAATAGTCCTTTTCCTGACTAGAGCCTGGACTGGCTACAGGGTCTTTTGAAGCCCTTCAAGGGCAGGGGATGGCTTGGGGCTCTGCACAGAGGGTCCTGGGCCCACCCGCAGAGGCCTGGCTCATTTTCTCAGCAGGCTTGGCCTTAACAGGAGGTATGGGCAGCAGATCTCCATCTCTGGATGCGCCCCTGGGAGAGCAGGCTCGGGTCCTGTTTCTGTGCCCGGGGGTCCCAGCTGAGCTGTACCTCCCCCTCTGACATGGGCATGGCTGGCCCTGCACCAGCACCCTGCCTCAGCCCCCCCGCCCACCTACACCCTATCCCTGCAGGCCACGCCTCCGATGACTGCCCGGAGGCCCTGAGAGTCTTCAAGGACTTTGCCTAGAGCAAAGTGTTGGGCAAAAGGGAGATCCCCCAGTCTGCATGTTGGCCATCTCCCTCTCTGGCTGGGGCTCAAGGTGCAGGGCCGGGGCTGGTACAGCCTTCTTTCCTCTTGTGAGACGAGGACTGACTCAGGCTTCCTGGGAAGGAAATAACCTTTCCTCCCACCTTCTCTCTGCCTCTCCAGTCCTGCGTGGTGGCTCGCTGTAACTAAGGTAAGGGGCCTGCAAGCCAGGTGACACATCCAGTGGGGGCCTGTAGCCGCCGGCCTCCTGGCTGCCTACGTGGATGCTGGCACATGACTGAGGAGCACGTTCCACGACCTCTCTTCCTTTTCCTATGGTGAATTCAGGTATGGTCTTTGTAGGTAGGGAGGAGAAAAGAAGATTACGAAATAGAGAAAAAATCGCTCATGAGCCCACCGTCTAGGCATCTGCACTCTGAACAGAGGGACAATGGTTCGGCCACTCTTAGCTTTTGTGCCCAAAGCTTCACGGCTCTGGTGCTGGCGGAGCAGACACCCCTTGCTACCACCTTGCAGTTGGCTCTTGGGGTGGGGGAGAATCCCTGCTGGGCACCTGTCCCCTCACAGTCCACTGAGGCATTGGTGGATGCTAGAACCCTCTCAGCCTCCTCTCCATATCCAGAGGGCTGAGGCCCTGACCCCACAGAGAAGAGACCTGCTGCCTAATTCTTCCCTCAGCTGGGAGCAGGCTGGACTCTCTGACCTGTCCACCTCACAGGCTGCTGGTCCACCGGCATGAGCTCTGGGATGTGGCTGCTCCACACAGGGAACCCTAGAGTCTTTGCAGAATTCCTGAGCACATGCATGACACTCAGTAGTTTCTCAGTGGTTTTGGTACAGCTCTGGTTCAGATGATGTCTTTGTGTCTCCTTCTCAAAGGGAGTCCTGCCTGACAGGGCAAAAATGGGAGAGGTTGGAGTGGTGCGAGGAGGGGCCACTAGTCAAGGTGTGTGGGCAGCCTCCGGCTGGACAGGCAAGGGACAGATTGTTCCCCGGAGCCCCTGAAGGAACCAGCCCCGCCATCCCTGATTTCAGCTCAGTAGACTGATTTCGAACTTCTGGCCCCAGACTGTAAGAAGAAATGTGTGCTGTTTGAAGCCACTAATGGAAACTCACTATGGCTGCTGTAACAAATGACCTCACGCTCAGTGGCCCACCACCACGCACACTCCTCCTCTCTCAGTCTGGAGGCTGGTCGTCTGAACTGGGCAGCAGGGCCAGTGACTTGGGAGGCCCAGGGGACAACCTGTCATGCCTTCTCCAGGACTGAAGGGCACGCCTTCCTTACATTCCCCCTCTACTTCCATCCTCACATCCCCTTCTCTCTGTCTGGACCTTGCACCCCAGTCTGTGCTGTTCTGCTGCAGGAGAGTGCCAAGGGGGGCAGGGCACCCAGAGTAGAGCTGACTGAGATGGGCCCAGGCTCTGCCCCCAAGCAGTGCATTTGCAGAGTGGGGGTGGTCACAGTGAGCACTCCGTGAGTGCTGGGCAATGCCCAGGGATCATCCTAGGGGAGCAATATCCCCAGGGCCAGGCAGCAGGTGCCCAGAACTAGGAGGGAACCTCTCTCTGGTGCTCTGTGGGAGACGTGAGCTCTGACCTTGAGGTTCTTCAGCCCTGCTGCTCCGCCTCCACAGGCTCCTGCCATGTCCCCACCGTGTCCAGGGAGCCGGTGGTGGCCCCTGCCTCGGGGTTGGCCCAGGTCCAGCCAGACGGAGCATTGCATCTCTGCCTGGATGGCCACCGCCCTCCGCCACCATCTCATCCTCCACCCTGCCCCTTGCCCCCTCCACATCCCCGCCCTCCATGCCCCCACCATGCCCCCATCCACCCCACACTCCACCACACCTCCCACTCCAGGGCTATCTCGCCTGATTCCCATAAACATTTCTGGCAACCACCCCTGCCTCTGTCTCTTTTATTTGTTCCAAACCCACTGGGGGGTGACTCTCAAATGGGGTCATCTGGCCTGGCTGGCTTCACCAGCACACCCCAAAGCCAGGCCCTCTCCAGAAGCGAGTGGCTGTGGACACTATGAGGTCTCAGCCGTGCCCCGAGGAAGAGAGAAAAGGGGGATTGTGGCTATCTGGATCCCAGCCTGCCCTCTCTTCTCCCCTCCCAACCCCTGTAGGAGCATGACTGACCTCATGCTTTGGAATTCCCAAGAACTGGCCTGAGGGTGGGGCCCTGAGAGCCTATAGGAGCATGCCTGACCCAATGCTTTGGAAATCCCAAGAACTGGCCTACAGGTAGGGCCTTGAAAAGGGGAGCGAGAGCCCTGGGGGCCCCCATGAGTTCTGGGGAACAGCTACAGAGCCAGGCTTTGGGTGACTCCTGGGGCTGCAGTCTCCTGTGCTGACCTCCTCACAGACCCAGCCTTTGCTGGTCTCCATGAGGTCCTCGGCACACGACTGCAGAGCAGACTTGAGGCTGCCTGCATTTGCTGTTTGGTTTTTTTTTTTTTTTTTTTTGAGCCAGCAAGTCCACACCCACGCCATGGAAGGCTCTATGGCCATGCTAAACGGGGTGCACCTGGCCCCTCCAGAGTCCTCATATAAGGGGAGCAGGAGAGTTGTGGGGTCCCTCTAGGGACCACCATCACCGGCAGGGCACCCAGCCATGTCCGATCAAGGCTCATCTCCATGACGCAAGGAAACAAGGGGACCTGGCTTCTGTAGCTGGAGACATGGGCGCCCCCACCAGTAGAGGGGGTGCGATTGTGGCTAGAAAGCCCCAAGAGCCTGCATGGTCACCCCAAACACTGTCCCCCTCAAGGGCTGCCCTCAGTGTACATGGAAAACAGAGGTTACCTCAGCACCAGCTAGCTTGGTCTGCTTTTGCAAGGGTGATTTGACAATAAAAGAGAAAACGGGGCTCATTTTCCAGAATTTCCTCCCTAAGCAGCTGAACAGACCCTCTCAGCTTTTGTCTGGCAAAGGAGAGCCATGTCCACTCGGGGTCTGCACCCCTGCAGCACGTGTTCATCTATGCACTAACATTCAGGTTTTCTTGTCCTTCAAGGAAGACTTTGAGCCAGGTAATTATACCAGGGCCCACTGACCCCCTAAATGGGTGCTCAGAGGCCCAATCCAGGGACAGATATCAGAGAAAGCAGTAAGCATAGACTGCCCCCTGGGAGGAAGGGCTGACCCTGACACTTCATGGTGGACACACTGGAAAATCTTGCAGGGTGTGTCTTTGAGGGAGCCACTACCACTCAAACATGGTGGGTACCACAGAGACCTGTGTTTGAGCTGGTGTGTGCACTCGGGACAGCTGTATGTGTGAATTGGTCAGAGGCAGGTCCACAAGGACAATGTCCATGCTGCCCAGGGCTGGCAGTGGGGCTCTGGCCAGCAGTGTAGCTGACCCAAGGGAGTCCTCCCAACCAGACACAGCTGTGCTGGTGCAGGACAGTGTCCTGGTGTGTTCTTCACCAAGAGCCTCACCAGGAAGTGCCCCAACCACAGCAGTCAGCCTGGAAAGGAACCCCACACCTCTCTCACTCGTGGCTTTATCAGGGGACACAATAAGGTTCCTGTTGGGATGGGGAGGGGAGTTAATGGCACTCTACCCAGAAAGGAGCCCTCATGCTGTCCTGGAAGATAAAGTCCTCATTGACCTAATGAAAGCATCATGGGGATTCATGGAATTCCTGGGTTGGGCAGACCTCCTATATAAGGCCCCAAGTTGAGTTGCCTTGGCTTTCTCACTCTCTGGAGCTCAGAAGTAGACCATCACAACCATCATGAAGTGCCTGCTGCTCACATTGGGCCTGGCCCTTGTCTGTGGCATTTATGCTGTGGTCATCCCCCAAACCAGGAAAGATCTGGACATCTTGAAGGTACGAATGTGTGGAGGTGTATGCTGTAGGGCTGAGGGAGCGCCAGGAAAGTCCAGGACCTCAGAAATCCAAAGAGAGCACACAATGGAGGCCATGGTGTTAGAGGACACTTTTGTCCCCCTGTATTGGTCAGGACAGTACGAGAGAACCAGAGCCAGTGGGTGGATATAGAGAAAGAGAAAAAGAGAGAGAGAGAGAGAGGAGCCCTGGTGGAGCAGCAGTTAAGAGCTATGGCGTGCTACCGCTGCTAACACAAAAGGTCAGCAGTTCGAATCCACCAGCCACTCCTCAGAAATCTTATGGGGCAGTTCTACTCTGTCCTATAGGGATGCTATGAGTCATAATCAACTCAATGGCAATGGGTTTGTTCTTTGTTTTTGTGTATATATACATACAGAGAGAGATTTCAAGGGATTGGCTTAGGCTGTTGTGTGAGTTGACAAGTCCAAAGTCCATAGATAGGATAGGCTGGAAACTCAGGCAGGAGGTGAGGCTGCTATTCACATGCGGAATTTTTTCTTCCTGGGAAAACTGTTTTCCTCTTAAGGCCTTCAGTGGATTGGATCAGGCCCACTCACATTGTGGAGGGTAATTTACTTAGAGTCAACTGAGTGTAGATGCCAACCACATCTACAAAAATACCTTCACAGATGCAGACCCCAAATTCTCATAAAAAGACCAGACTTAATGGTCAGACTGGGACTAGAAGGGCCCTGGAGGCAATGGTCCCCAGACCTTCTGTTAGCCCAAGACAGGAACCATTCCCAAAGCCAACTCTTCAGACAGGGATTGGACTGGAATATGGGATGGAAAATGATACTGGTGAAGAGTGAGCTTCTTGGATCAAGTAGACACATGAGACTATGTGGGCAGCTCCTGACTGGAGGGGCGATGAAAGGGCAGAGAGGGCAAGAAGCTGGCCGAATGGACAAAAGAGAGAGTAGAGGAAAGGACTGTGCTATCTAATTAGGGGGAGAACAATTAGGAGTGTATAGCAAGGTGTATGTAAATTTTTGTATGAGAGACTGACCTGATTTGTAAACTTTCACTTAAAGCACAATAAAAATTAAAAAAAAAAAAAAAAACCTTCACAGTAACACCTAGATTAGCAGGGGCGGATTACTCAATAAGCAAGGTAAGCATGGCTTTGCTTATGTGTATTTAACTATCTGTAGTAACAAGTACGAGAACAAGTACAGATTTAGTAAGTAAGCACCAATAAGTCCACGCTTACCTTGCTCACTGGGAAACCCGTCCCCGTAGGTCAGTGTTTTATCGAATAACTGGGTATTCATGAATTGAAATCCACACAACAGCAACTAACACCCAAAACATGGCTTAGCCAAGCTGCCGCATACAACTGACCATCACACCCTGCCCCGCAATTATTATAGCAACTTGTCCCAGCTTTGACCTCTTGATCCCCCAAACGCATGTGTTTTCTTCTCAATTTGGGGGATGGACTCACCTATCAAGCTATTCGCACCTCAAATGCAGCTTTCTTAAAACAGCCCCTGGTTTAAGAGAGAGCGGCCGTTCCGAATACGGAAGAGCCCCCAGCCCAGGTGTTGGCACAGGGTAGGGGTCCTCAAATATGCCTTGAATCCTGACCCATTACACTTCCACTGCCACTGGGTGACCTGGGCTAGGGGAGACTCTGCTTACCTGGATGGGGTAGGGGGTGGGAAAGATCCCCTTCAGCTCCACTGGGGAGCCCCTCACTGCCCTCCCCTCAGCTAGCAGGGACCTGGCACACCATGGTGATGGTGGCCAGTGACCTGTCCCTCCTGGTGACGGAAAACGCACCTCTGAGAATATACATCAAGGAGATGCAGCCCACCCCAGAAGGCAACATGGAGATCGTCCTGCTCAAGAGGTGGGTTTGCCCCCAGGGCTGTGGCCGAGCAGCCAGGGGTGCAGAATCACTCAGGCTTCCTGGGCAGGCAGGGCAGGGCTTCCCAGGACAATTCCTGGTGGGACCCAGCTCCAGATGTGCGTCTAACAGGAGTGCCCTGGTCAGCCAGTGCCAGGTGCCCCAGGGGCAGGGGAGGACCTTGGGAGATACCTGCTCCCCTCAGCCCAGCCCAAGGGCTTCCGGCCCAACAGCATGACTGCCCGGACCCACCCAGGACAGTGTGCAGGCAGGTCAGGCGGAAGGCCAGGTTGGGTGCCACAGGCCGGGCTGTGGGCTTTCCTGAGGTGACCCCTGGCTGCCCTGCAGTCTGGGTGGGGGGTTGAGGAATTTGGAGTAGGTGGACCATGACGAGAAGGCCCCATGCAAGCACCGCATCAAAGCCCCACAACGACAGGGTCAGTTCTGCTCAGGGGACCCTCAGCCCCCTCCAGCAAGCACACCTCAGTTCCCAGCTGGCACCATACACCCTCACTGCCTGCAGCCCGAGTTCCCTGGCCTCAGGCACAGCGACTGCAGTTCACTTCCCAGCCCCCCCCCGACCCAGTGCTTGTGCCACCTGCAGTGCAGACCTGGCTGGCTCCTGCCCCAACATGGGGTTCGTGAATGACCCCCAATACTCGGCTTTCCAGGGTCAAAGACGCATGTGTGGAGTTGACCGTCATTGCCCAGAAGACGAAGGGCCCCGCTGTGTTCACTGTCAACTGTGAGCGCCCACCCAGAGTGCTCCCATGGTCAGCCCCTCTCCTGGATGGCCCAGGAGTGGGCAACACCCCTCTCTGGCCAAGGCGACCTGCTCAGAGAGAGCAGTGCCCTGGCTCTGAGTCCTGCTGTAGCCCAATGGCTCCTCACCATTCCAGCAGCAGGAGAGGATGGGGCTGGTGTCTGTCCTGACCATGGCAGCTCTTCCCTGCCCAGATGGATTGCTGAGCTTCCCCACCTTCTGGCAACCACACTGGGCACTGTTAACAGAGGGTGGGCAGGCCTGGCGCCCCGCTGAGCCCTGCACCTCCTGGCTGGGTGAGAAGGGCACAGACTACTGCCCAATCATGATGGCGTCTGGAGTAGGTCAGACGTGAACTGTGGTCTTCTGCCGGTTCCTTTCCAGACCAGGGTGAGGGCAAGGTGACCTTGCTGGACATAGACTATGAGCACTACCTGTTCTTCTGCCTGAAGGCCTCCACGCATCCCAAGGAGCGTGCCATAGTGTGCCAGTACCTGGGTATGCCCCTGAGTCCTCGTGCTCCCATGCTCTTGGCCCTCACTGGAATGACAGGCATGCACGGTGCACCCTGGCCAGACCCCTGTCTCTCATAGGTCACATGGGCCAGAGGTTGTCCACAGTGGGTGAGGTCAGGTTGTGCTTGTCTGTGACTATGGGCAGGGACAGTTACTAACATCAGGGACAGGCCGGAGCAGGCAGAGGGGGAGGACACATGTTTGTGGCCTAGCCGAAGCTCTGCGTTGAGGGTGTGGCTTGTCCATGTGACTGAGGGAACAGTGAGATGACACCAGCAGCCACTGGGGGAAGGAGTGTCAGTGACCTCAGGAGCCATTCAGTGGGAGAGCAACTTTAAAGGGAGGGCAGCCCAGAGGAAAGGTGGGCCACAGAGCCCTGAAACCACCACTGGGGAACTGCAGCGGGCCAAACACAACCTCAGAAGTGCGACCAGAGCCAGGGACTGACTCCACCTCCCCCACAGCCAGGACCCTGAAGGCCAACACCGAGGTCATGGAGAAATTCCACAGGGCCCTTGAGACCCTGCCCGTGCCCATCCAGATCTCCTTGAACTTCACCCAGGGCAAAGGTGAGCCTCTGCCGGCAAGCCCAGCTGCGGTCTGTGGGAACTTTTCCGTTTATTACTGACCATATCCCAGTCCCCCTGGAAGCAGTGGGTGGGGGTGCACAAAGCTTCAGTGAGAGGGGGGTCCTGCCTCCCTCCCTCCGCTCTAGACCCCTCCCAGGCCCCAAGCCCTCTCTTCTCCAGTGATGATCCTTTGTCCTTTTCTCTTGCAGAGAGGTGCCGCGTGTAGGTGAGCACTGCTAGTCCACCTCACGGAGTAAGGTACCCACCCAGCCTCCCGACTGGGCAGTGCCCAGGGACAGCTCCCTGTGGGCCTGGACAGACCCCACACCCACCGAGGCCCTGGGCAAAATCTGTGTGGTCCTGGGAGCTCTCTCGGCAATAACAGAAACCAAGGCTGGTTGAGGGCCTGTGTCTCTTGGGTCAGCTTTCTCAAGCAGTCATTTTGTGGGCCCCACTGAATCTCCACTCATTCTTCTAGGGCAGAGGGAGCTGGGGAAGGAGGAGGGGAAGCTGTCTCGGGGATGACGGCCCCTCCAAGCTGAGAATGTGGGTGAGCCAGGGTTCCACCTTGCACAAGGAAGGTGCCTCACCACAGCCTGACCAGGGATGGCGTGCATCTGCGGGTTCCTGGAGCCACAGGGGTGCTGCTTTGTCCCCCCAGGGCTGCGAGTGTTCCAGGACCCGGCTCCTCCACAGTGAGGGAGACGTGTCACCCCCTCACCTGAGGAACCCCGCCTGTCGAGGAGTCAAAGTGGCTGAAGACCAAGGACAGCCACTTGTCCTGGGACCCGACCCCTCTAGATCTCGGCCGTGGACTTCCTATTCTGAGCAGTTTCATTCCAGCAATAAATGACACGTGCACACTCTCTTCTGAGTCTGTCCTCTCTGGATGGAGCCGGTGGAGGGGTGGAGGGGTGGGGGGTGGGAGGATGGGAAGCAGGGCCGGGATGCATGCCTCTGTGGAATGGGCCCGTGACATTTGGCGGTGGAACAATGGTTAAGAGCTTAGTTGCTAACCAAAAAGCTGCCTGTTTGAAAGCCACCAGCCGCTCCCTGGAAACCCTACAGAGCAGTTCTATTCTGTCCTATAGGGTCGCTATGAGTCGTATTCAACTGGCCGGCAACGGGTTTGGTCTGATTTACTGGGTATAAACTCTGACTCTTGGTGACCCCCTGTGTATCAGAGCAGAACTTTGCTCTACAGGGTTTTCAAAGGCTGAACTTTCAGAAGTAGATAGCCAGGCCTTTCTTCCAAGGTTGACTCGAACCACCAACTTTTCTGTTAGCAGGCAAGCGTGTTAGCCTAGCCATCTGCACCTGAACAGTACACACATCACCCACCTCTCCTCATAACCTGGTGGCCAGAAGGTGTCATATAACCTTACTCAACCACAAGAGGGCCAAAAAGTCAATTCTACGAGGAATAGACTGGGACTTCCTAAACCTGACAGAAAAAAAAACAACCAGAATCCCTATAGCTAACATCAGACTTCAGGGCAAGAGACTGGATGCTTCCCCCTAAGACTGGGAAGAAGACAAGCTGTCCTGTATTATCAGTCCCATTCAGCACGGCAAGGAAAGCTGTAGCCAGCGCAGTAAGACGGTAAAAAGAAAGAAAAAGCATGCGTGTCGGGAAGGAAGAAATAAAACTTCCCTGTGCACAGATGAATAGATTGTTCACATAGAAATTCCCAAAGAGTCTACAAAAAAAACCCTTAGAACTAGTGAGTCAGTAAGGTTGCAAGTCAACAGTTCAGCAAAGGAACAACTGTGTTTCTCTGCCCTGTGGGGGGGGGTGCCCTGGTGGCACAGAGGTTGAAAGCTCAGCTGGTAGCCAAAGTATCGGCGGTTCAAATCCACCAGCCTCTCCTTGGAAACCGTACGAAGCAGTTCTACTCTGTCCTGTAGGGTCACTATGAGTCAGGATCCATTCGATGGCAGCGGGTTTGGTTTGGTTTAGTGCACCAGTGGGGTAGGCTGAATAATGCCCCTCCCCTCAAAGACACCCGTGTCCTAATCCCCAGAACCTGTAAATGTCTTCTGACATGGCAAAAGGGACTTTGCAGGCTCTTGAGATGGGACATTGTCTTGGATTATCAAGGTGGCCCTAAATGTAATCACAACGGTCCTTAAAGAAGGAGGTGAGGAGGTCCAAGCAGGAGAAGGCTTTGTGACGAGGGAAGCAGAGGGTGGAGTGGTGGGGCCAGTAGCCAAGGAATGCTGGAAGAGACTAGGACTGACTCTCCCCTGCAGCCTCCAGAAGGAGTTGTCCCTGCCCACACCTTGATTTTAACCCCTGCAGACTCATTTGGAACTTCGAACAACAAGAACTGTAAAACAATACCTCCGTGTTGCTTTAAGCCATTAATTTTGTGGTAACTTGTTACAGAAGCAACAGGAAATCGAAACAACTAGCAAGGAACCAAAGAACCAGTGGAATTTGAAATTAAAAAAAACAACAACAAATCTTTCACAAGGGCACCCAAGAACGAAATAGTGCACAGCGCTGCTGGCGGGAATCAAGGTGTTACTGGCCCTGTGGGAAGTAGCTTGGCAGTTTCTCGTAAAGCCAACCACACACCTGCCTTGTGGCCCAGCAGTATCACTCCTAAGTGTTTACCAAGAGAAATGAAAACCATGTTCACACGAGAGCTTTATCCATAATTGCCCACAATGGGAAACAGCCCTGTGAATGAATAAGCGACCGGTGAGTGAATAAGCCCACCGTGGTCCACCCACACACAGGACGCCACTCAGCAGCGGAAGGGGGTGAAGTGTTGACGGCAGGGACGGCCCTTACGTGGGTTTCGCTGAGTGAAAGAAGCCAAACCCTGAGAGTACACGCTTTATGGCTCTCTAGGTGACACTTGGAATCTCAGTGGAGCAGTTCTACTCTGTCCTGTAGGGTCGCTATGAGTCGGAATCGACTCGACGGCAGTGGGTAGTGGATGTATGACACTCTGGAAAAGACAAAACTATAAGGGTGAAAAACAGGCAGCGTGAGAGAGTTTGGGGGTGATGGGACTGTTCTGTAATTAGCTGTGGGGGTGGGCACAAGACGGTGTGAACTGTCAAAGCCCATGGACTGGACTACAGAGGGCGAACTTCACTCTGCGTGTTCAGAGAAGCTCAACCAGGAAGTGAGGTCACTTGAAACAGAGCACAGACGGCAACGAATGAATTATTAAGTTTGAATCACACTGCCACACTCAAGAGCACAGGGAGACAGGAGCTGACCTCAGACCTAAAAGCAAATCACACCCGTGGCCATCCAGTCGATTCCAACTGCTAGCAGCCCTATAGGACAGAGTAGAACTGCCCTACAGGGTTCCCAGGGCCTCAGTCTTCACAGAAGCAGATCACCAGGTCTTTTCTCTTGTGAAGTGCCTGGTGGGTTCGAACGGCCAACCTTTCAGCTAGCAGCTGAGTGCTTAACCACTGCGCCACCAGGGCCCCTGAATTGACCTAAGTACTTTGAAACAGGGCTTCGAACTGGTTCGTTCAGGTTCGAACCCTTGCTGAGAATTTGCCTTTCTAATGAGCTCCCAGGAAGTTATACATAAGAATCACCTGGGGGTCTTGTTAAAATGTAGATTCTGATTCAGTATATCTGGGGTGGAAATGCAAATCCTCAGCAGGGGTTTGAACTGGAAAGAACCCGGTTGGAAGTCCTGCTTTGAAAAGCGTTGTTTAGAGCATGAAACTAAGGACAAAAGTTCTCTGACCCTGTGAGAGAACAGAAGTTAAAAGCTTCCCTAATAAGTTTTGTCCAACATAGGTTGCAAAAGAGAAAAAGGGAGTCACAAAGAGACATGTATCTGCAAACAATGAATAGGCTTCATCTGCTCACCAAGGGAACTACTACAGCTTTATGGGTGGAAACTAAACATGGTATATACGTGACCGAGCACGGTATGTGTGTAAGGTTAATACATTCTGAAGGGTTTAAATTTGTCACTTAACAACTGATCATTTGGCATAAAGCCCTGGTGGCATGGTGGTGAAGAGCTATGGCCACTAACCAAGAGGTCAGCAGTTCAAATCCACCAGCTGCTCCTTGGAAACCCTACGGGGCGGTTCTACTCTGTCCTATAGGGTCGCTATGAGTCGGAATCAACTAGACGGCAATGGCTTTGGTTTTTGGAAACACACACACACAGAGTAAGTGGAAAACAAAGAAACTTATAAATCACTAGGAGGAGAAAATCAATAGTCCAGGGAAAGATTGACTTACACTTTTGGGCGTCTGTCATGCGTTAGGCCATTTTTAACTGAAGTACCTTGCTTCTGAAAAAGCAGGAGCTGTAAACAACCATCTTACTTGCTGTTTTGCTTCCACGTTGTCACTCTGAGCCAAGTCTGACCATCTTCTTGTCTTTGGGCTGCTGTGACTTCTGTTCATATCTTGATCCCCAGGGAAAGCTTCTTTCTGATACTGTTCTTCCCACGTTCAAGCCCTGCGTTCAGAACAGTAAAACTAATAAGTTTTACAGTTCTCGGCATTCTTTGCATGGCCTCTAGGCAGTAATCCCAAGGCTTACTCCCTCCCTTTATGAAAGCAGAGAGGCTAAAATATTTAGGCATTTGGTAGCCTCCTGATTTTAATTAGCTCAACAAGACAATTAGATAACAAGAACAAATGTCCCCACGCCCCTCCCTTCGGATCTAGAAGCAAACAGAACTTTTCTTAAGTAGACTTCTCAGTAGCCTCAGGTTTTCCATCCCACTAGAAGCTAAAGTGGGGGGCAGTGGCGGTTCAGTGCTGGAACGCTCGCCTTCCGGTGACCTGGGTTTGGTTCCTGGCCAATATTCATCTCAAGTGCAGCCACCACCCACCTGTCAGCGGGGGCTTGCGTATCACTACGACGCTGAACAGGTTTCAGCGGAGCTTCCAGACTAAGACAGACCAGGAAGAAAGGTCTGGTGATCTGCTTCCAAAAATCAACCCATGAAAACCCTGTGGAGCACAAGGGTCCAATGTGCAACTGACCGTGGGGATGGCGCAAGACCAGGCAGTGTTTCCTTCTACTGTGCATGGGGTCACCAGGAATAGAGGGCCGACTTAATAGTAGCTAACAACCACAGCAGAACCATGCAAAGTCCTACTCGTTGCACAGGATACGTTGTGCCGGCCTTCTGAGCTCAGAACTCCTCTTCGCAGGCTCTCCATCCCAAAGCCAAGCTCATATGCCCGGCTGGGCCTCAGGGGACACGGCCGCTCCCAAGCACACAGCATCCTCACGCTGGCTGCCTCTCACCCTGTGCATCCGTCATGAGGAAGAAGCTTTGGGTCTCCAAATCCACACCAGTACTGCTCAGCCAGCCAGCCACAACGGCGCTGTGGGATCCATCGTTGCCTGCTTCCCACAGAGCTGTCAGAGCTGCTCCAGTATAAACCCAGCACCTGTACCTCCCTTCCTGAAAAAGGTGAACCCATGACTTCCTGACAGATTTTCAACTCCAAAATGCCCAACTGGTGTAACCCATATTCCCCTAGACAACCCCGCGTGGCATTTTTCATGGCTGGCTGGTTCGTGCTGTTAAAATAACAGAGCTCTATTTTGTATCAGAGATGCTGCAATTTCTGGACACCCTGCAGGTGAGGCTGCCCCCCCGCCCCGCCCCGGCCTCAGTCTGCACAGTTTGGAGTCCACTCTCCAGTATGTACCAGCCACTACCTTGCTCACAGTCCAGGTTTTCCTTCCCCATGGATGCTGGGTCAGTCTGTCTTCAGGGTCGTCACGAGTTCACCGTGCTGGGGAAGCAAAAAGACTTTCTAACTCTCCCTGTTATCCCCGTTAAAAAGGAAAATGCATTCAATGACTTATCAGAGGTGCTCCCACACCCAAGGAAGCCAGTTACTAAGACGGAAGCCCATACAAAATTAACACCTTTGAATCTATAGAGGGTTCTCTAGCTGAGTACTGAGCAGACAAGCAGCCATTGTGGGTTTCGTCACTCTGAGTCCAAAAGAAATTAACTCAAATACAGAAAGTTGCCCCTACTGAAGAAGAATGTGTTGGCTGCCTCCTGTGTTCCCAAGACAACCACGCGGTGGTACTGAGCCCTCTTGTCACAGGGCAGCATACAGGTAGGGAGATTTTGCCCAAGAGGCTCAACCAATCCTGCTGTTTTCTGTACATATCATGACCCAGGAGAACTGCAATTGTAGAGCAAGACCCAGAACCCTCACTGCCTTAGCTCTCTAGTGCTGCTATAACAGAAACACCCCAAGTAGATGGCTTTAACAAACAGAAATCTATTCTCTCAGTTTAGGAGGCTAAAAGTCCGAATTCAGGGTGCCAGCTCCAGGGGAATGCTTTCTCTCTATATCGGCTCTGGGGGAAGGCCTTTGTCATCAATCTTTTCCTGGTCGAGGAGCTTCTCAGCACAGGGACCCTGGATCCAATGGACACTCTCCACTCTCAGTTCTTTTTGCTTGGTGGTAATGAAGTCCCCCTCCTCTCTGCTCACTTCTCTCTTTTATATCTCCAAAGAGATTGACTCAACATACAACTTAACCCTATAGATTGTGTCCTGCCTCATTAACATAACTGCCTCTTATCCTGCCTCACTGACATCATAGAGGTTAGAATTTACAACATATAGGAAAATTACATCAGATCACAAAATGGAGGACAACTACATAATACTGGAAATCATGGCCTAGCCAAGCAGACACACATTTGGCTGGGGGCGGGGCACAATTCAATCCATAGCACCCACTTAAAAGGCCATTTGAACTTTGGCAAATGAATTTCATTCAGTGTCCATGAGGTCACTCTCTTTTTGAAAGGGATTGATTAGGCAGGCAGTGAGGAGAGGCCCTGAGGACCATCGTCCGCAAGTAAGAATGGGGAGCGGCTCTGGTGACTGCCCTCTGTGGGTCAGAGATGCTGGTGGAGCTGGTCTCCTGAGTCAGTGGGTGACGGACTCCAGAATGCCAAGGCCAGGCAGCACTTCGCCCTCAGGCATAATGTGGGAGTACTTACCATCCATCCCGCCCTACAGGTCTGCAATGATGCCTAACAGACCGTGGTGTTCCCACAGTGAGAGAGACTGGCAGTCCTCGGAAAAGGCGCCTTCAGGACTGATCCTGAGCAGGCTGTTCTGATCACACCCTCCTCACCCCATGGTGAGGGAGGGGTTCCCGCTCTGGGGTCCTGGGGTTGGTTGAACACACAGCACTCTTCCCTGGACAGATGAGCAGACAGCATCTATTAGTCACATATGCTCAGAGCCTGGGGAAAGAGGGCACCACACACCACGCAGGGACACGCAAGGCTGCTCTCAGGAGCAGAGTGAACACCAGAGGCAAGCTTTGTAGTAACAACAGGGTGGGGTGCCCCTGGTTCCCACGGAAGGTATGATTGGCTTGTTTGGATAATTCCGTGGGCTGGCTGAAGCCCACCACTCAGGGCTAAGCAGGCCCTGCCCCTGGTCCCTGTGGTAAGGACAGGACCTTTTGTGCAGAAGCAGATGTCACGGCAGCACGTCTTAAGATTCACCATCTTAACTTCAGGTCTTACACCACACAGGCCCAGCACACACAAGGAGCACAAGCGTGACTTGACCCCCAATTTCATTGACTTGTATGATCAGAGAAGGGGGGGGAGAGGGAGGGAGGGAGGGAGGAAGAAAGGAAGGAATGGGAGGCTCACATGTTGCTGGGATGCTGAACAGGTTTTAGCAAAGCTTCAACAGCCCCCCGTCATAGCTCCCACCACACGCAGAAAGACATGGACGTCCTGCCCCCAGCCCAGACCCCGCTGACCAGAAGGAAGGAAGGAGGGAAGGAAAAAGAAAGGGAGGGAACTGGTAAGCACACAGGGTATGTTTGACCCTTCGTTGGAGACTCTCTGTCCCTTCCCCAGGTCTGGGCCTAAGCTGCCCACAGGCCTGAACTCCTTCTTGTGCCTCTTCGAAGGTGTTTTTCGGTAGTGTGTTCATTGTTTCAGGAGCTCTTTTCATTTCTGGCTTGTGCATGTTTCTCTATTTTATTCCACAAATGATTTAAGGCCTGAGTGGTCTTTTCTAGACCCAATCCCCACCACCCAAATGAAGGCAGTTTAATAACCACACATTTGGGTTTCGATGGAAACTTCCACAAGAATGATCTGAAAAGTCCTGGCACCATGGGCCCCCATGCTTTCGCAGACCTCGGCCCTCTGGCTCTGCTTGGTCCTCCCGCAGGGCCCTGTCTCTCTTCCCAGGAGCCTGGCTCCTGGTGAGAGTGGGAGTGCCAGGGCCAGGAGCCATGGTGAGTCCTCATCCAGGCAGAGGATGGTGTTCAGGCCCATCAGCACTCACCTTCCATCCCTGTGACTGGGGACCGCTTGCCTGACCAACATTAGGGTCACAGGAAGTAGGATGGCGAGAATGCAGCTGGCTGCAGGTGATGGGTGGCCAGGGGGTGTGATCTGGGACCACCAGGGTCTGCTGCCCTAGTTGCCGGAGTTGCTCCTGCCTGGGGCTGGAGCTGGATCTATCCTCCCTGGGGGTGGAGGTGGGTTTATCCTGCCTGGGGCTGGAGCTGGATCTATCCTCCCTGGGGGTGGAGGTGGGTTTATCCTGCCTGGGGCTGGAGCTGGCTCATGGGAATCCCTTGGGGGGATGAGACAACGTCTGAGGCAACATCATCTGCTTTTAATGGGCGTTATGGCTTCCTTCTGCAGCTCTGAGGCTGGAGTGTGCCTTGGTAGGTCCCCATGGAAGCACCTCCAGGGCTGGTCTAGAAGGTGTGGACTCCAGGGCAGGGCAGGAACTCCTGACAGCGCCCTCTGCGCAGCTGTGGGGTCAGCCCTCCAGGCCATGGGAGCCACCCCACAATCAGGCACAGACCCCAGAGGCCCTGTCCCGCCTCTAGTCCAATCCTCCTGCCCTTTATTGGGCAGCCAAGGGATCACGCCAAAGTGCAAGCCCAGTATGCCCCCTCACAGCTCCCACCATGCCCAGAATAACATCGATGTCGTGCCCCAGACCCAGAGCACACTGCCCAGCTCTGCCTCCTGGGCAACCCCACGAGCGTCATTCCAGCCTTCCGCCTGTGCTCCACGGCCCCCCGGGCCTCCTGCCAGGCCTCTGCACCCACTTTTGCTGGACATGACCAGATACCTCTGGGCAACGAGAGTCTGAGGTTTTCCAAAGGGGTTGTGGGTGTTTCCACTATAGAGAACATCTCAAAAACCCCAGCATCCTCTTGAATTCTCCACACCAAACAGAGTGGAGACCCAGGAGCCCTCAGAGACCCAGGAGCCCTCAGAGACCCAGGGAGGGGGGAAAAGCCCCAGGTTCGGGATATGCAGCAGCCCCGCAGTGGGAGCTGTGGGGCGGGGGGGCGGGGGGGGAGCAGCCAAGGCAACCAGGTCTCTGAAAATGACCTGGTGGGAAGGACCCCGAGAGGGTGGAGTGCAGAGGGTCATGGACCCCTTGGAAGTGTGGAGAAAGCTATGGGTAAGGAGCATATGATTGTGTAGGCACACACTTGCACATACGCCCACATGTACAAATGCAAACAAGTACATGAACCTGCACACACTCACACCCACACAGAAATATGCGCGCACATACGTGCACACACCCATGTACACCCACACATGCACACACACCCCCCCCATACTCTGAGTAGCTGCTTCTGCGGCTCCCCCATCTCCACCTCCTGAAGGACAAGGAAGTTCCATGCTGGAGCAGCAAAGACGTGGTTAAAGCCCCAGGCAGCAGAGTGGAGACATAGCCTCCCCCATCCTCCCCGTCCTTTCTGCCCATCTGTGAAGGGGACAGGCCTGTGTCCTGCATCTGGCACCTGCGGTGACAGGACGCTGCCCCATTCAGCAGGCCCCAGAGCCACGTGCTCCCTAAGTGTTCTGGGAGGGCAGGGGGCACCCTGGGTGACTGAACTCTAAGAGCCTGTGGAGTCATAATCCGTTTGGTGTCGCTGGCTTCAGCAACTGGCTTTCTGTCAAGTCCTGAGCTGGGAGAGGACAACAGCAAAGAAACGGGCTTTCATCGTTCCGGGGAGCACACAGGGCCAGTGGGAGTGCAGAGCACTGGGGCCAGGCCGGTGGTGGCCCAGCTCCAGACCCCATGGCCTCCCTGTGGGCCTGCTGGGTTCTCGGGATCTCTTAGAATCCAGGCTCTCAGGATTGGCAGCAGGGCTGGCCACACAGACTGCCTGGCCCTCAGTCTGGGCACAGCTGGCCTCAGCTTGCCCAGGGGGCTGGCGCCCAGCAGTGTGGACCCCAGAGCCACTGAAAGCTGACTCAGATGGGGCCGAGAGCCAAGCCAAAGACCCCCGGCAGATCGGAGGTCTCTTTTCCAGGGTTCTTAGGCTTGTGGGATCACAGCCTTTCAGGAAACCAGGACAGCCATGGTCACCCCCCAGAAATGTGTGCACAGACCCCCTCCTTCCCCCCCAGCACTGAGACACCTCAGGGGCCCTCAGTCCCCAGAATCCCACCTGGAACCCAGGACAGCCATGGAGGCCCCCCCAGAAAGGTGCGCACAGACCCTCCCCGCTTACCCACCAGCATGGAGACATCTTAGGGGCCCTCAGTCCCCAGAATCCCACCTGGAACCCAGGACATGCCCGTCTAGCGGTTCCTGGGGCCCTCACAAAGACCTCTCAGTGTGCAGACACAGCCCCATAGGCCCTCCCCGCGCCCCCTCCCCTGACCTTTTCAGAGCATTGGGCCTCCGCCCAGGACCCAGGACGCTCCAACTCTGCAAACATTTTGATTCCGGCGTCGGGGGGGGGGGGGGCGGTGATCTGTGGGGAGGGAGGGAGCAGCCAGGTGGGCCTGTTTACCTGGGGCGGCCCTGGTGCTGAAGCCCCATATAGAGGGCAGGTGCAGCCTTCACCACAGCGTCCCTGAAGCCACAGGACACCATGAGCCTGCTGCTCCTCAGCCTCGGGCTGGGCCTGGCCTGTGCTCTGCAGGACCACAGCCAGGTGCCCGTGCAGCCTGGCTTCCACGCTGAGCAGGTGGCCTGCTGGGGCTGGGGCAGCCAGGGCCGCTGGGAGAGAGGGGCTCCTCTGTCCCCTGAGCACCTCATGGGCCTGAGGCTACCGGCCCCTCACCCCCCATCTCTCGGCACCCTGTGTGGGGGAGTGTAGCCCACTGTGCAGAGGGGGACACTGAAGCAGGCCCACTCTGCATTGAGAACCCTGGGACTGATACGTCCCACAGGTGGACCCAGGAGACCAACAGCCTGAGAAGGCTAGAAGCCGAGGACACGGAGACCCGGCCCCCTGCTCAGAGGGTCTTCCAAGGGAGAGACAGAAGCCCCTGCCGGTCCTGCCCTGGGGCCTCTGTGCACACCTTGAGGCCAGAAGCTGCCAGAGGGAAAAACTCAGGCCGCAGTCCCACAGCCCCCACCCCGCCCTCAGACCCAACCTGGGGGACCAGCCCCCAGGGCAGGAGCAGGGCAAATAAACCCACCTCAATTCCAGATTGAAGGGGCATGGAACTCCGTCAAGGTTGGTGCCACCAACCGGTCTGTCATCGAAGAAGGAGGCTCTTACCGGTGCTTCATGTCCAAGATCCAGCTCCTGGAAGACGGCAACCTGAATGTCACCTACTTTCATAGGTAAGGCTGAGCCCGTCCAGGTAGCAACCTTGGTGCCCATGACTCAGCTGTTAAGTCCTCAGAAAGCCCAGAGCCAAGCCCTGCAGCCCAGCCACAGCCCTTGGCTTCCCCAGGCTCACACTGTCGGCAGCTTCCACAGGGGCGGGAGTGGACTTCTCGGAGCTCCACCTGCCAGGCCCCAGGCAGCCTCAGCAGAGCCCTTCTGCAGCAGGTACCTCTCGCTAAGAAGGTGCGTTTCTTTCTAGAAAAAATGGACAATGCATAAAGGATTTCTACATTGGGCAGAAGACTGCCACCCCAGGACGCTATGAATTTGAGTGTGAGTAGGAGCTGCCGTGCCCCATCCTGTCCCCCGGGTGGGAGCAAGCGGGCTCAGACAGAGTGGGCAGAAGCTGGTTGTCCAGGTGGGGATTCAGAAAGAGGTGGCAAGGTCATGTATTAGTGAGGTGAGGGAGGGGCCTCCAGAAGGTACCTGGAGGGGAACCAGGGTGTGCTGCCAGAGACAGAGAGCACCACCCTTTGAAATGCAAAACCCAGGAGCAGCAGGCCCCCAAAATGTGCTCCCCAGACTCCTAGGATTACCCAGTGGACTGTGGGAAGGGCCCTTTATCCTGACCCCTCCCTGTGGACCAGAGCGGAGTTGCTGATGGGCTGGGGGTAGACAGGGGGGCAGGTGCCCAACTCAGGGTCTGGGTACCTTTTAAGTCTTCCCTTGGGGAACAAAAGAAGTTCCAGTGTGTTTAAGGCCATTTTGTAAGCCACAGTCCACAGGTTGAGGGATGGCAGATCCCCACAGGGTCCTGGACGGGAGGGGAGCTACTACCCCTAAGGGCTGGCACACAGGTTCCTGAGCTCCTTCTGGAGCCTGGAGACACCCTGCAGCTGAGCATGCTGGGATTGCCATGGTTACAGAGACCCTTCTGGCCCCTCCCCTCACACCCCTTCCTGTTCCTGCCCCAACTCCTCTTCCTGTCTTCAGTGCAGGCTCACTGAGAGCACAGCCCCCAGGACAGCGTGCTCACAATAGACTCTTGTCGAAAGAATGAATGATGGAATGAATGAGTGATGAGTGGGAAGATGTGGGCCCTTGAGGACCAGTGAAGACAATTCATGTACAGGAGAGAGACAGACAGACAGACAGACAGACAGAGGGTGAGAGAGGGAGGGAGGGAAGGAGAGAAGGAGTGATGGGGTGAGGAGAGAGAGAAAGAGGGAGGGAGAGAGAGAAGGAAGGAGGGAGGAGGGGAAGAGGGAGAGAGGGAGAGAGAAAGAAAAAAGAGGGAGACAGAGAAAGTGATAGAAAGCAAGAGACAGAAAGAAAGGGGGGAGAAAGAGAGAAGGGAAAGGGGGTGGGGGAGGGAAACAGACAGACTGAGACTGAGAGAGAAGGGAGCCCCAAGTCCACGATAGAGCTGAGGACCAGGTCTGGGCCGGGGAAGCCCTGGGCTGAGGCTGAAGTCAGTGAGGTGCTGATGGGCCTGGGTGGGATACTTGGGTGGGGGAGCACAGACCCTGACAGGCTCTGGGGCCACCCCTACTTCCTTTCACAGATGAGGGCAAGAACTACCTGACTTTCGTGGTGGTCACACCTGACTTTGCCGTGGTCGACACAGAGAATCAGAGCTACCAAGGCCGCCTGGTGGTGGTGGAACTCTACGGTGAGTGCTGCGGGACACCGGGGGCCCCAGGCCAACAGAGAGAACCCCAGCTTACAACATTAGCTCCATGGGCTCAGTGCACAGTCCCGGAAACTTCTGGGAGCCATGGCTGTGTTTGCCTTGGGTGGAAGCCCCTGTCCTGCACACTCCAGGGTTTGCTCTCAAGAGTGATCTGGTGCCCAGAGAGCAGGGGTCCCGGCCGGTGGCTTCTGGGGGTGCAGGTGTCCCCGGCGAGAAGGAGTGACCATGCAGGCCTGACCTGCCAGGCCCAGGACCTGCTTGCCAGAGACGGGCGTGTGATGGTGGGCTCGACCTCACTCCATGGGGAACGCCCTGAGGGTCTCCGGCCCCCTCGCCTCCCTCCTTCTGCTGTCTGAGGTGGCGTGAGGCCTCAGCTGCCTGAGAACACCCCCTGCCCCCTGGTGCTGCAGGCAGGGCCCGCTCCGTCGGGGACGCGGGACAGGAGGCATACAAGGAGCATGCGGCCCGCCGAGGCATCCCGAAGGGCAACACCTTTGACCTGTCTGTGTACCGTAAGCACCCCTTCAGAAGCCCTCCCTTCCTCTCTGAGTGTGTGAACTGGAATGGGTCACCACCCACTAGCTGCCTTCCTGGAAACCTCACCTGCAGATAGTGTGCTGAGACGTGCCCCTGTGGTAACCTGGGTTTCTCTTTGATTCCTAGCGAGGTGTGACTCCTCAGAGCCCTAGGTGAGTGGACACGTGCTCAACTTCATTCACCCCACCTCCAGGAGGCGGCCCTTTCCATGGGTGGGGAGTTGGCGGGGGGGGGTCTTTGTTCTGGGGACTATCCCCACCAAGTGTGACCCCAGGTCCTCTGCACCTGAGTCCCCTGGGGTGGTGAAAGTGCCAGGCCCTGGCAGAACCCAGTCCATCCAGGTCAGCATGCTCAGTGGGCTGGGAACCTGCAAAGGAGGAGGACCCACCCCCTGCTGGGCGTGGCAGCCTGTGGGCGGTGAGAATACATCCAGGGCCACCCTCCCATCTCAGGCAGGCCACCTTCTTCCTCCCGGGCTGTGAGGCCTCTCCCCCTCCCCCCACCTCCACCCCCCCACCCCCACCCCCCCGCCCTGTCCACCTCCAGCCAGTCCTGACCACCGCCCACGTGCTCTCGCCCCACGTTTTGCAGATTCGGGTGCCTCCCCCCGCCCCCAGCTCTGCTGACCAAGCCACCCCACACCCTGTCCCAGGGGCCCCTGGGCTTTCTCCCTGCACCCTTAGGCCCCCGGCCCCTGCCTGTCCTCTGCAGCTCCACCCCCATGGGCAGGAGCCACTCCAGGAATCACATGGTGGAGGGCCATAGGCAGGAGGCTTGGGGGCTGGAGGCCCTGAGGGCCAAGAAGAGGCCCGTAAGTATCTAGAGGCCTGAGCGCTTGGCCTGCTGGCCCAAGCAGTGGGGAGTGCAGAACCTGGAGCTGGGATCTGACAGTGGGGAGCTGAACTCAGCAAGGGGATGTAGGCACTGGGGGCCTGGTCGGAGGAGGCAGACAGGCCCATGAGAGTCTGGTTCCCAGGTCCTCCAGGAAGCAGCCCCAAAGCTGGAGGCAGACTCAGAGCCAGTGGGTCCTGGACCTCTACCTCCGGATGCCATCCTGCCCTCCCCCGCCCCGTCCCTCCCCTACCAAGCAATAAACCAGTCTGCACCAATTCAAGTGGCCTGTTGTTAGGACCAGCCCCCAGGGAGGGTGTGGTGGCATGGGAGAGCCACATGTGTCCTTGGTCTCCAGAAGTGGAGTCACATGGGGGCTCCCAGCCACCGGGGAGGTCGGGCTGCAGGGGAAGGTGTCAGAGGCAGACAGCTCAGACCCAGGGTCCTTCCAGGACCTGTATGCAGGGCAGTGCAGGGAGGGTCCTCTCCAGAGGCCTGGGGACTGCCCTCAGTCAGCTCTGCAGGGCCCGGAGCCTCCCCTGGACTCAGGCTGTGCTCCAGGAGTGTGGTGGGACCTGGGCTTCTGGGGTGGGGCGCCCTCTGCTCCAGGGCCAGCATCAACACCACCAAGCACACCCATTGTTTTGGGCTGAGAGGGACAGGGGAACAGTCTGCATCAACCCTGTTCCGGCAGAAACCTGTCTGTCCCCACCAGGAAGCAGGGCCTCCACCTCTCAGAGCAGCTCACTCAGGGGACCTGCCAGGCCCCCGCTCTTGAGGGCACAGTCCCCTAAGCCTGGATCTAGGGAAGAAGAGGGTGAGGCTGCATCTCGTGCCCCAAGAAGGTCCCGGACACTTGGGAGGCGTGCTCCAGAGAAACAGAACCCAAAACAACCCAGTGCCAGTCCGTGATACATAGGCCAGTTGCCATGGAGTTGACCCCAGTCGTGGCAACCTCGTGTGTGTCAGAGTAGGACTGCTCCATAGGGTTTACTATGGCTGGTTTTTCACAAGTAGATTGCCAGGTCTTTCTTCCAAGGTGCCTCTGGGTGGACTCGAACTTCCCACATTTTAGTTAGCAGCTAAGTGCCAAGGACTCCTAGAAACAGAGAGATAGGCAATACGTAATGCTGTTGTTGTGTGCTGTTGAGTGAATTCTGACTTACAGCAACCCTATAGGATAGAGTAGAGCTTCCGCATAGGGTTTCCGGGAGCGGCTGGTGGATTTGAACCGCCAACCTTTTGTTTAGCAGCCTGTGCTCTTAATTGGTAAGCCACCAGGGCTTCTAATGTGGTATAGATGTATATAGACAGACAGATTGATTTTAAGGGGGCCTGCAGGTCTGAAATCCATAGGCCAGGCAGTGGGCACTCTGTCAGACTGTCTACGTCACAGTCTTGAGGCAGAATTCATTCTTTCCCAGGAAATCTCCCTCGTTGCTCATAAGGCCCTCGACTGATCGGACAAGGGCCACCACATTGTGGAGGGTAACCCCTTTACTTAAGGCCAACTGACTCTGACATGACCCACACCTACAAAATGCCTTCACGGCAACAGCTGGACAGGTATCTGACCAAACTACGGGGCCCCAGGGCCTCACCAGGTCCACACGGGAAAGTCACTGTCTCAGACAGCTCACCCTTCCCCTCCCGGCGTCCAGCTTCAAGGGAGTCACTGGGTTCCCATGCCCCAGCCTGGGACAGCAGCTGCCCACCCCTGGCCTGTGCCATTAGGATGGGGCCTGGGGGCAGCATTCCAGCTCCCCTCAGTGGCCCTGGAGCCAGGGCTCACTCCACGCTCCTGGGCAACTAGTGGCCCCCAGGTGTCTGAGGACAGAGTTCCTGGCCCAGGTCACAGGAGGGTGGGATGGAGGGGCAGAGCAGGGACTCGCCAGGCACACATTGCTCGGGCCCCGACTGGGTCACGTTCCCTTCCCCAAGAGAGGGGGAACAGGGGTGGGGTCTGAGGGGTCACACGCCCACCTACACAGGTCAGCATGGGGAGACCACCCAAGACTCCGTCACACACCCACCCACACAGGTCAGCACAGGGAGACCAACCAGGAGACCGTAAGGCCCAGTGAGACAAGCACAGGCCTCTCTGCACAGGGTCGGGGAGGGGGGGTTCCCTACTGGGCTCTCCCACCCCATGTCTTGGCGGTAAGGAGACCCCACTAGGATGTGTCCAGACCCCTGTCACTGTCCTGAGTCACCCAGGGTGGACCTTCCTTCCTCCCCCTGGATGGGGCCTTGGTGGGAAGCCAAGTCTCCAAGGCCAGGCTGCACCTTCCCACCAAGCCCCTTGCCAGAGCTCAAACCCCCGAAGAGGAAAAGCGCTAAAGTCCATCTGCAAGAGGGTTCAGTGCAAACAGATCACAGCCCCATGAAGGTGGTGCCTGGCACCATCTCCTCCCCACCTGAGTGACAGGTTAGGCCTCATCTTCCCACACAAGGGGGTGGGTGCCCACTGGTCAGCTGACCTTGTGCTTGGCCCGGAGTGTGAGCAGGCAGCGGGGCCAGAGCCCACTCGGGGGCAGGAGGACAGGAGAGGCAAGGTGCTGGAAGTCTGGTCCAGGACGGCAGCGGGGCCTGTCCTAATAAAGTAACAAGTAACACAACAACGCCATCAGTTGGTGTTCATTACGTGTCTGGTGCCACTCTAAGGAAGGGTCTGTGGGCATCAACCCCTTAATCCCCACCTCAGCCCAAGGCTGGAGTTTCATGGCTGAGACGAAACACGAGAGCCCAGGAGAGGAGCCCACTGGTGGCACACACAGGCAGCCTCAGGTTCTCCCCTCCACCCCCACAGGCTCCCTCCCAGGACAGACCCGCGACGTGGTTAAACCAAGCCAACCACTGGCTCCATGCCCAAGGCCGACCTGCATTCCCAGCACCCTCTGAACACAGGTTGGTGAAGGAGGAGGCTGGGCCACTCCTGTGGGAATCCTTCCGGAAGGTCTAGGGCGAGGACGCTTACAAAGCAGGGGCCCTGGGAGATGCTCCTTCTCAGCCATGGACACTTGGCCCTGGAGACATGGCCACTTCTGCTGCTGACCCTCGCCCTGAGCCTGGCCAGCACCCAGAAGACTCTAGAAGAAATACCGGTCCATAGAGACTTTGATGCCCAGAAGGTAACTGTCAGGTGTCAGATCCCAACCATAGCCCTGGGACCAGCACAAGTGGATCCAGGAGGTGCCCCCGCAGGCAGCAGGCCGAGCAGGGCATGGTGGGGGGTCACAGGTGGGCAGCTCCAGGCCCCATCCCAGCCCCAGACTGACCCACGGGGAGGCCTAGAGCTGAGCTGCATCTTGGCGCCACCCCCTCTAGACAGAGAGGGCTGACCTGCCCTCAAGGTCCAGCCATCATGGGCCTAGGGCAGGGGGGCACCTAGACTCCCAGGCATGTCCTGCTCTGCCACGCCACGGAATCTGGTTGCCCAAGGGCAATCCCAGAAGAAGGGACCCCGGGGATCTGGCTGGAGCACTGCCCACCACTGGAATGACTTGAAGGTGCCAGTTCAGGGGTGAGGAGGGGCCAGAGTCCCGCATTCCCATCTGACCTGGGGTCTGAACCAGATGATTGGGCTGTAGGGACCACAGACCATGCCGGGCAGGACAGCGGCTGGAACACAGGGGCTCTTTGCTCCTCCTTCCATGAGCCCAAGGCCTTTTGGATCTCTGAGGGGGACAAGGTGTGGATTCCACACAGCAGGAGGCGAGAGAAAAGGGGCAGAGGGCAAAGAGGGTGTTGGGGCAGAGAAGAGGGTGTGGACACAAGCATGTACAAGGAAGAAGGAGGCGGACGGCAGACCCCCGATGGGCCCATGGACCTGTACACCCAGTGGCCTGTGACTCCCTGGGGCTCCAAATCCACCTTTGAAGGGGCCCAGCAGTAAAGCCTGAGCCCCAGCCGTGCTGAGGGCTGAGCCTGGAGCCAGGGGCCAGCATCCGTGAGGCCCCTTTACTCCGCCCCTGCACCCTGCACCCCTGCAGGTGGAGGGGCGCTGGCCGACCCTCCAGCTTGCCGCCACCAATCCTGTCCTGGTCTCTCCAGATGACCTCCTGAGGCTCTCTCTCCATTCCACCTGGACCACGGGTGGTGGGGGCCTGGAGCCCATGCTTTTCTGGATGTAAGCACGGCCCTGTTGTTCCTCTGGGGTCCTGTCCTCAGACCTGGGGGTTCCCCAGGTGATTGTGACCTTTGGACTGCATCAGAGTGGGGGAGGGGGTTCGAGGAACTTCCCCAAGGGGTTTGAGGTGTCACACAGGGGTCCCAGAGCCTAAGAGGAGGGGGCACAGGTGGGGGAGGGATGCGGCTCTGCAAGCGGACCCTCTAGCCCCCTCCCGGTACCCATGGGCTCTGCCTTCTCTCCCTGGGGCACATGCAGGTTCAAGCCACTGCACAGGGCTCTCAGCCAGGTCCCCCCCTTCCTGAACCAGCCACACGCCCAGGGCAGGCAGGGTGGTGGGAAGAGGCCTTAGGATGCCCGGGTTGACTGCCTTTCTTTTTCCCAGGGGAGAGGAGGCATGTCACTGCCTGAATGTCACTGTCCACGCTACTGGGCTGCAGGGCCAGTATCAAGGCTCCTGTGAGTACCCACTTCCTGCCAGTGCTGACGCCGAGGGCCAGGGGAGCAGGGGCCAGATGCCAGTCGGACCGTGGTGCCCGGGATAGGGGGGTGGCAGTGGGGGGAGCAAGTTGCATCCCTGAGGGTGCAGCTGGGGGAAAGGCCTCACACAGGATCTCCCCCATTTGAGGCTGGCGGCAGTGTGCTGGTTCGTGTCGTTGGGACCGATTACCAAAGCCTGATTCTCTACACAGGAGTCCAGCAGGGCGCCGAGACCAACAGCCTGCGGGTGCTGCTTGTTAGGTACCTGCTCGACCCCAGCTTGCCCCAGAGGGAGGGAGGCCGATGGGCACTGCGAGTCACCTCGAACTCACTGGCTTGGCCTGCTCAGAGCTGCCCTGAGCCTGTCTAGCCCCTCAGGGTAGGAGTGTGCCATCATTCATTAATTAACTCATTCATTCATTCATCAAATATGCACCTCCTGCCAGACTCCTAGAAGCTTGGGACCATTGTTTGTGAAACAAGAGGGCCCTCCCCTTTCTCTGCCAGAGAGCCAGCAAGCTGAAGGATGAACACAAGGAAAGTCCTACTGCCTTTCAGGAAGTGGAAGTGGAAATGCCTGGGGATAAGACCCCTAGCAGAGGCCAGGGGAGGGCAGTAGGGCCAGGGGTGGGTGGGGGGAGTAGCAGGGCCGGGGGAGAGCAGTGGGGGTGGGCATCAAAGTTGACTCTGGCGTGAAGACTTGGGGGCTGGGGGGCGACAGCAGGCGCACGGCCTCCCCTCTATGTGTGATGGAGACCCTCTGGAGAGTCTTCAACCCAGGCGTGATGTGATGTGGCCTGACCTACACCTTCAAGGATCACTGTGGCAGACAGACCCCTTCTTAGAGGAGAAAACCAGTCGCCCTTGAGTTGGGTGGATTCTGACTCACAGTGACCCTATAGGACGGAGTAGAACTGCCCTAAAGGGTTTTTTTTTTTTTTTTAAAGGGTTTCAAGGAGGGCCTGGTGGATTCCAACTGTCGACCTTTTGGTTAGCAGCCAGGGGAGGGAGGGAGACCAGGGAAGGGAGAGGGAAGAAGAGGAGGAAGGAGAGCAGGAGAGGAGGGGAGCAGGGAGAATGGAGACCAGGGAGAGGGGAGAAGGAGAGGAGGGGAGCAGGAAGGGGAAGAAGCAGTTGCAACAATCCAGGCAGGAGAGCAGGAGGCAGAGGTAGCACTGAGGGTGATGGGAGGAGGGACCGCTGATGGCGCAGGGCAAAGGGCAGTGTCTTGAGTGGCCGTGCCAGGGCCTCTGCCAGCTTCACCCCACGTCACTGCTGAGGAGGAGGACATGTCTCAGAAGAGAGAGCCCCCAGGCTCTCAGCTTCTCACCACCAGCCCTCTGGTTTCAGCAAGAACAGTGTCTGAGGACCCCAAGTGGCTGCGACAGTACCTTGAGTATGTCAGGCAATTCTACCTCAGAAAGCCCCAGTCTTTAACGTGGATGTAAGCCCTGTCCTCTGGCCCCTTCCCCTCTGGCCCAGCTGAGGAAGGGGTGTGACTCTGCTGTAGGGTACAGGTGTAGCCACACTGTGGGGTGGAGTGTAGGCATGGCCATGCTGTTAGTGTGGTCACACTGTGAGGTACGGGGGGGAGTGGCCGTGCTGAGGCGATGGGGTAGGAGTGGGGGTGGAGGCATGGCCGTGCGGTGGGGGGTCCCCAGGGTGGGCTCACTGGACCCACACGCTTTGTGCAAAGCACAGTATCTGGAAGCGGGAAGATCAGGGCACCCACGGTGGGAGGCCCTGGTGTGGGGGACGCAGGGAGGCTCATGTGCTTGGAGCAGAGGAAATTGGACAGGGAGGGCGGGGTCGCGTTATGTGTGGGTCTGGCAGGCCATTGCGAGGACGGGGGCTGTTCCTGGACACTGACTGGGATGGGGTGGAAGTGGAGTGATATGGCAGAAGGGAAGACGAGGGACAGTTTGCTTTGTTTTGCTTGGCTGTTTGATCTTGATCACTTGTTGGGAGAACAAATGGACAAAGACATTGGAGTCAATCTGTTTTTCTTCCCCTCCGTAGCCCAGAGCCCCCTACCAGAAGCCCAGGTCACTCCCTGAGTCTCAGGCCTGGGCCCCTCTTTTCTCTGAGCTATCCTCAGCCTCCCTTCTGCTGTGGAGCCAGCCCAGGGCCCTTCAAAACTCTCCTCCCAGGCCCAGAGGAAGCCCCTGCATCTGGGAGCCCGACCCCTGGCTCTTCTAGCCCTAGGAGGGCCTCCTTCTCCGTGTGGACTTTGTCAGCCAGCAACAAAGAGCTCGCAGCTACTCCCAGCTGCAGGGGTGGTGAGGAGGAGCCACACCAGCCCACCCGCTCCCCAGATGCATCGCCTTTCTTCAAACACCTCTGCAGTGGACAGTCAGAATCCCAGCATGTGCCACCATCGTGCAGACTGAAGACACCACACCACAGGGTAACAGAAACCTGGGCTCTACCAGAGGCTTCTGCTGACCTGCCTACAGCCAAGGAAGATCCAGGAAGATGGTTATCACCTCCCTGAGCAAACGCAGCCATTCCCACCGAGTTCTGTGAATAACATCACCGTAGCTCTAGGTCATAGTCCCTGACAAGAGCCAGGCCTGCAGTTGGGCTGCACAGCCAGGTGAACACAGACCCTGTGCTCTGTATGGCAGGTGAGCTGAGAAAAGGTCAACACCTCCACAAGGGTGGGTGCCTGGACAGACAGGAGCCAGGCCACCCACAGACAGGGCAGGCTCTTAGGAAATTGGGTCACGGACCTCAATACTCAGTTGGGAAATGCTGGAGACAGGTATGGCCAGGTGCCTTCTCAGAAAACACTCAGCAGAGATTCCAGACACAGCCACGCTTCTGCAATGTGATTTCATGGTGGTCCCCCAAGGCCACCACTGTGACATAAAGAGCAACGACAAACCAAATGGCCAATTGTGTGGGATTTTACCTACGAATACGTCAAAGTTGGCGAACCTGATTACAAAACAAATACACGAAATACAATAATTTCCCTGTAACCTAGCAGACTCAATTAGAAAAATATATTGGAAAAAATTATAATCACAAAGCATGTATTCATACGTTTAACAAGAAATCCTTCCGTTTTCAAGCTCCTTAATGTTTCTCTGTCCTCTTCATTCTCCGGTGGAGTCCACTCATTGAGGTTTTTGGTTTTGTTTTGTTTTTTAATTTCTATGATTAGAACTGAAAATAGTTCTAAAATTTCCGTTTTATTGTTATTTAAATCTTACATTACCTTGCCGAGACTTTCTATTTCTTTGCTGAAACTTTCCATTTTTCCATTTGTTTCTAATGTGCTTGTAATCAGTTGTTGTTGTTGTCGTTGGATGCTGAGTCGATTCTGACTCTTCGGGCTCCCAGGGACCCCACGTGACAGAGCAGAACTGCCCCACAGGGCTTCCTAGCCTGCGTTCTCTGCAGGAAGAGATCTCCAGGCCTTTCTCTCACGGAGCCACTGGGTGAGTTCCAACCGCCACCCTTTGGTCAGCAGCTGAGCGATTAACTGTTGCATCACCAGGGCTCCTTTTGTAATTTCGTACTGAAACATTTGTTATGAGTGCTGCCTTGAAATCTTTGCCAGATAACCCCTATGTCTGGGGCATCTCGGTGTGGATGTCTATTGGTTGTCTTTTCTCCTTCAAGTTGAAATTATCCTGTTGTTGGCGTAACGGTGATTTTTTATTGTATCTTGGATATTTCAGGTGTCATGTGATGAGACTGTCTTATTTAAATCTTCAGTTTTAGCAGGCCTTTTCCGACACTATGCAGGTCAGGGAGGGGGTACCATCTCATTACTACCAGGTTGGGGTGTGAGTCTAGGGTCCCTGAGTGGGGAAAACGGTTAAGGACTAGGCTAGTACTAGGCTACAGTTTGAGTTTACCCAGCAGCACCAAAGAAGAAATGCCTGGCAATCTAGCTCCATAAGATTACAGCCTTTGAAAACCCTATGGAGCACAGCGCTGCTCCGCACACATGGGGTTGCTGTGAGTCAGAATCAACTCGATGAAACTAGTTCGGTTTTTTGGATTACCTTCTAGTCTATGAACTGATTGTGAATGTTCTTTACAATTTTAGTATTTTTTTTTCTTTATTAACTTTTATTGAGCTTCAAGTGAACGTTTACAAATCAAGTCAAACTGTCACATACAAGTTTATATACACCTTACTCCGTACTCCCACTTGCTCTCCCCTTAATGAGTCAGCCCTTCCAGTCTCCCATGACAATTTTGCCAGCTTCCAACTCTCTCTATCCTCCCATCCCCCCTCCAGACAGGAGATGCCAACACAGTCTCAAGTGTCCACCTGATACAAGTAGCTCACTCTTCATCAGCATCTCTCTCCTACCCACTGTCCAGTCCCTTCCATGTCTGATGAGTTGTCTTCGGGAATGGTTCCTGTCCTGTGCCAACAGAAGGTTTGGGGACCATGACCACTTGGATTCCTCTAGTCTCAGTGAGACCATTAAGTATGGTCTTTTTATGAGAATTTGGGGTCTGCATCCCACTAATCTCCTGCTCCCTCAGGAGTTCTCTGTTGTGCTCCCTGTCAGGGCAGTCATCGGTTGTGGCTGGGCACCAACTAGTTCTTCTGGTCTCAGGATGATGTAAGTCACTGGTTCATGTGGCCCTTTCTGTCTCTTGGGCTCTTAGTTATCGTGTGACCTTGGTGTTCTTCATTCTCCTTTGATCCAGGTGGGTTGAGACCAACTGATGCATCTTAGATGGCCACTTGTTAGCATTTAAGACCCCAGACGCCACATTTCAAAATGGGATGCAGAATGTTTTCATAATAGAATTATTTTGCCAATTGACTTAGAAGTCCCCTTAAGCCACAGTTCCCAAACCCCCGCCCTTGCTCCACTGACCTTCGAAGCACTCAGTTTATCCCAGCAACTTCTTTGCTTTTGGTCCAGTCCAGTTGAGCTGACCTTCCGTGTATTGAGTATTGTCCTTCCCTTCACCTAAAGTAGTTCTTATCTACTAACTAATCAGTAAATAACCCTCTCCCACCCTCCCTCCCTCCCCCCTCTCGTAACCACAAAAGTGTGTGTTCTTCTCAGTTTATACTATTTCTCAAGATCTTATAATAGTGGTCTTATACAATATTTGTCCTTTTGCCTCTGACTAATTTCGCTCAGCATAATGCCTTCCAGGTTCCTCCATGTTGTGAAATGTTTCACAGATTCCTCACTGTTCTTTATCGATGCGTAGTATTCCATTGTGTGAATATACCACAATTTATTTATCCATTCATCCATTGATGGACACCTTGGTTGCTTCCAGCTTTTTGCTATTGTAAACAGAGCTGCAATAAACATGGGTGTGCATATATCTGTTTGTGTGAAGGCTCTTATTTCTCTAGGGTATATTCTGAGGAGTGGGATTTCTGGGTTGTATGGTAGTTCTATTTCTAACTTTTTAAGAAAACGGCAGATAGATTTCCAAAGTGGTTGTACCATTTGACATTCCCACCAGCAGTGTATAAGAGTTCCAATCTCTCCGCAGCCTCTCCAACATTTATTATTTTGTGTTTTTTGGATTAATGCCAGCCTTGTTGGAGTGAGATGGAATCTCATCGTAGTTTTAATTTGCATTTCTCTAATGGCTAATGATCGAGAGCATTTTCTCATGTATCTGTTAGCAGCCTGAATATCTTCTTTAGCGAAGTGCGTGTTCATATCCTTTGCCCACTTCTTGATTGGGTTGTTTGTCTTTTTGTGGTTGAGTTTTGACAGAATCATATAGATTTTAGAGATCAGGCACTGGTCTGAGATGTCATAGCTGAAAATTCTTTCCCAATCTGTAGGTGGTCTTTTTACTCTTTTGGTGAAGTCTTTAGATGAGCATAGGTGTTTGATTTTTAGGAGCTCCCAGTTATGCGGTTTCTCTTCGTCATTTTTGGTAATGTTTTGTATTCTGTTTATGCCTTGTATTAGGGCTCCTAGGGTTGTCCCTATTTTTTCTTCCATGATCTTTATCGTTTTAGTCTTTATGTTTAGGTCTTTGATCCACTTGGAGTTAGTTTTTGTGCATGGTGTGAGGTATGGGTCCTGTTTCATTTTTTTGCAAATGGATATCCAGTTATGCCAGCACCATTTGTTAAAAAGACTATCTTTTCCCCAATTAACTGACACTGGGCCTTTGTCAAATATCAGCTGCTCATACGTGCATGGATTTATATCTGGGTTCTCAATTCTGTTCCATTGGTCTATGTGTCTGTTGTTGTACCAGTACCAGGCTGTTTTGACTACTGTGGCTGTATAATAGGTTCTGAAATCAGGTAGAGTGAGTCCTCCCACTTTGTTTTTCCTTTTCAGTAATGCTTTGCTTATCCGAGGCTTCTTTCCCTTCCATATGAAGTTGGTGATTTGTTTCTCCACCACATTAAAAAATGACATTGGAATTTGGATCGGAAGTGCATTGTATGTATAGATGGCTTTTGGTAGAATAGACATTTTTACTATGTTAAGTCTTCCTATCCATGAGCAAGGTATGTTTTTCCCCTTACGTAGGTCCTTTTTAGTTTCTTGTAGTAGTACTTTGTAGTTTTCTTTGTATAGGTCTTTTCCATCTTTGGTAAGATTTATTCCTAAGTATTTTATCTTCTTGGGGGCTACTGTGAATGGTATTGATTTGGTGATTTCCTCTTCGATGTTCTTTTTGTTGATGTAGAGGAGTCCAAGTGATTTTTGTATGTTTATCTTATAACCTGAGACTCTGCCAAACTCTTCTATTAGTTTCAGTAGTTTTCTGGAGGATTCCTTAGGGTTTTCTGTGTATAAGATTATGTCATCTGCAAATAGAGAGAATTTTACTTCCTCCTTGCCAATCTGGATGCCCTTTATTTCTTTGTCTAGCCTAATTGCTCTGGCGAGGACCTCTAGCACAATGTTGAATAAGAGTGGTGATAAAGGGCATCCTTGTCTGGTTCCCGTTCTCAAGGGAAATGCTTTCAGGCTGTCTCCATTTAGAGTGATGTTGGCTGTTGGCTTTGTATAGATGCCCTTTATTATGTTGAGGAATTTTCCTTCAATTCCTATTTTGGTAAGAGTTTTTATCATAAATGGATGTTGGACTTTGTCAAATGCCTTTTCTGCATCAATTGATAAGATCATGTGGTTTTTGTCTTTTGTTTTATTTATATGGTGGATTACATTAATGGTTTTGCTAATATTAAACCAGCCTTGCATACCTGGTATAAATCCCACTTGGTCATGGTGGATTATTTTTTTGATATGTTGTTGAATTCTATTGGCTAGAATTTTGTTGAGGATTTTTGCATCTATGTTCATGAGGGATATAGGTCCTTAATTTTCTTTTTTTGTGATGTCTTTACCTGGTTTTGGTATCAGGGAGATGGTGGCTTCATAGAATGAGTTGGGTCGTATTCCGTCATTTTCTATGCTTTGAAATGCCTTTAGTAGTAGTGGTGTTAACTCTTCTCTGAAAGTTTGGTAGAACTCTGCAGTGAAGCCGTCCGGGCCAGGGCTTTTTTTTGTTGGGAGTTTTTTGATTACCGTTTCGATCTCTTTTTTTGTTATGGGTCTATTTAGTTGTTCTACTTCTGATTGTGTTAGTTTAGGTAGGTAGTGTTTTTCCAGGAATTCATCCATTTCTTCTAGGTTTGAAAATTTGTTAGAGTAGAATTTTTCGTAATAATCTGATATGATTCTTTTAATTTCAGTTGGGTCTCTTGTGATATGGCCCATCTCATTTCTTATTCGGGTTATTTGTTTCTTTTCCTGTATTTCTTTAGTCAGTCTGGCCAATGGTTTATCAATTTTGTTAATTTTTTTGAAGAACCAGCCTTTGGCTTTGTTAATTCTTTCAATTGTTTTTCTGTTCTCTAATTCATTTAGTTCAGCTCTTATTTTTATTATTTGTTTTCTTCTGGTGCCTGATGGATTCTTTTGTTGCTCACTTTCTATTTGTTCAAGTTGTCGGGACAGTTCTCTGATTTTGGCTCTTTCTTCTTTTTGTATGTGTGCATTTATCGATATAAATTGGCCTCTGAGCACTGCTTTTGCTGTGTCCCAGAGGTTTTGATAGGAAGTATTTTCATTCTCGTTGCATCCTATGAATTTCTTTATTCCCTCCTTAATGTCTTCTATAACCCAGTCTTTTTTCAGGAGGGTATTGTTCAGTTTCCAAATATTTGATTTCTTTTCCCTAATTTTTCTGTTATTGATTGCCACTTTTATGGCCTTGTGGTCTGAGAAGTTGCTTTGTAATATTTCGATGTTTTGGATTCTGCAAAGGTTTGTTTTATGACCTAATATATGGTCTATTCTAGAGAATGTTCCATGTGCTCTAGAAAAAAAAGTATACTTTGCAGCATTTGGGTGGAGAGTTCTGTATAAGTCAATGAGGTCGAGTTGGTTGATTGTTGTAATTAGGTCTTCCGTGTCTCTATTGAGCTTCTTACTGGATGTCCTGTCCTTCGAAAGTGGTGTGTTGAAGTCTCCTACTATAATTGTGGAGGTGTCTGTCTCACTTTCAGTTCTGTTAAAATTTGATTTATGTATCTTGCAGCACTGTCATTGGGTGCATAAATATTTAATATGGTTATACCTTCTTGGTCAATTTTCCCTTTTATCATTATCTAGTGTCCTTCTTTATCCTTTGTGGTGTGTTTAACTTTAAAGTCTATTTTGTCAGACATTAATATTGCTACTCCTCTTCTTTTTTGCTTATTGTTTGCTTGATATATTTTTTTCCATCCTTTGAGTTTTAGTTTGTTTCTGTCTCTAAGTCTAAGGTGTGTCTCTTGTAGGCAGCATATAGACGGATCGTGTTTCTTTATCCAGTCTGAGACTCTCTGTCTCTTTATTGGTGCATTTAGTCCATTTACATTCAGTGTAATTATTTTTTTTGTATGTGTTTAGTGTTGTCATTTTGATGCCTTTTTATGTGTGTTGTTGACAATTTCAATTTTCCACTTACTTTTTTGTGCTGAGATGTTTTTCTTTGTAAATTGTGTGTTCCTCACCTTCATAGTATTTGACTTTATGTTTGCTGAGTCGTTACGTTTTTCTTGGTTTTTATTTTGAGTTATGGAGTTGTTATACCTCTTTGTGGTTACCTTAATATTTACCCCTATTTTTCTAAGTAAAAACCTAACTTGTATTGTCCTATGTCGCCTTGTATCCCTCTCCATATGGCAGTTCTATGCAACCTGTATTTAGTCCCTCTTTTTGATTATTGTGATCTTTTACATATTGACTTCAATGATTCCCTGTTTTGAGCATTTTTTTAAAATTAATCTTAATTTGTTTTTGTGATTTCCCTATTTGAGTTGATATCAGGATGTTCTGTTCTGTGACCTTGTGTTGTGCTGGTATCTGATATTATTGGTTTTCTGACCAAACAATTTCCTTTAGTATTTCTTGTAGCTTTTTGCAAATTCTCTAAACTTATGTTTATCTGTAAATATCTTAATTTCGCCTTCATATTTGAGAGAGAGTTTTGCTGGATATATGATCCTTGGCTGGCAGTTTTTCTCCTTCAGTGCTCTATATATGCCATCCCATTGCCTTCTCGCCTGCATGGTTTCTGCTGAGTAGTCTGAACGTATTCTTATTGATTGTCCCTTGTAGGAGACCTTTCTTTTATGCCTGGCTGCTTTTAAAATTTTCTCTTTATCTTTGGTTTTGGCAAGTTTGATGATAATATGTCTTGGTGTTTTTCTTTTTGGATCAATCTTAAATGGGGTTCGATGAGCATCTTGGATAGATATCCTTTCGTCTTTCATGACGTCAGGGAAGTTTTCTGTCAGCAGATCTTCAACTATTCTCTCTGTGTTTTCTGTCCTCCCTCCCTGTTCTGGGACTCCAATCACACGCAAGTTATCCTTCTTGATAGAGTCCCACATGATTCTTAGGGTTTCTTCATTTTTTTTAATTCTTTTATCTGATTTTTTTTTCAGCTATGCTGGTGTTAATTCCCTGGTCTGCATTTTAAATGCTCGAGTCTGCTGGTCTGACTTCCTATTGCGTTGTCTAGTTCTGTAATTTTATTGTTCATCTTTTGGATTTCTGAATGCTGTCTCTCTATGGATTCTTGCAAGTTATTAATTTTTCCACTATGTTCTTGAATAATCTTTTTGAGTTCTTCAACTGTTTTATCAGTGTGTTCCTTGGCTTTTTCTGCAGATTGCCTTATTTCATTTCTGAGGTCATCCCTGATGTCTTGAAGCATTCTGTAAATTAGTTTTTTATATTCTGTACCTGATAATTCCAGGATTGTATCTTCATTTGGGAAAGATTTTGATTCTTTTGTTTGGGGGGTTGTAGAAGCTGTCATGGTCTGCTTCTTTATGTGGTTTGATATCAACTGCTGTCTCCGAGCCATCGCTAAGATATTGTAGTAATTTATTCTATATTTGCTCACTGAGTCTTATCTTGTTTTGTTTTCTTTCAATATACATGAATGGGCTACTAGATTGTGCTGTCTTGATTGTTGTAGCCCTTGACTTACTTATGACATATTACCAGCTGGTTTGGGCTGTTACCAGATATATATGCCTGAGTCCATTCACTATTCTTGAGTAGAGTCTGATTTTGGGTCATCAAGTGTGTGATGCAGCCTATCACCTATCCACCTTGAGAAGTAGTGGTGATAGTTGTGTGCACCAGATTCTAGTAGCAGCTGGGGTTCACACTCCGGGGGGGCAGGATGCTGACAGACTTCCCCCAAGTGTCAGTGAGGTAGGTGTGTCTCTATTCCTAAAGCACCTTGGTGAGTGGGCTCTGCACCTGTACCTTAGGCCCCCAATGCAAGTACCTCTACAGATTGGTAGGTGTCACCCTCCTTAGACCCCTAAGGTAGGAGGCTAGGTGGTCTGGGGGGAGCTTCAGCCCTCAGTTCCCTGTTGTGGGTCAGTGAGGGCTCTGTTGAATACGCAGAGATATCAGACCTGGGAAACTTGTCTTTCCAGTAAATCCGCTAAAAAAAAAATGCAGTCAGATCCCTATCAGAAATGCCTTTGCATTATAATAGCCACCTTGTTCCCTGTAAGGATGAAAGCCGGAGACTGTGGATCACATATGCTTAGCTGGAGCTGGTTCTGTGTTTTTAGTCCAATTAGGGAAGGATTTTTGGTCCCTGGGTTTTTTGTGGTTGCTTCTCTCAGGCCAGAAGAATGGGTTAGGAAAAGACCAAAAAAAAAGGGGGGGGAAGAAAAACCCCGGAGCAGTTCTCCCTCTGGCTCAGGAAATTCCAATGTTAATGAAGCCGCCTGGGAAGGGGAGGGGAGGGTTCAGAAAAACAGGAGAGAGTAGCACCCCAGAACATAGACAAAGTTACTTACCTTGCTTGGGATGACTGTTTTATCTGAGATTCCCGAGGGGCGCATCGCCTGTGTGTGCTGGCTGGGTAGAGATTGCCCCCGAGGGTCAGGCCTGCAGAAGCCGCGGTCAGTTCCTCCGCTGCCAGTCCAAAGCCCACCGTCAAGGTTCCCCGGCTGGGACACTGCACTCCCAGCTCCAGAACCAGTCGCTGCCTCCCAGGGACTTCTCCTCCCGCCAGCCGCGTTGCCGCGCCACCCGCACAGACCAGCGGGGCCCCCTCCTGGGGTCAGTTCAGGGGGCTGGGGCTGCGCCCTGTGTTTGTGCCGTCACAGGATGTTGTGTTCAGCTCCCATGCGCCCAGTCCAAAGCCCGGCGCCAAGGTTCCCCGGCTGGGACTCCGCACTCCCAGCTCCAAAACCAGTCACTGCCTCCCGGGGACTTCTCCTCCCTCCAGCCGCGTCGCCGCGCCACCCGCGACGACCGGCTGGGCGCCCTCCCGGGGTCAGTTCAGGGGGTTAGGGCTGCGCCCTGTGTTTGTGCTGTCACAGGATGCAGTGCTCAGCTCTCCTGCGCCCAGTCCTAAGCATGGAGCCAAGATTACCTGACTGGGACGCTGGCTCCAGGCTCCGAAAACAGTCTCTGCTTCCCTGTAGTTGTTCGTTCTCCGTCTCTGTCACTCAGGTCAACTCTTTAAATCTGTGTTTGTTGGTCAGGGTTCATAGATTCTCATGTATGTGATCGATTCACTTGTTTTTCCGAGTCTTTGCTGCAGGAGGGATCCGAGGTAGCATCTACCTAGTCAGCAATCTTGGCCGGAAGCCACAATTTTAGTATTTTAATTGCTGTTGTTTTTGGAACACTTACTAAGCCCATTTTTTTCTTCATGAAAGAGGATTAAGAATTGCCCCTTGTTGTGACTTCAGAACCTCCAGTTCTCTTTTGTTGTGGTGGTTAGCTGCCATTCAGTCAGCCCCCAACTCCATGAACAAAACTCCATAGAACAAGTCTGCCTGGTCCTGTGCCATCGTCATGATCGGTTGTGGATTGAGCCATTGTGATCCAGAGGGTTTTCATTGGCTGATTTTTAGGAGTAGATGTCCAGGTCTTTTTCCTAGTCCATCTTAGCTTGGAAGCTCCCCTGAAACCTGTTTAGCATCACAGCAACATGCAAGCCTCCACTGACAGACATGAGGTGCATTGCCTGGGAACCAAACCCCGGTCTCCCTCAGGGAAGACAAGAATTCTACCACGGAACCACCATGGCCCCCATCCCATTCTCACAATCATTCTATAATGGCTAACTACATTATGGAAAAGTCACAGCCGGCACTCTGCCTACGTGACTTACAGAGGCTCCCTTCCCTAAGCTTCATGACACTCTAGCTATGACTTCCTGGGAACTTTTATCACTTTTGAGATTGCAGAAGAAATACTTGTGAGCAATCTCATCTCCCCCTGCTAGAAAGTAGGTTGCTTAAGGACACAGTTATGTTTTTAGCAACTTTCCATGGCTGATGGCATCTAGCAGAGTGAGTTTACCATGGAGCTCAGTAAATATCTTTTGTTAAAAAAGTAAAATGCCTATAGCTTTTTTTAAATGACACTTTTAAAAACCATCTCTCGAGAACACATTTTTTTTGTGGTTACGAGATGGGGGAGGGAGGGAGGGTGGGAGAGGGTTATTTACTGGTTAGTTAGTAGGTGAGAACTACTTTAGGTGAAGGGAAGGACAATACTCAATACACGGAAGGTCAGCTCAACTGGACTGGACCAAAAGCAAAGAAGTTTCTGGGATAAACTGAATGCTTCGAAGGTCAGCAGAGCAAGGGCGGGGTTTGGGGACTATGGCTTAAGGGTACTTCTAAGTCAATTGGCAAAATAAACTCTATTATGAAAACATTCTGCATCCCACTTTGAAATGTGGCGTCTGGGGTCTTAAATGCTAACAAGTGGCCATCTAAGATGCATCAATTGGTCTCGACCCATCTGGATCAAAGGAGAATGAAGAACACCAAGGTCACACGACAACTAAGAGCCCAAGACAGAAAGGGCCACATGAACCAGAGACTTACATCATCCTGAGACCAGAAGAACTAGATGGTGCCCGGCCACAACCGATGACTGCCCTGACAGGGAGCACAACAGAGAACCCCTGAGGGAGCAGGAGAACAGTGGGATGCAGACCCCAAATTCTCATAAAAAGACCAGACTTAATGGTCTGACTGAGACTAGAAGAATCCCGGAGGTCATGGTCCCCAAACCTTCTGTTGGCCCAGGACAGGAACCATTCCCGAAGACTACTCGTTAGACATGGAAGAGACTGGACAATGGGCTGGAGAGAGATGCTGGTGAAGAGTGAGCTACTTGTATCAGGTGGACACTTGAGACTGTGTTGGCATCTCCTGTCTGGAGGGGGGATGGGAGGGTAGAGAGGGTTAAAAACTGACAAAAGGGTCATGAAAGGAGAGACTGGAGGAAGGGAGCGGGCTGACTCATTAGCGGGAGAGTGAATGGGAGTGTGTAGTAAGGTGTATCTAAGCTTATATGTGACAGACTGACTTGATTTGTAAACTTTCACTTAAAGCACAATAAAAATTATTAAAAAAAAATCTCTCTTTGCAACAGTAAACGATACGTATTTGGTAGAATGTCTCTGGTTTACCTGTGTCCAGTCATATGCTGGACAGGTTAAAGATCAGCTGAGGGGGTTAAACCCAAGCGATACATACCTCAACACTGGAAAACATGCTGAGTGAAATGAGAAATATTTATTTGCACAAATAAATACTTATTACACTTTGACCCTTTTGTGTATACTTTTTTTCCTGAACAAAATTTAGGTGTGTTTCTTCCTTAAAGAAGCTATTTTATGCATCCAAAAGTATTCGCCCCACACGTCTGTCAGTTTGTCATTCTGTGAGGGCTTGCATGTTGCTGTGATACTGGAAGCTATGCCACCGGTTCACATACCAGCAGGGTCACCCGTGGCAGACAGATTTCACCTGAGCTTCCGAATAAAACAGACTAGGAAGAAGGAACTGTCAATCTAGTTCTGAAAAGAATCAGCCAGTGAAAACATTATGAATAGCGATGAAATATAGGCTGAAATAGTGCCGGAAGATGAGCCCCTCAGGTTGGAAGGCATTCACATATGACAGGGGAAAAGCTGCCTCCTCAAAGTAGAATCAACCTTAATGATGTGGATAGAGTCAAGTTTTCAGGACCTTCATTTGCTGATGTGGCACGACTCAAAATGAGAAGAAAGAGCTGCAAACATCCATTAATAATGGGAATGTGGAATGTAGAAGTATGAATCTGGGAAAATTGGAAATTGTCAAAAATGAGATGGAACGTGTAAACATCAATATCCTGGGAATTGCTGTGTTGTTGTTAGGTGTTATCAAGTGGATTCTGACTCATAGCGACCCTATGTGCAACGGAACTAAACTCTGCCCGGTCCTGTGCCATCCTCACAATCATTGTTTTATGCCTGAACTCATTGTTGCAGCCACTGTGTCCATCCATCTTGTTGAGGGTCTTCCTCTTTTTTGCTGACCCTCTACTTTACCAAGCATGATGTCCTTCTGCACAGGCTGGTCCCTCCTGACAACATGTCCAAAGTATGTGAGACGTAGTCTCTCCATCCCACCCTTACTTCTAAGGAACATTCTGGTTATACTTTTTCCAAGACAGATTTGTGCATTCTTTTGGGAGTCAATGGTATATTCAATGTTCCAATCACCAGTAATTATCAATGCATCCTGATTGCTTGTGTGATCAATTTCAGGCTGCAGAAGTTGGTAAAAATCTTCAATTTCTTCATCTTTGGCCTTAGTGGTTGGTGCTTAAATTTACACACTAACCACTAAGGGCAAAAATGAAGAAACTGAAGATTTTTTACCAACTTCTACAGTCTGAAATTGATTGAACATGCAATCAGGATGCATTGATAATTACTGGTGATTGGAAGTCAAAAGTTGGAAACAAAGAAGAAGGATCTGTAGTTGGAAAATATGGTCTTGGTGATAGAAATGATGCCAGAGATCGCTTGATAGAATTTTGCAAGACCAACAACTTCTTCATTGCAAATATCTTTTTTTCACCAACATAAACGGCGACTATACCCACAGACCTCGCCAGATGGAACACACAGAAATCAAATCGACTACATCTGTGGAAAGAGATGATGGAAAAGCTCAATATCATCAGTCAGAACAAGGCCGGGACCAACTCTGGAATAGACCATCAATTACTCATATACAAGTTCAAGCTGAAACTGAAGAAAATTAGAACAAGTCCAGGAGAGGCAAAGTACAACCTTGAGTATATCCCACCTGAGTTTAGAGACCATCTCAAGAATGGATTTGACACATTGAACACTAATGACCAAAGACCTGATGAGCTGTGGAATGATATCAAGGACATCATACATGCAGAAAGCAAGACGTCATTAAAAAGGCAGGAAAGAAAGAAAGAAAAGACCAAAATGCATGTCAGAAGAGACTCTGATACTTGCCCTTGAATGTCGAGTAGCTAAAGTAAATGGAAGAACTGATGAAGATCTGAACAGAAGATTTCAAAGGGTGGCTTGAGAAGACAAAGTATTACAACAACACATGCAAAAATCTGGAGATAGAACACCAAAAGGGAAGAACATGCTCAGCATTTCTCAAGCTGAAAGAACTGAATTAAAAATTCGAGCCTCGAGTTGCAATATTGAAGGATTCTATGGGGGAAAATATTAAACGATGCAGAAGCATCAAAAGAAGAAGGAAGGAATACACAGAGTCATTGAACTAAAAAGCATTGGTAGACATTCAACCATTTCAAGAGGTGGCATATGATCAGGAACCGAAGACGCTGAGGGAAGAAGTCCAAGCTGCACTGAAAGCACTGGCGAAAAACAGGGTCCCAGGAATTGACAGAAAACCAACTGAAATGTTTCAGCAAGTGGATGCAGCACTGGCAGTGCTCACTCGTCTGTGCCAAGAAATATGGAAGCCAGCTACCTGGCCAACTGACTGGAAGAGATCCATATTTACGCCTTTTCCCAAGAAAGGTGATCCAAGTGAATGTGGAAATTATAGAATAGTATCATTAACATCACATGTAAGCAAAATTTTGCTGAAGATCATTCAAAAGCCACTGCAGCAGTATATCCACAGGGAACTGCCAGAAATTCAGGCCAGGTTCAGAAGAGGACTTGGAACCAGGGATATCATTGTTGATGTCAGATAGATCCTGGCTGAAAGCAGAGGCTACCAGAAGGAGGTTTACCTGTGTTTTATCGACTACGCAAAGGCATTCGACTGTGCGGATCACAACAAATTATGGATAATATTGCAAAGAATGGGAATTCCAGAACACTTAATTGTGCTCATGAGGAACCTTTACATAGATCAAGAGGCAGTTGTTCAGACAGAACAAGAGGATACTGAGTGGTTTAAAGTCAGGAAAGGTGTGTGTCAGGCTTGTATCCTTCCACCACAGCTATTCAATCTCTATGCTGAGCATATAGTCTGAGAAGCTGGACTATATGAAAAAGAACAGGGCACCAGGATTGGAGGAGGATTCATTAACAACCTGCGTTATGCAGATGACACAACCTTGCTTGCTGAGAGTGAAGAGGACTTGAAGCACTTACTGATGAAGATCAAAGACTACAGCCTTCAGTATGGATTACACCTCAACATAAAGAAAAGAAAAATCATCACAACTGGACCAATAAGCAACATCATAATAAACGGAGAAAAGATTGAAGTTGTCGAGGATTTCATTTTACTTGGATCTACAATCAACAGCCATGGAAGCAGCAGTCAAGAAATCAGAAGATTCATTACACTGGGCAAATCTGCTGTGAAAGATCTCTTTAAAGTGTTGGAAATCAAAGCTGTCACCTTGAAGACTAAGGTGCACCTGACCCAAGCCGTGGTGTTTTCAATCTCCTAGTATGCTTGCAAAAACTGGACAATGAATAAGGAAGACCGAAGAAGAATTGACGCCTTTGAATTGTGGTGTTGGCAAAGAATATTGAATATACCATGGACTGCCAGAAGAACGAACACCTTGTCTTGGAAGAAGTACAACCAGAATGCTCCTTAGAAGCAAGGATGATGAGAGTATGTGTCACATACTTTGGACATGTTATCAGGAGGATCAATCCCTGGAGAAGGACATCATGCTTACTAGAGGGTCATCGAAAAAGAGGAAGACCCTCAACACAGTGGCTGCAACAGTGGGGTTAAGCATAACAAAGATTGTGAGGACGGTGCAGGGCAGTGTTTCGTTCTGTTGTACGTAGGGTCACTGTGAGTCAGGACCGACTTGGCACCTAACAACAACAACAACAAAAGTAATTCCATGTTATCTGCAATAGATAGATTACAACATCGCTGTGTATTACCATTAAATAATCAGCCTTTCATTCTTTATCTTGCATTCACAGGTTTGGATGGTTTAAAATTGCAGGGAGAAAATAAAATTTTCTTTTTGAAGAGTGTGAGTTTTTATAAGTCTTTTAAAAATGGGAAGTTTAAGGTGTTCTATATATGTGAAGAAATGTGATTCTTTTATTCGTCCCTAAACTTAGAGGCATAAGCGTCAGTCCCTTTCTGATCGCCATACCACCTTAACATATTCAATCTGTGGGGGGAGACGAAACTTGGGGTCCCAGTTGTATTCTGGTGATAGCAGCTTGGTGGGCTTATTGAGGAAAAAATATTTGTTTAGGTGGCTTTCATATGTGCTGTTGAGTCTATTACTGGTGTCATGAACAACACCTTTTAGATATTTGTCAATGAGATTTAAAATCTCCTGAGGTGTGCCACCAATAATCGAGCTGTCGTAATAGAAATCTCCCAGGCCAAACGGAATGCAGGCTGCTGACCCAGGCCTTCTCTCGTAGGGAAAATTCTTAGTGTTTTTAAAATACCACCACCTGTGGAGCTGAGCCACAGACTTGCCCAGCGTCTCCACCCCAAAGTCGTTCTGGAAGACCTGGTTGACCGCCATGCTGAAGAGGAAGTCGGCTTCTTTCTGGATATGCCATATGATGTGGTCCCCTAAGCTCTTCATCCGCAAGAGGTTAAGGTCGTACCACAAGTCTTCTTCGTTTACTCTGAAGGCTTTGAATGTTCTCAGAGGACCTAGTTTCAGGTCAGGGAGCCGGAACAAGGCATCCACTATGACGTAAAAGATAACCTTGTAGCCAACCATGAAGTGCTTGTCAGCAGATCGTATGAAGAGTTCCAGGTACTCATCTACAAACCTATGAAACACACACAAGGGGAAAAAAAATGCAAGAAACTTTTTTTGCTAAACATTGTCAACAGCACATGTACCATCAAACATGCTATCAGGTCCCTGGGGGCGCGAACAGTCTGTGTTCAACTGCTAGTCAAAAGGTGGGGGGTTCGAATCCCCTTAGCGGTATGGCAGAAGAAAAGGCCTAGCAATCTGCTTCCATAAAGATGACAGCCTTGAAAACCCTGTGGAGCAGTTCTACTCTGCACACATGGGGTCGCCATGAGTCAGAATCAATGGCAACTAACAACAACAACAACAAACACGCTGTCTAACACAGTGATGTTAAGAGTGCCCCGGCGGTAAGGGTAGGGTAGTCCTGGTTGTGTTGGTCAGTGAAAGAGGCACAGTGAATGTGAGGGGCCTGAGAAGAGCTGTTAAGTTTTGGAATAACTGTGGTGAAGAAAGGAAACGAGAGCCAAATGGATATTAGTGAAGGGATTTCCAAATAGCACGAAGGACCCAGCTAAGGGTAAGGAAAATGCCACTACAAATTTTTATTCAAGACTGCTGGAAATAATGGCTATGGTTGATCGTGAGTAGCTAGTTCAACGCAGAAAGCCCATGAAGTGCACCCACACTTCCCCAAAGACCAGCAGCACCTACCTGCCTACAGCAAACACGGCCAAGCCCACGGTGATGTTCCGCCTTTGGTAGTAGTTGTTCAGGACCCGTCTGTTAAACGTGCCTTCCCAGATGACCGGAGCATGCCAGTCAGTCGTTGTTACAACATCCGGGCGTTTGCTGTTGAGCAAACAGAAGCAGATCCCACTTTACGATGGTAAACGAACTAAGCAGGTACCACTTTACGATGACTATGGAAGCTGTTGTCCAAGTGGAAATAGCCAATGCTTCTAGATAGTTACTCTGTGCCAGGCACGGTGTATTAAAAAAAAAAAAAAAAAAAACTGTTTTTTTTTTTTTAATAGTGTGTTAAGTTAAAAAAAAAAAGTGAAAATTCCATATCTTGGTCTCAATCAAAGACACATTGCATTGGGCAAATCTGCTGCAAAGAACCTCTTTAAAGTGTTGAAAAGCAAAGATGTCACCTTGAAGACTAAGGAGCGCCTGACCAAAGCCACGGTATTTTCAATCACATCATATGCATGTGAAAGGAAGACCGAAGAAGAGTTGATGCCTTTGAATTGTGGTGTTGGCGAAGAATATTGAATATACCATGGACTGCCAAAAGAATGACCAAATCTGCCTTGGAAGTACAACCAGAATGCTCCTTAGAAGCAAGGATGGCGAGACTGCATCTCACACACTTTGGACATGTTGTCAGGAGGGATCAGTCCCTGGAGAAGGACGTCATGCTTGGCAGAGTACAGGGTCAGCGGAAAAGAGGAAGACCCTCAACGAGGTGGATTGACACAGTGGCTGCAACAATGAGCTCAAGCATAACAACGATTGTAAGGATGGCTCAGGACCGGGCAGTGTTTCATTCTGCTGTGCACAGGGTCGCTATGGGTCGGAACCGACTCGACGGCACCTAACAACAACATATCCTGGTAAGGATGTGGTAAACCTGGATCTCTCACACATTGCTGGTGGGAATGTAAAATGGTGCAGCCACTCTGGAAAACGGTTTGACAGTCTTACAAAACTAAACCTGCAACTACCACATAACTCAGCAATTGTGCTCCTGGGCGTGCTGTCGTCGGTGTTGTTAGGTGCCATAGAGTCCGTTCCAACTCGTAGTGACCCGGCGTACAACAGAGTGAGACACTGCCCAGTCCTCACAATCTTTGCTGTGCTTGAGCACCTTGTTCCAGCCGCTGTGTTAATCCGTCTCATTGAGAGTCTTCCTCTTTTTCCTCTTGGTAAAGCTGATGCTCCACTTTACCAAGCATGATGTCCTTCTCCAGGACCTGGTCCCTCCTCATAACACGTGCAAAGTACATAAAACAAAATCTCATCATCTTTGCTTCTAATGAGCGTTCTGGCTGTACTTATTCCAGGACAGATTTGTTTATTCTTTCGGCAGCCCATAGCTTATGCAATATTCTTCACCAGCCCCATAATTCAAAGGCATCAATTCTTCTTCTATCTTCCTTATACGCTGTCCAGCTTTCGCATGCACGTGAGACAACTGGAAACACCGTGGCTTGGGTCAGGTGCACCTTAGTCCTCCAAGTGACATCCTTGCTTTTCAACACTTTAAAGTGGTCTCTTACGGCAGATTTGGCCAACGCAATATGTCATGTGATTTCTTGACTGCTGCTTCTATGGATATTGATTGTGGATCCAAGTAAAATGAAATCCTTGACAACTTCAATCTTTTCTCTGTTTGTCATGATGTTGCTCATTGGTCCAGTTGTGAGGATTTTTGTTTTCTTTATGTCGAGGTGTAATCCATACTGAAGGCTGTGGTCTTAAATCTTCATCAATAAGTGCTTCAAGCTTTCAGCAAGCCAGGTTGTGTCCTCTGCATATCGCAGGTTGTTAATGTGTGTTCCTCCAATCCTGAAGCCATGTTCTTCTTCATATAGTCCAGCTTCCAGTATGTATCCCAAAGGAAAACATGTTTTCATAAAAGCCTGCGCACAAATGATCATAGCAGCCTTCTTCATATTAGCTCAAACTGGACTTAAGCCGGATGTCCTTCGTCAAGTGAGTAGTTAAACAAATTGGTCCATATATATCACGGAACACCAGTTACCAATGAAAAGGCCCAAACTATCAATGCACTTGGATGAAACTCAGGGAATTATGCTGAATGAAGCAAAGCTAACCCCAAAAGTTTACAAGCTGTGGGATTCCATTTATGCAACATTTTAAAAACAACAACAATTAGAAATGGAGGGCAGATGAGCAGTTTCCCAGGGTTAGGGATGGGGCTAGGCAGGAGGTAGGTGGGTGTGGTTATGAAAGGGCCACACGGGATCCTTGTGGTGTTGGAACTGCTCAGCATCTTGACTGTGGTGGTGGCGTTGTTGGAGGACCTTCCTCTGCCATGTTGTCTGATGTTCTCAAGAATCAACACTTCATGCTGTCCCAACGGGCAGCACCACTCGCCAGAGAGCAAGGAAAGCTCCAGGAGTTCGTGGCAGAATACCTGCTTTGGAAAACGGCTTGCTACAGTCTCCTAGGTTGGACATCCACATGCCCACCACCCAACCGCCCCACTTCTTCCTAGGTGAGACTCTCACACACGTGCTAGGAGGTATGTGTAAGACGATTCATAGCCGCACTGTTCACAAAGCAAACGCATGAACAGGACGGGGGTGAGTGACCTGGCACACCTCCACACTGGATTATCGTACTGCTGTCAAAATGAGCTCCAGCAACCTGCACAATGTGAGTGAACCTGAGCAAGATAACACCAAGGGAAAGCGGAGGGCCCAGAATATCTTCTTGATGTGGTTATGAACAACTGAAATTTCAAAATAGGCTTTTTTTTTTTTTTTCTCAGAATACTTACAGATGAGATTAAATGAAGCAAGGGACAATGGGCCAGAGTTCAGTATGGCGGTTATTTCAGAGGTGCAGAAATGGACAACACAAAGGGATGGAAAAGGACGTGAAGCTAGATGGAAGTTACTAAAGGCTGTAACATTTGTTTCTTTAAAAATAAACAAGTGGAAACAACCAAAATGTTCATCGCCAGGTGAGTGGATAAACCAAACGTGGTGTACACGCGCAGTGGGGAATCATGCAGCCGTAAGGAAATGGCAAGTTCTGATGTATGTCACGATGCGGATGAAGCTGGAAAACACCACGCTGAGATAAGTAAGGTGGTTGCAAAAGAACAAATACTGCACCATCTTCTTCATATAAAACAATCAAGTACAGAGAAACCAAGGATGATTAGTGGTGACCAGGGGTAGGAGGGAGGGGGAAGAGGAAGTTTTCATTTCGGAGGCACTGAGTTTAGGTCAGTGGTGGTGGAATATTTTGGAAAAGGGTAGTGATAACGGTGGCACATGAAAAATGTGACCAATGTCATTGAATCGTACGTGTGAAACTTGTGCTGGCAAATGTGCTGGCATGTATTGCATGAACTAATGTTGAGGGCGTGTCAGGAACCACGGATTATGATCAATCTAATTCTACACACCCGAGGTCCATTTAACATATGGATAGACAGAGATATATACAGATATTTATGAATGTATATGTGTGTGTATATATAAGAGAAAGGAATTCACAGAAGATGAAACACAAATGAATAATAAACATGTACAAAGATGCTCAATGCAAACTGAAATGAGATATTTTAATTCATTTATAGTAGTTTTGCCAAGAATAAAAGATTTGATAATACTTTACTCACTGTACAGAAGGAAATAAAATGGGACAATTATTAAAGAGCAATTTAACAACTCAAGTGAAAATGTAAAATGTCTACATCCTTTGGCCTGATGGCTCTGTTAGGAATTTGCCCTCGGGTGAACTCACAGGGCAGTACGTAGTAAGCACAAGAACAGTCATTGAAGCACTGTCTGCAACACCTCACGAAAAACCCAAAATCTAGAGGGAGCTGGTTAGGTAAACTACGGCATACACCATATAGTAGGATACTACAGAACCTCTCAAAAGAATGAAGCTGTCCCGAGTGTTAATGTCAAATCAAGGGGGTGCGTGAGTGGGATTTTCAACTTGCTTTCAAAGAGATTTTCTCTCTCACCAAGTAAACCAGAAGGTTCACCTAGGCAGACCGTGCCAGCTGTCTCACTGTCGCTTGGTGAACCAGAAGGTTCACCTAGGCAGACCGTGCCAGCTGTCTCACTGCTGCTCGGTGCTGTTGGGTCAGTTCCAACCCACAGCAACCCTCTATGCAAAAGAATGAACCACTGCCCGTCCTGCGCCTCCTCACAATCATTGCTAAGCTTGAGCCCAGTGGTGCGGTCACTGTGTCAGTCTATCTTGTTGAGGGTCTTTTCGCTGACCCTCTGCCAAGCATGGTGTTCTTCTCCAGGGACTGGCTCCTGATAACACGTCCAAAGTACGTGAGATGAAGTCTCACCGTCCTTCCTCCTAAGGGGAATTCTGGCTGCACTTCTTCCAGGACAGGTTTGCTTGTCCTTTCTCATTCCCACCCTTACTTACCTGCTTCTTGATAAGTAGATCCTAGGTTTGTTAATAATAGTTATAAAAATAAAAACTCCAACTTCTGGGAACCTCCCATGATAGCTACAATTTGGTGATGAAAAAAAAAATTACCACTTCAATTTGAGGTGTGTGTGTGTGTGCACACGTGTACATGCAGAAATTTTTGTTCTTACCTAGGATTAAACCAGTCAGACAGTTGAATTTCTTTTACTTGATGATTCCTGGGTACGAAGAGAAAATCAAGTTATTATAAGTAACCTGTTCATGCAACAGATATTTACTGAGCTGTGTGATGTGACAGGCACTGCTTGGTGTTGGCTCTACAACCACGAACGCTGAGATCAGCTCCTTCCCGAGGGAAGCTTAGAGCAGGGAAGACAGCCTTAAATAGACAATTGCAGTCCCCTCGTGGTAAGTGCTAAGCGGGTGGCAGGGATCAATGGGAGCATATCAGTGGACATTCAACTCCATTTTGGGGTCATGGGAAACCACTTGGAGAAGAGATAACTCAACTGGGTCTGGAAGGGCATGGGATGGTCCAGGAAAGAGGTGTAGGGTGAGAGAGTCATGACCAAGTGCCTGAAGACAAGCAAGAGTGCAGTTGTTGAGAGAAAGATATTTTTATTAAAAATTAACAGGGCAGATAGGAAAATGTATATCCAGACAAAATGAAGTCGTAATTAAATTCATTTATCAAATCTTAATGGCTTTGTTATGTGTTGATGTAAAAGGGTTGGAAGAGGAGTCCAGGTGTGTTTTTTTGGTATTCATTTAAATACAGGATTCATCTAGAGTGTTATTGTACTTTTCAGTTATCATTTAACTAACAAGCTTATTAGGCAACTTCACTTTCAAAACCCTGGGATATTTTGTGAATAAGAAAAGTAACTGTAAAAGTTCATCCCTTTCTGGTATTATCAGAGGTGCCTTTAACCACAGGTATTTTATGATGGGATTCCCTAGACCAGACACTGTCAAAATTCAAATTGCCCGTGTCTAAATCCATTAAAAACAGAAAGCGACAAAGGAGAACCGACTGAAACATCATCAGTCATTCTGAGTGTTGGTCTTACTAATTTCCGGACTCCTACGAAATGGTCCGTGAGCAGAAAACATGGGTGACTGACTAAACAATGTTATCCTCATCTGAAGAAAACCATCATTCTTGACAGAGACACGTAAACTATAACAACTGTCAGACCCTGCCCTGCGTAAGCTACTCTTTCCCCTCTCTTTCCATGCCATACTCTTCAGGAGGAAGTCACCGTGGGCAGCCCACACTTAATGAGTGGGAAGTTACACGCCACCTCCTTAGGGGTAGAGTATCTACATAAATTATTTGGAGTTATTCTGCATGGGAATTTGGTCTCTTCTCTCCCATTTATTTATTCAATCGTTTATTTATATCAGTATGTACCAAGAATATTTGCATGTTGGGTTATAACCCAATAACACATCATTTTGTTGCTTATATTGTTCTAGCTTTGGCCTTTGGGAGCTCCCTCCTGTGTTCCTTTGAAATGTCTCCTTCAATGTAGGCTTGTTGTTTCCTTTGTTAGTTTCAGGGGGTGGGGGAGGTGAGCACTTGGTTGTTTCCTGGCACAGCAAGATGTTCCAGGTTGATCTTGTTTATTTCCTTGCTCCAGTCCTAACGTCAGCCATTTCTCCAAAGAAGCCTGGTTCCTTTTATTGGAGAATGGTGTTAGAAACCAAGATCTGGGCACTAGGTGTGCTCATTGCTGCTGGGGTGTCTTTGCTTCTAGCCTTCTCAGCTGATAGAGCAAAGAAATACATGTGTGTATGCTAACCTGTGTATACATGTATCTATAAATATTTCTGTATGTGAACATCTATATTTACATTAAGCTAAGTATGAGTTCATACTGATGTCTCCATCTTCAATCTATTTCCATATGAATCATTCTAGTCTCAAGTCCCCATCCCCCATTTGCTTTTCCATAATCTCCCACATCAACAGTAAGAAACCTGGCTCCCACCATACAGCATCCATCTACTCACCTGTTCAATTCCAGCAGACATGTAGATCAGTATCAGAATTGTTAGCCCACACCTCCAGGGGAAACAACTTTATCAACCAGAGTACAGTGCTTAGGTACAGGTTCTAATGCCTTTAGTCTCACAGACTCCACTCATGTCCAAAGTTACTTAGGTCAGCACCTTTCCCCACCCTCTTCAGTAAGGTTGTTTCATACAGTTTGTGATACAGTTAGATTGTTTCATTACATCCTACAATCCATCCCCTCAAATGACTTTTTAATTTGTATTAAGATTCATTCTTTGTGCTGTAAAGTTCAGTTGAACTAATGCGTAGAGCCACGTAGAGCCACATATCTACCATTACAGTATCATACAAAATAGTTTCACCACCCAAAAATGTCCACTGTGTTTCTCCCTCCCTCCTCCAACCCCAAACCCCTGGCAACCATTCATCTTTCTACTGTGTCCATCATTTTGCTTTTTCCAGAATATCATATAATTGGAATCATACCACCTGTACCCTTTTCAGACTGGCTTCATTCAGCCATACAAACAATACACATTTAAGACTTATGCATGCCTTTTTGTGACTTGGTTTCTTAGCTCATGTATTTTTTATCACTGAACAATATTTCATTTTATGGCTATAACATAGTTTATTACCCATTCACCTGTTGAAGGACATCTTGGTGGCTTCCAGTTGTTGGTGATCATGGATAAAGCTGCTATGAACTTTTTTTGTTTTGATTTTTATTGTGCTTTAAGTGAAAATTTACAAATCAAGTCAGACTCTCATACAAAAATGTATACACACCTTGCTATATACTCCTAATTGCTCTCCCACAATGAGACAGCACATTCTTTCCCTCCACTCTCTATTTTCGTGTCCATTGGGCCAGCTTCTGACCCCCTCTGCCCTCTCATCTCCCCTCCAGACAGGAGATGCCCACATAGTCTCATGTGTCTACTTGATCCAAGAAGCTCACTCCTTACCAGTATCATTTTCTATCCTATAGTCCAGTTCAATCCCTGTCTGAAGAGTTGTCTTTAGGAATGGTCCCTGTCTTGGGCTAACAGAAGGTCTGGGGACCATGACCTCCAGGGTCCTTCTAGTTTCAGACCATTAATTCCGGTCTTTTTACGAGAATTTGGGGTCTGCATCCCACTGCTCTCCTGTTCCCTCAGGGGTTCTCTGTTGTGTTCCCTGTCAGGGCAGTCATGGGTTGTAGCCAGGCACCATCTAGTTTTTCTGGTCTCAGGCTGATGTAGTCTCTGGTTTATGTGGCCCTTTCTGTCTCTTGGGCTCGCAATTACCTTGTCTCCTTGGTGTTCTTCGCTCTCCTTTGATCCAAGTGGGTTGAGACCAATTGATGCATCTTAGATGGTGACATGCGAGCATTTAAGGCTCCAGATGCCACTCTCCGAAGTGGGATGAGGAATGTTTTCTTAATAGATTTTATTATGCCAATTGACTTAGATGTCCCCTAAAACCATAGTCCCCAAACCCCCGCCCCTGCTATGCCGGCCTTTGTATGAACTTTTTCACTCAGGTTTCTGTGTAGACATAATGTTCAAATCTTAAGTTGGGCAAATAGCTAAGAGTGCAATTGCTGGGCCATAAGGTAAGACTGTGTTTAGCTTTGTAAGAAACTGACAAATTGCCCTCCAAAGTGGCGGTACCAATTTACATGCCCGCCAGCAAAGAATGAGAGTGCCTATCATCCCACATCCTTGCCAGCACTTGGTGTTGTCAGGCTTTTATTTAGATCTTAGCCATTCTAATAGCTGCGCAGTGGTGTCTCATTGTTTTAATTAATGTCTAATTACTTCATGACAAACAATGCCTCACATTTTTTATATGCTTATTTGCTTGCCATCTTTGGATCTTTTGCCCATATTTTAATTGGGCTGTTTGTTTTTTATTGTTGAGTTTCAAGAGTTCTTTGTATGTTTTGGATACGAGTCTTTAATGTGTTTGGGAGGGGTTAATTTTCAAAGACATTATCTCTCACTATTACAGCTGCTTTTCAGATAGCATTTGAGAGCCCTGCATTGCTTATAAAGCAGGCCATGAAGAGGGGAAATTTTTCTATATAAGAGAATTTTAGCAGGTTAACAAATTTGTCCCCCAGTAGAGTAGGCTTATGTCTCTATGGCAAGTTGCTTTTAGTCTTGTTTACATTAGACACACGGGTGGGACTTGGGGATAGGTTACAACTTATCTACAATTGTATTTCTCACGGTTTATGCAACCCAGCGCTCTGTATCCCTTATCTTTACTTTTGTAGGACATTCGTATACAAAATACGATTTCTGCCTGCACGCACCTTCCTCCACCTCACGTAAAGTTGCATGAGAACAGGGCTGGTTTGGTGATTGCTGCTTCCCAGCAGCTGGCACAGAGCCGACACAGAGGAAAATCAACCAAACCCACTGCCGTCAAGTCGATTCCGACTCATAGCGACCCAATAGGACAGAGTAGAACTCCTCCATACAGTTTCCAAGAAGCACCCGGCAGATTCGAACTGCTGACCTCTTGGTTAGCAGCCATAGCACTTAACCACAATGCCACCAGGGTTTCCAAAACTGATTGCTGTCGAGTCGATTACAACTTACAGTGACCCTATAGGAAGGGGCACTGATAAACGCCTGCTGGGCGCTGGAACGTGAAAGAATTGATACATTTGTACTTTGCTTTCTCCCCCAAAGAAGAGATATTTTCTAATTAATTTCGAAGGTGTTATTAATATCTTTGGACTAAACTCGGCTGTTTAGATAATCCCTGATCACTAAAAGTAATATTTTATATTTACCTGAAATAGCGCTCAACCAACAGCAGTGAAAAAAGAAACGAAACCAGCAACAGCATTTTTCTGTTAGATCTCATTCTGTCCTAGGGGAAAAAGGAGGAAAAGAAAACTTTAAAAAGTTAAAAACCACATCTTTGTTACCTGCCAATAATGAACTAATTCATGGGCATTTGGGCAGCAATTAGGTGTCTGCTTCCAGAATCGTCCACCTTCGGGAGAAGACAGACTCCAGGCAGAGAACCTCTGTCCCAGTTGAGGTGCCTGTAGAACCCCGCAGGGGGCTGACTGGTCCTTTTAGGGTAAGGTGTGCAGGGTCCCCGACACCCCTGGCACTCTTTCATCAAATCCACCAGGGTTGCATAAAAAAAAAAAAAAAATCGAATAAAACTTTTGCTGTAAAGCTGTGAAAATATGATGAGGTAATTACAAGGAAGACCTTCTGGACTGGGATGTCTTCCCCCAAAGTTGGTATTTAATTCTTTTTCCCTCACAAAGACAGTAAGAGGGATCAGTTGTCCCCAGGCTACTATAGTCTAAAATATAGGTGCTCTCTCAAAGGCAGATGAGTGTAGGCAGTGAGGGAAGTCTGAACTGAAGGCATGAAGCTCCAAACTGGAATTTGGGGCTCCGACCAATGCACCGAGCTGCTGTTGGTGGCTTACAGAGGGCTTCTGTTTACTAGTCTAACCCAGTCATCTATGGGGTCATGGCACTGGGCTGTGTGTTAAATGGAAGTTACTGATGTTTAATTTTGAACACTGATTTGCTAAGACCTGCACCGACCAATTCAGTCACCAGCAGCCACAGGAGCTGCCGAACACTTGAGACGTGGCCGCTGTGATCTGAGACAGGTGTGAGTGTAAGACACACACCAGGTTTCAAAGACTTAGCATAAAAAAAAAAAGAAAAATATTCCATTAATAATTTTCATGCTGATTGCATATTGAAATGAAAATAATATGGGTACATTGGGTTAAATTTAATCCTCCTATTTCTTTTTACCTTTTGTGGCTACTAGAAAATTTGACATTACTATCGAGGCTCACATTTTATTTCTGCCAGAAAGCTCTTCTTTAGATAAGGTCACACGGGGCAGGCTTCAAGTAAGCTGAATCTTAGTGCCCTCAAGATGTGAAATTGTCTGCCTTTCAAAGCCAAGAGCCTTGGAAATACCAGATGAGTGGGGGAAGATGGTGGTCCATCGGGCCACACTGCCTCCAACAACGGGCCCTTGAGGACGTCCTTCCGCGGGCTAGCGGCACGCTGATACTCCGTCTGTTCTACACAACGTCTTTCCGACCTCACCCACCACGACTTTACCACAAGCCTCATACTCTTATAAGTCTCTGCCTATAAGTCCCCGTACCTTGGATTAAAAAGGAAAAACCTTTGCTGCTGAGTAGATTCCAATTGATAGGGACCCATAGGACAGAGTGGAACTGCCCCATAGGGTTTCCAAAGAGTGGCTGGTGGATTCGAACTGCCAATCTTTTGGTTAGCAGTCTAGCGCTTAACCACTATGCCACTACACCACAGGGCTCCGTACCTCAGGTAGGGTGATATAAAGAGGCAGTCAAAGATGTCCTTAGGAGGACTGATGTGCTCCAAGCATCGAATCTCTGGGGCTTTGTAAAATCACACCCTCCAGCCTGTGTTCTGCACTCATGGTGGTTGAGTCGTCCACTAACAGTGATGTCACCAGACTCTTTTGATGACTCAAACATTAGAAAGTTGGGGTCATAATGACACAGCTGCCAGTAGGTTCCTCTCGTTGCCACCAGGTGGTTGGCCTTCATCTCGGGTGAAACAGTAAAGGACATTTTAAAGCGTTCTTCTGCTTTTAGCTTTGTTGTACCTCCTTGCTTTCTTCAGACTGATCCTTACAGAGAGATGCTGGAGTGGTGTGTGTGCATTTGTGGGTAGACAGAGAAGAAGAACGTCCACGCCTTCCTTCGGCCTCTCTTAGGCACTGCCTCCTTACCCCGGGGAGAGTGAGTCCCGGCTTACGCTCTTCCTTAGAATGTTTGTTAAGTGCTTGCTTTTCGGAAGATGAAAATACAAGTTTTCATGCTATAAGACCTGCCAGACGCATAAAAGTGCAAAGAAGAAAATGATCACATACAACCCCGCCGTCTTCAGTTGTACAGTTTAAAAAAAAAAACGCTGCTGAGTCAATTCCAACTCATAGTGACCCTACAGGACAGAGTACACTGCCCCACAGGGTTTCCAAGGGGCAGCTGGTAGATTCAAGCTGCCAACCTTTCGGCAGTCAGGTCTTAACCACTGCACCACCAGGATGTACTTTATTTCTTTGTCCCCTCCCATTTTAAAATAAGCTTCTCTTATTGAAAAAGTAACACGTACATGGTAAAAAAAAAAAAGGAAAAAAATCTAACAGTAGAAAGGGTTATATTAACACACAACACATCTCCTTCCACCCCAGCATCTGACTCTCCGCCACGCACGGCCAGAAGTAGACACAGTAACAGCCCTGGGGTTTTATTCCACAACCCTTCTCCGCATACGTTGTTGTTCTTGTTGGGTGCGGTCGAGTCGATTGCGACCCATAGTGACCCTATATGACAGAGTAGAACTGCCCCATAGGGTTTCCAAGGCTGTAATCTTTACAAGAGAATATCACCAGGTCGTTCCACCAAAGAGCCGATAGGTGGTTTGAACTGCCGACATTCAGTTAGCACTGGAGTGCTTTAACCGCTGCGCCACCAGGGTCCCTTTCTGTGCTCTAGAGATGTTGCCTGCAGTTCCTCCTTCACACAAGCGGTGGCGCTCTTCAGCACCTTGGGTGCCCCACTCGGGATGTTCTGAAGACGGTCCCTCACACCTCGGACAAGCTGACCCTCGCTCCTCTCTACAGCTGACTGTGTCCACCGCAGCAACAGGTCATGGTTCGTTTAACCGGTTTCCTGTGGCCGACTTTTTGGTTGTCCTCTGTCTTTGCTATCACAGGAAACGCCGCAGCGACAGTCCTCAGACGAGCTTCCCAGCACACGTCAAACCGCACGGCCGGGCTGGGTCCACGGTTAACTCGCCGAACATCGAAGTCGCTTTCCACAGAGGTCGAACGGGTTTGGGGCCCACGTCCACGGTGAGGGTGCCTGCTTCCCGCGCCCTCGACAGCGCAGCGTGCTGTCTGTCCCGTTCGGGGCCGTCGGCAACCCGACGGGCATGAAAAGTCACCTCGGAGTAGTTTTCGTTTGCATTTAGGTTATGACGAGTGACGTTTATCCGGTTGCCATCGAGTCAGCCCCAAATCACGCGACCCCAGGTGAGTCAGGGTAGAACCGAGCCCTGTAGGGTTTTCAACGGCTGCTTTTCCAAGAGTAGCTCACCCAGGCCTTTCTCCTGAGGCACCTTATTAAGCCCAGGAGTAAGCAGAACATCCAAACAGGTTGATAACCCTGGGAGAATGGAAATAGCAATTAAACATCTGCTGTACAAACAGCACCAAGACTTTCAAGGAACATTGCCCCAAACATGAAGCCAACTGCGTGCTAAGAGGCAGGTTTACAGGGAAAAGGAGAGGCGCCCAGGGTAGGACATGTAGGGCAGCATGTCTGTCCTCTACACACTGCGTTTACTTATCCAGGCACCCGGGGTGCAGGCGTGCAAAAGGGCAGACGCAGGCAGCAGGACCTGACAGACAGTAAACATCTCTCACATGCCAGGTGGGGCCTCACCTGGCACCTTGGGCCCAAGGGAAGCCGGCCGGGAGCTGGAGACTGGGGCTGGCCACAGTGAGGCCACTCTGCATTCGGGGTGGTCCCTCCTCTTCCCTTCCTGCTGATAGTACTCCCATCATTGGTTTCTTCATTCCTTTATTCAGCAATTTCATATTTGCTGAGGCCTGGAATTCAGGCCAGACACTGAATTTCAGGGTAAACAAAGTAGTCCTAGCCCCACGCCCACACTCCATGTCACTTACAGCCTAAGTGGGGACGGATGCTGAGCAGGTAAACAGAAGACCCTGAAGGTTTCCAGACGGGCCTTTGGGACAGGAAGGGGCAGTATGATAGATGGGGGAGAAATCGTGTGTCATGAGTTGTTGACCAGAGGAGAACGTCACAGGGTCTGCTAAAAATATGGGTTGGAATCCTAGCTCCTGTGCCTGTAAACATGACCCTGTGTGGAAAGAAGCTTTCCTTCTGTTCTGTTAATGAGGCATGCCAGAGCAGGGTGGATCCTAGACCAAAGAATCCCTTCTGAGATTTAGATAGAGCAGAACAAACACAGAGACAAGCGCGGGGAGACGTGCCAAGGATGCCATCATGGACTGAATTGTGTCCCCAAAAAATGCACGTCAGCTTGGCTAGTCCGTGATTCCCAGTATTGTGTGATTGTTAACCATTTTGTCATCGGAAGTGATTTTCCTATGTGGTGTAAATCCTACCTCTATGATGTTATGTTCAGGAGGTGGAATTAGCAGGAGTTATGTTAATGAAGCAGAACTCAATCTACAAGATTAGGTTTTGTCTTAACTCAATCACTTTTGAGATATAACAGAGGGAAGTGAGCAGAGAGACAGAGGAACCTCCTAACACCAAGAAAGCAGTGCCAGGAGCAGAGCATGTCCTTTGGATCCACGGTTCCTGTGCTGAGAAGCTTGTAGACCAAGGAAGATTAATGACAAGGACCTTTCCCCAGAACCGACAGAGAGAAAGCCTTCCCCTGGAGCTGGCACCCTGAGTTGAGATTTCTAGCCTACCAGACTGTGAGAGAATAAACTTCTGTTTGTTAAAGTCACCCACTTGTGGTACTTCTGTTACAGCAGCACCAGATGACTGAGACAGCTGCCAAAGGAACTCCAAGGATCACCAGCAGCCACCAGAAACTCGGAGAGATGCTCACAGAAAGAAACGACAAGGCTGAGAGCCTGATTTGGACTTCTAGCCTCCATAACTGTGAGAAAATTAATTTCTGTTCCTAAAGGTCACCCACTTGTGGTATTTGTTACAGCTGCACTAGGAATTTGGTACTGAAGAGTGGGGTTGCTGCTCCAACAAATGCCTAAAATGTGGTAGCAGCTTTGGAATTGGGGAATGGACAGAGGCCAGAGGAATTTTGATGTGTTCAATAGTAAGATCCTAGTTTTCCTTGAAGAGACTGTTGGTAGAATTGTGGGCACTCGGGGCGATTCTGATGAGGGCTCAGACAGAATCGAGCTGTGCAGAAAGCTCTTTCACCGTGAGCAGAATGTTGCTAGAAATGTAGACATTAAATGTGCTTCTGGTGAAGCTTTAAAAGGCAATAAACATGTTATTGAACACTGGGGGAAATACAACCCTTGTTATAAAGTAGCAAAGAACTTGCCTGAATTATGTTTGAACGCTTTGTGGAAAGTATTAACTTACAAGTGATGAAGTTGGATATTTAGCTGAGGAGACCTCTAAGCAAGATTTTAAAGGGGCAGTGTGGTTTCTCCTTGCCACTTAGAGTAAAAGATAGATTTAAAAGTGAACTGTACAAAAAGAAGCCATAATTAAAAAATTTGGAAATATCCTATTGTAAAAACCAAGAGAGTGAGTCCTGGAGCTGACAGCGAAGGTGTGCCTACACAATCTCACGATAAAGAGATTAGGCCTGTGACCAAGAGACCTAATCAGCAGCCTCAGCAAGAACCCTGCTAAGGCGGTTTGGGGACTGTGGCTTCAGGAGACATCTAGGTCAATTGGCAACATAAAACCTGTTAGGAAAACGTTCTGCACCCCACTTTGAAATGTGGCGTCTGGGGTCTTAAATGCTAACAAGCGGCCATCTAAGATGCCATCAATTGGTCTCAACCCACCTGGAGCAAAGGAGAATGAAGAACACCAAGGTCACACGATAACTAAGAGCCCAAGAGACAGAAAGGGCCACATGAACTAGAGACTTACATCATCCTGAGACCAGAAGAACTAGTTGGTGCCCGGCCACAATCGATGACTGCCCTGACAGGGAGCACAGCAGAGGACCCCTGAGGGAACAGGAGATCAGTGGGATACAGACCCCAAATTCTCATAAAAAGACCAAACTTAATGGTCTGACTGAGACTGGAGGAATCCCGGCGGCCATGCTCCCCAGACCTTCAGTTGGCACAGGACAGGATTCCCGAAGACAACTCATCAGACATGAAAGGGACTGGACAGTGGGTAGGAGAGAGATGCTGATGAAGAGTGAGCTAATTATATCAGGTGGACACTTGAGACTGTGTTGGCATCTCCTGTCTGGAGGGGGGATGGGAGGGTAGAGAGGGTTAGCAACTGGCAAAACCGTCACGAAAGGAGAGACTGGAAGGGCTGACTCATTAGGGGGAGAGTAAATGGGAGTATGTAGTAAGGTGTATATAAGTTTATATGTGAGAGACTGACTTGATTTGTAAACTTTCACTTAAAGCACAATAAAAATTATTATTAAAAAAAAAAAACCCTGCTGAGGGTGGGATGAAATGAAGCAAAGCTGTGTGCCTCTTGGAATTCTACAGGCAGGAAACAGGGCAGCCCAAGCTCCGCTCAACTGCCCACAATTCTGGATTTCCATTCTGCCTGAATAACTTTGTTTGGACACCTGGAGTGATCAGCAACGGGAAGTTAATAAGAAGGAACAACGTTCAGCCCAGTATTTACCCATCACCTGGTGCCCATCTCACAGTGTGCCTGATGCCAGTGTGCTCCCAGGGTGTCCCGGGGCTGGAGTGAGGAAGGACAAGACGACACCCCGACATCTGGGCTGACCTCCAGATATCTGGCACCTGAGGTCTACCCTGGTGTCCAGTGTGACTCCATGTCAGCCACTGTCCCTGAGGGCCACTCCAATGTCCAGTGTGACCCCACATCAGCCAGTGTCCCTGAGGTCCACCCCAGCATCCAGTGTGGCTCCATGCCAGCCAGTGTCCCTGAGGTCCACCCCAGCATTCAGTGTGACTCCATGTCAGCCACTGTCCCTGAGGTCCACCCTAGTGTCCAGTGTGACTCTATGTCAGCCAGTGTCCCTGAGGCCCACCCCAGTGTCCAGTGTCCCTCCATGTCAGCCACTGTCCCTGAGGTCCACCCCAGTGTCCAGCATGTTGGGTCAATGTCCCTGGGGTCCACCCCAGTGTCCAGCACAACTGACATGCAGCCGATGGCCCTGAGAACAGACTCGGGAAAGACACCAGGTCCCACAGTTTTGCCGGTGCCCCCTTTCCTTTCCTGCACTGATGCAGGTCACAGGCTCGGAGCGCCTTACCTGGGGAGGGTCCTGCACGGGTCTGTCTGTTTCCAAAGTCCCAAGGATGGCAGGGGTGGTGGGGCTGAGACTGGAGCCAACTTGACTGCAGAGACTCCTGGGCTCTCCTGAAGGGACACAGGGCTGGCTTCTTGCTGTGACCTTTGTGGTGGGTCATCACCACATTCACCCCTGAACTCCACTCGTGTCTCCCTTCCCCCAGCCACTCTCAGGGCACAGCTGGAAGTCTGCAGTGACGTCCACATGGGGCTCCCCCTACATGGGGCTCCCCCTGTCCCTGCCGCCCTCCACAGGCTGCAGGGTGCCTGGCTTCAGATTCTGGCTCCCCTCTTTGACCGGCTGTTGGTCTTGGGCAAATTATTCAATGTGACTTTGTCTATTTCCTCGCTGATAAAATGAGGATGACAGTGGTACCTACCTTTATCAGGTCCTTATGAGGACTGAGTGAGTATAAACTGATAAAGAATGTTAGAGTCCTGCCTGGCATGTAGCAAGGATCACTGTGGGTTCCTGTCACACAAGGCCCACGTGGTCTCGCCCTCACCCAGCCTCACCGCCCCGCCACCCTCTGCTCTCAGCAGCTCAGCTGTGTGGCTCTCAGCTCCTCACACCCACCACGCTCAACCTGCCACAGGGCCTTCGCACATGCTGTTGTTACCACAAATCACAGGTTCCAGCTGCCTCGGTCATAAAGCCAGTGGTGAGACAGGAGGAGGTAAGCAGTAAGACGGCTTTACTGAACACTGGTATTCAAGAGACAGAGGGGGTTAAATTTCTCTCAAGTTCTGTCTAATTCTAAAGAGCTAGTGGGAGAGTTTTATAGGACGAAGGTCAGGGTTACCTAATGTTTTAATCACGCAGCCCACAGATGGTGTTATACGTCACAAAACAACTACAGGAAACTACAGGTATGCATTTGAGACATCTGGACTCCAATCGGTATATTTGTAACAGGCTAAAAAAACTCACATGACAATCTCTCGGCCAGTGGAACTCTCTTGCCAAGTCTACTCTGGCTGAGATGAGGAGCAAGAAAGAAAGTTGTAGATTAGAAATGTCGGGAGGCTGTCTTGTAGGCGGAAGGCCATTTCTCAACAGAACGAGGAAGGGAAGAGAGACCAAGGCCACAGGAGCTGAGAGAGCTCTGCACCCCTTTGGAAAAGACCAGCGCAGCTGGTGCAATAAAAAATGTTCTTAGAGATTACTTAGAGCATCATTATGGCGTTAGTCATGTCAAGCTCCCAATCACCCATTGTGAAGAGGAGAAAGCCTGCTGTAGGGTGTTAGGGTGTTTGTTATGTCAAGCTCCCAACCACCCATTGTGAAGAGGAGAAAGCCTGCTGTAGGGTCTTAGGGTGTTTGTTATGTCAAGCTCCCAATCACCCATAGTGAAGAGGAGAAAGCCTGCTGTAAGGTGTTAGGGTGTTTGTTATGTCAAGTTCCCAATCACCCATTGTGAAGAGGAGAAAGCCTGCTGTAAGGTGTTACGGTGTTTGTTATGTCAAGCTCCCAATCACCCATTGTGAAGAGGAGAAAGCCTGCTGTAAGGTGTTAGGGTGTTTGTTATGTCAAGCTCCCAATCACCCATTGTGAAGAGGAGAAAGCCTGCTGTAAGGTGTTAGGGTGTTTGTTATGTCAAGCTCCCAATCACCCATAGTGAAGAGGAGAAAGCCTGCTGTAGGGTGTTAGGGTGTTTGTTATGTCAAGCTCCCAATCACCCATTGTGAAGAGGAGAAAGCCTGCTGTAGGGTGTTAGAGTGTTTGTTATGTCAAGCTCCCAATCACCCATAGTGAAGAGGAGAAAGCCTGCTGTAAGGTGTTAGGGTGTTTGTTATGTTCAAGCTCCCAATCACCCATAGTGAAGAGGAGAAAGCCTGCTGTAGGGTGTTAGGGTCTTTGTTATGTCAAGCTCCCAATCACCCATAGTGAAGAGGAGAAAGCCTGCTGTAGGGTGTTAGGGTCTTTGTTATGTCAAGCTCCCAGTCACCCATTGTGAAGAGGAGAAAGCCTGCTGTAGAGTGTTAGGGTGTTTGTTATGTCAAGCTCCCAATCACCCATAGTGAAGAGGAGAAAGCCTGCTGTAAGGTGTTAGGGTGTTTGTTATGTCAAGTTCCCAATCACCCATTGTGAAGAGGAGAAAGCCTGCTGTAAGGTGTTACGGTGTTTGTTATGTCAAGCTCCCAATCACCCATTGTGAAGAGGAGAAAGCCTGCTGTAAGGTGTTAGGGTGTTTGTTATGTCAAGCTCCCAATCACCCATTGTGAAGAGGAGAAAGCCTGCTGTAAGGTGTTAGGGTGTTTGTTATGTCAAGCTCCCAATCACCCATAGTGAAGAGGAGAAAGCCTGCTGTAGGGTGTTAGGGTGTTTGTTATGTCAAGCTCCCAATCACCCATTGTGAAGAGGAGAAAGCCTGCTGTAGGGTGTTAGGGTGTTTGTTATGTCAAGCTCCCAATCACCCATAGTGAAGAGGAGAAAGCCTGCTGTAAGGTGTTAGGGTGTTTGTTATGTTCAAGCTCCCAATCACCCATAGTGAAGAGGAGAAAGCCTGCTGTAGGGTGTTAGGGTCTTTGTTATGTCAAGCTCCCAATCACCCATAGTGAAGAGGAGAAAGCCTGCTGTAGGGTGTTAGGGTCTTTGTTATGTCAAGCTCCCAGTCACCCATTGTGAAGAGGAGAAAGCCTGCTGTAGAGTGTTAGGGTGTTTGTTATGTCAAGCTCCCAATCACCCATAGTGAAGAGGAGAAAGCCTGCTGTAAGGTGTTAGGGTGTTTGTTATGTCAAGTTCCCAATCACCCATTGTGAAGAGGAGAAAGCCTGCTGTAAGGTGTTACGGTGTTTGTTATGTCAAGCTCCCAATCACCCATTGTGAAGAGGAGAAAGCCTGCTGTAAGGTGTTAGGGTGTTTGTTATGTCAAGCTCCCAATCACCCATTGTGAAGAGGAGAAAGCCTGCTGTAAGGTGTTAGGGTGTTTGTTATGTCAAGCTCCCAATCACCCATTGTGAAGAGGAGAAAGCCTGCTGTAGGGTGTTAGGGTGTTTGTTATGTCAAGCTCCCAGTCACCCATTGTGAAGAGGAGAAAGCCTGCTGTAGGGTGTTAGGGTCTTTGTTATGTCAAGCTCCCAATCACCCATTGTGAAGAGGAGAAAGCCTGCTGTAGGGTGTTAGGGTCTTTGTTATGTCAAGCTCCCAATCACTCATAGTGAAGAGGAGAAAGCCTGCTGTAAGGTGTTAGGGTGTTTGTTATGTCAAGCTCCCAATCACCCATTGTGAAGAGGAGAAAGCCTGCTGTAAGGTGTTAGGGTGTTTGTTATGTTCAAGCTCCCAATCACCCATAGTGAAGAGGAGAAAGCCTGCTGTAGGGTGTTAGGGTCTTTGTTATGTCAAGCTCCCAATCACCCATTGTGAAGAGGAGAAAGACTGCTATAAGGTGTTAGGGTGTTTGTTATGTCAAGCTCCCAGTCACCCATTGTGAAGAAGAGAAAGCCTGCTGTAAGGTGTTAGGGTGTTTGTTATGTCAAGCTCCCAATCACCCATTGTGAAGAGGAGAAAGCCTGCTGTAAGGTGTTAGGGTGTTTGTTATGTCAAGCTCCCAATCACCCATTGTGAAGAGGAGAAAGCCTGCTGTAGGGTGTTAGGGTCTTTGTTATGTCAAGCTCCCAATCACCCATTGTGAAGAGGAGAAAGCCTGCTGTAAGGTGTTAGGGTGTTTGTCACATTAAGGGTAGAAGAGGCTGCTCAGCCATACCTTGAACAGAACCTGCACCATTTTCTAAAGACTAGAGATTAATCACAGCTTATACAGTTACACTAAAACAAACGAGGAAATATATTCTCTCTAATATTAAAACACTGGAGAAAATCTGTTTTCTCTACTTCACTGTCCCCTAGCCTGCAGCAGTCTTCCTCCTCCCCCTCTTCACCTTAGTGACATTAACGTCTCCTCATCCGTCAGAGTTCCGCATCAAGCCTCTTTCCTTCCTTCATCTGCAGACACCAGGCCCTTCGCTGGCAGCTGGGTGTCAGTGGGCCTCACCTCCCAGGGGGGTGGTGCTTGTTAGTTGCCATCGAGCCGGCCCCTGAGTCTTGGTGACCCCACGTGACAGAGTAGAACTGCCCTGTGAGGTTTTCTAGCTCTAATCTTTGTGAAACCAGGACTGCCAGCCTTGGAGCCAGGGGGTGGGCTGGAGCCACCAACCTTTCTCTGAGCCGCCGAAGGCTAACCGCTTCCGCCACAGGGCTCCTTCTCAGGGCGACCCTCAGTAATGGTCGGGGGCTTGCTGCTCCTTGCCTGGGGGAGGGCCCTGTGTTCCATGGGAGCCCTGGCGAGACCCTCCTACCAGCCAGTCCCCCCAGTCTCCCCTCCCTCACCAGCCATCCCTGTCATCTGGGCAGAGGGCAAACCAGGCGGTCAGGGCAGAGGTGGCCTGACTCAACACCCCTGCCCATAGCCCCTCAGGTGCCAGTAGTGTTCTGTCCCTTTTTAACACAAAATGCTCTTGTTTGTAAATCCTTAAACGCTTGAGAATAAGACCCCTCCCGTTACCGGGCAATGGCCTCGGTTCCTGTCTTCCCGTAGGAAAGAATTCAAACGCTGAGACAAATAGTGCCAAGCAAGTAGAGGTTTATTAGCAAGCAAAGGGTCAGTGGGGAAAGTACACTTGACTAGGAAGCGTCGAGCGGGCTACTCAGGTAGAGAAAGAATCTGGGAGCCCCGATAGTCGTTTTCTTAGGGTTTTATACTCCTTTTTTTACTTGATCTGCCTCTGTTAACATTTAAAAGCCAGGACAAGATCCCCCCCACAACAAAGACCGTTTCCTTGGCTTAAGGTTTAATTACCAAATTAGAGATCATACCAAGTTAGGGACTTTATCAGGTTAAGAGCTTTATCAAACCAAAGACCGCTGTAAAGATCATTTCCTTGGCTTAAAGTTTGACTATGTAGGGACCATCTTATTGGAGGAATGTCACCACCCCCTGTCTCTTCCTCTTCCTGAGTGCAAGCTCTCCCCCTCGCCCTTACACTCCCTTCCTCTCAAAGAAGAAAAGAGGCGCCCAGCCCGCCCGCAGGCACCCCGGCAGCAGACTGGGCCCGCTGTGCTCCCTTGGGTAGCCTCGTAGTGCTGGACTCCTCTGTGGTGTGACCTGCGTGCTAGTCGGGGCTGCCTTGCCTAAACTCAAGAAGGCAGGTACTTGCACCGCGTGTTCCCATCGCGGGCCAGGACCCAGCTCAGTGCGACAAGAAATGAAGGAATGAGGGGTGGGGATGCCCCAAGCCATCTGCGGGAAGCATTCAGAGACCTCAAGAAAAGCCAAACAGAGCTCAGAATCGGGCGCCCCCAGCCTTGCGCCCCCGACTCCGTCCGCGCAGTTGTGTGTTAGAGATGCCGTGAGAAATTTCAGAGGGAGAGTAATGCACCACGGGGCCAACTCCTAGAAACATCTCTTGCCCCAATTTAAAGTCGTAAAAATCATCAAAACAGACATTATCTTTTACAGTGGTTCCTCTGGGCCAGTCATTTAAATAAGTAGATTAAGTGGTTCAAGTGGGTGACCCTTGTCTTTTCAAGGAGCCTTTTTCGGGGAAGCGTGCCAGCGGGATGGAGAAGGCCCCCCTCCCCGCTGTCCCTGCAGAGCCACGCCTGGGGCTAGCCCGCGCCTGCTCCGCCACCTGGTGGCGACTTTAAGTGCAAGTCATGCCCTTAAAAAAATGTTTTAAGACATTTAGTTTGATGGAGAAAAGTATATGATTTATTCAATTTTTTAGGGTTTTTAAAAAGTATTTTTTATTTGTTGTTGTTGGGACTATACACAGCACAACATACACCAATTCAAGTTTGTACACGTACAATTCGGTGACATTGGTTACATTCTTCCAAGTGTACAACCATTCTCGCCCTCCTCTTCTGAGCTGTTCCTTCCCCAGTAACATAAATCCGCTGCCCCCTAAGGCTCCTGTCTAATCTTTCCAGTTGCTGCGTCGGTTTGATCCCGTATAGATAGTTCTTAAAAGAGCGCAATGCTCAAGGCAGACATTCTTTACTAGTTAAGCTACAGTACCGTTTAGTTTTAAGATGTCAGGGGTGTTTTTGGTTTAAGGTTTAAAGATGATCTCAGGGCAACATTTTCAGGGTTTCATCCAGCCTCCATGGCTCCAGAAAGTCTGGATTCCACGAGAATTTGAAATCCGATGAAAAGAATCTCAACTACGGTATGAAGCTATGAAGGCAAAACTTTTTCAGAAAGGAAATTTAATTCATTCCTGGCTGGAACTGCGCTCTCGTTTTCAGAAATTCCGGAGAGAAAGATCTCCAAGAAGGAAAGCCTGATTTAAATCTTTGAAAATGTTTTAGTATCTGCTGAGCCTCAGACGGAAACCCTGGTGGTGGAGTGGTTAAGTGCTGTGGCTGCTAACCAAAAGGTCGGCAGTTCAAATCTGCCAGGTGCTCCTTGGACACTCTATAGGGCAGTTCTGCTCTGTTCTGTATGGTCGCTATGAGTCAGAATTGACTTGACAGCTACGGGTTTGGCTTTGGTTTTGTTGAGCCCCATATGGAGCCCTGGTGGCACAGTGCTTAAAGTGATCATCTGCTAACCAAAAGGTCCGCAGCTTGAATCCACCAGCCACTCCTTGGAAACCCCATGGGACACTTCTGCTCTGTTCTATAGGGTCGTTATGCGTCAGCATTGGCTCAGTGGCAATGGGTTGTTTGGTTTTTGGTTTTGAGTCCCAAGTGGATCTAGTCCACCCAGAGGCACCTTGGAAGAAAGGCCCAGTGGTCGACCACGAGCTGCTGTTGAGTTGATCATGGCAAAGGCAGCCATTGAAGACCCCATGCAGCACAGTTCTGCTCTGACACGTGGGGGTCACCTTGAGTTGGGGTCCACTCGGGGCCAAGTGGTTCCTGGTAGCAAGACCAGAAACCCTTGGATCCCTGCTATGTCCCACTCCCACATGATTCTGGAACTTTCCGTGGCTTCAAGGCAAGGCTAAAAAGAGCACGGCTGAACAGGCTGAACGGAAGGACAGAGGACAAGAAGGCCTCATAAGCTCAGATTACTGCAGAGGACGGACACAGTGGCTAAGCAGCCCCATTCCCGAGGGCCTTCCTGCCCTGGGCCCTCTCTGTCTCCACACCCCCGTCTTGAGGAAGCTGCCTGACCTACCAGCCCACCTTGGGCACATACCAAGGCATGGATCAGTGCCTCCCAGTACAATACCTGCCCAGGGCAGGCAGACGCATCCCCCTGCACTGGGAGACAGGGGTTATTCCCACTGCCACATCTGTCTGACCCCCCGATCTGTGTTCTCCAGCCCCTGGCCTGAGCCCACCACCTCTCTCTTCCTGGTCCTCCTGCTGCCTCCAGGGCCCTGTGGACACCCCTCTCCCACTCCCTAGATCACTAACTCTTCCAAGAGGTTTTGCAGTTTGACCCAAGTTCAGTCAGGTGCTCCCACCCAGGGCAACACCAGAGCAGTGGGGTCAGAGGGCAGGAAGCAAGATGGGGGGAGGTTTGGGGCCACATCCCTCCCAGGCTCTCCTGTCCTGCAGAGCCCACTATTCAGTGCCCACAGCCTGGGGGCCACGTAAGTGCCCTGTGGGGCCGTGTCCACAGCACCTGACATACTCCTCCATCAGACACCCTTTTGGGGGCCCTCGGTGTCAGTGAACTCAGTGGTCCAGCCTGGCCTCAGAAGGGTCATGGTATGGGGGGAGCAGCAGTCTGTAGTCTTGGCTGCATTCCTGCGGCAGGAGGGCCAACTGTGGACAGGGACTGCTTTGGGACAGAGGCCAGAAACCGCAGGTTCAGAAGGGGATAAAGGCAGTTCCAAGGGCCAGGTGCCACCCACCCTGAGGATGGCCCTGCTGCTGCTCCTGTTGGGCCTGGGGCTGAGGCTGGCCACTGCCCAACAGCTGGACATACACAAGATCGTGTACTGGAACTACGACATGGCCAAGGTGGGTCTGGGGCCTGGGGCTGGGCAGCACCTCGGGACAGGTGTCCTCCTCGGCCTGGTTATCTGACCTTCAACATGGTCTACAGCTCCCCAAGGGGCCCAGCCTGGATGGTTAGAGGGGCCGGGCCCGGAGGGAGGCCACTGCCCTGAGCAGCCAGCCCCCGGGCCCCTGTGGCCCTCTGCCCACAGAAGCACCTGTCTCCAGGTCTCGGGGGTCTGGTACTCCATCTCCATGGCATCGAGCAACATGAGTCGGATCGGAAAAAACGGGGACCTGCGGGTCTTTGTGTACAATATTGAAAGCTTAAAAAATGGAAGTCTGAAGTTCAGTTTCCACTTCATGTGAGTGGACCGAGGGGGACCCTGGGAGGTGGGAGTGGTAGCCGAGACAATAGGAAGGGCAGGAGTGTGCCAGAGTGGGCAGCAGACGGCCTGGACCTGGGTCAGGTGAGCCAGGGACGGTGGTGACCTGGGCAGGCCCACGGCTCTGGCTGGGTGTCTTGCACCATGAAACGGGTGAGAGCACCAACCCCTCCCGAGGTCATGGTGAGGGGCAGGTGAGCTGAGGCGTGGGCGCTGGCTCACAGGGGTCCCGAGAGAGCGGGGGCCAAGGGCATCTGGACTGGGCTTCCTGTGGCTTGGCGCAGGAAGCTTTCTGCCCCTCGGGCCAGGGGGCTGCAGGCTGGTGGCCACAGACCCCACGCTGCCTAGTCCCACCCCAGGCCCAAGCCTCACCCCAGGTGTCTCAGGCTGCAGGGGCTGTGTGAGCAGTTGGCCGTGGTTTGTGAGAAGACGGGGAGGAACGGCGAGTACACCATCAACTGTAAGTGGAATAGCCTTCCTAAAATCCACTCGTCTGGTAGCAAAGTTCCCCTTCTCCAGACAGCTCCTGCCGGGCAAGCACTGACTTAGGAGAGTTCATGGGGACCCTGGGGGCTTGACCCAGGAAGCAGGGCATGTATGCGTTCCAAGGGGCAGGAGCATTGGGTCTGCAGATGACGGGGAAGACTGTGCCCCACCACTGCTGCCCCCGACCCTGAGGGTCCCCATCCTACCTCCACGCTAGCCCACACAGCATGCAGTGAGCTGGGGGTGACGCCCTCCCTGGTGGGTGGCTGGCCGCTCTGAGCCGGGCTGTCTTCATAGATGAGGGAGAGAACGCAGTGCTCATCCTGGAGACAGACTACAAGTTCTTCATCACCTTCTACCTGCGCAACCTCAGGGACCGCACCCAGACCCATGTGCTGGCACTCTATGGTACCCCTCCCTGACCTCTGCGGTCCACCGTACTCCTTCCTGACCCCCTCAGGGTCTACGGTATCCCTCCCTGATGCCCCAGGATCAACAATACCCCTCTCTGGCCCCCCTCCATTTACAATACCCCTACCTGACTCCCCAAGATCCTTCGGCTGTCCCCCCTGCTTGGGGGGGCCAGCCAGGGCTACCAAGGACCCGTCCTCCTCTGGGAGGGGGTCTTGCCATGGCCCCGAGGTCTGGCCAGAAGCCCCCCGCTTCCCCCACAGCCATGCCAGCAGGGTGAGGGGCCTGGGTCCAGGGTGCCAGTGAGGACCCCAGCCGTTGCCATCTGTGCCAGGACGGATCCCGCAGCTGAGCCCCATCTTCCTGGACAGATTTAGGAAAATATGCCAAAAATATGGACTTGGTCCAAACAACATCATCAAGCTGAGCTATATAGGTGGGTATCACTGCTCTCAGCTCTTGTGCAAATGCCAGTGACCCCAGGGAGGGGTCTGTGAGAAGAGGCCATCAGGCTCAGCCCCACCAGCTCCTTGGCACGTGGTCCTGATGGTCTAGAGCATAGGTGGTTAGGGTGGAAACATCTGCACAACCCAGGCTGAGAGCACCGCCTGCGCTGTCCCCCCAGATGTCTGCTCCAGGTGGTAGACGACAAGCCCAGGCGTCCCCTCTGGTGCGTAAGTGGCTCTGAGGCACAGGGCTTGGGGGTGCTGGGGGTGGGGGGCATTGGGAATGGAGGGACACTTGGGGTGGGGGCAGCACTGGGGTGGGAGCAGGCAGCATGGGGGTGGGGGCAGCACTGGGGCAGGGGACACCAGGAGGAGGAGTTGGGGTGGGGGGAGGCAGCCCTGGGGGTGAGGGAGGCACTGGAGGAGGCTGGATGGGACAGGTGTGGGGCTAACGTCCTGGCCTGGGGTTCCAGGCCCAGAAGGGCCACGAGAGCCACTTCTGGAAGACCTGTCTCTGCAAGTCTTTGCAGGCACCGCCAATCAGGAGGGCATAGGGTCTGAGCAGACTTGAACTCCAGCCCTGGGGAGCTTCCTTCAGCTCCATGGCAAAGACCACACACGGGGTAGGGGGCATTAAACTACATACACATGTCGTCCCATGGCTCTGGAGCCAGAAGGCTGGCCGTTCAGGGGCTCTAGGGGCCATTCCCTCCTTATCTCTTCCAGCTTCTGTGGCCGCATCTCTCCAATGTCTGCCTGTCACCATGTGGCAATCTTCCCCCAACTCTCTCTCCTCTCTTGCCTGTTACAAGGTCATATGCCATTGAATTCAGGGCCCGCCCTGCTCCAGAATGGTCTCACTGGAGCTTTACCTTAATTCATCTGCAAAGACCATTTCTCCTAATAAGGTCACGTTCACATGTTTCAGGGTTTAGGACGTTCGCCCACCCCATTCACCTACCCCAGGCCACTTCTCTGAGCCTGCTCCCCTGCTCAGGAACAAACCAGGCCCAGGGAAGACAGTGCCCCTCCTTCCACCACACTGGCCTGGCTGGTACCCCACTCTCCCAAGTTGTCCCTTCTAAAGGCACCTCTACATACAGTTCCAGTTCCACAAGTTTCAACAAGCTAGTTCGGGTCAGGGCCCTGCGGTCCCCACACAGGAACTGAGCGGTAACCGGCTGAGAGCCTCTGTCCTCTCCTCTTCCCTGGGCTCTTGTTCTCCTGGGAAGGTTATGTGGAGGGTCAGCGTGGGGGCAGGCATCCATCCGCTCCACACAATTCACGTTTTGGTAAACACATGGGTGGTGCCAGCCAATCTATGGTTATCTTATGGATTAAAGGTGGTTATCCTTTGCCAATCTATGGTTGTTTTTAGCTATTTTATGGATTAAAGGTGATTGTCCATTGCCAGTCCATGGTTGTTTTATGGATTAAAGGAGATTGTCCACTGGGCATTTATCCCAAAGACAGGAAAACTTGTTCACACAAAGACATCCGTACAAGCATTCACAGCAGCTCTATTCATAACAGCCCAAAACTGGAAACGACCCAGCGTCCCTCCCGCGTGAACAGCCAACCAGACTGGTGCATCCACACCGGGCACCACTTAGCACAAGTGATGTGGCAGGGACATCTGACCTTCTCTAACTTCACAAGGAGGAAGGAGAATCAAGGTCAGCAGCCCAAGGCTGATTCCTATCAGGCGGAAGTCAGACACACCTCCCCTCTCCAACCTTTTTAGCAATTCTGACACCAACTATCCCCCCCATGGCACTCTCTGCTTCTCTGCTGGGTCCAAGAGGTTCTCAGCACGGGGATCCCAGGTCCAAAGGATGCAGTTCACTCTCATCTCTTCCTCTTGGTGGTAGTCCAGACCCCTCTCCACCTCTGGGGTGGCTCCTTTTAAGCCTAAAACCAAAAACAAAATCCACTGCCACCGAGTCAATTCCGACTCATAGCAGCCTTATAGGACAGAGTAGATCTGCCCCACGGGGTTTCCAAGGAGAGGCTGGTGGGTTCAAACTGCTCATCTTTTGGTTAGCAGCCGAATACTTAACCTCTGCGTCACCAGGGCTCCTCATTTTAAGCCTAGCGGGGTGGCAAAATTGACCAATCCCCTCGTTGGGGTTCCATACACCTTATTTGCATGGTCCCAACCCCAAGAGGGTGCCGTGCACTTTATTTGTATTATTAGCAAGCTGACCAATCGCTTTGGTGGCCACATGCACCTTATTTTCGTACTCCCACCCGACCATTTGGTAAGTGTTACAAGGCCGTGGTGAGAAAGGCTGTAGAAAAGCCACCTGTCTCACCACAGTGGGTCTCAGGGGACTGTGCTCAGTAAGAAGTCCAGGGCACACATCATGAGTCCATCTGTATGACATTCTTGAAATGACAAAACTAGGGCAATGGAGAACAGGTTAGTGGCTGCAGGGGTCAGGGGAGCGTGAGGGAATTGGGGGCGGTGGCGAAAGAGCACGAGAAGGGATCCTTGTGGGAACAAAACGTGCTCTGTGGACTCTGGTGGTGGGCACACAAATCTTCACATGCAAAAAAAAATGCATAGACATGTACACACACGCATACACACATATACATACATGCACACCTGTGCATATACACGTGTACACATGCATGCACACAGACACGAACACGCGTGCACGCACCCCTCAGTGCATTAAAACGGGAGATCTCACACTGCAGTTGTGGGAGATGATGGCATTGGAGCAGACTGAATAGAGGGTACGCAGCACCTCTATGCACCATTTCTCAGAACTGTGTGTGAGTCTACAATCATCTCAAAATAAAAAGTTTTCAATAAAGTGGGTACCCCCCGAGCTGACTGAGGAAATGCTTAGCAGCTGCCTTCCCTACTATCTTGGTGTCCTAGCCTGAGGGAGTTTCTCCAGCTTTCACTGCTGCCCAGCATCCTCAGTGGTCCCCCAGCTTGGGGACCCTCCTGCCTCCCCGGGAGAACCCCCATATGACCCCTGGCAGCGCTCCCTCCATGAATGCCCGGCCGTGGCTGTCATGTGGCTGAAGGTGGGGCAGTGGAGGGGAGAAGAGTGCTTGCCTGGACCCCACAGCACCGCCACTGGCATCCCAGCATTCCCCCGTGGGGAAGCGGTTGCCCCCCTACCTGCTTCCGCAGCCGGGGACCCGCCCCAAGTCGCCCTACTCCTGAAGTCTCCCTGGTGGGGACACTGAGGCCTGGCAGGCGGGACTTGGGTCAATGGGACATTGCTGGCTTTCAGCAGGTCACAGGGCTTCTTTTCTGTGAACTTCACTGGAGCAACTTGTCTCATTTGATTATGCCAAAACCATCTTCCCTGTGTCCAAACGACTCCTGAATTCCAACAGTGGCAATAATCTCTAGGTGGGTCTTTCACACCCACCCAGACTTGCTTCGCCCCGATCCCTTGACCCTGGGCTCAGCTGCCAACCCACTGCACACCCCAGCGGCCCCTTATCTTCCAAGGTCATCTCTGGGGTGGGGCAGGGCCAGCAGGAGCCCGCAGCCAGGACCAACCCAGCCGAGCGTCACGGCTGGCCTTCCAGCTGCCCAGCTCAGGCAGGGCAGCCAGGAACGCCCGCTTTGGGCACAGCCTCCCTGTGTGTGCCTCTCTGGGGCCGCCGCGGCTGCCTCTGTGTTCTCGGGGTCCTCCACGCAAACCTCGGCAGCTGCCCCCCACGTCCCCCACGCTGGCCAGTACACCCTCCATGTAGCTACTGTTCTGCCTCCGAGGCCATCGTTCCACACCAACAGCCTCCCTGTCCACCCAGGCCTCCCCTCTCCCAGGATGCGGGGGCCCCTGCCTCTGGGGAGGACAGGGAGATGCAGGTTCTTGCTGCTCACACGAGCCAGGGCTCTAGGTGGGCGCTCACGACCTCCTCCTGCTCTCTGCCGCCAGAGGCCTACTTGCCTTGATTAAAGTTGGCTTATCCAGTGAGAAGCCCTGACAATTACCCACACCTGCCCACACGGCCTCACCACACCTCTGCCAGTTACACCCAGATGCTCGATCGGCGAGAGGCAGACGCCCGGCCACGCACACTTGGTTTGAAATGTGCAGAACTGCCAAGGCACAGAGGTTCGTTCCGGGGCCTTGGTATCACAAAGATAGGGAACAGAGGGCCCCTCAAATCTGCAGACAAAGTATAGGAAATGGGCCAGGACACAAAAACAAAGCCATTCCCCAAAACAATGGCGCAGGGTACCAAAAAATAGCCCGCAAATGTCTTTACAGTTGTCTTATAAAAACTGCTAGATAAAACCAGCCCCAGGGACATACGCAGAACATCCACCTTTGACCAATGTGTGACCTTCCAGCAGCTCAGTGAGGGGCAGCAGCAGCAGCCGACAATCGAACTTGGGGAGCAAGAGACTGTGCAGGCGCGACACCCCATAATAAGTCCTGCTACGAACCCCAGAGGCCTCTGGGACAGGAGCCATCTTAGAAAGCTGCTGCGCGCGCACCATAGTTAACCTATCCCTGCCCAAAACGGGCTACTTGCTGGAAAACCCCGCCTACGTCTGTGAATAAACATGAATCTTTTCCCATCCAAGAACTTTTAAAAACCCAGGCGGGTCTTTTGCTCTGCGAGATGGGAATGGGGTGGGTAAGCATTGCTCTAGGCCCTCCTTGTCTCTCAATAAAGCTTTGCTCGTGTGGAGAACTCTACCTGCCTCACCTGCTCATTCTTAACCAGTGAGAGGCAAGTGCCTTATTCAATTCCGGTAACATCATAACCTATAATCTGGGATTGTGTCCCCAGATTCTCGGATTCACGTAGCTACCTGAGAAGGGGTCTGCTGGGGCCCTGGGACACCACCCCACCCAAGCAGCCACCTGTCTGGGGCTCCCCCTGCAAGCCCAGCCCCAGTGATGGGAGACATTCTCTCTGAGCACCGCCGGCCACAGGACACAGCCAGCCCAGGAAGGGCTGTGACGGTGGGGAGGCCTCCAAGCTTGCACTTGTCTTCTTTCACCTTTGCTCTGCACCTCCACCTCCCAGCTTCCAGGAGGGGCTCCCATCTCTTGGTCTTGGAGCCAGTGGCCTCTGCAGGGACCGCGCTCCATCACCTCCAGGAGTTGGCTCCCCCCTCACTTGGCTTTTCAAAGCCCCTGAGGCCAGCTCTGGGTAGGTGTCCCCATCCCCCAGGAGGCTCGGTCCCCTCTCTGCCCCGCCCCCAGGGCACACATCAGTGGAGGGTGTCCTGAGTCCTTGGGGATGGCCGGGGACTTGGAGGGCAGCAGGAGACTGGCCCTCTAAGGTCATTGCGGCTCCAACTGCTTCCCCCACCTGCTTCCACCACGTGCCCCACTAGCGCTCGGCTGCTAAATGTCATAGAGAAAAACTTGAACGCTGTTTCAAGTTAAAACAGGTTTATCGAAGGTTTAAAACAATTGCAATCAGGGAACTGCGTAGCCCATTGACAATGGAGCCAGGTAGTCCCGGGGCAGTTTTGTTATACAAGTATTCTTATGGGGTAAAAAGAGGAACCAAACCATAGGGAGGGCACTCACAGGAAAGTCAATGAATGTTGTAGCAATCACACCCTGATTGGTTACTGTTTATTAATCGTAGTTAGTGATTGCCGATCGTTTCACAGGATGGTCACGAGACACTTACATGTAGTTTCTTTGGGGGGATTAGTCCCCAGTGAGGGACACCATGCTCTGTGAAGTGGAGGGTCGGTGAAGGGGAGGGCGCCCTCGACAAGATGGGTTGGCGCAGTGGCTACAACGATGAGCTCAAGGACAGCAACGGTCATAAGAATGGCACAGGATGGAGCAGCATTTTATTCTGTGATGCACGGGGTCACTAGGAGTCGGAAGCAACTCGACGGCACCTAACAACTACAACGACATCTTGCAAAAAGAAAAAAGTACCTTGCTGGCAACACCACTCAGACAGCACTCTTCTGGAGTATGGATAGTCTGAGGGATGTACACGGTCACTTGGTTTAGACCTTCAGGGTATATGGTTTCACATTGTGGTTTTGACAGTTGACCACCGAGGAAAAACACGTTTTTCTCAAAAAACATAGCTGTTAGTCTAGAATCCAGATTAAAATTAGATAGCATGGCCGGCATATATGCCTTTCTTTCACTGACTGCTCTGAACATTGTCTCTTCCTGAGACAGAACCTAAAGGTAGGCGGTTCAAACCCACCCACCAGCACCATGGAAGAAAGGTCTGGCTATCTGCTTTTGTAAAGACCACAGCCTAGAAAACTCTACGGGGCAGTTCTACTGTGTCATAAAGGGTCACCACAAGTCAGAATTGACTGGAAGTCACCCAACAACAACAGCAATTGCTGTGAAGGGCTCTGGGCAGCTCAATCTGCACTGACTACTAACCCAAGGTTGGTGGTTCAAAACCACCACAGAAGAGAGGCCTGGCCATCTGTTTCCCTAAAGGTTACAGCCAAGAAATCCCTAGGGAACAGTTCCACTTTCTAGCGGATGGGGTCACATGAGTAAGAATCTACTCCTAGGCAATAGGTTTGGTTTCTTTTGGAAAGGTTTCACAGTAGAAATGTCGTGGGGAGAGTGGGTATCTCTGCCCTCCCCCGAAATTGTCAGATGACTTTCCTACATGGTCTGTCCCCAGGGCCTTCCCACCCAAACGTCTCTGCTTCCCAGAGCAGTGAGGACACTCTTGTGTGTGGGTCACCCATCTGGTCTCATCTTTGGGGGCTGCCTGTCCAGGGTCCTTGCCCATTTTCCAGCTCGTTTTCTTTTTCCTTATTGATCCGTGCGAGTGAGTGGAAAAGCAGGCGTCTTCCCTGGTCTTCCCTTGTTCATGTGGTCTTTGATCATTCAGGGTCAGCCCGCAAGGCTGGGTGTCCTGGGTCTTACTGGGGAAGCTCCCTCCCCAGAGCATGCTCTCAGGCTGCCTGGCCATCCCCTCAGGACACTGCCACTGCGTGTCTTTGTTGTCTGTAGAGTATGAGCCCAGACCCTGCCCTCACCAGCTGCGACTTTGGCCATGTTTCTTCACCTCTCTGGGCCTCGGTTTCCACCTGTAAAGTGTGGACAGTAAGAGCCCCCATCTCATACGGTTACCACAAAGATTAAAGGAAAACATTCGTGCAAAGTACTTAAAAACGGTGCCTGACAGAAAGTGTTTAATAAATGTTAACTTATTATCATTGCGGTTGTTGGGTGTGAATTCGCAGTTATCTCCCTCCAGTAAACTGTAAATTCACAGGGTGGGGTCTACCAGCACCGATTCTTAAACCAGCCGCCATTGTATCCTTAATCAGCTCCGATTCCTGACCCTTGGGTAGGGTCTGCCAGCACTGTATCGCTAACACAGGACAAAGACTTAGTCTCAGCTAAATGATGAATAGCACACATCTTGCTCTGAACTGGGAGCAAAAGCCTGGGCTTGTCCTCCCAGGGAGGCTGGGTGAGGCCGTGGCTGAGCTGAACGACAGCAACTGGCTCAATAAAACTCTCCTTGTTGTCCTTGACAATCAGCGGCTTAATAAATCGGTGCTCTGCTGGTGCCAGAAGGCACATGACCAGGCTGTGCTGAATGGTGGGACATGGGAGCCCTGTCTCTGCCTCTGGAGGAAGGAAGCCCCTCTGGAGGCAGGTGAAGCCACATGCCAGGCCACATTGTCAGGGTCCTGGCCAGCTGAGCTCACAGGGAGGAGGGGAAAGGGTAGGAGGAGGTGGGGGTTGAGGGCATAGGGGTGTAGAGCCCTGAGCTGGGATGCATGGCCACATGGGCTTTTTCTCACCTGCAGGGCAGTTGCCGAGAGACAGGAGCAGGCACAAAGTGTTCTCCTGGAGAGCCTGCCCCACTCACTGAGACCCCCCCGCCCATATGCAGAACCAAGGACAAAATTCTCAAGCAGCTAGCTCCTTACCTCCCAGGAGGTCCGATGGGCCCATCTGGGGCAGGTGGCCTCAGAGTGCACACAGGTGCTGAGAGTAGGCCGCAGTGTGGCAGGGCCAATTACCCCAGTGTCCTCTCCTCTCTGTCTTTTCCTCCCTGAGCTCCATGAGTTTAATAAAGGGTGCAGAGCCCCAATCAGGGGCACATGCTGTGCTGAGCACCAGGGGTCACCTGGAACCAGGCTTCTGGGGTATCATGGATTGAATTTTGTCCCCCCAAAATATCTGCCATTTTGGCTAGATCATGAGTCACAGTATTGCAACTGTCCACAATTTTGTCATCTGATGTGATTGTCCTACGTGTTGTAGGTCGTACCTCTATGGTATTAATGAGGTGGGATTGGAGGCGGTTACATTAGTGGGGAGGGACTCAATCTACAAGACTAGGCTGTATCTTAAGCCGATCTCTTTTGAGATATAAAAGAGAGAAACGAGCAGAAAGACAGGGGGACCTCATACCACCAAGAAAGCAGCACCAGGAGCAGAGCATGTCCTGTGGACCCGGGGTTCCTGCACAGAGAAGCTCCTCGACCAAAAGAAGACTGATGACAGGGACCTTTCCCCAGACTGGATGGAGAAAGACGGCCTTCACCTGAAGATGACGCCCTAAATTCAGACTTCCAGCCTAGTAGACTGCGAGAGGAAACCCTGGTGGCGTGGTGGTTAAGGCTACGGTTGCTAATCAAAAGGTCGGCAGTTCAAATCCACCAGGCACTCCTTGGAAACTCTATGGGGCAGTTCTACTCTGCCCTACAGGGTCACTACCAGTTGGAATCAACTTGATGGCAATGGGTTTGTTTTTTTTTTTAGACTGTGAGAAAATAAACTCCTGTTTGTTAAAGCTATCCACTTGCATTTCTGTTATAACGGCACTAGATAACTAAGACATGGCAGGATCTCTGGGCTGCAGCTTCTCCCCAAGGAACCTAGGGGAAAATAAAGTATAAAAAAAAACAACTGTCCAAAGGTACTGGAGAGTGACCAAAACACAGCAGAAACTGGAAGGGAGTTGACACCTGGAAGAAGAAAACAGCACTGACTGAGTTTGCCTTTCATTTTAAACATCACTTTGCCTGAGCACAGGCACCGTTTGGATGAGGCTAGGTGGCTAAGACTCAGGTAGACACCTTGGTCTTACTGGCTCACAGAACCAAGTTCAGGGTAACCACCGCAGCTGGAAAGTAAGAGGGAAAATCCAACACCCATGGAAGCGGCAGTCAAAAACCAAAAGATGACGAGGTGGAGCCAAGAAGGCGGAATAGACAGACTCTTCCGGCGAGCCCTCTTACAGCAAAGACCCGAAAAAAAAGTGAAACAAGTATATGTACGACAAACTAGGACCCCTGAGCGTCAAAGGCAAGCTTAGAAAATGAACTGAGGGGCAGGGGAAGGAAGAGATGGTTCAGAAGTGGAGAGGAGTTACTGGACCTGAATCACGGGCAGCCTGCAGGCACCATTCCTGGAGCGGCGGCGGCGGGCTGGTCCTAGCATTTGGCCGTGGTTTCCTCAGGGAGAAGCAGCCAGCCACACAGCCTACTCACAACCCCGGAACCAGAGAATGGTGCTCTTGCCAAAAGCTAAGCACTTGAGTATATTTTAACGTGCCTCCCCACCCCCAAGCCGGCTTCAGTGGCTGAATTCCCTGGGCCTACGATAAGCACTGTTGAGCTCCTAGAGCCATCCTCCTGGTGTTGGAGAAGGAAAAAAAAATTGCATTTGGGGGAAAAGATAATTTGCTAGCTCCACTAACTGGGGGAGCTCAGGACAGAAGTGGCTCCTGTTCAGGCATAAACGGTCTGTGGACTTTGAGAACCTTTCCCCTCTGCATGGACCTGTGTGGGCCTATTTCAGGAAAATAGGCCCTTGTTGGCAGACTCCAACCATTGCAGCTGTGCAGCGGAGAGGTGGGCGTTTGATGTTTGACATTGCTTTACCTATTAAACAGGGTCCTCACCTACCCACATCAGGGGATTAAAGACTGGTAGCTCCACCCAGGTCACCCAGCCACCTGCAACAGGGGTCGAAGGATAACTGGTACCTCCCAGTCCTTGCAACCAAAAATTTTGGGTGCCCATGATCCATCTGCAGAACCCACCCACCTGCACACTCTAGAGAACAGGGATGTGCTATCCTAAGAGACACTCGGGGGTTGGTTCTCAACCCCATGCCTTGCTCAGAGCGTGACCCCTTGCTGCAACCAGATACTGGTACCTACACTAATCACCCCTGCCCCTCAGAGACTGTAGGGCAGAGCCTGTACCACATACTTGATGATCAGCTACCTGGTCACCTGAGCTGAATTCATGCAAGAAAAGTGAATGGTCTCCTAGACTGATATACCTGAAAACAACTCTACCCATCTGCAGACAGGACGTCAGAGCTCCAAAGGTGAAAATAATCAAGCTATCTCACTCAAGCAACCCATTTGGGCATATCAAAACAAAACAAAGCAAGAAGCTACAACACAGTAAGCAAACATAAACTACTAATACAATAACTTACAGATGGCTCAGAGACAAAAGTCAATATCGAGCCACGTAAACAAACAGACCATGATCACCTTAACAAGCTCTCAAAACAAAGAATCCAGGGGTCTTCTAGATGAAAGTGCATTCCTGGAATTACCAGAGGCAGAATACAAAAGTTTAATATACAGAACCCTTCAAGATATCAGGAAGGAAATGAGGCAATATGCAGAATAAGGTAAGGAACAGACAGATAAAGCAACTGAAGATATTAGAAAGATTATTCAGGAACATAATGAAAAATTTAATAAGCTGGAAAAATCCATAGAGAGACAGCAAGCAGAAATTCAGAAGATTAACAATAAAATTACAGAAGTAGGATAACTCAATAGAAAGTCAGAGGAACAGAACCAAGCAAGTAGAAGCCAGAACCTCTGAACTTGAAGATAAATCACTTGGCACTAAAATGCTGGAAGAAAAATCAGACAAAAGAATTGAAAAAAATGAAGAAACCTTAAGAATCATGTGGGACTCTATCAAGAGAAATAACCTACAAGTGACTGGAGTACCAGAACAGAGAGGGATAACAAAAAATACAGAGAGAATTGTTGAAGATTTGTTGGCAGAAAACTGTCCTGATATTGTGAAAGATGAGAAGGTATCTATCCAAGATGCTCATCGAACTCCACATGAGGTAGATATTAAAAGAAAGTCACCAAGACATATTATAATCAAACTTGCCAAAACCAAAGATAAAGAGAGAATTTTAAGAGCAGCTAGGGATAAACGAAAAGTCACCTACAAAGGAGAGCCAATAAGAATAAACTCGGACTACTTGGCAGAAACCATGCAGGCAAGAAGGCAATGGGATGACTTATTTAAATAATTAAAGGAAAAAAATTGCCAGCCAAGAATCATATATCCAGCAAAACTGTCTCTCAAATATGAAGGTGAAATTCGGACATTTCCAGATAAACACAAGTTTAGGGAATTATTAGTAAAAACTAAACCAAAACTACAAGAAATACTAAAGGGAATTCTTTGGTTAGAAAATCAATAATATCAGGTATTGACCCAAGACTAGAACACTGAGCAGAGCAATCAGGAGTCAACTCAGACCGGGAAATCAAAAAAACAAGACAAGATTAAGAAAAATAATAATAATAAATAAAAAAACCTCAAAACAGGGTAACAGCAATGTTATTATATAAAAGAAGACAATATTAAAACAATAAAGAGGGACTAAGAAATGTAATCATAGACCTTGATATGGAGAGGAAGATACGGCGATACAAAGAAATAAAAGTTGGGTTTAAATTTAGAAAAATTGGGGTAAATAATAAAGTAACCACAAAGGAGACAAACTATCTTACTCATCAAAATAAAATACAAGAAAAACATAGAGACTCAGCAGAAACAAAATCAACAACAACAAATATGAGGAAAGGACAATATATAAAGATAATCTACTCAGCACATAAAATTAAGTGGGAAAAAGAAACTGTCCACAACACAAAACAAAGACATCAAAATGACAACACTAAATTCATACCTATCCATAATTACACTGAATGTAATTGGACTAAATGCACCAATGAAGAGGCAGAGAGTGGCAGAATGGATTAAGAAACATGACCGTCTATATGCTGCCTAAAGAGACACACCTTAGACTTAGAGACACAAACAAACAAACTAAAAACTCAAAGGATGGAAAAAAAATATATCAAGCAAACAACAATCAAAAAAGAGCACGAGTGGAAATATTAATTTCTGATAAAATAGACTTTAAAGTTAAATCCATCATAAAGGATAAAGAAGGACACTATATAATGATTAAACGGACAATATACCAAGAAGATATAACCATATTAAATATTTATGCACCCAATGGCAGGGCTGCAATGTACATAAAACAAACTCTATCAGCATTGAAAAGTAAGATAGACAGCTCCATAATAATAGTAGGAGACTTTAACACACCACTTTCGGTGAAGGACAGGACATCCAGAAAGAAGCTCAATAAAGACACGGAAGATCTAAATGCCACAATCAACCAGCTTGACCTCATAGACATATACAGAACACTCCACCCAACAGCAACCAAGTATACTTTCTTTTTTAGTGCACATGGGACATTCTCTAGAATAGACTACATATTAGGTCATAAAGCAAGCCTGAGCAGAATCCAAAACATTGAAGTATTACAAAGCATCTTCTCTGACCATAAGGCCATAAAAGTGGAAATCAAGAACAGGAAAAGCAGGCAAAAGAAATCAAACACTTGGAAACTGAACAATGCCCTGCTCAAAAAAGACTGGATTATAGAAGACATTAAGGATGGAATAAAGAAATTCATAGAATCCAATGAGAATGAAAACACTTCCTATCAAAACCTTTGGGACACAGCAAAAGCAGTGCTCACAGGTCAAGTTATGTCAATAAATGCACACATACAAAAAGAAGGGCTAAAATCAAAGAATTATCCCTACAACTTGAACAAATAGAAAGAGAGCAACAAAAGAAACCCTCAGGCACCAGAAGAAAGCAAATAATAAAAATTAGAGCAGAGCTAAATGAAATAGGAAACAGAAAAACAATTGAAAGAATTAACAAGACCAAAAGCTAGTTCTTTGAAAAAATCAACAAAATTGAGAAACCATTGGCCAAACTGACAAAAGAAAAACAGGAGAGAAAGCAAATAACCAGAAGAAATGAGATGGGCAATATTACAACAGACCTAACTGAAATTAAAAGAATCATATCAGATTACTATGAAAAATTGTACTCTAACAAATTTGAAAACCTAGAAGAAATGGATAATTCCCTAGAAACACACTACCTACCTGAACTAACACAAACAGAGGTAGAACAACTAAATAGACCCATAACAAAAGAAGAAATTGAAAAGGTAATCAAAACTCTCCCAACAAAAAAAAACGCCCTGGCCCAGGCTTCACTGCAGAGTTCTACCAAACTTTCAGGGAAGAGTTAACACTATTACTAAAGGTATTTCAGAATATAGAAAAGGATGGAATACTCCCAAACTCATTCTATGAAGCTAGCATATCCCTGACACCAAAACCAAGTAAAAAAAAAAGTAAAGACACCACAAAAAAAGAAAATTACAGACCTATATCCCTCATGAAATTAGATGCAAAAATCCTCAACAAAACTCTAGCCAATAGAATTAAACAACAAATCAAAAAAATAATTCACCATGACCAAGTGGGATTCATACCAGCTATGCAGGGATGGTTTAACATTAGAAAAACAATTAATATAATCCATCACATAAATGAAACAAAAGACAAGAATCACATGATTTTATCAATTGATGCAGAAAAGGCATTTGACAAAGTTCAAAACCCATTCATGATAAAAACTCTCAGCAAAATAGAAATAGAAGGAAAATTCCTCAACATAATAAAGGGCATTTATACAAAGCCAATAGCCAACATCACTCTAAATGGGGAAAGCCTGAAAACTTTCCCCTTGAGTTCGGGAACCAGACAAGAATGCCCTTTATCACCGCTCTTATTCAACACTGTGCCGGAGGTCCTAGCCAGAGCAATTAGGCTAGACAAAGAAATAAAGGGCATCCAGATGGGTAAGGAAGAAGTAAAATCATCTCTATTTGCAGATGACATGATCTTATACACAGAAAACCCTAAGGAATCCTCCAGGAAACTACTGAAACTAATAGAAGAGTTCAGCAGAGTATCGGGATACAACATAAACATACAAAAATCAGTTGGATTCCTCTACCTCAACAAAAAGAACATCAAAGTGGAAATCACCAAATCAATACCATTTACAGTAGCCCCCAAGAAGATAAAATATTTAGGAATAAATCTCACCAGAGATGTAAAAGACTTATACAAAGAAAAGTACAAAACACTTCTGCAAGAAACCCAGAGAGACCCACATAAGTGGAAAAACATACATTGCTCATGGATAGGAAGACTTAACATTATAAAAATGTCTATCCTACCAGAAGCAATCTATACATTTAATGCAATTCTGATCCAAATTCCAATGACATTCTTTAATGAGATGAAGAAACAAATCACCAACTTCATATGGAAGGGAAAGAGGCCCCGGATAAGTAAAGCATTACTGAAAAAGAAAAACAAAGTGGGAGGCCTTACTTTACCTGATTTTAGAACCTATTATACCTCCACAGTAGTCAAAACAGCCTGGTACTGGTACAACTACAGATACATGGACCAATGGAACAGAATTGAGAATCCAGACATAAATCCATCCACATATGAGCAGTTGATATTTGACAAAGGCCCCAAAACAGTTAAATGGGGAAAAGACAGTCTTTTTAAGAAATGGTGCTGGCATAACTGGATATCCATCTGCAAAAAAATGAAACAAGACCCACACCTTACTCCATGCACAAAAACAAGTTCAAAAAGGATCAAAGACCTAAATATCAAATCTAAAATGATAAAGATCATGGAAGAAAAAATAGGGACAATGTTAGAAGCCCTAATATATGGCATAAACAATACACAAAACATTACTAGCAATGCAGAAGAAAAACTAGATAACTGGGAGCTCCTAAAAATCAGACACCTATGCTCATCCAAAGACTTCACCAAAAGACTAAAAAGATTACCTACAGACTGGGGAAAAGTTTTTAGCTATGACATTTCTGACCAGCTCCTGATCTCTAAAATCTACATGATATTGCAAAAACTCAACTACAAAAAGACAAATAACCCAATTAAAAAGTGGGCAAAAGATATGAACAGACACTTCACTAAAGAAGACATTCAGGTAGCTAACAGATACATGAGGAAGTGCTCATGATCATTAGCCATTAGAGAAATGCAGATCAAAACTACAATGAGATTTCATCTCACTCCAACAACAACAAAAAAAAAGTGCTATTTTAATCCAAAAAACACAAAACAATAAATGTTGGAGAGGCTGTGGAGAGATTAGAATACTTATACACTGCTGGTGGGAATGTAAAATGGTACAACCATTTTGGAAATAGATTTGATGCTTCCTTAAAAAGCTAGAAATTGAACTACCATATGATTTAGCAATTCCACTCCTTGGAATATATCCTAGAGAAATAAGAGCCTTTACACAAACGGATATATGCACACCCATGTTCATTGCAGCACTGTTTACAATAGCAAAAAGATGGAAGCAACCAAGGTGGCCATCAGCAGATGAATGGATAAATTATGGTATATTCACACAATGGAATACTACGCATCGATAAAGAACAGTGATGAATCTGTGAAACATTTCATAACATGGAGGAATCTGGAAGGCACGACACTGAGTGAAATTAGTCAGTTGCAAAAGGACAAATATTGTATAAGACTACTATTATAAGAACTCAAGAAATAGTTTAAACAGAGAAGAAACTAGTCTTCGAAGGTTATGAGACAGGGGAGGGAGGGAGTGTGGGAGGGGGTACTCACTAATTAGATAGTAGATAAGAACTGCTTTAGGTGACGGGAAAGAAAACACACAATACAGGCGAGGTCAGCACAAAAGCAAGGAAATTTCCTGGATAAACTGAATGATTCGAAGGCCAGGGTAGCAGGGGTGGGAGTTTGGGGACCATGGTTTCAGGGGACATCTAAGTCAATTGGCATAATAAAATCCATTAAGAAAATATTCTGTATCCTACCTTGGAAAGAGACTATGGGGTATTAATCACAAGCAAGCGGCCATCTAAGATGCATCAATTGGTCTCAACCTACCTAGATCAAAGGAGAATGAAGAACACCAAGGACATGAGGTAATTATGAGCCCAAGAGACAGAGAGGGCCACATAAACCAGAGACTACATCAGCCTGAGACCAGAAGAGCTAGATGGTGCCTGGCTACAACTGATGACCGCCCTGACAGGGAACACAACAGAGAACCCCTGAGGGAGCAGGAAAGCAGTGGGATGCAGACCTCAAATTCTCATTAAAAGAACAGATTTAATGGTCTGACCTAGACTAGAAGGACCCGGGTGGTCATGGCCTCCACACCTTCTGTTGGCCCAGGACTGGAACCACTGCCAAAGCCAACTCTTCAGACAGGGATTGGACTGGACAATGGGTTACAGAAGGATGCTGGTGAGGGGTGAGCTTCTTGGATCAGGTGGATACTTGAGACTATGTTGGGATCTCCTCCCTGGAGGAGAGATGAGAGGGTAGAGGTGGTTAGAAGCTGGCAAAATGGACACGAAAAGAGAGAGTAGAGGGAGGGAGCGGGCTGTCTCATTAGGGGAAGAGTAGGTAGCAAGGTATATATAAGTTTTTGTTTGAGAGACTGACTTGATTTGTAAACTTCCACTTAAAGCACAATAAATATTTTAAAAAAAAAAGATCAACAACAACAACAAAAAAAAAAATCAAAAGATGCATTGCATTGGGCAAATCTGTTGCAAAAGATCTCTTAAAAGTGTTAAAAAGCAAAGATGTTACCTTGAAGACTAAGCTGTGCCTGACTCAAGCCATGGTGTTTTCAGTCACTTCCTATGCACGTGAAAACTGGACAATGAATAAAGAAGACCGGAGAATTGACACCTTTGAATTGTGGCATCGGACAAGAATATTGAATATACAATAGATTGCCAAAAGAATGAACAAATCTGTCTTGGAAGAAGTACAACCAATATGCTCCTTAGGAGCAAGAATGGCAAGTGCGTCTCACATATTTTGGGCATGTTGTCAGGAGGGATCAGTCCGTGAAGAAGGACATCATGCTTGGTAAAGAAGAGGATCAGTGAAAAAGAGGACGACCCTCAATAAGATGGATTGACACAGTGGCTGCAACAGTGGGCTTAAGCATAACAACAACCGTGAGGATGGTGCAGGACGGGGTAGTGTTTTGTTCTGTTGTACATAGGGTGGCTGTGAGTTGGAACCAACTCAATGGCACCTAAAGACAACAACAGATGCTCAGCAAAACTCCAAGCAGAATAAATACAAAGAAAACCACACTTAGGCACAAAGTAAAGCCGTCGAAAATCAAAGCAAAAGAGAAACATCTAGAAAGCAAGAGAAGAAAATGACACATTACATACACAAGAGCAACAATCAGGGGATTCGAATGACTTTTCATCAGAAACAATGGAGGACAGAGGACAGTGGAACAATGTCTTTAACCTGCTGAAAAAAACCATCAGACCAGAATTCTAAACCCAGTGAAAATATCCTTCAAGAATAAAGGCAAAATTAAAATCAAGGTGGATCATGTCAGTTCTCTGATCCCACCTCCCTCAGAGTTAAAGCTAAAGTCTTTACACTGGACAATGAGACCCTGCAAGAACTGACTCCCTCTAATCTCGTCTCCACCAGTCCACTCACCTCCTTACTCTCCCTGCTGCTCCTCAAATCCACCAGGACTTCCCCCACTGAGCCTTTAACTTTCTATTCTGTCTACCCAGAAAGCACCCCGCTACATCCACATGGCTCTCTCCCTCGCTTCCTGTCTTAGTTATCTAGAGCTGCTATAACAGAAATACCATAAGTGGGTGGCTTTAACAAACAGAAATTCATTTTCTCACAGTTTAGGAGGCCACAAGTCCAAATTCAGGGCATCAGCGCTGGGGGGAGGCTTCCTCTCTCTGTTGGATCTGGAGAAAGATCCTTGTCTCTTAGAGCTTCTGCTCCTAGGCGATCCTCATGTGGGTTGGCATCTGTCCCCCCCATCTCTGCTTGCTTGTTTAATCTCTTTTATATCTCAAAAGAGATTGACTTAAAACACACCCTACACTAATCTTGCCTTATTAACATAACAAAGACGGCCCATTCCCAAATGGGATTATAACCACAGGCATAGAGGTTAGGATTTACAACACATATTTTGGGGGGACACAATTTAATCCATAACACTTCCTTTCAGTCTTTGCTCAAATCTCACCTTCTCAGCCAGACTTTCTCTTTTGAGATAGAAAAACAATACTTCCCCAACTTCCTGTGTCCTCTCCTTGTATATTTTTCTCCATGTTGTTGTTGTTAGGTGTCATCCAGATGGTTCTCACTCATAGCGACCCCATGTACAACAGAAGGAAACACCGCCCGGTCCTGCACCATCCTCACAATCGTTGTTATGCTTGAGCCCGTTGTTGCAGCCACTGTGTCAATTCATCCCGTTGAGGGTCTTCCTCTTTTCCACTGATCTTCTACTTTACCAAGCATGATGTCTTTCTCCAGGGACTGACCCCTCTCGATAACATATCCAAAGTATGTGAGACGTAGTATCTCCCTCGTTGCTTCTAAGGAGCATTCTGGTTGTACTTCCTCCAAGACAGATCTGTTCGTTCTTTTCGCAGTCCATGGTATATTCAATTTCTTCCCGAACACCACAATTCAAAGGCATCAATTCTTCTTCAGTCTTCCTTATTCATCGTCCAGCTTTCGCATGCGTATTCACATGCATACGGGTGATTTTTCTCAATAGAACTTATCATTTTCTAATACACACGATAACTTATTTATTTTCTTGTTGTCTATTTCCTCAAGCAGATTGTAAGCCTATGGTCCTGTCTGTAGCATTTTCATCACAGATGTGCGGCCAAGAAGAGAAAGGACCTTGCCACTTATTAGACATATGGCCTCAACTTTGGTTTCCTCTTCTGTAAAACATTGTGGCACCCATGGAGGGTGCTGCTCAGACCCCCCTTCAACAGAAGGCCTGCTGATCAGCAGTGAGGAGGGTGGCTGGGGGCTGCCTCCAGCAGTGGTGCCCTTGGCATCCACCTCAGCTTTTGGACAAGGCCACGCCCTTCCCAGACAGCCCCGCTCAGTGACTAAGCAGGTCAGGGTACTTGGGCTTGGCCATTTCTGCTCAACACAGACTGCTCTAATGGGCAGTTTTCTGGAGGTTCTTGTGAGCCCAGAGGCCACAGAACAAGGCCGGCCCAGCGGTCAGCAGCAGGAGTTGTATCCCCATCTCACGGTCTGTCTGGTTTTGGTGACAACTGAGAACGTACTGGCTCTCTCTGTGGGGTTGGCCAAGGTAGCCAGAGCCATGTTGTGGTCCAGAATCTACCCACCCAATCCTGTTTCCTCTTCCTTTTTTCTTGCCTTGGAGTTACCCACTCCCCCATAAACTACTTGCACTTCTAACTCTATCTTAGTTCCTGCTTCCTAGAAGACCCTGATGACCATATATTCCTACCTCACAGCAATGTTGGGGGCGTCAAAGGAGAATGGCTGTGGGGGTGGTCCCATGGGGTCCTCCTCCTCCTTCTCCCACTGGCCTGTCCACAGGAGAGGCAAGAAAAGGAAATCTGCTTCTTAGGGTAAGACATTTTCAGCCCAGATCTGCTGGGAATAGACCTAACCAAGCTGAGTAGTTGGACCTAGACCCAGGTGCTCTGTGACTTGGTCACCGAGGCTAGGCAGGAAGCTCCCTGGGAACAATGTCACATGGCCTCTCCCACTCCCAAGGTCTAGGCAGAAGGAGACAAGAAGGAGGATACAGGGAGATCCCTCTGGGGCATGGAGGGGGGATGCTGTCAGACCCCAATTACTGTCCTCATTCCGTAGCCCAGTGATAGCCTGTGGCTTCCTCAGGGACCAAGTAGGGCTCACTAGAAGTGAGGCACCTTGTTTTCGTGTATAATTGGCAGGGACTGTGAACAACCCGCTGCAACCCCAAACCTAGTGCTAAACTCCAGGATGTCTCATCCACGGCCCATGTCTACCCAAATACGTCCAGGAAGTGTGCCAGATGCAAAGGGCAAGCCAAGGAGACTCCAATTCCAAGCAGGCTCAGGACATCGGCCCAATCCAGATCCTGCTTTTGGTTTTGGAAATATGCTGTATGGGAAAATAATACCTTTGGCGTTCACAGTAACAGAGAACGGACTAGTGCTGGCTGACATTTCTGAGGATTAGGAGCCACCCCCCGTCAGGAATAGGCAGAACACTTGCAATGTGACCTTGTCAGGCACCCCGGCCATGGCCAGCAGATATAGACACATAGACAGCACGCTGGGCCTGGGCATCACTGGAACCAGTAAGTTCCCAGTTGTCACCAAAACCAGACAGACCATGAAACGGGGATACAACTTCTGCTGCTGGCCACGGGGCTGGCCCTGTTCTGTGGCCTGCAGGTTCACAAGGAACCTCCAGAGAAGTGGGATCCCAATTCACAGAAGAATGTGTCAGCAGTGAGAGGGCCAAGGGTGGGGCGAGGGGCCACGAGTGCTTCCCAGGGAGGAAGGCCAGGAACGAGACAGGGAGGACGACATGCTTGGTATCCAGGGGCAAGGCAGGAAGGGACCTGTGGGTGTCCAGGGATGAGATGGGGGGCCCTCTCAGCAAGCAGGGACAAGACAGGGGGCCCTCTCAGTGTCCAGGGACGAGACGCGAAAGTGGAACCCTCTCGGTGTCTGGGATAAGGTGGGGGGCCCTTCTTAGTTATCTAGTGCTGCTATAACAGAAATACTACAAGTGAGTGACTTTAACAAACAGAAATTTATTTTCTCACAATTTAGGAAGCTAGAAGTCCAAATTCAGGGTGCTGGCTCTAGGAGAAGGCTTTCTTTCTCTGTCAGCTCTGAAGAAAGGTCCTTGACTCTTTCGAGGTTCTGCTCCTGGGCCATCTTCATGTGGCCTGGCATCTCTCTTCCCCCATCTCTGCTTTCTTGGTGCTTGCTTAATCTGCTCTTTTAAATCTTAAAAGAGGTTGTTTTAAAACACACCCTTCACTAATACTGCCTCAACGATATAATAAAGAAAACCCTATTCCCAAATGGGATTATAACCACAGGTATAGGAGTTTTTTTTTTCTTTTTTTTTAATAGGAGTTAGGGTTTACAACACATAGTTTTGGGGGACACAATTCAATCCATAAGAGAGGTCTTCTTGGTGGCATCCAGGACAAGATAAGTAGGGTCCCTCTGGGTGTCTGGAGAAGGGGGTGCCCACTCAGCATCCGGGGATGAGACAGGGGGAGGGGGGAAAAGGAGGCTCTCTTGGTGTCTGGAAATGAGATGGGGGGCCCTCTCTGTGGCATCCACAGATGCGACAGGGGAAGGAGAGCCTTCTCAGCATTCAGGCAGCACCCTGATCCCAAACCCTGAGTGGGCAGATAGGGTTAACCCTGCTGGGAACAAAAACAGCTGTTAAAAGATTACCATCTAGAAGTTGGGAAAACAGGAACCACACCCTGTCGACAGGAGATAAAGTTGAAACAACCCGTGAATTACTGTCTCTCTCTTAGTGTTTTTCTAGTCCCTTCCCCCTTTACAGACGCCCCCGTGTGCAGAAGAACAAAGTGTGACTGACCGCTGCTTGACCTTCCTTAGCCCACCAAAGGTGGCGACTAGTGCTGAAGGTCAGTGCGCGAGGGCTGCCGAGAGGACTCCGTCTTAAATCTCAGCGGGTTCCATCTTGGATGCCAGATGCTGGCAACCTAATTTAGTATGGACGACCGGTAAAATAAAAAAAAAAAAAAATTTTTTTTAATTTTACCGCCATTCTGAGAAGTACTTGCCCCTTGAAAGAAACTTACTGAATATTCATTACTCTATTGTCCCCACCAAACCTATATAAGCCCAGGCCTCGCCTCGCCTTTCCGAGTCCGTCTTTTAGAATGGCTTGAGCCCTCTCTGACTCCTTTTACTTGTCACAAGTAAAATAAACCTGTTAGAGTTGAATACGAAATTGTCTCCTCCATATATTCTTACGGAAACCCTGGTGGCGTAGTGGTTAAGTGCTACGGCTGCTAACCAAAGGGTCGGCAGTTCAAATCTGCCAGGCACTCCTTGGAAACTCTATGGGGCAGTTCTACTCTGTCCTATAGGGTTGCTATGAGTCGGAATCGACTCAACGGCACTGGGTTTGGTTTTGGGGTTTGGTGTATTCTTACAAGAGAAAGACAAGGTCCCACTGAGTCGGGAGGGCCTCCATGCCCTCAGCGGTAACACCTGGATGCCTCATTTTGTACCTTCCTGGAGATCCTCCCAGGTTGCAGGGCTCCCAGGGTAGAACCTCTGCCTCAGGCAGCCGTGTGCACTCCTGTTGGCATTGGTGGAAGGAGGCAGGGGCTGGCAGCCTGTGCACCAGGGCTCTCTGGTCAGCTCTGGTCAGCCCTGCCAGGTGCTGACAGGCAGTGCTGCCCATGTAGACCATGGGCAAACACAGGCAGACCGTGGGCATCCCCAGGCCAGGACTCAGCCCAGACGCGGCCTCTCCCTCGACTTGTAAGTGGCCACAAGGGAGCATGGTGTTTGGAGCCCCTGCTAGGCTCTCAGTCAGGGAGAGCAAGGGAACACCTGGCCGTGGGGGCAGTGCGGGCTCAGGATCAGCCAGGGTGGATGGCAGCACCCCCCCACCCCCGCATGCCCTCTCGCGCCCCTCACTGCTGCAGCAGCTCTCTGGGATCTGATACACTGCTGTCCTTGCCTCCAACACCTCGGTCCTGATTTGCCTGGGCAGGGCCTTCCAGACCTTCACCCACACGCTGGCTGGGAGGGATGGCAACCTGCATGGGGAGCTCCTGGTGCTGTGAGTCTGTGTGGTGGGCTGTCACAAGGTCACCGGTGACTAGCTACCATGGCCTCTGAGCACAATGGCCCGGTGTGTGCCCAGTGTCTATGCTTGCCACCTCCTCCCTTCAGGGCATCCTTCTAACTGCCCAGTCCTGGGAGGCTGCAACCTGGGGGGGGCAAGTGAGGTCTGGGAGGGGGGCAGGTACAGTCTGAGGGGACAGGTGCAGCCTGGGAGGCAGGTACAGTCTGGGGGCAGGTATGGCCTGGGGGGAAGGTACAATCTGAGGAGACAGGTGTGGCTTGGGGGACAGGTACAGACTGTGGGGACAGGTGTGGCCTGGGGGACAGGTGCAGTCTGGGGGGGCAGGTGTGGCCTGGGGGCAGATAGAGTCTGAGGAGACAGGTGTATTCTTGGGGGACAGGTACAGACCATGCAGACAGGTGTGGCCAGGAGGACAGGTGCAGCCTGGGAGGCAGGTACAGTCTGGGAGGCAGGTATGGCCTGGGGGGGCAGGTACAGTCTGAGGGGACATGTGTGACCTGGGGGCAGGTATAGTCTGAGGGGACAGGTGTGGCCAGGGGGCAGGTGCAGACTGGTGGGGCAGGTATAGTCTTGGGGGGGGCACATGCGGCCTGGGAGCCAGCATCACAGTGACCAGCAAGCACAGATGTCACCGTGTGTGGACACATCTCTGTAAAAATGGGAGGCATAGCCAATGGAGTGACCACTGTCTGGCTCTGCCTCCAGACAAGAGGATGACCAGTCCCTGAAGCTGTACCTCGTCACGTACAAGACCATACGTTCAGCATGGAGTGTGAGAGTCACGGCCCCATCACAGGCCCATGGGGCGGCCCGCTGCAGATGTGGGGCCGAGATGGTGGCCTGGTTACAGTGAGGTCTCAAGTCTCCCCAGGAGCCTCAGCCCCACCTCTGTGCGGAGGAGGGGGCCACAATGGGAGCTCAGCTCTGCTTGTTCTGGGGGGGCCTGTCTGGCCTGGGGGGGGCCTGCCTGGCCTGGAGGGACCTGCCTGGGCTGGGTAGTCCTGCCTGGGCTGGGGGTCTTCCTGGGCTGGGGGAATCTGCCTGGGCTGGAGGGCCCTGCCTGGGTTGGGGGTCTGCCTGGGCTGGGAGGTCTGCCTGTGCTGGGCAGCCACTCTGGGTGCACAGACTTACCACCCACACTGGCCCCCAGTATGAAATGCAGTCCATGGTTTGATCAGAGGAGGGGCCAGTGTATCCCCTGCAGTGCCCACGGGGCCTGGCAGCCGCACCGTACTCTCTAGCCATTCCAGGCCTCTATCAGGCCACAACCTGCTCTACCTGGAGGATGTGGATCCTAGACACCTCCTGGTTCTCTACCTGGTCAACAATAAAAGCGGCACCATCAGCCTGGTGGCCTACTTGCCAGGTATGTGCAGGCTACTCTCCTGGGCTGACAGCTGGCCACCCACACCCCATGCCCCTCCAGGACTAAGGCAAGAGGTGGCAGACAGAAAAAGGACCTGCAAAGCCATCCCCTGGGAAGGCACCCCAGGCCATACAGGCAGGTGGTCAGCAGGAACTAGCCTGCAGGGAGCACCTTCTGTAAAATGGGGTGATGCTGGTTTCCTTGCAAAGGTGCCCAGGCCAAGTCAGGGCAGAGTGCTAGCCTCTGCTCCAAGCACCAGGTGGCGACTCAGAGTCAGGTCGACCCTCAGCCCTCAACCACTGCAGCCCCGAGTCCCCATACACTCACACATATACATAACCGTCACTCACACAAACACACAGCCCTGGGGTCTCACATTCCCCTAAGCGGTTTAGACTGGAGAAACTGGCACTTCCCACGATGATAACAAAGAGGGGGGGATTCTGAAAAAGGAAGAAGGAGCAGCTGGGGCAAACACTGGGGGGTCAGGCCGCCCACTCCCCCTCTTCAAGCGTAACCAGACCTCACGCCAGGGGCAGGGACGTGCTCTCCTCCCCCACACCCACTCAAATTGCCCCCAGACTCAGAAACTCTCCTTGCGTCCCCAGGAACTTGGGTGCCTTGGTCCCCGAGACCCATCCCGGAGCCCCTCACCCACAGCTACCCCTGCCACCCTCCTCTCCCATGGCCAGCCCTTTGCTCCGCCTGCAGTCTGGAAGCCCACTGTGAAGAAAGAGTTCCTGGGCTGGTTTAAGAGCACCGTGGCCAAGCTCAGGCTCTGGGAGGCGCGGATCATTGCTCTGCATGGCGAAGGCGAGCCACCTTACTTCCCCTTCTGGGCTGCCCACCCTGCCCACCCTGCCCACCCAGGTCCGGTGGCTAACTCACTGTCACTTTGTCTCCGAAGAGCGCCGCAGAAAGTTCAGAGCTAGGCCTCGGGCACCAAGACAGGTTGGTGGCCTGTCCCAGGGGGTGGGCCGTGAGGGTGAACTCAGCAAGGGGCCCTTGGGTGACCCGTGAGTACACCCTCTCCTCATCCCTGAGAAGGCAAGCGTCTCTAGGGTTGCAGGATGAAGACCACTGCCAGGTTGCCCCCAGTGCCCTCCTGCCCCCACCACGTGTGCCCCTTCCTCAACCCCTCCCCTTGGACAGTGAGGGTCCGTGCTGTCGGGGCTCTGGGTAGAGAGCTAGAGACTCCTCAGAGCCTTCTGCTCACCCCCAACCTCTCACCCTCTCCCAATTCTCCAGGAACTCCCCCAAGAAAATGCTGTGCCAACCTGTCCCTGCCCCCAGCCCCACGCCTGTCCCCATCCCTGCCTTGTGGGGTCTACAGCAGCTCCTGGAGGGCCCAGGAACCCACCGTCGCCAGCCAAGGGCCCCTCTGTCCCACCCTCACTGTCCCCACTCTGCTTTCTCAATAAATGATTCTCCCCCAAATGTTGACTCCCGGGTCTGTGGGGGAAGCCACAGCACTGCCAGAGCTTGGAAGGGGCGATTTCTTCCACTCGGGGCTGCAGAAACGAGAGCGTCTCCCCAACAGAGCAGGGCCGGGGGAGCATCTGCCCCTCACCTGAGCCCTCCCCAGGCGGGCCCCCCTCAGGCCTCTGTAACACGAAGTGATGGAGGGACTGTTGCTACTTCTTCACCTTCTCAACACGCAGGCTTGTGTCTGTGAGGGCTCTTGTGGCCTCAGAGAACAGAAAATTGTACAGACACCACACACATATACACATCACACACACTCATAAATCCTACACACACACACCCCACCACACAAAGGCTTCAGCACAAAAGGGGAATGTTGGCCTCACATTCTGAGGGGTGCAGGCTCCCTCCTCAGCCCCGCAGATGCTGCCTGCAGCCCCTCTTGTGTCCCAGTGCAGTGACAGGCGCCCATGTCTCAGAGGCCCCTGAGGGAGCCCCAGATTGCCCCTGAGTGGCCTGGGTTCTGGCCCACCCAGGCCGGTCTCCAAGCCGGGAGGTGATGGCCTTACTGTATTCCCAGGGCCTGAGTTACCGTCCTCCCTTGGTCAGAGATGGTTCAGCTTCATCCAAGCCCAGTGGCTGAGAGGGAGAGAGGGAAGGGGCTCTGTGAACAGGAAAGCGGGTGGGGGGACAGGCTGCCCAGCCGCCTTCCTCCTGGACTTGTGTCACCAAAGCCTCCACCCAAGGGTCACACCAGCTCCAGAGAGTCCTCTGCCCACTGTCCTGAAGGGCATGCAGGGGAAACCGAGCCAGCTCCTCCTGCGGGGCAGTGGGGTCTGCCCTGGGGTTCAGCAGCCGGCCTCCACCCCCCCAGCCCCTGACTAGGGCTTTTGCTGAGGGTACCAGTTCTCCTAAGCGCTCTGCTTCGGCTGACAGCACAACTACTGAGACAAGGGGATCCCTTTACGTCGTCAATGATACTTCTCACCCTTGACGACTGTGGCACCCAGATGTGCTATCAGTGACGCGTCCAACGAGCATGCCCAGAGCTTCCGATGCGGTGCTAGGAGCCTGCAGGGGGCGGGATCTAAGCTCTTCTCTCAGTCTTTAGGGGGTCAGGGGGCAAAGGGCGAGGCCAGGGGAGGCCTGAGTAACCGCAGTCAGAGGGCTCGGGTCAAGCTCAGGGGGCTCCTCCAAGGACCACGCACCTGGACAGTGTCCAAGCAGAACGCCTTCACGTAACACTTCTCCCTGAGCCCATGGCGATGGACCAAAGGCAGGAACGAAGGAAACACACGAAGCCATGGTGAACACAGCAGACTCAGGGCCCTGGTGGAGGGGCAGCCGAGACACGGCCCCTCCCCAGTGTCATGAGGGTCTCAGTAGATGCAAGTGCACCAGCCATTCCACAAACACCACCCAGCCCTGACAGAGAGCACAGTCAGGAAGAAGCAGAGCCACCCGTGATGGGGACACACCACCCTCACACCATCTGACCGTGGACACAGGCACAGGACGACACACTGGGAGAAACCCACCGAGCTGGCAGGCAAGGCGGTACCCCTGGGTGGGCAGTTGTCTAGCTGAGAAGGGCTTGGGAAGGAGGGACATCCCTCAGGGAGGAGAACACATGAACACCCTCTGAGATGAGGCCACAAGCTGAGGGATCACTGATCCATTGACCCACACTGGCACAAACACCAAGTACCCAGAGACCCCCAAGGGCTGTAAGTCTGCCCAGCCACCCCAGGGAAACCCCACCTCCTGCATCAGTCAGCCTTGACCCCTCTCTGCAGCCAGCACGTGGAGGTCACCGGGGTCCTCTGTCTCTGCTTACAGCCCCCCGCACTGGAGCCCTCGAGAACACCCTGGTGGGTGGAATGGTCAGCAGTCACTGGAGTCCTCCATCTCTGCTTACAGCCCCCCGCACTGGAGCCCTCGAGAACGCCCTGGTGGATCGGGTGCCCAGCAGGTGCTGAGAGAGTGCGCTGCATGTTCCTGGTCACAGGCATGTGCTGGGCACATGTCCAAAGGCTGCCAGCCTGCCTGCCTGCCCGCCCAGCCACCCTGAGCAATGTAGAGTGCAGAACAAGGAACAAGACACACTTGCATGGGAGCAGAACAAACGCTCTGGCTCCTGGCGTCTCCCGTGGACCCGGCTCAGTGGGTCGCATGGGGGACCTAGGCAGCCTCCTGGCGTCTCCCGTGGACCCGGCTCAGTGGGTCGCATGGGGGACCTGGGCAGCCTCCTGGCGTCTCCCGTGGACCCGGCTCAGTGGGTCGCATGGGGGACCTGGGCAGCCTCCTGGCGTCTCCCATGGACTCGGCTCAGTGGGTCGCATGGGGGACCTGGGCAGCCGCCTGGCGTCTCCCGTGGACCTGGCTCAGTGGGTCGTATGGGGAACCTTGGCAGCCTCCTGGCATCTCCCGTGGACCCGGCTCAGTGGGTCGCATGAGGGACCTGGGCAGCCCCAGTCTCCAGTGTTGCTCCTGCGGATGAACAAGCCAGAAGTTCCTCCCACGGGTGCTGCAGGCTATGATGGGCACCGTCCTTGAGCTGGGGTGGGGGGCAAATGCCAGGCGAACTGATGACGCACTGCAGGGATTCGGGCCCCCTGCAAAAGTTGCATTTTAAGACTGAGGGCATCTTCAGGTGAGAAAGCTGGCTGTGTTCTCCACGTCCTCAAACGCTTCATAAGCCCGAGAAGAGAGACTTCTCCCCGGAACGGGCGCTGGGCCAGGAGGCCAGGTCTGTCCCGAGCTGCGGACATTAGGCTAGGCTGCGCCCATCATGCATGGGGTCAGGCAAGACGACAAGGGTCGGGGAGGCGCAATGGGTTGGGGGGCCGGGCCTGTCCAGAGCACTGGGCGTGATTGGGGCCTGAGTGCCGTTCCACCCTGGTGGAAGGATCCTGTGTGGCAAAGCCAGCAACCTGGGGACTCCTGGGTCCTCGAGCTGCGGCTGAGCGTGGCCCACCCTCAAATCCCGTGGCCGAGACTTTCGTGCCCACTGGTCTGAGCTAACGGGGGAAGAGGGGCTCCCGGGTGTGGTGGGACATTCTGATTTTAGGATTTGCCACCCCCCTTGATTTGTCTCACCCGGGGTGAGATATTTCCCAGCTCTGAGTCCTCAGACGGGGCCTCAGCTCTGTCCCCATTCTGGTTATTTTGCATGTAAATCAAGGTGGCAATGCCTTCCTCACTGGATGTGGATCAAACCAAAAACCAAGGTCTGTGCGCCCAGCACGCGCCCAGCTGTGACGGCAGCGCCACAGTCAGGAGGAGGGGCCACGTCACCAAACACCACTGTTCCCAAACCACACAGGCCTCGAGGACACCTTATCCTGGCTGCAACTAGGGACTTTGAGGCCCTGAAGAGGAAATATTAGAGGAAAACAGCTATCAAATCGCCCCTGGGCCTTCTTCGCTTGTCCTTCTCTTGTTTTTGCATAAAACACACAAAAAAGTGCAAAGCTTTGACGTGCCCCGTAAAAACTCCTTGCCGTGAAGTCAGTTACAACTCATAACCACCCAAAGGACGGAGTAGAAGTGCCCCGTAGGGCTTCCTAGGCTATAATCTTTACAGATTACGTCTCATGTTCTTTGGACATGCTGTCAGGAGGGACCAGCCCTTGGAGAAGGACATTAAGCTTGGTAAAGTAGAGGGTCAGCGAAAAAGAGGAAGGCCTTCACCGAGATGGATTGACACAGTGGCTGCAACAATGGACTCAAGCATAACGACGATTGTGAGGATGGCGCGGTGTTTCGTTCTGTTGTGCATAAGGTCACTATGAGTCAGAACCGACTCAACGGCACCTAACAGCACAACAGTCTTTATGGAAGCAGACTACCACATTTTTCTCCTGGGAAGCGGCTGATGGGTTCGAACTGCTGACCTTTTGGTTAGCAACCGAGAGCTTTAGCCACAGGCATTGTACCACCAGGGCTCCTTCTCACTGTGCAGCTCAGTAAATCACCACCAAGTAGACACCTGTACCCTAACCCAGCAGCCCAGAGGTGCCCCGTGTGCCCCCAAATCCAGCCCCGTTCCACTTCCCCAAAGGTAGACACTCTTGACCTCAAATACTGTCATTTGGTTATGGTTTTCTTTTTTTTCATTTCCACCTGTGAGTTCCAACCCATTGTCATTTGCAGCTATGGCACATGCATTTTCTCACTCTATAGCCATTGTCTGTCACCATCCGTGTGTCAGTGTGTTGTACTGTGGTGGCTTCCACGGTGCTTTGATGCAATACCAGCAGGGCCACCATGGTAGATAGGCATTAGCAGATCTTCCAGACAAAGACAGACTAGGAAGGACGCTCTGGCAACCTGCTGAGAATTTTTTTTGTTATTAGGGGCTGTCAAGTCAGCTCCAGTTTATAGCCACCCTGTGTACAAGAGAACAGAACACTGCCCAGTCTCGCGCCATCCTCACAATCGTTGTTATACTTGAGCCTATGGTTGCAGCCGCCGTGTCAATCCATCTCACTGAGGGTCTTCCTCCTTTTCGCTGACCCTCTACTTTACCAAGCATGATGTTGTTCAGGGACATTCCTAATAACAGGTCGAAAGTACATGAGACATAATCTTGCCATCCTTGCTTCTAAGGAGCATTCTGGTTGTACTTCTTCCAAGACGGATTTGTTTGTTCCTTTGGCAGTCCATGGTATATTCAATATTCTTCACCAACATCATAATTCAACGGTGTCAGTTCTTCGTCAGTCTTCCTTATCCATCATCCAAGTTTAGCATGCATATGATGCGATTGAAAACACCACGGCTTGGGTCAGGCCCACCTTACTCCTCAAAGTGACATCTTTCCTTTTTAACACTTTAAAGAGGTCTTTTACAGCAGATTTGCCCAATGCAAAGCCTCTTTTGATTTCTTGACTGCTGCTTCCATGGCTGTTGATTGTGGATCCAAGCAAAGTGAAATAAATCCTTGACGACTTCAATCTTTTCTCCGTTTATCATGATGTTGCTCATTGGTCCCGTTGTGAGGACTTTTGTTTTCTTTATGTTGAGCTGCAATCCATACTGAAGGCTGTGGTCTTTGATCTTCATCAGTAAGTATTCAAGTCCTCTTCACTTTCAGCATGCAAGGTTGTGTCATCTGCATAACGCAGGTTGTTAATGAGTTTTCCTCCAATCCTGATGCCCTGTTCTTCTTCACATAGTCCAGCTTCTCAAATTATTTGCTCAGCATACAGAGTGAATAAGTATGGTGAAAGGATACAACCCTGATGCACACCTTTCCTGACTGTAAACCACAAAGTATCCCAATGGCTGCCTCTTGATCTATGTACAGGTTCTTTGTGAGCGCAATTTAGAGTTCTAGAAGTTCCATTCTTCACAATCTTATCCATAATTTGTTATGATCCACACAGTCGAAGTCTTTGCGTAGTTAATAAAACACAGGTAAACATCTTCCTGGTATTCTCTGCTTTCCGCCAGGATCCATCTGACATCAGCTATGATATCTCTGGTTTCATGTCCTCTTCTCAATCTGGCTTGAATTTCTGGTAGTTCCTTGTCAATGTACTGCTGTAACTCCTTTTTAATGATTTTTAGCAAAATTTTACTTGTGCGTGATATTAATGATATTGTTGTAATTTCTACATTCTGTTGGATCACCCTTGGAATGGCCAAAAATATGGATCTTTTCCAGTCAGTGGGCCAGGTAGCTGTCTTCCAAATTTCTTGGCATAGAGTGAGTGCTTCCAGCACTACATCTGTTTATTGATACATTTTAATTGGTATTCCATCAATTCCTGGAGCCTTGTTTTTCACCAATGCCTGAGAAGTAGCCAGTGAAAATCCTATGGATCACAACAGGACATTGTCTGACACAGTACTGGAAGATGAACCCCTAGGTTCGAAAGTTCTCCATATACATGGTATCCACCACAATGGACTCAGCATACCAACAATCATGAAGATGGTGCAGGACCAGGTAATGTTTTGTTCTGTTGTACATGGGGTCATTGTGAGTCAGAGCCAACTCGATGGCAACTAACAAAACCACATAGCCATTATATCAATATTCTACAACTTTTCGTCCATTCTTCTGTTGATGGGCATTGAGGTTTTTTCCAGTTTGAGGCCATTATGAATCCGCTGCTATATGCACGCTTGTACACATGTCTAGGAGCCCCAGTGCTGGGTACATATCTAGATCACCAGGCATGTTCAGGTTCAAGTTTACCAGGTCATGCCAGCAGATTTTGAATGTGGTTGGACCAGTAGGCATCCCAACCCCCAGAATCCTCCAGTTTCTGCTATTTCTTGTCCTCACCAATAACTGGTAAGGTCAGTCATTTTAATTTTAGCTATTCTGGGGCAAGGGGTATTATGGAATTTCATTGTAATTTTAATTCCCATTTCCCTGATTACAAATGGAATTGAACAAGTTTTCATGATTTGGGTCCTCTGGAGTCTTTTTGTGAAGTGACTACTCGAGTCTTTTGCCAATTTTTTTTTATCCAGGTGTCTTTTTTCTTGATTGGTTGATGTTCTTTATATATTCTGGGTATCAGTCCCTTGCCAGTCATATGTGTAGTATGTCTTCATCACTCTGTGGCTGTATTTTTCACCTATTTACTTGTGTCTTGTAATGAAAACACCAAAACCAAACCTATCGCTGCAAAGTCAATTCCAACTCATAGCGACCCTAAAGGACAGAGTAGAACTGCACCACAGAGTTCCAAGGAGCACCTGGTGGATTTGAACTGCCAGCCTTTTTGTTAGCAGATGTAGCACTTAACCACTATGCCACCAGGTTTCCTTGTAATGAAAGGAAGTTCTTAATTTTAACATAGCCCAGTTTAGTAGCCTTTGCCTTACTGAGTAATGCTTTCTCTGTCTTGTCGCAGAAGGCTTTCTCTCCCCCAGGTTGTGAGGATATTCTCTGAAGCTCTCTTTGTTTAGAAGCTTTGTTCTTTGGCCTTTTACATCTGAATCCACAATCTGCCTGTGCTGGTTACTCTCTGGTTTTCCCTGCACACCGACTTCCCACTCGTTCTTTTCATTCAGATCTGAGCCCCTAGGGCTGCATCCAAGGGGAGGGCCTGCCCTTCTGGCTTACTGTGGGATTTGGCCAGTGGGAGGCATCAACAGGAAACTGGAGAGTATGGGGTATTTATTTTCCCCCATTCTTCTCTGCTGAGCGGATTCTCTGGTGAATGCTCTCTGCTATTTCTTCAGCTGCCGTCCATCTATAAACTGCTCCTTCCTTTTGCCCTCAAGCCCAGGGGTGAAAACAGCTTCTGCTTATTGGTTTCTCTTAACACATCCCTCAACTTTGTCATTGTCATGGATTGAATTATGTGCACCCAAAAATGTGCGTATCCATTTGTCGGGGCCATGATTTCCAGTATTGTGTGGCTGTCCTCCATTTTGTGTCCTCCATTTTGTGACTGGATAACATTGCAAAGAATGGGAATTCCAGAACACCTAATTGGGCTCATGAGGAACCTTTACATAGCTCAAGAGGCAGTTGTTCGGACAGAACAAGGGGATACTGATTGGTTTAAAATCAGGAAAGGTGTGCGTCAGGGTTGTATTCTTTCACCATACCTATTCAATCTGTATGCTGAGCAAATAATCCGAGAAGCTGGACTATATAAAGGAGAATGGGGCATCAGGGTTGGAGGAAGACTCATTAACAACCTGTGTTACGCACATGACACAACCTCCACAATGAAAGTGAAGAGGACTTGAAGCACTTACTAATGAAGATCAAAGATCACAGCCTTCAGTATGGATTACACCTCAGCATAAAACAAAAACAAAAACAAAAAAAAAACCTCACAACTGGACCAATGAGCAAGATCATGATAAATGGAGAAAAGATTGAAGTTGTCAAGGATTTCATTTTACTTGGATCCACAATCAACACCCTCAGAAGCAGCAGTCAAGAAATCAAAAGATGCATTGCATTGGGTAAATCTGCTGCAAAGGACCTCTTCAAAGTGTTGAAGAACAAAGATGTCACCTTGAAGACTAAGGTGCGCCTGACCCAAGCCATGGTATTTTCAATCACATCATATGCATGTGAAAGCTGGACAATGAATAAGGAAGACCGAAGAAGAACTGACGCCTTTGAATTGTGGTGTTGGCAAAGAATATTGAATATACCATGGACTGCCAAAAGAATCAACAAATCTGTCTTGGAAGAAGTACAACCAGAATGCTCCTTAGAAGCAAGGGTGGCGAGACTGCGTCTTACATACTTTGGACATGTTGTCAGGAGGGATCAGTCCCTGGAGAAGGACGTTACGCTTGGCAGAGTACAGGGTCAGCGGAAAAGAGGAAGACCCTCAACGAGGTGGATTGACACAGCCGCTGCAACGATGAGCTCAAGCATAACAACGGTTGTAAGGATGGCTCAGGAACGGGCAGTGTTTCATTCTGTTGTGCATAGGGTCTCTATGAGTCAGAACCGGCTCAATGGCACCTAACAACAACAACAACAATCTTATGTTAAAGAGGATTAGGGTGAGATTGTAATACCCTTACTAAGGTCTCTGTGAGTCTGAATCGACTGGACCGGCAATGGGGTTTTTTGGTTTACTAAGGGCACATCCCTGATCCAATGTAAAGGGAGTCTCCTTGGGGTACAGCCTGCACCACCTTTTATCTTACAGGAGATAAAACGAAAGGGAAGCAAGCAGAGAGTAGGGGACCTCATACCACCAAGAAAGCAACGCCGGGAGCAGAAGGCGTCCTTGGACCTGAGGTTCCTGTGCTGAGATGCTCCCAGACTAAGGGAACAGTGATGACAAGGACTGTCCTCCAGAGTCAACAGAGAGAGAAAGCCTTTCCCTGGAGCCGGTGCCCTAAATTTGGACTTCTAGCCTACGGGACTGTGAGAGAATAAACTTCTCTTTGTTAAAGCCATCCACTTGGGGTATTTCTGTTATAGCAGCACTAGATGACCAAGACAGTCATTAAACTCTCTTAGATCACCCCTTTTGAGTGTACCATTTGTTCCTGCCAGGACTCTGCCCGGTATACTGCTGGAACTGATTTTTGTGTTTGATATAAGGGCCAAGATTCCTTTTTTTCCTTGTGGGCATTCCATTGTACCAGTTGCGCGTCCTGAAGAGACTACCTTCCCCATCTCTCTTCTCTGCAGTGCCATCTGTGTTATAAAAGGCGCCCATGCATGCGTGCCTGTACTGTGTTAAAATCGGTCCATTTCTGTTTTACCTTTACAATGATACCAAATTAAAGCTGTATAAGTACAGATGCCCGGTAGAACAAGCCCCACCAAACTGAACTTCTTCAAGAGAGTCTTGACTATTTTTAACCCTCAGCAGTTTCATCTAAGTTTTAGAAACAGCTTATAAAGGTCCACAAAAAATATTTCTGATTGAGATGCTATAGATCATAGGGAGAGAACTGACATTTTTATAGTATTGAAACTTCTAATCCAAGTACACGGTATACGAATTTAGTTAATCTAATTTTTCAATACTAGTTCATAGTTTTCTGTGAAAGAGACTTGCACAAGTTTTTTGTTGGGTTTATTCCTAGTTACTGGATATTTTTTTTTATCTAATTGCAAATAAAATATCTGATTATAAATGGAATTGAACACCTTTCATTTTCAAATTATACGTCACTCACACACAGAAAGAGTTTGTTTTGTGTATAGATCCTTTAGCCACCCACCTTTCTCAACTCACTTGTTAAATTTGAATAATTGATCTGCTTACTCTTCTGGATATTTTTCACATAACTATATCATCTATAATACGAACAAGCTTGGGTGCAGCACTTCCTTTCAAATCTTATCTTTCACTTCTCTACTCTTGCTGAATCTGGGTCACTATACCAAGTTCAACAGCGGCAGTGACAATGTACATCCACATCTTGCTCTTGACCTTGGAGGGAAAGTTTCTCATACTTCACCATTAGGTATGAGGGTTGTCCTAGGTATTCTGAAAATGCTGTTAATCAGATTAAGTTCTCTTTTATTTCTGGAGCCCTGGTGGCACAGTGGTTAAGAGCTATGGCTGCTAACCTAAAAAGTCGGCAGTTCAAATTCACCAGCTGCCCCTTGGAAGCCCTACGGGGCAGTTCTACTCTGTCCTGTAGGGTCGCTACGAGTTTGAATCGACTATGAACTGGAGTCGACTTGATGGTAACAGGTTCGAGTATTTTTTGTTCGTTTGTTTTTAGCTTGGTAGCCCTGTGCTGGGTCCCAGAGCTGTAGGGCTGCTGATTTTTATCGTCCAGGAACCCCAGCCATGCCCACACCTTGTGGCCGACTTAGGCCTGGGGACACAGGACCTCTCCTGCTGCCCACAGACATGGGACATCACACAACTTCCCAGCTGATCCCTGTGGGCGGAGCAATGTTGGGGTGGACACACCCATCTTAAACTCACCACCGCACTGCCAACCAGCCAGTCCTACTCTGGGCTGGAGTTCCTGCTTCTGGGCGATGGCACACTGGGGTCACCTCTTGGGTGCTGGACCTGGGACCAGAATATGTGGGGACCTCAGTGGGCGTTCCCACGGGTTACCTCACTGCCCTTTAAACAAGTCTGTGGGGAACCCAGGCCCCACAAACATCCCTCATGTCCTAGCCCCTCACAGGCCTGAACATCTGCTTCCAAAAGGCCACAGCCTTGAAAACCCTACGGAACAGCTTCACTCTGTACACATTGGGTCGCCTTGAGTCAGAATAGGCTCAACAGCCACAAAGACAAATTTTACAAATGAAAGAAAAGTGGGTTTAGAAGAGGCGATTGGCGGGGTGCCTTTCAAAGGTCCAGTTTGGTTCAGCAGACAGTTGAGCTCTCTGCCAGCTGGCCACTGTGCCAAACAAGGGGGTTCAGAGAGTGGAGCAGACCCAGCCTTCCCATAGCCCCCACAGGCTGGCGAAGGCTGCAGAGAGCCTGGAGGTCGCACCCTGTGGTGAGAGGTTCAGTGTCCAGCTGGTGAAATCCATAAAGGGCAGGGAGCAAAACATTTCTAACTCCCCCACCCAGGATACAGCCACACCCCCCCCCAGACATACCCATCCCAGCCATGGACATCCCCCTTGGACATGGCCACCCACTGTGGGCACAGACAACCCCTTCGGGCATAGCCACCCACCCTGAGCACAAACACCGTCTCTGGGCACAGCCACCCCTCCCGGGCACAAATACTCCCCCAGGACACAGGCACTCCTCATGGACACAACCATCTCTCCCCCCACGGGCACGGCCACCCCCCAGGACCCAGTCACCCCTTGTGGGCACAAACAGGCCCAAAAGACACAGCCACCCCTCATGGGCACTACCATCTCTCCCCCCATGGGCACAGACACTCCTCCAGGACCCAGCCACACCTCATGGGCATGACCATCTCTCCTCCACCCCCCGTGGGCACAGACACTTCCCCTGAACCCAACCACTCCTCGTGGGCACAGCCACCCCCCATGGGCACAGCCGCCCTCCTGTTCTCTCACTGGAGGCGGAGAGCCATAGAAGTTAAGGCCAAGGGCACGAGGTCATCAGCTGCCCACATTCCATCCCTGAGGTCTGGAGGGGGGAAGTGAAACAGACCTGCTTACCTATCAGCAGAGCCGAGAGGCCCCAGGGTGACCCCAAGACAGCCCTGTGAAGGTGGTGCCAGGAACCCTGGATTCCAGAGCCACCTCGCTGCTCTGCCATCCCTGCTTGACCCACTGAGGCTCAGTTCAAGCACCTGCATCCTCACTGCTCTGCCCCTCCCACCCCAGGCAGGGGGCTAAGAGAGGGCTGCCAGGCCCCTCCCCTCCCCTCGGCTGTTGGCGCCACCAAGCCTCAGCACCTGCAAACAGCGCCCCAGCCCTGCCCCTCAAGACCCCGGGAGAGCTTGCTTGGGGTCAAGGGCAGTGCCAGGCAAACCCTGAGTCCTGACAGCACCCCGCCAACCAAGAAAACCCCTAGGGGCTGTTTCCCAAAGGGCACCCCGGGGAATCCCATTCTACTCTCATTTGTACTGGGGGACCTGGGGGGCTGAGTGACAGCTGTGTCTGCAGGGCTCCACCCACACCTGCCCCATAAGCGCTGGTTGTCAGGAGATGCTTCTGTCACTGAGGCTGGACACACGGCAGCCGCATGGTACCTGGCGACAGGACCAACGCTGGCACGGGAACCCGGCTGCCTGCTGACCCAGTGTTCATCAGACAACCCAGCCCACCTCCCCTCCTCTCCTGCACACCCACCAATGTCTCAGCTCAGGACGAGGGCTCCGTGGACACCTCAGGAAGGGCCGCCCAGTCCAGGAGGTTCTGCAGCGGCCTGAGGCTGCCGTGCCTGAGCCCCACATGTGCAGGCTGAGCCCATAGCAGCGGCTGAGGGGTCAAATGCCACACAGCCTCTCTGGTCCTGGGGGGAGCTGGGCAGGGTTCCTGGGGACGACGTGAACAAGGTCAGCAGGGTGAAGCTGCTTCTGTAGTTCCAAACCAGAAAACGCGCTGCCCCGTCCACCCCCCCAGGCAGGAGTGAGCGAGGGAAGCCCACCGCTTGGGGGCTGGTCACAGAACTCCAGGATACTTGTCCCACTGGGCTCCAGTCCTGCCCCCATTCCTCCAGCCCACAGCTGTTCTGCGATGCACATTGCCTTACTGATTAACAAATAATCACCAACGCTTTTCTGTCAATCCCGCTGTGGCGAAGCAGCTGACACCTGCCTCATTGGGTGCAGCCACTCAGTTGCCCTAAGGCAATGCCCAGCCACATCTGGCTGAATGGTCTCTGGATTGGTGCTCCCAGCCTCACATTCATCAGTGGAGAACACTGGGCACCAACTGCCCCCGGGGTGCTGGTGCAGCTCCCATGTCCGGGGTGAGCTCCCATGAAGGGGTTGGTCAGTTCAAGGGGCCTGAGGTCACGGGCCTGGTGTTCAGGACGTCAAGTGGCCACAGGGGGCGGGGCATGAGGTTGGAGAGGGGTGGCCAGGACCCTGTGGCCGCACAAAGAGAAGGTGCCTGGGCCAGCTCAGGGTCGGGATGGCGTGGTCAGATTCACAGGTTGTCAGCATCCCTACACCCATGAAGACCTTGCAGGGCACAGCACAGCAGGGGGCCCATCCAAGGCAGCCTGGATGTGGCTGTGGGGCGGGGGCATGGCTGCACCCTGGGAGACTTGGAGGACAGAGCAGAGGAGTGTGCTCCTCGACCAGGTAGGGCCCAGACACAGGTCCCTGAGGCTAACGCCCCAAGTCATGGGAGCCTGAAGAGCCCTGAGAGAGCCCTGTGGAGCTATAAAGCAGGCAGACTGAGTACTAACACAGCAGAGTGCGCCCCCACACCCACACACACCCAGTGCACATCCTGCTCTTGTCCCTCCTCCCCGTGTCAGCCACTGGAATCCTCCTGACTCAACTGTCCCCACCAGCCCTCACCCCTCAGCCCCTGTGCCCATGGCAGAGACAGCCAGAGCCCTGGCACTGGATTCTCCAGCCGGCCTCACCCTCCCACCACCCAGGCTGTGCAACCCACCATCAACCCTCCTCCCTTCCTCTCCCTGGCTCCAGGGACAATCCCTCCTAAGTAAACGGAGAGGTGTGTGCCCCTGGGGGGCAGTGGGGTGCTGGGAGCTGGGGGGCCTGGAAAGGTAGGGTGAGTCAGGGGAAGGGTGGCTAGGGGCCAGAGCCCAGGCTGGGAGGGCACCCCACTTGCCACCTTCAGGTGAATGTCTGGATTCTCCACTCCAGGAACTGATCCCCCACCCCCTCATCATCACATGGCCAGCACCCCCCTTGTCGACGTGCCCCCTGGGTCTCCCCAGACAGCCCTGAGGCCCCAGGGGCAGAAGGAGTGTTCTCCTCTCCTTGGGCCTCACCTAGGAGTTCCTGGGCCTAAATGAGCACCCACTGTGTGCTCAAGCCCCCCAGTGGTGGAGGGGAACCAGCCACTGCCCCTCTGAGCTGCAGCCAGAGCACAGCAGGGCCACCACAAGGATGACCCAGTGTTCGGGCTCAGGGAGCGTCAGAGGCATCCAGAGGGGTCAGGAAGGTTCCAGAACGTTCTGGAAAGAGGGAGGAGGCAAGGGAGGGCTTTGGCTGGGCCCTGAGGGTGACAGATGTGGTGCCCACCAATGACACCAGGGCCCAGTGGAGGCCTCAGCTGCAGCACTGACCCAGCTCTGGGGCCAGGCTGCCACTCCAGCTCCCATTCCCCAGCCCTCAGCAGGTTCGACTCTGTCGGTGACCAATGGACAAGGGAGCCCCTGAAGCTGGGCCTGCCTGCCTGGGGCCTTTATGCCAACAGTGGCCGGAGGCTGCCCTCCTCTGGGCTCAGGCACAGGGCACAGGTGAGCAGCTGGATGGTCAGACATGGGGTCTGCTCTGGGCCAAGGAAGCTACAGTGGCTGCAGCTGGTTACTGGTTCCTTCTGGCTTGTCATGGGGCCGGATGTCCAGCTTTCACAGGCAGGTGGGGCCTTCGTCCACCTGAGTCCAGGCCAGGAAAGCAAGGTTGGGGGTCCCTGTGAGGTGTACATGGGCGAAAGGGGGAACCGGGTCCTCATAGAGAACACTGAGCACAGGTCGGGCAGGGCGAGGGTCTCAGAGACTGGAGAGACAGGGCAGGGGAGACCAGTTCTTCCACTGGCTCGCTGGGCCCCTGGGGTGGGGATGATGGATATCTTGGGGCTCAGGACCTGTGCCCGCCTCCCCTAAGAGCGGAGCACCAAGACCCCTAGCAGACTCCTGCGGGCGCTGCTCCAGGACAAGATTTCAGTTACTGAGCTGAGCAGGGCCCAGCCCTTTGACCCTGACACCAACACATGGTCCCCCATTATGGTCACGAGGTCTCAGAGGAACAAGGTGGGGGGCAGGGAGGGCAGGCTGGCTGGAGGAGGTCAGCATGGGTGCCAGGAGCAGGCCATGGGTGGAGGAGGGGGGTGGGCAGAGGAGGGAGGGTGTGGGGTGTGGGCAGAGCAGGGAGGGTGGGAGTGTGGGCAGACGGGGGAAGCAGGCAGGACCGGCTGGCTGAGAAGGGTGGCGTGGGGGGAGGGTGCCATGGGTGCAGTCAGTAGCGCTTGAGGCCTGCTGGACCAGCTCTCAGCCCCACCCACTGACTGACTGTCCCAAAGGGCCAGCCACAGACACTGTCCTACTCAAATGTCCCCAGCTCTGAGAGGTGAACAGACCAGAGAGCAGGTGTGGATGGCTCTGGCACCTCCCCAACACAGCCTGAGGGCGTGGGGGACCCTGCTGCTGGCCTTTGTCCCCTTGTCATGGCCGGGCTGTGTCCTACTTCCCAGGCAAACAGGAGACTCGGGGGGGGGGGGATCTGGGGAAGCAGATCATCTTGAGAGCTGGGGAGGGGGGTGTACAGAAGCCCCACCCCCACCCCTAAAAATAAGTCTGTAATCAGCCTGTGAGCACATTCACTGCTTTCTAAAGGTCACTGCCCAGCCAGTGACCTTCTTGCAAATACAGGACAACAAGAGCTGTAATTTGACTCAAAAAAGAAGCCCGAGGAGAGGAGGGGGTGGTGGGAGTGCTGCTCACAGAAAACTCTTGCCCCCCACAGCTTCGTTCACTCAGTATCCTCAACAGCCAGCCCCCAGGGCACCTGCTCCTCCTGTCTCCTTCCTCCTGCGCTCACCTGACAAGTCTGCAAAGGCCTCTCCAGCCGTCACCCTCAACTCCCCTCTTCAGCGCTAAGGCGCATGGGAGGGGGCACAGGCCCCAGGCAGCCGGCCAGGTGGGGCCTGAGCCCCCATCCCACCCAAAAACAAACCCATTGGCTTTGAGTGGATTCTGACTCATAGCGGCCCCATAGATCAGAGTAGAACTGCTCCATCAGGCATCCAAGGAGCAGATAATGGACTTAACTGCCAACTTCGGGGTCAGCAGCCATAGCTCTTAACCACTGCACCACCAAGGGTGGCCAACAAGAACCAAGAGAGGCGGTGTCTGCAGCCAGGGAGTCAAACAGGCAGGACAGGACCATCTGGCCTAAGGGCGGGGAGCAGGGGGCAGGAGCCCAGTGCTGGAGTTCAAGCTCAAGGCACTCTCTCAGCCCTCTAGTCCGTAGGCATTGATAATCAGTTCCTGTCTGAGCCCTATAAGCTGGACTGGGCTGCAGGGTCATTCTCAACACTGGCTCCATGCACTGGCTCGTGGGTTCCAGGTGCCACGGGAGCTGAGGCTGCCTGCCACCTGGGATGGGGTCATGCCCTCCCCTCCCAGCAGGGAGCTTGGAAGCAGGGGCTGGCTCTCCACCACCTTATTGGCCAAGGTCTGGGCAATGAACCCAGTTTGTGGATGGGCTCTGATCCCCCTCCCGGGGGCTGCAGGCAAGGCCGGCACGTGAGGACGGGGGCTGTGCAGGGCAGGGCTCGTGGGTGCGTCCAGGTCAGCTAGGCTTGGGGCTCTGATAGCGCGGTGCCAGGGACCATGGGGTGCCCATAACCAGGGTGAAGGCGTTCCGCTCAGAGGCGGGTCGGTGGAGGTGAGGCTCTGGCCTGGCTCCCACGGCACCTGCATTCTGCCCAGGTCCCTGCCTCAGCTCCATGCAGTAGCCGGCCTGGGGACCCTCCCAGCGCGTCTGCTCTACCAATCCCCCCGTCGACCGCGCTGGGCAGAAACACTTGTGGTCCCCACTCCAGGGAGAGAGGCAGGGGGTGCAGAGCAGTGTAGCAGGTAAGCGGGCACACCGAGGGCCCAAAGTGGCGGCAGTGGGCTGCACTTGAGATACACGTGCACACCCACGCGCACACATGCACGCGCGCACACGTGCCCAGTCTTTGAGGACACCTGGATCTCTCGAGGCTGTTGGATTCACGTGAAGACGGGAAGCGGGCGCTTCTCCTCGTGCCATCAGGGTCTAGGCTGTTTCCAAACCCACTGGAGCCTGGAGGACGCCCTGCGTGCGCACGTACCCTGGGGCACAGAAACCCCCTCAGCTCGGCCCACCCACCTCAGACACGGCCCCCTCTCTGCCTGAGTCTTCAGAAACAGGAAATGGTGGCGCCCGTGGGGGTCCTGAGGCTGCCGGTCTAGGGCACACAGCCCCCTCCCAGAGCGAAGAAGCGAACACTCGGTCCCGCCAGGAATGGGCCCCTCCCCTCCAGCCCCGCCCACTGTCCCCCCAGGGCCTCAGCGGGTGACGACACTCTCCTCCGCAGCCCGCCCGCCCACGCCAGCTGCTCCCCGCTCCTGTCCTAAATGACTCAGGTGGGAATGAACGAGAGTGGAGCGGCTGCTGTGGGGGCGTGCAGGCCACAGGGCCAAGGCCCGGGCAGCGGGCTGTGTGCTCACTGGGGAGGCTTGGGGGGGATGTGTCTCCAGAGGGGCGTGTGGAGGCCAGAGCCCAGCCAGGCCCTGGTCAGTCTGAGGCAGAGACCAGCACCCACACCTCCCTGACTGAAAGCAGGTGGGGCCTGGGGCAGGGGCCAGGACGGGGTGAGCCAAAGGAGCTTGATCCCCCACCCCTTCCCCAGCTCCCAGGGCAGGGTGGGGGAGGACGCCAGACCCAGGGTGGCCTCTACCCACCCCGCCTTGAAAGGGCTCCCCTTCCTTGGGGTAGGTGGCTGGGAGATCGGACACCAGGGTCTTCCTGATGGCCCCTCCGGGCTACGAATGCCCACAGAGTCCAACCCCAGAGCCACAGCTCCACAGGGTCTGGAGAAGGAAGAAAAAGTCCCCACAGACCGGTGTCCGCACCTCCAGGCCTTTAATCCCACTGCGATGTCTCCAGGGTCAGGGCCCAGACTGAAGACCCCTCCCCTCCAGGGCACCCGCCCGGGGTCATTTAGGGACCCCACAAGGTGACAAAGTCGCAGAAACAAAATCCTAGGCAGGTGCCTCTGTCACTTGGCTCTGAAGAGGGCGGGGAAGCCTGCCCGTGAATCGCCCTGATTACACAAAGCCACAAAGTCCCACTTCCTCCGAGAAAACTGCTTTTCCTGTTTAGTATTCAGCAGCTCTAATTAGAACGCAGCTGCAGCTCAAATCCAGAATAACCCGTGCCCGCGTGCCCCTGCGGGTGCCCGTCCTGCACCCCACGCCTGTTGCCAGGCCTTACAGACAGCAGGCGAAGAGCTCGGGGAAGAGGCTGTCGGCCTCCTCACGCAGCGCCAGGCCTGCGCAGCCCAGGTCCGGGCCCCACTGCTCCAGGAGGTTGTCCTGGAGCTCCTGGAAGCCGGGCCCGGTGTCCGCCAAGGAGCCTGGCTCTGCCCTGTCTGGTGGGGCAGGGGTGCCACCTCCTGGGCCCTCCAGGGACCCTGGAAGCAAAGGGGACACATTAGCAGAGGAGCAGACGCTCTAGAACCTGGGCAGGTCAGAATGTAGGGCCCGCCTCTGCTGGCTGTCCAGTCCCAGAGCCCCCTGCTCATCTGTGAGAGGAGAGTGTAAGTAGGGAGCTCAGTGATGGGGGGATGCCCACCCGCCCTGCTCCAGGGCCAGGACCGGGAGGGCCCCACCCCCACACTAAATAGAAGCCACACTGCACAGCCAGCAAGCTTTGCAGGCAGCCTGGGGACCAGGCCACCACGGGGAATGCAGGGTCTAGGGACAGGGCCAGGGATGGATTACCCAATCAGCAAGATACAGACGGGCTGCCTTGTTTCTCATTCATCTGTAGTGCACAATTCCACCACGAGGACGTGAAAACAGGTGAAATTGTGTAGTACAGATGAGTACACAAGCAAGCCCAAGGTACTCTGCTTATTGGGTAATCCATTTCTGGTCACAGAGCACAGCGTCCCAAATAGCTGACGGCAAACCAGACACAACCAGGTTCCACAAGCCACTCTCTCACACACACTCTCACCCACTCACATGCTCACTCACCCACCCACACTCACTCTCACCTCCCCCCACACACACCCACACACACACTGTCACCCACACTCACATTCTCACCCACACACTCTCACCCACACACCCACAGTCACCCACACTCACACTCTGACCCACACACACCCACTCTCACTCACCCACACATACCCACACTCACTCTCACCCCCCACACCCACACATACCCATACTCAGTCTCACCCCCCCACACCCACACACACCCACACATACCCACACTCTCACCCCCCCACACCCACACACACCCACACATACCCACACACTCTCACCCCCCACACCCACACTCTGCCCCCACACACACCCACACGCTCACCCACCCACACACCCCCACACTCTCACCCAGTCACCCACACTCACACTCTCATCCACACTCACCCACACACACCCACACCCACACACACCCACACCCACTCTCACCCACACACCCACTCACACCCACACACCCACTCACACCCACGCCCACTCACCCACACACACCCACACTCTCACCTACACACCCACTCACACCCACACACCCACTCTCACACCCACACCCACTCACCCACACACACCCACACTCTCACCTACACACCCACTCAGCTACACACCCACACACACCCACGCTCTCACCCCCCACATACCCACACTTTCACCCACACCTACACGTTCACACTCACTCTCACACACCCGCACTCACCCCCACACTCACCCACACACCCACGCTCTCACCCCCCACACCCACTTTCACCCACACCTACATGTTCACACTCACACTCTCACCCTCACCCACACAAAAACCACTCACACCAACATGCTCACACACACTAGCTCTCACCCTCATCCACACACACCCACACTCACCACACTCACACAAAACCACTCACCCCCACACACACACCCACCCACGTCCACACATCCACTCACACGTGGCTCACTCTCACCCTCACCCACACACCCACCCACGTCCACACATCCACTCACACATGGCTCACTCTCACCCTCACCCACACATCCACTCACATTGTACACAGCTCACTCTCACACTCACCCTCACCCACACGCTCACACACACTCCTTTTCCTCTCCTTGCCTGTGGCCTGACAACATCAGAGGATGAGACAGCAGGAGTGCAGAGACAGATCTAGGACTCCCCACACCACCCAACAAGCCGGCCTCACTCAGTCTGCCCCCACTCCCTGGCTGCCCACCCCCCCCATGTTGGGTGCACTGAGGACCACACCTATCCCCCATCCCAACTCACCCAGCCACCAGTCAGGGCTGGCAGCCAACAGGAGGGTCATGCCTTCCTCCACTTCAGGTCCCGGCACAGACCTGGGCAGGAAGGGAAGACCCCACCCTGAGTATGCACGGCCAACCCCAGACCTTGGTCCTGGAGGCCCAGCGTCCTCAACAGGTGGCTTACGTGCCTCTGCCCCTACCCAGTGGGGAAAGGGCAGTGCCCAGGCCCACAGAGGGACACCAGCATCATGGACGGACGCTGGCCTGGAGGAGGGACACCACCAGAAAGATGCTGGCAGTCCTGGCTCCGCTCCCAGCCCTCCCACATCCCAGCTGGTGTGTGCTCATGAACACAAACTCATTTTACTATCAGCCAAAACAAGAGCTCACTAGAAAGACAACAGTGTGTTCAGAAACACAAGGGAAGGCCGTGCTGGCCTGTGGCTGGTCCTCCCCACCCCGGCACAGACACAGAGAAAACGCTTTCCCGCAGCCGAGCTCAGGGAGTGAGAGTCTGGCATACGGGGCACACGCAGGCAAGAGGCCACACGCGTGGGGCACACACCTGGCATCCAGTGCAGACGTCACGGCTGAGTCAGTTCCCCCAGCTGGGCTGGGCCAGCTCTGAGCTGCTGGACTCATCGTGGGGGAGGCAGGCTGCTGTGAGAGAGGAGCCCGGGGAGGGCACAGTGGCACCGGGGCCCGGCCACCAAGGATCTTGGAGACACTTGGGTCTGGGGGCTCTGCAGAGAAGTCAGAGTCAGTCAGCCATTGCCCTCTGTCCCCCACCCACAGTGCCTGAGGCACCCTCTCCTGGGGCCGGAGACCCCCCTGCACCCTGGCATGAACACCAGCACCAGCCCCTGCCACCCTGGCCCTGCACCAGAGGCACCTGGAACTGGGCAGGTACGACAGACAGCATGGAGGAGGGAATTGCACAAAGCAGGGCACCTAGCACAGGGGCCAGGGGGGCTTCGGGGAGGTGTCGGCTCAGCCTGGCCTGGCTCAATGTGCTCAGGCCTGGTGCTGCCTCCCGTCTGACTACAGACTCCACCCTCAGGCTGGCTCCCTGCCCACCCAATTCACCTCTGCACCTGCATGCCCCCTGCCCTGCCACGTAGGTCCTGGAGTCCCCTGGTGCCCCCAGTGGATGGCAAGACCCTCCCTATAAGGTGTGCGCAGTGGGCCCCGGGATATGGCAAGCACACACAGACGTCTTCAATACAGTAGAGTGACAGACAGCCAGAGAGGAGGGTGAGTGGATGGGACCCAGCCAGCAACAGTCATCAGGGAGCCCTGTGCAGTGGACACACAGCTGCCCACTGGGGACAGACGCAGAGCTCGGCCGGGGGCGGCCTCAGGGAACAAGGCCCCCAGCAGGGAAGGTAATGGCCATGGCTGCAGGCTGTGACTCACTCCCCTTTGCAGCCCCTGCAAGGGCACTGGTAGCACAGCCAGGGGATGCAAACTCCCAACCATGGCTGGCATAGGAAGCAGAGCCTGGCGCCGTGGCCTCTACTCTGGCTCGTCTGATTCGGGACAGCCACATCCCCCTGCATCCCCACACCTCCTGGCAGGCGACCAGGGCTCTGAGGAGGCCCAGGGTAAATGACGGGAGCATGGGGGGCCACCATCCTTCGTGGGGCAGAGGCGGTTTGATGAGCTGAATCACATCTCTTTAAAATGTTCTGAAGGCCTAACGCAGTGCCTGTGAAGATGGCCTTGTTTGCAAACACCGTCTTTATGGCTAATCCCATGCTATCCTTACAGGAAAGACACAGAGGAAGCCAGCCACGTGACAGTGGGGTTAGGCCATAACCACAAGCTGGAAGAGGCAAGGAAGGGTCCTCCCCTAGCGCCTCCGGAGGGAGCTCGGCCCTGCCCACACCTGGATTTGGCCTTCCAGACTCCAGAACTGCCAGGAAACAAACGCTTGGGTTGTTTCAAGCCCCCAGGGCAGGGTAATTTGTTCAGCAGCCCCGGGACCTTCGCAGGTGGGTTAGGCGACTTCGCTGGAGCAGAGGGTAGACCTGGGGCGGCGGGGGGGAGGAGCGTCCAGCTGCTGCCGCCTCCCTGCCTTCACGTCCAAGAAATAGCCCAGCCCACCCCATGCATGTTTGCCCTCTCGGCCACACATGTCCACTTTAGGATGACAGCCAAGGACAAATAGGGTCCGTGAGGCTCAGGCCCCAAGATGGAGATTTTCATGAAGTGGGTCCTGGTGCTAACCCTGCACGCCCTATCCAGGAACAGACTACGTTCCCGGGTGCAGAAGGACAGCCACATGGGCCCACCTGGCTTACCTCTGGGTAAAGAGACGAAACCGCAGCCTTGCTCACAGGGTGCACGCTGACCAGGGGGTGCTGACGGCCCGCCCAGCACCTCAGCCAACTCTGAGGGGGCCACGCTCATATCCATGTCCAAGGGCACCCCATGTGGGGGTTCCTGCGGCCTGAGGAAGAAATGGCAGAGGGGAAGGTAGCTTTGAGCCCCGTGTCCTGCCCACCTCCTCCCCAAGTGACCAGCCTGCAAGGCCTGGCCAGCACCAAGGACTTTCTAAAAGCACCTCTGAGGAGACACCCAGAGAGTGGACCAGGTCCTTGCCCTTGGCCAGGGTCTGACCCCAGGCCCCAGAAGAAGAGCCTGATGCCCCTGACACCTGGCGCCCCAGACACCTGGCCGAGATGCTGATCACACCCAGGACATCTGAGACAGAGGTGGCTCTCCATACCACCTGGGACTAAGCCCAGCTCAGAAGCTGCTCCCTGTCTCTGTCCACTGCCTCCCCAGCCCCCACCCAGTTCCAGATCTTTCCACAGCTCTCTGCTGTGGTGAAGGCACACATAGACACACAAGCCAGACTATCTGGCCTGGACACTGCCCTTGTGCCTATAACCTGTCATTCTGAAAAATGAATCAAAAGTTTTGAGCTTCAGAAAACTGCCTTCTAGAAGCCTGGGTGCCCACCAGGTGGGGAGGGGACACAATACCCTCTCACCCACCCACCTACCAAGACCCTGTCACCACAGAAGACCCACAGCTATAACTGAATCCACGAGTCAGAAACAACGGAAACAGAAGGAGGGTGTCGGCCACCTCCACCACCCAGGGACCCGGGCGTCCCCGCAGCAGCCCCCACACTGCTGGCTGAGCGCCTTTGTGGAAGCATGCTTACCTGTCTTCTGGTCCCTGTGGCTCCCTGGTCCTAGTCTCTGTGACCCAGCAGGGGGTGTTGCCCCTGCCACATGATAAGCCAGGGCTCAAAGACCCCCAGCAGGTCACCAGGCTTCCAGTGCCTCCCACCATCCCTGACAATGTCCTGAGGGGCCTGTGTCCATGCCACAGGGTCCCATAGCCCTGCAGGGTCAGCCTCCCGGGGACACTAACCTGGCCAGCCTGAGAGCGTCCGTCCCCGAGTCCAGTGTGCCCGCAGGAGCCTGACTCCCCAGCACCACCTGCAGGGCCCTCCACTGCCACCTGCGATGACACGCCTCCTGTGGGGGGGGCAGCACCTGGAAGCAAACAAGCATCTCAGACAGCAGGTGGGAGCCAGCGAGGGGGACCGCAGGGAAAGCAGTCAGGGCATCACCTCGCTGGAGGCCTCAGAAGTTACCCTGGGCAGTCTGAGCACCTGGATTAGAGCCTCACTCTGTAAATGTGACACCCCTTCCTCTGAGTCAGGCCACACTCACAGGGGCCTCTTGGTGACTGTGTGGAGCCCCATCCTGACACTTGTCAAGATAGCTTGAGTCCCCAAGCAGATCCCCAGCCAGAGCTACGTGGGAGTCGGGGATGAGGCAGAGCCTTTCCTGGGGACGACTATGTCGTCTGACAGGGCCACACACAGGCAGTGATGGTGGTGCTCAAGCGAGTCAGGCAGAGATGCGTGTTGACTATAGGACAACTAGTCCTTCAGCAGGAAGTTCACCCCGTAACACCCCCAGCTCCGTGGGGAATGATGAGTGAACAGTGGGTGCCAAAAAGCACTGGCTCCAGCCGCGAGGGCAGGGGCCAGGAAGCCAGGAGGCGGCCATCCTAAAAGGAAAGGGGCAGGGCTTGGCCAGCGGGCTCAGCCACCTAAGACTCACCACGTGCTGCCCCTGGGTGGGCACCAGGGTGTGGGCGAGCCTCAGGAACTGCACGGCCATCTCCAGGACTGACGCCATGTCCTCCCGCCGGCAGTCAAACCAGGGAAGCAGGGCCCGCAGCCGCTCACAGCTGGCTGCGATCCGCTTCCTGCAGCCGGACAAGCAACAAGCACCCATGTGCCCGGCCACCTTGCCTGGGCAAGAGGTAGCAGCTGCCGGAAACCCACCATAGAACACGAGAGGCGCTTCTCGGGCAGGGGTCCCACGGCCAGTGGACCAAACCCTTCAGGGACCTCTATCAGCAGACTGGACCCCAGGCCCCGGCCACAGGCTGTCCAGACGTTTGCCTCCAGCCCGGACCTGGACAACCACTGCTTCTGGGAGGGGCAGGGCCCAAGACAGTCAGGGGTCCCAGGGTCCAGGGGTCACAGATGCACAACCTCCACCACCCACGGTCTCAGGCCCAAGAGGGGGCCAGGCACTGGGGTGACCCTGTGCCTTCACCTGGACACCATACACCTGCCCTGACCACCTGATACCTGGTCAGCACAGATCTAATTTCCTCGGTTCAAAGAGCCTGTGACCCCAGGCAGCTGTCTCCCTGCACCCCACGGGGCCCCTCACCTTCGCTCCCGCTCTGTGAGCACGTTCCGCCGGCGGCACAAACCCTGACCCTCGGGCGCTGGGCCCTGGAAGGAGCTCGAGCCCGGGGCCCGGTCCTCGCAACTGCCCAGGGCGCCGGGAGGGGACGTGCTCCTGCCAAGAAGAGAGCAAAGAGCACCCGGGGAGACTGCCAGCAGGGCGGCGCCGGGGTCCTCCAAACGTGGAGACGGGCAGTGCCCTCTCCACCCTCGCCGCCTCCCCCGGGTGGGCCGTGCTGGGTGGGGGCTGGCGACTACGGCCTGGACGCAGGCACATCCCTGCTCAGAGGAACCGGGTCAGGACTCCTCCCACCCCCTCCCTGCGCCCCAGTTTCTCACCTGCATCCGCCAGAGGCAGTGACTCCGTGGGGCTCAACGTTGGGCTCGGGGCGCCAGGACGCCATGAGTTCGCAGCTGCAGCAGCGAGAGCAACGCGGCGCGGGGCGGGGCGGCGCAGGGGGTGGGACTCCGCGCGGACCCCGCCCCACGTGCACGCGCGGACCCCGCCCCACGTGCACGCGCGGACCCCGCCCCACGTGCACGCGCGGACCCCCACGTGCACGTGCACGTGCCCGGCCACGTGCGCTCCAGCCTGCCCCCGTCCACGCGCACCACCCAGGCCGCCTCACCCCAGGTGCCCTCGCCGGCCCTCTCACGTGTGCAACACCCTGGCCTCACGCTCACGCCCCGCCCAGGCAGTACCTGGCTGCCCTGCCCCCTGATCGCCCCGCCCCCAGCCCTCCGTCCAGCCCGCACCTGATGGCTCTTCGCACCTGTCCACACCTGGGTGGAAAGGTGGCGCTCTGCGAGCTGTTTAGCCGCTATCTGTGGGGTTCAGGGACTCTGGCCCGCGGGCAGCGCAGGAGGGGCGGTTGCTGAGGAGTCCCGGGGGAGGGGGCACGGCTGAATCTTGTGCTGGGGGCCGGGAGTCTGAGACAGGGCTGGGGCGGGTGGAGTGATGTGGAGGGAGTCTGCCCAGGGTGCAGGGGCGGGGGCAGGCTAAGGGGGCAGGGCCTGAGGGTGAGAGGGGGCTCCTACCCTGGGGAGGTAGGCGCCTAGATTCTCTACTGAGCTGGAGAGGACTCAGGGCCACAGGTTAGCGTCTTTGAGGGGGTGTGTGAGTGTCCCGCAACTGCCATAACAAAGCACCACATACTGGGGGGCTTCAACAACCGAAATCTACTCTCTCACAGTCCAGGGGGCCAGAACTCAAACATCCATGTGTGGCAGGGCCACTCCTCCAAGGCTCTGGAGGAGACCTTCCTTGCCTCTTCCAATTCCTGGTGGCTCCAGGTGTCCTTTGGCCGCATGGCTCCATCTCTGCTGCCTGTCTTCATGTGGCCTTCTCTTCTCTGTGCCTTCTCTTTCCTTCTCTAATGGAGACACTTGTCATTAGATTTAGGGCCCATCCTAATCCAGGGTGATCTCATTTCAATTTGGGGCGATGAGATCGGGAGCCAGCCAGAGATGGGTGCAAAGACTGCCAGACAGGCAGTGCTGGGGACGCACTGGGTAGGGTCCTATGATTTGAGGGTGCCCTTTTTTTTTTTCTTCGACTGCTGAGCCATTTGTCTGTCACTGCTCGGCTCAGCAGCCTGAAGGCAGATGTGGGAGAGGCGTTCAGGCCCGGGTTACAGGAGGGACATTGAGGAGGACGCGCCTGCAGTGACGTGATGTGGGGTCCTCGCATCCAGCTGTGCAGAAAAGGAGGGGACCGCAGTCAGGGATTAAGTCAGGCAGGCAGTGTGGGGACAGACGCAGACAACGGGGTGGAGGCCGCAGGAGGGCCAGGAGGCCAGTCTCTGTCTGCCTCCTACCCCCCACCCACCCACCTCCCAGGACTGCCTGCCAGCCAGCTACCAGCTCCAGGTCCTGTGCAGCCATGCTCTGCCACACCCCAGCTGCCGTTTTCTGCAGGGGGTGTGAAGCGGATCATTAAGGCCAGGGAATCAAGACTTTTGGCTCTGTCTGCATAGGAGGGGGCCCTTGCATCTATGGAGATGTGAGGAGGAGCAGGCTTCTGGCCCTGGGGGCTCAGGTCCCCAGTAGAGAGACAGCCAGCGCCATTGAACATGGTGTGGGGGCAGGGCAGCTCTCTGCAGGTGGCTTGAAGCCTAGAGTCAGCCCTGTTGTCTTTCCAGGTAGGAGGGAGCCCGCTCCAGTCTTGGCTTGGCTCTGAGATGCAGTACCAGGCGAGGCTTTCATTCCCTGAAGCCCTCAGAAATGTCACTGGGCCCATCAGTCTCCCACCAAGGCAGCCCATGTAATTATCTCTAATTGATCATAGGGCAGCACCCCCCGCCCCGGGGCCCCTGCCCAATGGTGATGATACAGGCAGTGTGTCCCAGGAGGGGCCTGCACGATGGTCACACTTCCTCAGTCAGCTGGGGCTCTAGCATGTACAGCTGCCCAAAGTACTGCTGGGGGTGCGTTGCAGGGGTGGGTGAGACCTGGCCGTAGCTCCTACCAGGACTGCCTGAACCAGTCTGTGCCCCCACCTGGGGGCCTCAGAGCATGCCAGACCCCGCCCAGGGGTTCCCCAAAACCCTCTGCCCTCAGCCTGCTGCCTCCTGGAGGCAGACAGGGAGGGTGCTCAGGAGAAGGGCAGGGTCATGACATAATGGCAAATGCCCTCCACATGGGCCCCAGGGAGCCCCCACACTGACTGAGACCCCAAGTGCAGCCTGGATTGGGGCCCAGGTCTTGAGAAAAGCAGCCAGCTTTGATGTGGGTCTGTCCTGAGGCTCAGCTGTCCTGCCCTTCTTGTTCTTTCCCCTCTCTCCTCTCCCCTTTTCTCTTCTCTCCCCGTCTCTGTCTCTCTGTCACTCTCTCTCTCTCTCAGTTTCTCTGTCTCTCTAGCTGTTCCTCTGTTTATGTTTCTCTCAGTTTCTCTCTCTGTTTATCTGTTTCTCTCTCACTGTTTCTCTCTGTCTTTCTCAGTTTCTCTCTGTCTCTCTCTGTTTTTCCCTCTCTCTCTCTTTCATTGCCAACTTTTCTCGGGAAGGGTCTGGGCCTCAGGAGCAGACAGGGCCCCAAGCTGGAGCCCCGGGTGCTGTGTGAGGGCAAGGGCTGGGTGTGCACCGGCCTGCAGGCAGCCCTTCACTGCCTGCTGAGAGGAAGCTCAGTGTGTGTCGGTGTGGGTGTGTGTCAGTGTGGGGGTGTGTTGGTGTGGGGGTGTGTGTCAGTGTGGGTGAGGGCGCAGAGCAGCCACAGGTCCCAAGCAGAGGCAGGGCAGGCAGGGCAGGCGAGGCAGTCTCCTCTGTCTCTGGTCCCAGACAGTCCCTGGCAGCTCCCAAGGCCCGGGAGATACGGAGCCACCGCCCGTATCCCGACAGGGCGGCTGCCCGGGGATCTTGGTGGAGGTTTTCTGCCGAGTGACTGGTGTCTCGGGTAGAGAGCAGGTGGAGCCAGGGCGAGGTCCGGCAGCAGCGCGGATCCTTCGCTGGTGTTTGCGTTTTCAACACTCGCGACCCGCGCCCCCCTCGCCCCACCACGCCACACCCCGCAGGGCGATTGAGCCTCTCAGGGGCGCGTGGCGTGGCCGACAGCTCGCTCGGGGTTATCTGGTCCCCATAGAGCCCCCTTCTGGCTTCTGGGATTACTAGCGGCCCTGAGTGCTGCGATGGAGCCTGGTCCTCCGGGTGGGTATGCACTCGGACCCTGGCGCGTCCGGGGTCTGGGCCCCGCGCGGCCGCGGTTCCCGGCGGGGCCGGCAGGAGGCGCGCCCGGACAGGCCCTCGAGCCCGGCGGAGCACTCGGCTTTCCTTTCCCGGGGAGACAAACGCGAGCGGGTCGGGGGACTGGAGGCGGGAGGGGTAAGCGAGGAAACAAGTCGCCTGTCGCTCCCGGCTCGTTTCTCGCTTGGCTCCGGGTCCAGAGCCACCGCGGACCTCTGCGCGCAAAGCCGGAGGGAGCGGCGAGCGCGCGGACCGCATCCCCAGCCCCATGCCGCTCCCCGACGGGGCGCGCAGCCTGGGGGGTATCTGCACCAACGAGGCGCGCGGCGCCGGCTACACCAACCGGAGCTTCGAGTTCGACGACTGCCGATGTACCCCCAGGTACTGTCGGCTGCGCCCTCCCCCACCTCGGGGAGACCCCATCCGGGCTAGCCCTACCCCCCAGAGCCACCCGCCCCCAAACCCCTGCCCCCAGGACAGCCGGTCCCCCAGGAACTCCACTCCCAAAACCCCTGCCCCCAGCGTCCCCTGCCCCCAGGACCCTCGCCCTCGGGAGATGCCGTCCCCAGGACACCCCGAGCCCCCAGGACACTCTACCCCCTCCCGGCCTGGAGCGCCCTCTTGATCACTAGGGGGGTACTGGGGTGTCCCATCAGGGCGGGACCCGAGAAAGGACGCTCACTGACTGCCCAGCAGGTTCCCAGGCCGCGCAGGCCGGTGTGGGTCAGTCAGCGCCATGAGGCAAAGGTGGCCCCCAGCGCGGCCATTTTTAGATGCTGGGTGCAGAGCACCCCCCAGGCGCGGGGGGAAGCGCGGTCCGGCGTGAGGAGGCGGCGGTGTGGACCCGGGGTGCTGCGCCAGGCCTCCGACCTCTAGCGCCCCACACAGGCTGGGGGCGGGGCCGTCTCCGGTACTCGGGCCTGGAGGTGGCAGAGCAGGACCCAAGTGGGGCGCAGGGTGGCGGTCCCGCCACAGCAGCGGGTTTTCGGGCAACCCTCCCTAGGAAGAGACGTGGCTTCTGCGCAGGGAGCCCCAGTTGAGGTTGGGGTGCAGGTGGGCTGGGAGGCCCGTGCTTGGGCTGGTCATTTCCTCTGTGGGACTCAGTTTTCCCCGTATAAACGGGGAGAGGATTGGAGCGTGGTGTTTAAGGGCCATTTCTGGTGAGAGTACCAGGCTTAGGAGGCAGGGGTTCTAGCTCATACATGGGGTGGGGAGAGGTGACTCAGCGGGGCTCTTCCCCCCCCCGGCCTAGCATCCATGGGGGGTACCGCGGGGTTGAGGAGCAGTGTCTGAGTGCACACGTCACTCAGCGGTGCCTGGGAAACCGAGTCAACCCCATAAAGTGGGCACAGGCTGGTCCCTCCCACCAGAGCTGCCTGGAGGGATCCCCCACGTGATGGGGTCAGGCACGGAGTAAATGGGGCCACGAAAGCTCCTGTGATTCTGCAGCCCCTGGGACCCAGCCCCTCCCCCACCTCGCCCTCCTCTCAGGTGCCCTGGGGCATTGATCCTGCTTGCCTGCCTCCAGGCAGATGAAGCTTCAGCCCAGGCCTAGGGACTGGGTCCTCCCCACCCTTGGCCTCAGCCTGCCTGGCTCCCACCCCTCCCCCAGCTGCACAGAGGTGGCCTCTGTCCTTGCAGACATTGTGGTCACAATGGGGGCCCTAGTGTCCTTCCAGGTGACTAGAGCCACTGCCGGGATCAGAGGAGAGGTCTAGGTCGGTGAGGACCCCCACCCCCCAGGGAAGGTCAGGCTGGGTGAGGACCCCCCAGGGAAGGTCAGGCTGGGTGAGCCTCCTTCCCAGGGAAGATCGTATGGGTTAGGACCCTCCAGGGAAGGTCTGGTTGGGTGAGGACCCCTCCCCAGGGAAGGTTGCCTGGATGAGTACCCCCCCAGGGAAGGTCAGGCGGGGTGAGGACCCCCCAGAAAAGGTGAGGGTGGGCAAAAATCCCCAAGGCCCTTCTGCCTGAATGTCCAGTTACTGAGCATGGAGGAGCATAGAGGGCCCCATCCTGGAAGAAGGTAGCCTTTGCCTATGGAGGGCCAGGCACTATTGAAGCCCAGCCCTAGCCCAGCAGGGGTGTTCCATGCCAGGGAGCCCTGGAGAAGCTGAGAGGTGGTCCTGAGGCCCCACAGTTATGGTGAACAAGGACAGGAGTGGAACTGTAGCCTGGGGACAAGGGTCTGAAGCCAGGGGCAAGGGCCCTGCTGCACTCGGGCCATCCAGCAGCCTCCAGCCCTGGTCCAGGAAGCAGGGTGGGAGGGTTGGGCTCTTTAAGGGAGGAGCACCAGTGGGTGGCGAGCAAGTGGGGGCCCCCCAGGAGGAAGAACTGTTGGAAAGGGCCCCTCGCTGCCCACCCCAGCCTTGTGGCAGTGGGCCTATCTATAGAGGGGCTGGGGGAGTTGATTGCCTTTGAGTGGGCTTGGCTGCGCTGGGGTACTCCTACATGAGGATCCCAGCTGGCAGCTCCAGGACAGGATTTAGGTTTGAAGACCCTTCTCCAGGAGAGGAGCCCGTGGGGGGAGTTTTGTGAGGCAGCCTGGCTCTTCAGGGGCATCAATGCCTGGCTCTACACCTTCCCAGACCTGGGGCAGGTCTCTGTCACTCACAGGTGTTGGTAGCGCTAGCCGAAGTTTTGCTATTCAGGAAGAAGAAGTGCTGGACACCTGCGGCCACCCCCAGTGAGCTACCCACACCCCAGACCTGTCCCCCACCAGGGCCAGCCCCAGGCTAGGCAGCAGAGCAGTGGGGTCCCTGGGAGACCCTTTTGGCTCTTGGAGTTCCGGAGACTTCACCCTGGCCCTTCTGGCCTCCTCCAAGTCCCTGGAGGTCCCAGGCTCCACCACTCCTTGGGGTCCCTGGGCACTGCCCGTCTCTGCCTGCTCCTCTCCAGCTCCAGATGCCTCTGCCCAGGAGGGAACAGTTGCTGTGGGTGGGGGGTGGCTGGCCTAGCTGCCCCCTCTGCCCAGGAGGGGACAGTTGCCGTCGGGGGAGGCAGCTGCCCCATGCTTCGCCCGCCCCCTGCCCAGTACACTTGTCAGTGCCCTGGCGCGCCCTTTCCTGAAATTGCCTATTCCCACAGCCCAGCTCTCTAGGGTCCTTATGGGATCCTCCAGGCCTGCTGGGGGGCCCCGCTGGCCTCCTCCTCACTGCCCATATTAGGAAGCAGTGCCTTCAGGATAGAAGAAAGTGTCCAGCCCCAGGGAAAGGGCTTGCAGGGGTCAGCAGGAGGGATGGCCGATAGCTTCCAGATGGAGTGGCTTGAGGGGACTTGGGTCTGCCTTTTGGCCGGAGGTGGCTCCGGCACCAGCTCAGGAGGCAGAGGTGGGTGAGAAGGGACCCAGGTCGCGACTTCGCATGTTGGCCATGGGGGTTTTGGCTGTGTCTGGTCTTGATGAACTCATGATGTTGTCTAGGACACCCCGGTGCAGGAGAAGTCAGGTTTTGTGCTAGCGACACCTCTCTCCTGGGAGCTTTATGACTGAGTCATAACCCTTTCCTAGACTACTTGTTTGGCTCTCCCAGGTGCCAGGGATGTGTGCACCTGCCCCAGGCTCAGCTGGTGCTCGGGGCACCAGTACTGCAGCCCTAGGCAACCCAGGGTTTCTGGGAATGGGACCGTTGTCTGAGCAGATCCTGGACCCAAGTGGGTGGAGGGTGTTAGCTGCTGCATGTGTGCAAGCCTGTGTCCCACATGTGTCTGACCCTGTGTGCACAGTGTGTGGGCATGTGAGAGAGCCCACGAGGGCCCAGCCAGCCTGTGTACTGGGATGTCCTCCATGAGTTAGGGAGAGGGTGTGAAGGGGGGCTGGCAGGCTGCACCACCGTTGCTGGGTGGGGTGCAGCACCACACGGCTGGGCTCACCCCCTCATCTCCTGCACGCCAGCTGGGTGCTGGGCGTGGGGCAGGTGCTCCTCATGACACACGGTGTTCGAAAAGTGTCTTGGGCACCCTCCTGCCTGTGTGTGTGGTTAAGTCCCTGAAACACAAGTTCACCTGAAGCCCGTGGACCTGTGGAACTTGGGACAGAGCCAGAGAGGCTGGAGTTGGGCCAGGGCTGGGACAGGCCTGGGGAGGTGAGGCTGGAAGAGCAGCAGTCAAGTTTAAAAGTTCACAGAGATGGGGACTGGGTGAGAAACAGCCAGCTTTCTGAAGCTGGGGGAAGGCTGCCCCAGAACAGGAAGGATGGGCGGGCAAGGGGGAGCCGGAAGAGGCGCTGGCCTCACAGAGCAGAGGCAGAGGAGCCGCAGAAGATGGGGGACACAAAGGCTGGGTGAGGCCCCTCAGAAACCGGCATGGTCATCACCAACAACAGGAAAAGCGTGCGAAAAAAGGCTGGGTAAGTTTGGAGCCAACGCGTGGAGCTCAGTGCCACCCTGTGATGGCTGCCTGGGAGCCATCCTAGTTACCTAGTGAAGTACCATACGTGGGCGGTTTCAACAAATAGAAATTTATTCTCTCACACCTTAGGAGGCTAAAATCCAAATTCAGGGCGCCAGCTCCAAGGGAAGGCTTTCTCTCTCTCTGGGCTCTGGGGGAAGGTCTTGTCTTCTCAGCTTCCGTTTCCTGATTCCTAGGAGATCTCACTTGGCTTGGCATCTGTCTTCCCAGTCTCCGCTTGCTTGCTTGCTTGGTGCTCGATCTACTCTTTTCTGCCTCAGAAGAGATGGATTTAAGACACACCCTACGTTAATACCGTCTCATTAAAATAAAAAGGAAAACCCATTCCCAGATGGGATTATAACCACAGGTATGGGGGTTAGAACTTACAACACATACTTTTTGGGGACACAATTCAATCTGTAATTGGTACTCCCAGCTGTCTCTCCCTCCCAGGGTCCGGTGACTGGGCCTTTTTCCTTGGGCAGGTGAGCCTCACCTGGACAGGTAGGTCAGGCAGGAGTCACTCTCACGGTCACCCTGGCTGTGGTCACGCTGCCCTGTATGGGCTGTGAGGCCGGAGGTTGGGCCACATCCACTTACCAGTTCTCAGGGCTCACTCAGCACCCCATTGGCCAGTGACGCTGACCCACGCACTGGGGCCTCAGCCAGCACTGGTCTGGGAGCCACTGTTTCTGGCTCTGAAGAGTAGCCACTAGTCCTGCTGGGTGGTGGGGCAGGGGGTCCAGGAGGCCTGGGGCCCCAGGGCAGCCACGGAGGGTGTTGCCTTCACCTGGAGCTGGGAGGTCAGCTGGTCTCTGCCTGGGGTTTCTTCAACACCTGCAGAAAGAGGCTGGAGGTGTGGTGCTGGGACACGGACCAGACCTGGGGTGGTGGTTAGGTGCTGGCTGAGAGGGCCCAGGGAGCCAGGGGTCGCCTCTCCACAGGTGCCTGATCTCAGGATGAAGGCCCAGCCCAGGGGTCTGGGGCCCCACACACTGTGTGATGGGAGATGCCTGCCTGCAGTACAGAGGAAGAGGGGCTGAGACCCGGGTGGCGGGGCATGGAGGCTTCCAGTGGTCGAGTGGCCTAACCAGGTGTCCTGCTGGAAAGGTGACCCCCGTATTGTGCAGAGGCAGGGTCAGGCAGGGCGGGCATGAAAGGCCTTGGGGAGGGTTTAAGGTGGGGGTGGGGGAGGGAAGGTGCAGTGCAGCAATGCAGGGCTGACTGTAGTGGACTCTGGCTGGTGCTGCCTCCTGGGGTAGCCATGTGCGGGGAGGCCTCTGGGGCTGAGTTGTGAACGGCCTGTTGCTGTAATGAGAAGCTTGAATGGGAGCCCCTGCACCCAGGTGAGGGTGGGCGGGGCCACTTCTGGGTCCCCACGCCCCCCGCTTGGCCCCTAGGTGCTCCCCCCACAGCCAGCACAGAACCCACCTGGTGCTCTGGGGCCTCTGGGCAGGTGTGTGGTGCCGTTTCAAGATGCAGCCTTAAGCCCTTACCGGTAGCAGGGGGGATGGTCTGCCCCCACCTCAAGTGTCTGTCCTGGTGGATGTGGCTCCCTGCATGCTCCCCATTCTCAGGTGGCCGGGGCACCAGGCTGCAGGGTTGGTGCTGACTGTAGCATCACCTGTGGCCTGGGGTAAGACCTGGCGTGTGGTCCATGTGGCCTCGGAGTGTCTGCCCAGGCTGTGGAGTGTGGCCAGCTCCAGGCAGAGGCACAGTGCAACCCATGGGCAGGACCACCAAGGGGAGTGCAGGCCTGTGATGACCGGACATTGATCACTGTCTGATGCCAAGTGACCTGACTATGGGCACTAGGGGGGCTCCTGAGTGGCTGGCCAAACCCAGAGGGGAAAGTGGGTGGGTGGACAGGTAGATGGATGGGTAGGGTGGGAGCTGCCACCCCCTGTGGCTCCTGACTTCCCCACACCCTTGGGGGTAGTACCTGGCTCAGAGGAGGTCAGGGGTGACCATAGGCCCCCACACCCAAGCCCCCCCACACTCTGGGCTGGTCAGTGCCCGGAGAGAGCTGTGGGAAGTGCCAGTTGAATGATGCTCCAGTTTGAACCAAGCTCACACTTTCACTCTGGAACTTGGCCCATCTCGGGAGCTAGCAGTGAGTGACACACAGCTCCTTCTCTGCAGGAGAGGGGCACATCCCCAGGGACGCCTACCTGCCCAGGTGCCTGGCAGGCTAGTCAGCTTTGGCTTCTTAACTATGGTGCAGAGGAAGCATTTAGCTTGTTCACTGTGGTCAGCAGAGGGCTGTGGCAGCGTTCAGTTTGTGTGGGCTCCATGCCCTGCACTCGGCCACCCGCCCCCAGGCAACGATGGCAGTGCCTGTGAGCAGTGAACAGGGACATGCACACCCACACATGCTCCCATGCACACGTACACACACGCACACGCACACACAGACGCACCTGTATGCTCACATGTACACACATGCACACACAGTGCCCACATCCATACACACATGTCCACATCTACAGGTACACACGTGCTCACACACACACACATGCACACACAGGCACACATACGCGCGCGCACAACTTGAGCTGCCTGCTCTTCTGCCCTCTGCATCTTTTCTCCATGGAGTGCAGGCCCCCTGCTGCATTCCGACCATCGTTACTGTTGCAAATATGTGCTCCCTGTTCACAGCCTGTTCTTTCCTTTTGTTGAGGGAGCCTTTTGTTTTTTTCTGGTGTAGAAACATTCTAAACCTATTCCTCTAGTACTTTTATTCTTCTGTATTAAATAAGAGGGCTTCTGAGGGTTTCTCCATTCCAGTGGCTTAAACATGTTTGCCTTGTACTTTCTTCTAGCAATAGGGTCTACTTTTATTTTTCTTCCAACGCAAGGCACACAGCCATAGGGTATAGCAGTTAATAAAGGCTTGGGAGCCAGATGCCTGGGTTCCAGCATCAGCCCTGCCAATGGAAGGGGACAGTAACAAGGCTCAGGAATCTGGCAAGCTGCTTAAGCTCTGTCCTTCCTCCACACTACAGACTCGTCCCCCGCTGTGTGCAGTGCGTCCTCCATCACCCCTCGGTTCTGACAGGGCCTCCTCCATCACCCCTCGGTTCTGACAGGGCCTCCTCCTCCACCCCTCGGTTCTGAGAGAGCCTCCTCCACCCCTCAGTTCTGATAGGGCCTCTTCCTTCATCCCTCGGTTCTGACAGGGCCTCCTCCATCACCCCTCGGTTCTGACAGAGCCTCCTCCATCACCCCTCGGTTCTGACAGAGCCTCCTTCTTCACCCCTCGGTTCTGATAGAGCCTCCTCCATCGCCCCTCGGTTCTGATAGGGCCTCCTCCATCGCCCCTCGGTTCTGATAGGGCCTCCTCCATCACCCCTCGGTTCTGACAGAGCATCCTCCATCACCCCTCGGTTCTGACAGAGCCTCCTCCTCCACCCCTCGGTTCTGATAGGGCCTCCTCCTTCACCCCTTGGCTCTGACAGAGCTTCCTCCTTCACCCCTCGGTTCTGACACAGCCTCCTCCATCACCCCTCAGTTCTGATAGGGCCTCCTCCATCACCCCTCGGTTCTGACAGAGCCTCCTCCTTCACCCCTCGGCTCTGACAGAGCCTCCTCCTTCACTCCTCGGTTCTGACACAGCCTCCTCCATCACCCCTCGGTTCTGAGACAGCCTCCTCCATCACCCCTCGGTTCTGACAGCGCCTCCTCCATCACCCCTCGGTTCTGACAGAGCCTCCTCCTTTACCCCTCAGTCCTGACAGAGCCTCTTCCTTCACCCCTCGGTTCCAATAGGGCCTCTTCCTTCACCCCTCGGTTCTGAGACAGCCTCCTTCTTCACCCCTTGGTTCTGATAGGGCCTCCTCCATCACCCCTCGGTTCTGACAGAGCCTCTTCCTTCACCCCTCGGTTCTGACAGAGCTTCCTCCTTCACCCCTCGGTTCTGATAGGGCCTCCTTCTTCACCCCTCGGTTCTGACAGAGCCTTCTTCTTCACTCCTCGGTTCTGATAGGGCCTTCTCCATCACCCCTCAGTTCTAAGAGAGCCTCCTCCTTCACCCCTCAGTTCTGATAGGGCCTCCTCCTTCATCCCTCGGTTCTGACAGAGCCTCCTCCATCACCCCTCGGTTCTGACAGAGCCTCCTCCATCACCCCTCGGTTCTGACAGAGCCTCCTCCATCACCCCTCGGTTCTGATAGGGCCTCCTCCATCACCCCTCAGTTCTGATAGGGCCTCCTCCTTCACCCCTTGGCTCTGACAGAGCTTCCTCCTTCACCCCTCGGTTCTGACACAGCCTCCTCCATCACCCCTCAGTTCTGATAGGGCCTCCTCCATCACCCCTCGGTTCTGACAGGGCCTCCTCCATCACCTCTTGGTTCTGACAGAGCCTCCTCCATAACCCCTCGGTTCTGACAGAGCCTCCTTCTTCACCCCTCGGTTCTGATAGAGCCTCCTCCATCGCCCCTCGGTTCTGATAGGGCCTCCTCCATCGCCCCTCGGTTCTGATAGGGCCTCCTCCATCACCCCTCGGTTCTGACAGAGCATCCTCCATCACCCCTCGGTTCTGACAGAGCCTCCTCCATCACCCCTCGGTTCTGATAGGGCCTCCTCCATCACCCCTCGGTTCTGACAGAGCCTCCTCCATCACCCCTCGGTTCTGATAGGGCCTCCTCCATCACCCCTCGGTTCTGACAGAGCATCCTCCATCACCCCTCGGTTCTGACAGAGCCTCCTCCATCACCCCTCGGTTCTGATAGGGCCTCCTCCATCACCCCTCGGTTCTGACAGAGCCTCCTCCATCACCCCTCGGTTCTGATAGGGCCTCCTCCATCACCCCTCGGTTCTGACAGAGCCTCCTCCATCACCCCTCGGTTCTGATAGGGCCTCCTCCATCACCCCTCGGTTCTGACAGAGCCTCCTCCATCACCCCTCGGTTCTGATAGGGCCTCCTCCATCGCCCCTCGGTTCTGATAGGGCCTCCTCCATCACCCCTCGGTTCTGACAGAGCCTCCTCCATCACCCCTCGGTTCTGATAGGGCCTCCTCCATCGCCCCTCGGTTCTGATAGGGCCTCCTCCATCACCCCTCGGTTCTGATAGGGCCTCCTCCATCGCCCCTCGGTTCTGACAGAGCCTCCTCCATCACCCCTCGGTTCTGATAGGGCCTCCTCCATCGCCCCTCGGTTCTGACAGAGCCTCCTCCATCGCCCCTCGGTTCTGATAGGGCCTCCTCCATCGCCCCTCGGTTCTGATAGGGCCTCCTCCATCACCCCTCGGTTCTGACAGAGCCTCCTCCATCACCCCTCGGTTCTGATAGGGCCTCCTCCATCGCCCCTCGGTTCTGATAGGGCCTCCTCCATCACCCCTCGGTTCTGACAGAGCCTCCTCCATCACCCCTCGGTTCTGATAGGGCCTCCTCCATCACCCCTCGGTTCTGACAGAGCCTCCTCCATCACCCCTCGGTTCTGATAGGGCCTCCTCCATCACCCCTCGGTTCTGACAGAGCATCCTCCATCACCCCTCGGTTCTGACAGAGCCTCCTCCATCACCCCTCGGTTCTGACAGAGCATCCTCCATCACCCCTCGGTTCTGACAGAGCCCGAGAGCCCTCGGCTGCTCTTTTGCTTTCCCACCGCATCTGCCTTTCCCTCTGCCAAACCCCGAGCTTCTGTGGCTGTGGGCCAGGCAGATCTGGTCCCTCGGTTCTCACACCCACATGGGCCATTCTGGCACATTTACTCTGCAGCGGAGCTTTTGATACAATTTGCCGAATTTTGAGCCAACAGTGTGCTGTTGTTTGGAGCTGATTGAGCATTTGTTTGGAGAGTGGATTGTCGAGCACCCACGAACGTGACCTCTGCCTCCCCTTCCTCATAGCCTGTCCCTCTTGGGGGACCAGTGGTCCTATACGTTCTGGCCACGTGTAGGTCCGGGCACTTTCATTTTGGCGGCTGCTGGAAGCAGGGTCCTTCTTCCCTGTGTTGCTTTCTGATTCATTCTTGTTTTGCCTTTGGTTTGTGTTTCACCCTTTTTTAGATGCTTTTATTTGTTCTCAATCATTTTCAATTGGTTCTCCTGGTTTTCTAGGTAAATATTTATACCAACTGCAAATCATTGCCACCCGTTTCTCCCTTTCCTGTGTGCATGCCTTGTGATGGTCAAGGTTATGTGGCAACTTGGCTAGGCAGCAGTTCTCAGCAGGTTGGCAGCTCTTACGTAATCATGCTCCATTTTGTGATTTGACGTGAGTAGCCAATCAGTTGAAAGGGGAGTTTCCTGGGGGTGTGACCTGCATCCAATATGTATGGATGCTCTGGCAAAGCTTGCTCTCTCTGGATCCTGCATCCAACTCGTCATCCTCTGACCCCCGATTCTTGGGATGTGAGCCAGCAGCCTGCTGTCTGACCTGTCGACTTTGGGATTTGCCAACTCCCACAGCCCTGTGAGCCAGCAGCCTGCCACCTGACCTGCAGATTTTGGATTCCTCAGCCTCTGCAAACACATGAGTCAGGAGAAGCCTCCAGCCTGACAAGAGACCCACAGTTTTGGGACTTGCCAGCCTCCACAACTGTGTGAGCCATTTCCTTAAAATAAATTTTTTTGTCTATATATACAAATACATATATATGTATCTGTATGTGTCTTTGTGTATATATATATACACATACATATATACACACACACTCACACACACTTCACTGGTTTTCCTCCTCTAGAGAACCCAGCCTAAGACATGCCTCTTATTCTTTCTTTCATCCTCATTGTGTGGGCCAGGACTTCCAGTACTGTGGTGGTAGGTGACTGAAACTTGGGATGGGGACATATGGGCAGATAATCCGGAAGCTGGGGACACTAAGCACCTAAATTCCATGGAAATGCTCAGGGCAACAGAGCCAGCCTCTTTCTCCCATTTGAAGAGATTACTCCATCTTTGTCTGCTAAACCACCCTCCCCAGTGAAACCATTATCCCTTCCACATCCACCTGATGAGTTTAACCCAGCTGTACCTGAAGAGTCTTTGTCTGAGTTATCACCTGCGGAGTTGGCTGGAGCGTTCCCTGAGGCAGATGCCTTACAAGACTATGCTAAATCACCCCAGGATCCACTCCCACCACTCATTTTTGCTTCTAGACCTATAAGTAGATTTAAGTCCCAGTGAACCCCAAAAAGTGAAGTACAAAGTGTAACCCAGGAGGAAGTACACCACACTCTAAAAGAACGGCTTGACTTTTCTTATACGTACAAACAGAAACCAGGGAATATGTGTGGGAATGGCTATTAAGGGTGTGGGATAAAGGTGCTAGGAACATAAAGATGGAGCAGTCTGAGTTTACTGATATGGGCCCACTAAGCACAGATTCTTCATTCAGTGTTTCAGCTCGAGAGGTTAGGAAAGGATCTAACAGTTTATTTGGTTGTGTTGCTGAAGCGTGGATTACACAGTGGCCTACACTAAATAGAGTTAAGTACCAGACCTGTCTTCATATACTGTAGAAGAAGGTATCCAAGGGCTTAGAAAAATTGGCCTGCTAGAGTGGATTTATCAGGTTAGACCCGCAGACCCACATGTGGAGCGCCCAGAGGGCATACCCTTTACCACAACTGTGAGGAGCAAATTTGTGAAGGGAGCCCCAGCATCTTTGAAGACTGCTGTGATTGCCGTTTTATGTAAGTCAGATTTGACAGTGGGAACATCCCTAACTGAATTAAGACACCTAATTACAATGGGGTTGGTTGGACCCCTTGGTGTTAGGGGCCAAGAGCTGGCACTCAGTTGACAAAGACAAGGTGGACGTGGTTACCGTAATGGACAGCGGAATCAAAGCAGTCATCAGAATAGTCTGATTCATAGGCACTTATGGCCTTGGCTACTTAGTCGTGGTGTCTCTAGGAGTGAAAGAGATGGGAAACCTATGAAATATTTACTTGATTTGTACAAGCAGAAGAATTTTAGCTCACGTAAATGGCCCTTGTCTTAGTCATCTATTGCTGCTGTAACAGAAATACTACAAGTGGATATCTTTAACAAACAAGTTTATTCCCTCAAAGTCCAGTAGGCTAGAAGTCTGCATGCAGGATGCCAGCTCCAGGGGAAGACTGTCTTTCTCTCTGTTGGCTCTGGAGGAAGGTCCTTGTCATCAGCCTTCCCTTGCTCTGGGAGCATCTCGCAGCAGGAACCTCAGGTCCGAGGGACACGCTCTGCTCCTGGCACTGCTTTCTTGGTGGTATGAGGTCCCCATGTCTCTCTGCTCACTTCTCTCTTTTATATCTCAAAAGAGATTGACTTAAGACACTGTCTAATCTTGCAGATCTCATCAATATAACTGCCACTAACCCATCTCATTACATCGTAGTGGTAGAATTTAAGACACGTAGGGAAATCACAACAGATGACAAAATGGTAGACAGTCATACAATGCTGGGAATCATGACCTAGCCAAGTCGACAGATATTTTTGGAGGACATAATTCAAACCATGACAGCAGTCTAACTTGAATCACTAGAATAGAGAGTCATGGCCCCTCAATTAATTCCTAGACTTGAGCCAGTTTACAGGCCCACAACCCCTTGAATGAAAGAGAGGCCTGGTTCCCTTGAGGAAAGACCTCACTGCACTGCCCAAAATTTATGCTGTTAATCTTTCTTTCAGCCTTCCTCAAAGGGATCTACAGCCTTTTAGGAGAGTGACTATTCATTTTGGAAAAGGAAATAATCAAATTTGGGGGATATTACCAGGTACTGGCTCTGAGCTGACACTAATCCCAGGAGACCCAAAATGTCACTGTGGCCCACCAGTCAGAGTGGGGCATATGGAGGTCAGGTAATTAATGTAGTCTTGGCTCATGTCCATCTCACAGTAGGTCCAGTGGGTCCCCAAATCCATCCTGTAGTGATTTCCCCAGTTCTGGAATGCAAAATTGGAACAGATATACTCAGCAACTGGCAGAACCACCACATTGGATCCCTGACGAATAGAATAAGGGCCATTATGGTAGGAACAGCCAGGTGGCAGCCATTAGAACTGCCCCTACCTAAGAAAATAGTAAACCAAGAGAAATACCATGTTCCTGGATGGATGGCAGAGATTACTGCCACCACCAAGGACTTGAAGGATGCAATTGAAGGGCCATTACAGTGATGACATTATGCTGACTGGACCTAGTAAGGAAGCGTGTCAATGACTCTGTAGTTACTGGTAAAACATTTACATGCTAAACCAAAAAAAACCCACTGCCGTGGAGTCGATTCCGACTCACAGCGACCCTATAGGACAGAGTAGAGCTGCCCCATAGAGTTTCCAAGGACCGCCTGGCGGATTCAAACTGCCAACCTTTTGGTTAGCAGCCGTAGCACTTAACCACTACACCACCAGGGTTTCCATTAACCACTACACCACCAGGGTTTCCATTTGCATGCTAGAGGGTGGGAAATTAATCCCACAAAAATTCAGGCACCTTCCACCACAGTGAAATTTCTAGAGGCCCAGTGATGTGGGTCATGTCAAGATATTCCATCTAAAGTGAAGGGTAAGTTATTGCCTCTGGCTCCTCCCACAACTAAAAAGGAGGCACAATGCCTAGTGGGCCTCTTTGAATTTTGATGGCAACAGATCTCTCATTTGCGTGTGCTACCAAGCGAATAGAAAAGCTGCTAGTTTTGGGTGGAGCCCAGAACAAGAGAAGGCTCTGCAACAGGTTCAGGCTGTCGTTCAAACCGCTCTGCTACTAGGGCCACATGATTCGGCTGATCCAGTGGTTCTTGAAGTGCCCGTGGCAGACGGAGATGCTGTCTAGAGTCTTTGGCAGGCCCTTATTGGTGAATCACAGTGCAGACCCTTAGGATTTTGGAGCAAAGCCCTGCCATCCTCTCAAAAGGAGTGTGGGTAGCTACTCTCCTCTTGAGAAACAGCTTTTGACTTGTTACTGGGCCTTAGTAGAGGCTGAATGCTTAGCCATGAGCCACCAAGTCACTCTGCAGCCTGAGCTGCCCATTATGAACTGGGTGCTGTCTGACCCACAGAGCCATAAAGTTGGACATGCACAGCATCGCTCCATCTTTAAATGAAGCGGTGTATACGAGATTGGTCCCGAGCAGGACCTGAAGGCACAAGTCAGTTGCATGAGGAAGTGGCCCAAAACCCATGGTCCCCACTCCTGTCACATTACCTTCTTTCTCCCAGAGTGCACGTATGGCCTCATGGGGAGTTCCTTACTATCAGTTGACTGAAGAAGAGAAAACTTGTGCCTGGTTTACCGATGGTTCTGAGCAGTATGTAGGCACCAGTTCAAAGTGGACAGTGGCTGACTGCAGCCCTTCTGGGACCTCCCCGAAGGACAGTGGTGAAGAGAAATTCTCCCAGTGGGTAGAACTCCGAGCAGTGCACCTGGTTGTTCACTTTGCTTGGAAGGAGAAATGGCCAGATGTGCGATTGTGTGCTGATTTGTGGGCTGTGGCCAATGAATGGTTTGGCTGAATGATCAGGGACTTGGAAGGAACGATCCTCCCAAGGGGGGAATGGTCCCACTGGGAGACACAACACTGGTTCTATTGAACTGGAAGTTAAGAATGCCGCTTGGCCACTTTGGGCTCGTCATGTCTCTGGATCAACAGGCAAAGAAGGGAGTTGCTGTATTGGTTGGTGTGATAGATCCAGATTACCCAGGGGAAATTGGATTGATACTACATAATGGAGGTAAAGAAGATCATGTCTGGAATACAGGAGATTCCTTAGACATCTCTTAGTACTACCATGCCCTGTGAATAAAGTCAGTGGAAAACTACAGCAACCCCATTCTGACATGACTACTAATGGAATGAAGGTTTGGGTCACCCTATGAGGTAAAGAACTACGACCAGCTTATGGCAAAGGGAATATGGAACAGATGGTGGAAAAAGGTAGTTCTGAATACCACCTACAATCACGTGACCAGTTGCAGAAACGAAGACTATAATTGCTTTAGCTATTTCTTCTTTGGTTTGTTATAAGTTTATTAGTGCACATACTGCAAATATCTTTTTCTTCCCTCCCTTATTCCATTACTTATTGTAAAATATAAGATGTAAACAGGGCTAGTGTGTTTCCCGTTGTAGGAATGTTAGTGGTATCATGTTAGGCACATGTATGACTATAATTGCCTTTATTTAAAGATTACATATAGTCCAAGGAGATGTGTACAAGTGCCAAGTTGACAAGGATAGGCTGTGATGGTTAGGGTTATGTGTCAGCTTGGCTGGGCCATGATTCTCAGGGGTTTGGCAGATATTATGTAACAATCATCCTACATTTTGTGACCTGATATAAGCAGCCCATCAGTTGAAAGGGGAGTTTCCTTGGGGGTGTGGCTGCATCCAATATATATGTATGTCCTGGCAAAGCTTGTTCTCTCTGGATCTTGCATCCAACTCATCATCCTCTGACCACCGGTTCTTGGGATGCCTTGGTTCTTGAGCCAGCAGCCTTCCATCTGACCTATAGATTTTGGGGTTTGCCAGCTCCCAAAGCCCTGTGAGCCAGCACCCTGCTCTCTGACCTGCTGATTTTGGGTTTGTCAGACCCTGTAACCATGTGAGTCAAGAGAATCCTCCATCCTGACATGTGATCCACAGATTTGGGACTTGGCAGCCTGTACAACTGCATGAGCCATTTCCTTGAAATAAATCTGTCTTTCTCTGTCTCTCTCTCTATATGTATGTATGTATATATATGTATATATAATATGCTTCATTTGTTTTGCTCTTCTAGAGAACCCAGCTGTCTTAGTTATCCAGTGCTGCTGTAACAGAAATACCACAAGTGGATGGCTTTAGCAATAGAAGTTTATTCTTTCACAGTCTAATAGGCTAGAAGTCCGAATTCAGGACGCCAGCTCCAGGGGATGGCTTTCTCTCTCTGTAAGCTCTGGAGGAAAATTCCTTGCCATCAATCTTCCCCTGGTCTAGGAGCTTCTCAGCATAGGAACCTCAGGTCCAAAGGACACTCTCTGCTCCCGTTGTTGCTTTCTTGGTGGTTAGAGATCCCCCCGACTCTCTACTCGTTCTCTCTTTTATATGTCAAAATAGATTGACACAACCTAATCTTGTAGATTGAGCCCTGTCTCATTAACATAACTGCCTCTAATCCTCCCTGGTTAACATCACAGAGGGAGGATTTGCAACACATAGGAAAATCACATCAGACAACAAATGGTGGACAGTCTCACAATACTGGAAATCATGGCCTAGCCAAGTTGACACATATTTTGGGGGACACAATTCAATCCATGACACCGGCCTAAGACATGCCTCTTATTCTTTTGTCTTCATTGCATGGGCCAGGACTTCCATTATTGCGGTGGCGGGTGACCTTGTTTGTGTTCCGAACTTGAGTGGGAGTGCCACCAATATTTCACCAATGTGCTCCATGTTTGCTTAGTTCTGGTCGGTTCCTCTTGTTGTTGTTAAACACGTTAAGGCTGTTGCCCTCTGTATGGAATTTTGTAGTGAATTTTGGATCCTAACGAGCCCTTTTTCTGCGTGTATTGACATGATCATGTGGATATTCTACTTGTTCTGTTAACACAGTGACGTGCACTGCATTTTTTAGGTAAATCCTATTCAGTTTTGGCAGTGTATTATGGTTTTCATACATTACTGGATTCCATTTGCTTATAGTATATTTAGGATTATTGCATGTATAGTCAGAAGAGAGGTTGCCTAATCTCTCCTTTTGTGCTGTCCGTGTCTGATTTTGGTGGTGTGACTAGGCCAGCCTTGTACAATAAGCAGAGTGGCTTCCATTTTCTCCTTTGCTTTGGGGTGGTTTGACTGACACTGCAGAACTTGGCTGTAAAACCATTGGGGCCCGGTGCCTTTGTGGGAGAAGCGTATCTTTGAACACTTTACTAAGCATTCAGTCCTGATCACTGTATTAGTTTTGCTGGGCTGCCGTAGCAAAGTACCATAAACTGGGGGCCTTAAAACAACGGAAATTCATTCTCTCACAATTCTGGAGGCCAGAAATCCAAATTCAGGGGGTCAGCAGGGCCATGTTCTTTCTGAAGGCTCTAGGGGAAGAGCCTTCTTGTCTCTCCCAGCTTCTGGTGGCCCCAGGTGTTCCTTGGCTTGTAGCTGCATCTTCAGACAGCCTTCTTTCCCTGTGTGTCTCTGTGTCTCTTCTCCTCCTTTATAAGGACAGCACTCAGGTGGGATTAGGACCCACCCTATCCAGTAGCACCTCATAACTGATGACATCTGTAAAAACCCTATTTCCAAACAAGGTCACATTCACAGGTACGGGGGGTTAGGACGTCAACATACCTTCTCAGGGGACACAATTCAATCCATAACAACCACCAAGCGGGCAGGTATGGGAGAGACAGAGAGGCAGAAAACTCTGGCCATCAGAGCATAGGCTGCATAGCCTAGTGGTGAATGAGAAGGCTGCAGAGTCAACCTGGGGCTAAGTCCTCCCCCCAGCCCACGCTTCTGCATCGCCAACAGTGATGGTGATGATCCTGGGATCCGATCGCTTGGCTCACCGCGGTACCTGGATCGCAGCTGGCGCCAGGTGATGGCAGCTGGCGATGGTGCTCCAACCTCGGGCTGGAGGGCGGGGAGCACAGCTGGGGTGCACTGAGCTTCCTGCTGTGTGGCTGGGGCGCGGCCTCCTCCTCCCCCTGGTTTCTCTGCCTAGGCTCTCAGGGTGTGGTGCAAGCGAGTGCCCCAAAGGTGCCTCCAACTGACCTGTGAGGATGTGACAGGGCACTGGCCACCCCGAAGCTGAGACCGAGCCTTTGCCTTGCTCTCTGGAGCTCGGTCAGACTGCTGGCCAAGCAGCCTGAGTGGCCACCTGACGTGTATACTAAGTACTAACCATGCTAAGGACTGCACACTTACTACTTATTATGGGTTGAATTGTGTCCCCCCAACAATGTGTGTCGCCTTGGCTAGGCCACAATTCCCAGTATTGTGTGATTGTCCACCATTTTGTCATCTGATGTGATTTTCCTATGTGTTGTAAAGCCCTTCTCTATGATGTTAATGAGATGGGATTAGTGGCAGTATGTTAATGAGGCAGGACTAAACCTACAAGATTAGATTGTGTCTTAAACCAATCTCTTTTGAGATATGAAGGAATGAAGCCAGCAGAGAGATGTGGGGACCTCATACCACCAAGAAATTATAGCCAGGAGAGCGCGTCCTTTGGACCTGGGGTCCCTGCACTGAGAAGCTCCTAGAGCAGGGAAAGATTGATGACAAGGACCTTCCCCCAGAGCCAACAGAGACAGAAAGCCTTTCCCTGAAACTGGCACCCTGAATTCGGACTTCTAGCCTCCTAAACTGTGAGAGAATAGATTTCTCTTTGTTAAATCCATCCACTTGTGGTATTTCTGTTATAGCAGCACTAGGTGACCAAGACACTATCTCTCTTCATCTTCACCGTCACCCCAGAGGGTAATGGCATCCATGTACAGATGGGGAATCAGCCTCAGGCAGATGAAGTGACTTGCCCAGGGCCACCTGGCTAGGACTGATGGAGCCAGGTCTGGGCCACACTGTTATCGTCAGGCCCCCTGCGGGTTCCCCTAGTAGGGTCCACCCCAGCCTCCGCCTAGGAGGTGGGACCACCCTCCTGTTGGCCTGCCCTGGCTCCCAGGGCACAGCGTGTCCCATAGCAGGGCTGACACCTGTCCCCAGGAATTCCATCTGGAAGGGATGGCCTGGATCTGGAGGTGTACGCTATCCTGAACTGCATACCCCTGAGTTCTTGTGCAACTGATAATTCTTTGGTGCAGCCACCAACAAGGTAAGGGGGAGCCCAGGGGTAAAAGGGTAACGTGTTCAGGACCTGGGAGAGGAGACTACATCACACAGGGGAGAAGGCAGAGGGAAAGAGGTGCAAAGAGGCAGAGTGGGAGGCTACCCCAGGGTCTCCTTTTGCCCCCACCCCAGCCATCTAGGCTTCTGCGGGGCTGCACTGTACCCTTGCTGCTGTCCTGCCCAGATGGCTCATTGTCCAGGTCTTCACACTCTGTGAGGGTGCAGGGCAGTTGCCCAGCCAAGTGCCGAGCACCTCCTACCTCAGGCACATTTCCCAGTGACCTGGCAGCCCCTGTCCCTTGGCTAGCACACAGCCAAAAGCGTGGAGCTTCGCTCTGCTGGGGAGGCAGTGGGGTGCCAGGAGGCCTGTGGGATGCCTGTCCGCAGCCTTCACACCTGACCATCACCACAGCACCACCGTGAGGGGGCAGCCTGGCCACGTAGTGGGGGGCAGGTCTTGGGACTCCTGCTACAAACAGGGGACCCCACCCTTGATCCCTTCCCTGGAAGCCCATAGCAGTGCCAAAGGGCAAGGGTGGCAGAGGCAGCCAGGGCTGGGAAACTGGGGGTGTCGCCATTGGAAGGGGCTTACAGTATAAACCAACCCGAGAACTATAGCCCCAACCCGCATCCACATGGTCCCTTCCTCCGCCACCCCACACCTCCCAGCCACCTCCTGACTAAAGAAAAACACTGGCCACACTGACACAATTAGGAAAATGTGATCTCTCCAACACTGCCAGGTCCCGGGGTTGACCTGTGACCCTGGGAGAACAGGGTGGGGGAGGCAGTTTGCTGGCAGCTCAGGACCGGGACGGTCTGTGGAGCATCTCCACATCTGTAGGATGGGGGTACCCACGCTTGCCTGCCTGCTGTCTGGGTGGGAGTGGGGGACATGGGTCAGGTGTTCAATGGAGCTCAGGCTATGCACTTTCCCTTCTCAACTGGAGGGTGTCATAGTGGGCACTTGGGCCCCGGGGACCAGGTGAGTGCCACCTCTCCTGGTCTCAGTACACTGCCCTCGCTGCCCCAGAACAGAGAGCTGAGTGTGGTCGGCAAAGTCCAGCCAGCCTCCCCCTTCTAACCTCTCCCCACCCCACCTACTAGTCGCGAACCTAAGACGTGCCCTGGGTGGGAAGAGATCCTTCACCCCCTCAGCTGGTCCTGCCCACCCTGGATTGGCTTGGAAGGGAGCCGGGAGGCCTGTCCTGGGTCCATGTAGAGTTACAACCTTCCCCAGGGGTCTGTCTTCCAGGGTCTGCTCTGCTCAAGGGTCGGCTCTTCCCGGGCGTCTACCCTGTGTGGGTGTCTGCCCTGTCCGGAGGTCTCTGTTCTTAGAGGAGGCAGGTGGGGACGATGCTTAGTCTGGAGGCTGAGGGTGTGGGAAGAACCTCTGCCTCACACATTTCCCACAGAGTGCCAGGAGCCCTCAGTGCTGATTGGGGTCAGGGACCTGGGATCTAGCTCGACCTCCCTCTGGCGCTGATGCCTCAGCTTCAGTTGCCATCTGTACCTTGGGGGCTGTCTGTGCTGACCTCAGGCATGGCTGGGAAACTGTTTTGGTGGGAGTCAGGTGCCTCGTGCTGTGAGGGGGCTTGTGTTGCAAGGGGGCCTGAAAGGAGGCTGTGATCCCCGATTTGAGGGCTGAGGGGTCCTAGAGCCCCACAACAAGGCTAGTGTGCAAGGGGCTTTGGGGACTGCTGTCTGTGGAGGCTGGGAACTGGGGGCCTTGGATGGCTGTTCTGCCACCTGGCTCTGGAGCCCCAGGTGGGTAACTGGACTGCAGCTAGGACTCACTAACATGGGGATGGGGACAGAGGAGGGCAGGAGCCAGGAGACTGGCCCTTGGGCCTCAAAGGCTGCAGACTCCAGGGACCCTCTGGGTACCTGATCTGCCCACCCTGACTCAGGGGATAGGGACAGGGTGTCTGTGGCCCCTCTGTGGGCAGCTCTGGGCAGAGGAGTTCTCCCCTCCCCCACACCACCCCCTCCCCCGCAGGTTCTGACCTGACCAGAGCTGCTGGGCCCCAGGGAGGCAGGACAGGGCCTCTTCTTAAACCTTCAGCTACTGCACCTCCCCCTCCCCCTAAGTAGCCTGAGGTTCTGAAGGAGGGTCTTTGGGGTGGAGGTGGGGGTTCTGGATCCTGGAGGAAAGCTGACCAAGGAGCCTTGGCAAAGGCTGTGAGGGCCAGGAAGCCTTGCACTGACCCGCGGAGGAGTCGAGGGAAGGAGGAGGTGGGACCCGGCACGGTCGTGGGCTCCTGCCCTGGGCAGGCCATGAGAGCCCCCAGCCCTCAGGCTCCTCCCGCCCGGGAGCCGGTTTGGGGCGAGCCCGGCCCAGCACACCCCACCCGCCCCTCCCGGCCGACCCCGCCTCCAGGCCCCGCCCCGCCCCTCCCCCAGGTGCCGCCCCTCCCCTCCCCCGCCCCGCTGCTCGGTGGGGGCGCCCTGGCTCCGCTGCGCAGCGCGGGCCGGGCCGCCCGCCGGCCGGAGCCCGAGGTGCCGCGGGGGCCGAGCGCACCCCTGCTGGCCGCGGCTTGCTGACCGGGCCCTGGCGTGTGCCCACAGGCAGCCCGGCGCCGGGGACGGCTGCCGCGGGGACGGTGTGCTCTTGGACATCGCCAGCCTCAAGATGACCGACCTGGACTCCGAGGTGCTGCCCCTGCCGCCGCGGTATCGCTTCCGAGACCTGCTGCTGGGCGACCAGTCCTTCCAGAGCGACGACAGGTAGGCGGGGGGCGGCCAGGTCCTTGCCCACAGCCGGGCAGCAGGCTCCGCGCCGGCCGCTGTCCCCGGTGCTGAAGGCCGGTTCCGGCCCGGCGCGCGCCGGCGACCAAGAGCCCCTCAACTTTCCCGGCTTCTAGGAAACGGAAGAAGTTCAGAGGGGGCCTGGGGGACGGGATCCGGGGGCTTTGTGGTGGGGGCCTTCCCAGAGACCGATATGCGGCCCTGCACCCCGGTCCGCCCTCAGCGCCCCAAACCCTCAGCTCTGCTAATTTGGGGGAAGAGCTGGGGTGGACGCGCTCAGGCTGATGTCCTCCAGACGCATGCTGTGGTCCCCTATTAATTATTAATTGAGGGGTAGTGTCCTTCAGGCACATGCTGTGGTCACTCGTTCAGCGTGAAGAGGTTGCCTCGCCTCAAATTCTCCTGGGTAAAAAAATGGGCAGGGGTCCTTTGAACCTTGGAAGTCGTTAATGCAAGGGGACTGGCAGGCAGCTAGAAGAAATGTGGCTTCTTCCTGTGCCTTTTCCCCAAATAGCTGTCTGGGTAAACAGCCGGCACTTAGCTCCGTCAGCCTCCTGGGAGGCGCGCTCACGCCCGTCTGTGGGCGAGCTTTCCGGACTCTAGGACGCTAGAGCCTGCAGCCCGGGCCCGACGCTCTCCTTCCCTCCCTCGAGCTAGGGGCGGCTGCTGGCCTTTCCGTAGGCCTGGTCACCTCAGCCCCGAGCCCGGGGAGCGGATTTGCATTTTCCCCGACTGTGCAATTATTCACATTAGCACAAAAAGTCCACGTGGCTGGAAATTGTCAGGACTCACACTGAGCCCTCAGAGTGGCCCCTTGCTCAACTGCGGCTGAAAAACAAAAATGCTCCTTGGGAGCAGGGTCAGCGTTGAGGACTGTGTGTAAGGAGCTCCAGAGCTTATGGAAAATGGTTTTTAAAATCACCCTGCCTGCTGGAAATGGAGCGTTTTGCTCCACCTCACACAACATTCGGTGGCATTAACTGAGTCAGGGGAAGACAGAGCCCAAGTCCTCATCCTTTTAGAATCAAGGCATGTGAGTCCTGCTGGGAAGCCCTCTAAGGTCGACTTGCTGCTGTTTGTCTAAATGCCACAGCCATGAGTAAACCCACCTGAGCAAAAACGCCCAGGTCAAGAGTTCGTTCAACTCCCTGGCTGGGCAGGAGGGCAGGCTGGTGCTGGTTTGGTGCACAGGGCAGGGGGTTTCCCTGAGCCCACCCATGCCCTCCACATCTTCCCGTGTCAGCACCAGGCCTGGGTGCCTGCTCAGGTGGGACTTGGTTAATTCTCCAGAACAGCCTCAGCTGGAGCTTCTTCAGGCGCTGGCAGAAAGTGGTGCCTGTCTTCCCTGGGTGGTACCATCTCCCCCGGTGGTGCCTGGTCTCCAGACGACTGGACCAGGCCAGTGTGGTCGATGTAATTGTAATGCTATATCCGTTCATTTCCAGAGAGCAACGGGAAGACTTCGCCTTTGGCTAGAGTGGCCGTGGGTCTGCCCTGGGGAAGACTGCCCCGCCTCCCTGGGGACTGGGAGTTAGCTAGCGTTAATGCGGTGCTGTGACCTAACCCAAATCCAGTGCTGTCGAGTCGATTCCAACTCATAGCTAGGCCCTGGCTTATGCTTTTAAAATACACAAAACATAAAATTTGCCATTCATGACATTTAGTCCAGTCCATTCGCAATCCAACCGTCACCGTTGCCTAGCTCCAAAACTTCTCATCACCCCAAAAGAGGACCCTAGACCCTTTAAGCAGTCGCTCTCCACTCCCCCATCCCCTGGCAACCCCAGTCTATTTTCTGCTGGGCCCTGTTTGAGGGCCTGTCTCCTGTGTGAGCAGCCCAGCAGCCTCACAGGGCTGGAGGTGTCCAGTGTTTGGAGATGTGTGTGTCTGCTGTGTGTGTGTATCTGTGGGGGGGGGGGAGGAGACCTTGGTGGCCCCTGGCACTCGGCTGCCCTCCCCGTTGCCCTTCTGCAGTCGGAAATGAAGTGAAATGGGAGGAAAGAGCATGGAGGTCATGCCTCTCTCAGACACCTCGTGGGCCCTGAGAGACACCACGTGGGAAGACCCGGCCAGGCCATTTGGGAAAGGTGCCCCCCACCCTATACCTTACCTCAGAGCTTCCAGATGAGGTGGGCTGCTGGTTTGGGTATCTCCAGCATCTGCTCACCTAGAGGCTGGAGGGGGGACCGGGCAGGGTGCAAGGGGCTCTTCTGCCTTGACCCAGTGAGGCACATGGCTGGCTGTGCCCCAGAGGAAACGAGGGGCCAGTGAGGTGGGACTTCAAGACCCATGGGTACCACCTGTTCTCTGGCCAGCTCCCAGCTCCCTCCTTGCATCCATTCATCACAGGGACTTGAGGAGCCTTCCTGGAAAATTGTCTCTGGTCTGAGTATAGGAAAGAGGAGCCTGGGTTTGGGAAGCCCAGGACTGGGAGTGACCGGGGCTTTCTGTGCCAGCAGCAGCTTGGGAGGCCTGCCCGGCTCACTACCCACCGATGTGGTAAAGGGCAGCCACGGGGAGCCCTCACAATGTTCTCTGCTCTAGCCTCGCTTGCCTGGGAGAGTATGGCCGTGTCCTTCTCATGCCCCCCAGATTCTGGAAGACTCCTTCTGGCATACACACTGTTCCCTAGGCCTTGTTGGGGTGGCAGGAGACTGGGAGGCTGGGGCAGAACCTGCCCTGCTGGTGGGTCCTGAGATCCCCTGAGCCCCACCCTCCACACAGGACTCCCTGCCTGGCTCCCAGCCCAGACATCTCAAGCTGCAGGCCAGTGGGCCAGTGTGCCAAGGGAAGTGGTATCTGCCACGGGGCACCTAGGGTTAGGGAGAGGGGTAGGCTGTGTCTGCCCCTCCCTCCGCCCATGGACACACAGCCGGGGCTCAGCAGGGGCTCAGCAGAGGCAGCTCCAGCCCCTTTCGCCTGGCATGCCACCCAGGCTCCTGTGGCCCAGGATGCTTTCTCTCCTCCCAGTTGTCCCCACCCTGTCCTCCTCTCCAGCACCAGGGCAGGCTCTGTGGGAGAGGGTCATGCTTTACGAAGACTCTGGAGGCTGTTCTCCAAGGCCGAGGCCACTAGCAGTGAGTCACTGCAGCCTCGCCCACGTGGTCGATGGAAGTGGCTCCCAGAGCGGAGGGAGGCTGGCAGAGCTGGGAGAGGAGTGAAGGGGCTCCTGGGCGCCTCTCACCGCTGGCTATGGGCTGGCTCTGAGGGCTTCCGGGAGCAGGACTCTCAGCGGCAGTTCACCTCTGGTCCTCCCCCAGGCCTGGGACCCCTTGCCCACCCTGGGGCCTCTCACTGCCCCTCTGCCCCAGAGCCAGGCCCCAAGGAGCCCAGAGGAGCTCGGGAGGCCAAGGGCCCAGCCCCCACCTCCATGGTTGAGTTGTCCTGAAAACCTAAGTGGGTGCTAGGACCCTGGGGGAGACAGACTCGGGCTCTGAGTGGCCGCCTCAGGAACTGCAGACCTTGCCGTGAGGCCCCTGCTCCTGCAGAGGGGGATGGCACCCCTTAAAGGGGGGAAGCGGGCAAGAGACAGGAGATGTGAAAGGGCTTTGCAAATGGTGGGCGTGGCCAGAGCCTGGACCCAAACCCCGAGTTGCCATTCAATCAGTTCCAACCATGGCGACCCCCAAGTGTTGCAGAACTGTGCTCCATGGGGCTTTCTTGGCTGTAATTTTTACAAAGCAGCTCACCAGGCCTTTCTTCTGTGGCACCACTGGGGGCGTGCAAGCTGCCAAGCTTTAGTAGTGTAGTGTAAACTAGCTGCACCACCCAGGAGCTGTGGCCATGACAGGCATCCCTGTTAACCAGCGTCCTGGGGGAGCCTCAGTCCCCCGATCTGTGCCATCTAGCCGACTTTAGCCCTGCCTTCCGCTCCCCCCAGAGCTGGGTGGAATGGGGCTTGTACACTGAGATACGAGATGGGGAGAAAGGGGGAGGGGAGACTACCTCCCATAAGAGGTAGAATCACAGGGGAGACTTGGGATAGGAGAACCACAGGGAGGAGGTGACCTGGCAGTGAACCCCCTCCTGGATGCCCTGCCTGGGACCAGCTGCTTTCCACAGCTTCACATGCCAGCCCCCAGGGGTGGAGGTCAGCTCTTGCTCCAAGCACAGCCCCTCAGGGTTCCCAAAGTCACAGTTGGAGGTGTATCACAGGTCGGTGCACCCCCCACACCCCCCAGCATGTGAGGACAGGGCGGCGGGCTGTTGGGGGTGCTCATAGGACAGCCTGGTCTGGTGCTGGGGCTCTAGGCAGGGGGAGGAGGCAGGGCTGTGCCTGTGCAGGCCCCGGTTGGTGGGCCCAGTCCAGGGGCCCCTCCCCAGGTGTGCCGTGGAGCTGAATGCTGCCTTCCTGCAGGAAGGACACCCAGAGTCCAAGCCTTCTCCCGGTCAGAACATGGTCCAGAAGAGGCCCCGCTGGGCTGTGCCCCTTTGTCCTCTGACAGCCCAGAGTCGTGGCCTGGGTTTTTGGAGTTGAGCAACACCAAATATTTATTCACAAAACAAGTGGGGATGTGGGAAGGCAGGAAGGTGGGGAAGCAGCAGCCCTCTGCCTGGGCCAGATCCCTGCCTGCCCTACAGGGGGGACTGTTGACATCAGACAGGGCCCTGGGCTGCAGAGGCCAGCAGATGGGCTTCAGAGAGGCCTCAGGTTCCCTGCTGATCGCTCCACACCCGCTCCACACCCCTCCCGACTCTGCTGGCCCTGCCCCCTCCAGCTTGGGGAAAGGAGGTGGGGGCATGCAAAGCTCCCCAGAGCTCACCTCCATGCTAGAAAGGGGGAAGGCCAGGGCATGGGTCTCTAGGGAAGAGCCTCACCTTGGGGCCCGCTCACCTTAATTGCTGATAACCTAGCAATCACTGAGCTAGCTGCAAAGTGCTGCCCAGGGCCCACAGCCCACAGCCCAGAGCTGTGAGCCTGGTAGTTGGATGGAGAGAGGAGCTGGTGAGAATCGTCCCCTAGGGGGAAGAAATGCTGTTGGATGGCTTGAAAGTGCCTCCTTCCCCCTAGGGGAGCCCCAACCCAGCTCCTGCCTCCTTCTCATCAGGGTCCTAGAGCCTGTCTTCCACAATCATCCTGCCCCCAGCCCCCCACCATCTGGCCCTCCCCCACCCTCTACCGTTCCACCCCTATCCTCCACCATCCTTTCCCCGCCCTCTACCATCCTGCCCCCACCCTCCACCATCCTGCTCTCACCCCCACCATCCTGCCCTTCCTGTCTACACCATCCTGACTACACTCCTCCAGGGACCAGGCCTCCTAGCCCAGCCTGTACCTGCACCATGGGGTGGGGCAGGCAGTCTTCCTGGGAAGCTTTGCTGGGTTCTGCCACTCCGGGTCCCTGCCCACCCTGAGCCCCTACCACCGGCCCCCTCCAGGACCGTTGGCCAGTCCCAGGCTCCTTGACACAGGGCGGCCCCCAGACATCTGCCTGAAAGCCGAGCAGATTTGGGAGGGCCTCTTTCTAAGCTGTCCCCTCCTCATCCCCTGCCCCACTGGGGCCCAGCCCCTTGCATCCCCTCCCCATGTCAGCTGGACCGTGTTCCTTTTTTAATCCAAGGCAACAATGGTCATCACAAATGTGAATGAAGGTGTGAACATCAAGGGCAGCGGGACCCATCCCGAGAGTCACCTACCTGCCCTGCAGGATCACCTCCTCCTCTTCCAGCCTCCTCCTCCTCCTCCAGCTTCCACCTCCAGCCACTTCCTCCTTCAGCCTACCTCCTCCAGCCTGTCTCCTCCAGCCTCCTCCTCCAGCCTCTACCTCCAGCCTCTTCCTCCTCCAGCCACTTCTTCCTTCAGCCTCCCTCCTCCAGCCTCCACCTCCAGCTGCTTCCTCCTCCAACCTCCTCCTCCTCCAGCCTCCTCCTTCTCCAGCCTCCTTCTCCTCCAGCCTTCTTCTCTAGCCTCTTCCTCCTCCAGCCTCCCTCCTCCTTCAGTCTTCCTCCTTCTCTAGCCTCCTTCTCCAGCCTTCTCCTTCTCCAGCCTCCTTCTCTTCCAGCCTCCTTCTCTAGCCTCCTCCTCCTCCAAACTCCTCCTCAAGCCTCCTCCTCCTCCAGCCTCCCTCCTCCTTCAACCTCCTCCTCCTCCACCAGCCTCCTCCTCCTCCATCCTCTTCTAGCCTCCTCCTCATCCAGCCTCCTCCTTCTCCAGCCTCCTTCTCTGGCCTCCTTCTCTAGCCTCCTCCTCCTCCAGCCTCCCTCCTCCTTCAGCCTTCCTCCTTCTCTAGCCTCCTGCTCCAGCCTCTTCGTCCTCCAGCCTCTTCCTCCTCCAACCTCCTCCTCCAGCCTCCTCCTTCTCCGGCCTCCTTCTCTAGCTTCCTCCTCCTTCAAACTCCTCCTCCAGCCTCCTCCTCCTCCAGCCTTCCATCTCCAGCCTGCCTCCTCCAGCCTCCCTCCACGGAGACACTGGTTGTAGGCACCCTGCTCCCACGTGGAGGCTCCCTCAGCTGCTGAGCCGCTCTGTTCCATGGACACACATCGTACACCTCTGGCTAAATGGAGTGGGAGGCTATCTGGGAAGGGCTCTGTGCACTGATGTAGAAAGTGCTGGATGGATAAGTATGGGCGTGGCCCATGACGTGATGGACCCTGTGTTAAGGGACGGTCCCTTAAGTGGATGCCTGCTGAGGTAGAGGGGGTGGTCATGTTTTAGGGGCAGTGGAGGTTTGGCAAAGGTCCCAGGGTGGCACAAATGGTTTGCACTCAGCTGCTAAGTGAAAGGTTGGCAATTCAAACGCACCCAGCGGCACTACAGAAGTAAGACCTGGTGATCTGCTTCTTTAAAGGTTACAGCCAAAAACAACCCTCTCTGTGAGTGGCATTTACTTCAAGGCAATGTATTTGGCTTTTTAAAAAGAGGTTTGGGAAGGGAAGCAGGGGCGGGGAGGACAGGAGCACGGGGTTTTCAGTAGGTTCCCCTGCTAGGCCAGGGCTCCAGGAAGGGCGGGAGCACCCACCATCACTGAGGCCTGAGCCTCGTGGGCTGCTAGAGTCTGGGGTGGGAGCTGTCCCACCCAGGGCGGGTGCGGAGGTGAGGATGGTCTGGGTTTGGAGCAGGCAGAGTCCTCAGCCTCGGTGGCCACCTTCCCCAAGAGCTCTTCCGGAGAGTACTGCGGAGCTCAGGGAAACGCTGTAGCCGCACATCCCGAGGGAAGTTCTATTTAAATGCGCCCCAGGCGCTTCCTCTGACCGGCGCAGGCTGCCTTGCTAACAGACCGGACTGGCCGGACTGGCTGGGTGGTGATTCCGCAGGGGTACCCCGGGCCTCTGTCCTCCATTTGTCCACACCAGGACGCAGGACCCAGGCGAGCGTGGGGGTCACCTGCCATGTTTGGATCCATGCAGGACAGGGTGAGACGTGCTTCGGGAGACATGTCGCCTGGCTCCCAGGATTCCTTGGGTCTAAAGCCGAGCCCCTTTTCTCCCTGCACGCCAGCCCTCCCTATTGCAGGGCAAGGCTTCCCAGCTTGGGACCAAGCCCTGCTTAGGTTCTTGCTTCCTACTGACCAAGGATGACCAGGAGAGGCTCAGAGGTTCCACAAGAACAAAGGTTTATTAGGAAAAGGCTCGCAAGGGAGAGATGGAGAGGGGTTTCCACCTATGCTAGCCTCCAGTCTCTCCCAGAACAAAGGATTTCCTAGGCTTTATAAAAGTTTTTAGGCAGGAAAAAGGCATTATCTTTATTCATTAGATGGGTGGAGATTTCCAGGAGAAGGGGAGGGGTTATGAAAATCAAATGCGTGCACAGTTAGAATTCAAGATGGACTTCCTCGCAGAGGCTGCTGGAACTAAGGTGGAGGGATGTCAAACAGGACTTGTTCTGGGATGTTGTGCATGTGTGATGCCTCTGGATCTTGGTTCGAGTCCTGGCAAGGGGTCCCTGCTCATGTTTGTCTCATGTGGAAGGTCATTCATAGTCTATGTTGATCTTTACTGTGCACGCTCTGGACCTGGTGAGGCCTTGAAAAACAACTCGAGAGGCTTATCAGTAATTTATAGCTGGTCAAGCACACAGGGCCTTGAAATGTAGCCCCTTATCTTGTCTAAGCACCTAGTTCGTTAATCACAAGTAGGTCTTGGGTGCCAGCAGCAAAAACGATCCGGTGGTCGGCACTTAGGTGTAGATTCCAAGAACGTTGACTCCGAAGCGGTTTGATTCAGCCAGGCCGAACTCTTGCCCGTCTCACTCCCCGCCCAGCCACCTGGCTCTTCAGGCCCCGTGCCTGGGGTCTCCCAGGCTGCGCCTCCTGGCGTCCATCGTCACTTCCCAGGAAGCCCTCTGCCCTTGGCAGCTGCCGGGCCCAGACGCCGAGCCCCCTGGGTGGGTCCCCCAGTTGTCCTTGAGTCCTTGCTGACTTACGGTGCCTTCCTGTGTGTCAGAGCAGAGCTGTCAGGGTTTCCGTGGCCACAGTCTTCACAGAAGCCGGTCACTGGGTCTTTTTTCCGAGGCATCTCTGGGTGAACTTGAACTTCCAATCTTTTGGCTAGCAGCCAAACACGTTAGCTGTTTGCATCCCCAGGGACTCCTGCTGGGCCCGGACCCCTCCTAACTCTCCCTCACCCAGGCCCACCTGCCCCCAGGACACCTACAGCGCCTTGGCCCTGCCTGCTGACTCGGGCCTAGGATCCCTCGGGTCCCCTCACTCCAAGAATCAGTCCCCCGTCGTTAGGGTGAGTGGCCTGGCTCCCACATGCCATACCTGCAGGTTCTGGGGGAGCCCACTGACAGTGGAGGGGCCGTGGCATGTGGGTGCTGGGTGGTCCTGGGCCCCGGCATTGACTCGCTGCCTGTGGTCTCAGGGGCCCACTCTTTGCCCCTTGCAAGATGGAACTCAAGGCCCAGCTGATTTGAACAGGAGAGGCTGCTGTGGGCCTGGAAGTTTCCGGCCGATTCCATGTGCTTCAAGGTGTCCCGAGTGAGGAAGGGTGTTTGAGCCATTTTCTGGGTCAGGGCTGGGTCGTGTGCATGTCCCCCTCTTGGCTGTGGTGTGTGGGGTTGGGGGCCAGGTGTGGTTTGCTCCTGCTATCATCCGGGGTCCCAGCAGGGAGCAGGGGCCTGGAGAGAGAGGGGCCCTGTGTCAGGGTAGGGGAGGAGAGGGCAGGTGCCCCTCTGCTGTGGAGATTGTGACCCTGGGCCAGTCCACACCTTCCTCCCTGCCTGCTCCCCAGGTGTGGGTTCTAGGGCCCGGGTCACCCCTAGCTCTGGGAGGCCAGGACTGGCCAGGGGACAGTGAGTGGGTGGTGCGTAAAGGAACGAGAACACAGAGGGACATTTGCCAGTGACAGGGGCACATGTGAGAGACGGAGTATGGGACACCCCCCACAGTACAGGGCCCTCAGGTGAGAGAGCAGCTCCCCTGGGCCTGAATGTCCCCACTTGTAAACAGGGCCAGCTGCCCCAGGCCCCACCGGGGAGATGGAGGTGCATCAGCCAAGTGCAGGGATGTCTGGGTGTGACAGAGCCAGCCCAGGGGCTTTCGAACGTCTGTTGGCCCAACCCCACCCCTGAAGACAGAGAAACTGAGGCCCAGAAGGGGACCTGTTCGTGGTCACACAGATAATTGGGGGAACTTCTGAGGGACCTGGAAGGTGCCCTGGTGGTGTGGTGGTTAAAAGCTCAGCTGTTAACCAAAAGGTCAGCAGTTCAAATCCACCAGCCACTCCTTTGAAACCTTACAGGGCAGTTCTGCTCTGTCAGAATCCACTCGATTGCAATGGGTTTTCTGGGTCTGGAAACTACTCCACAACCCCAGCAGAGGGCCCAGGTTCAAGGGGGCAGCCCCTAGGGGCGGGGTCCAGGCTGTGCCCCCATCCCCTTCTCTGGTCATTAACGGCATGTCCAGGGTAGGGCTGTGGGGAGGCCCACGTGTGGCTGAAGCATGCAGAGTGGTCACTGTGGGGCTCAGGACTTTTGGCCAGGCTTGGGAGACAACATCTGCTGGCTTGGCTGGGCTGTTTTTCCGGGTGGTCCTGAGTCAGTGTGAAAAGAGCTCCAAACAGGAAACACAGATGTCTTGGTCATCTAGTGCTGCTAGAACAGAAATACCACAAGTGGATGGCTTTAACAAAGAGAAGTTTGTCCTCTCACAGCCTAGTCGGCTAGAAGTCTGAATTCAGGGCCCCGGCTCCAGGGTAAGGCTTTCTCTCTCTGTCGGCTCTGGAGGAAGGTCCTTGTCATCAATTTTCCCCTGGACTAGGAGCTTCTCAGTGCAGGGACCCCAGGTCCAAAGGATGCACACTCCTGCTCTTCATTCTTGGTGGTACGAAGTCCCATGTCTCTCTGCTCGCTTCTCTCTTTTATGTCTCAAAAGAGATTGGCTTAAGACATCTAATCTTGTAGATCTCATCAATATAAATTACATCACAGTGATAGGATTTACAACACATAGGGAAATCACATTGGGTAACAAAAGGGTAGACAATCATACAATACTGGAGATCGTGACCTAGCCAAGTTGACAGACATTTTGGGGGACATGATTAATCCATGACAACAGAGAGCGAAGCCCACTCACTGGCCACACCATGGGAGCCTGGGAGCTCCTTGCAGAGGAGGGCTTGGCCTCCAGGAACAATGCTGGGGAGGGGCACCGAGGCAGGGTGGACAGGCACAGCTCTGGGAACCCCTGTGTCCCTGCAGACCTGGATCCCTACAAGGTTAAGGGGTATAGCTCCAACGGTCACTTTCCACCAAGACCCCTGGGGTGGCCGCAGTGGGAGAAAGGCCTGCTCTGCACCTCCCCCAACAGTATCACTCACAGGGAGCCCCGAGTGCCCCTGAAGATGACTTCTGGGTCTGGGGTGGTGGGGACAGGCAGAGCCAAGAAGGGGTCTGGGTTGGGGTGGGGGCTCGGCCAAGGAGGTGGCTAGGGGAGACTGAGGGGGTGGACATGAGGCCCCCAGCCCCTCCTTGACTCTGTGATGGCCAGGGGCCACTGGCAGCCCCTCTCGTGGCAGAACCCTAGCCTCAGGGCCCGGGAGCCTTCCCTCATGTATCTCAGTCCCTTCACGGGACTGGAGGGAGGGCCTGTCACGGGATAGGAGTGCCTCCCAGGGTGGGAGCATCTGAGCCTGGGGCAGTCGTGAGGACAGAGGCTCTCTGCCCACAGCACCCAGGGTTCCCTTCGATGCCTGCTCGGCAGGACTTGACCTTGGACCCCAGGCCCATGGCTTGAGTGCCAGCTCTACTTCTTCACCCTGTCCTGGCCCCAGTGGCCACCTTGGGGCATCTCATGAGGAAAAAGTGGGGCACACTGGGAGGGTGAACCCCACCTCCAATGCCCACCTGTCCAACCCTTCAAATCCTGGCTAGTCTCGTGAAGGCCTCACTCTGGCCTGCAAACCTAGTTAGCTAATTAACGCACTGATTCTCTCCCTCCGCCTCCCTTCTGTCAACTTTTCTGTGTCCCTCAGGGGGCCCCTTCAGACTGATTAACCAGTGGGGGGGAGGGGGTGAACATCCCAGGATGTCACTGCTGTGCCCGATGGTGCCTGTAATGCCCTGGAGGAGGAGGTTGGCACCATGGCAGGGACAACACTCCATTGACAAAGAGGGTCCCAGGCTTCCCAGGCCTCGCCCTGTGGGATACAGAGTGCCCCCTTTGTGAAGCCCCGCACAGTCTTCCCATCCCTGCTACCAGGGGGCTCCAACCATGTTCTCCAGGCACCGTGGGGAAGAGGAATATTGAGATGAGAGATGATCCTGAATTACTGGATGGGCCCTGAGTGCACTCACACGTGTCCTGATAAGGGGGAGGGAGACACACACAGGGCCATGTGACCACAGAGGCAGAGATGGGAGCAACGAGTTCACAAGCCAGGGAGCACTGGAGCCAATGGGAGCTGAAAGAGACAGGGAACAGAGTCTGCCCCAGAGCCTCCAGATCAGAGCCCAGTCTGCCAACACCTTGATTTTGGCCTGGGGGGACCCTGAGCTCAGCTATGCCGGGACTTCTAACCTCCAGAGTGTGAGAGAGTAAATCTGGGTTGTTCTGTGCCACAAACTTGTTACATGGCCTAGGCGGTCACTACACAGGCTCTGGTCCCGTAGGCCAGTGTTGGCCAGTGTCTGCTGGCCTCTCCCTGGTTGGTCAGCTTGTTCCTCTCGGGACCTGGGAGCTGGGTCTAAAGGCCTGGTGGACAAAGGAAAATGTCTGGGTTGTCTCTCCAATGAGATGACAGCCAGCCCTTCCATGGTGATCACCTTCAGGCGAGCTATCACCAACCAGCATCCAGTTCCCCCCGACCAAGCATCAGTGGGTTTGAGCCCCATCGCACATCCTTGCCTGGCCTCCCTGGGGCCTTGGGGGCCGACTTCTTCTGTTCACCTCACCATTGTTAGCCATTCCTCCTGTAAGCAGGGCTTGCCTTCATCAATGGGAGCTAGCTGAGTACCCCAAAGTAAAATTTCTACTGAAAAAACAGGAAGATATGTTTATTCCTTTCTGTTTAATTACCAGTTTCCAGAGTAAGGCGGTATTTATTAGCCTCAAATGGTGACAAGTGGGGTGTTTTCTAGATTTCTCTTTCTGAGGACCATGCATTGCCCTGTGGAGTGTCATGGATTCACCATGTGTGGGAGACAGAACAATGGCCCCTACAGATGTCATCCTAACCCCAAGAACCTGTGAATGTTTACCTTACCTGGCAAAAGGGACATTGCAGATGTGACAAGTTAAGGGTCTTGAGGAGGGGAGGTTGTCCTGGATTACCCATGTGGGCCCAATGCCATCACAAGGGCCCTTATGAGAGGGGGGCAGGAGGGTCAGATCAGAGGAGACCTCAGAACGGAAGCAGAGGTTGGCGTGATGCATGGCCACGAACCAAGGAACGCAGGCGGCCTTTAGAGCCAGAAAAGACAAGGAGACAGTCTCCGCTGGAGCCTCCAGAAAGAACCAGCCCAGCCCACACCTTGATTTTAGACTTGTGTCTGATAGAACTGTGAAAAAATAAACCCGTGTTGTTCAAAGCCCATAAGTCTGTGATAGTTAGCAGCCACAGGACATGCGCTGACCACATTTCCGTCATTCCTTTCCTGATGCGCAGTGTCCCTACTCTGACTAGGGGGAGTCCTGGCCAGCTGGCCTCTGGATCCTTTGCATGACTCCCATCCCCCTTCACACCTTCCTTGTTTTCTAGGTTTTCCAGCTCTCCTACCGCCTCCCGTGCCCTAGAATCCATTGTTTCTCCGAGGAGCCCCATTCCTTTTAGTGGGGCTGCTAGGATCACAGTCGGCTCGGAGTGGGACTCCTTGTGGGACATCCCTGCTCTGAAGGGGGCACCGCTAACCCTCCTGATTCTCTCCCTCTCCTTCACCCCCCAGAATTTGCTAATTGTGTTGTTCTTTTTACTCTGTCGAGGTTTCGAATCATTACTACCTGTTCTTTAACCACGCTGTGCATAGTTTTAAAAATATTTTCTCTGATTTTAGGTGGACTTTCACCAACCCATTCACAGTGGCTTTTCCATTCCTGGATTATTGATTTTGGTATTTCTTTGATTTGATTGCATTTTACTTTTAAGGTTGTTTTTTTCCAAGGAGGGCATCTGGACTTGTGCCGTAATTTCTGAGTTGCTTTCCATTTGAGAACGTCCCCCTCGTGCCTCTAGACTTGAATGACATCTTGGCTGGGTATAACAGTCCTAGATCTCGTTTTCCTTTTCCATAAAACTCGGTAGGCAGGAGACATTGAATTCGCTTCAGAAAACCTGCAGCTGGTTTGCCTTCCTCTTCTAGGTGATTCACTTTTTCTGTCTTATATGCCTGAAGAATTCTTTCTTTATCCTTTAAACACAACAGATTAAGTAGAATACCTGGGCGTAGTCAATTCTGTATCTTGTGGTTAGGTGCTGTGGAGTCAGTTCTGACTCATAGTGACCCTGTGTACAACAGAACAAAATGCTGCCTGGTCCTGTGCCATCATGACAATCTTTGTTATGTTTGAGCCCATTATGGAGCCCCTGCGTCAATCCTTCTTGTTGAGGGTCTTCCTATTTTTCGCTGACCCTCTACTTTACCAATCATAATGTCCTTCTCAAGGGACTGATAACATGTCCAAAGTACATGAGACAAAGTCTCACCATCCTTGCTTCTAAGAAGCATTCTGGCTATATCTCTTCCAAGACAGATTTGTTCATTCTTATTGCAGTCCATGGTATATTCAATATTCTTTCGCCAACACTATAATTCAAAGGCATCAATTCTTCTTCGGTCTTCCTTATTCATTGTTTAGTTTCCGTGTGCATATGAGATAATTGAAAACACCATGGGTTGGGTCAGGTGTGCCTTAGTCCTGAAAGTGACATCCTTGCTTTTCAGCACCTTAAAGAGGTCTTTGGCAGCAGATTTCCCCAACACAATATGTCGTCTGATTTCTTGACTGCTGCTTCCATGGGTGTTGATTGTGAACGCAAGTAAAATGAAATCCATGACAACTTCAATATTTCCTCCTTTTATCATGATGTTGCTTATTGGCCCATTGTGAGGATTTTTGTTTTCTTTATGTTGAGGTGCAATCCATAGTGAAGGTTGTAGTCTTTGATTTTCATCAGTAGGTGCTTCAAGTCTGTTCGCTTTCAGCAAGCAAGGTTGTGTTATCTGCATATTGCAGGTTGTTAATGCATCTTCCTCCAACCCTGATGCTACATGCTTCTTCCTATAGTCCAGCTTCTCAGATTATTTGCTCAGCATACACATTGAGTAGGCATGGTGAAAGGATACAACTCTGGTGCACACCTTTCCTGACTTTAAATCACGCAGTACCCCATTTTTCTGTTCAAGGGACTGCTTCTTGGTCTATGTACAGGTTCCTCATGAGTACAATGAAGTGTTCTGGGATTCCCATTCTTCGCAGCATTATCCATAATTTGTTATGATCCACAGTCAAATGCTTTTGCATAATCAATAAAACACAGGTAAACATCTTTCTGGTATTCTCTGCTTTCAGCCAAGATCCTTCTGACAGCAGCAAAGATATCCCTCATTCCATGTCTTCTTCTGAATTGGCTCAAGCTTCTGGCATTTCCCTGTCAATGTACTGCTGCAACAACTTTTGAATGATCTTCAGCAAAATTTTACTTGCATGTGATATTAATGATATTGTTCGATAATCCGTGAATTCTGTTGGATCACCTCTCTTTGGAATGGGCACAAATATGGATCTCTTCCAGTTGGTTGGCCAGGAAGCTGTCTTTCAAATTTCTCGACATGGACGTGTGAGCACCTCCAGTGCAGCATCTGTTTGTCAAAACATCTCAGTTGGTATTCCATCAATCCCAGGAGCCTTGTTTTTCAGCAATGCCTTCAGTGCAGCTTGGACTTCTTCCTTCAGTATCATCAGTTCTTGATCACATACACTTGATCATATACACTGAAGTGACTAAACATTGACCAGTTCTTTTCGTACAGTGACTCTGTGTATCCTTCCATCTTATTTTGAAGCTTCCTGCATAGTTCAGTATTTTTCCTGTGGAATTCTTCAGTATTGCAACTCAAGGCTTGAATTTTTTCAGCTGTTTCAGCTTGAGAAATGCCAAGTGTATTCTTCCCTTTTGGTTTTCTAACTCCAGATCTTTGCACATATCATTATAATACTTTACTTAGTCTTCTCAAGCCGCCCTTTCAAAATCTTCTGTTCAGCTTTTACTTCATCATTTCTTCCTTTCACTTTAGCTACTCTACTCTTTAGCTAATCAAGAGCAAGTTTCAGAGTCTCTTCTGACATCCATTTTGTTTTTTTCTTTCTTTCCTGTCTTTCTAACGACCTTTTGCTTTCTTCATGTATGATGTCCATGGTGTTATTCCAGAACTCATCTGATCTTCAGTCATTAGTGTTCAATGCGTCAAATCTATTCTGAGATGATCTCTAAATTCAGGTGGAATATACTCAAAGTCGTATTTTGGCTCTCGTGGACTTGTTCTCCTTTTCTCCAGCCTCAACTTGAACTTGCATATGAGCAATTGATCGTTTATTCAACAGTCGGCCCTGGCCTTGTTCTGACTGATATTGAGCTTTTCCATTGTCTCTTTCCACAGATGTAGTTGATTTGATTCCTGTGTATTCCATCTGGTGAGGTCCATGTGTATAGTCGCGATTTATGTTGTTGAAAAAGGGTATTTGCTGTGAAGAAGTCATTGGTCTTGCAAAATTCTATCATGCAATCTCTGGTGTCATTTCTGTCACTAAGACCATTTTTCCAACTACCGATCCTTTGCCTTTGTTTCCAACTTTCACATTCCAAACATCAGTAATTATCAATTCATCTTGATTGCATGTTCCATCAATTTCAGGCTGCAGAAGTTGGTAAAAATCTTCAATTTCCTCATCTTTGTCATTAGTGGTTGGTGTATAAATTTGAATAATAGTCATGTTGACTGGTCTTCCTTATAGGCATATGGATACTATCCTATCACTGACAGCATTGTACTTCAGGATAGATCCTGAAATGTTTTTTTCGACAATGAATGCGACACCATTCCTCTTCAATTTGTCATTCCTGGCACAGTAGAGCATATGATTGTCCAATTCAAAACGACCAATACTAATCCATTTCAGCTCACTATGCATAGGATATCGATCTTTATACAGTCCACTTCATTTTTGATGACTTCCAATTTTCCTAGATTCTTACTTTGTACATTCCACAGTCCTATTATTACTGGATGTTTGCAGCTGTTTTTTCTCACTTTGAGTCGTGCCACATCAGCAAATGAAGGTTCCAAAAGCTTGACTCCATCCATGTCATTAAGGTTGACTCTTCTTTGAGGAGGCAGCTCTTCCCCAGTCGTATTTTGAGTGCTTTCCGACCTGAGGAGCTCATCTTCTGGCACTATCCCAGACAATGTTCCACTACAGTTCATAAGGTTTTCACTGCCCAATTTTTTCAGAAGTAGACCGCCAGGTCCTTCCTAATCTATATCTTACTTTCCTGAAACTAACTCTATGTGTAGTTCTTTCATCAGTCCATCATTATATTAAGAAGTACTTTTTCTGTGCTGCTGGATGGGACGTCTACTCAGACACAGAGATCCTTGGGGTGGGGCTTCCTCCACATCTCCAGCTCCTCTCCGGCTCCTTTGATCTCTGTCTTTGCCTTCGCCACGACTGTCAGCCAGTCTGCGGGACCAGTAATTGGATTTTCAGCCATGTTTCTCCTGGTTCTTGCTGTCTTGGGTTCATTTAATAATCACCATGATGATATTTGGGCTCTTGGTTTGTTTCCTGAGGTCTGCAGTCTCCCTTTTAGCTCAGTCTGTGTAGATAAATGGACTTATCTCGTCTTTGAGCTCTTGTTTTATTGAACCTTGTCTTTATTAAGTTGATTTAGTGCCCGAAGCCCTTTGGGCATTTGCCTTCTGTTCTGGGCTGTGATTTTTTGGCAGCTGGGGTCTTTGTCTTCTCAATGCCAAGTCCGTTGTTCTTTCTCTCTTTTTCTCCCTTTTTTCCCTTTCTTTCTCTCTTGTTCCTTTTTTTTTTTTCTTCCCCTTCTTGCTTTTTCCATGGCTTTCTTTTCTTTTGCTCCAACTTACTTATGTCCTTGCCTTAATCTGCTTAGCTCTGAGAGAATATTCGAGGGGTCTTGGCTTCACAGCCCATTTCAGAACTCCTTGTTCTGTCCACGTTTCTACGGCCGAAGAGCACAGGGCAGTGGCAAGCATCTGTCGGAGTCCTCGAGTTCTGCTTTCCTCTGAGATCCTGTGAAACTTCTACCCCAGTGTCCACACTACCTGGCTGGGGCACCGCGGGGCTTCATACTTGTCCACCCCAGGGGCAGCCTGGGAGCCCTGGCTTTGGTCCAAGTGTCAGCCCATGCCAGGAAACAGCAGCTCAGGACACCCACTGGTTCGCCCCTCTCCAGATGTGGGGCTTTGCTGAGGACCCCAGGATCCCGAAGAACAACCGTTGGCTTCAGAAGGGGGGAGCAGGGTGGGAGCAGCACTGCCTGGTCTGTGATACTGTCTAGGTCACTGTTCTGGGAAATTGTGAGTGGTTGTGCCCCATCCTTACTGGCCTGTGAGTTTCTCCTCCCACTTTCTGCTCCATTTTCTCATTTCCTTGGGCTTTGGGCCTGCCCAAGGCAGTGTCTCTTCCTTCGCACCTATGGGTGCCCTGCCTCTTTGTCCTCACCTTGCTCCAGGTGAGACTGAGAGAACCCCCATGGCCCTGGCCTAAGACCCACACCCGAGCTGGTGGCCCCTATGCTCACATCTCAGGAGCACTGGGCGAGGGTGTTCAACACTCATGTGTAACTGCCCATACTGGACTAGGACCAGCTCAGGTCCAGGTCCCTGCTCGGCTCAGAACTGTCTGAACAGAGAAATGGACATGGCTTTTAAGGCAAAGTGAAAGCATTTGTTTAGTTGGCCAAGTAAAGGAGTGTGCTGGGACTCCAGTCACCAAGGCAGCTCCCCAAAACTGGGCGGGGATCAGCCTTTATGAGGTCATTATAGTAAGCAGAATCAGGAAGTTATACACAGTCATGATTTTTGCTGATTATTCATTGTGGGGCAGGCTAGGAATTGGCATGGAAGCGACTGTCACCTTTCACTTCCGAAATGCACTCAGTTTCTACAGACGACATAAGTCTGGTGATTCTTCATTCCTTGACATGAGTTTTCTGATTTATCTGTACATGCCTGGTGGTCCGGTGTTGGTTTTTCTTGGAACTTGTTTATGACTTTCAGCTGTGGTCTAACCCTGAAGTTAAAACAGTAGAAAGAGTAGGGAAGTAGTTAGACATAGTCAGGCAGTTTTGATCTGAAGCCCGAATATAGCCTGCTTCTATGGTGAGGGCAGGAGTGCGCTTTAGCAACCACCTCACATGTGAGGCATCAGGCAGGCACTGTCAGCGGAGAACGTCCAAAACGGACTCATAAGCCACCTCCACCCCCCACCTTCTCCTTCCCATCCTAGGGTGTTCCCCCTCACCCATTCCCTCCCCCTTGGTTGGCCCCCCATCCAGCCTTTCAGGAGTCTGGTCAGCTCACTGTCCTCCCCCTCCCTGTCCACACCACCGTCTGGGCACCAGGACCTCCAAAGCCGCCGCGCCTCTCTGCTGCTCCCCATAGCCCACCTTCTGTACCTCGGCCTGAGCCACCCTGCAGTCCCATGGATAAGGCAGGGCGGGGCCCCACATCAAGCCCTTTAAGCCCCCTGTTCTAGTGACAGTGAAGCCTCTATGCTCCCTGTGGATGCATCAGCCTTGTCTGCCTGCTGCCCTGGTCTCTCACCTGCAGAGGCCTCCTCCCTGCTCCTGGAGCACAAGTCTCCCCCTCCCCACCCCCCCCGTGCCCACCCCTCACTCCTGGGCAGGTTCTTCTCCTCTTCAGGGCACCCCTGAGAGCTGACCAGGCCATGCCTGACCCCCACATCACTGCCTCACAGCACCCCATCCTTTCCTGTGTTATAACAAGTACAAGAATGCTCCTTAGAAGCGGGGATGGTGAGACTACATACCACATACTTTGGACATGTTATCAGGAGGGATCAATCCCCAGAGAAGGACTTCACGCTTGGTAAAGTAGAAAAAGAGGAAGACCCTCAAGAGATGGATTGACACAGTGGCTGCAACAATGGGCTCAAGCATAACAACGATTGTGAGGGTGGTGGGAGACCAGGCAGTGTTTCTCTTGTCCATAGGGTCGCTATGAGTCTGGACCAACTTGATGGCACCGAACAACAACAACATATAGATTGTTTGCTTGCTTGTTCCTTCGCCTCTTCTCCTCACAGGCCTGGGAGACCCAAACCAAACCCATTGCCATCGAGTCAATTCTAACTCAGCGAGCCTATAGAACAGCGTAGAATTGTCCCGTATGGTTTCCAAGGATCACCTGGTGGATTCGAACTGCCGACCTACGCTGCCTACACTACCAGGGTTTCGTGGGCAACCCAGGGGTACACAATCATACATGCTGGTGGGCGGGGCAGCCAGGCTCAGGGTTGCCAGTCCCAAGTGTCAGCCTGCCAGACACACCCCACAGTGGCTACAGAGACCGGGGAACTCGGAAGCCTTGGGCGGGGCCCCTGCTCAGGACTGAGGGGGCTGTCCTCCCCTGAAGAGGGAAACACAGCTGCTTTACTTCTAGGACAAAAGTGGATGGTTGTTTTTAAAATGAACCCAACCTTACATAAATCATGCTGCCTGAAGTCAGAATTCTACCCTCCCCCACACCCGACCCCAGCTTTTAGCACCGCTGGCAGTTGGCTGTTTGTTCCCTGGGAATATCGGCCCGTACATACCTATACTCTGAGTTATTCAGTTTCTTTTTAATTTTATTGTGGTAAAATATATGCAACAAAACATTTAGCATTTCGACCGTGTTTTACTGTACAACTTTGTGACGTTCATTACATTCACTGTGTTGTGCTACCATCACCCTCAGAAACTCAGCACCCCTTCAACAGCGACTCCCCGTTCCCCCCCCAGCCACCCCTGGGAACCACTAAGGAACTTGGGGGTCTATGCATTTGCTGATTCTAGATACCTCAGGTAAGTGGGATCATAGAGTATTTGTCCTCTTGCGTCTGACTGAGCTCACTCGGCGTGATGTTTCTCGGTGGGTATCAGAACTTCGTTTCTCTTAGGCTGAATGATAGTCCACGTGTGGAGGACCTCGTTCCGCTCACCCATTCGTTAGTTGAGGGCCACCTGGGTTGTTTCACCTTTTGGGTCATAATGAGTAACGCTGCAGTGAACACTGGTGTGCAAGCGCCTGTTTGGGTCCCAGCTCTCACGTCTCCTGGTATCTACCCAGGACTGAAATTGCTGGGCCACGGGGTGATTCCACCTTTAACTTTCGGAGGAACTGCCACACTGGTTCCCACAGCGGCTGCACTATTTTACGTTTCCATCAGCAGTGAGTGAGGGTTCCAGTTTTCCCACATCCTTCCCAATACTTTTGTTAATTTCCGGTAGTAGTCACCTTAGTGGGTGTGAAAGAGAGGAAGACCCTTAACAAGGTGGACTGACACAGTGGCTGCAATGATGGGCTCAAGCAACAATTGTGCGGATGGCGCAGGACCGACTAGGCGGTGTTTCGTTCTGTTGTACACAGGGTCGCTATAGTCAGAACCGACGCAACGGCACCTGACACCAACAACAGCAGTGGGTGTGAAGTGGTGTCTCACTGTGTGTGGTGCAATAGCTGCCTTGATGTGGCCTTTTGCCTTGTTCTTTGGAAAAACAGCTTGAGAGATTTTCCCCTAAACCCTGAGGTGTTGCCTTTGCCCTAGTTTTCTACTCCAGATTTGTTACTTTTGTCCCAGTTGATTGCCGTTCCTGGGTAAACTGTAAACAGCCCGGTTTTGAGACTTTTTATCTGGTCCTGGGCTGCAGCCCGCCCTGTGATTGGTCAATAGACTATGCAAATGAGGTATCTGTACCTTACTATGCAAACAAAGCGTCTGTGGCCTACTAAAAGGGGATTGGCCAGTTCGTGGCCCTGGTAGAAGTGCCATGCCTTGAAATTGACAAGGAGTTTGTGTATTTAAGCAGCCAACCTCACAAAATTTTTTCAGACAGAAGGAAGCAATAGGAAGAATTAGAAGGAAGAAAGAAGCAGACAGAGAAGAGGCAAGGAACCTCCTAAGAGAGCTGTAACACTGAAGACAGCGAGAGGCCTGGAGGGGCCCAGCAGCAACACAGACGGCAAGGCCAAGAGGAGCCTGTCCTCGGGGGGCTGGGGGGGTCTGCACAGTGGAGAGAAGCTGAGAGAGCTGTCCTGCACCGAAGAAGGGAGGCTTTGCCTACATGCTCCCGGACCCTGAGGTAGTAAACCACTTACCTGTAAGTACAGTTCACGCGTTCTGTGAGACGTTGCAGTGAGTTGCCGAACCCAGCAGGGGCGGGGAGAGTGCTCGGAGGAAGGAGAGCGACAGCTTCAGAGATGGAGCAGTCCAGCCCCTTGAAGAACGTGGAAGTCTGGGATATACTTGATCTCTGCCTCAAAGGAATTGGCTTTGTGCTGATTCTCACATTTGCAGTTATTTGCAAAGTGTGGTTTTGATTTGCAAGTCGGAATTGACTCAACAGCAACTGATGTTTAACGACTAACGAAATCGATCACGTTTTTGTATGCTTAACGGTGAGACGTGTGTTCAAGTCCCTTGCCCAGGTTTTTAACTGGGTTGTTTGTCTTTTTGTTGTTGAGTTGTACTAGTACTTCATATATCCTGGGTATTAAACCCTTAGCAGATAAACGGTTCCCCAGTATTTTCTCTCATTCTGTAAGTTGTCTGTTCGCTTTGCTAATAAAGTCATTTGATGCAACGTTTTTAATTTTGATGAAGTCCAATTTATCTACTTTATATCTTGTTTCTCGTGCTTTTGATGACAGCCAATGTTTTTTAAATTAGATCGCACCTTACAAAATACCTGACACCATTCTCTCTTCAAATAACACTGATCCTAGACTTGAGCCTCCGTCAGTATGCGTAGATCAACTGCACTCTCAAAAATCAGGAACCAAAAAAGACGTAGCTCCCTATCCTGCTCTGGGCCAAATGTCCGAAGTCTCCCTTGATGTTTACCATTTGGTGCTCATACCAGCATCCTAAAGGGGCTGTGGAGTTGCTCAGGGAAAGGAGGCGCATGTTCTTTCTGTGACACCTTGGACGCCCGAGACATTCTCTTCTCCGGCCTTCTCTTCTCCTCCCAGGGCTGACAGTGGTCTCCGTGGGAGCGCATCCCGATGTCTGGCTCTTTGTGCACTGCAGGGACAGGGAGAGGGTGGCTCCCAGGGGTGACGGCGGTCTCTGTGGAGTGCTTCCCGACGTCTGGCTCTTTGTCCGTGCACTGCAGGGACAGGGAGAGGGTGGCTCCCAGGGGTGACGGTGGTATCTGTGGAGTGGATTCCAACGTCTAGCTCTTTCTCTGTGCACTGCAGGGACAGGGAGAGGGTGGCTCCCAGGGGTGACAGTGGTCTCTGTGGAGTGGATCCCAATGCCCAGCTCTTTCTCTGTGCACTGCAGGGACAGGGAGAGGGTGGCTCCCAGGGGTGACGGTCGTATCTGTGGAGCACATCCCGACGTCTGGCTCTCCATGCACAGCAGGGACAGGGAGAGAACAGCTTGTTGAACAGCGCACACAGCGCCCTCTGGAGTTGTGCGGTGCTCTGTCTGCGCATTCCCACAGTTGGTAGTACTTTTTGTTTAGCCTTTATATAAATCACCATGTGTGCTTCATTCAACAGTCTGTTTAGAGAGACTTCTGGGCCGGAGCCCAGCCTCATTCTCTGAGCTGCTCAGTGCTGCCCTCAGGAACGGTAGTGGCAGAAGGATGTCTGTCTGCCCCCTCCCTTGGGGCAGTCAGGGCTCCTCAGGCTTTGCTGCCACAAGCACTTCATTTCTCTAGGGCAGATCTTAGCTGCCTTGTAGTCGTCTCCGACCCACGGCAATCCCACCTACAACAGAACCAAATGTGGCCGGAACCTGCACCATCTTCATGATCGTTGGTATGTTCTAGTCCATTGTTTCGGCCACAGTGTATTGTTAGTGCCTTCCAACCCAAGGGGCCCATTAGCACTATATCGGACAATGTTCCATAGGGTTTTTCCATAGTGTTTTCATTGGCTAATTTTTGGAAGTAAATCACAAGGCCTTTCTTCCTAGTCTGTCTTAGTCTTGAAGCTCTGCTGAAAGCTGTCTACCATGAGTGACCTCGATGGTATTTGAAGTATCAGTGGCATAGCCTCCAGCATCGCAGAAACACACGAGCCCCCACAGCACAGCACACGGACAGACGGGGGTGGAAGAGGCAGACAGGAGGAGAGAGGTGATGTCAGAGGAGGCATGTGTTTTGTGTTTCCTTGGACTGGAGGTTTCTACTCGAGAAATCTGGAAGGACGTTGGGCAGGTATTGGTAGCACCAGCAGGCTGGTCATTTTCTGAGCACGTACACCAGGGTACATGCGCCTCAGCTTCCCCAAAGGGGCCCAGCCTACCCAGCCCCTTGGTTGAGGGCTAAAGACTGGAAGGCTCACGCACGCAGAGGCCATGGCTGAAGCCTCGCTGTGGATGCTCACTCCCCTGGTGCTGCGAGGCCTGCAGAGGTACCCTGAGGCCAGCGAGGGCAGAAATGGTTCAGCCAAGGACAGGAGGAGACCCTGGGACTTGGATGGTGCAGCCCGGTCCCCGAGGGCTCTTATGGTATAAGCTAGGGGTGGAGGATGAGTTGCTGCTTTCTGGCGTACTGAGGCCCACTTCCTTCTGCAACCTTCCATAGCCCAGGCCCCAGGTGCTCGCTGGTCGCAGTGGGGTGAACAGAGGTGGCCCATTGACCAGGCGAGTGCTTTTGGTGGGGCCAGGGTTTGGGTGGGTCAGGAGGACCCTGGTGGCCTTGGCAGCTGCTGAGGACAGGACAGGTATGAATCTTGGAGCCTCCTGGGCAGAGCTGGGCATCAGGGCAGCAAGATGCATAGCCCCCTGCCACCGTGTGACCCTGGTTGGGGTACCCCTCCCTGAGGCACAGGCCCACCTGTGACATGGGAAGTAGAGAAGCCGTCCTGTGGCCATCAGGGGCCAGGCACCAAGTCTGACATCCTGGGTTCAAATCCTTGCTCTACCCCTTCCTGACCTGACCCAAGCCATGGTATTTTCAATCACATCATATGCATGTGAAAGCTGGACAATGAATAAGGAAGACCAAAGAAGAACAGACGCCTTTGAATTGCGGTGTTGGCGAAGAATATTGACTATACCATGGACTGCCAAAAGAACGAACAAATCTGTCTTGGAAGAAGTGCGGCCAGAGTGCTCCTTAGAGACAAGGATGGCGAGACAGCGTCTTACATACTTTGGACATGTTGTCAGGAGGGATCAGTCCCTGGAAAGGGACATCATGCTTGGCAGAGTACAGGGTCAGCGGAAAAGAGGAAGACCCTCAATGAAGTGGATTGACACAGTGGCTGCAACAATGGGATCAAGCATAACAACGATTGTAAGGATGGTGCAGGACTGGGCAGTGTTTTGTTCTGTTGTGCACGGGGTCACTATGAGTCAGAACCAACTCCATGGCACCTAACAACTACAATAACCCCTTCCTGTCTCAGACTCCTGGGGAAGCCACTTCCTGCCTCCGTGCCTCAGTTTTCCCAGTTTGCAAACTGGACAGACATGCACTGCTCCCCCAGTATCGAATGAGGTGGTACTGCCTCTACCTGGCAGGGTGTCCACACAGACCTTGCTCCGTGCACAATGGCTGCTTCACCCTTGGCAGGATCCGGGGCCCCAATAAACAAGTGCCCCCCAAACTGTGTCCTGAGAGTTTTGATGCGGTCCAGAGCCAGGGCAGGAAATGAGGGAGCGGGGAGGCTGCAGGAGGGAGGACAGTCGCAGTAGTGTTCCAGCTGGCCAGGGGGCTGGGCTAGGAGGGGGCTGGGCTAGGAGGGGGCTGGGCTAGGAGGGGGCTGGGCTAGGAGGGGGCTGGGCTAGGAGGGGGCTGGGCTAGGAGGGGGCTGGGCTAGGAGGGGGCTGGGCTAGGAGGGGGCTGGGCTAGGAGGGGGCTGGGCTAGGAGGGGGCTGGGCTAGGAGGGGGCTGGGCTAGGAGGGGGCTGGGCTAGGAGGGGGCTCGGCTCTGGGCAGGCCGGCCCGAGCACCTGACCCAGGTCCCCAGGACACGCAGGAGAGCTGAGACCTGGGCACGAGGCCGGACGTGGATGTCCCCTCCCCTCTCCAGCAGCCCCTACCTGGCGCAGGTGAGCGGCCAGCAGTACCAGCTGTCACTGCTGCGACTCTGGGGAGGTTACTGCGCCTGTCTCGCTCGTTGTTACTATTACTTCTGGTAGAAAAGGCGGCCCCTAGCACCGTAGGCGGGCGGGTGGCTGCGCGTCCTGGCCCCCAGGGGCCGGTTCGGTGAGCCCCACCGCCCTCAACTCCCCCCGCCCCGGCCGTTCCACTGCCGCGGCGCGGGGGGCGCGGGCCGAGATGGTATTGGCTACGATGGTTGCGCCTGGCACCGCCCCCGCGCCCCTCCCGCTGCCGCTGGCCGAGTGCTCCCTCCGGCAGGATGGCGCGGGCCAAGCTGCCGCGCTCTCCGTCCGAGGGCAAGGCGGGCCCCGGGGGCACCCCGGCCGGCGCATCGGTTCCCGAGGAGCCGCACGGGCTGAGCCCACTGCTGCCGGCGCGCGGCGGGGGCTCCGTGGGCAGCGACGTGGGCCAGAGGTAGGGGCGCGGCGGCGGGCGCGGGCCTGGGAGCGGCGCCGTCGTCCGGGCGGGGGCTTGCAGAGCGCCGGCCGGGGAAGAGCTTTGCATCTCCGCGCGGCTTTGCATCCTGCTCGGCTGCGCTGCCGCACCTGCCGCCGTCTGCAGCCAGTCGGGGCAGAGGAGGGAGTCCCCCCCGGAACCCCTATCCAAGCTGCCCGGCCTCCTGCTCTCTCCTGCCAGCCTGGGAGAGCCTGTGGCACCCCCCCCCCAAAAAAAAACCCGAGAGTCGCAGAAGGCCTGCAGGTAAGACAGGGAGGAAGAGGAGGTGGCCGCAGGGCGCTGTGCCCGGTGGGCCAGTGAAGCAAGTGTGCGGGTCCCACTTAAAAAGGGAGAAGTGTGAGGCCCAGAGGGGTCGGGGAACTCCCTGAGGCTGCACAGCAGACTGGGGCTGCTGCACCGACTGGGATAGGCTCCCTGTGACCCTGCCAAGCCAGACTGGGGGCCGCCCCAGGGCAGGGCCTGGTTCAGGTGGCAGACAGGGTGCAGAGGGTTGCGGGGCAGCACTTGGTGTGGGTGGTGGCCAGGGTGCAGGGGCCCTGCACTGCAGCAGGGTGACTGGCCCTGGGCTGAAGGTGGGGCAGCACTGTCCCCTCCCCAGCTGCCCTGCCCTGGGCCTCCTGAGAGCAGCACCCCCATTTCATGGATAAGGACATCGAGGCCTGGCTTGCAGCAGTAAATTCTGAGCCAGCACCTTCCCTGCGTGCCTGCCAGGAGCAGCTCCCGGTGCTGCGGGGGAAATGCGGATGAATCAGAGCTGCCCCCAGTGCAGGCGGAGTCGTGCAGGAAGCCGGGCCTGGGGGAGAGGCGGGCTGGGCTGGGCTGGAGAGCAGGGCGTCCTGGGCATGGGGAGACCCGGCAGGGACCTTCCAGGCCAAGGAAGCAGTGGGACCAGAGATGGGAGTGTGTGTGTGTGTGTGTGAGTGTGCCTGTGAGTGTGTGTATCTGAGCCTGTGTGTGTCTGTGAGTATGTGAGTGGGTGTGTGTGGGTGTGTCTGTGAGTATCTGTGTCTGTGTGTGTGTCTGTGAGTGGGTGAGTGTGTGTGTGTGGGTGTATCTGTGTGAGTGTGTGAGTGTGCGTGTCTGTATCTGTGTGAGTGTGGGTGTGTCTGCGTGTATGTGTCTGAGTGTGTCTGAGTGTGCGTGTGAGTCATGTCTGTGAGTGTGAGTACGAGTGCCTGAGTGTGTTTCTGAGTGTGTCTGAGTGTGCACAAGTGTGAGTGCGTGATGTCTGTGAGTGTGAGTGTGCATGAGTGTACACCCTGTCCAGGCGAGAGAATTTGGAGAAGATTTAGCCTGACAGATGGCAGCACCAAGGGTGCCCAGGGCCTCTCACCTGCTCCTCCCACCTGGCCGCAGGCTTTCTGACCCCTCCTCCCCTCTCATGCCTCTCAACACCAGGGGAGGAGGCTGCTTCTCAGGGGTGATCCCCAGGCTGCAGGGACAGCAGTGGGATTGGCTCCTGCTCTGCCCCTTCCTGCAGGCACCGCAGGGATGGCAGGTCCTGCCCAAGGTGCATCAAGGCCTGCAGTGTGGCATGGGAGACAGGGCACAGGGCCATCTCCTCCAGGAAGCCCTCCCACACCCACCCCTGCCCCCATCGGCCTTTGCCCTGACACAAGGCGCCTTGCGCAGTCCCCAGCAGCCCCTGAAGTGCAGTGCTGTTATCTGTCTCATTTCGCGGAGTAGAAACTGAGGCTGAGCCAAGATGGGGGAGCTGAAGCCCTGCAGCCCCACCCCCACCCCCCACCGCATGCGCCTCTCCACGAGAGATTCAGGCTGCGGAGTTGGGCCTGGGGGGATGGGCCAGGGCAGGTTCCTGAGCAGGGGAGGACCTGGGGGACTTCCTTTTTAGGAGCATGGGTCTGATGGAAATTCCAGGAAAGCCCAGGGCAGGAAGGTGGGTGCCATATGTCAGAGTGACCAGCCAGCCACAGCCCTGAAAGCTGCCCTCCCCGCACACCTGGCTGCCCCTGGGCCAGCCAGGGTTCTCTCTCCCCGAGGAAGCCCAGGGCCAGGCCTTACCACTGCCCCCCAAAGGCCTGAGCTGCAGGGGGAGAGAGATGCCAGCTCCTGGTGCAGCTTCCAGAGTGGGGACCTCCCCAGCTGCCCCCTGGCACGCTGCACCCTCATCTCATGGCTGTTCCCTCCAGCGTCGGTCCCCCCAGCCCAGCTTGGGCTCCTGGGGCGGGATTCTGGCTGCTCTGGGATTCCAGGGAGGGGTCAGCTGCAATATGGATGGTGGCTAGAGAGGGGACCAGGAGGTGCTAGGCCTGGGTGCAGGCAGCACAATTTTTCGAGATTGGTGGTCGCCTCGTGGCCCAGGACCCTCTGTCCACTCTGGATTCAGTACGCAGAAGCCCACCTCATCCCAAGCAGTGGAGGAGGCTGGGCCATAGGGAGGCAGAGGGGCCGGGCTTAGGGCAGCAAGGGGCAGGGCCATGGTGGGGCAGAGGGGCAGGGCCTGTGGCAGCAAAGGGTGGGGCCACGGGGAGTAGAGGGGTGGGGCCTAGGGCTGCAAGGGGGGCCATGGTGCGGCAGAGGGACCAGGCCTGAAGAGCTGCGAAGTGTAAGGGTGGGACGGGGCCAAGCCCATGTTCCGGTTGTAGTCTGGAACCCACAGGCACCCTATGTGGCTGCTCCCGGCAGAGGGTCACCTGCTGGGTGTAGCTCCTGGCTGTCCTGGTGAGCCTGGCTGTGGAGCAGCGTCTCTGTCCCCTGAGGATGGGCCCATACTCCAGGCCTCAGTCTATGACGCGGACAGGCCCCAAAGTGCCCTCTGTTCACCCCTCTGCCCCAGCCCACCCTCCCTATGGCAGCTTCTCAAGGACCCTCCCCTCTGCACCCTCTCGCCAGTGTATGCCTGCCCCAGCGTCTCCATCCTAAAGAGCCCCCCTCCCCACATCTGTCCATGAGCTTCCCTGTCTGCACCCCCCATCCCCACCCCACCACCACGTCACCTGGATGCCACCTTCTGCTCTTCAGAATCACGGAGGCCCGACTGGGGGGCACGCCCCTGCCCACTCCCCTGTTCCTGCCCCCCAATTCCTTGGCCCTCCCTAGGGCCACCGCCTGCACTCACAGTGCACGACACCCCCATACTGCAGACACAGGGCCACCGCCCGCACTCACAGTGCACGACACCCCCATACTGCAGACACAGGGCCCACCGCCCGCACTCACAGTGCACGACACCCCCATACTGCAGACACAGGGCCCAGTGTGGCCCTGGTCCCTAGGGATTTCAGTAACAGCGTCTGCAGTAGCTCCAGGCCCGTCAGGGTTCAGCTTTGGGGACAGAGCCCCCTCCCCTGCCCGGGCTTCCTCCCCAGTCATCCTGTCCTGCCGCCTCCAGCGCTCCGCCACCTCCATCCTAGTACTGCTGAGGCCCTGCCTCCCTGGCTTCTGCCTGACCCCACAGAGGCTCCTGGCTCCTCTCTGCCCCCCCACCCCGTGCAGCTCCTCACCCCTTCCTAGCTCACGCCTACCTCCTCCCCACCCTTCCATCAGGGCTCCCACATGCGGCTCTGCTGGGTCTGGGCTCAGCTGCTCCACACGGGGCAGCTCACCTGCAGGGCCTGTCCCAGGGCCCCCTTCATGACTCCAGTCCTTGGCCGGGGTCTGCCGGGCTGACAAAGTGGCCTCCGACCACTTTCCCTGTCTGTGTGGCAGCACCTGCCCCCACAGCACAGGCTGTCCTGTGCCCAGGCATGGGCAGTCCCTGGACACTCAAGCCACCAAGGTGGTGGACACCGGGCTCCTAGGCAGAGGCCTAGCACAAGACATACGCTGCCCACTGGGACGCTTAATCCGGCTTTTGTCGGAGGCAAGAGAGTGCCAGGAGGGCGGGGCTCCCCCTCTCCAGCCACATGGGAGGTGACCAGGCCTTGTCCTGGGAGGGGGCCAGAGACAGAGCTGGGGGCTGTGCTCCCACAAGATCTGGGCCCCGCGGGTTGGGGAGCACGTGGTTCTGGTCCCCTGGGACTGGCTGTAGTCCTGCTAGGTTCCTGCCACCCCGATGCAGCTGTTGTCTCTGCTTGGAGCTCAGGGCAGCGCGAGAGGAAACCTGAGCCCAACTGGCAGGCAGAGTCCCCAAGCAGCTCCCAGGGGCCTTGGCCCAGAAGCTGCCATCCTGCCAGGAGCCTGAGCCCCTCCAGAGTGTGTGCCTAGCATCCCCACCTCATCCACCAGGCCCACAAGCTAGGCCTGAGCTGGGGGCACATAGAGAGGACCCTGCCAACCCTACCGGGCCCTGCAAAGGCAGGCTGGTGTGTGCCTAGCCCCCTCCTTCCTGCTGTGTGCCCTTGGAAGAGCAACGGGCCTCTCTGAACCTCTGTTTCCTCTTCTGGTAAATGGTAGCTTTGATGGTTGTTTTAGCTATCTAGTGCTCCTAACACAGAAATACCACAAGTGGATGGCTTTAACAGACAGAAATTTATTTCTCACAGTTACGAAGCTAAAAGTCCGAATTCAGAGCGCTGGCTCTAGGGGAAGGCTTTCTCTCTCTGTTAGTTCTGGAGGAAGGTCCGCGTCGCTTCAGCTTCTGCTTCCTGGTTCCTTGAGATCTTCATGTGTCTTGGCACCTGTCTTAACCCATCTCGTTTGCTTGCTTACCTGTTACCCATTGCCGTCCAGTCAATTCCGACCCACAGCGACCCTACAGGACAGAGCAGAACTGCCCCATAGGGTTTCCAAGGAGCAGCTGGTGGATTTGAACTGCTGACCTTTTGGTTAGCAGCCAAGCTCTTAACCACTGTGCCACCAGGGCTCCTGCTTAGTCTCTTTTATATCTCCAAAGAAATTGACTGAAGATACACCCTACGCTAATCCTGCCCCGTTAACATAACAAAGACAAGCCATTCCCAGGTGGGATTATAACCACAGGCATACAGGTTAGAGTTCACAGCACATATTTTGGGGGACACAATTCAATCCATAACGAGGTTTAAGAGGGAGAAGCCATCTGAAGCCCTCCAGGGAAGCTAGTCCAGGACAGCCGTGTAACCAGTGAGGGCACAGACCCTCCCCTGCCCCTCAGAGCTCCTGCCCTGCCCCAGCCCCTGAGGGCCTGCCCTGGCTGACCCCACCTGATGTCCTGCTTCCCACCAGCCATTCTGGGAGGGCCTGAGGCCGGGCATCCCTGGGCCACCTGCAGGGCTGCAAGGCATGGCTGCCCTCAGTGGAGGGGTGTGCCTCTGGGTTCCCCAAAATCATTGGCCCCCAGCCCCACCTATCCTGTCACTAGGAAGCTGAGGGGCAGGTTGGTGGCCCCCTGCCCCCGTCTTTGCATGTGCTGGCTGAGGCAGGGGAATGGAGAGGGTCAGGAGGCCCAAGAGTCACCCTGACTGTCCACGTCCGGTTGCGTGACCGTGAGCCAGCAGGCCTGCCCCTTGAGGTACCTCAGCCGCCTCGCTGTGAAGGGGCTGACAGTGCTCCTCTGACGGACTTGTGAGGACTTGCAAGACCGTGCTGGGCCATGGGTGTCTACCAGATGGGCCACGTTTACATGCTCGGCTGAGGGCGGGGGGTTCCTTCCTGTCTGCCCTCACCTCCTGCAGCAGAGCAAGGCTGCAGCTGGATGCATGTTCCATATCCCGTGTGGATCTGCTGCGTTCTCGGGCATGGCACCCCAAGGCACCTGCTGGGTGGCCTCCCCAGGCTAGGACTGCACATGGGTGCTCCCCGCTTCCCCCGATTCCGCCTGGAGCCTCTTTGTCTGTGCATAGCCTGGTCCAGGGAGCCTGGGCCCTCTGTTGCCCGCCTAATGCCCTCTGACTCTCTGTCTGTCTGTTACCTTCTGTGTTGACGTGTCGGCTCTGTCCCCAGGCTTCGAGCGGAAGATTTCAGCCTGGACTCCTCCCTGTCACAGTGAGTGCTTTGCAGGGGCCACTGGGGGGGCGTGAAGATGTCGTGTTTCATTCATCGTTGTCACCAGTGGTGGTACTGCTGGCCGTTGGGACCGTGGCCTCTCTGCGGCCGTGCCCCCAACCTGCCACCATCCAGGAGGCGTGGTGGGAGCCCCACACTGGGCCGCCACACCCACTCTGGGTCTTGGCCTCCCCAGCCCCCAGCCCTGGGGCGGTGGGGGGCGGAGGAGAGATGCAAGGCTGCCACCTACCGCCCGCCACCTTCAGGGCCCTTCTAGTCCATCTGAAGTCCTCCACAGAGCAACTCAGAGAGCCCCGGGCCACGCCCTTGTCCAGGCCACTAGGCTGGTCACATGCTCGGCCCAGCTCAGAATAGCCACCTTGGGCTGGCGACTGGCCTGGCCCTGCCCACCATGCCCCTGCCCGGTGCTGTGAGCCTGCGTAGAGCCACCGATTAGGGGAGGCAGCTCTGGGACGCCCACCCATGTGAGTGTGGCTTCTGTGGGCCGGCGGGTGGGTCCGCACTGCATGCCCGCCTGTGGCTATGTACCTATCAGCCCGCACCCTGGGGACTGGGCGCCTGCAGGCCTGGCACCATGACTGGAGCTTCCCAGCACTGGTCATCTGCGCAGAGGCCGCTGCCAGGAATCCCTGGAAGGCCGCTCCTCCAGACCAATGGGGACTGTAGCTAATGGGCCTGGCCTGCCCAGCTCAATTCCAGGCAGCTGGCTATGTCAGCACAAGGGTGCCTCACGGCCCACCTGGGTGTGGGCTGGCCTTGGGCGAAGACTGGCAGCCGGCCACACACTGGACGCACCTTGAAAATAGTCTGTCAGAGCAGGTCAGGCAGCAGCCTGGGGCTGGCTTGCCTCTGACCCACCAGGTGGCCTAGTCTCTCTGCCCACGTAGGCCGGGCTGGCTGGGGCTCTTGCAGGGGCAAGGAGGAGAGGAGGCATGGAGGGGTGTGCACAAAGAGCCAGGCACTGGGCACGTGAGGCTGGTGGGCCAGACCGTGGGCAAACAAGTCCCGGCCCACCACCTGCTGCTCTGGGCCTCATGGCCAGGCCTGACTGGTACGGGCTGCTCAGACCTCGTTCCTGGGCCCTAGGCAGTGCCCCCATGTACCCGCCCTGTCTGCACCGCACCACAGCTTCGGGGACTCGCCATGTGAGAGGGGTGGGGTGGCCTGTGTAGATGCCACCCAGAGTGCAGGCTGCCTCTGACCACCACTGGGCGCGGTGCTGTGTGCCCCCAGTTCTTCTCACGACAGTGGGACCGTGCTCCAAGCCTGCGTCATGGGTTGGATGTCAGGAGGGAGGATGTGGGAGCACTATGCAGCCTGTGAGCTTCTGTGCTTGCTGTGAGAAGTGCCGCCATTGTTACCAGGCCGGACATGTCCGAGTGCCAGCCACCTTGATGCCCAGTCCCTGCCTGTCGGCTGAGGACAATGAAAGCTCAGTGGTAGAATTCTCACCTTCCATGCAGGAGACCCGGGTTCGATTCCTGGCCAAGGCACTTAGTGCGCAGCCACCGCCCATCTGTCAGCGGAGGCTCGCGTGTTGCTGTGATGCTGAACACGTTTCAGCAGAACTTCCAGACTAAGACAGACTAGGAAGAAAGGCCTGGAGATCTACTTCTGAAGTCAGCCCATGGATCACAACGATCCAGTCAGCAGCTGATCTTGGATGGCACAGGCCTGGGCAGCATCTCGTCCTGTTGTGCAAGCGGTCGCCATGCGCCCGGCGACTCTGCAGCAGCTACCGTGCTTTGTCGGGTGACTGAGTGAGTGAGTGACTGTCAGTGGACACAGGAGCAGGCCCTCGCTCTGCAGAGTGGCCTTCTTGCACAGGGCCGCCTCGCTCTAGGTGCAAGAGCCCACGGCTGCAGCCAGCTCCAGGGCCCCTCCCCCATGTACAGTCTCCCTGCCAAGCCCCTCCCCAGCTCTGGCTCCTGAGAGTGGCTCACCGTGGTCTTGGTCATCCGGGACCAGCCACCAGGAACTCCTGCCTGCTGCCCACATGGGCGTCAGGTGCATGGTCTTCCCAGCTGCTGTTGGTGGCTGCTGCTGGCCTGCAGCCCTGAGTGGTGGTGGGGCCCGCCTGGCACGTGGCGGAGCACACATGGGGACGACTGCCAGGCCTCGCTCTGAGGGCTGATGATGCACAGGTGAGAGCCCAGCAAGGCTCCTGTTACCTAGCAGCCTGCTGCCTTACCCTATGGCACAGCTCTGGGCTCAAGCACGGTGGGCAGGCCTAACCCTCCCTCCTCTGGGGCCAGTTCCTGTTCTGTCCTGTCCCTCAGATGAAGACTTGGAGGTGCAATGGGCAGAGCTCACTGTTCAGCTTCCAGGAGTCACTGGACCTCAGCCCAGCCCCTGATCACCAGGCCCAGACTGTCCTATGTCTCGGCAGCCTATCCTCGTCCTAAACAAAGGCTTATTGAGTCAAGAGCGCCCCCTTCAACCTGCCCCAACCCATGTGCGCTGAGCACAGGTGCCCTCGGCAGTGGGGCCTGCAGGGGCCTGGGGCAGCTCCCAGAAGCTCTGCCCCTTGGTGGGCAGCGGGCGAGGTCTGCCCAGAGTGACCCCAGCAGGCAGGCCTTGCCTACCTCGAGCCCCCCGGGGATCTGCTCCAGTGCCCTTTTGGACTGAATTACACCCTCTATCCATCCCATTAAACATGCTTCCGGCTAAAACAGACTGTACTTTTCAATCCACTTTTTGCGGTGGTGCCGGAGGCCCGGGCAGCCACGGCTCATTCAGAATTAAAGGTGCTGTCGGTGGCACCGACTTCCCAGGCGAAGCTGGCCGTCAGCCCCTACGGGCAGGTCAGCAGGCCGGGGCCTCTCCCGTCGCGGTGATCTCCCTGTTCTGCTGCAGCATGGAGAGCACCTTTCTCGGTGGGGTTGCTTCCCAGGCCACAGGGCTGCCAGTGGGCACTGGTGAGGTGTCTCAGGGTTCGTTCCTGGAGGCCCAACAGAGGCCGGGGCCCCTGCGGTGAGGGCACCCAGGGAGTCACCCTGTGCTGGCCGTGGTCAGTGGAGCTGGGGCAGGCTGCCCCTCAGCCACCCCGACCACCCCAGAGCCTGACAGGACCCACGTTTAAGTGTCTGCAGTGGGGGTGCCTTCCTCTGGGGCATGCAGGACAGGAGAGCCGCTGCGGGGTTCACAGGAGGTGAAGCTCCTCCCTGGCCCGCGGTGGTGGAGGCAGGGCGCGCAGGGGCCCGTCCCTCCTGGTCTTTGCAGGGCGCTTATTCTGAGCTCAGGGCAGAGTTGGGGAGAGGGCAGGGGAGGGACAGGAGCTGGTCCTCGGGGTGCGATCCATTGCAGAGACAAGAATAAGGCCCGGAGCTAGCTGGGGAGAGATGCAGGGCCCAGGGGGGTAGGTGTGGGAGGGTGAGAGACAGGCAGGAGGGCCCCAGGGAGCGAGGGCAGAGGAGCCTGTGCTGGGGTACACTCTGACCACAGGCTTGGGGGATGCACCCCATTGGGCTAGGCCCCTGCAGGTGCCGCCTGGCTCTGGGCTGACGACTGCCCAGGGTCCTCGGGGCAGGGCCAGAGAGCTGGCCCCAGGAGTTCAGTGTGTGGTCCGGTGACTGCCCTCCTCCAGGACCTGGCCTGAGCGGCATCTTCAGCAAGGAAAGGGCTACCCCCTGCCTCTTCCTGGGCCCTGAGCCCTGTGACCCCAGGGGCCACTGCAGGGCAGGCGCTGGGGCTCAGCCTGAGGTCTCTCCCCGTAGCCTCGAGGCCGGGTTGTGCCAAGCCAAGGTGTCACAGCTAATGAATCGACCAGGCATCACTTTGCACGGAATGCTCCTGGGGGCCGTGAATATTTCACAGACTTTTTAGAGGCTGCTGAGGCGGTGGAGTCCTGGCCAGGCAGTGCCTTCGTCTTTCAGGGGAGAGCAGCGTTAACCTTGGCAGATGGGGTACAGATGCCTCATAGAGCGGGACAATCACTGCTCAGAGCCCTCCCCGATGAGGGTGACAGGGAGGAGTGAGGTGGGGAGAGGAAGGTGTGGCTCACCTCTACCTGGGGCATCCACCCAGCCACGTGCCTGTCCCCCCAATGCTGCCTCCTCCAGGCAGCCCTCCAGCAGCCCTCAGGTAGGATGACTGCCTCGGGAGCTCTGTGCTTCCCCTCATGGGGTGTGACCTACCACACCATGCTACCCAACTCCCTGGTGGCCTGTCCAGGCCCCTCGCCCTCTCTCGTGTGGGGGCAAGGCCCTGGCCTCATGTACCCTGAGTTCCCTAGCTTGCTAATACCCTGTTTGGTTTTGGGGTCTACAGCAATGCACTTGGGGACAGCCTATGGGCTCCCTAAGACCTCCTTCCTGATTAGCGGCCGACACGGCCTAGGTAGAGGGGGAGGTTGGAGGCGTGGGCATTACAGTGCAAACCTGACGCCTTGGGCAGCCTGGGAGGCCTTGGAGGGCCTTACCCAGCACCCCGGGGCCCTGCCGGCCTAGGGGGAGTATGCTCACCCCGCTTCCGAACCTGGCTCATGAGACATCTCTTCTGTCCTGTGTGGTGTCAACTTGAGTCTCCTCTCCGTGGCACCTGCAGCCTGCTCCTGGTCGGCATTCCTGGCACTGCGTCCGAGGTGGGGTGGGGGGCAGTGGCCGGCCCGCCCCAGGCCCATGATACTCCTCACGGCCAGATGACCCATCACAGGGTTGTTGGGACGAGGGTCAGCAGTGGGGGCTACCGCACACTCTGCCACTCCACCTACCCCATCTGGGAGCTTCCAACAATTCCTGCTCAGTCCAGGGTGGGCCCATCTAAGAAGGTGCTGGGCCCCAGCAGGGAGAAGGGGTCGGGGCAGGGTCATGTGAACAGAGGCGCGCGGGGCTCAGGATGTCTGGGACTGACCTCTGACTGCCAAAAAGCTGAGAGAAGGAGTGGCTGGTGGAGGGGCCTTGGCGGGAAGGGGGACAAAGGGTGACTGCTACCTGCCAGCCTCTCTCCAACACCCCTCAGCCAATCAAGTAGTGGCCTCTGGGCACAGAGACCAGGGGCCACCAGATAGAGTGGCTGACCAGCTGCCCTGGGGTGTTTTGTGCAGGTAGCAAGGTGGGTTTGGGCCAAAGCTCCACGCAGAGGGCCACGCGGGCATCTGGGCAGCTGCAGGTCACACTGCCTTATAGACAAGTCTCTGGGGCTGGGGGTACGTGCAATGGGCTGGCAGCCATGTCTGTCTGAGTGGCCTGGAGGCTCTGGGCCTGAGGCCCACAGCCTGTCCACTGAAATGTGATGGCCAGCCTCCAAACCAGGTCCCCAGGTCACCCCCCAGCCCTGACCAGCAAGTTGACTCTGTCTGCTGGGACGTGTGGGCGCTGGGCCCCCAAGCCTGGGTCTGGAGCTGTGTCTGGAGGTGGTGCCCTAGCCTGGTTCTCCATCTTCGCAGGCTCTGTTGTCTTGGAGGAGGCCAGTTCAGCTGTGCCCCCTCGCTGTCCCCAGAGTCCCCCACGTCCCCTCTCCTGTTTCACCAGGGTCCAGGTGGAGTTCTATGTCAACGAGAACACCTTCAAAGAGCGTCTCAAGCTGTTCTTCATCAAAAACCAAAGATCCAGTGAGTGGGGCGGGGGGATGAAGGCAGGTGGTGGGGCGGGGAGGAGGAAGAGCTTGCCACTGAGGACATCTGGGCAGGGGCACCCGCGTGGATGCAGAGGAAGGCGGGGGCAGGGCAGAGGATGGAGGTCCTGGGCAGAGTGGGGAGGGGGCTGTGCCAGGGTAGTGGGGTGCAGGGGTGGAGGAAATGCCCCCCATCATGGCTTCACCGCCTTGAACCCAGTGGAATATAAGACAGGAACCGGTGGTGCTGCCCCCCTGCCCACTGCTGCACACTGGGGCTCAGATAACCTTCCTGCCCCACCCTCCACCTTGGCCACTTTGGACAGCCCCTAGGACGTAGGATGGGGACGTGGAGGCTGTGTCTGTGGGCTTGAAGCCCACCAGCAGGTGCAAGCCCCCAAGTCCTGTCCCCAAGGAGCAAGAAACCAGGGGACACGCACGGCACCCCTGAACCTCAGAGCCTGGTCTGTGGATGGGGACAGGAATGGCACCTCCTCAGAAGTGGCACAGCTCCCCACCACCAGGCCCCACTGCACCCACACCTGCCCCTCTCACTGTGCAACCGGGCCCTCAGGAGCTCGGGGAGGGGATGTTGGAAAGATGCCACAGCCACCTCCCTTGGTGGCCTGCTCCCCACAGCCCGCTCCCTTGGTGGCTGTGTTCCCCAAAGCCCCAGCTGAAGCCCCTCTCCACAGGCCTGCGGATCCGGCTGTTCAACTTCTCGCTGAAGTTGCTCACCTGCCTGCTCTACATCGTCCGTGTCCTGCTCGACGATCCCAACCAGGGCATCGGATGGTGGGTGACAGTGGGGCCTGGGAAACGCAGGGCCCCCTGTCTGTGAGAGGGGCTGATGGGGGCAGGTGGGCATCTGTGGCCAGCACCCAGCTGGACCCGGAAAGCCCCCAGGGTCCAGGGCCATGGGGTGCTTCCTCCCCAAATGCCACCCCTGCCCACTCGTCCATCCCCAGGTTTCTCAGCTCAGCAACACTGCCCTCACGTTCCAACTCACCTCCTTTGTCTCTGAACCTGTGGCTGTGTTTACAGCTGTTCGCAGACCCAGAAATGGCTCTCCTCAAGGAGGGACATGACTGCCATGGGTTGAGGAGGGGGCTTAGCTCCTGCCTGCCTGGGCAAACCCTCAGTGCAGGCACTGAGCCAGCCCAAGGCTGCATCTTGCCCTGTTGACCCTCCTGGCCCCTGTGGCATCCCCGTTCTCGGTTTTCCCCTTCTTCTTTTCCATGGAGCACACCCTCCCGGGGCTCCCAGAAACAGGTGTGTGGGGTCTGTTGTCTGTGACCTTGCAGGTCTGAAATGTCCCCATTGGACCTCATAGCCATTGAAAATCATTTTCGCTCGTGTTCTGAAGTGTTGCCCCATCGTCTTCCTGAGTCTGTTGCTGCAGTTGAGAATATGTGACATGTTTCCTTGATGCTTTGGTGAAGCGCTTTCTTCTCCCTGAGAGCTGGTGGAATCTTCTCTCTATGCCCAGCGATGGCAGCCTTGGCATGGTTCCCTTTTCACCTCCAAGTTGGCCCCATTGGACCCCAACCTGGGAACCAACATCCAGAATTTTCTTGAATTATGTCTTTGAAGACCATCTCCCCTTATTTTCTCGGCACTCTTTCTGGAATTCCTGTTATTCAGATATTGGCTTCTGGAAGGATCCTTTTCTTTTCTCTCCTCTTTTCCCTTTATTGTTCTTTCTGGGGAATTCCCTTCGCTTTCTTTTCCAACTTTGGTCTGAGCTTTTCATTCCTGCCATCATGTTTTCTAGGCTTTTTTTTTTCTTTTCTGCGTCCCCTTCGTGATTTTTAAGGCACTTTTTTCCCTCAGAGCCCCCACTGGTTTCCCGTCCTGCCCAGCTCGCTCCTCCGTGGGAAATCCCTACGCTGACATCGGGGCCGTCTTTCCTCCTCCCTTTGCAGATGAGCCTGACACCTGTGTATTATTGTTAGGCAAGACAGTTGCTTTACAACTTCACACAAATGAACAGAGCAGCAGGGATCATTCTGATTCGTGCATGTTTGGCTCAAATGTTCATTCGCAAACGTCACCCGTGTGGTGGCCTGTGGATGTCACTCGGATGCCCTTTGCTACGGGACTCCGTGGTATGATTACCTCTCAGTCCCTCTCACTATTCTATTCTATGTAGAGGCTTGAGTTGTCTCCAGTGTTTGACCAACACAAACAATGGTGCTGAGAACGTTTTATGTCTCCCCATTTCTCCCTCCTTTCAGCCCCTGATAACCACTGATCTTTTTGTATCCATGGATTTACCTGTTCTCAATATTTCACGTAACTGGGATCATACAATAGTTGTCCTTTTGTGTCTGGCTTATTTCACTCAGCATTTTTTCAAAGTTCATCCATGTATCAGAATTTCATTTCTTTTTATGGCTGGATAATATATTTTTAAATATTTCATTGTACGTATATGCCATACTTCATTTATCTATTCGTCCACTGACGGGCATTTGGGTTGTTTCTACCTTTTGGCTCTTGTGAATATTGAACATTGGTATATAAGTATCTGTTTGAATCCCTGCTTTCAAGTTTTTGGGGGACACACCCAGGAGTAGAATTGCCGGGTTGCAATTCTGTTTAACTTTTCAAAAAACTGCCAGACTGTTTTCCACAGTGACTGCACCATTTTACATTCCCACCAGCAATGTATGGGAGTTCCAGTCTCTTCACATCCTTGCCAATACTTATTTTTCTTTTCTTTTTTTTTTAAATAATAGCCAACCTAGTGATGTTAAGTAGTATCTCATTGTTTTTTTGATTTACATTTCCCTGGAAAAGCTTACCTGCTAACCAAAAAGTCAGCAGTTTGAATCCACCAGCAGCTCCTTGAAAACCCTATGGGGCAGTTCTACTCTGTCCTATAGGGTCACTAGGAGTTGGAATTGACTGAATGGCAGTGGGTTTTATTTTGTTTTTTCAATGACTAATGGTGTTGAGCATCTTTTTATGTGCTAGTTGGTCATTTGTATATATCTTCTTTGGATAAATTTCTATTCAGGTCTTCCATTCATTTTTTAATTGGGTTGTTACGCTTTTTGTTGTTGACGTTTAAGAATTTATGTATTCTGGATATTAAACTTTATCCAATATATGGTTTGAAAATATTTTCTCCCATTCTGTAGCTTGTCTTGTCACTTGGTAATGTCGCTTCATGCCAGAAGTTTTTAATTTTGAGTAAGTCTGATTTGCCTATTTTTTAATCTTGTTGCTGATGATTTCGGCGTCATTTGAAGCTTTACCCCTATGTTTTCTTCTAAGAATTCTGTGGGTTTTTTTTCCTTACGGTTAGGTCATTGTTCCATTTTTAATTCTCTTTTGTGCATGGTGTGAGGTACGGTTCAACTTCATTCCTTTGCATGTAGAGATCCAGTTGTGTCAGCACCATTTGTTGAAGAGATTGTTCTTTCCCGTTGTATGCGTTTTGGCACCGTTATAAAAAATCAGTTGATCATAAATATATGGGTTTTCTTTTTCTGGATTTTCAATTCTATTCCATTGGTCTGTATGTCTTTCCTTATACCAGTACCACACTGCTTTGATTACTGTAGCTTTGTAATATGTTTTGAATTCAGGAAGTGTGAGTCCTCTTACATTGTTCTGTTTTGTTTTTTTCCCAAGGCTGTTTTGTCTATTTTGGGCCCCTTTCAATTCCATATGAATTTGAGGATCAGCTTTTCCATTTCTGCAAAAAAAAAAAAAAAACTGTTGGAATTTTAGTTTTAATAAAGAAATTGCATTATACCTGCGGATTACTTTGGATACAATTGTCTTCCAATCCATGAACATGGGATCCCTTTTCATTCATTTAAATTTCCTTTAATTTCTTTCAAGGAACTCTGGTGGCACAGTGGTTAAAGTGCTCTGCCGCTAACCAAAATGTCGGTAGTTCAAATCCAACAGCTGGTCCACAGGAGAAAAATGAGCCAGTCTGCTTCCGTAAAGATTACAGCCTTGGAAACCCTATGAGGCAGTTCTACTCTGTCCTATAGGATTACTATGAGTCGGCATCAATGGCAGTGGGTTTGGTTGGTTTCATTTTAATTTCTTTTAGCAGTGTTTTATAGTTTCCAGTGTAATGGTCTTTCACTTTCTTGGTTAAATTTATTCCTAGGTCTTTTATTATTTTTAGATGTTATTGTAAAATGAATACTTTTTATTTTCAGATTGTTCATTACTTAGAACATTCTTTATTGGATGGATGAATGAGAGGGAGGATGGGTATGTAGGTAAATGTTGGATGGCAGGATGGGTTGGTAGGAAGATAAATGGATAGATGGGTGGGTAGTGGATGGACAAATGCATGGATGGATGGGCGGATGGATAGGGAGAGGGCCTGGATGGATGGGAGGGTGGACGGATGGGAGGATGGGCAGATGGTCAAATGGATGAAAGGATGGATGGATGGGTGGGTGGAAGAATGAATGAATGGATGGATGGGTGGTTGGAAGAATGAATGAATGGATGGATGGGTGGGTGGAAGAATGAATGAATGGATGGATGGGTGGTTGGAAGGATGGAAAGATGGGAGGGTGGGGGGATGAGAGGATGGGAGGACGGACAGACGGACAGACAGATGGATGGAAAAACAGATGGTCAGATGGATGAATGAATGGATAGATGGATGGAAGGATAAGAGGATGACCAGCCATGCCTTTGTGCATTAGCTTATAGTAACAGCCCCAATAAGGCTCAGGGAGAAAGTCTACTGGTCAAAAGAAGAGAGAGAAGGCAGCTGCCCATCCCCGTGGGGTTCTGTAAACTGTGAGATCTCCTTGGTTAGTGACCCTGGTGTAGGTTAGAGTCTGTGACTATCATCAGCATGTTGGCTGTGCCCCTATTTCCTTACCCCCAGCCAGGCTTCCTAGTGGCTTGGAGAGGTTTGTCCTTGAGAGTGATTTAGTGATGTGCCTCTTCAAGTCGGTGCTAAGGAGGCGGGAGCTCAGCTTTCTCTCTCTCTGCCCCACTCGTTGTCCAGCCTTGTTTGAGGCATTCCCTGGCCTTGCAGGAGGCACTGTATGTCTCGGTGTCTGTCTCTGGCCAGGGGTCTTGGCCCTTCCCCAGGGTCTGTCCTAACAGGCAGAGGTCCCCAGCCCCTGCTTGACCGCCAGCCTCCCGCTCAGGCTCCAGATCCCATAGACGTGGGTGTGTGCTCATCCTCCTGCCTGCTGGTGGGGCAGAGCCCTGCACCCCACCCCTCCTCACTTGGGGACCCTCCCTGTGGGGGTTTCTGCAGGGCAGGTGCGAGCTGCCTCTGCAGCAGTGTTGGAGCACAGACACCCATCCAAGATGCAGGATTTGCCCTGGGTGGGCAAGTGATGTCCCCTCCCACCCTCCTGAGGGCCAACACCCCTGGCAGCATCCCTTCCAGGATGGCAGTGGGAGGGGGCTGCAGCCATGCCAGCCCCTGTGTCTCTCCACAGCTGGGGCTGTCCCAAGCAAATCTACACCTTCAATGGCTCGTCCTCCGAGTTCTATTGGTGAGTTCGCTGGGTACAGTGGGTGGGCAGGAGCTTACACCTCCCAATTCACCAGGGGTGGATCCCCAGCCCAGCCTGTGCACCCCCAACACAAGGGGTCATGTCTGCACCCCGACCTCCCTGAGGACACATTCACCTGTGCCCCGGGATGGTGGCTGCAAATGGTCAGCCCTGGCTAGGGGGCTGTCCCCTTCTGCATGCACCCTTGAAGGCTAAGGGGGAGCAACTTAAAGAATTATAGCAAGTGTCAGCCCTCCAGTTAGTCACCCCAAGCTGCTTGGCCCGGCAGTCAGCTCTGGCCTATTCTTCCTGAGCTGAGCCACACAGGTTCAGCCTTGCAGGCTGCGGGTGGGGAGGGAAGATACGGGAGGAAGATGGTCCCATGAACTCAGGTGCTTCTTTTCCCAATCATAATACTTTCTTTTTCTTGTTTTGCATTTTTTTTTATTGTGCTAAACACATAGGTGACAAAACTTTGGCCATTTCAATGTTCTTCACACATACAGTTCAGCAAAGTTAAATATGTTCATCGTGTTGTTCAACCAACGTTCCCAAATTTTTTCCATCACCCTTAACAGAAGTTCAGTTCATAATACTTTTAACAAAGGAGAAGGGTGCCCCAGAGCCAAGCTCACCCCTCTGCTCCTTCCCCAGGGCTCCCATCCTGTGGGTGGAGAGGAAAATGGCTCTGTGGGCCGTCCAGGTGAGTGGGGGGCCCAGGGCGCAGTGGGCTCTGTCTCCCTGGAATCATGGGGGTGTCCTGTGTTCATCTATTATCAGTCTCCACATCCCTGGGGCCTAGAGCAGACCTGGCCTCGTTGCCCTCGGGAGTGGGGGGCCTGGGATTCATGTCAGGGCTCAGCCATTGGAGGCTCAGCGCCAGGTCTTGGCCAGCTCAGGCCAAGGGCTGACGCTGGAGCAAGGCCCAGGCCCCCCGCCACACACACACACATCCCACCGCCTGCTGAGGCCCTGCCTGCCCCCGCTCACGAGAAGACTGCTCCCCTTTCTTGTCTCCAGGTCATCGTGGCCATGATTAGCTTCCTGGAGACCATGCTGCTCATGTACCTCAGCTACAAGGTGAGCCCCACGCCACCCCACCATGCACCTCAGCTACAAGGAGAGCCCCTCACCTCCCACTCATGTCCTGCAGCTCAAGATGAGCCCTTCCCTCCTCCCCCCATGCACCTCAGCTCAAAATGAGCCCCTTCTCCCTCCCCCTATGTACCTCAGCTACAAGGTGAGCCCCTCACCTCCCCCTCATGTACCTCAGCTACAAGGTGAGCCCCACCCCTACCCCCATGTACCTCAGCTACAAGGTGAGCCCCTCACCTCCCCCTCATGTACCTCAGCTACAAGGTGAGCCCCTCACCTCCCCCTCATGTGCCTCAGCTACAAGGTGAGCCCCTCACCTCCCCCTCATGTACCTCAGCTGTAAGGTGAGGCCCACCCCTACCCCCGTGCACCTCAGCTACAAGGTGAGCCCCTCACCTCCCTGCCATGTACCTCAGCTACAAGGTGAGCCCCTCACCTCCCCTTCATGTACCTCAGCTACAAGGTGAGCCCCTCACTTCCCCGCCATCTACCTCAGCTACAAGGTGAGCCCCTCACCTCCCCCTCATGTACCTCAGCTACAAGGTGAGCCCCACCCCTACCCCAATGCACCTCAGCTACAAAGTGAGCCCTCACCCCATCCCCCTCGGCCAATCCCCCAATTCACCGCCCTCCCTCTCAGCCTCCCCCCACCCTCCCCCTCAGCCCCTACCCACTTCTCCATCAGCCTCCCCCTTGACTCCCCTACCCCTCCATCTTCCCATTCCATCGCCCTCCCCCTTGGCCTCCCCTCCCAGCCCCTACCCTGACCTCCTGGGCTGGCATTTCTCTCTCCCTCTCCGCACCCCCACTTCCCTCTCTTCCCCTTCCCTGGGCCCCCTCCCCTCCCGCCTGTATCTGAAGCCTGCCTGGCCCCCCAGGGCAACATCTGGGAGCAGATCTTCCAAGTCTCTTTCGTCCTGGAGATGATCAACACCCTGCCCTTCATCATCACGGTGGGTGCCCCCCTCCCCCTGTCTGAGCACAGGTCCCGAGCCCGGACCCCAAGCGCAGAGGCCCCATGACCTGCCTCTGCCCCCAGATCTTCTGGCCACCTCTGCGGAACCTGTTCATCCCTGTGTTTCTGAACTGCTGGCTGGCCAAGCACGCCCTGGAGAACATGATTGTAAGATGCCTGCCGGCACCCCACCTCTGTACAGCTCCGGGGGCCGCGTGCAAACCAGGCCACGCACACGGGGCCCCAGGCAGACCCCTCTGCAGAATGTCCACTCGAGATCCCTTTTGCTTAAATGTCAGGAGCCGTAGCCACGTTCCCAGGTAGCGGGCCCTCAGCCCGTCCTGGGGAGGCCTGGTCTCTCCTGACGAACCAGGTTTCCTCCAGGGCGGCCTGAACCCCCAAGTCCAGCCCCCCATCATCTTAATTGTACCTGAGTTTTCATGGCTGAGGTCACATCTGAGTTCTTGGCCCTCCCCAAGGGGCCGAGCTGAGGTGGGTACATGGCTGGGGTCCTTGATGGGTGCAGAGGGCTGCTTGGCATGGTGTCTTTCTCACCTCTGTCGCGTTAAGTACCATGTATTTGGGGAGTTTCATTAACAAAGCATGGAGCTCGCCACAAAGAGGGGGTCTGTGGGCTCTTCAGGGGGAGCAGGCTAGGTGGCCTGGCCTCCCTGCTGGGTCCACAGGCTCTGCCCGCTGATGGCACGCCCCCCTCGCAGAACGACTTCCACCGGGCCATCCTGCGGACCCAGTCAGCCATGTTCAACCAGGTCCTGATCCTCTTCTGCACCCTGCTGTGCCTTGTCTTCACTGGGTGAGTGTGGCCAGTGGAGGCACCCATGCATGGGGGCCAGGGGCAGCCAGCCCTGGGCTGATGGGGCAGTCAGGGGATCCTATAGGCTGAGCTAGGCCCCGGGTGGTGAGTCCTGTGGGGCAGTCAGCCCCACATGTGGGTGTCGGGTCCTGCAGGCTAGGCTACCATGCCTAGATTCTGAAGTCCTGAGGGGCAGCCGGCCCTGGGGGGTTTGTCGGGAGGGCATGTGTTGCGGCCAGCCCTGGGTGAGGAGTTGGGGGGCCCTACAGGGAGAGACAGGACCCAGGAGGAAAAGGCCGCCCTCGAGTTGGCAAAGGAGCTAGGGGCAGAACAGCCTCAGACACCGACTCCTGGGCTGTCATGTCCAGAAGGCCAGGTCATGGCTTCGGGGGCCAGCTGGTCAGCTGACTTGGAGCCCATGCTCCAGTGTGGCCCTGAGGCCCAGCTCCTCTGAGGCCCAGGGAGACCCTCAGCTGGGCTCTAGGCTGAAGGGGGGGGTGTTGTCCTGAGGTCCAGCTGAGAGCAGGTCTGGGGGCCACCAGAGAGAGGTGGGGGGTGCCTGGAGCTCAGTGGGGATTGGGGGCTGGGTCAGCCATGCTATTGGCAAGCTCATGAGGCCCCCCTCCCCCGCACCTGCAGTACCTGTGGCATCCAGCACCTGGAGCGCTCAGGTGGGAACTTGTCCCTGCTGACCTCTTTCTACTTCTGCATTGTCACCTTTTCCACCGTGGGCTACGGTGACGTGACACCCAAGATCTGGCCGTCCCAGCTGCTGGTGGTCATCATGATCTGTGTGGCCCTCGTGGTGCTCCCGCTGCAGGTGGGGACAGTGCATGGGACCTGGGGGCGGGGAGGAGAGGGTGGGGACGGTGTCCTGCTCGGTGATGGGCCCTCTGCAAAGGGTCTTCCTCAGGAAGCCCAGGCGGCCGGGCAGTGTGGGCTGAGGCTGATGGCTCTGGAGCTTGCGTTTGGCCAGAGCCGCCCAGCCACCCTCCTGCAGCAACAGTGGTACCGTGCAGCCAGGGTGGACGTGGCGGGTCTGTGGGTCCCTGCAGGCAAGCCAAAAGGGCTTCTGTGTTTTTGTCTTTCCGTGATCTGGCCGGGGGAAGCTCCTGTCTGGGACCTGCCCTACTCATGCCAGGGAGGGGTAAGCACGGGGCAGGAGCCTATGATCGCAGCTAGCGCACTGTCCCTTCTGCTCACGCTCCATCCACCAGGCCACATGCTCAAGCCCCCCCACTGACAAGGAGGGAAGCCGCCTGGACACGAAGGCCTGCAGGGGGCACCAGGCAGGCGTGAACCACCCCAGTCAGATCGGGGGGCGCAGGTGGTCAGACCTCAGGGCAGCACTGACCCCACCTCCTGAGCGGCATCCCTCTGATAAACTTGGAAAGACTGCGTTGTCAGGGATGGTGATTAAAGGGTGGTCCCAATGATCCTCCCTCCCTCCTTTGCTCGCTAAGTTCACCAGTGAGCACCCTGGAGAGGAGCGAGACTGTGAAATTGCGCTCAGAAGGGCTGTCCCTTTCAGTACACACTGAGGACCACAGCTGACCCTGTGAAGGCGTCCTCTGCCCACTCAGGGCTGATGGCTGCCTCTGCTGGGCCCCCTGAGCCCTCAAAGCAACCCCTTCAGGCAGGCACAATCACCCTTTGTGCCAACGGGGAAACTGAGGCTCAGAGCGTTGTTTGACTTGCCAAGTGAGAGGTGGGGCTTGAGTCCCTCACCCCTCGTGACAGTCTCTGTTCAGGTCCCAGCCTCAAGCACCTTTCAGCTGTGTAGCCACCTGTGTGCTCAGGGCCCAGGGCCTTGACCCTGCATGGGCATGGCCCATGATAAACCAAACCACCAAACCCATTGCCATCCAGTCGATTTCAACTCATAGTGACCCTAGAGGACAGAGTAGAACTGCCCCATAGGGTTTCCAAGGAGCAGCTTGTGGATTTGAACTGCCGACCTTTAGGTTAGCAGCCGAGCTCTTAGCCACTGCGCCACCAGGGCTCCGACCCATGATAGGCACTTGGTATATTCAGTGCAATGACCTCACTGAAGCAAGGTCATAGCACACGGCCCTGCCACAGGTCACAAATCGCTGCCGGTCCCGTTGCTCGTTTAAAGGTGTGCTGAACAAATGAGTGAACTCAATGCTTGAGCCAGAAAAGGCTGAAGGATATCACGGGGCCCCGATTTCCCCTCAGACAGGCCTCGGACATGTGGCCCAAGCGTGGCTGGCACAGTCAGCACAGCGACAGCACTACGGAGCTGCCTGCAAAAGCCCTGTAGACCCTCCTAGCACCATCTGCTCCTCGACACCTGTATTTTCCCGCGTAGTGGTGGTGTTATCACTAGGTGCTGTCAAATTGGTTCCGACTCTAGTGACCCTATGTACAACCGAACAAAGCACTGCCAGGTCCTGTGTCATCCTCACAGTCATTATGCTAGAACCCATTGTTGCAGCCACTGTGTGAATCCATCTCATCAACGGTCTTCCTCTGTTTCGCTGACCCTCTACTTTACCAAGCATGATGTCCTTCTCCAGGGACTGACCCCTCCTGATAACATGTTCAAAGTACATGAGATAAAGTCTCACCATTATCACTTCCAAAGAGCAATCTGGCTGTATTTCTTCCGAGACAGACTTGTTCACTCTTTTGGCAGTTCATGGTATGTTCGTTATTCTTCCATAATGCAGTAATTCAAAGACATCAATTCTTCTTTGGTCTTCCTTAATGATTGTCCAACGTCTGCATACATATGAGGTGATTGAAAATATCATGGCTTGGGTCAAGTGCACCTTAATTCCCAAAGTGACATCTTTGCTTTTTAGCACTTTAAAGAGGTCTTCTGCAGCAGATTTGCCAAATGCAACATGTCGTTTGATTTCTTGTACTGCTACTTCCACGGGCGTTCATTGTGGATACAAGTAAAATAAAATCCTTCACAATGTCAGTCTTTTCTCCATTTATCATAATGTTGCTTATTAGTCCAGTTGTGAGGATTTTTGTTTTCTTTATGTTGAGGTGTAATCCATACTGAAGATTGTGGCCTTTGATCTTCGTCAGTAAATTCTTCAAATCCTCTTCGTTTTCAGTAAGCAAGGTTGTGTCATCTGCGTATCACAAGTTGTTAATGAGTCTTCCACCAGTCCTGAGTGGTTTGTCCCTACTGTGGGGACTTGCGTGTAGCTGTGATGCTAGAAGCTATGCCACCTGCCTGTGTTCAAATACCAGCAGGGTCACCCATGGCGGACAGGTTTCAGCTGAGCTTCCAAACTAAGACAGACTAGGAAAAACGACCTGGTGATCTACTTCTAAAAAGCATTAGCCAGTGAAAACCTTATGAATAGTAGTGGAACATTGATATAGTGCTGGAAGATGAGCCCCCCAGGTTGGAAGGCACTCAGAGATGACTGGGAAAGAGCTGCCTCCTCAAAGTAGAGTCGACCTTAATGACGTGGATGGAGCTTTCGGGACCTTCATTTGCTGATATGGCAGGACTCAAAATGAGAAGAGGCAGCTGCAAACATCCATTAATAATTAGAATGTAGAATGTACGAAGTATGAATCTTGAAAAATTGGAAATCATCAAAAATGAAATGGAACACATAAACATCAATGTTCTAGGCATTAGTGAGCTGAAATGGACCGGTATTGGCCATTTTGAATCAGACAGTCATATGGTCTACTATGCGGGAAATGACAACTTTAAAAAAATTTTTTTTTATATATTTTTTTATCAACTTTTATTAAGCTTCAAGTGAACGTTTACAAATCCAGTCAGTCTGTCACATATAAGTTTACATACATCTTACTCCGTACTCGCACTTGCTCTCCCCCTATTGAGTCAACCCTTTCAGTCTCTCCTTTCGTGACAATTTTGCCAGCTTCCCTCTCTCTCTATCCTCCCATCCCCCCTCCAGAAAGGAGATGCCAACACAGTCTCAAGTGTCCACCTGATATAATTAGCTCACTCTTCATCAGCATCTCTCTCCTACCCACTGACCAGTCCCTTTCATGTCTGATGAGTTGTCTTCGGGGATGGTTCCTGTCCTGGGCCAACAGAAGGTTTGGGGAGCGTGGCCGCCGGGATTCCTCTAGTCTCAGTCAGACCATTAAGTATGGTCTTTTTATGAGAATTTGGGGTCTGCATCCCACTGATGTCCTGCTTCCTCAGGGGTTCTCTGTTGTGCTCCCTGTCAGGGCAGTCATCGGTTGTGGCTGGGCACCAACTAGTTCTTCTGGTCTCAGGATGATGTAGGCCTCTGGATCATGTGGCCCTTTCTGTCTCTTGGGCTCTTAGTTGTCGTGTGACCTTGGTGTTCTTCATTTTCCTTTGCTCCAGGTGGGTTGAGACCAATTGATGTATCTTAGATGGCCGCTTGTTAGCATTTAAGACCCCAGACGCCACATTTCAAAGTGGGATGCAGCATATTTTCATAATAGAATTATTTTGCCAATTGACTTAGAAGTCCCCTCAAACCATGTTCCCCAGGCCCCCGCCCCTGCTCCGCTGACCTTTGAAGCATTCATTTTATCCCGGAAACTTCTCTGCTTTTGGTCCAGTCCAATTGAGCTGACCTTCCATGTGTTGAGTGTTGTCTTTCCCTTCACCTAAAGCAGTTCTTATCTACTGATTAATCAGTAAAAAACTCTCTCCCTCCCTCCCTCCCTCCCCACTTCGTAACCACAAAAGTATGTGTTCTTCTAAGTTTTTACTATTTCTCAAGATCTTATAATAGTGGTCTTATACAATATTTGTCCTTTTGCCTCTGACTAATTTCGCTCAGCATAATGCCTTCCAGGTTCCTCCATGTTATGAAATGTTTCACAGATTCCTCACTGTTCTTTATCGATGCGTAGTATTCCACTGTGTGAATGTACCACAATTTATTTACCCATTCATCCATTGATGGACACCTTGGTTGCTTCCAGCTTTTTGCTATTGTAAACAGAGCTGCAATAAACATGGGCGTGCATATATCTGTTTGTGTGAAGGCTCTTGTATCTCTAGGGTATATTCCCAGGAGTGGGATTTCTGGGTTGTATGGTAGTTGTATTTCTAACTGTTTAAGATAACGCCAGATAGATTTCCAAAGTGGTTGTACCATTTTACATTCCCACCAGCAGTGTATAAGAGTTCCAATCTCTCCGCAGCCTCTCCAACATTTATTATTTTGTGTTTTTTGGATTAATGCCAGCCTTGTTGGAGTGAGATGGCATCTCATCGTAGTTTTAATTTGCATTTCTCTAATGGCCAATGATCGAGAGCATTTTCTCATGTATCTGTTAGCTGCCTGAATATCTTCTTTAGTGAAATGTGTGTTCATATCCTTTGCCCACTTCTTGATTGGGTTGTTTGTCTTCTTGTGGTTGAGTTTTGACAGAATCATGTAGATTTTAGAGATCAGGCGCTGGTCTGAGATGTCATAGCTGAATATTCTTTCCCAGTCTGTAGGTGGTCTTTTTACTCTTTTGGTGAAGTCTTTAGATGAGCATAGGTGTTTGATTTTTAGGAGCTCCCAGTTATGCGGTTTCTCTTCGTCATTTTTGGTAATGTTTTGTATTCTGTTTATGCCTTGTATTAGGGCTCCTAAGGTTGTCCCTATTTTTTCTTCCATGATCTTTATCGTTTTAGTCTTTATGTTTAGGTCTTTGATCCACTTGGAGTTAGTTTTTGTGCATGGTGTGAGGTATGGGTCCTGTTTCATTCTTTTGCAAATGGATATCCAGTTATGCCAGCACCATTTGTTAAAAAGACTATCCTTTCCCCAATTAACTGACACTGGTCCTTTGTCAAATATCAGCTCCTCATACGTGCATGGATTTACATCTGGGTTCTCAATTCTGTTCCATTGGTCTATGTGTCTGTTGTTGTACCAGTACCAGGCTGTTTTGACTACTGTGGCTGTATAATAGGTTCTGAAATCAGGTAGAGTGAGGCCTCCCACTTTCTTCTTCTTTTTCAGTAATGCTTTGCTTATCCGGGGCCTCTTTCCCTTCCATATGAAATTGGTGATTTGTTTGTCTATCCCCTTAAAATATGACATTGGAATTTGGATCGGAAGTGCATTATATGTATAGATGGCTTTTGGTAGAATAGACATTTTTACTATGTTAAGTCTTCCTATCCATGAGCAAGGTATGTTTTTCCACTTAAGTATGTCCTTTTGAATTTCTTGTAGTAGAGCTTTGTAGTTTTCTTTGTATAGGTCTTTTACACCCTTGGTAAGATTTATTCCTAAGTATTTTATCTTCTTGGGGGCTGCTGTGAATGGTATTGATTTGGTTATTTCCTCTTCGGTGTTCTTTTTGTTGATGTAGAGGAATCCAAGTGATTTTTGTATGTTTATTTTATAACCTGAGACTCTGCCAAACTCTTCTATTAGTTTCAGTAGTTTTCTGGAGGATTCCTTAGGGTTTTCTGTATATAAGATCGTGTCATCTGCAAATAGTGATAACTTTACTTCCTCCTTGCCAATCCGGATACCCTTTATTTCTTTGTCTAGCCTAATTGCCCTGGCTAGGACTTCAAGTACGATGTTGAATAAGAGCGGTGATAAAGGGCATCCTTGTCTGGTTCCCGTTCTCAAGGGAAATGCTTTCAGGTTCTCTCCATTTAGAGTGATATTGGCTGTTGGCTTTGCATAGATGCCCTTTATTATGTTGAGGAATTTTCCTTCAATTCCTATTTTGGTAAGAGTTTTTATCATAAATGGGTGTTGGACTTTGTCAAATGCCTTTTCTGCATCAATTGATAAGATCATGTGGTTTTTATCTTTTGTTTTATTTATGTGATGGATTACACTAATGGTTTTTCTGATATTAAACCAGCCTTGCATACCTGGTATAAATCCCACTTGATCATGGTGAATTGTTTTTTTGATGTGTTGTTGGATTCTATTGGCTAGAATTTTGTTGAGGATTTTTGCATCTATGTTCATGAGGGATATAGGTCTATAATTTTCTTTTTTTGTAATGTCTTTACCTGGTTTTGGTATCAGGGAGATGGTGGCTTCATAGAATGAGTTGGATAGTATTCCGTCATTTTCTATGCTTTGAAATACCTTTAGTAGTAGTGGTGTTAACTCTTCTCTGAAAGTTTGGTAGAACTCTGCAGTGAAGCCGTCCGGGCCAGGACCTTTTTTTGTTGGGAGTTTTTTGATTACCGTTTCAATCTCTTTTTTTGTTATGGGTCTATTTAATTGTTCTACTTCTGAATGTGTTAGTTTAGGTAGGTGGTGTTTTTCCAGGAATTCATCCATTTCTTCTAGGTTTGAAAATTTGTTAGAGTACAATTTTTCATAGTAATCTGAAATGATTCTTTTGATTTCATTTGGTTCTGTTGTGATGTGGTCCTTCTCGTTTCTTATTCGGGTTATTTGTTTCCTTTCCTGTATTTCTTTAGTCAGTCTAGCCAATGGTTTATCAATTTTGTTAATTTTTTCAAAGAGCCAGCTTTTGGCTTTGTTAATTCTTTCAATTGTTTTTCTGTTCTCTAATTCATTTAGTTGAGCTCTAATTTTTATTATTTGTTTTCTTCTGGTGCCTGATGGATTCTTTTGTTGCTCGCTTTCTATTTGTTCAAGTTGTCGGGACAGTTCTCTGATTTTGGCTCTTTCTTCTTTTTGTATGTGTGCATTTATCGATATAAATTGGCCTCTGAGCACTGCTTTTGCTGTGTCCCAGAGGTTTTGATAGGAAGTACTTTCATTCTCGTTGCATTCTATGAATTTCCTTATTCCCTCCTTGATGTCTTCTATAACCCAGTCTTTTTTCAGGAGGGTATTGTTCAGTTTCCAAGTATTTGATTTCTTTTCCCTAGTTTTTCTGTTACTGATTTCTAGTTTTATTGCCTTGTGGTCTGAGAAGATGCTTTGTAATATTTCGATATTTTGGATTCTGCAAAGGTTTGTTTTATGACCTAATATGTGGTCTATTCTAGAGAATGTTCCATGTGCGCTAGAAAAAAAAGTATACTTTGCAGCATTTGGGTGGAGAGTTCTGTATAAGTCAATGAGGTCAAGTTGGTTGATTGTTGTAATTAGGTCTTCCGTGTCTCTATTGAGCTTCTTACTGGATGTCCTGCCCTTCTCCGAAAGTGGTGTGTTGAAGTCTCCTACTATAATTGTGGAGGTGTCTATCTCACTTTTCAATTCTGTTAAAATTTGATTTATGTATCTTGCAGCCCTGTCATTGGGTACATAAATATTTAATATGGTTATGTCTTCCTGATCAATTGTCCCTTTTATCATTATCTAGTGTCCTTCTTTATCCTTTGTGGTGGATTTAAGTCTAAAGTCTTTTTTGTCAGAAATTAATATTGCTACTCCTCTTCTTTTTTGCTTATTGTTTGCTTGATATATTTTTTTCCATCCTTTGAGTTTTAGTTTGTTTGTGTCTCTAAGTCTAAGGTGTGTCTCTTGTAGGCAGCATATAGACGGATCGTGTTTCTTTATCCAGTCCGTGACTCTCTGTCTCTTTATTGGTGCATTTAGTCCATTTACATTCAGCCTAATTATAGATAAATAAGTTTTTAGTGCTGTCATTTTGATGCCTTTTCATGTGTGTTGTTGGCCATTTCATTTTTCCACATACTTTTTTGTGCTGAGGCGTTTTTCTTAGTAAATTGTGAGATCCTCATTTTCACAGTGTTTGACTTTATGTTAGTTGAGTCGTTACGTTTTTCTTGACTTTTATCTTGAGTTATGGAGTTGTTATACCTCTTTGTGGTTACCTTATTATTTACCCCTATTTTTAAGTAAAAACCTAACTTGTATTGTTCTATATCGCCTTGTATCACTCTCCATATGGCAGTTTAATGCCTCCTGTATTTAGTCCCTCTTTTTGATTATTGTGATCTTTTACCTATTGACTTCCATGATTCCCTGTTATGTGTATTTTTTTTTAATTAATCTTAATTTGTTTGTTTTTGTGATTTCCCTATTTGAGTTGATATCAGGACGTTCTGTTTTGTGACCTTGTATTGTGCTGGTATCTGATATTATTGGTTTTCTGACCAAACAATATCCTTTAGTATTTCTTGTAGCTTTGGTTTGTTTTTTGCAAATTCTCTAAACTTGTGTTTATCTGTAAATATCTTAATTTCGCCTTCATATTTGAGAGAGAGTTTTGCTGGATATATGATCCTTGGCTGGCAGTTTTTCTCCTTCAGTGCTCTGTATATGTCGTCCCATTCCCTTCTTGCCTGCATGGTTTCTGCTGAGTAGTCTGAACTTATTCTTATTGATTCTGCCTTGAAGGAAACCTTTCTTTTCTCCCTGGCTGCTTTTAAAATTTTCTGTTTATCTTTGGTTTTGACGAGTTTGATGATAATATGTCTTGGTGTTTTTCTTTTTGGATCAATCTTAAATGGGGTTCGATGAGCATCTTGGATAGATATCCTTTCGTCTTTCATGATGTCAGGGAAGTTTTGTGTCAGGAGTTCTTCAACTATTTTCTCTGTGTTTTCTGTTCTCCCTCCCTGTTCTGGGACTCCAATCACACGCAAGTTATCCTTCTTGATAGAGTCCCACATGATTCTTAGGGTTTCTTCATTTTTTTTAATTCTTTTATCTGATTTTTTTTCAGCTATGTTGGTGTTGATTCCCTGGTCCTCCAGATGTCCCAGTCTGCATTCTAATTGCTTGAGTCTGCTCCTCTGACTTCCTATTGTGTTGTCTAATTCTGTAATTTTATTGTTAATCTTTTGGATTTCTACATGCTGTCTCTCTATGGATTCTTGCAACTTATTAATTTTTCCACTATGTTCTTGAATAATCTTTTTGAGTTCTTCAACAGGTTTATTGGTGTGTTCCTTGGCTTTTTCTGCAGTTTGCCTTATTTTGTTTGTGATGTCTTGAAGCATTCTGTAAATTAGTTTTTTATATTCTGTATCTGATAATTCCAAGATTGTATCTTCATTTGGGAAAGATTTTGATTCTTTTGTTTGGGGGATTGGAGAAGCTGTCATGGTCTGCTTCTTTAAGTGGTTTGATATGGACTGCTGTTTCTGAGCCATCACTGGGAAACTAGTTTTTCCAGAAAATCCGCTAAAAAAAAAATGCAGTCAGATCCCTATCAGAGTTCTCCCTCTGGCTCAGGCTATTCGGATGTTAATGAAGCCGCCTGGGGAGGGTGGGGGAGGGATCAGAGAGATAGGAGAGTGGCACCTCAGAATATAGCCAGAGTTGCTTGTCTTGCTTGGAATGACTATTATATCTGAGATTCCCGTGGGGCACGTCGCCTATGTGTGCTGGCTGTGTGGAGATTGCCCCTGGGGGGTCTGGCCCGCTGGAGTCACGGTCAGATCCTCCGCTGCCAGCCCCACGCCCAACGTCAGGGTTCCCCTACTGGGACGGTGCACTCCCAACTCCAAAATCAGTCGCTGCCTCCTGGGAACTCCCTGTACCGCCAGCCGCGTTGCCGCGCCGCCTCCGAGAACCGGCTGGGCCTCCCCCGGGGGTCAGCTCAGGCGAGCGGAGCAGCTCCCCGCGCCTGCGCTGCGACCGCGCGTCCCGGCTGGGACGCCACTCTCCCTGCTCCAAGACTAGTCGCTGCCCCCCGGGGACCTCCCCCACCGGCCGCGTCGCCACACCGCCCGCGCAAACCGGCTGGGCCCCCCCGGGGCTAGTTCAGGGGGGTGGAGCAGCTCTGTGCGCCTATGCCATGCCTGTGCCCAGTCAAAATTCTGGCGGGATGGTTCCCCAGGTAGGACGCCGCTCTCCCCTCTCCAAGACCCGTCACTGCCTCCCGGGGACTTCTCCCACCGGCTGCGTTGCCACGCCGCCCACGCGAACTGGCTGAGCCCCTCCCGGAGTCAGTTCAGGGAGATGGAGCTGCTCCCTGCGCCCACGGCCTGCCAAAATCCCGGCGGGATGGCTCCCCGGCTGGGACGCTGCTCTCCCCGCTCCAAGACCAGTCACTGCCTCCTGGGGACTTCTCCCACCAGCTGTGCCGCCACGCCGCCCGCGCGAACCGGCTGGGTCCCCTCCCGGAATGAGTTCGGGAGCCAGGGCTGGGCCCCTTGTTTGAGCCGTCTGCCCCCCTGGGCTCTGCCCCAAATCGGGGGCCGAAGGTCACCTGACTGGTAAGCTGGCTCCAGGCTCTGAAAACAATCTCTGCCTCCCCGTATTTGTTCGTTCTCCATCTCTAAATCTGTGTTTGTTGTTCAGGGTTCATAGATTGTTATGTATGTGATCGATTCACTTGTTTTTCCGAGTCTTTGTTGCAAGAGGGATCCGCGGTAGCGTCCACTTAGTCCGCCATCTTGGCCCCGCCTCTCGGGAAATGACAACTTTAAGAGGAATGGTGTTGCATTCATCGTTAAAAAGAGCATTTCAAGATCTATCCTGAAGTACAATGCTGTCAGTGATAGGATAATATCCATACGCCTACAACGAAGACCAGTTAATACGATTATTATTCAAATTTACACACCAACCACTAAGGCGAAAGATGAAGAAACTGAAGATTTTTGCCAACTTTGCAGTCTAAAATTGATCGAGCATGCAACCAAGATGCATTGATAATTACTGGTGATTGGAATGCAAAAGTTGGAAACAAAGAAGGATCGGTACTTGGAAATAATTGCCTTGGTGATAGAAACGATGCCAGAGATCGCATGATACAATTTTGCAAGACCAATGACTTCTTCACTGCAGATACCTTTTTCACCAATGTAAACAGTGACTACATATGTGGACCTCACCAGATGGAATACGCAGGAATCAAATCGACAACATATGTGGAAAGAGATGATGGAAAAGCTCAATATCATCAGTCAGAACAAGGTCAGGGTCCAACTTCAAAACAGAGCATCAATTGCTCACATGCAAGTTCAAGTTGAAACTGAAAAAAATTAGAACAAGTCTATGAGAGCCAAAGTACGACCATGAGTATATCCCACCTGAATTTAGAGACCATCTCAAGAACAGATTTGACACTTTGAACACTAATGGCCAAAGACCAGACAAGTTATGAAAGGACATCATACATGAAGAAAGCAAGAGGTCATTAAAAAGACAGGAAAGAAAGAAAAAAACAATATGGATGTCAGAAGACACTCGCAACTTGCTCTTGAACATCAAGTAGTGAAGCAAAAGGAAGAAATAATGAAGTAAAAGAGCTGAACAGATTTCAAAGGGCAGCTCGAGAAGAGAAAGCAAAGTATCATAATAACATGTGCAAAGACCCAGAGTTAGGAAACCAGAAAGGACGAACATGCTTGGCATTTCTCAAGCTGAAAGAGCTAAAGAAAAATTGGAGCCTTGAGTTGCAATACTGAAGGATTCTGTGGGGGAAAAATTAAATGACACAGGAAGCATCAAAAAAAGATGGAAAGCATACACAGAGTCACTATACCGAAAAAAAGGATTGGTCGACATTCAACCATTTAAGAAAAAAAAACCCACTGATGTGGGGTAGGATATAATCAGTAACTGATGATACTGAAGGAAGAAGTCCAAGGTGCACTGAAGGCATTGGTGAAAAACAAGGCGCCAGGAATTGGTGGAATATCAATTGAGATGTTTCAACAAACGGATGCGGCACTGGAAGTGTGCACTGGTCTATCCCAAGAAATTTGGAAGACAGCTACCTGGCCAACCAACAGAGAGAGATCCATATTTATGCCTATTCCAAAGAAAGGTGATCCAACCGAGTGCGGGAATTACCAAACAATATCACCTGCAAGCAAAATTCTGCTGAAGATCATTCAAAAATGGCTGCAGCAGGATATCGACAGGGAACTGCCAGAAATTCAGTCTGGTTTCAGAAGAGGACGTGGAACCAGGGATGTCATTGCTGATGTCAGATGGATCCTGGCTGAAAGCAGAGAATACCAGAAGGATGTTTACCTGTGTCTTATTGACTATGCAAAGGCATTCGACTGTGTGGATCATGACAAACCATGGATAACATTGCAAAGAATGGGAATTCCAGAACATTTATGCTCACACAAAACCTGTACATAGATCAAGAGGCAGTTGTTCGAACAGAAAAAGGGGATACTGTGTTGTTTAAAGTCAGGAAAGGTGTGCGTCAGGGTTGCATCCTTTTACCATACTTATTCAATCTGTATGCTGAGCAAATAATCCGAGAAGCTGAACTATATGAAGAAGAACATGGCACCAGGACTGAAGGAAGACTCATTAACAACCTGGGTTATGCAGATGACACAACCTTGCTTACTGAAAGCAAAGAGGACTTGAAGCACTTACTGATGAAGATCAAAGACCACAGCCTTCGGTATGGGTTACACCTTAACATAAAGAGAACAAAAATCCTCACAGCTGGACCAATGAGCAACATCATGATAAACAGAGAAAAGATTGAAGTTGTCAAGGATTTCATTTTACTTGGATCCACAATGAACACCCATAGAGGCAGCAGTCAAGAAATCAAATGACACATTGCATTAGGCAAATCTGCTACAAAAGACCTCTTTAAAGTGTTAAAAAGTGAAGCTGTTATTTTGAAGACTAAAGTGCACCTGACCCAAGCCATGTTGTTTTCAGTCACCTCATATGTATGCGGAAGCTGAACAATGAATAAGGAAGGCTAAAGAAGAATTGATGCCTTTGAATTATTGCATTGGGGAAGAATAATGAACATAGCATGGACTGCCAGAAGAACGAACAAGTCTGTCTTGGAAGAAATACAGCCAGATTGCTCTTTGAAAGCAATAATGGTGAGACTTTATCTCACATACTTTGAACATGTTATCAGGAGGGGTCAGTCCCTGGAGAAGGACATCATGCTTGGTAAAGCAGAGGGTCAGTGAAACAGAGGAAGACCCTTGACGAGATGGATTCACACAGTGGCTGCAGTAATGGGCTCAAGCCTAACAATGAATGTGAGGATGGCTTAGGACTGGGCAGTGTTTCGTTCTGTTGTAGGTGGGGCCTCTGTGAGTTGGAACCAGCTCGACAGCACCTAACAATAGCAACAACAACCAATCCTGATGCCACATTCTTTTTCATACAGTCCAGTTTTTCAGATTACTTGCTCAGCATACAGATTGAAATGTATGGTGAAAAGATGCAACCCTGGTGTACACCTTTCCTGACTTTAAACCTTGCAGTACCCTTTGCTCTGTTGGGATGACTGCCTCCTGGTCTCTGTACAGGTTCCTCATGAGCACAATTAAGCATTCTGGAATTCTTATTCTTCACAATATTATCCGTAATTTGTTATGACCCACACAGTTGAATGTCTTTGCATAGTCAATAAAACACACATGTGTGGATTTTCTTCATTGGAGACAAATCCAACACCCACAGCTCACACCCAGGAAATGTGGGCCAGCGTGGATGCACACAGCCTCACCGTTCACACCCCTCTGAAGTGGAATAATAAAGTGAGCGCTCAGTGTCTGGCTGTGTCTCAGGCAGCTGGCATGAACTACCCGATGAAGAGTCCCTAATGTGTTCATTTCACACTTGGTCCCAGGTGTAGACCAGCAGGTGCAAGGCTCTTACTTACCTGGACATGGAGGGGCAGCATTTTGGGTCCATCCAGGGCAGGAGGTGGACAGGGGTGTGCCCAGTTCTCCTTAGTCCTGCTGCCACCCTTGCCTTGCTGGCCTCCTACCGAGAGTGCCCATGTCCCTGCACATTCCACCAGCCCTGACCCCCATCACCCCTGTGCTGGCCGGGCTCTTGGGTCAGTGGTTGCTTTGTCATGGTCCCACATGGGAAGGGCCCTCTCTCTGATGCCCCCCAGCCGTGTGGCACTCACCCTTCTCTGCACAGTTTGAGGAGCTCGTGTACCTCTGGATGGAGCGGCAGAAGTCAGGCGGCAACTATAGCCGCCACCGGGCACAGACGGAGAAGCACGTGGTCCTGTGCGTCAGCTCCCTCAAGATCGACCTCCTCATGGACTTCCTGAATGAGTTCTATGCCCACCCCCGGCTCCAGGTAAGCCCCTGCTCCAGGTAGGCTCCTGGTCCAGGTAGGCCCCCGGCTCCAGGTAGGCCCCCGCTCCAGGTAGGCCTCCGGCTCCAGGTAAGCCTCTGCTCCAGGTAAGCCCCCGCTCCAGGCAAGCCCCTGCCTCCAGGTAGGCCCCGGGCTCCCTCTGAGGTCGCCCACTAGTCACCCCTGCGGCAGGAGTGCTGCATGACCAGGCCAGTCTCCTAAGTGCCTCAGGCTTGGGTTTCCCTGCCTGTCCAGTGGAAGGTGGGGCCAGGTGGTCTCTCATGTCCGTCCACTCCCACACTCTCCAGGTGTTGTCCAGGGGTCCCATTAGGGGCCAGGTGTGAACACACACAGGACAGCAGGAAGGGGGGGAGGGCAGGAGGCTGTGCCAGCTGACACAGCCTCGGCTGCAGGACTATTACGTGGTCATCCTGTGCCCCACGGAGATGGATGTGCAAGTACGCAGGGTCCTGCAGATCCCCTTGTGGTCCCAGAGGGTCATCTACCTCCAGGGCTCCGCACTCAAGGACCAAGACCTCATGCGGGCCAAGTGAGTGCTGGGGGGGGGGCTGGAGGGGCGGGGGGGACTGCAGGGAGGCCGCAGGAGGACCGAGGGGACTGAGGGGGAAACACAGGGGGACCACAGGAGCATCTGTGGTGGGAGGACCATGAGGGGGTGAGGGGGAACCACAAGGCCACGAGGGGGGCTGAGGGGGAACTGAGGGGAACCACAGGCTGAGGGGACCATGGTTTGAGGAGGGACTGAGAAGGGACGACAGGGCCACCAAGGGAACCAGGGGGAACTGCTGGGCTGCATGGGCTCACTGGTCTCAGGAAGCTGCGAGGAGCTCACAGGACCCCCTCATGTGCTCCCTGAGACAGACCGGGTGCTGGGAGGCTGGGGGCTCTGCTAAGGTCTTCATGGGCCAGGAGTGAGTCAGTGGGTGGCTGGCCCACCCAAGAGCTGCCAGCTCTAGAGCTGCTCCAGCTCAGTGCCACCGCCCAGCCCAGCCCTCTCCCTCCTTCCCTCCCCTAGCTCTACGAGGCCCTGGTCCAGCCCCCCTCCCTTCAAGGCCCAGCTGTGTCTCCCCTCCCAGGAACCCTTCCCCCCTCACCTCAACACTCCCAGGCTGGGCTACCCACACTCCAAGTCTCTCAGGGCCCCAGAAGGGCAGCTGTGAGCCCCTGGTGCTTTGCAGGATGGACAACGGGGAGGCCTGCTTCATCCTCAGCAGCCGGAATGAGGTGGACCGCACTGCGGCGGTGAGTGCTGTCCCCTGTCCAGCCCCAGGGCAGAGCCCACACCCTGTTGCTGCTGCTGCCCCACAGGCACTGGCACTGACCGCACCCCACCCCCAGGACCACCAGACCATCCTGCGTGCCTGGGCTGTGAAGGACTTTGCCCCCAACTGCCCCCTCTATGTGCAGATCCTTAAGCCTGAGAACAAGTTCCACGTCAAGTTTGCTGGTATGGTTGGGGGGCTGTGTGCACACAGGGGAGCGTGCATGTGTGGACTGGAGAAGAGCAGGGCCTCAAGCACCGTCCATGCAAGCTCAATGTCACAGGGTCCCTGTGGCCAGGTCCTAACTCTATGGACCCTCCATCCCACCACATCTAGGGTGGGAGCCCATGTGGGACCTTCTGAGATGAGCCATCCTGTGCCTGGGGGCCCAGATTAGTGAGGGCAGGAGCACTGTCTGATGAGCTCCCAGGTGAGAGGGACAGGTGAGCTAGGCACCTCCACGGGTCAGGTGAGCAGGCCTGTGCTGGGTACAGGAGGGGTGCTCAGGAATAGTAGAAATAGTAATAATGTCAGAACTTGTCTAAGTGCAGGGGGATGATGCCTAAGGCTGAGCCGCATGAGGCGGAGGTCAGACATACCTCCACTCTCCAGCCTGTTGACCAATCCTGACGCCAGCCACCTCCCCCATGGCACCCTGCGCTTCTCTTCTGGGTTCAATTATCCATTGCAATGACCACACAGAACTCGTAGACCATACTTAAGTGGTTTAATAAGGAACAGGGTACAGCTCAGAATCAGGAAGCATGTAGACAGTCCCCCCCGTTCAGTGCGGGGCACTCTCTCAGCTCCTCTCCACCGTGCAGGCCTCCTCTCAGCCCCCGGGGACAGGCTCCTCTTGACTCTGCTGCTGGGCTCTCTCCAGGGCTCTCGTTGTCCCCACTGTTACAGCCCTTGACCCCTGTTACGGCTCTTTCAGGAAGTTCCTTTCCTCCTCTCTCTGTCTCTCCTCCTTCACTCTTCTTTCTGCTTCTGTTTCTTTCTGTCTCTAAGACTTCTGTAGGACTGGCTCAGTATATACACAAACTCCTTGTCGATTCCAAGGTACGGCCCTCCCACCTGGGCCAGGAACTGACCAATCCCCTCACGGTAGGCTACAGACAGTCACTTGCATAGCCCATCGACCAATCCAGGGCAGGCTGCAGCCCAGGACTGGGCAAAAAGTATGAAACCAAGTTGCGTACAGTTTACCTAGGAAATGTAACAAACCCTCTGGGGTAGAAAACTAGGGCAAAAGGTAATTCCTTAGGGTTTAGGGGAAAATCTCCGGCTGTTCTTCCCAAAGCACCCCAAGGCCACATAAAGGCGCCCACTTCACCCGGGGCGGGGGGAGGCAGGAGAGCAGCCCGTGCTGGGCGCGGAGGCGGACAGTGACGGTGACCCCGGTGTCCCCGCAGACCACGTGGTGTGTGAGGAGGAGTGCAAGTACGCCCTGCTGGCCCTGAACTGCATCTGCCCAGCCACCTCCACCCTCATCACCCTGCTGGTGCACACCTCCCGAGGCCAGTGCGTGCACCCTGGGGCGGGCGGGGGGGGCGCCCTGGGCAGGGGGGAGGCGCTGGCAGCCCCGCGCCCCGAGCCGACGCCGCCCCCCACAGGGAGGGCCAGGAGTCGCCGGAGCAGTGGCAGCGCATGTACGGCCGCTGCTCGGGGAACGAGGTCTACCACATCCGCATGGGCGACAGCAAGTTCTTCCGCGAGTACGAGGGCAAGAGCTTCACCTACGCCGCCTTCCACGCCCACAAGAAGTATGGAGGCGGGGCCGGGTGGGCGGGGCCGGGGAGGGGCGGGGCCGGTGGGGCGGGGCCAGGGAAGGCGCAGGGGTGAGGCGGGGCCAGAGCAGGGCGGGGCGGGCGCAGGGGTGGGCGGGGCGGGCGGGCGCAGGGGCGGGGCCTCGAGGCCAGATCCCTCTGGACGGATACGGGGGCAGCGGGAGCAGGGCCGGCCGTGGGGTCTTCTCAGGCTGAGGGGTGGGCGCAGGAGCGGCCAGAGGGTAGTGGGGACCCATCGAGCTGCCCGCCGGCCCTGAGGAGGAAGAGGAGGGTGGGAGCAGGCAGTGTGTCCCCGCGGCCGGGCAGGGGGACAGCGGGGGCGCCCCGGGGTCCAGGCTGCGGCGACGCCCGGGCCAGGGCAGTGGAGCTGGGCTGGGTGTCCGGGGCGCGCACAGCCCGTGGAGCCGCCCACCGCCCGCCTGCGCGCGTCCCCAGGTACGGCGTGTGCCTCATCGGGCTGAAGCGCGAGGACCACAAGAGCATCCTGCTGAACCCGGGGCCCCGGCACACCCTGGCCGCCTCGGACACCTGCTTCTACATCAACATCACCAAGGAGGAGAACTCGGCCTTCATTTTCAAGCAGGAGGAGAAGCAGAGGAGGCAGGGCTGCTCCGGCCAGGGCCTCTACGAGGGGCCCTCGAGGCTACCGGTGCACAGTATCATCGCCTCCGTGGGTGCGAGGGGGCCCGGGGAAGGGGAGGCCGGGGTGCAGGTGAGAAGATCGGGAGGAGCAGAGGAGGTGGCCTGTGGCCACCTGGGCTTCCTAACATGTCCTGCACATCCCCCATGGGCATCCGGAAACCATGAGAACCACGTGGCCCCCGGCCCCTCCCTGGTCCGGGGCAACAGCAGCTCAGCTGTCCCTGCAGGTGCTCAGCACACCCTGGGCCCTTCCCAGCACTCACTTGGCAGCACCACACTGCCATGGAAGAGTGGCCAGAGGGGTGCAGACAGGACCCATTCCAGCGGGCAGTAAAGGGCTGGCCACTCTTGTGTCCACCCTTGTGGTGACCGAGCCCCGCAAGCCCTCTGGGCAGAGTGGCTGGACTGCCACCCTTGGGTTCACCCAGCCAAGAGTCCCTCCCCTTCTGGCTGGTCCCCTCGAGTGGTGATCACTGACATGGATACGGTGGGCCAGTGCCAGGGGCCTGTGGGGTCCTGCTCAACACTACCACCCAAAGAGGCCACTGTCACTATTGTATGGAGAGAGAAACTGAGGCTCAGTGGGGCGGAGACTCCCCGGGCTCTGGGAGCCTGCTCTCTGGAGGCTTCCGGAGGGGGCTACCCGCCAAGTGCCTGCTCCCCGCAGGGACAGTGGCCATGGACCTCCAGAACGCAGAATGCCGGCCACCGCAGAGCAGGGGGGACAGCAAGCTGGCGCTGCCCACGGAGAACGGCTCGGGCAGCCGGCGGCCCAGCATCGCGCCGGTCCTGGAGCTGGCCGACAGCTCGGCGCTGCTGCCCTGCGACCTGCTAAGCGACCAGTCGGAGGACGAGACCGCGCAGTCAGACGACGAGGGGCTGTCGGTGGTGGAGTGAGCGCCGGCGGGCGGGGCCGGAGAACCTGGGGAGCGGGCGATGTGGGCGAGGGGCGTCGGGGGGGGGCAGGGCGGGGGGAGGCTCCCGAGCCGCGGAGCTGGAGAGGAGAACGCAGAGTCCTGGCTGGGGCCTGGAAAGGGTCAGGCGGGGAGGGCTGAACCCATTGCTGTGCTGGGGGACGTCCTAGATCCCACCCTCCCCGGCCCCACCCCCACCCCTACCCGCCGCGGGTACTAGCGGGGTAGAGTCTGGTCCTCCTTTCCCCGCCCCTCAGCCCCTGTCCCCACCTCTAGCCCCGCACGGTCCCGGCGCACCCCTAACCCCACCCCTGACCCCACCTCCAGCCTGGACCCCAGCCCTGGCCTGGCTGCCGGCAGGTCCGCGGGATCTGGCAGTGCTGCGTGTCCCCCGGGGGCCGGTCCTGTGGCGCAGCCTCGAGCTCCAGCCAGGGCCCCGCGGTCACCTGGTGCAGAGTCCCACCGAGGAACCATCCTAACGCACACGGTGGTCTAGGGCAACGAGAGCCACCGCAGGGCTGGCTTGTGGGTTACCGGGGAGGGTGGTGGTGGGTGGGCTGAGCCGATGCCCTTAGAGGCCCCCAGCCAAGTGTCCATGGAGTCCCCACTGCTGGCCGGGGGGACGCCGGCATGCTGCTGAGGGCCCTTGTCCCCTGTCCAGGTATGTGAAGGGCTATCCCCCCAACTCGCCCTACATCGGCAGCTCCCCGACCCTGTGCCACCTCCTGCCCGTGAAGGCGCCCTTCTGCTGCCTCCGGCTGGACAAGGTGAGCCCACCCCTGTCCTCCTAGCCCCCTGCTGCCCAGCCGCCCAGCCCAGGGCAGTGCATCCAGCCTGTTCCACCTTTGGTGGTGTTTTCTCTCCGCATAATTGCAGACTTACAGAAAAGCATACACAAGGAGCACCGTAGACCTTTCACCTGATTCCCCAAAGGTCTACACTGCCCCCCACTGCCTCTTCACTGCCTTATGTCTGTATTTTATATGCATGTGTTCCTGAACCATCTGATATCACATCGGAGCCCTGTGGCCCTTTACCCCCAAATAAGTCAACCTGCGTTCCCCAAGACCAAGGACACTCAAGTTCATAAAAACAAAACAAAGCCAGTTGCCAGTGAGTCCGTCCTGCTCGTGGTGATTCCATGAGTGACAGAGTAGAGCTGCTCCCCAGGGTTTTCTCGGCTGGAATCTTTGCAGAAGCAGATCGCCAGACCTTTCTTTCACGGTGCTACTGGGCGGGTTTGAACCACCAACCTTTCAGTTAGCAGACGAACGCTTCACTGTGACCTTGTCTTGTTCCTGCTACAACCGAATTGCTGACAGGACACCAGCGTCAACACGGTCAGCATCAAACCCACAGTCCTGAAGCAGATTGTGCCTCCTGCCCCCAGAGCCTTTCCACGGCTTTGTGGCCGTTTGTCCTTTTTTGTGATTTTTCCCCGGTCAGGATCCAATCCAGTATCACGTGTTACATTTAGTTGTTGTGCCTCTTTAGTCTCCTTTATTCTGAACATTCTTCAGCTTGTGTCTCCTTTAATCTGGAACGTTCTTCAGCTTCTCCTTGGCCCATCCCAGGAAGATGTTTTGAAGAGTAGTTGTTTGATGCCGTCGAGTTAGCGTCAAGTCATGGGGATCCCACGTGTACCAGAATGAACGCTGCCGGCTCCTACGCCATCTTCACGATCGTTGCGATGTTTGAGTCCATCGTTGAGGCTGTTGTGTCAGTCCATCTCGTTGAGGGTTCCCTCTTCTTCACTGGTCCTCCATTTAACCCAACGTGACGTCCCCCATGACGGATGTCAGCAGTCGGGCCCTCCTGATGAGCATACGGAGTAACTGAATCAGGGTCAGACGACGTTCTGGGATCCAAAGTGTTTTCACTGGCTGGTTTTTGAAAGTAGGCCACTAGGCCTTTCTCCGAGTCTGTCAGTCTGGAAGTTCTGCTGAAACCTGTCCACCATGGGTGACCCTGACGGTATTTGAAATACCAATGGCATAGCTTCCAGCATCACAGCAACACCCAAGCCCCCACAGAACGATGTGCTGGCAGATGGGCGGTGGGTTTTGAAGAGTCCAGGCTGGTTAGTTAGTTTGTAGAATGTCCCTGGTTTGGGTTTGCTTGGTGTTTCCCCGTGGTTGGATTCAGGTTATGCACATTGCTTGAATACCCCAGAACTAGTGCCACGTCCTCAGTGCACCCCATCAGGAGGCGTGCAACGTCCTCTTGTCCTTCCATGGATGATGTTAATGTGGATTGCTGGGTAATGGTGGTGTTGGCCAGGCTTCTCTGTAAGACACCGTTCCGTCTGTGGTTAACAAGCTGTTGAGGGGAAGGCACCTTGAGGCTGCATGGGCGCATGGTCCCCGCCCAGCCCTTACCCCCAGTGTCAGCACCCACTGTGGTTCTCCAGTCCTGTCCTTTCATCTTTACTAGCTGGCATTCTGCAGGAAGGAAGAACCTTCCCTTGTCCCTGTTTATTTTTATTCATCTGTTTATATCAGTATGGTTCTTGGGGTTCGTATTTTACTCAGTGGGTTATAGCCCACCATTTACTATTGCAGCTGTTGTCATTGTTGTTAGTGCTGTCCAGTCGGTTCCGACTCACAGTGACCAGACGCACAGCAGAACGAAACACCGCCCGGTCCTGTGCCATGCTCACAATTGTTGTTATGCTTGAGCCCGTTGCTGCAGACACTGCGTCAGTGCGTCTCCTCGAGGGTCTTCCTGTTTTCTGCTGACACTGTACTTTACCAAGCATGATGTCCTTCTCCAGGGACTCATAACATGTCCAAAGTATGTGAGACTCAGTCTTGCCATCCTTGCTTCTAAGGAGCATTCTGGTTGTACTTCTAAGACAGATTTTTTTGTTCTGTTGGCAGCCCATGGTATATTCAGTATTCTTTGCCAACACCCCAATTCAAAGGCGTCAACTCTTCTTCGGTCTTCCTTATTCATTGTCCGGCTTTCACATGCATATGATGTGATTGAAAACACCCTGGATTAGGTCAGGCGCACCTTAGTCTTCACGGTGATGTCTTTGCTTTTCAACACTTGAAAGAGGTCCTTTGCAGCAGGTTTTCCCAATTGAATGCATTGTTTGATTTCTTGACTGCTGCTTCTGTGGGTGTTGATTGTGGATCCAAGTAAAATGAACTCCTTGATAACCTCAATCTTTCCCCGTTTACCGTGGTGTTGCTCATTGGTCCAGTTGTGAGGATTTTTGTTTTCTTTGCTGAGGTGTGATCCACACTGAAGGCTGCGGTCTTTGCTCTTCATCGGTAAGTGCTCCAAGTCCTCTTCACTTAAAGAGAGCAAGTTGTGTCATCTGCATAACACAGCATCATTTGTTACAAATTGCTTGTTTTTCCTGATTTTGCTGGTGGGAGCCCCTTCAAGCTGACTTCTGGGTCCCCTGACTTGCCCCATCATTCTCTGGGCACGTCCTTTACTTACTAATCAAAGATGTTACACCCACACCTTGTGTTTCCCCTGCCCAGCTCCAGGAAGAGTCGTTTCTCCAGAAAGTCCTTTTCATGGAAAGTGGTAGTTAGAAGCTAAAATCTGGGCGCTGGGTGTGCTCATTGTTAGGGGGTGTCAACTCCCCTAATCCCTCTGGGAGGCAGAGCTAGCAAGTATATCTGTGCACATGCACACACACGATACGTCTGTGTGACTTCTGTACCCATAGCTCAACGCTAAAACCATGCTAAGATGAGTGCATACAGACCCTCCCTGGCCCGTGCTGACGTGATTCCCGTCTTGCCCATGCTGGTGGCTCCGCGAGCCCTGGCTCACTTGGAGCAGTGCGTCAGGACAGACACAGCCTTGTTGGCACCATTGGTGCAGCTCCCACAGGGTGGGTGGGAGGTCTGGGTAGTTGCATCCATTTTACTTGTGTCTGTCCTGAGTGTCATGACAGGCTGCCATGCAGTCTCTGTACGGGTGTCATTTGGCTGGGGTCCCTGGGAGTGCAGGGTCACCACGGCCCCTTCCTGGCACGTGACTTGGGGGTCGCCCCCAGGGCTGCAAGCACAACAGCTATGAAGATGCCAAGGCCTACGGGTTCAAGAACAAACTCATCATCGTCTCCGCCGAGACAGCCGGCAATGGGCTTTACAACTTCATTGTGCCGCTGCGGGCCTACTACAGGTCCCGCAAGGAGCTCAACCCCATTGTACTGCTCCTGGATAACAAGTAAGGCCCCTCCCACCAACGTCAGCGCCACTGAACTCACGGCTGTCCTGGCCCAGGCCTGAGTCTGCTGGCCCCACCAAGCAGAGGGGCCATGGAGAACCACCCTGCCCACCCTGGGGTCCCTGGGCCCCCATACCTGTGGCCTCACCTCACCTGGGCCCCATCTGCCCCCACCTTCAGGAAGGCAGCAGGCAGATCCCAGGCTTCTGGCCTGGTCCTTCCTGGTGGTCAGGCTTCTCCCATTTCTCACTGGAGAGCACACCCCATCCTCTAGCTCCCAGGCTCTCCCACGTCTTCCTCCCTTGTCTCATGGTTTCTTGTGCCTCTGTTTGTCTCTCCAAATGGGAGTCCCTGAGGGGCCCATGTGGCTCTCCCCTCCACCAGGAACCTGAGCAGTGCTTTACCCCCAGGGGGCCTGACCTCAGCAGGCCTGTGTTTTCCCTCTGGTAGAACGAAGTATGGCCTCACTGGCCTCTGAAGGCCCCTCGGGCCTGACACAGTGTGCTTCTGGGGATCCAGACCTGCTCTGGTGGGGTGGGGAAGGTAAGCCACAGACGGGGCCCCTCCAGGAGCTGCCATCCCCCCCAGGCCGGACCACCACTTCCTGGAGGCCATCTGCTGTTTCCCTATGGTCTACTACATGGAGGGCTCTGTGGACAAGTAAGGTGCTGAGCTGCGCCCCATGCAGGACCTGGGGGTGGGGGGAGGCCGGGCATTTCTTAGAAGAAGGAGGGCCCTCCACACCTGCCCTCCCCCTCCAAGGTCCTCCTGTGGCAGCAGAGAAGCCCAGGTAGCCCGGAGGGGATGGGAGGCCCAGTGGGGCCCAGGGGATGCACCCCAGGCACAGGCCTGCTTACCCCACACCCACCCTGGCCCAGGGGCAGTTCTGAGGGAGGCGGGGGTGTGGGGACAGCTGGGTCCCCACCGCGCACTTGGTTCCCAGCCTGGACAGCCTGCTGCAGTGTGGTATCATCTACGCGGACAACCTGGTGGTGGTGGACAAGGAGAGCACCATGAGCGCCGAGGAGGACTACATGGCCGATGCCAAGACCATCGTCAACGTGCAGACCATGTTCCGGTGAGCGGGTGGGGAGGGGAGAGGAGGGGTGGGGAGGGGTGAGGAGGAGGGGGTGGGGGCGGGGTGGTGGGCGGGGCATTGGAGAGGGCAGGGCGGGGCGGCAGCGGCACACCCGGCCCCACCTGATCCCCCATCCCCCGCAGGCTCTTCCCCAGCCTCAGCATCACTACCGAGCTCACCCACCCCTCCAACATGCGCTTCATGCAGTTCCGGGCCAAGGACAGCTACTCGCTGGCGCTCTCCAAGCTGGAGAAGGTGCGTGCCGCCCAACACTCAGCCAGGGTCCCTGCGCGCCTACATCTGCCACCTGTGCCTCCAGCTCCTGCGGGGTTCAGAAGGGACTGAGAGGGCTGCAGCCGGGGGGGATGGGCACGCAGGGAGCTCCTGCAGCGGGGGGGACCCAGGGGGGCCCAGGGGCCCAGCGGTTTGGAGGCTTTTGACCGTGTAGCCTGGTGACTCCATGAAGCTCACTCCCTGACTTTCTAAAAGGGCTTTGTCTAGAGCTGGCAGGGTCTCCATGGAGGCCATGGCCGTGTGTCCTGGGACGTGGTGGCCTGCCACCACAGGCAGGGACCCCACAGTACCATTGTTGCCACATCACCTCACCCCATGTTAGGCTGCCCTTGAGTGAGACCGGGGAGCTGGCAAGTTGGCCACATAGGCTCCTCGCCTGTGGCTCTTAGGGACCCCAGCCACTCGATCAGGAACAGGCTGACTCTGGCCACTTTGTGTGAGCCCTGAACTCACCAGCCGGGGCTAAAACTTTGTTGGTGAGCTGACCCCATGAGACCCCTGGGGAAGACCCAGAAAATGCCACCATCACAGCTGGGCCTGACCATCAACACCAGGCAGAAAGGACAAGCACCGGGGCGCCTCGTCACACACAGACACAGTTCATCCTATCCTGAGCCCAGATTCACATGAGAGTGGGGTCCACTGAGCCACGGACTGAGAGCCCCATCAGAATCAGAAGGCGAGTGGACGTGGCCAGGCAGCCCCGAGGATGGCCACGGGGGACATGGAGAAACTCCTGCTTTGGACCAGCAGCCTGGAAGCCTGGGCTCAGGGCCCTTTCTGCCCCCAGGACTGGGCTATGGTGTGCATCATTGCCTCCTGCCCAGCCTGGAGTCTGCCCTGCCTGCATCCACAGGCAGCCCCAGATGCCCAGAGAGTCTGCCCGCCCAGCAGCAGTGTGCTCAGCCTCCGTCCAACCTGAGAAGGGAGGGTAAACACTTGCCTAGCAGCCCTGGAGCTAGGATTCTACATCAGAGCACTTGGGCCAGGTCTGAGGAGGATTCTTGGGACCTGGAAGACGGAATCTGACCCAAGGGTGGACAGGAAGCCGGCCATGGGGTCAGGGTGAGGCTGTGGTCCTGGTAGTGGTCACGGCTTGGATAAGCCCCTGTTCCGCTCCTGGTGACCTCATGTCTCCCCTGCTCGATGAGGCAGGTCTGAAGGAGTTCAGGTCAGCAAACACACAGCAAGCGCACTCCAGGTAACTGTCTTCCAAATTTCTCGGCATAGACAAGTGAGCGCTTCTACTATTGCATCCATTTGTTGAAACATCTCAGTTGATATCCGGCAATCCCTGGAGCCCTGTTTTTCGCCAATGCCTTCAGTGCAGTCTGGACTTCTTCCTTCAATGCCATCGGTTTCTGCCTGATCGTATACTGCCTCCTGAAATGGTTGAACATCGACTAATTCTTTTTGGTACAGTGACTCTGTGTATTCCTTCCATCTTCTTTTGATGCTTCCTGCGTTGTTCAATATTTTGCCTATTAAAAGGGAAAAAAGAAAAACACCGTCGAGTCGATTTTGACTCACAGCAATTTTATAGGACAGGGTAGAACTGCCCCATGTAGGGTTTCCAAGGAGTAGCTGGTAGAATTGAACCACTGACCTTTTGATTAGCAGCCAGACACTTAACCACTGCACCATCATAATCCGTCAGTATTTCAACCTGAGGCTTAAATTTTTTCTTCAGTTCTTTCAGCTTGAGAAATGTCAAGCATGTTCTTCCCTTTAGTTTTCTAACTCCAGGTCTTTGCACATTTCATTGTAATACTTTGTCATCTCTAGCCACCCTTCGAAATCTTCTGTTCAGCTCTTTTATTTCATCATTTCTTCCGTTCTGTTTAGAAGATCTACATTCAAGAACAAGTTCCAGAGTCTCTTCTGACATCCATTTTGTTTTTTTCTTTCTTTCCTGTCTGTTTGATGACCTTTTCCTTTCTTCATGTATGGTGTCCTTGATGTCATCCCACAGCTTGTCTGGTCTTTGGCCATTAGTGTTCAATGTGTCAAATCTGTTCTTGGGATGGTCTCCAAATTCAGGTGGTATTTACTCAAGGCTGCACTTTGGCTCTAATTTTCTTCAGCTTCAACTTGAACTTGCATAGGAGCAATTGACGGTCTGTTCCGCACTTGGCCCCTGGCCTTGTTCTGACTGATAACGCTGAGCTTTTCCATAGTCCCTTTCCACAGATGTAGTCGATTTAATTCCTGTGTGTTCATCTAGCAAGGTCCTTGTGTATGGTCACCATTTTATGTTGTTGAGAAAGGTATGTGCAATGAAGAAGTCGTTGGTCTTGCAAAATTCTGCCATGTGACCTCTGGTGTCGTTTCTGTCACCAAGGCCATATTTTCCAGCTACAGATGCTTCTTCGTTGTTTCCAACTTTTGCATTGCAATTGCCAGTAATTGTCAATGCATCTTGATTGCACATTCAATCCATTTCAGGCTGCAGAAGGTGGTAAAAATCTTTAATCTCTTTATCTTTGGCCTTAGTGGTTGGTGTGTTGTTGTTGTTGTTAGGTGCCATCGAGTTGGTTCCTACTCATACCGACCCCGTGCACAACAGAAGGAAACACTGCCCGGTCCTGTGCCATCCTTACAATCGTTGTCATGCTTGAGCTCATTGTTGCAGCCACTGTGTCAATCCGCCTCGTTCAGGGTCTTCCTCTTTCCCGCTGACCCTGTACTCTGCCAAGCATGATGTCCTTCTCCAGGGGTTGGTGTGTAAATCTGAACAATGGTCGTATTAACTGGTCTTTCTTGTAGGTATGTGGATATTATCCTATTACTGACAGCGTTGTACTTCAGGATAGATCTCAAAATGTTCTTTTTGACAATGAATGAAACACCATTCCTCTTCAATTTGTCATTTCTGGCATAGTAGGCCATGTGATTCTCTGATTCAAAATGGCCAATACCGGTCCATTTCAGCCCAGGAGATAGCAGTTGTAAACAAACACAAACCAAGAAAACCCAAACCACTTCTGTAGAGTTGATTCCCGCTCATGGCAACGTGTGTTACAGAGTAGAACTGCCCCATTTTTCTTGACTGTCGTCTTTATGACAGCAGGTCACCGGGTCTTTCTTCCCCAACACAGCTGGCTGTGTTAGTGGTCGAGCATAAACTGTGTGCACCACCCAGGGAGCTGTAAACAAACACGTTGACATAAAGAAGTGGGGGCCCTAAGGCCACGATGGGCTCAAACAGCAACGATTGTGAGGGTGGCGCAGGACCGGGCAGTGTCTCGTTCTGTTGCACATGAGGTCACTTGATGGCACCTAACAGTAGCGACAAGGGTGTCCCCTAGACGATCTGCTCTAGGATTCCCTGCAGCCCCAGATGGAAGGTCCAGGTGCACACTGCTGCCCCATCTTATCCTGCTGGTCTCCGTGCTCAACGCCTGCCGCGTTCTCCACTGGGCATTTGCAGTAGTTGTAACATGGGCCTCACCCTGAACGGCCTCGCCCACCCGGGTCCCTAGTCTCGGATTGACTCCTGCCTCTGCCTCTCCTCCCTGTCGGCTTTAGCAAGGGCTCACCGTCCCTAAGTAAAGGTGGTTGACATTATTGGTTGTTAGCATGGATTTTGCCTCTCGCCTTCCCACATGCAGCGCCAGTTTTAAATGCAAACCCACGGATGTTTAGCTCGGTGCAGAGCCGCCAAAATCTCACGATTCACATTTTGCAGCCCGGACAGCCTATGATTTTGTTCGCGCCAGAACCCAGGAAAAAGCTCAGCACAAAGCTAGCCTGGCTGTTCATATTTCACTTGTCCACAGGCACTCTCCCTTCAGCTCCCTGAGGAGTGAGGAAGGGCTAAAGGAGAAGGAGCAGTTATCCTGCCGGCCCCCTGTTCCCTCTCCCTCTGTGCCGTCCTTTCCAGGAGGGAGGTTGGCGGCTGCAGGGAAGTGTCCTGGGCGAGAAAGGGCGCAGTGGGGCTCCGTGCTCATCCACTTCTTGGAGCCCCCTTGCCACTTCTCTGCACTTGGAGCAAGTTCTGGTTGCAAGGGACAGCGTGGCCGCTCAGCCAGTTGGCGCCCTGTGCGCTTAGCTTGTGGCACATGCTGACCTTGTACTCACTCTGAGTCCCACCGAACTCCCATGTGGTGTGGTGGGAAGATCAGTGGCCCTCAGAGATGTCCACATCCTAATCCCCCAAACCTGTGATGATGTCATTTTACGTGGCTCTCCTGGGTTGAATTGTGTCCCCCAAAACTGTGTATCAACCTGGCTAGGCCATGATTCCCAGTATCGTGAGGTTGTTGTCCTTTTTGTGATCTGATCTGATTATCCTACGTGTTGTAAATCCTAACCCGTATGACATTCATGAAGCAAGATTAGAGGCAGTTATGTTAATGAGGCAGGACTCAATCTACAGGACTCAGTTGTATCTTGAGTCTATCTCTTCTGAGATATAAAGGAGAGAAGCAAGCAGAGAAGAGAGGAACCTCAGTACCACCAAGCAAGAGGAGCCAGGAGTGCAGTGTGCCCTTTGGGCCTGGAGTCCCTGTCCTGAGAAGCTCCTAGATCAGGGGAAGATTGATGACAAGGACCTTCCCTCAGAGCCGACAGAGACAAAGCCTTTCCCTGGAGCTGGCGCCCTGAATTTGGACTTCTAGCCTCCTGAACTATGAGAGAATAAATTTCTCTTTTTTAACGCCATCCACTTGCAGTATTTCTGTTATAGCAGCACTAGATGACTAAAATAGCGGCAAAAGAGACATTGCAGATGTGCTAAGATAAGGGTCTTGGCGGGGGAGGTTGTCCTGGATTATCTGGGTGCCCAGTGTCATCACAAGGGCCTCATAAGAGGGAGTCAGGAGGGGCAGAGAGAGAGTTGAGGACACTACGCTGCTGGCTTTGAAGATGGAGGAAGGGGCCACGAGCCAAAGAAAATAGGTAGCCTCTTTTTAGCTGCTGTCGAGCTGGCCCCCAACTCATGACGAGCCCACACACAACTGAACGAAGTGCTTCCTGGTCCTGCGCCATCCCCGTGATCGCTTGTAGAGCGGACCTCTGTGATACACAGGGTTTCACTGGCGACTTTGTGAAGGAGACTGCCAGGCCTTTCTTCCCTGTCCGGAAACTGCAGAAACCTGTTCAGCATCATGGCAACACCCAAGCCTTCGCTGACGGACGGGTGGCGGCTGCACATGAGGTGCGTCGCCTGGGACTCGAATCTGGGTCCCACATGGAAGGCGAGAATTCTACCACCGAACCACAGTTGTACATATGGCGGCTTCTAGAAGCTGGACAAGGTAAGGAAGCCGAGCCTTGATTTCAGCCTAGTCTTCCGACTGCCAGACCAGTAAGGTAATAAATTTGGTTTATTTTAAGCCACGAAGTTTGTGGTCATTTGTTACAGTAGCCACAAGAAACCGATACGGTGGGCCCGTGGGAATCGTGGGCCCGTGGGAATCCTGTGCCCATGGTCATCGTGGACGCCATAGGCAGACACAGCTAACAAGCATATCACACGCATGTCCTTTGCTTACGTCACGCTCCATTGTCCCATCGGGCCTCGCTCGCAAAACACAAGTCCAGGGATAAAATTATTAGGGTCACTGAGAATTTGTGGACGGCGGCAGCAGCACTTTGGTGAGCACTGTCGGCCTGGGCGGCTGCCTGGGTCACACACCAGCAGGCCGCTGATTCCTCTTCTTCGCAAATGTGGGCTGCGGCCTGAGTGTCTGTGGGGACGTGGCTGGGAGTTCAGGCCTCCCGCGCCCACCCACACACTGCACACGTGTGCACACGCGGCCCCCTCCCGCCCCGCCTGCTCCACGCAGGGCTGCGGGCTGCAGCTGAGGACCTCTCTCCTGCAGAGGGAGCGCGAGAACGGCTCCAACCTGGCCTTCATGTTCCGCCTGCCCTTCGCCGCAGGCCGCGTCTTCAGCATCAGCATGTTGGACACGCTGCTCTACCAGGTGAGTCAGCACCGGGCCGAGAGGGCTGCGATGCCTGGGGCCCCAGTCTCTCATCTCCCTGGCCAACGTCCGCCCCAGTCTGAGCGATCCTGGGTCCCTGGCTGCAGGGCTGGGAGTGGGTAGCCCTGGAGCAGCAGGGGTCCTCTTCCCTGGAAGGTGCTGTCCTGAGCCCTGCTCCTGGCAGCCTTCGGGGTTCTGGTCCCCTTTGTGACGCAGTGGCACTTGGCAGAGTGCATTCCCAAAACCAGATGGGCCTCCCTGGCGCTGTCCCCAGCCGTGCTTTGCGCGGACCTGGACCAGGTGAGCCGGCAGCCTGAGTGCGAGCTGGAGGCTGTGGGCACCTGGCAGGCACATCTGCAGGAAGGAGCCAGGTGCCCCCTGCCTCACCTGCGCCCCCTCCCCCCAGTCCTTCGTGAAGGACTACATGATCACCATCACCAGGCTGCTGCTGGGCCTGGACACCACGCCGGGATCTGGCTACCTCTGTGCCGTAAGTGCCCGGGCGAATAGGTGGATGGGTGGCAGCCGAAGTTCTGAGGATGGGGTGGTGGGCAGGTGGGTGGGCAGGTGGCAGGCAAGGCCGTGTGTACAGCCAGGCGGGCGGGCAGGCGGCAGCCCAGGCTCTGTGAACAGGCAGCAGCCCAGGTTCTGCGGACCGCCAGGTGGGTGGTTGGGCAGGCGGGCGGGCAGGCGGGCCCAGCTCAGGGAGCCCACACCCCCAGATGAAGATCTCTGAGGACGACCTCTGGATCCACACCTACGGCCGCCTCTTCCAGAAGCTGTGTTCCTCCAGTGCCGAGATCCCCATCGGCATCTACAGGACCGAGTGCCACGTCTTCACCACCTCGGAGGTACGCAGTGCTCAGATGGCACTGCCCCCTGCAGCATCCTTTGCTCCCCCCACCGCCTTGTGGCTTTGGGGCTCAGTTGCCTCCCGCCTTTCCATCGGACTCGGGGGCTGGGTTAGATCCAGGCGCTGGTGTCCTTGAGCCATACTAGTCGCTGCCCCGAGTGGGGGACGGGGCTCAGGCGGCTGGGGGATGCTGCTCAGGGCGTGCTGTGCTGGCGGTGGCGGGGAGAAGGCACGGAAGGTGGGTGCCTGGGGGTGGGGTGGATATCCACCCCAGGCACCCAGATGCCTCCATCTCCTTACAGCCCCACGACTTCAGGGCCCAGGTGAGTGGCCCCCTCCCTTCATGCCTGGACCAGCTTCCTGTCCAACACAAAGCATCTCAGCTTCAGAACAGAAACTCCAGCCAGAGTCCACCCCCCACCCCACCCCTACCCCCCGGCCTGCACCCAGAGGGAAGCGGGCAGGGGCTATGCTCTGGGAAACATAAGGGGCCATGACTGTCACAACTCCTGTATAGTGAGGAAACTGAGGCTTGGAGGGGTAGGGAAGCACCAGGTGCACCTCCCTTCTGGTCCGGTGGGAACACCACATCCAGCCCCCAGGCCTCTAGCTGGGCCCTCCCGCTCAGGAGGGACGTGGGAGGGGGTCCTTGGGTCCCCCAACGTATACACACACCCCCTTCCCTGCACTCTCCCTGGCCCCCCAGGCCTCAGGGAAACATGTGGGAGGAGGCTGCCACCCCCAAGCTGCAGAGGAGAAACTGAGGCCCAGAGGGGGTGGCAAAGCCAGGATGTGCCAGGGCCCAGACCCCAGCTGACTTGCAGAAACACAGGCCTGGAGAGGTTGAGGGGGCCGCCCTGGCCATCCAGTGAGTCATGAAGGGCAGGGTAGACCCAGAGGCCAGGCGGCAGGAGTCAGGTGGAAGCCAGGTGCCCCCCAGCTGGAGAACACAGCATGTGAGCCTAGGGCCCAGGTGTCCTGGAGCCTCACCTGTCCGCCTTGGCCAGTCCCAGATCTCCGTGAACATGGAGGACTGTGAAGACACCCGGGAAGTGAAGCGGCCCTGGGCAGCACAGGCAGGCGGTGGCGGCAGTGCCCATGGCCGCCACTTGGGCGGCAGTGACCAGACAGACCCCCCGCTACTGCGGCACAAGAGCCTGCAGTGGGCGAGGAAGCTGAGCCGCAGGGGCCCCAAGCAGGCAGGCAAGGCGGCAGCGGCGGCCGAGTGGATGGGCCAGCAGCGGCTCAGCCTGTACCAGCGTTCCGAGCGTCAGGAGCTCTCCGAGCTGGTCAAGAACCGCATGAAGCACCTGGGGCTGCCCACCACCGGCTATGGTAAGGGGGCACCCTCGGGACCTGCCCACCTCGGGCTATAGTAAGGGGCACCTGCTGGACACAGCCAGGGCGAGGTGGGTCAGGCTGGAAGCCAGCCGTTGGGAGCGATGCCCTAGGGCCCACCTAGCCTGGCCCAGGCTTCCCCAGCCTCTGGCTGCCCTACTTGTCTGTCTGTCCGTTCGTCTGTCCACCCATGCTCAGAGCCAGCTCCCTCTGCACTCCCAGTGGAGATGGCACAGGACTCCCCTGAGCCCAGAGGGAAGCTCACCCACAGCTCTGGTCCTCAGTTTCCCCACCCGTAAAACTCGTTCGAGCGAGCTGGCCAAGGAGCAGCCCTTCCTGGAGGAGGAGGTTGCGGGGTGGGGTCTGGGCTCCCAAGAAGACAAGGGGCATTGCCTTGACTGGGTACGCCCCCCCGCCCTGTCCTCCCAGCAGCCAAGAGGAGGGCCTGGGGACCATGGTGATCCCCATCAGGGGGCACTTTTCCGTCCATCTGTCCACCCAGCGGGGCCCCACCTGTCATTCTTCGGCACCCACCCATCTATGAGGCTCCAGGATCACCGCCCCCACCACCGCCAAGTTCATTCTCTGTAGCTGGCCTTGACCAAGAGCAGTCCTGGGCACTTCCTGGGGAGAAGCCCCCCTCCCTCCACACATCCTTCTCTGGAGACGCTGCCTCTGTTGACACAGCCTGGTGGGCCTGGCTCCCGGCCCCCTCAGGACTCCTGCTAGGCCCTGCAGCGACGCCCCTGCCTGCCCCCTGCCCTCTGTTCCCTGGGTCAACAGCTTCCAGGCTCTCCAAGTGGGGTCAGGAAGCTCAGGGTTCCCAGGGAGCTGCCTGGGGCCATGGGGGTCTGTGCCATGCTGTACTGTCTGCTGGTCCACACGGGGAGCACCTTTGCTGGGGGGCCCTCAGGGCCAGGAAGGGTGGTGTGAAGGAGACTCAGAGGCCAGGGTTTGGGGGACAGGGTGACCCATGGGTGCCATCCCCAGCCCCCTTTACAGGATCCAGTGTGTGGACACTTGTGGAGGGTGTTCCCTCATGCCCCAACCTTTTTGGGGGGGTTGGCTGCTGTGGCCCCAAGAGGGGGCGCCACCTCTCACCATCCCACGGCGAGCACTGCAGACCGAGGGACCTGGCCACCGCCCGGAGCTGGGCTCTGCACGGCCTTCCGTGGCCCGCAGCCCCTGCTGCCCCAGCTTCCACAGAAGGAGCCACTTCCTTCCGTGACAGCCGCTTTTCCCGAGCCGCACTGCCCTGCCCCGGCTGGATGCCCCGCGTGCTGCAGGCCGCCTCGCCACGCTGCCGCTTGCTGACCTCTCTCTCTCTCTCTCTGTCTCTGTCTGTGCTCTCGTATTCTGTAGAGGACGTAGCAAATTTAACAGCCAGCGATGTCATGAATCGGGTAAACCTGGGATACCTCCAAGGTAATTCTCGCCCTGGGAGTCGAGGCCGACTCCGGACCCGCCGAGGGGCACGCCCACCCTTTGCCACAGGCCCCAGTGCCCGGCCACCAGGCAGGTGGACAGGAGCAGAGACAAGAGGGCCCGGTTTCTAGCCAGGCCTCTCAGGTCAGGCCAGGCCAAGCTTGGCCACAGCACGTGCGCCCAGACGGCGCCGTTGCAGGGATCCTGCCCCTCCTACTTCTCAGTTGTTGGACACCAGCCTGGCCCGAGGAGGCCATGGGACCACTGGCTTCCAGCCCTGAGGTCTGGACACCCTGAGGACCCTTTGTGCTGCTTCATTGTTTGAGAAGCAAAGTCCACTGTCCAAGGGTGGCCCTGACAGGCAGCTGGTCACCCTGGCCCAGAGCCAGCCCTGAGAGGTCCCTGAGCCCACTAGCTCTCGGACAGTCCTAGACAGATGATCCCAAGCTAGGGTCCGACTGTGCAGCTGGGAGAAGCCGGGGCCAGCCCCTGCCCCAAACAGGGTGTAATGATTTGGGTTTTGCACAGCTCTGAGCATCAGGGCACCAGGCCCTCAGGGGTGCCCTGGTGGGCGGAGCTTGGTGGCCACACCAGCCATGGCTCTAGGGGGGTTCTTCTCCTGACAACCCAGAGTTCATCTGCATGCTCAGGGCTGGCTGGCACCCCCTTTCTTCCAAGAAGGTGCCCACAGCCTCAGCCATGCCTTAAACTCCTGGAGATTCAGACAGGGTCTGGGCTCCGACCCCCAGCTTCTAGAACGCTTTGCTTTTGCGAGGGCTCAGGAGGAGCCTAGAGCCTGAACCCCAAGCCAACTCTGGGTGCAGCCTACCAGGTGCAGCCCCTCCATGCAGGGGCTGGGGAGGCATTAGCAGGGGCAGAGCCCTGGTGGGGGCAGACCAAGGTCTGGAATGGAAGCTGTGGTCCGCAGGTCCAACAGAGGCCCCTGGGCCCCATGGATCTCAGGTCTGGGGGCCAGAGCCTCGTGGGTCCAGGAGACAGTGTTGGCAGCCCTGCTGCCTCTGCTTTTCTCTGTTCTGCATCTACGCGGGGGCTCTTGGGGCTGCCTGCTGCCCTGCTGCGCGGCCAGGCTGGGGCACAAAACCCACAGCCCAGAGCCATCGCTGCTGCGGGTGGCAACTTCTGTGAGTGAGCACCTGCCCACTGCACCCCTCCCGCTGCACCCCGCTGCACCCTAGGCTCATACGCAGGGAGAGGCCTGCACCCTCGGGGACACCACACTCACTCTTGGGCACATGCTGAGTGCCGCCTGTGTGCCCTTGTGCCTGTGCTCTGTGCCCAGGGCGGGCAGACACTTCCCACCCCCTGCACCCACCATCGCGAGAGGTTCTAGGACCACGACCTAAAACAAGAGAGCCACGCCCACCCCGCAGACCCTTGGGGCAACCCCTCATCTGGGCTGCAGGGCCCACACAGCATGCCAGCCCGGCTGCACGCAGATGAGCAAGGAGCCAGTCTGGTCGGGCCACAGCTAGGGCCTGGCTTTAGGGTGCAACATGCTCCAGTCGCCCCCGGTTCTGGAGAAGGCATAGGGACTCCCATAGGTGCTCAGAGACCCCTGTATGATAGCGTCCCGCCCAGGGGCCATGGAGGGCTGGGGTCCAGAGTGCCTGGTCCACACAATGAGAAAGGGGGCAGGAGGCCCCTGGTGTGGGCGGAGAGTCGGGGCAGAGGAATTGGAGTGGTCCCCGAGGGCCCCGGGGTGAGGTGGCCACACCCTGGGGCACTTAGCAGAAGAGCCGAGGCTACCACCCAGGCCTGCGTGTGACCCTGATGACACTAACCCAGGCCAGTGCCACCTCTGTGCCTGCCCTGGGGACTTCAGGGTGGCACCGCACCACGACCCTCCCCACCCCCCAGTGCCTGACACCCCCAGGCCCATGTGGCTCCAGGCCTGGCTCCATCCAGCATCAGCTCACCCAGTCCCAGAAAATGCCCTGGTTGTCCCAGAAAGACAGGTGGAAGCCCCAGGGGACTAGGCCAGGGGGGGACGGGTGCTTCAGAGGACAAACGGGCAGAATGAGCCAGGGCTGCTGGGCACACAGGGGCTGCCCCACCCACTGGAGAAGACACACCAGAGACTCTGACTACCTGAGATTCTGGGCTCAGGGTCCCCAAGAGCTGCCTGCCTCTCCCCACCCAGCCTGCGGCCACCAGGCCATCTGCCACCTCCTGTCCTCCATCTGCTCCACACAGAAATGCGTGCTGGCCTCGGGCTGGGTGGGGTACCATGCACAGCCCCCCGCACAGCGGATAGCATGAGCAGCCCTGGGCTGGGGGGCTGCAGCTTCCAGGGAAGGGAGGGGGCACCCAGCCTAGGGTTTGAGAAAAGAGCAAAGATGGCATCAGGCAGAAGGCCTGGCACTCAGGGTCTCAGGCAGGCAAAGGAGCAGGGGATGAATGTCCCCGTCCCACGACAAGAGTGACCCGCCAAGGGCGCACGACAGAGCGGGTCCCCGGGCTGGAGGTGCCCACATCGCCCCGTCAGCCTCGCCCCTGCCTCTCTGAAGGCATGGTGTGTGTACGCCGTGGTATGGCTGCGTGGCACGGCTCCTGAATCCATCCTCAGATTCTGCCTCTGAACCTGTGAGTTCAGAGAAACAGGCGGCAGCGCCAGGCCTACCAACTGTTCCTCGTTTCGCACAGAATTTGTTTCCCTTCTCAGCGGCCGCCAGGGTCCAGCCGTCCCAGGCAGATCACTGGAGTCCTGGAACACCTGTTCCAGTGCCTGGGTGGTCCTGTGGCACTCAGAGGCTTCAGAATCCATTCTCACCGGGCAGTGGCATCCTCAAGGCCACCTGTGAGCCGTCACACACCCGCGGGCAGGGCCTCCACTCCTGGTGGGAATGAGGCCCGTGGGTGCCCTGGGTGGTCCATGGGTTCCTTGGGCTGATGGTTGTGGGGAGCAGGTTTTAGAAACAGGGAAGTGAATCCAAAGCAATGGGTCAGTGGGTTGAGCAAGCCAGCAGGGTGGCCTGTGCCCCGTGCCCCCCACCCCCAGGGACGGGTCAGGCCTAGAAGGGCACAGAGGGGAGGGAGGGAGGCCAGGTCAAGTGTGGATGCAGGGCCGTGTGCAGGGTCTGTGCAGGTACGCTCAGGTGTGTGCAGGTATGCTCGGGTGCCTCTGCCAGGGGCTGCTGTGTCCGAAGGATGCCCCCTGATCCTGACTGCTTGGGCTGAGGGCGGTGCCAGCGCCTGCTGCCCCTAATGACTGACGCCTGTCCATGTAGGACAGGAGCTGGGACAGGTATTTATCTGCCAGGGAGATCAGGCCCCGGCTGGGTGTGCTGGGGTGAGGGGCGCCGGCAGAATGGCCAACAAAGGCTGAGAGGTCTGCAGCTGGTCGCAGAGCCCCATGCCCCGGGCCCCCACGTCTGCAGAGCCAGGGTGGGCTGAGTCTGACTGCCCGCTGGGCCTGTCTCTTTGCAGACGAGATGAATGACCAGCAGAACACTCTGTCCTACGTCCTCATCAACCCACCGCCCGACACGAGGCTGGAGCCCAACGACATCGTGTAAGTGCGCGCTGCATCCCCATGGCGGGAGACCACCAGGCCTGCCGAGCGCCGGCCACCGGGGAGGATGGCTGGGTACCAGCCTCCAGGTCCACTTCTCCTCCTGCAGGTATCTCATCCGTTCCGATCCCCTAGCCCACGTGGCCGGCAGCTCACAGGCTCGGAAGAGCAGCTACAGCCACAAGTTGGCATCTTGCAACCCTGAGACGCGCGACGAGACGCAACTCTGAGTGACCAGCCTGCATGGAGACCTGCCACTGCACGGGGGACCAGATGCTGTGCTATGCCCGGGTCCGGAGGATGGCGGGATCATGCACAGATGCTGGGCGAAGGCCTGGCCCAGAGCAACCCCATGCCCACGGCTGCTCCAAATCCTAACAAGAAAGGAGTGCCACGGGGTGGGGGACCAACTGCCTGGGGCACCACTGCGAGCTGCCAGAAGCATTTTTAAACTTGTTTTTACAACTCTGTACAACCTATGTATCTTTGCACACATGTACCGCAACTCGTGACCCATCCTGGCTGATCAGAAAGACCCTGGGGCGAAGCCAGGAGAGTCAGGCCTGGACACTGCCCCGTCCACTCAGCTTCGTGTGGCTGTGGGTGCATCGGGAGGCGCCCAACCTGGCACCAAGGAGGTCAGAGGCCAGGGCCCCCACACATACCCAGAGTGCCCATCCTGACCGGAGGAGCAGAGTCGCATTGTTTTCACCACCCGCGTCCACGATTCTTCCCTGGGGCTGTGATGGGGAGCCTGGGAAGCAGAGCCCCCCGGAGAGTTGCTGACTGGTGCCGGGCGCCCACAGTGCACCAGGCTGCTGTGGTCACTGTTCTCTACCCTCCCGGCCCCGGGTGCATTGTTGTGAGCGTGGCCCCTCAGGGCTCACCTCCCCGGGATCCAGGGGAGCCCCTGGCTTAGACTGTCCTGAACCCCTTCCAAAAGGAGGTAGAAAGCAAAGGAGGGTTTTCGAAGCCTGGCCAGGGGCCCTCACTGACCCCAGAGACAAAGGAGGAGACCATGAGGGGCCCTGGAGAAGGGCTGTGTGGGGGAGGGGCAGGCTGCAGGGAGGTGGGGGCTTAGGGGAGCCACCTCGCCTGTGGACTGACAGCCCTGACTCCCCAAAAGAAGCCAGAGACGATGTTCCCCTCCATCCCTCCATTTCTACATGAACTTTTCCGGCTGTGGCGTTCTGCGGGGCCTTGGTAGGAGGACCGTGCAAACCCGTCGTCTAGACGCCCCCTCGAAGCACAATTCTGGCGCCTGCGGCCATCTGCCACCGGGGCACCCTCTCCCCAGAGGAGGATTGGATTCTGGGGGGCTGGGGGTGATCAGGCCTGCCCGCGGCCTCTGTTACTGGTTTTATACAGTCAGTGCTGGAAACTTCTATTAAATGGATGCATTCTGTAGTCACCAGGAGAAGCCGCAGACCTCTCTGCTTGGCGCTCAGGAGCCAGGGCCCTTGGAACACCCTGGCTTGTCCGTCCCAGCCTCCCAGTTTAAGGGGTCAGAAGGGCCCTGGAGATGGGGTTTACCCTGGGGGTGGGTAGGCCGGGAAGCAGTACGGGGGTGTGGGGGTACATCAAGGAGGAAGTGGGTGTGGTCACGGGCCTTCACCTCCGGCTTGGGCTACTAGGCCTGAAGGAGAAAGGGTCCCACTGGAGGCTCCCTGTCCTGCCCAGAGGACAGGGGGTTCAGGCCCAAGCGGAGGCCTAAGCTCCCCCTCCCCTTGAGCCCTCCCCCCTCCCCTGCTGCTCCACCCTTCAGCTCCCCTCCCCCACCCCTATCCTGTCCTCCCCCACCATTCCCTCCCCAGCACCCCCCTGGAGGGCAAACCTGGGGGCGAGGGCTGGAAACCCCGCAGGTCTGTATATGGGCTGGGAGGGGGTGGTTACGCTGCACGGGGCCTCAGAAACTTGCGAGCTCTCAGCACCTCTCGGGTTGTTCTAGGTTCATTTGTCCCTCCCACAGGCCTGCAGGATGGTTGTGCCAGAGAAGCCCCCCAGCCTTCTGGAGAGCAAGGCCCCTCCCCACCCAGGCCCCAGTTGGCCCTCGAAGGGAGTGCTCAGGCACGCTCAGCTGCTGAGTGACCCCGAGAAGGAGCCAGACAGAGCCTCAGAACCCGGGGTCCAGAGCTACCACTGCTTCCAAGGGGCTAAAGAAGAATTTTTCTTTTAATTTTTAAAATTTCGTGGTGGGATTTTTAAGCACACAAAATTGATGAGAAGCATTTAATTTTCCTTTTTTTTTGCTTATTCTTTATTCCGTTAAGGTGGAAAATTACATTATTTTTTCTATTTATTTTTTATTGTGCTTTAGATGAAGGTTTACGGAGCAAATTAGTTTTCCATTAAGCAATTAATACACATATTGTTTTGCGACACTGGTTGCCAACCACGACATGTCAGCACTCTCCCCTTCTCGACTTTAGGTTCCCCAATACCAGCTTTCCTGTCCCTGCCTGCCTTCTCGACCGTCCTCGCCCTGGGCTGGTGCGCCCATCTGGCCTCATTTTGTTTTATGGGCCTAATCTTTGGCTGGAGGGTGAGCCTCAGGGGCAACTTCAGTACCGAGTTAGAAGGGTGTCCAGGGGCCATTTTCCTTATTCTGAATTTATCTAACAGGTAACCATGACAGCAACGCTGTGTGGTGTGAGGGCAGCTCAAGGGTGCGTGATGGGATAAAGCGCTATTACGGGATGGGTGGGGACCGGAAACACGCTAATGGGAGGCACCTGCACAGAGCACAGCCGGGCAGTGATCTTGCTCCTTGGAAGACGCGTAGGTTAGTTCTAAGTATGTATGGGAAACTCTAGGGCAACCGCTAAAAAATTTTAAAAAGAAGCGTAATTGATATACTAAGAGAGGGAACTCAGAATCAGCCAAAACGCTCACTTAAAATCAGAGACGGCAGAAGGAGCACAGTCACAAACCCGGAGTATTAGCTGACTGTGTCAGTGGTCACGGTGGCTGTGGACCGCCTACGTGCATCCATCCAAGGGCACAGCTGGGCAGCTCCGAAGAAAAACGAGCCCAAGGAGTGAGCAGATGGCAGAGCCGGACCTTCTCAGCCTCCCCTCCTGCCTCTTTCACCATTTTGGTGGGAGAATTGTGACTCAAGCCCCAGGCATCGCGTGATTTTATCACAAGTCCTCCCGTTGGCCTCTTCACCACAGCCCCTTGGGCACAAAGCCCTCATGTGGACCCTGGTTCCTGTCAAGGCTTCCACAGTCTCAAAGGTGCCTTTCCCTGGGGTGAGTTCATTGGGATTCTCAGAAGCTGCAATGGGTGGCTATGTCTGAAAAGAAGTTTCAGCCTTTTCCTCTAAAACTGGTGTGCTTACTCGTGCTCCAGGGCAGCCTTCGGGGCGGCATCCTGGGAGAAGAGGCTGCCCAAGGCCTGGGGGGATCTGAGGCTGCCCAAGGCCTGGGGAATCTGACAGAAGTGCAGGTTGGACAACACACTGAGCTCCAGGGCTGCAGGCGCCAGCTGCTCCAGGTGCAGGACCCGCGCCCGCCCTCGGGCCTGCCCCACAGGGAGCTTGCTGTACAGGGCCTGCAGGCTGTCCTGCCTGTCAGAGTCCGAGGGGGCTTGGCCTGGACCTCCCAGGGCAGGGGCTAGGGGGAGCACCTGCCCCTGCCTTTCAGGCCCCGTGATAGGCAGCCTGAACACGGACCGGAAGACCCGTTGGGGACGGCCACACCCACCCTCAGCCCCAGTGATGTTGAGGGCAGCAGGACTTAAGGGCAGCAGGGTTGGACTCGGGGACACTCCAGAGCAGGGCCTCCAGCCCGAGGCTCCGCCAGCTGACAGGGGGTGGGCTGTCTGCCCCCTGCCCTTCAGCTTGTTTTCAGGATCAGCTCCGTCTCCCAGAGAAGTGCTTGCCTCATCTCTGGAATCTTCTGCTGGGTCCTGGCCGCAAAGATCAGTGTCTGGAATGACGTCTTCAGGTTGGACTGAGGGGCCCAGGCCTGGCCCAGAGTCCAGGGGTCCCCGGGGCAGTGGCTGTCTATGCCATGGGGCCCTGGGTGGGTACCCAAGGGCCCCCACCTTGTGGGGCAGCTTGCACAGCCCCCGTGCCACACATGCCGGCCCCAGGGGTCTCTTGGTCCTGCCATTCTGTGGCTGGTCCAACACTGGGGGCTCGGGAAGACCTGCTGGGCTCAGCCACTGGCACAGACCCGGCTTGGGGGCACCTACTCTCCCCTGACCCTCCTCTCTGAGGCCCCCAGAGGCTGCTCTGCCTCTCCTACGGCCCTGCCTCACTGGATGGCCTCATAGCCAGAGCTGGGCAGGGAGGCGGTAGGCACTACAGCTGCCAGGGCCCTGGCCTCAGAGAGGCAGACAAGGGTCCAGCAGGGCACAGAGGGCCCCGGGGAGGGTGGGCAGTCGCTCGCTGCCACCACCTGTCTGCAGCCGGACGGTGTTTCCTGGTGATGGGCCTGGGGAAGGTAGACTCCAGCATCCCGGAAAAGAGATCACGATGCAGCCTGTGCGCCTCCCCTGCCCCCAGCCCTGGGCAGGGTGGGGCTGCAGGAGGACAGCAGGGCGAAGGGCAGGGTGCATGTGGCGGTGTCTGGGGAGGGGTGGTCAAGGGAGCAGCCCACCTGATCACAAGCATTCTTTCCTGGGGTGCCGGGCATGGAGCCTACAGTGCCCCCTCCCACATTAACCAGGTAGTGCAGGGGGGTACCACCCAGGGGCGTCACAGAGAGCCGGGGGCTGGGACATCTGGGAGGCCGTTCTGGAGACGGGTGTGATGTGTCCACTGGGGCCGAGGGAGAGTGTTTCTGTGTACGTGATGTCGTGTGTGCTGTGTGTGTGAATGTGTGTAGCCGTGTTGCGTGTGTGCTATGTGTGTTGTGTGGTGTTGTGTTGCATGTGTGTGTGTGTGTGAATGCTGTGTACTGCGTTGAGTGTTATGATTGTGTGTGAATGTATTGTGTAGGTGTGTTGCCTTGTGTGTTGTATGTGTTGCGTCTGTGTGCTGTGTTGTATGTATTGCGTCTGTGTGCTGTGTTGCGTGTATGTGTGTTGCATGCAGGGTGGGGGAGGGGAAGGGTGCTGGGGCAGGGCTGGCAGACAGGGCAAAGGCCAGGGCAGAGGGGTTTTCGAGAGTGGCCAGCGGGGGCAGGGTCTCCAGAGGGAGCCTCGTGGCTGCGGTCCCAGCTGTGCAACTCAGGAGCCTATCCCTATTTAGCCCAGACCACCAGCTCCCTGTCCTCAGTGGCTCCCCATCAACATGTTACCCCATTGTGTGTGGGGGAAGACTAAGGCACCGAGGGCCCAGCCCAGGGTGTCCTGCAGCAAGCGGCCGCCATGCACCCTCCCTAGCCAGGACATGGCCTTAGTGGCCGCTGTTACTGATGAGACCCGCTTTGGTTACCCACGCTGTGCTCCAAGGTTTTCCTGGCCCAGGGGAAGGTGGCAGAGCGAGGCAGGCGGGGGCTGGTGGGGGCAAGGGCACAGAGGGCGGCCTTTCGGACAGAACTGTCCAGGGACACAGGAAGGAAGGTGTGGGCTGCCCAGGCCGTGAGCTGCATGAGGTGGTGCCATCCAGAGCCAGGCCTGGAAGGGTGGGCTCCTAGCATGAGGTCAAGGGGCTGCACCCACCTCAGCACCCACAGGTGGCACCCACGGGCGACAGAGCCATAGGAAAGGGGGGCAGTTCCCAGGGAGTGAGCATGGAGCCAGGGGTTCCTGGGCTGAGGGGGCAGGTGGGGGACCAAAGGGGGGCCAGGGGCCAGAAGGGCCGAGGGCAACAGAGGAGGAGAGGGTTTTAAGGCAGGCGTGAAAGATTGCCCACCAAGAGGACCAAAAAACACTGGATGAGACTATGGAGGCTGGGAGGGCTTGGAAGAGGAGCTGTGTTGGAGTTGGGGGTCTTTTGAGCAGTTTAATGTCAAGGAGAAAGTGACTGGGGCAGAACGTGGGGCTCGGGGGTCCTGATGGGAAAGAAGGGGCATGTTTACACATGGGATGCAGGAAGGGGGGCAAGGGAGAGCCAAGGCCCTGGGAAGGGAGAGGCAGATGCCCAGCCTTGGGGGAGGGGACCCTTCTGGAGGAGCAGCCATAGGCTCAAGCTGGCGCCTGTGTGGGTACATCTGTGGAGGTGCTTCTGGGTGGGGTGGACATCTCCACTGCCCCAGGAACCCCCTCTCATGCTCGCTGTGTACCAGAGGCCAGGAGGCACGTGTCTGCCGCTCCGAGGAGGGGACTGAGGCCCCCGTAAGGCCATGGAGTGAGGAAGGAAGGGCACCCGGAAGTGGCTGTGGCTGCCGCACCGAGGCCATGATGGACACTAATGTCCCCATCCTGTGCCACTGGCTTGAGGGTCTCACCCCAAAATTATGTGGACCGTGACCTGCCTCAAGAGGGTGGCCTGTTGAGAGTGGTGATGGGGGCCGCCCTGTCTCAGGGGACTTGGGTGGGGTGTGCAGTGGAGGGCGGGGTGGAGGCTGCGGGATGAGATACCCCCAGCCATCCCCAGGTGGGTGGGGGCTCCGAGGGGGCCCTAACCTCACTCTCACCAGCACCCTAGGTCCCCCAGCCGCCCCACCCTGTTCTCCCCAACCTGGGAAAAGTGACCTGCAGCATTTCGCCCCTTAGAAGCCCAAGGTGCCTGGTGGGGAGGCAGGAGGAGCAAAAAGCGCGTTTGGGCAGAAAAGCGTCTGTGCTCAGAATGCTCCTGAATTCTAGAAGAACGCGGCCCAAGTCAGTGGCTGGCACCCACCCGGTGGGGACATTACACCCGTCACTGGCACTCCTGCCCCACTGCCCATCTCCCCCTCCCCAATACCACCCAACCCCTGAGAGCCCTTCTCTGGCGCAGTCACTGTTACCTTGGAAGGATTCCTCACCAGAGGGGGGTCCCAGGGAAGACCCTGGCCTCTCCAGCACCTGCGTGGCCCCCAGGCCCGGACAGGAGTTGTCACTGCAGCTGGTGTGGTTCGTCCAGGGATGTTCCAGGGCCGTTCTCTGGAGGACGGCTCGCCTGTTCCCCCTTCCTGCTGCCCCCTCACTGTCCAAGCAGTTTGGGTCACAGAACTCTGAGACTTCAGGGGCTCCACACTTGTTTCCAGCTTCTGCCACAGCCCCCTCTCCTGCCCCATCTTGGGGCCCTGGACCTTCAGGCCAGCGGCTCCCAGTGTCCAGGACAGAGGGCGGTGTGGGGGGCTCACTGCCTCCTTCAAGCTCTGAGGCAGGCCTGGGTGGGGTCCCAACTCCTGGGCGGTTCCTACTCTGATCAAGGGCTGTGGGGCCATAACAGGTGAACCCCTTCCCCTGGTGCCTCCCCAGCGAGCTGGTGCTGAGCCCAGGATCCCTGTCAAGAGGGGCGGCACTCACCGTAAGGGCTGAATGTGACCAGGGAGCTGACATCCACATTGGGGCACATGGTGCCTTCTCATCCCCCTGAGCCTCAAAGCCCCTCTCCCAGCCTGGAAAACAGGGTTTAACAGAGGCACTGAGATTCAGGGCTGGCTTGTCTTCCCATCCCCAAATCCAAACCCAGGATCACTTGATCAAATTGCATGAAAAATCTTTTGGGGATTTTGATTGGGGTTGCATTAAACTTAGAGGTTCATTTGGGAGAAACTGGCGTCTTCTTGATTTGGAATCTTCTCAGCCATAAACCTGGCCACCTTTCCACTTATTTATGTCTTTAAGCATTCTCTTAAGTGACCATAAAAAAAAACAAAAACTAAACCCGTTCCCATCGAGTCGATTCTGACTCATAGTGACCCTGTAGGACAGGGTAGAACTGCCCCATAGTTTCCATGGAGCAACTGGTGGGCTGGAACTCCCGATCTGGTTAGCAGCCGGACTCTTAGCCACTATGCCATCAGGGTTTCCAAAGTGACCATAAGTATCTTAAATGCTTCTTACTGGGTTTATTTCAAGGGATTTCCCAGTTTTCTTTATTCTTGTGAACATGGTCTTTCATCCAATTCATTTTCTGATGTAATTGGTTATTTGTGGGATCTAGGAAAGCTATTGATTTTGTATGTTAGTCTTTTATCCAGCTGCCTTTCCGAGCTCTTGTTAGTTCTAACGACTTGTCACCTGTGCCTTTTTATTTTCTAGGTGGGCTTTCATATCTCTGTAAATAATTACCACCCTGGCTTTTCTTTCCTTATCTTCACACCTCGTTTTTCTTGTCTTATTACGATGGCTAGGACATCCAGTAAAATATTGGCTAGTCACTATGATGGCAGACAACTTGGCCTCGATGCTGACCGAACTGGGGATCCTGCTTCACTGTTAAAGGTAGGGTTTGCTGGAGGCTTCTCTCAGGTGTTACAAGCGCTCATCATAGTTTACAAACATTTTTATCATGAATGCATATTGAATGTTATCAATTTTTTTTTTTAATGTATGGTTTTTCTTTTAATCCATTGGTATAGTAATTTACATCAATAAATTTTATGTTGAGCTTTTCTTTCCTGGTTAATTACTATTGAACATGATGTTTTATTCTTTCAAAATGCTGTTGGATTCATTTTCATATTTCATCTCAGTTTTTATCTCATTTGTATATATGAGTAAGAATTGGACCTTAATTTTCTATTCTTTTTTTTCTTTTTTGGTTCAGTTTTGGTGCAAATTATTGCTACATTTTTATTGATTATATCTACTGGTCTTTGTTCTCTATTTCATAAATTTCAGCTTTGTCATTTTGAATTTCTTCCATTTTCATTTATCATCATTTTAGCTTCCTTCACTGAGATCTTTTTCAGTCTTTTAAAATTTTTAATAAATACATTTAAGACTCCAAGTTTCCCTCAGAACAATTTTGACCGCACGCTATTGATGTTGACGTGGAGTGGTCTGTCATCCGGCTCTAACTAGTTCTGTTGTGCCCATTTTTACTTCCTCTTTAACAAGTAATTTTTAGAAGGGTTTTTGTTTGTTTTGCTTTATCTTAGTGTTGAATTCTAGTTTTGCTGCCTTATTGTTAGTGATCCTGCCCTGTGTGGTAATATCAACTTTTTAGGGTTTACTGCACTTTCCTTTCTAATATATTACAGTTTTTATAATTATTCTGCGTGTTTGAAAAGAGCATGTATTTGCCATTAGTGGATACAAAGTTATATACATGTGTCTATGACACACACAGATTAGAGTGAGTTTACTAATTGGGTTATTTGTTGATTTCTGATGAGGTATGGAGTATTCCTTGCTGTTCTATCAATTTTTGTTTTATACCTTGCAGAGCCAAATGGCGAGGTGCCTGGAGCTTCCTGACTCCCGTCTCTTTCTCATGAGCTGTTTCTTTATCAGTTTGGAAAACCAAGACTGGACAGAATTGGTGAAAACTGTCATCTTCGTCCCAGTCTCAGAGCTTTCAGCACTTCATCATTAAGTACAATGTTTGCCTGTTTGTCTTAGGCTCCTTTTGGATAAAGCCTGTGTCAAATTAAGGGCATTCTCATATACAGTTGTTGTTGTCATTAGGTGCCATCGAGTTGGCCCTATGTACAGCAGAATGAAACACTGCCCAGTCCTGTGCCATCCTCACAACGATTGCTATGTTTCAGCCCATTGCTGCAGCCACCGTGTCAATCCATCAGATATTGAGGGTCTTCCTTTTATTCGCTGATCCTCTACTTTACCAAGCACAACGTCCTTCTCTAGGGATTGTGCCCTCCTCATAATATGTCCAAAGTAAGTAAGATGAAATCTCGCCATCCTCGCTTCCATGACACATTCGGCTGTACTTCTTTCAAGACAGATTTGTTCTTTTGTTTGTTCAATACCATGGCTTGGGTCAGGCGCACCTTAGGCCTCAAAGTGATATCTTTGCTTTTCAACACTTTAAAGAGGTCTTTTGCAGCAGATTTACCCAATGCTTATTTGGTTTCTTGACCTCTGCTTCCATGGGCATTGACTGTGGATCCAAGTAAAATGAAGTCCTTGACAACTTCCATATATAGTTAATTACTATATATAGTTACATATAGCCATAGTGCTTTCGACTGCATGCGAAAGCTGGGCAATGAATTACGAAGATGGAAGAACTGACGTCTTTGGATTGTGGTGTTGGCAAAGAATATTGAATATACCATGGACCGCCAAAAGAACGAACAAATCTGTCTCGGAAGAAGTGCAGCCAGAATGCTCCTTAGAAGCAAGGATGGCAAGACTACATCTCACAAATGTTGGGCATGTTATCAAGAGGGACCAGTCCCTACATAACGGCATTATGCTGGATAGAAGGTCAGCGAAAAGGAGGAAAACCATCAATGAGATTAACTGACACAGTGGCTGCAACAATGGGCTCAAGCATAACAATGACTGTGAGGATGGCACAGGACCGGTCAGTGTTTCGTTCTGTTGTGCATAGAGTCACTATGAGTTGGAATCAACTCAATGGTACCTAACAACAACGACATAGTCCTATTTAAAGTTATAGCACCCTTCTACTTCTAGTATCATAAATGGATATTAAGTATTATCGAACGCTTTTTCTGTTGCTGTTGAAGGTTGCACTTCATTGGTTGATTTCCAAATGTTAAACCAACCTCGGTCATAATGTATTGTTCTTTTTATATATTGCTAGATTCAATTTGCTAGTATTATGTTTAGGATTTCTGCATCAATGTTTATGAGATTGATTAATAATTTTTTTCTTTTCAGTCCTTTTCAGGTTTTGTTATTAAGGTTATAGTTACTTCTAAAACTGAGTTTGGAAAAGCTCTTCTATTCTCTGGAAAATTTTGTTTGATATTGGTATTATTTATTCCTTCAATGTTTAGTAGACTTCAAGAGTGAACTATGTAGGCTAGAAGTTTTTTGTTTTTGTTTTTTAAGGGAAGATTTTTTTCTTTCCCTCTTGTTATAGGACTATTCAGAATTTCTGTTTTCTCTTGTGCCTATCGTGGTAAGTTGTTTCTCTGTCCTCTCCTGGAACTACAATTACACATGATTTAGACCTTTGCTCTGTATCCCCTATGTCTTTAATACCTTTTTAACTTTTTTCCATTCTTTTTCCACTATATCCTTCATTCTGAATATGTTTTTCTAATCAAGATTCCAGTTTTTTTAGTTTTACAATGTCTATTTGGTTCTTCTTTGTAGTTTCCATTTCTCAGCTGAAATTCTCAATTTTTTAATTTTCTTCAAAGCTTATTTCTGGTAAGGACATTATTTAGACCTCCATTGTTGAGTCTGTTTCTATTGTCTGTTGCTTCTCTTGCATTTTTTTTTTAATCATGTTATCTATCTCCTCCTATGACTGACTTTTTTTTTTTAAGTGTTGGAAATTGTATATTTAAAAAATCAAAGGACATTTTGAAGGCTAGAATGATGATGTTGCCTCCCAAGAGGTCTTACGTTTGCTTCCGGCAAGTCACTGGGCACTAACAATCCCAGATCACCTTTAATGAACGATTGACAGGACTTGAGGCTGGACTCCGGTCCCTTCGATGACTGATCCATTTCTAGTTCACCTCATTCCTTGGTTGTAGTCCTATGGAGTCACCAACCTAAAGTCTGTGGGGTTTATCAGGATCTTCCCTCCTTGGCAGACCCTGGATTTCAGTTTTGTTCCCCTATTCTCATTGAGTCTGTTGAAAACTTTGATCATTCTCTCAACTGGCTCTTTGGAAATCGGCAGACACCTCGAGGGGCAAAGCCAACCAGGTATTGGGCTCACCTCTCTGAGTTTCCTTCTTTTTCCAAATCTTGGCCCTGTAACTCTGTACTCGAACAGATTTATTCCACGTTCATCCAGCTTTTCTAGTTGTTCTTAGTAAGAGAAGTATTCTCACTGTTGACTTTTTAATTAAGTATTTTATTTTATTTTTTTAGTTTTTAATATCTCTAAAAAAATTTTTCAAACACTTTATTCTTGTTTCAGGCATATGATTGCTTCCTTTATCTCTCTGGGGATATTAGTTATACTTTAAAGTTCTACTTATTACTTTTATTTCCCTAGGAATATATTCTGGGTTTTATGCCCCTCTTTCTTATCATTGGTGGATGGGTAATGAAGCAATAATGGCTAAAAGCACGAACTCTGGAGCCAGGCTACCCGGGTTCAAGTCCCCCCTCTCCTTGACTTTGGCCAGTTAATGAACATCTTTGCACCTCACATTGCATGGGGATTAAATGAACTGACAAGCATAAGGTTCCTCGTCTCTGCCCAGCAGGTGGAGACTGCAGTATTTGCTGTCCACTGCTGCCTGGTGACCTCTGCCCTGGTTTGGGCATGGACAGTCACTGCAGGCCATCCAAACGCAGCATTCTGGAACAGGGCCCTCGCCTGCCAAGTTCTTTCTAAGGCGTGCTGAGGTGTTCTTAACCCCAGGTGGGGACGGTCTTCTAAGGTGGGGTCCTCCTACCAGAAAGGGCAGGCTTTCAGGGTGCACTGGAGTCGACTCCAAGGCTCAGGAGAGAGTTAAATTTTCAGGAATTTTGTGAGCTGCTTGACATCACGTTGGTAGCTAGAAACTGGGTGTGGTGAGAGTATTTATACCAGGAACATCTATCCCTAAGGACACTTGCCAGCGCCCACTAGGCTGTGTCCTCTCGAGTCTCTGGGAAAGCCCACACCTGATTCCCCCCAAGCCCCAGGTCATCCCAGCCTCTGCAGGGTGACCCTCCAGTCACCCAAACTCTGTCCCTGACACTCCAGGCCCCAGGAGGGACGGAGGGTTCCAGCGGCCATGTCCCCACGTGCACTCACCCGGCACCCCCTGATCAGCGTCCAGTTTTCCTGGAGCAAGGCCCACACCCTGAGGCTCCGAGTCATTCTGTCGGCCATCGTCCTGGCTAGTGGAAGCCAGAAGTGGTGTGCTGTGGCACCTGGCCATCGGCCCTGATGCTGTCTCGGGGGGGCTCCCAGGAGTGCCCAGGCTGGAGGGTAGCTCTGAGCTCTGCCTGCCCAGCCCCACATGCTCAGGCCCGGGACCCTGAGGGCCAGGCTGCCCAGCGGGGACAGGCAGCCGCTGAGCGGGGTGAGACTCCTGGTCCTCACGCCACTCCCCGGATCCAGAACCCATGGGAAGCAGGATCCCGGTTCCGCGGAGGGGGCTGGACCCCTGTTCTTCTGCCTTCCTCTCCTTTCCCAGGCTCAGTGGGAGGGGAGCAGGTAGGGCTCGGGACAGACACTCCCAATGGCTCCCCAGGGGGCGGCCAGTTGCTGCCTGGCTGGCGTCCAGGGGGACGGTCGTCAGGCCAAGTTTCCAGTGCCGCCACACGCAGCTGCCAAATAGGCCCAGGAGCAGAGCAGCCAGCAGGCCCCCTGCAGGCAGGCAGAGCAAGAGGGGTGGCCGTCAGAGGCTGAGCTGGTCCTCAGGCCAGGGCTGCCCCCCTGGGTAGCTCCTGTGCCCCTAGTCTGAAAGGGGCAATGGCCCAGCTCCACCCAAGGGACAGAGGAGCGACGGAAGCATCTTTGGAATGCTAACAGTTCCTTTCATTAGATAAATGGGAAACTGGGGTCTTGGCTCAAGGCTACCCCCAGCTTGTCTCCTCCCTGCCCCCAAGCATGAACCATCTGGTTGGCACACTGGAACACCAGACAGGATGGCGGTCTTTGGTGGGGCCTCACATCAGTCCCCCAAACCCGTCCACGTGGGTCCTCTCTAAGGAGCCCAGGAGGTGTGTATCTCATCCAGTGGGGAATCTGAGACAGGGCCCAGGCCCCTGGAATCTAATCCGAACTCCCAGGAACTTTCTTTTCCACCCTCCTGCTTCTCATGGAATTAGACTGCAAGGACAGGGGACCTGAGACAAGGCTGTGCCCCTGGGCTGAGCCCTAGGCCCTCCCCACCCTCCCCTGTCCAAGGTACCTAGGAAGCCGTAGAGGCCACTCAGGTGGGCGGGCTTGGACCAGAGCCGAGTGTCTGCAGAAGCCAAGCAGACAGTGCCAACGCTCAGGACGCGCTGGCCAAGCAGGGGGCTCGGGCTGTGGCAGAGGACTCGGCCAGGCTCCTGAACTCGGGGTCCCAGGAGGCGCAGGGCCGTGACCAGGGGGCAGCCACAGGCCCAAGGGTTGCCCCAAAGAGTCAGGGTAGCCAGAGCCCCAGGGAGGCTAGGCAGGGCCGTCAGCCGGTTCCCTGCCAACCGCAGCTCACTGAGGGCGCCCAGGGGCAGCAGGGCACCCTGCTCGATGACCAGCAGCTTGTTGTCTGAGACGTCCAGCCTGGCCAGGTCTGGCAGGCCGAAGAGCACATTGGTGCTCAGGCAGCTGAGGCGGTTGGCAGCCAGGGAGAGCTCCTGCAGCCGGGGCGCCCGCTGGAAGGCTCCAGGACCCAGGTGTGCCAGGCGGTTCCCCGAGAGGAGCAGGCGCTGCAGCTGCGGTGTGCCCTGCAGCCAGGCCTCCTCCCAGGTGTCCAGGGCGTTGGCCACCAGGATCAGCTCCTCCAGCGCCCCCAAGCCCCCGAAGGCCGCAACCTCCACCTCGCAGCTCCGGAGCCGGTTGTGCCCAATGTCCAGGCTCCTGAGGCCGCCGCCTTGAGCTCCTGCGAAGGTGAGGTTGGCCAGGGCAGAGATGTGGGTGTGTGTGACGGAGAGCAGGTGAAGCTGAGGGAAGGCTCGGAAGGCGCCCGTGGGGATCTCGGAGGCATCGCCACCACGAAGCAGCATCTTCTCTGTTGCTGGAGGGAGCCGGGGCAAGACTGGGGGGCAGAGGGCCATCAGGGGGGCGGCCCCCAGACCCTTCCCCAGTCTTTCCCATTTAAACCCTGCACCCTACTTGCAGGCCCGGGGCCCAGCTTACGTGGTCCTTGTCATCACCCCCATTTCATAGACGAGAAGACTGAGGCACAGAGTAAGGAATTTGCAAAAAGTCTCAAAGCTAACCCAAGAGACAGGAACACACAAGTGGACACAGAAAATGTGCCCACCAATGAGCAAGGGGAGGACACGGCCCAGGTCCATCAGCAGGTGACGGATGGGCACAGTGTGGCCCACTGCATGACAGGCTGTCACTCAGCCACAGTAGGAAGAGGCTCTGATGCGCCACAATGTGGCAAGCCTCGATGACATCGTGCTGAGTGAAACACCAGAGGAAGGCCGCTGCAGTGATCCCACCCACACCGAGGTCTGCAACAGGCACATCCAGGAGACAGAAAACGGACTAGTGACTGCCCAGGGGTGTGGGTTTTTTTGCGGAGGGATGGGAAGTGTTCTGAAATTGGCTGTGGCGATGGGTGCACACCTCTGTGAAGACCCCACAAACCGCTGAACCGCACATTTTAAATGGGTGAGTGGACCCCATTCCAAATGCATCTCAGCAAAGCTGTTTAAATAAAAATAAGTCTCCTGATGAGTAAAAGGCTGATCTCACGCTCGCAGCAAGACCCTTGGTGGGAAAATGAGCTTGAATTAGGGCCAGGCGGTGGCAGGAGAGGGTCTCCCCCAGGGTCCAAGCCAGGGGGGAGCAGGGCCCACCCTGACCTGCCAGGCCCAGCCCTGTTGCATTTCCTGAGGTGCTAGTGGGCCCACAGACCGGAAAGTGACGCAGCAGCGAGAGTAACTGGTGGACAGTCACAGCTGCCCTCGTCCTGTGTGCCACTCAGCCCCCTTGTCCTGGCCACAGGGTGACTTGCTAAGAATCCCCTCTCTGCCCCACGGCTCTGATCACTCTGCAGCACTCCACGCCCCCAAGGACAGTGGTCCAGGACACCCCCCTACCCGGGCCTCTGAGGACCCAGAGCCTGACACCCCCAGGACACCGTCAGCCCACCTCGCCACCCTGAGTTCTGCACACCTGGGGACAATGTCTCAATCAGACCTTCCTGGGGGCTAGCGCACTCACCCTTCACCCTTGGCTCCCCCCAGACTCCTCTGGCACCCTTGGCCCTCAGCAAGGTGTGGTGGACTCCCTAGCTGGTACAGTTAACACGCTCAATGCTAACTGAAAGGCTGGAGGTTCGAGTCTACCCACAGGTGCCTGAGAAGAAAGGCCAGGCAATCTGCTTTCGAAAATCAGCCACTGAAAACTTCATGGAGCACAGTCCTACTCTGACACACATGGGGTCCCCATGAGACAAGAGTTGGCTCCATGGACCTAGCTTGGTGGAAGAAGGTACCTGGGCGGAATGAGCAGTTTGTGCTCGACTTCTAACCTAAAGGTCAGCAGTTCAAACCAGTGGCACGACAAAAAAAAGACCTGGCAATCTGTTTCCATAAAGATTACAGCCAAAATAAGCTTGTGGAGCAGTTCTGCTCTGTCGCACGGGGGTCACCATGAGTCTGCATGAATTCCGCAGAACCTGGCTTGGTTTTTGGTTTTCCTGTATGGCGAAGACACCACATACTGCTGTGCCTGCGTCTCCCCAGCTCCGTGTTCAGTGACTTTGACTTGGTCACTTGAAATTGACCATGGTGGGAGTGTTGACACCACAGAAATCAGCAAACACTACCAACGCTTGGGTTATTATCTCACTGTCTAGGCCAGGGACCGGCAAACGTTATCTGTAAAGGGCCAGGGAGTGAATTGTTGAGACTCTGCAGGCCAACCATGCACCTCCTCCAAGGCAGTGAGAAAGTAGCCACAGACAATCCATAAATGAATCGGCACAGCTCTGTGCCAATAAAACTTTATTTATAAAAGCAGGCGGTGCCAATAAAACTTTATTTATAAAAGCAGGCGGCAGGCCAAATTTGGCACATGGGCTGTCGTTTGCTGAAGCCTGGTCTAGACTTAAGAAAATACTGTAGAAAATATTACTAACGCACGTGAAACTTAAAAGAGCAGGGTGTCAGTAGCCATTCCACTGTGAATAACATGAGTATTGCGAAAATATCCTCCTAGCATTCCACAACCATCTTCTGATTCACAAAGAAGCCACTTACAGCGTTGACAAACAAGTAAAGTTCTGACACACGTCTTCCTTGTTTCACTTCGTCTCGCTCATTAAAGTGAACGGAATAACCCTCAGCCACGTGGGGTGACACACGTTCATCAACTGTGCCCACAGCTGCCGCAGATCAAGAGTTGGGCAGAGGCAGTCACACAGGTGGGGAGGATCAGCTGGCCACACGGAGCTCACAGTAAGGAGTCTGCCATGTTTGGTTTTGGTGGAAAACCAAGTGCTACAACCCTGTTCATCAGTGAAACGCGTAAGAGCTCGTGGTCGTCTGTACCCATGCCGTTTACCCCGGAGCCAGCCGCCAAACCTTGACGTCAAACCTTGACTGGTGCTGCCTGCATCGCCCTGGTCATTCTCTGCTCACGCCCACCCTCCCCACTGAAAAGTCTCCCCAGGGTTGAAGGCAGGGCTGTGTCCGTGTCCACCCTGAAGTCCTGGTGTCAAACGCCAAAACCCGTTGCTGTTGAGTCAATTCTAACTTATAGCAACCCTATAGGACAGAGTAGAACTGGCCCATAGGGTTTCCAAGGAGTGGCTGGTAGATCTGAACTGCTGACCTTTTGGCTAGCAGTCTTGCTCTTAACCACTGTGCACCAGGACCCCATTACAGCACCTGGCAAATAGAAAATCTCAGTACGAACACTGATCCGATGAAGGGTGGGGCCCTCATGCTTTGAGGCACCATCAGTCCTGCCTCCCCGATAGCATCCCCCACAGAACAGCCTGGTCCCAGCCTGGGACTGACCCCTCCATACTGGCCCTCATGCCGGCCTACCTTGTCGCAGTGACACCAGCGCCTCACACTCCACCAGCCCGGTGGAGCAGTACTTGCAGCTGTCAGGGCAGGGCTGGGCCGCTTGGGGCTCCAGTAGCAGGAGGAGGCAGGCTACTCTGAGAGCACCGACCACACCTGCAAGAGAGAGCAGTCAGGGCAGCCAGGCCATGCTGCGGGGCCACAAGGACACAAGATTAAGGGTGTGGTCAGAGAACCCCCACTGGGCTTCCTCAGGCAGCTTCCAAAAGAGAGGGTACCTAGAGGCCCTCCCAGACCTGTTAGTACCTGTGGTCCCCTCCTCCAGCCAGCCACAGCCCTTCCTCAGCCCCTTCATCTCAACCCCCCAGTCCAGTCTCACTGTAGGGGAGGCCCCTGGCAGGACATTGGAAGGAGAGAGGGCTGCAGCTAAGGACAGGGAGACCGACCCCAGGGTCTGTGAGGGTCCCTGAGGGCAGAAACCAGTTTTGGGAAGAGAGGGAGCAGGAAGCTGGCATCCCACCTCTCCAGCCCCCCTGCCCCCTCCCTCTTGCTTTTCTTGAAGCCCCCAGAGCTGGTCTGTGCTCTGCTTTTGAAGGTGGGGGAGAGGGGTCCTAGCTCCTGGTCCAGCGCGGCCCTGCCCAGCATCTCACTCACTGATGACTGGGGGGCCCCAGTGGCCAGGGGAGCCTGGGGGCTCACGAATGGCTAAGAATGCCCCCCTGCCCCCAATGCCCATAGGGCTGAAAGCAGCTGTGCTGGGGGCTGGGGCCCACTGGCCCATGGGTAAGGACAGGCCACCTGCAGTCCCCTGATCAGGGCAAAGTTAAGCGAGTGCTATGACGCTTCGGTCACTTGGGGAGACCCCCCAGCAGTGGGGCCCAGCAGCCACGGTTTTCTCTGGGGCTGTACAGCATTGCCTGCTCTTTCAGAGTTAGATAAGGCCGGGTGTTCGGACCCAGGTCCCAGCTACACATCCCTACAGCGCCTGGCACCCCCGGCTCGTGGCAGACTCGGGGTGGGGGACCTCCCCCATAGTGCCCTTTACTACAATGCCGTCTGAGTGCCATTCTCAGGTTTCTCCCTGGATTTTTAAGGATGAGAACAGCATACTGCACATTGATCTTAAATAATCCGCGCAAAAGAGCACACAATGAAAACCCATCTCTTTGCCCACGTCTCACTCCCCCAGGCAAGCGCCCCAACTAGGTCTCAAGGACACTCACAAAAGTCTCCTGCCCTCCCACGCCCGCTGGCCCCTAAACTGCACAACCTAAAGCAGTCGGCCATCTCGGCCCTCGAGCCTCCCGACCTCGCCCTCCCCTGCGTGTGGCCCTGGGGAGTGTGAACTCAGCCGCTAACCAGTGCTTCCACCTGCCCCCCAGGAGGCCGCAGCTCCAACACCCACGCACGTCTCATTTGCAGACACTGGCCCCTCAGGACTCGGGGTGACACTGAACTTGGGTATCCCAGAGCAGGGGCCAGCAGAGACAGAGGTGTGCCCGGAAGGCTGCCGGCAGGTGGCCTGGGGTCCCAGGGTTGCAGCCCCAACATAACTCACCACACTGCACCCCCCGACCCATGTCAGCCTGTCCTCTGCCGTCACTGAGCTGGCTGCGCCTGTTTCAGGGCACTTATGTCCAGGCAGGGCTTCCGGGCCACCCCCACTAGCATACATTACCCATTAACCAGGAGCAGACAAGTTCATGCAGGACCCTGCCCTGCGGGGAGAGCAAGGGGCCGGCGGGTCCTCCAGAGCCTGCACAACCGCCCCGACCATGGCTCTCCATCTGTGCCCCCAGGGCACTCAGCCAGCAAGACCCCACAGTGAAGACGTGGCCACAGACGAGGCCAGAATGGCGGGATCAGGCCATTGGTGCCCCCTCCATGCCACAGTGACAGGAACTGCAGCTGAAGTGTGAGGCTGGGGTCCACTGCAGCACCCGGAAGCAGGGACCAGTGACCATGGATGGGACAGCAGCCACTGGAGCCTCGCTCAGGGAGGGAGGTTTGGGCCCTAGGTGGCCAGAGGACAAACCGCGTCTCCATGATGACCTCCCTGGAGACCAAGGATAGAGGGGCGCCTACTGAGCAGCCCCAACACTGCACCCCCATGGGCCGAAATGGGGCGTCCCTGCAGTGGGGGCACAGACCCCTCCCCCAGAGCCCCAGACTGGTGGTGCTGGGGTGGCCAGGCCTCATCCTCCTGGGGCCTCAGGACCCACAGGAGTGAGCACATAGGCCAGGTGAGGGTGCACCCTGTGGTCCTGGCCCACCCTGCACCCCACTTGTCTACATCGTGAAGTCCCACCCAGCCCCCTCCACTGGCCCCGCCCCACACCCAGCCCCCTCCACTGGGTCCGCCCCACATCCAGGCCCCCTCCACTGGCTCCACCCCACATCCAGGCCCCTCCACCCTGGAGGCCTCCGAGGCCTTCCTGGATGGGGGCTTATCCTGGACAGAGGCCTGGGCCCCCGCATGCCCATTCACTGCTCTAAGGTGGTCTATTCTCATGGGCCCCTTCCAGCTCCTGAAGGGTCTCGCTTCTCCCCGCTGCCCCTCCTGTGTGCCTCCCTGCAGATGTTCTGGTGGTTCGGAGCCTCTTGCTGTGATGAACTCTGAGTGCTGAGGGGATTTAGCTCAGGGGAGCCTTAGGATGCCAAGTTTCCAAGGTGCTGGCACTGGAGCAGGACGCTGCATCTTCCAGAACCTTCCAGAACCTTCTCTGCCTGCAGCCTCTCCAGCTTAGCCTCACCTGAAATGTGTTCAGAGCAGGGGTACATGTGGGGGTAAAGACATTAAAGTTGCTTATGGGGTCCAAGCACATTCCTGCCCCTAAAGGCTCATCCCCAGCAGGAACGGCTCCGTGCTGGCTGGGTTGGAGAGGGGAAGGAGGAGGAGACGGACCGTGAGCCATCCGGGCAGGAGTGTGCACGGCCACAACCTCCCAGGGCAAAAGAGGGCTGGCTCCACAAGGACTTAGCGGTCCACTCCCTTTAACCAATGATCACAACTCCAGGACACACCTGCAGAAACCAGGACACACGACACAGTGTGTCCCACACGTGGCGTTTGCTGCTGTGGTTTGCGACAGAGCCAACAAAAGGCGGGACAAGCCTGAGTGCCTGCTCAGGGGGGAAGGGCCCCCTCTCGCTGGTAAAACAAGCCTCCCATCCATGACCAGGTGGCCATCCCCCTGCCCAATTCTGGAGGCACTGTCATAACCCTGTTTAAAAGCTGCTTAGTCTGAAATGCTTTTGGATGTCCCGAAGACTGGGAGAGAGGGCAGAGCACTTGCCGCCCTCCCCCGTTGCCCCCCAGCCTCCCGCGACACACGGTGCATCCGCCACAACCGAAGCACTGACGCTGGTGTGTGGCAACCCTCAGGTCTGACCAGCTTTCCCCAGCGTCTGGCCTCAGGTCCCTGCTCTTACCTCGGTGCCCTGCACCCACCCGAGCAACGAGCAGAAGCGAGAGGGAGCAGCTGGCGTGCGGGTTGCTACGCACTGTACCAGAAACAGCAAGTTCCCAGGTAGCAAGTTTGGTACGCCAACTGTTACCTGAGTTCACCGGGAGTCGGAGCTGACTGGACCGCAGCTCACCACATAAGCACATACACGATGTGGCCGTGAAGAGTAAGGCATGCAAGCATACAACATGCCACATCACACTACACTGAAAAGCAAGTCGTATGACCTCATTTTTGTATAACAAAGAAACCAACAAAGGTGTGGGAGGTGCACGCGTAGGTGTGTACCACAGGACGGAAATAGGAGCCTGCCACCCTGATGAGGTGCTCCAACAATGCAGAGGGGCCTCCGTCCTCAACTCACCTACTTCTCAGCCGTTTACACATTTACCGTTTTCTGTGAGATGTTATTTTTTTAAATAAACAAAAATAAAATAAAACTTGGAGCCCTGGTGGCACACTGGTTAAGAGCTTGGCTGCTAACCAAAAGGTCAGCAGTTCAAACCTACCAGCCGCTCCTTGGAAACCCTCGGGTGTAGTTCTACACTGTCCCATAGGGTCGCTGTGAGTCGGAATCCATGCCACGGCAACAGGTTTTTGCTTTAAAATAGAACTTAATTGTCTGGGGTTTTCCATCTCCAGCTCTTTGCACATGTCATTATAAAACTTTGTCTTCTTGAGAGGCCCTTTGAAATCTTCTGTTCAGTTCTTTTACTTCATCAATTCTTCCTTTTGCTTTAGCTGCTTGACATTCGAGAGCAAGTTTCAGAGTGTCCTCTGACATCCATCTTGGTCTTTTCTTTCTTTCCTGTCTTTTCAATGACCTCTTGCTTTCTTCATGGATGATGTCCTTGATGTCATTCCACAACTCATCTGGTCTGCGGCCACTAGTGTTCAATGCGTCAAATCTGTTCTTGAGATGGTCTCTAAATTCAGGTGAGTTATACTCAAGGTCATATTTTGGCTCTCGTGGACTTGCTCTGATTTTCTTCAGTTTCAGCTTCAACTTGCATGTGAGCAACTGATGGTCTGTTCCACAGTCGGCCCCTGGCCTTGTTCTGACTGATGATATTGAGCTTTTCCATTGTCTCTTTCCACAGATGTAGTCAGTTTGATTTCTGTGTGTTCCATCTGGCAAGGTCCATGTGTAGAGTCGCCGTTTATGTTGGTGAAAGAAGGTATTTGCAATGAAAAAGTCGTTGGTCTTGCAAAATTCTATCATTTGATCTCCGGCTTTATTTCTATCACCAAGGTCATATTTTCCAACTACCGATCCTTCTTCATTTCCAACTTTTGCATTCCAATCACCAGTAATTATCAATGCATCTTGATTGCATGTTCGATCAATTTCAGACTGCAGCAGCTGATAAAAATCTTCTATTTCTTCATCTTTGGCCCTAGTGGTTGCTGCATAAATTCGAGTAATAGTCGTATTAACTGGTCTTCCTTGTAGGTGAATGGATATTATCCTATCACTGACAGCAGTGTACTTCAGGATAGATCTTGAAACGTTCTTTTTGACGATGAATGCAACACCATTCCTCTTCAAGTTGTCATTCCCAGCAAAAGAACTGAAGAAAAAATTCAAGCCTCGAGTTGCAATAGTGAAGGATTCCATGGATACAACATTAAACGATACAGGAAGCATCAAAAGAAGATGGAAGGAATACACAGAGTCATTATACCAAAAAGAATTAGTTAATGTTCAACCATTTCAGGAGGTGGCATATGATCAGGAACCAACGGTACTAAAGGAAGAAGTCCAAGCTGCTCTGAAGGCATTGGCGAAAAACAAGGCTCCAGGAATTGATGGAATATCAACTGAGATGTTTCAACAAACAGATGCAGCGCAGGAGGTGCTCACTCATCTATGCCAAGAAATATGGAAGACAGCTTCCTGGCCAACTGACTGGAAGAGATCCATATTTATGCCTATTCCCAAGAAAGGTGATCCAACTGAATGTGGAAATTATAGAACAATATCATTAATATCACACGCAAGCAAAATTCTGCTGAAGATCATTCAAAAGCTGCTGCAGCAGTATATCAACAGGGAACTGCTAGAAATTCAGTCTGGTTTCAGAAGAGGACGTGGAACCAGGGACATCACTGCTGATGTCAGATGGATCCTGGCTGAAAGCAGAAAATACCAGAAGGATGTTTACCTGTGTTTTATTGACTATGCAAAGGCATTCAACTGTGTGGATCATAACAAACTATGGATAACACTGGGAGGAACGGGAATTCCAGAACACTTAATTGTGCTCATGAGGAACCTTTACATAGATCAAGAGGCAGGTGTTCGGACAGAACAATGGGATATTGATTGGTTTAAAGTAAGGAAAAGTGTGCATTGGGGTTGTATTTTTTCACCATACCTATTCAATCTGTATGCTGAACAAATAATCGGAGAAGCTGGACTATATGAAGAAGAATGGGGCATCAGGATTGGAGGAAGACTCGTTAACAACCTGGGTTATGCAGATGACACAACCTTGCTTGCTGAAAGTGAAGAGGACTTGAAGCACTTACTAATGAAGATCATACAGCCTTCAGTATGGATTGCACCTCAATGTAAAGAAAAGAAAAATCCTCACAACTGGACCAATGAGCAACATCACGATAAACGGAGAAAAGATTGAAGTTGTCAAGGATTTCATTTTACTTGGATCCACAATTCACAGCCATGGAAGCAGCAGTCAAGAAATCAAGAGACGCATTGCATTGGGCAAATCTGCTGCAAAGGACCTCTTTAAAGTGTTGAAGAGCAAAGATGTCACCCTGAAGACTAAGGTGAGCCTGATCCAAGCCATGGTATTTTCAATCACATCATATGCATGTGAAAGCTGGACAATGAATAAGGAAGACCGAAGAAGAGTTGACGCTTTTGAACTGTGGTGTTGGCAAAGTATATTGAATATACCATGGACTGCCAAAAGAATGAACAAATCTGTCTTGGAAGAAGTGCGGCCAGAATGTTCCTCAGAGGCAAGGATGGCGAGACTGTGTCTTACATACTTTGGACATGTTGTCAGGAGGGATGAGTCCCCGGAGAAGGACATCATGCTTGGCAGAGTATAGGGTCAGTGGAAAAGAGGAAGACCCTCAACGAGGTGGACTGACACAGTGGCTGCAACAATGAGCTCAAGCGTAACAATTTTAAGGATGGCGCAGGACTGGGCAGTGTTTCGTTCTGTTGTGCATAGAGTCGCTATGAGTCAGAACCAACTTAATGGCACCTAACAACAACAACAATCTTCTGGGGAGCAAGGACTGTTTATTCTACTAACCTATTTTGTCCAGGGCAAGGAAAACAAGTCCAAAGTGGAAGGCACCACCCAGAGTCCCTGGGAGGCGCACTCGCTCTGTGCCAGCCTCATGGACGCACCAGCCTGTTCCCTGGGCAAAGTCCTAGGTCACTAAGCCACCCACCGAGAGGAGCTGTCCCTATGTCCCACTCTATGAGGCTAGTAGACCAGCAATGCAGTTTTCTAAAATGAGCACCCAGTTTCATTGTGAAAGTATAAAGTCAGGCTGCAGCGTCTGAGTAAACAGAGGGAAAGGTATGCTTACAAACTCTCCAACTGAACTGATACAACTGCAAAGAACTGAAAATCCATGGGGCAGTTCTACTCTGTCCTATAGGGTTGCTATGAGTCACACACACAAGTGTAGCAGGCATTAACAAGTTATTCAAGTTATTTTTTCAGTGCACTAAAAATATTAAATGACGAAGGAAGCATCAAAAGAAGATGGAAGGAATACACAGAGTCACTGTACCAAAAAGAACTGGTCAACATTCAACCATTTCAGGAGCCAGCATATGATCGGGAACCAATGGTACTGAAGGAAGAGGCCCAAGATGTACTGAAGGAATTGAGGGAAAACAAGGCTCCAGGAGTTGACAGAATACCAACTGGGACGTTTCACCAAGTGGAGGCAGCATTGGAGGTGCTCACTCGTCAACAGTTTTTTAAAGAGAAATAATTTTAATATCATGATTATATATGCTTTTTCACTCATGATATAACTTCAGTGACTACTGAAAAAACTTTGTTTTTAATGTAATCAAATATTGAATTAAAAAATCCAGGTGTAACCAATCCCAAAGCCAACTCTTCAGAGGGACTGGACTGGGCTATGCCATAGAAAATAATACTGGTGAAGAGCGAGCTTCTTGGATCAAGTAGACACATGAGATTATGTGGGCAGCTCCTGTCTGGAGGGGAGATGAGAGGGCAGAGGGTGTCAGAAGCCAGCTGAATGGACACGAAAATAGAAGGTAGAAAGAAGGAGTGTGCTGTCTTCACTGGGGGAAGGCAACTAGGAGCACATAGCAAGGTATATACAAATTTTTGTATGAGAGACTAACTTGATTTGTAAACTTTCACTTAAAGCACAATAAAATTAAAAAAAAAAAAATCCAGGTGTAAGATCAAGATGCCCTTTATTACCACTCTTACTCAACATTGTGCTAGAGGTCCTAGCCAGAATAACAAGGCAAGAAAAATAAATACAGGGGATCCAAATTGGTAAGGAAGAAGTATCCCTATTCACAGATAATATGATCTTACAAACAGAAAACCCCAGAGAATCCACAAGAAAACTACTAGAACTAATAGATTTCAGCAAAGTATCAGGATACAAGATTCTGCTACACCAACAAAGAAAACTTTGAAAAGGAAGTCACCAAATCAATTTACAATTGCCCCCAAGAAGATAAAGTATTTAGGAATCATTCTAACCAGAGACATAAAGGACCTATACAAAGAAAACTACAGAACACTACTGCAAGAAACCTACATAAGTGGAAAAACATACCTTGCTCATGTATAGGAACACTCAACATTGTGAAAATGTTAATTCTACCCAAAGCGATCTACAGAGACAATGCAATCCTGATCCAAATTCCAAAGGCATTTTTTAATGAGATGAAGTAACAAGTCACCAACCTTATATGGAAAGGGAAGAGGCCTCAGATAAGTAGAGCATTACTGAAGAACAAAGTAGGAGATCTAACACTACCTCCTGATTTTAGAAACCATTATACCGCCACAGGAGTCAAGACAGCCTGATACTGGTACAACAACAGATAAACATGGACCAATGGAACAGAATTGAGAATCCAGACATAAATCCATCCATCTACAAGCAGCTGATATTTGACAAAGGCCCAAAGTCAGTTAAATGGGGAAAAGACAGTCTCTTTAACAAATGGTGCTGGCATAGCTGGATATCCATCTGCAAAAAAACGAAACAAGACCCATACCTCACACCATGCACAAAAACTAACTCGAAATGGATCACAGACCTAAATATCAAATCTAAAACGATAAAGATCATGGAAGAAAAAAATAGGGAAAACACTAGGGCCCTAATACATGGCATAAATAGGATAGAAAACATAACTCACCATGCACAAACAGAAGAGAAACCAGATAGCTGGGAGCCCCTAAAAATCAAGTACTCATGCTAATCAAAAGGCTTCACCAAAAGAGTAAAAACAGAACCTACAGACCAGGGGAAAAAATTGGCTATGACATATCCGATAACGTTCTAATTTCTAAAATCTACAAGATACTGCAACACCTCAACAACAAAAAGAAATAATCCAATTAAAAAATGGACAAAGGATATGAACAGGCACTTCACCAAAGAAGACATTCACATAGCTAACAGATACTTGAGGAAATGCTCACAATCATTAGCCATTAGAGAAATGTTAATCAAAACTGCAATGAGGTACCATTTCACCCCAACATGGCTGGCACTAACCCAAAAAAACACAAAATAACAAATGTTGCGGAAGATGTGGAGAGACTGGAACTCTTATGTACTGCTGGTGGGAATGTAAAATGGTACAACCACTTTGGAAAACAATATGGCGCTTCCTTAAAAAGCTAGAAATACCATATGAACCAGCAATCCCACTCCTAGGAATATAGCCAAGAGAAATAAGAACCATCACATGAATAGATATAAACACATCCATGCTCACTGCAGCACTATTCACAATAGCAAAAAGATGGAAACAACCTAGATGCCCATCAACAGATGAATGAATAAACAAATTATGGTACATACACACAATGGAATACTGTGCAATGATAAAGAACAATGGTGAATCCATGAACATCTCACAACGTGGATAAATCTGGAGGGCGTTACGCACAGTGATGTAAGTCAGTCACAAAAGGGCAAATATTGTATGATATCACTATTATAAGAACCCAAGAAAAGGCTTAAACACAGAAAAAACATTCTTTGGTGATACGAAGCTGGGGAGGAGAAGGAGGGGAAATCAATAACTAGTTAGTAGACAAGGATCAACTTCGGTGAAGGGAAGGGCAACACACAATACAGGGAAAGTCAGCACAACTGGACCAGAGCAAAAGCTAAGAAGTTTCCTAGACACATCCAAACACTCTGAGGGACACAGTAGCTGGGACTGGGGCCTGGGGACCGTAGTTTTGGGAGACATCTAGGTCAACTAGCATAACATAGTTTATGAAGAAAATTTTCTACATCCCACTTTGGTGAATGGCATCTTGAGTCTTAAAAACTTGCAAGTGGCCATTTAAGATACATCAACTGGTCCCATCCCACTCAAAGCAAAGGAGAATGAAGAAAACCAAAAACACAGGGAAAATGCTAGCTCAAAGAACTAAGGGACCCAATGAAACAGAAGCCTGAGACCTGAAGAACTAGATAGTGCCCAGCAACCACCAATAACCACCCTGACAGGGACACAACAGAAAGTCCAGAACAGGGCAGGAGAAAAATGTAGAAGAGAACTCAAATCCACGTAAAAAGACCAAACTTAATGGTCTGACAGAGACTGGAGGAACCTCCGAAACTATGGTCCCTGGACGCACTGTTAACCCAGAACTGAAATCATTCCTGAAGCCTACTCTTCAAAGATTAGACAGAACTATAAAACAAAAAATAATACACGTGAGGAATGTGATTCTTACTTCAGTCAGACATACGAGGTCAAATGGGGGGCTCCAGTCCAAAAGCATGAAGGGACAGGAACTTGTCAAATGGACACAGGGAACCCAGGGTGGAAAGGGGGAGTGTGCTGTCACACTGTGGAGATTGCAGCTAATGTCACAAAACAATGTGTATAAAATTTTTGAATGAGAAATCAACTTGAGCTGTAAACTTTCACCTAAAGCATAATAAAAAATAAATTAAAATCCAGATATATTACTGAATGTTTTGATCAAAGAAGACAACTTCTGAGAAAAAAAATGCAGAACAGAATTTCAAATTCTCATGAAATCCAGGCTTTCTGGAGCCACACAGACTAGATGAACCCCTGAAGCTATTGCACCGAGATAATTTTTAAACTTTAGATCTTAAAACAAAAATATCCCCTGAAGTCTCCTTTAAACCAAACAATTGTTTAATTAGTAAAGAATGTCTGCCTTGAGCGTTTTGCTCTTTTAAAAAAAACTATGTGGGATCAAACTGACAACGGCAATCCGAAAGGTTAGATGAGAAGCTTGGGGCAGTGAGATCATGTTACTGGTGGAGGAGTAACTTGGAGAAGGAGGGTGAGAATGGCTACAGAACTTGAAGAACATAATCAGTGTCACTGAATTATACATGCAGAAACTGTTGAATTGGTGTATGTTTTGCTGTGTATATTTTCACCAACAATTAAAAAAATCAATTTCTTAAAATAATAAAATAAAAATCCACATATAAGGAATAGGACCTGTAACCTTTAGACCCTTAGAGAAATTCAGGGGCATATCTTGAGAACTTGAAAAGCCCTCGTTTGCAAAAACTACTAGATTATTTGATTTCTCCCAGTTAATGTGATAAAGTACAACTCAAAACTAAAAAGTGACATTATCCTCACAGTTTAAACATTCCATTCTACGTTTCAGTATAATTCCTGCTCAGAAACATCATTTGCGTGCGTGTGTGTGTGTGTGTGTGTGTGTGTGTGTCATTCTGTGCTTTTTCTTTATTACCATTACTGGCACTAGCAATCAGCTTTCTTTTCAGAGCTGTATTCCACCAAGCAAGAAAGTTTTTTTAAGTCACTTTTCAAGAGCTCCTAAGTAAGCAATAATGAGAAGAGGAGAGACAAACTCGAATGCTATGGCAGGCACAGGCATACGACAAAGGCAGTCAACATCAATAAAAAAACAGAACCATTTTTTTTTAATTGTGGCTTCCTGACGACTCTTTACTCTAGGAACCGCAATGACTCACGTGTGAATGAGTGGCATCCGATCCCGGGCCCGACTGCAGGAGACAAGAGGGCATGGTAAGGACTGTGGCACACTGGAGTGACAGGACCTCTGAATGTGGATAGAGATTCGAGTACGGGAACTTCGTCTGGGTACGCAAAGATTAACACATCTCCTAGACCACCTGAGCCGTCTCATTTCAATGACTGGTACTTCTAGGAGCATGCCAACTGCACAGGATTCTTGTCAATTTAACCAGTCATATAAAAAATCATTTCAAACTATAAATGTAACGTACTCTTGACGATGGCATGAAGCAATGAAAAGAGTTTTTGTACAGTGCCTTCTAGAACAAGAAAAATGACTAGAGAGATCTTTTCCAGACAAGAATAAACGAACTTGGTATGAGGCGGGCTTTTCTTAGCCCGAGTGCTGTGGTGGCACACTGCCACAAGGAACTAGCCTACCGACCAGCCGCGGCATGTAGTGGGGACCCTTTGCTCCCACCACACAGGTGGGCTGCTGCCCAGACTCCTGAAGGGACGTGTCCTTTGGTCACAGGCATCCAGAGCTGAGGGCATCGTAGACTTTAGAGAACGCAGAGCCCCAAGAAGGAACTCCAGCCGAGCTGCTGGTAACCATGGCCTGGATTTTACTTCCACGGGAAGGACAGTGTTAATACACTGCTGCTGTCCTCTGCAGCAGTAGTGACCCAGTCCTCTCCCTGACAAGCAGTGTTTGTCAAGACACAAATCATTCCCGCCACATGCCCAGGCCTGACTCCGTGAGACTCGGACTGTTAATATTTTACTATGTATCTTGGCTCTGTCTTCCACTCCCATTACAGGAGCTTTAGCGAAATACTTCCTTTCTATTAAGGGGACAATTCAGGAAATTTAAGCTGCCCTTTCCACCAGAAAGAGTAAGGCAAGGGGTTTGCAGAGCTTTGTGGGTGGGTGAGTGTGCTGATTTCCACAGGACAAGAGGGAGAGAAAGAGGAATTCCTTGTGCGAACCTTAAGGTATCTGAGAGATGGGAATTCCTCATCAGGCCAAGTTCAGCCCTCTGAAATCTGGAACAATGGCCACACACCAGACCCTTGAATAAGACATATTACCACAACTGGCAACTGTGTGGATAAAAAAGTATCTAATACGGCTCTGCCACCCACACCCACATCAAGAAGACAACCCTGGAAAGCACACCTGACCCCCAAGAGGCCAGCAGAGACCACAGACCACAGCAAGGTACCCACTTAACGGTGACTCCAAGACAAGGTGCAGCCCAGGAGCCAGAGATGCTGACGCTGGGCTGGTGGCCAACCATGACCATGAAGCAGGGATGAACTCCCACACACAAAACGTGCCAAGAAGAATGGCTCCCAGGAGCCAAGATGGCGGAATAGACAGAAGTTTCCGGCAAGCGCTCTTTACAACAAAGACCCGAAAAAAACAAGTGAAACGAGTATATTTATGACTAGCTAGGAGCCCTGAGCTTCAAAGGCAAGCTTAGAAAATGAACTGAGGAAGAGATGGTTCAGAAGCAGAGAGGAGTTACCAGGCCGGAACTGTGGGCAGCCCTCAGGCACCAGTCCCGGAACGGTGGTGGCGGGCTGGTACTAGCGGCTGGGCACAGTTTCCTCAGGGAGAAGCAGCCAGTCACACAGCCTACTCACAACTCCAGAACCAGAGAAGAATGGCGCTCTCGGCAAAAGCTAAGTACTTGAGTATATTTTACTGTGCCCCCCACCCCCAAGCCAGCTTCAGCGGCTGAATTCCCTGGGCTGGAGACAGGCACTGTTGAGCACCTAGAGCCATCCTCCTGGCCTTGGAGAAGGGAAAAATTTGCAACCGGGGGAAAAGATAATTTGCCAGCTCCACTAACCAGGGGAGCTCAGGACAGAAGCGGCTCCTGTCCAGGCATAAACGGTCCACGGACTTTGAGCACCTTTCCCCTGTGCATGGACCTGTGTGGGCCTATTTCAGGAGAACAGGCCCTTGTTGGCAGACTCCAACCATTTCAGCTGTGTGGTGGACAGGTGGGTGTTTGGTGTTTGACATTGCTTTGCCTATTAAACAGGGTCCTTACCTACCCACATCAGGGGCCTAAGGACTGGCAGCTCCACTCAGGTAACACAGCCACCCACGACAGGGGACCAAGGATACCTGGTACCTCCCAGTCCTTACAACCAAAAACATTGGGTACCCATGGTCCATCTGCAGAACCCACCTGAACGCTCTAGAGAACAAGGACGTGCTTTCCTCAGAGACACTCGGGGGTCGGTTCTCAGCCCCCTGCCTTGTTCAGAGTGTGGCCCTCTGCTGCAATCAGATACCGGTGTATACGCCAATCACCCCTGCCCCTCTAAGACTATAGGACAGAGCCCGTACCACACACTTGATATCAGCTACCTGGAAACCTGAGCTGAATTCATACAAGAAAACTGAATGGACTCCTAGACTGATATACCCAATAACAGCTCTAGCCACCTGGGGACAGGACACCAGAGCTCCAAAGGTGAAAATAATCAAGCTAGCTCAGTCAAGCAACCCATTTGGGTATATCAAAACAAAACAAAGCAAAAAGCTACGAAACAGTAAGCAAACATAAAATAAACTAATACATTAACTTACAGATGGATCAGAGACAACAGTCAATTATCAAGTCACATAAAGAAACAGGCCATGATCACCTCAACAAGCTCTCAAAACAAAGAATCCAGGGATCTTCTAGATGAAAGTGCATTCCTGGAATTACCAGAGGCAGAATACAAAAGATTAACATACAGAACCCTTCAAGACATCAGGAAGGAAATAAGGCAATACGTGGAATGAGCCAAAGAACACACAGATAAAGCAATTTAAGAAATTAGAAAGATTATTCAGGAACGTAATGAAAAATTTAATAAGCTGGAAAAAACCACAGATAGCAATCAGAAACTCAGAACATTAAAAATAAAATTACAGAGGAAGACGACTCAATAGAAAGTCAGAGGAGCAGAACTGAGCAAGTAGAAGCCAGAATTTCCGAACTTGAAGATAAATCACTTGGCACTAATACACTGGAAGAAAAGTCAGATAACAGAATTAAAAAAAATGAAGAAACCTTAAGAATCACGTGAGACTCTATCAAGAGAAATAACCTACGAGTGATTGGAGTACCAGAACAGAGAGGGATAACAGAAAATACAGAGAGAATTGTTGAAGATTTGTTGGCAGAAAACTTCCCTCATGTTCTGAAAAATGAGAAGATATCTACCCAAGATGCTCATCGAACTCCACATAAGGTAGATATTAAAAGAAAGTCACCAAGACATATTATAATCAAACTTGCCAAAACCAAAGATAAAGAGAGAATTTTAAGAGCAGCTAGGGATAAACGAAAAGTCACCTACAAAGGAGAGCCAATAAGAATAAACTCGGACTACTCGGCAGAGACCATGCAGGCAAGAAGGCAATGGGATGACATATTTAAAAAACTGAAGGAAAAAAATTTCCTGCCAAGAATCATATATCCAGCAAAACTGCCTCTTAAACATGAAGTTGAAATTCGGACATTTCCAGATAAACAGAAGTTTAGGAAATTTGTAAAAACCAAACCAAAACTACAAGAAATACTAAAGGGAGTTCTTTGGTTAGAAAATCAATAATATCAGGTATCAACCCAAGACTAGAACACTGAGCAGAGCAACCAGAAGTCAACCCAGACAGGGAAATAAAAAAAAACAAAGCAAGATAATTAAAAAAAAAAGCTCAAAACAGGGTAACAGCGATGTTATTACATAAAAGAAGACAACATTAAAACAATAAAGAGGGACTAAGAAATGTAATCATAGATCTTCCATACGGAGAGGACGATAAAGTGATAAAAAGAAACAAAAGTTAGGTTTATATTTAGAAAAATAGGGGTAAATAATAAGGTAACCACAAAGGAGACAAACTATCCTACTCATCAAAATAAAATACAAGAAAAAAATAGAGACTCAGCAGAAACAAAATCAACAACAAATACGAGGAAAGGACAATATATAAAGATAATCTACTCAGCCCATAAAATTAAGTGGGAAAAAGAAACTGTCAACAACACACAGAAAAAGACATCAACATGATAGCACTAAATTCATACCTATCTATAATTATGCTGAATGTAAATGGACTAAATGCACCAATAAAGAGACAGACAGTGGCAGAATGGCTTAAAAAACAAGATCCATCTATATGCTGCCTACAAGAGACACACCTTAGACTTAGAGACACAAACAAACTAAAACTCAAAGGATGGAAAAAAATATATCAAGCGAACAGCAATCAAAAAAGAGCAGGAGTGACAGTATTAATTTCTGACAAAATAGGCTTTAAAGTTAAATCCATCGTAAAGAATAAGGAAGGACACTATATAATGCTTAAAGGGACAATACACCCAGAAGATATAACCATATTAAATATTTATGCACCAAATGACAGGGCTGCAAGATACATAAAACAAACTCTATCTGCATCGAAAAGTGAGATGGACAGCTCGACAATAAAATTAGGAGACTTCAACACATCACTTTCGGTGAAGGACAGGACATCCAGAAAGAAGCTCAATAAAGACACAGAAGATCTAAATGCCACAATCAACCAACTTGACCTCATAGACATACACAGAACACTCCACCCAACAGCAACCAAGTATACTCTCTTTTCTAGTGCACATGGGACATTCTCTAGAATAGGCCACATATTAGGTCATAAAGCAAGCCTTAGCAGAATCCAAAACACTGAAATATTACAAAGCATCTTCTTTGACCATAAGGCCATAAAAGTGGAAATCAATAACAGGAAAAGAAAACAAACACTTGGAAACTGAACAATACCCTGCTCAAAAAAGACTAGATTATAGAAGACATTAAGGATGCAATAAAGAAATTCATAGAATCCAATGAGAATGAAAACACTTCCTATCAGAACTTTTGGAACACAGAGAAATGGTGCTCAGAGGTCAATTTATATCTATAAATGCACACGTACAAAAAGAAGAAAGGGCCAAAATCAAAGAATTATCCCTACACCTTGAACAAATAGAGAGCAGCAAAAGAAATCCTCAGGCACCGGAAGAAAGCAAATACTAAAAATTAGAGCAGAATTAAATGAAATAGGAAACAGAAAAACAATTGAAAGAATTAACAAGACCAAAAGCTGGTTTTTTGAAAAAAAAAAAAAAAAAAAATTGATAAACCACTGGCCAAACTAACTGACAAAAGAAAAACAGGAGAGGAAGCAAATAACCCAAGGAAGAAATGAGATGGGCGATATTACAACAGACCCAACTGAAATTAAAAGAATCATATCCGATTACTACGAAAAATTGTACAAATTTAAAAACCAAGAAGAAATGGATGAATTCCTAGGAACACACTACCTGCCTAAACTAACACAAACAGACGTAGAACAACTAAACAGACCCATAACAAAAGAAGAGATTGAAAAGGTAATCGAAAAACTCCCAACAACAACAAAAAAAAGCCCTCATCCTGAAGGCTTCACTGTAGAGGTCTACCAAACTTTCAGAAATGAGTTAACACCACTACTCCTAAAGGTATTTCAGAGCACAGAAAAGAACGGAATACTTCCAAACTCATTCTATGAAGCCACCATATCCCTGATACCAAAATCAGGTAAAGACACCACAAAAAAAGAAAACTACAGACCTATATCCCTCAGGAACTTAGATGCAAAAATCCTCAACAAAATTCTAGCCAATAGAATTCAACAACATATCAAAAAAAATAATTCACCATGACCAAGTGGGATTCATACCTGGTATGTAGGGATGGTTCAACATTAGAAAAACAATTAATGTAATCCATCACATAAATAAAACAAAGACAAGAATCACATGATTTTATTAATTGATGCAGAAAAGGCATTTGACAAAGTTCAACACCCATTCATGATAAAAACTCTCAGCAAAATAGGAATAGAAGGAAAATTCCTCAACATAATAAAGGCATTTACACAAAGCCAACAGCCAACATCATCCTAAATGGAGAAAGCCTGAAAGCATTCCCCCTGAGATCGGGAGCCAAACAAGGACGCCCTTTATCACCACTCTTATTCAACATTGTGCTAGAAGTCCTAGCCAGAGCAATTAGGCTAGATGAAGCAATAAGGGGCATCCAGATCGGCAAGGAAGAAGTAAAATTATCTCTATTTGCAGATGACATGATCTTATACACAGAAAACCCTAAGGAATCCTGCAGAAATCTACTGAAACTAATAGAAGAGTTCAGCAGAGTATCGGGATACAAGATAAACATACAAAAATCAGTTGGATTCCTCTACGATAACAAAAAGAACATCGAAGTGGAAATCACCAAATCAATACCATTTACAGTAGCCCCCAAGAAGATAAAATACTTAGGAATATATCTTACCGGAGATGTAAAAGACATATACAAAGGAAACTACAAAACACTTCTGCAAGAAACCAAGAGAGACCTACATAAGTGGAAAAAACATACCTTGTTCATGGATAGGAAGATTTAACATTATTAAAATGTCTGTTCTACCAAAAGCGATCTATATATTTAATGCAATTCCGATCCAAATTCCAACAACGTTCTTTAATGAGATGAAGAAACAAATCACCAATTTCATGTGGAAGGGAAAGAGGCCCCGGATAAATAAGGCATTACTGAAGAAGAAGAACAAAGTGGGAGGCCTTATTCTACCTGATTTTAGAACCTATTGTACTGCCACAGTAGTCAAAACAGCCTGGTACTGGTACAACAACAGATACATGGACCAATGGAACAGAACTGAAAATCCAGACATAAATCCATCCACATATGAGCAGCTGATATTTGACAAAGGCCCCAAAACAGTTAAATGGGGAAAAGACAGTCTTTTTAACAAATGGTGCTGGTATAACTAGATATCCATCTGCAAAAAAAGAAAAGAAAAGAAAAGAAACAAGACCCATACCTCACTCCATGCACAAGACCAAGCTCAAAGTGGATCAAAGACCTAAATATAAAATCTAAAACGATAAGGATCATGGAAGAAAAAATAGGGACGTTAGGAGCCCTAATACATGGCACAAACAGTGTATAAAACATTACTGACAATGCAGAAGAGAAACTAGACAACTGGGAGCTCCTAAAAATCAAACACCTGTGCTCGTCCAAAGACTTCACCAAAAGGGTAAAAAGATTACCTACAGACTGGGAAAAAGTTTTTAGCTACGACATTTCCAGTCAGCACCTGATCTCTAAAATCTACATGATAGTGCAAAAACTCAATTGCAAAAAGACAAATAACCCAATTAAACAATGTGCAAAAGATATAACAGACACTTCACTAAAGAAGACATTCAGGCAGCTAACTGATACATGAGGAAATGCTCACGATCATTAGCCATTCAGAAACGCTGGTGGCATAGTGGTTAAGTGCTACAGCTGCTAACTAAAGGGTCGGTAGTTCGAATCCGCCAGTCGCTCCTTGGAAACTCGATGGGGCAGTTCTACTCTGTCCTATAGGGTCGCTATGAGTCGGAATCATTAGCCATTAGAGAAATGCAAATCAAAACTACAGTGAGATTTCATCTCACGCCAACAAGGTTGGCATTAATCCAAAAAATACAAAATAATAAATGTTGGAGAGGCTGTGGAGAGACTGGAACACTTATACACTGCTAGTGGGAATGTAAAATGGTATAACCACTTTGGAAATCGATTTGGTGCTTCCTTAAAAAGCTAGTAATAGAACTACCACACGATCCAGCAATCCCACTCCTTGGGATATATCCTAGAGAAATAAGAGCCTTTACACGAACAGATATAAGCACACCCATGTTCACTGCAGCACTGTTTACAGTAGCAAAAAGATGGGAGCAACCAAGGAGCCCATCAACAGATGAATGGATAAATTATGGTATATTCACACAATGGAATACTACGCATCGATAAAGAACAGTGACGAATCTGTGAAACGTTTCACAACATGGAGGAATCTGGACGGCATTATGCTGAGTGAAATTAGTCAGTTGCAAAAGGACAAATATTGTATAAAACCACCATTTTGAGAACTCGAGAAATAGTTTAAACAGAAGAAAATATTCTTTGATGGTTACGAGAGGGGGGAGGGAGGGAGGGTGGAAGAAGGGTATTCACTAATTACATAGTAGATAAGAACTACTTTAGGTGACAGGAAAGGTAACACACAATACAGGCGAGGTCAGCACAACTGGACTAAACCAAGATAAGTTTCCAGAGTAAACCGAATGCTTCGAAGGCCAGCGTAGCGGGGCGGGGGTTTGGAGACCATGGTTTCAGGTGACATCTAAGTCAATTGGCATAATAAAATCTATTAAGAAAACATTCTGCATCCCACCTTGGGTAGAGGCGTCTGGGGTCTTAAACGCTAGCTAGTGACCACCTAAAAAATCTAGGATGCATCAATTGGTCTCAACCCATCTGGATCAAAAGAGAATGAAGAACACCAAGGACACAAGGTAATTATGAGCCCAAGAGACAGAAAGGGCCACATAAACTAGAGACTACATCAGCCTGAGACCAGAAGAGCTAGGTGGTGCCCAGCTACAACCCATGACTACCCCGACAGGGAACACAACAGAGAATCCCTGAGAGAGCAGGAGAGCAGTGGGACGCAGACCCCAAATTCTCGTAAAAAGACCAGACTTAATGGTCTGACTGAGACTAGAAGGATCGCAGTGGTCATGGCCCCCAGACCTTTTGTTGGCCCAAGGCAGGAACCATTCCCAAAGCCAACTCTTCAGACATGGATTGGACTGGACAGTGGGTTGGAGAGGGATGCTGGTGAGGAGTGAGCTTCTTGGATCAGGTGGACACTTGAGACTATGTTGGCATCTCCTCCCTGGAGGGGAGATGAGAGGGTCGGGGGGGGGTTAGAAGCTGGTGAAATGGACACGAAAAGGGAGAGTGGAGGGAGGGAGCGGGCTGTCTCTTTATGCGGAGAGCAATTGGGAGTATGTAGCAAGGTGTATATAAGTCTTTATGTGACAGACTGACTTGATTTGTAAACTTTCACTTAAAGCACAATAAAAATTAAAAAAAAAAAAAAAATGGCTCCCAACGAACAAGTGACGGGAAACTGCTTTGAGATGCACACTCCGCTTTTCACGAAATAAATCGGCATCAACTGAAAAAGGTTATCCAAATTGATTGTATTTCAGCAGAAAATTTTATGTCCAGTAAATATTTTTCCCTCTCAAATAAAAACTACAGTTTCAAGGAATAAAAATATAACCTGGAAGTAACATGAGGGCCAGTCTGCTTTTCAATGCTGGCTGCGTGAAGACTGTCATCTGGCCGGGAAGAAACGTGTGCGGGCTGAAACTTCGTGACATGCTCCAAAAGTGGAGTCAGAGGGCACGCTGAAGAGCAGCTCATCGTTGCAGCACGCACTTGCAGGCTCAGGTGCACAGCTACACACACCCCACCAGTGTGACCGTAATGCGTGCCTGTTACGTGTTTCTAAAATAACGCGACTCGTTTAGTTTCACTAACCCTAAGGCCGGCCCTTTGGGGCTGCCTTCTATGTCATTACCAAGGACTTGCCCATCAACGTCACCGTGCACTCAGTCGTTCAGGTGACCTTTTTCTGTTTACAGGGTTAAATCGGGTGCGGCTTGTCACACACACAGTCGCAGTTCTGAGGCAATGGACACGCACACCCATTCCATCACGAGACACCTCCATGCAGCAGATACTATGGGTGCTTTGGAAAATGTAGACTGTGTAAAGCAGAGCCACAACTCAGCCTTAAACGGAGAGGCAATAATCACCACCATCCAAGGCAGAAAGGCCTAAAATCTCTACCACAAAACGATCCTTTGTGCCTGAGCTCTGTCATGACAGGTAGGACAGGTTTATGTGCTGAGGCACAGAGAACCCAGGGACAGTTTCCATCAGCCATTTAGGTCAGCACTGACCTGCACGTGTGAAGACACCAAAGTGCCACTGGCTATGGTGATGGCCCTGACACAGCAACGAGCAAAAAACGCTGAACGCTAACAAATGATTTTCAGACGCTCCAAATATCGACCAATTTACATTTCGAAAATCTCAAATTTACGCAGAAGTTCTGTAGGAATGTTATTTTCCAATTCTGTGCCAGAAGCAGCCCCCTTAGGCCAACAGGCCTGAGCTATGACAGTAAGTTGTCCCACATCCTGAGTTCATGCGGGAGGCAGCTAGTCAGTCTCGCTGCTCAGACAGCAGGAATGATGAGATTCTCCAGTAAAACGGATGCCGGTGAAGTAAAAACGGACGTTGGAGGTGGATGACGCCTGGTCATCAAAATGAGTCGTCACAGCCTCACACACGTGTGACTAGTATAAAGCAAATTAATTACTTTATTACATTTTAGTGCTTCCTTAAAATAAATATGGTAACATAGTATCAAACGTACAGTGAGAAATCAAGCACACGTGTGAAAAGCCTGGGGCCAGGGTCCACTCACGACTGTTTAATACTCAGCACTTGAGAGATCACCGCCTTCCATCATGTATGTACAGACAGAGGCGGCTACGGCTAACACGATATATACAAAACGGCGACCAACCAAAACTACACTCTTCTCCCAGGGACTGAGGAGGCCGCAGCAAGGCCTAACAATGTCACACAGCGGGTCCTAGTGTCTGTACCACATTCTCTCCTGGGCACACAGCTCACTTACCTGTGTATCTAGCTAAAATTATCTAACAGTTACACTGATCTAACTTTTCTCTCTATTGATCTGTGGTTTCTTCTGCAGTTCCAGGTAGGTTCAAGTAACACTTCCAAGAAAATATGTGCAAAGCTAACAGAAGTGGCTCCAGAACCTTCCAGCCATTGGGTCAAATCAGGACGGCAGAGCAGCTGGCCGAGTCCCACAGAGGCGCTGCAGTGCTCCAGGCGCCCTGACGTGCCGAGGACGGGCTGGGGCGCGGTCGGCTCCAGACAGTGTCTGCTGTGGGAAAGCATCGACGGTCGGACGCTCAGCACAGAAGGATCCAAAGCCATTCCACTTACTCCGAGCTCTGAAATAACTGCAAATAACCACTTTAATTGTTTTTAAATACGCGACCAAACACAAGTATCATCTGTCCTTCCAGAACCAGGAACCAGGACAGGACAGAGGAGGCCAGTTACAGTCAGGACATAATAAAAACACTCAAAGAGCCGCCAGCGGAAGTGCGTCACCTTTTACGGGAACATGCTCAGAGTGAGAAATACCAAAACGTGTCTTTACTAAAGTGAACAAATCATCAGAGCACTGTCCACAGCGGCAGTCATGACGGCTCCAGTTTGTAGGTCAGGCAAGCACCAGCTCCTAGTACCTTTTGACTCATGATTGCAGGTCAGAAACCATCGTCTCTACGTTTGTAAACGTTATTTAGCAGAAGACAGACTTCACAGATTTCAGTGCTTCAGTGAACTGGTCTTTTCAGTAAACGTTTTCTGAGCAGCAAAGAACAAGGATCTTTTCAGAAATCTTAGAATTGGATATAAATGTTGGCAGTAGACACAATCAATAAATATCATACAATTTCTCAAATGAAAAGGTTTCCCCAGTATGAATCCCTTTTCTAGAGACGTTAAAACACCCTGACCCAAGATCAATTTTCAGCACTAGGACCTCACAAGAGATTGTGGCCCACCAACATGCTACGTGTCAGGTATGTGCAAAAGGGGTGAGGTGAGAGGCAGGAAAAGGAAATCAAACCATCTTTAACCGATACTGGAGGGGAACTTCAAGTAGGAGGCCAGCCCCGCCTCCATCTCCTGCCTCTCACAGCCGTCCCCCAGGAGCCGGTGGCGGCAGGGCGGTGCCGGCGTCAATACTGGCGTGCACTTCCACCTCGCTGCACCCACGTCCGTCATGTGCGAGGAGCTGAGGGAGGGGCTTCCTGTCACAGAGTAGAAGCCTCTATGAAAAAGGTTTCTGACTTTGCACACTTCGTACCCAAGGGGATGAAAATAATAAATATCGATGCTATCGGCAGCACCCTCTAGACGCCGGCCGGTGTCATTTGCGAGTCTGCGTCTTCTTTGGCACTGCCGGCCGCTTGGGCTGCCACAAGTGGTTGTGGATTGTGAGGGCATCCACACTGACAGACATGGTTTTGGCTGGAATCAGGTTAAACTGTTTTCGGTCTGAGCTGTACTTATAAAGCTTGTCGATCATCTTCTTGGTGACGCTCTTGGGCCCCGTGCCGGTTAACTTGTAGATCTCTTCGGTATCGGGGTAGTAGCAGTAGAGCCCCCGGAACTGGCAGCCTGCGTCGCGGAACAGAATGATGTAGTGGTTGGCATCACACTTCTCTAGCTCCTGTATGGAGGGAGAAAAGGGAAAGAAAAGAGTAAAACTTCCAGAGATTCACGCCAGCAGCCATGACAAGCCACGTCGGCTCCACAGGCACCATGGGAAGGGCTGACAGTGAGGGGCTGTGCATGCAATAGGAACCTGGCTTACATGTCAGCCACAGTCTTCCTATCTTAAACACGTATGGTTTATCCACTCGGCATCCCACTCTATGCCACAGAGATTGTACAAAGGCCAGCATGCAAGGTGTGTGAGAACCATGAAAAGGTGTTCAGCATCACCAGTCATAGGGAAATGCAGCTCAAAACCACAATGACAGGACCATTCCTAATACCCCCCAGGTGGCTGGAATCAAAAAACACAGATAATGTGTACAACTACTGAATGCGAAGCTAATCTGCTCTGTGAACTTTGACCTAACGCACAATAAAAAAAAATACAAATGACACACCATAAAAGACAGAAAATAAGAACAAGCAGCATTGACAAGGATGTGGAGAAAATGGAGCCCTCAGGCGCTGCTAGGAGGAATACAAAACCTGCAGCCACTTGGAAAAGGTTAACTAAATCAAACCGCTAACAGTCACCACTGACCCAGCAATTCCACTCCTAGGTGTGTACTAGGGAGAGACGAAAACACGCGTCCCCCTGTAAACCTGTATATGGATAGTCACAGCAGCCAAAACACGGGAACGATGCAAGTGCCCGTCTAGAGATGAGTGGATAAACAACAGCTGATCTGTCCACACACTGGACACCATTCAGCCATAAAATGGAATGAAGCTCTGACACATGCTAAGACATGGACGAACCTAAAAACACGACACTGAGTGGAAGGAGCCAGACACAAACAGACAAATCCTCTGTGACGCCATTTCCATAAAATGTCCAGCATAGGCAAATTAAAGGCAGAAAGAGTCGTGAACACTTGGTGCTGGCAGAGGGAGAGACAGGGAGTGACTGCTAAGGAGTGGGTGTAGGGTTTCTTTCTGGGTGGTGAGAATATTCTGGAACTAGACAGTGGCGATGGCTATGCAACCTTGCGAGTCTGTCTACTGAAGATCACTGATGTATACACTTTAAATGAGTGAGTTGTACGGGATGTCAATTACATCTCAATAAAACTGTTACGAAAAAGAAGACTCTGAAGTAAATAGGACAAACTGCTGACATGTGTTACAATGTATGCTGTAGAGTATTCTGAATGTTTCAACATGTCTGAAACTGTTTTGATAATTTCTTAAATTTATTTTGTTGTTGAGAATAAACACATCGGAACATAAACCAATGCAACAATTTCTACGTGTACAATTCAGTGAGACTGATGACAACCATTCTCAGCCTTTTTCCAAGTTACTCCTCCACCAGTAACATGAACTCACTGCCCCCTAAGCTTCTCATCTAACCTTTCGAGTTGTTGCTGTCACTGTGATCCCATATAGATAGATTTTGGGGGATATTTTTGGCTTAAATTTTAAACCAAAGATTATCTCAGGGCAATAGTTTCAGAGGTTCATCCGACCTCTATGGCTCCAGAAACTCTGCTGTCCGTGGAACTAAAATTCTGTTCTGCATTTTCACCCTTTTGATCAAGATTCTCCTATAGAATCTATGATCAAAATGTTCAGTAATGGTAGCCAGGCACCATCCACTTCTTCTGGTCTCATGGCAAAGGAGCAGTTGTTCACAGAGGCAACTAGCCATACACTCCATTTTCTCCTCCAGTTCCTGACTTTCCTCCTTCCTCTGCTGCATCAGGCAAATACAGACCAACTGCCACGCCTTGGATGGCCACTTGCAAGCTTCTAAGACCACAGGCACTACACAACGAACTGGGAGGTAGAAGACGAGTACTCAACACATTACCAGGCCAATTAACTGGGATGTCCCGTGAAACTATAACCTTAAACCTTCACGCCAAGGAAGCCAAGTCCCACGAGGTTTTTGGTTGTATACAAGCAGCTCGACAGCTACTCTTTTGCTGTTGTTGTAAATATATCTATCACACGTTTGCCAGGTCAACTTTTTTAGAGGCGCACAATCTACAGACAGCAATTGTATTAACCAGCCGTGCGACCCTACCCTTAATCCATGTGACTTTTCCATCACCACTGACCCGCCCTTTCCCCCGTCACCTGGTAACTACTAATAAACCGGTCTCTGTACAACTGCCTAGTCTTATCTTTTTATGTAAGTGAGGTCATACCATATTTATTCTTCTGCGATTGACTTATTTCACTTGGCATCATGCCTTCGAACTCCATCCATATCGAAGCATATATTAAGACCTTGTTTCTTCTGCTGGCTGAATAGTGCTCCATTGTGTGCATTTTGTTTGCCTTTATTTGCTGGTGGACATTTAGGCCGTTTCCACCTTTTGGGTACTGTGAATAGTGCACAATGGTCACTAGTGTACAAGTCTACTTTTTGAGTCTGTTTCAAGTCTTCTGGGCATATACCTAGGAATGGAACTGCTGGGTCATATGGTAGTTCTAGTTGTATTTCATAAGGTTTTCACTGGCTAATGCTTTTCAGAAGTAGACTGCTGGGTCCTTCTTCCTAGTCTGTCTTAGTCTGGAAGCTCTGCTGAAACCTGTCCTCCAGGGGTGACCCTGCTGGTATCTGAATACCGGTGGCATAGCTTCCAGCACCACAGCAGCATGCAAGCCCCCCACAGTACGACAAACTGACAGACTAGGAAGAAGGACCCAGCAGTCTATTTCTGAAAAGCATTAGCCAGTGAAAACCTTATGAATAGCAGTGGAACATTGTCTGATATAGTGCTGGAAGATGAGCCCCCAGGTTGGAAGGCCCTCAGAGATGACTGGGGAAGAGCTGCCTCCTCAAAGTAGAGTCGACCGTAATGACGTGGATGGAGTAAAGCTTTCGGGACCTTCATGTGCTGATGTGGCATGACTCAAAATGAGAAGAAACACCTGCAAACATCCATTAATAATTGGAACCTGGAATGTATGAAGTACAAATCTAGGAAAATTGGAAATCGTCAAAAATGAAATGGAACGCATAAACATCGATATCCTAGGCATTAGTGAGCTGAAATGGACTGGTATTGGCCATTCTGAGTCAGACAATCATATAGTTTACTATGCTGGGAATGACAACTTGAAGAGGAATGGTGTTGCATTCATCGTAAAAAAGAACGTTTCAAGGTTTATCCTGAAATACAACACTGTCAGTGATAGGATAATATCTATATGCCTATAGGGAAGACCAGTTAATATGACTGGTACTCAAATTTACCCACCAACCACTAGGGCCAAAGATGAAGAAATAGAAGATTTTTATCAGCTGCTGCAGTCTGAAATTGATCGAACATACAATCAAGATGCACTGATAATTACTGGTGATTGGAATGTGAAAGTTGGAAACAAAGAAGAAGGACCAGTATTTGGAAAATATGGCCTTGGTGACAGAAACAATGCCGGAGATCGAATGACAGAATTTTGCAAGACCAACAACTCTTTCATTGCAAATACCTTCTTTCACCAACATAAACGGCGACTATACACATGGACCTCGCCAGATGGAACATACAGAAATCAAACTGACTACATCTGTGGAAAGAGACAATGGAAAAGCTCAATATCATCAGTCAGAACAAGGCCAGGGGCCGACTGTGGAACAGACCATCAGTTGCTCATATGCAAGTTCAAGCTAAAACTGAAGAAAAACGGAGCAAGTCCACGAGAGCCAAAATATGGCCTTGAGTATATCCCACCTGAATTTAGAGACCATCTGAAGAATAGATTTGACGCACTGAACACCAGTGACTGCACACCAGATGAGTTGTGGAATGACATCAAAGACATCATCCATGAAGAAAGCAAGAGGTCACTGAAAAGACAGGAAAGAAAGAAAAGACCAAGACGGATGTCAGAGGAGACTCTGAACTTGCTCTTAATTGTCGAGCAGCTAAAGCAAAAGGAAGAATTGATGAAGTAAAAGAACTGAACAGATGATTTCAAAGGATGGCTCGAGAAGACAAAGTATTATAATGACATGTGCAAAGAGCTGGAGATGGAAAACCAAAAGGGGAGAAAATGCTCGGTGTTGCTCAAGCTGAAAGAACTGAAGAAAAAATTCAAGCCTCGAGTTGCAATAGTGAAGGATTCTATGGGGAAAATATTAAATGATGCAGGAAGCATCAAAAGGAGGAATACACAAAGTCATTATACCAAAAAGAACTAGTTGACATTCAACCATTTCAATAGATAGCATATGATCAGGAACCGATGGTACTGAAGGAAGAAGTCCAAGCTGCTCTGAAGGCATTGGCGAAAAACAAGGCTCCAGGAAGTGACGAAATAACAAATGAGATGTTTCAACAAACAGATGCAGCGCTGGAGGTGCTCACTCATCTATGCCAAGAGATATGGAAGACAGCTGCATGTCCAACTGACTGGAAGAGATCCATATTTATGCCTATCCCCAAGAAAGGTGATCCAACCGAATGTGGAAATTATAGAACATCATTAATATCACACGCAAGCAAAATTCTGCTGAAGATCACTCAAAAACGGCTGCAGCAGGATATCGACAGGGAACTGCCAGAAATTCAGTCTGGTTTCAGAAGAGGATGTGGAACCAGGGATATCATTGCTGATGTCAGATGGATCCTGGCTGAAAGCAGAGAATACCAGAAGGATGTTTACCTGTGTTTTATTGACTATGCAAAGGCATTCAACTGTGTGGATCATAACAAATGATGGGCAACATTGGGAAGAATGGGAATTCCAGAACACTTAATTGTGCTCATGAGGAACCTTTACATAGATGAAGAGGCAGGTGTTTGGACAGAACAAGGGGATACTGACTGGTTTAAAGTCAGGAAAGCTATGCATCACGGTTATATTCTTTCACCATACCTACTCAATCTGTATGCTGAGCAAATAATCGGAGAAGCTGGACTATATGAAGAACGGGGCATCAGGATTGGAGGAAGACTCATTAATAACCTGCGTTATGCAGATGACACAACCTTGGTTGCTGAAAGTGAAGAGGACTTGAAGCACTTACTAATGAAGATCAAAGACCACAGCCTTCATTATGGATTGCACCTCAACATAAGAAAAAAAAAAAATCATCACAACTGGACCAATGAGCAACATCATGATAAACAGAGAAAAGACTGAAGTTGTCATGGATTTCATTTTACTTGGATCCACAATCAACAGCCATGGGAGCAGCAGTCAAGAAATCAAAAGACACATTGCATTGGGTAAATCTGCTGCAAAGGACCTCTTAGAGCAAAGATGTCAACTTGAAGACTAAGGTGCGCCTGACCCAAGCCATGTATTTCCAGTTGCATCATATGCATGTGAAAGCTGGACAATGAATAAGGAAGACCGAAGAAGAATTGATGCCTTTGAATTGTGGTGTTGGCGAAGAATACTGAATATACCATGGACTGCCAGAAGAGCTAACAAATCTGTCTTAGAAGAAATACAACCAGAATGCTCCTTAGAAGCTGGAGTGGCGAGACTGCGTCTTACATACTTTGGACATGTCGTCAGGAGGGATCAGTCCCTGGAGAAGGACACCATGCTTGGCAGAGTACAGGGTCAGCGGAAAAGGGAAGTCCCTCAACGAGGTGGATTGACACAGTGGCTGCAACAATGAGGTGGATTGACACAGTGGCTGCAACAATGAGCTCAAGCATAACAACAATTCTAAGAAAGGTACAGGACCGGGCAGTGTTTTGTTCTGTTGTGCACAGGGTCGCTATGCGTGGGAACTGACTCAACGGCACCTAACAATAACAACAACGGTAGTTCTATTTTTAGTTTTTTGAGGAACCACCACACTGTTTTGCACAACTGTTGTACCATTTTGCATTCCCATCAACAATAGATAAAGGTTTGAACCTCCCCACATCCTCATCCACTTTTGTTTTTTTCTGTTTTTTTTTTTTTTTATCTTAGCCATCCTGGTGGGAGTCAAATGGTGTCTCGTTATGGTTTTGATTTTCCCTCTCTGACAGCTAATGATGTGGAGCCTCTTTTCACGTGTCTGGTGGCCGCTGGAATATACTCTGTGAAGAAATGTCTATTCAAGTCCTTTGCCCGTTTAATGATTGGGTTACTTGTCTTTTTGTTGTTCAGTTGTCAAAGTTTTAGATATACCTTGGTTATTTGATTTTTACTGAATATATGGTTTCCAAAGATATTCTCCCAGTCAGTATCTTGTCTTTTCATTTTTTTGGTAAAGTCTTTTGATGAACAAGTTTTTAATTTTTATCAGGTTCAATTTACTTATTTTGTCTTTTGCTTTTTATACTCTCGTTATTTTATTAGATAATTCATTGATAAAATGTTTTGATAATTTTTAAAAATAGGTATTCATGCTTGAAAATATTCTCAAAGTGTGGTCCAGGGGTCCCTGAGACTCTTTCATGGGGTCTGTGAGGTCAAGACTCTTTCCATGGTCATGCTAAGACAGGATGTGACTACTGACCCCCTTCCCTCATGAGTGGGCGATGGAGTTTTCCGGAAGCTACATGATGCGTGATATTGCGACAGACTGAATACAGACGAGGTAAGTATTTAGATGTCTTCTATAAAGCCAGGAATGAAAGAGATTTATAAAAACATAAAATGATGCCATTCTTCTCAGAAAACATACTTTTCATAAATATACACTGCTATTGCTGACATATAATGTGTTTATTACTATTTCAAATAAATTAATATTTTAAAAGTATAAATGAAAAAAACAATCTAAAACTGTATACCAACCAAAACAAAACCGATTGCCATTGAGGCGATTCCAGCTCAGAGCAACCCTAACAGGACAGAATGGAGCTGCCCCACGGGGTTTCCCAGGAGCTGCTGGTGGCTTCAAACTGCTGACCTTTTGGTTCGGAGCCATAGCACTTAACCACTGCGCCACCAGGGTTTCCGCTATATGCAACACTAATTTCAACTAGATAAATCGTGTGCAAGTACAAACAGAAATTAGACGTCAATAAATAAGAAGCAGAATCTGCAGGGACCGTGGGATTATGGGGGGTTGTTTTATCTGGATTTGTTTCCTCCAAATGTGCTCGCTGTCTTCAGCTGCCAGGTCAATCAGCTACCAGATTAACGATACCATTTTTCTCCACTTGATTTTCCAATTTAACCCAAGTTTGCCACTCCCCACACCACCCCCAAGGGACCTGCGCCTCAGCCCCTAACCATCTTTACTTCCCTCAGCTCCCTGCCTCAGTCCCCCGCCAGGCACACCAGCCTTCTCACTGTGCCCAGAAGGTCCTCCCTCTGGACCCCTGGCTCTGCCTCTCCAGGGGAAGGGCCACCCCCAAGTCTCTGTCTCAGCTCCACCGTTTTGTCAAACGTTTGCTCCCCCTGGAAGCCCCTGGACTCCTCCAGCCCACAGCAGGCACCGGGACCCAGCAGCCTGGTTACAGCCCCTTATTCTCACTAAGAAAAAGGCCCATCCCCACCTGGTGGCAGAATAGTTCAATCACATAAAGAGGGAAGTCTCAAACATGCAAATAACCGGGAAGCTGTCTTACAAAAGAACTTATAGACATCTTTTAGTCTACGTAACACTCGGTGCAGAACTGACACTTGCCTCTAATATCGAGTTCTTGTGTGGCTCGTTCACTTTCCCAGCCAGGCAGCAGTGCGAAATCGCGTTGTGAATTATCGGCTTGTTCGACTTGCTGCTGGGTTCCTTGAAGAGCTTGGGACCTGTGAAGAGCCAGCCGAGAGAGCAGAGTTGGCATTCTCAGACATGCACACACAGAGCCGGCAGTTCCGGAGACCCGGGCAGTGGGAGGCTGAATTAGGGATGTTTGTGATTGTTTAAAAATGGGGAGCAGAGACGTATTAGCGTAACAGTTACTTCAAACCGATCAGAAAAAATTCTGAGTGATAAATCTTAAAAAACTAAAGGGGCCACGGTGGCAATTTATCCCCTTTCTAATTTCAGATTCTTTAATGTAAAAAAGGGCAAACCTAAGAAATGGTAAATTTTAAAAGCCTGTCTAAGGCTCAAAAGTGCCCTGGACACAATGCCACCGACCTCCACCTGGTGTCTAATACTGCACACCTGTGCCCAGGTGAGGACGCCCCTGCTGTCCCCCACCCCATGCCCAAGACTGCACACCTCTGCCCAGGTTAAGGATGCCCCTCCTGCCCCCCACTCCCCATGCCGAACACTGCACACCTGTGCCCAGGTGAGGACGCCCCTCCTGCCCCTCAGCTGCAGGAACAATGGGAAGGGAGAAAGCCAGAGCAGGAGAAGCCAGGCCGTTTGGGGGAGTTTAGAACTGTTTGATATTCTATCATATTAAAGAAAGCATTGTAGATAGACATCACACCCATTTCTACCACCAGAGTTAAAAACAACTCTCCCTCTCACAATCTAAAACATTTTTTTGTTGTTATGTGTTAAATTTATTTGTAAAAATAGGCTAATTTTTTGTTGTTGTTGAGAATACACACAGCAAAGCACCAATTCAATGGCTCTACATGTCCAGTTCAGTGACATTGATGACGTTCTTTGAGTTGTACAGGCTAAAATACTTTATTAAAAAATTACCTTTTAGGTCAAAGGATATTTTAAAGGTCAAGGGACACAGTCACCTCTGCAGGCTGCAGGCCATTCGTTACCTGTGTACTCAGCCACTGAGGCGAGGGAGGATGCTGCGGACGCCGTCTCCCAGTCCCGGTCTGTGCTCCTGCTTGGGTTCCGGCTCAGCGTGGGCAGGGCTTCCAGCGACTCCACTCTGTGACAGAGCAGGGTGGGGATGAGGGAGATTGAGCAGCAGGCCTCACTTCTCTCACCCACGCTAGCAGCCGGCTTGCTGGGCTGCAATGCTGTTTCTTCAGGCACACGGAAGCAGCCAGACTCCCACCCAAGTGTAAGAGTGAGCACTGACAGGCCAGGGCCCTCGGAGATGGCAGAGGGGCTGTCAACCCAGCGCTTCTGCGGGACACGGTGATGGACTCTGGGCCAAAGACAAAGCTCAAACCCCTGGCCCTGAGAGTGTGGAAGGAGACGGGCGAGGGCACCGGGCCCCAGTCTGGGGCCGGAGCCACGATTTAGTGGCTCGAGTGGTTGGAGGATGGACTTTGGGTCTGTCTGTACTGCTGCCAAACACAGGGTAACCCCCCAGAAAGAAAGACCCCATGAGTCAATGACCCTCAGCTCCTCGGCAGACCCCAAGCCGCACAGGGGAAGCCGCCCCCTGAGTGCAGCTGACAGCAGTGCAGGTGGCCGGCTGGCAGATAGAGACCCCCACCCCTGCTCACAGCAGGCAGACAGAGCAGGGTCTGCGTGCAGCCACATTAATGGAACAAAATCAGCTCTTCAGAGAAAGGTAAAGGACCCAGGCTCTAAAAGCCATCCTCCACAAAGCCCAGAAAAACACGTGAAAAGGCAAGGAAACACAGTCACAGCCAACAGAGCAAGGAGTGGCTGCACCACATACGTGCACGTACAAGGAGCAGACATGTGGGGAGAGGCCCACCCGACACCTCTCCAGAGCGCCAGCCAGCACATGGAGGGCTGGGGGCAGACTGGCCATCTGTGGGGTAAAGCCCTGAGCCAGAGTTCAGTGACGTTTAGACAAACTCCACGACCTCCTCTCAAGCCACCTCTCACTACAAGGGGGAACGCTAACCACCATGAGAAGGCACAGCAGTGCCACCTGAAACAGGGGTCCAGGCAGCCATGCTGCACTGGGCGACCCTGCTGGGACATGCTCCTGGGAGTGCCAGGCAGACATGCAGAGCCTGAGTCTAAGTACAGAGTCCAGACTGAGGGGTCAGCACCCTACAAATGTCAAGGTCAAGACAGACAGGGAAAGGCTGCAAAATGTTCCAGGTTAAAGGCGGCTGAAGTGATGTGACAACCAAATGCACTACGATCCTGAACAGGGCCTGTGACAGGGGAAGCCGCTTACAGCTAACAGGACAGGGCAGCTGACGGACCAGACCGTGCGTGTGAGAGCCGTGCTGTGGCGGCAGGACAAAGGCCTGCTCGCGGGAATGCACACAAACGCGTCTAAGGACAAAGGGAAGAGGTCCCCGACTTGTTCCTACATGACTCAAACCAGGCTGTGCACGCATGGGGGCAGGGGACAGCAAGAGAGTATGCAGGGGCGGGGGAGGGTGTCTAGGAGTGCCCAGCCAAAGGCCATAATCTTTCTGTGATGATGAAATCGTCGCCAAGGTGGAAGTTACACGGCTACCTCTTGCAGAACCTCTGTCCCAGCCCCCCGGATGTCCCCTAGCCTGCTCACCGCTGGGAAGGTGTGCCCCCTGAGTGGACACTCTCTGGCTCTGTGGTTGCTGCAGACGCCAAGGACAGGCTTGATCCAGACTGGGCACGGCTCAAATTATCAGCTGCCAAGACAGGAAACCGACAGCAACTGTGAGCAGTTTCCCAAAGCACGCACCTGCCCCAGACACGTCCATGCAGAGTGCCACAGCCCCACCTTCAGCAGAGGCAAACAGGGCCAGGTGATGGCCCTCACCAGCACCCACTGCGCTGCCACTTGCACCTCCACCTTCGGGGCTGCACCAAACCTGGCCCAGGACCCGCTTGGCAATGGGTGCATCTCGCTATGAAGGACTCAAGCTCCTGGTCTCCACTTTGTTCGTCAAATAGGGCAGCACCCCCAACCCTCCTTCCTCCCAGCGATCTGAGAAACCCGAGCATGGCAGAGCCGTGCACACCCAGCACGTGGACTGCACTGCGAGGGCAGCTCACATGTCGAGGAGCACTTGGTGCCCGGGTCGCTGCACGACTCTTCCCGGTGGACGGACTTGGGCCGAGGCTTTCTCGGCTTTGATTTTGGTTTCCCAAGGCCCTGCTCTTCTAAAATCTGCTGCTGCTTCCTTCGCAAGTACTCCTGCTTAATTAGCTCACGCCGGGCCTTCTCTTCCTCCTTTCTTATCCGATCCTCTTCAGCTTTACGCCTGAAAGAAAGACACACTCCAAGTCACCTTGGGCAGAAGGGGCGTGCTCAGTCAGGCCATCTTCACCATTCGGGAGGGTCTCTATGCTCGAGGTTGGGGTTTTGCTCCGAGAGGAGCCCTGCTGCCAGCCTCACGGTGCCAGAGAGCGACCACTGGGTACTGGGGCACATTGCTGGGACAGGGTGAAGGCCTCCTACAGCAGGGCGTGGTGCTCAGAGACGGGCGTGGGCCGAGCTATCTGTGTCGTGGGTGCTGCGCACACGTGCCTCACCGGTGGTTGTGGAAATGGAGGAGGAAGTGCACGCAGTGCGTGCACCAGGTCGGCATACGTTGGACATGCGACAGTGCCACGTGGTGGAGAGTGCACAACAGAGGAGACAGCAGGCCTGAGAGATGGGAACCTGGCATCTGCCTGAGACACGATCGGCTGGCTTGATGCAGCACCCACTTTGGGCTCACTCCCTGCACTGACCCATGCTCACCCCGGTCACCCCCTGCCTGACCTCGTCTTCCCCCACTGCCCAATGGGACAGAGGCACTGACGGCGGGGCAGGCACCTACCGGGCTTCATCTCTCTTGATCTCAACCTCTGCCTCGAGCTGCTGCTTCCGCACACGGGCCTCCTCAGCCTTGCGCTGCTGCTTCAGAAGGAAAGCCGCCCGCTTCTTGGCAAGCTCGTCTTCTGCCTTCTGCTCATCCTGCAGAACCGAACACACAGCATCACAGGGCAGCCCTTCACAGCCCAGCACAGACCATCTCCACTCCACAGGCTTCAACGTACGTTCAGAGAACGTCAGCACGTGCCCAAGGGCTGTCTACTCCTGTCTTAACTGATGCCTAAGCGTAACTTTACAGACTCTAAAATACAAACGGGAGAGAAGCTACACCACTCACAATGCAGCCACAAAGTCTGTCACCTTTCCAAGTGCCTCATGCCCAGCTCAATTTACCTTAAAAAACTACCCATAGAGATTTCTATAGTATGAGCCCATAACCCACACTGGCTCACTGACTGGGTTACTGTTTAAATGAGTGAACTCTTCTAAGCTAAACCTAACAGTTCTGTATTATACCGTCCACTTCATACTGCTGGGAGGAGAAGCAGATGCTATTCAAACAAAGAAGTTGTCACAATTCACTTCTCTCTTCTTTCCTAAGAAGAAGTTACAAGAAAGGCCCAGATAGAGATGAACAAAATGTCTTTAAAGTTCCTACTCCGTTCAGACTCCATCACGGGCCAGGTCAGGGACTATGCCTACAGGTGAAGCCAGCTGCCACCTGGTTTTGTACAGCCTGTGAGCTAAGAATGGTTTTTCCAGTTTTAAACGGTTAGAAAACCACCAAAAGAAAAAAAAAAAAGCTCATGACACGTAAAATTACATGGAATCCCACATCCATAAAGACCTATTGGCACACGGCCACGCCCATTCCCTTGTGTCTGGCCACAGCTGTGCCCAGTTGAGCTGCACTGGCTGTGGCAAGGGCCACATGGCCAACAGAGGTGGATATGCCTGCTCTCTGGCCCTGGACAGAAAGGGTTTGCCGAGCCCTGCTCTGAATGCACGTCTTCGGTAAGCCCTCAAAATTACAGACAGGGACAGGTGTGGGAGCCCAGGCCATCGGTGTGGTACCTTGAAGGAGAACCCGACCCCCAACAACTACGGACACGGACAGGTGTGGGAGCCCAAGCCATGGGTACCTTGAAGAAGAACCCGACCCCGAGCTTCTGGTCGCAGTCGTTGCCCAGGCCACCCGAGCTGTCGTGGATGTTCACGTCCCCATCCTCATCGGGTGCCTTCAGGTCAGAGAGGTCCACCTCGATGAGGCTGGCCTTGCTCCTCAGGGGCTCCTCCACGGGAACGTTCTCCTTTCCTGAGACGCGGGAAGAACTCAGCCCTCCCTCTTTCCCGCCCTTCTCCAGAGCCTCTGTGAAGCCCATCTGCTCTGATATGATGTTGGTGTCCTTGGAGGAGGACAGAACAAACGTTCGCTGGTTGCTTTCGTCATGGAGCCTGTAACTGTCAAAGAACACCTTGTCACATGGGTCACTCCCGGGCTCTGCCCCACTGTCCAGGCCCGGGTCGGTGGGCGTCCTCGCCTGGCTGTTTGGGAGGATCGACCTCAGGTGCGGGAGGGTCTCTATGCTCGGGGTTGGGGTTTTGCTCCGAGAGGAGCCCTGCTGCCTGTCTTTCGGGACCTTCAGCTCGGCTGGCCGTCCAGAGCGGGAGCTCCGTCCCTGGCCAAGACGAGGGGGTTTGCGGTGACCAGTCAGTCCAGTCGGAGAGAGCGGCTCAACAAAGTGCACCGCCGTCTTCACTTTCTGGTCCTGGGCGCCGTTCCTGGGGGCTGGCGTTGGCACGGAGGGGGGCTTCATGAGGAGCTGCTCTTGCTGCTGCGAGATCTTCAGGATGGCCTGCTGCAGGGTACTGATGGTCTCGTTGAGCTTCTCGATGGAGAGGTCGCACTCATTCACGTCGGCCCCATCACCCACCCCGTCCTCTAGCAGGGCTGCAGACAGCACCTTAGTCTTCTCCAGCTCCTGCAGCGTGGACGGGTCCTTGAGTGAGTGCTGCTGAAGGAAAGCCAGGCTCTCTCTGTCCACACCCCGAGACTCGGGGAGGAGGTCTTCTCTCTCCTCCTCTCTGGCAAGGAGCTCTTCCGTTTTAGATACACCATTGCCAAAGGCCTCCCCGTTGTGCTGAGAATGCCCCTTCACCGGGTGCTCGGGTCTGAGTGGCTGAGGGACGCTGTCGGCCTTGCCCTTCTTCACCACGTGCAGAAAGGCCGCCTTGCCGAGCTTCAGGCGCTGCCTGGCAGACAGAGCCTCCATCTTCTCCTTCTGGGCCTCGATGGCCCGCCGCTTCTCCTCCAGCTGCATGTGCAGCTGCACCAGCTCCGAGGCCAGCAGGACGGCGTGGTCCCGGCCCTGCCCGCTCGGGCTCTGCTCTCTCTTCTGCTTCCAGGTCGTCAGCGGTGCTGGGCAGCTCTCAGACGCGTCAGGCGTGGTCTTCTGGGAACTGCTGGTGCTGGACTTGGTCTCGTAGCTGTTGAGTCTCTGCAGTTTCCTCTCTGCAAAGCTGGTCATCTTCACACTCCCGCTGGCCACAGAGACACTGCTGAGCTGAGAGATGGTGCTCAGGCAGGGACTCGAGCGGCCACTGGCATCGTCCTTGTCCTCGTGCTCCTTCACCTGCATGTCCTCCTGCAGCTTCGCCGACTCTTCCTCGCCGGCATACTTCGCAACGATGACAGGTCGGTCCTCTCCAATCAGGTGGTGCTCAGCCTCCTCTATGTCGACCACGTCTGAATCAGAGTCCTGCCTCAGAAGAGCCCATGGTTCTGTGTCCTGAGAGCTGGGGCTTTTCAAACAGCTCACGTTGAGCCTTCCCTCGGGGTCCTCAGCAGCTCTGGCTAAGTGCAGAAAGAAGCCATCGACCGACTGTACCTGAGATAGCTGGTGGAAACCGCCGCTGGACACAGGCCGGCCACACGTCTCTCCTGCAGCATCTGCTGACAGCGATCCCACCTCTGGGGGTGTGGGGTCCATGCCCACAGGGAATTCTGAACAGGCAATAGGGGTGAAAGTTCGGTTCAGGTCGCGGCTGCCATGACTGCTGGTCACTTTCCTTCGTACCAAAGACTGGTGGCCCTCGCTGGACCGCTTAGCAGTGAAGCCCCTAGGCCGCCCTTCTCCACGCTCATCCTCCTTAGTAATGATCTGCTTTTCTTTTGCCGGCTTGAGCACAGCCGGCATCAAGGGCTCCAAGAAAAAACTATCAGGCTTACTCTCTGAGGCATCCGCCTGCCTCTGGGGAGACCTGGCACCTGTCAGGCCCGAGGCGCGAGGGGAGGACCTCAGCACTTGCATGTCACCCCCGTGGGGAGCAGCATCTGTTCTAACGATCGCCACAAGTTCCTCATCCTCATCCTCAATATTGACGTTGTTCAGGAGGGTTTTCCCATTGGTCTTAGCCGCTGCGGGGTGAGGCTGATTCTGTGGGGTCAGACTGACGACATTGGATACCAAGCTGTCCTTGCTGATGGAGCGAGCTAAGCTGATGCTGTCGCCAGAGCCAAGGTCCACGTCGCAGCTCGCAGCGTAATGAAGAGCAAAGGGGGTCGGCTGAGACACAGGCCTGCAGGGGGGAAAAGAAACCCATTGGATACGCCACTGCACACACAAGACGCCCTCACAAGGCTGGGTGACGAGAGTCACAATTATGAAAGAGGATGTGAATTGCAAGCGTAGGAGACCCAAACCTTTGCCAGAGCAGAAGAAGCCCAGAGGCCGTTTTAGTCCAGTGGTTCTCAAACATTCGGGTCCCTATAGCCCTTCACACCCTCTAAAGTTACCAAGAACCTCAAAGAGTTTTTGCTTATTTGTTGACATTGATCATAACAGAAATTAAAGCTGAGAAATTCTTAAAACATTGGTTTAAAAATTACGGTAAGAAACCTATTGCGTGACTACTTACATTTTCTAAAACCAAGAACAGTGAGAGCGCCAGAGTGCCCCTATTTCACACTTCTGCGACCCCTTTGTTATCTGGGGGCTATCTGGTATCTCCTATCTGATCCTGCCTTCAGTCCGCTGCACTACCACATGTAGCTCCTGGAGAAGGTTCCTGTATGCTTGTGAGAGAATCAGAGTGGAAACGGCCAACAGCACCTCAGCACCGTGATGAGAACAGCTCTGACCTTGAGGGCCACACCCGGAGAACTGCTGCTTCATCTAGGGAACGCTCCACACGGAAACATAACGGAGGCGTAGATGGTCACTCACCTGGCTTTCTTATCTGACCACGCTACTGCTGCAGCACGGGGCTGGCCGTCGGCTCGCGTTAGGGAATGAGATCGATGTCGCTGATCTGCGTTGGGGGAAATGGGGTGTTTTTACTGCTCAGTAACCTACGTCACATCCTTTGAAACTCCTTCAACATAGGAGCCATTCCTCGAGGAAATGCATCGCAGTTTAGTACAGCAACCCACTCACGGAGGGCAGATGATCAAAACCACACAACCCTCCAGAGTTCCAGTGAGACAGTGACGTGTGGTTCAAGGGCGATCAGCCCCAATATGAAATACCGACATTAGAGCTAGAACTGACCATGGTCACCCACGTGGATCTAGTTCCTGCCTGGGTATGACATGGAAGCTTTCTGTGGAGCTCATATGCTCTATGTCACTATAACGGCTACAAACTGTTTAAGACCTATCAACACAAGCTAAAATTTATCCTACCATATTCCTCTTAACTGAAGTGACTACGTCCTGATACAGATTGTTAAAAGCTTAACTACAGAGCCATGTAGGAAACCCCAGAAAGAGGAAGGCAGTGAAGGGTCCGCAGGAAGGGCATCCTCACCAGGGCTGTCCTCCCCCTGCAGCGCCTTCTGTTGCCTTTGCCTCAGCGGTAACAACGGGTGAGACGGACTGAAGGCAGAGGTCGTTTTTCCGCTAGAAGGAAAAGCATGAGAGAGAACAGTCACCACTCGTCGGATCATCAAAAGCAAAAGTAAACGACAACATGGAGACCACCGTGGGTCTCGCTCGCCTGCCGAAAATTCAGAGTCTTTGGGGACAATTAGGAGGAGCCCTGGGGGCACAGTAGGTAAGAGCTCAGCGGCTGCTAACCAAAAGGTCAGCAGTTCGAACCCACCGGGTGCTCCTTGGAAGCCCTACGGGCAGCTCTACTCTGTCCTATAGGGTTGCTATGAGTCAGAATTGACTTGACGGCAACGAGTTTGGTTTCAGGAAAAATTAATTACTATAAAAACGAGCCAAAAGAGTACCAAGAACTTCAAACTTCAGACAAACATCCAAAGACTTCAAACGCGACACACTGACTTCAGGTTACAGTCAAATTTTAACAGCAAAATCCAGTTACGTGAGTTATTTCAAATCACCTTGAATAAGTGTTTGCTTTTAACTTAAATTCCAACTCAGACTCCACGTTTTAAAAATGTTTTCATTTAAAAGCCTGTTCTCCCCACATGCGTGGGGCACACTGACTTGTAGGCTGGCCAGTCAAGGTTCTCGTGACCACACTAAGCTCACACATATCAAAGCGAAGCCCCTCACCCTGTCCCCGGATCTCGAGAGCATCAAATCCCCAAATACACTATCCAAAGTTAGGTCCCGATGATGAAAACCAGCTTTTAAACGACTCTGTGTTTACAGCAGCCTTCGTACAGCTCTCTCTACTGTTTCCCCAGAACCAGCGTGAACGGTCACTGAGGCCGTGAGAAGCCGCAGAGCCCGGATGGCCCGCTCCTCACAAAATACAGAGACACCTCACTCTGATCTACCAGGACAACATCACGGGGGATGGAAACCGTCAATCCTGCTTTTCTCATCTTTTGAACAGCGTGACCTGCTGTGGGAGACAGGCAGAGAAGACCTCTTCCCGTAAACGACGGCAGAAGCAGACACATGTCCTTTCAGAGTCCCACCTCAGTGAGCATAGCAGCTACCACTGGTCACTGCCCTGGCAGGGGGCTGGGGGCTTGGGGGTGTAGCGGGCAGGGAGACCTTCCACGATACGTCCTTTTGAACTTTTTGTATTATGACGTCAAAAAAGACAACTCCAACTAAACCTGTAAACAGACTTACCAACGGACAAGGGGACAAGATGGTGCCCACTGAGGGCAGACAGACTTACAGACATTCAGACTCCTCTGGGTGCAGGCAGTACCGGGCACAGCCCTCGGCGGGCGGCAGCAGGTCCGCTGGGCTTGGCGGGGCTGGGCTGGCCATGAAGCTGCGCTTGGTGGCATTGGAGATGGGTACAGGAGGCCGGCTGCTTTTATGATGTAACACTGCTTTAGCTGCAAAAAAACAAAAAAATTTTTTATAGAAGAAGTCATCTTACTTACAGTTACTTAAACCCTAGAAGAAGCGTTCAATGAAACCTGCAGCTTTATAAGCACTAAAAGGAACTGCAGCTTTTAAACGAAACCAAACTTTCTCTAAAAAACTGATTTCAAATTCAACAAACATACCTTTAGTAATGAATATATACAAATATTATTCCCAAATAAAGATCAAAAGTAAAATTAAAAGGCTCACCCTAGATAAGAGCAGCAGGCACTACACAGAAATCTTAAACCTGGCTGGTACCTCTGTCCACGGTCAACCCCGGCCACCTGGTGCCCCTGACAGTGGTGGTCCTGCCCTGCGTCCACATCCCACCTATCACCATGGCTCAGCCCGATGACAGACACAAGGGGGCTGCCAGGGCCCCTTGGAGGAAGGCCCCCCCTTGTTCCATGACCACACAGGCAGCGACACAAGGCCCAGCCATTTGGCCCACCGTGTTGGCACTTTGGCTCAAGTCCCCATGAGTCAGGGGAGGTCACGGGCCACTCCACAGCCTAGCATCTCCCTCTGCCCCTCCTGCCTCTTGGCCACCCTCCACACAGCAGGTCCCAAGGGCACTCGGCAACAAACGTCCCACTCCTGCCTGCTTCCCAGAGGTCCTGCCCTGTAGCAGCTAAACCAGGAGTCGTTCCAGAAAGCGGAGATAAGCAGGTGCGGTGGAGGCCGCCAGGGTGCACTCGCTGACGTGATGCAAATGTGGGGGGTTGAAGTGCAGGGAAAAGATGAGGGAAGGCTGGGAAGTGTCAGCAGGAGCCCAGTCAGGCCCAGGACCAAGGGCCAGAGAAGCTGAGCCCCCAACAGTGCTGGCCTTTCTCTCAGGACATGTGACCTCCAGGACCAGTCCCACCGCCCCCCCTCCTGGCCACAACCCTACAACCAGGGTGACATCACAGCAAAGCCCAGACGAGCCTGGCCTGAAAAGGGGGATGAGCTGGTCTGAAGGCCTGGGAGGAAGCTGCCTCGAAGTTCAAGCTCGCTGGCAGCACTAGGGTCCTGGGCAGCAGGACCAAGGCCCGTTTCCTCAGGGGCATCCCCAGGGGTGGCTCTCACTCTGCTCCTAGAGGCACCATGCACATACAGGGGGATCACAGTGCACATGGCTCGGGCTGGCTTCACTGCTCCTGCCCTCCATCACAATGGCCCACAGGACCCAGGTGTCTGGGCACCCCAGGAAGAGCACACTGATCCAAAACCTCAGTGACATCACTACCCAACCCCGACCATCAGGAGGAGGCAGGGCTGCTGCCAGGCCAGAGAGCACCCCGGAGGCCTGGTCGCTCACGTTCCAGAAAAGGGCCCAGCAGACAGGAAACACCAGGTCACCCCAAGGTAAAACATACGTTACCCCACTGATCCCTCTCACCAGGCAGGAGGGGACCTGGGCCCCATGCTTTAGCTCGGGATGGGACTCAGGGCAGGGCTCTGTGGCAGGCCTAGGCTACAGTGCCAGCCGCCTTGCTCCTCTGGCCACACCGCTCAGCAGACCTTGCGGCACTACAGGTGCTGGTGGGGGAGAAGCCATGCGGGGTCTGGGGCCTGCCCAGAGCAGGCAGCAGTGCAGGACCCTGGGATTCTGGAGCAAGGCCATGCTACCTGCCACGCACAGTCGCACACTTTTAGGGAACAAGTCCTGGCACGCTCCTGGGCCCCGGTGGAGAGTGACCACCCCGGCATGGGACACCGACTGGCATCGCATCCAGCCTGCCCAGCATGACCTGAGTCCTGTCGCGAGGTCGAGCACAGCCACCAACCACTCATCACAAGATGGACGTGAGGGCTCCAAGCTGAGCAGACCATAGGGCACAGCCGCGTGAGCAGAGCCAGACCCAGGTCAGCTGCCACTCCTACTCAGCTCCCTCTCAGCTCATCTCTGTCCTACCCAGGGGTCCCTCAAGACCAGGTGACAGAAGGAAAACCCTAAGCTTGGCTTAAACCAAAATCAAACCCATTGCTGTGGCATCAATTCCAACTCATAGTAACCCTACAGGACAGAGAAGAACTGCCCCACCGGGTTTCCAAGACTGTAAATCTTTATGGAAGCAGACTGCCACATCTTTCTCCCACAGAGTGGCTGGTGGGTTCAAACTGCCAATCTTTCAGTTTGCAGCTGAGCACTTTAACCACTGTGCCACTAGGGCTCCTTAAGCTTGCTTTCAGGTGGTCAACTCAGAACACAGACATAATGACCCTGCTGGCCAACGCCAGCCAGCCTATGTCTGTTACCTCAGGCAGGCAGGATAGGTACAAGGATGAAGTGGCCACAGGGCGGTGATGGAGGCCAAGCTTGGGCCCAACAGCACAGACCCCTATTCAGCAGGGCCACCCAGTGCTCACCCTGCCAGCAACAGAAGCCAACACTGCGCCCAGGAAGTAACACTGCTCCCTGGGGAGACCAACCACCCTCTGGAACAGGTGAGCGATACTGGACTCTTCCACCCTGGAAGATCGGCAGTCCGTTCTGACAGGAATAACATGTATGGTGCGGAAGCATCTGTCTGCCTTTCCTGCCTACAGGGCCCAGCCAGCTCCACAGCCCACTGGCATACAGAGGGCAGTCTCTTGGCATGGGATCCCAAAGAACACCATGCCACACCACGGGCACACTGTCAGCAAGGGACCCTGAGCCCACTGGTCACGTCCCATCCCAGAATCAATGGTCAGCTACAGCTGCTTCTGGGGCATTCTAGCTCCTTGTTCCCAAGGGCCAGCAAGCAAGGAGAGGAGCCACCACCTTGACCGGATGAAGGACCCCATCATGAGGGGGGTAAGGCTGCTGTCACACGAGGAGACAAGAAGCATGTCTGGCACCCAGGTCATCCACCTGAGCACCCGTGGGTATTCTTGGGCAAGATGGGGGTCTGGGAGGAAAACCTGGCAATCCTAGCTCCCCACAAGGCAGCCCTACCGCACTCTTGAGCGCATCGTGGATACGCTGCAGGTGCTGGAGCTCTGCAACACTGCTCCTGTCCTTGCAGTGCCTGCCTCCATCTCCCCCCTGCCCCTCTCCACTGTACCCAGGAAAGTATGCTCATCCTCCCAAGGTGGGCGCACCCTGTCCTCTCCTCCCATGGCTCACAGCACCTCGGTCCAGCATGCATCTCGGCACATAGCAGCACAAGCTATGAGAAACAGGTGTGCATTCTAGCGATTTCTGCATACCTACACTCCCAGGGGCTGCCTGACATGGCGCCCTGCCCACAGCTGCTGCTCAATAAACGTTTGTGAGCGGATCAACACAAGGAAGCGAAGCAGGGACTCTTGGGGACAGTAGCACTGAGATCCCAGGCACAGGCTCGCATGAGCGCTATGCGGAGGTCATGGCTGGATCAGGCTGCAGAAGGCCTTCTGAACCCCAGGAGTTCCCTACCAAAGGAAATTGCTGCAGGTTCCTGGGCTGCAGGGGACCCTGACAACAGCAGGGAAACAAGAGGCCAACGCAGAAAGAAGCGGGGTAAGCAGAAGTGGACAGAGTTGTGGAGAGGTGGCTGCAGTAACCGAGGCATAAAACAATCAGCATTTCATCAAAAAAGCAGTTAAGAATGGAAAACAACGTTTAAAAAAACAGTACAGTAAAACCTGGGAAAGGGGGAATCTGTGTAAGGCAGAACCCTGTCAGAGAAGGAAAACTCAAATACTTTCCACTAAAAGGAGTGATACAAATAAAAGTGGTGAGAACACCTGTCAAAGGCGGAAACCTTGAAAGACCCAGGAAAGCAAGGCAGTCCCTGAGTTCTGGCTCTCACGGGTTTCACGATAGTTGTGACAGGGCTAAGCTGAACTAAAATGAAGAGAACCCATTCAACAGTGAGGACAACATCCTGTCTAGAAGACAGAGCTGTGTCTGCCTAGAAGAGTAGGGAAGGAGAGGAGTCCGGGGGCGAAAGGCCCACTGTTTCCCCATCCCTGAGGAACGCCGGGTGACTTCAGGACACTCAAAGAGCAAGCTTCTAAACCTTGACCTTTTTTCCCTTAATTGTAAAATATAACATATATTCAAAAAGTACACTAAACAGTATATAGTTTAATAGATAATTACAAAGCAAAAGCCATGTAACCACCACTCAGTCCAGGAAGTGAGAAGGGCTGGTCGGGCATCAGTCAGGCCCCAACATGCTCTCCTGATCTAATCCTCTCCCGCCTGTCGTCACGCCATCTTTTCTTCTCACGTGACCGCCCACTTGCATGTGTGCCCTAGAAAACACAGCTCTATGTGCTATTCTGCATCTTCGTTCACTGAGCCTGACCCTGATGACGCTGCTGTGGTCCATGGGCACTGCTGCCCACACTCATTGTACAACACCCCGCCACTTACCATCTGACTGCAGACGGGCCCCTGCGGAGCTTCCGCTTTAACTGACATGAACTCCCTTCCCTGTCTGCTGAAGCACGCATACTAGGTCTCCTGGTATACACGTTCCGGTACACGCTGGGTATACGTGTTAGGAACAGACTTATGGGGGTCATGAACTTGCAACATGACTAGGTAACGTCCAAGAGGTCTCCAGAGAGCCTGCTCTGATCCCCGTTCGCGCCGGCAGGCATGTGTGTTGATCACTTTCCCCAACCCCTGGCGCGTGAGCTTTGTGGTTGTTTTCTTTTTGAATGTTTGCCAGTGTGGTGTGTGTATGTACACACTGTACTATTTCTGTCTTAACCTGCACAACCCTGATTACTAATACCTTCTCCCCCTCTGTGGCTAGGTTTTTTTTAACCTTTTTATCATCTTTTGACCAAAAAAAAAAAACAACTTAGTTTTAATGTGGCCGAATTTATCAATCTTTTTCTTTTGTGGCTAAGATGTTTTTGTATTCTTCGTAAAAAATAATTTACTAACTCAAAGTCATGAAGACTTTCTCCCACGTTCTCTTGTTATCTTTCCAGGTTCTCAAAGCTGGTGGACTGTGCAACTCTGGGGTAGAGCACAGTTCTGTTTGGGTTGGCATGGCCTTGTTTTAGGGGAAGACAGCACTGTGGAAGGGGAGCAGCAGCACAGAATAAAGGAGCCGCTCTCAAAGTTGGTTCCAAGAGTCTAGGTGTTGCCGGCACCAGGCCCTCAGGTTCTGGTCCTGAGGACACGCGCCCAGAGCCATCCAGTCTGAGGAGCTCTGGGAACGATCCTGATCAGACACAGCGAGAAGCACAAGTGACTAAAGCCTTGTCGATCACCTCTGTATTTCCAAAAGCAACAATTTAAATGTGCAAACCACTGTTGCACAGAAAATGAGGACCCAATTCAGGACAGTTTCTGAGGAGCGTACCGGAAGTCTCTCATGGGGTATCAGCTGGGGAAGGTCCGTCACTCACCGTCCTTCAGCTCTTGAATGTCCCTGGGTTGAACAAAGTCTGGCTTGACGTTCTCAAACCACCAGAAGAGCTCAGCAACAAAAACCATAACATTCGGCTGAAAAGAGACAACGCAGGCACCGTGAGCAGCTTATTCACACAGGGTCTGAAGCACTGTCTGTCCGATAAATCACGATTACCTTCAGCACTAAGGGAGCGTACAGCATGTCTTCTAAGGTGAGATAAAAGCACTTGTTAAGATACTCATTTGAGAACTCTCTCAGAAGCCGAATATTATACAGACTGTCTGCCATCGACGTCACTTCCTTCAGGCATATATCTGACAGACAGACAGAAATGAGAACTCATTACAAAGATGGTCTGCTTCACAGGTAACGTCAATACATCTGAACTGAGAAACATTTAAATGAATCTGGTGACACTACTAACAGACTTAAAGATTATACTGAGTATTACAAATCACACTAAATACGGTAGGAAAACACGCAAGAAAAATAAGACCTGAGAACTCTTTAGGATCCGATTTAACTGTAGTTAACATCTAAAATGTGTAAGAGAAATTATCTGAGCTTTTAAGACTGGGCTTCCAAAGCGGAGAGTGAAAATCACCCCTTGATGTTAAAGGACCCGGCTGCAGGAAGTCAGAAAACGTTCAGCTAAGTCTCCTTCCCCATCAGAGGCCCTCTGCAAGAGGTTATGTCCCTGTTTGAAGAGTAGGGGCGCGGGGAAATGCATAAAATAAAAAAATATGGCTCACTCTAGCCCACCCAGCGAGAAACAGAGTGTCACTAAGAACAAGCTCAGCAATGCACAGAACAGACGCTAACCGGGATGGGGTGTGACCCGCAGAGCAGACGCTGCCCACAAAGGGGTGCGACGCCCAGAGCAGACGCTGCTCCGGGAAGGGGTGTGACACACAGAGCTTTAACCCTCCTGCTCTGCAGGGCACTTGGAGCCCTTACTTGGGAGGTGCCCAAGAGGCAACAGAGAGCTGGGACAGCCACCTAGTGCTCTGGGGCCAGGGCGACAGCAGGGGAGACCTCAAGACTAATTAGAAATAGCTGGACTGATGACTGAAGGTTATTTTGCCCTAAATATATACGTAATAAAACAAAGAAATTTGAGATACAAATTATTTTAAATAAATTTTATTTCCAAGAAAAAAACATTTTTACAGGTTAGGAAGTATGCACTAATTCAGATTCACAGTGCCCTGATTCCTTTATGAAGTCTGTCCTGTAGGGTCCCCTCAGCACTACTAATTCTCAAGAGAAACCTGTTAGCTCAAAAGCTGAGTAACTGGGCGCTTTTATAATATTATTTTTTAAATGTGACTGTGTGACATTGTAAAGAAGATCAGACCCCCCACCATGCGCCCCTCCCCACCCAGATGGAACAAATATTATCCCACCATGTATGTTTCAGATCATGCTTTCTTTCAGAAACAAACTATCACAGATGTCACCACGTGTTGCTCCCTCCCAAAGGGAACCACTATCCCAGGGCCGGCGAGGGCCACGCCCATTCCTGCCTGAGTACTTCTATTACACGTGGTGCGTGTCCGTGAACAATGCGCCCCTCTACAGTGGAGTGTTGTCTTGGCTTTGGTAAACTGGCGTAAACCATTTCAAACTCTGCCTATTTGTTCTGCAGCCTGTTTTCTCCAACACCTCAGCACTGTTTCCAAGGCGGCCTTGCTGACACGAGCGTCAAAGCCACTCCTGTCCACAGCTACACGCATTCTACCCTCACCCGCCATCTTGAGCGCTCTGTGCTCACAGCCCCCAGCAGTGCTCTGGAGCCCCCCACCCAAGCATCCACACTGGGACCACCACAATCGGTGGGTATGAAATCGCCCTTTCTGAAACAGCGTGTCCCTGATTCCCGGCAGGGTTCCCCCCTGGTGTGCTCACTGGCCACCGAGATTTAGCCTGTTCTCATCTTGAACCTAGGTGGTTAATCTCTTCTTATTAATCTGTAGGAATTCTTTAAACATCATGGTTATAAAAGAATCCTTCATATATGATTATGAAAAGATGTCAGTTTATACTTGTTGCAAACACCACTCCTTGGATTTTCTTTTCTTTGAGGTGGGTTTTTGTTCAGGAAAGTTTTAAAACTTACATGGTTAAGTTTAACAATCTTTTCTATTATTCATGGTTTTTTGTACTTTAATCCACCCCAGAGCCAATATCACAGAATACTTTCCTGTATTTTCTTCTCAAAGTTCCTAAACTGCATTTCAGATTTAGGTCTGAAGGTTCTTGGGGAGGGACGTTTCCCCATCGCCTAGGGCAGGACTTCACTGTGTCTCCCCCATGCAGACAGCCACCTGCCCCTCATCCTCCTTTGACGGCACTTCATCTCCTGACTCATCTGCCTGACTCACCAGTGAATGCGACCCCCACACAGGTCTCTGTTCTCGGCTCTGCACGTGGTTTCTGTGGCCCATGCACCATCCTTGAACTTCAACCACACTAACGTTAGTGTCAGCTAACGTGAAGGTAAACAAAACTGGGTGTTTGTAGAGCAAGTACCTCACATTCTTGTTCTTCAAAATCAACTTGGCTGAAACCTGGGACAATTTAAGCAACAACATAAAAAATGATTATAACCCCTGGGGCCTCATGGCGTCAACGCTCTCCTCGCAGAGGGACGCTCACCAAGAAGTGTAAGAGCAGCGACAGACTTAGAGGACCAGCCATGAAGGCTAAACCACTGGGTGAAACGCTGAGGAGAAACCCAGCCCAAAGTCTCTGCCCACAAAGTGCCGGTTAACGTGGCAGACAGAGGCACCGGCAGACACCACCTCACCCAGTGCTCAACGCTGGAATCGCCGACTCTGGTGGACGGACAGACGCCTCTGCCTCCTGACCGGACACACTTGTGGGGCATTCTCACTGAAGATGCAACATCTCACCTCATCCTGAGGACGAATCGGACGAGCCCAAACGGGCCATCCATAGACCAGCTGCCTGTCTCTCCATAAGTGTCACGTCAAGAAAGGCAGAGTAAGGCTGAGAAACTTCCAGACTGAGGAAACTACCACGAGACACAACAACGCAACACAACCAGTGATCCTGGACTGGGAAAAATCACCAGAAAGGACAGGTTTGGGATCACGGACAAAATCCAGACGGGCACTGCTGATTGGTGGTGTCTCCATGTTAACTTTCCCAGTGTTGAAGACTGTTGTGTAAGAAAACGACTTCGTTTTTCAGAAATACACACTGGTACATTTAGGAGTAAAGGAAACTCATGATGAGTCAGAGAGAGAACGCAGCATAAACATGACAAAACACAACCACCGGGAATCTGGGTAAAAAGTATGCAGGAATCCTTGTACGTTCTTCTCTAAGCTTAAAATGGTATCAAAATAAAGTGTTACAAAAAATGAGCTTTGCTGTTTCGGGCCCTTACTCTTCCACATGAATTTTTTGCATTACCATGTCGATTTCTGTGAAAACAAAGTTATTTATCAGATTGGAATAAATCTCTAGAACCATTTGGGAAAACGCTAATTTTTTTAATATTGACTCCTGGCATCTGAGGATACGGTTTCAGTCTCCTTTGAGTGCTGCAGACGAGTTGTACAACTTCCCATAGACCTCACATCTTTTTTGTTGAATTGATCCCCACACACTTGACAGCGTTTGCTGTGTTACTGACAGGAGCTTCCTTTGGGGACCACGGTCACAAAGAGCTGTCATGCATGGTGTGCCGGGCTGGGACCAACACAGCTTCCGTGTTTGTCTCGGGCTCCTCACCCTGTCTGCCGGGCTGCCCTGGTTGGGACGCCTGGGGAGGCTCCAGCATGGCTCCCCTGAGAAGCAGGTTTGCTGTCAGTGGTGGGGTAGACCACCTCCACCAGGTCAAGTCATGAGTAGGCTAGAGCCCCTGGGGGCAGCGATCGGAGCACAAGCAGGCAGTGAGATTTCAGAAATGGTTTTCTGCTCCAAGAAGATGATCCTATAGGATATTGTCGAATCCTTAGTTTCGAATACTTTACGTAAGCCGTTTTGATCCTTGTTACCTCCTAATAGTTTCCCTCTCTCTCAGTCAACTTTGGTGTCAGGGCAACAACGCCCTTCCAGAAGAGCCCAGCACACGCCCTCTCCTGTCCTCCGTACGATTTACGTAGTGCAGGAGTGACGGACTCCTGGGAGGCCCGGCCAGACTCTGCACAGCAGAGCCAGCCTGTGCAGACACCGACTACCAGCCCTGTGCATCTCGTAGTTATGGGTTTCTTTAGGTTTCTGTCTCCTCTTGGTTCAACAGCAAATTGTCCAATTCATCTAACAGTTCAAATGCACGTGGCACAGAAATATTGACAGTATTCTTCTCCTTCTTTGTTCTAGAGTCTACTAGATCTGTGTACATATTCTCTTGTCCACTGTAAACAGGCTTTGTTTAAGCCCTCTTCACCAATCTTTCAGAGGATTACCTACTAACTCTTCAAAACAGCTTTTAGTTTTACACATTCGCTCTCTAAAACTTTAAATTTTCCATTGTATTAATTTCTGCTATTGAATTTTTCTAACAAGGCACACGAAGTCTTTAACAAGGCACATGAAGTCTTTAAAAAGACATAATATGAATAAAGCTTGTTAAGAAAACCAGTGGTTGTTTGCCACCCCCAACCCCAGCTCTTCATCTGATATGTGCCTCCTAGGGGCACATGCCCACCATGCCCGCCCCATCACTGAGGGATGTCACCTGCTTTCCTTGGCATTCTGGAGGCTTGGTCATGCTGTCCTCTCGCTGCCAGGCCTGTGGCTGAGAAGCTGACATCACTCGGGCCCCAGGCCTGTCTGTCTCTCTGGCAACAATGTAAGGCTTTGGCCTCAGGTGTTCTGATGCTGCACCACAGTGTCCCTGGTGTGGCTTCCCTTCACTGTCGTGCTGGCCACCTGGTAGATCCTCAGCACTTGGCCACTCGTGTCCCGGGACACTTCTCTACGTTCTCTCATGCCTTCTCTGGTCTCCTCCTCCTAGATTGATGCTCTGAGCTCTCTCAGGCCCCGTTATTTCATACGCACTACTTCCTGTTTTCTGGCGGCACACTGTTCTTGTCTCACAGGCCCGGGCCCTTGCGGCTCCTGCTGACTGAGTCTTTTCTTTGGGCCGGAGGCTTCCTCACACCTGGCATCTCTGCTGGCCATTCACAGGTCAGGTGAGGCCCTGGGAAGAGGGCTTCACTGTGGCAACTGAGCAGGGGGCACTGCCTCCCAGACAGCTCTGCAGGGAGAACCCCACAGGGTTTGCACGAGGGGCGTTGGCACCATGATGCCAAGCTCGGGACAGAACTTCCTGGGCAGGTGGGCGTGACAGGGAGGAGGTCTTACTTGCAGTGTGAGAACCCCACAGCAGCCTCAGCTTCAGGGTGTTGCCTCACCGTCACCCCTGCTTGGGGTCTGAGGCCAGAGCCTGGCTGGTTGTTTTCCCAGAGGGCACACCTCACCTCCTGAGGGGGCGTGAGGGTGAGACAGTGGACCCTAGCACTCTCCACTCTTCAGAGACCTTCAGGCCACCCCCGCCCTGCACCACTGTCCCTTGCATGGTGCTGTGTCTGTGTCGTGGCCAGCTCCCAACCAGGCCAGCGGCCACTGCTCTCCACCTGGCCTCCTTGCTTGTCAGTGTCACTGTTCCTCGTCAGTCATTAATATTGGCTCCTGGCATCTGAGGATATGGTTTCAATACACACACACTTACTCGCAAGTACATGCAGGCACATATGTGTCTAGCAAACAGCTGTGTCCCAGCTTCATCTAAGATGGAGTCTCCAATTCCGTTTTTCCTTTAATTTTTGACCAGAGGAGACGGAAAACTATTCTTATCTTGATTTTTCCCTTCCTTCAACTTTCTTGGGTTTATTTGATGCTCTTGCAGATGTACCTAGCTCACCAGTTCCGGGATTTCCTGTTTTCTAGAACATGCGCTGAAGGCCACAGCTTCCCCTTGGCACACCCGCTCGGCTGAAGTCCACAGGTAGGGCGTGCGTGTTCCTCACCTTCCTCCCCGGCAGACCCTCACCAGGCACGCTGCATCCCAGCACTGCTTCAGACGCCAGACATGTCCGCGGACTACAACCCCCCCCCACCATTCGTCTTTGATCCGTGAAACATTTGGGAAGACCTTTCTTGATTTCGGAGTGTTAAAGATCTTAGATGTCTGGGACAGAGACAGCATCCTTTTGTTACTGAACTGCTGGGAAAACATCAATTCTCTGGATCTGTTGGGGCTTCTTTGTGGTCTGGATTAGTCCATTTTTTATAAATGTTTTCACGTTCATTTATTCTAAATTAAAACTTAAAAAGCATAGCCCTGATGGTTGGTGTGCTGGCCCGTGCCTGTCAACTCTGGTCGAAGCTCCTGCGGCTGCAGGAGACTTTGCCTGTGTGTCCATCAGTCTCTGTGGCGTATGCCATGAGCATGGCTCTGCCAGTTTCTCCCTGGACTTGTCGTTTCTTCTTGGTCTGCTTTGAAGCTGGCCTCAGCGTCATTACATCTTCCTGTGAATTGCTTATCTCCCTGGAGATTCTTCTTTCTGAGGGTCCCCAGTGGGCAGGTTAGAAGGCAGACCAGGTACAACTACAGGAAGAACTGACTCCATCTACCGGGTGATGGACTGCAGTGGCACAGGTGAAAGGTGGCCGCGTAAAGCAGGTGTTGAGGGGGAAGACAGGAACGACTCCAGCCTGCGCTCAGCGCTCTGCTCCCAGTCCTTTCTCGCAGCTGCACCTCTTCCTTGATTCCTTTTCACTTGAGCACCGCACGTCCTGCAGGTGTTCATCAACCTCCTGGGGCCACATGGCGCTGCTGCTCCACTGCAGACTGCCCGTGTGGCCTCTGAGTTCTCACAGAGTTCACCTCCCAGGGGGCTGCCTGTCCTGAAGGACCCCGCAGGCCCACCAGTTGACACTTCCTGTCATGCAAATCCCTCTGGGCCTGCCGGTGGGCACTTCCTGTCCTATAGGACCCGGTGAGCCCGTCAGTTGACACTTCCTGTCCTGCAGGTCCCTGTGGGCCCGCTGGTGGACACTTCCTATCCTGTAGGTCCCCTGTGGGCCCGTTGGTGAACATTTCCTGTCCTGCAGGTCCCCTATGGGCCTGTTGGTTGACATTTCCTATCCTGCGGGTCCCCACGGGCCTGTTGGTTGATACTTCCTGTCCCATAGGTCCCGGTGAGCCCGTCAGTTGACACTTTATGTCCTACAGGTCCCTATGGGCCCGCTGATTGACATTTCCTATCCTGTAGGTCCCCATGGGCCCACCAGTTGACACTTCCTGTCCTGTAGGTCCCAGTGAGCCTGTCAGTTGACACTTCCTGTCCTGTAGGTCCCCATGGGCCCACCGATTGACGCTTCCTGTCCTGTAGGTCCCTGTGGGCCCACCGGTTGACACTTCTTGTCCTGTAGGTTCCTATGGGTCCACTGGTTGACACTTCCTGTCCTGCAGGTCCCCCGTGGGCCCATCGATGGACGTGCTCCTGCGTGGCCAGGTTAACTTCCACGCTGACACAGCCCACACGTGTCTCAAGTCCTACACTAGTTCTCACACTCGCTCTGCACCAGGATTCCCCTACCACAAGGGAATGTAAACTCGATCCCTCCCACCTGTTAGCAGCCTCAGGGAGGGTCCCCTACGCCCAGAACCACAGACACTTGACAAGCTTGCTCGGCCCCCTCCTGGGCCAGCAGCTGGAGCTTTTCTGGGCCTTCTTCTGAAACGGGGCAGCCTTTTGAGAGTCGTGGTTACAGCTCCCAAGGCCAGATCAGCACATGAACTCTGACTCCACGGGCCCCGGACCACCAAGGCACCGACTCTTGAGTTTCTGAAAGGCAGAAGCCCTTTCTTTCAGGTCCAGCTGTGCACTTTAGAAACTCTCGTCTATGAAAACGCTATTATCCAGCACTATTACCTGGGGCAGAAGTGTGACTGGCGCTGGCTCATCTGTCCTATGCCTGCTACCAGCACAGACAGTTCACAGACAGGACGTGAGCGGCCACTCTCTCTCCAGAAACAAGGATGCACAGTGGACCCTGCACCTGCACTCATGTGCCCACAGCCCCGGAGAGGCGTCCGCTACCACCCACTCACACTGTCACTGCCTTGCCACCAAACTACGCACACAGGAGCTGTTCGTAAACAGTTTGTAAAGAAGATGGATTTTGCGTTAATTTTCCCATCTGCAAACTACGTTCTAGACGTTTTCAATCAATCCTATCAGGATTTACAAAACCGTAACCATTCTAGGACACTCGTAAAGTAAAAAATCCTCGAATACATTACACAAACACTTTCAAAGTAAAGTTCTCCCATTAGATAAAATGCGGCTTAAATGTAAGCACGTGGTGGTGGTTGTTGTCAGGCTCTACCACACTGACTCCCACTCATGGTGACCCCGTGTGACAGAGTAGAACTGCCCCATAGGGTTTTCTAGGCTGTAATCTTTATGGAAGCAGATCACCAGGTCTTTCTCTCACGGAACCACTGGATAGGTTTGAACAGCCGACTTTTCAGTTAGCAGCCGAGCACTTAGCCATTTGCACCACCAGGGCTCCTTCAAGTACAAGCACATCATCCCCAATTTCTTTAACCTACATGCTGATCTCACATCCCAGGTGACATGAAGGGTGTGGTGTGCTACTTCTGTTCACGGCTCAGTCGCGGCACTCTGTAACTTCCCTTAGCCTTCCACACCTGGTCAAGGAGAAAGTGGGCATCACTCACCATCCAGTTTCATTTGCTCTGGGCAATAATAGTGAATCACCGCTAAGAGGGCAGCACCATCACTGCCATCTTTCATCAAATCCTCCAACAATGGGAAGTAGGGTAACTGCCTATTGGAAAGGTGCTCTCGTCGATAGCGGACCTGTAGTTGATAAAAGGAAAACGGTCTCTACGTATGATGTATCTTAACTACCATATATGTTACAGGCATACTGTCAAACCAAGAATTAAAATCAGGCCTACTAGACAATGTTTAGAGCTACTGCAGTCATCTAGAGAAAGCTCAAAATGTCTCGATTACATACTCTGCCTGGAACATATATGTCAGGGTCCGGGGGTTTGGGTACGGTAACAGTGGCTTCATGGCTGCGCCGGGTAACAGCAGTTTTGTTACCAGCCACACAGAGACAGGCTAATTCTGACAGACACTGGTGAGCTTAGGCCCGGCACTGCCACGGAGGCGGGCACACGCGGCCAAGGGGGCAGAATGCACGTCCAAACTACAGAAGCCGACACGCTATACACTAATGAGAAACAAGTTAAATGGTGAACATTCTAGTGCAAGGAAACCCAAGTTACTGCTACTTCGCTAAGTGTGGTCAGCATTACCCTCTGCCATTAAGAGAAATACAAAAGAACACTAATACACAGTTTGAGAAATTTCAGAAACCAGGTTAGACAAAACTGTACATGAGGCAAGAACCAGCTCCGCTAATACTGGCAATGAAGCCGCAGGAAAGTAAGCCCATGCGAGGTGCTCTGTAAAACAACTGTCTTCGAGGTTTCCAGATATCTGCAGTTAGAGGAAACTGAGCTACTTGAGGCCTGACTACCTGACTGGGGCTGTGCTATCCCCTGTAGATGCCACGTGCCTCCAAGGGAAGGAAGGCAGCTGCGGCTCCAATTCCAGAGGGTCTGTGGCACATCTTCCGCATTACCAGCCACAATACAGTGTTAAAATATGGCATTTTCCACAAGCTGAATTTTCTCATAATACAAACTAGAGTGAGAAAACCAGCACTCTAGACCAAAAGCTATGGGTTTCTGGGAGTAACGCAGACTAGGAGTTCAGCCCGAAGAAAAATCCTCTCTCGAGAATTTAAATAAGCCTATTAAAAAAACAAACCCATTGCCATCAAGTCAATTCTGACTCACAGCAACCCTATAGGACGGAGTAGAACTGCCCCATAGGGTTTCCAAAGAGCAGCCGGTGGATTCAAACTGCTGACCTTTTGGTTAGGAGCCACCGTTCTTAACCACTGTGCCACCAGGGCTCCGTAATATAATCCATATTAAGGTTTAGTATAAAACCTTTCTCACACATTCTTTTAAATTTAGGAACAAGGCTTATTTTGTCTCAAGAACGTGTTCTGGCCTGGACTTTAACTTGTTTCTCGGAGCCCGCCGCAGCCTCCAGTGCGCCCGCCCGCCCGCCCGCCCGCCACGGCCCCCGCCTCATACTGTACCACACGCGCACACTCGGGGGGCACCAGCATGCAGGACACCACCGCATGCACCAGGTCAGGCTTCCAGACAGACAGCAGACACGGCCACGGGCATGCAGTGAAGCAAACAGGTTCTTGATTAAAGATGGATGATGGGGTTTAAAATCAGGCAGAATGGTCTCTGAACCACAGGGGTCCAGCTGGCTCGTATAATCACCTTGCAGACCAGGTCTCTTTAAAGCTCAAGGCCATAGTTTTAGGCGAAGACCTTTCCATACCTGTCCTGAGCTACGTGCTGTCACGGGGGTAGACAGTTACCGCTACACGCGACCTGGGAAAAGGCACCTCTGCCCACACTCTCCTGTTCTGAGGAAACTCTCATCTGAAACAGCCTCGCAGAGCAAAGCTGAGTTCTGTGAGCCCCCACCTACCCTCACTCACCGTGGGGCTGCTGTAGTGTCAGCTCTCCAGCTTTTAGGATTCAAGATGATATATTTAAATATTCTTAAGAATGCTTTCCTTTTCGTTCTTATAAATCTATTTCACAGAGAAGGGAAACTGTCTGTCCACTACAAAGCAGCAGATACCACTGCTCAAATGGGCCCTGCTGACCAGGTGACACCCACTGGTCTTCCCTTTACAGTAATAAGTAATCTGGTCAAGAAAGAATCTGGTCTAAGTAATTAAAAGCTCCGTGTTCCAAAAGTCCATTTTAAAATGCGCTGTTTGGAACACCAGATGCCCTTCCGTGGAGGCCATACAGAAACAGCAGCTCCGCTCCACTTCTGAAGGGACCACCCTGGGGGCACCACTGGGGTGTAGGACCCAGTCTCTGTTTTCTAACTTTCTGTTTATGTGAAAATTCATGCTTAGCATGAACCCACTTATCCAGGCAGACCTAGCTCGACCCTTCCCTGGGAATAAGGGAGCCCACCCCTGCTCAGGGCAGCATCCCCTGCGGGGCAGGGACTGGACAGAGGTGCTGGGAACCTCCAGACAAGAAGTGCCCTTGCAGCCCACACGGCCTGCCATCTTCATAACAGACAGTCCCTTCTACAGCTACTTAGCCACGCCAGGTTCAATGTCAGCACAAGGGAAGGTCGCATCAGAAAAGGAACAAAATGTACAGAGTAATTCAGGAAACTAGCCTATTTGTCATTCTTTCTGGGATCTAGCGGGAAAAAGCGTAAGTCCTGTCGTGTCAGCTTGTGTTGACCACATAAAGAAGGAACTCAAAGTGTCCAGAAGAAGAAACACACGCTCTTTAAAATAACCCATGAAATCGGGCAGAACTAAACTCTGAGGGTCTACAAACGCAGCAGAGCTGCAGAGCGCCATGTCGCAAAGCCGCTCAGCCCAGTTGCGACTCCTGTGTACAAAGTGCAGTAACAACACAGAGGACATGAACAAAAGAGAGTTTCAGGTGCGAGCAGTTTTCAATGCAAGCGAGTGATGATTGGACGCGATGCGCTGGTGGCAGCTGGTCAGTCGTCCACTTACGGGCACCAACTTCCAGTACCACTTGGAGGGAGACTGCGAGGAAGCAGGGGAGGAGGAAGGAGAGGAGGTCAGCAGAGCGCCCTGAACATACTCCACAGGCACTTAGAGGCTGAGACAGTGACCCTGAGGGACAGCACTGCCCAGGGGACATGACCCTCAGAGGATCAGAGCGGGCGAGTGAAGAGTCCCTCTCTGCCTCGCTAGCTTTGCAGCAGCAAGGAACACTTAGAAACTTGGCATGGGATGGTGCCAAAAAGGAAAAAAGTCAACTCTGACTTGGGGTGTTAGCACTTTATCTTCGCCTACATGCTTGATGGGCCGATTCCCAAAATCACGGAGGAGCGTGCGAGGCTGAGGGGGGAATGGAGGTGCACACGGGGGGCACAGACAGGGACTGACTACCACTGTCCAGGCTAACAAAGGTGTGGCCCAAGGGCAGTACCCAGAGGTACCTCCAGACCACGGGGAGGGAGAGGAGGGGACAAAGGAGGGGCACACGCCTCACTCCCCACAGGAAAGGCCGTCGACCCAGCTGAACACGGCCTGCGTTGTGTTAACTTGTGGGTCTCGCCACGTGCAGGCACGAGACCTCAAGGTCAGTGGTGGGCAAGTGTGGCACACCTTCTGCATCCTCCCGACTGCTACGTCCCTGTCCAGGCCACAATGCTGGCTACAGGTACGACTCCAGGCATGTGCCGGGCCTCACGAGTACCTACGGGATTCCCAGGCTGCCTCCGGCAACAGGCATTTCTCCTTACTTGCTGACCAGCTCCTGACCCCTCCCACAGGTCCCTCTGTTATTCTTCCCATCCCAGCAGAAAGGGGAGCAGGCTACTGACAGGACACAATCTGTGTCAGCCCTCACTAGGGATCCCAGAGCCACCCCGCAGGGGTGAGGGGAGCCGAAGAGGCTGGCCCCTTTTTTTTGGTAAGTAAAAATAAAAAATAAGCAAGTGGTAGTAGTTACTGAAATAATTCTTTAAAATTGAGAGCAAAGTTAACTTAATGCATTCCAAAGAAACCAAGTTTACCCTTTACCTTTTGGTGAGCTGGACTTTCCAATAACTGTTGTTTTAATTTAACTTCTTTCTCTGTTATCTCCCTCATTTTAAGATTTACCTGAAATAAAAGAAAAATGCATTAACAAGGCAACTGCTTCAGAACACTCGCATGGCCCTCTTGGCTACCCCCCAGCCACTGCCTCTATGACACAGGTGTCACGGAGGCCCAGGTACACCTGGAAATGGCAGGATTCCAGATGCCCTGTGGCCAGTGCCCACTTCAGAGGCAGCTGCTGCTGCCAGGAGACAATCCCAATGCCGGGCCGTGCCGCTCAGGTCACAAGGTAACCAATACGCTTATACTAGAAAATACTAGCACACAACATGAAGAAAAAATAGCCATGGTTTTAGAAAAAAAACAAAAACCATAATAAAAACACTCATCACTACCAAAAAACCAAACCCACTGCCATCGAGTCGATTCCTACTCATAGTGACCCTACAGGACAGAGTAGAGCCGCCCCACAGAGTTTCCAAGGGGCGCCTGGTAGATTTGAACTGCCAACCTTTTGGTTAGCAGATGTAGCTCTTAACCACTATGCCACCAGGGTTTCCTCATAGTCATTAGGGAAATATAAATCAAAAGCACAATGAGATACCACCTCACACCCACTGGGCTGGCTATTATCAGAAAAAACAGAAACTAACAAATGTTGGCGAAGACACAATCCTGGTGGGAGCATATAATGGTACAGCGGCTGTGGAAAACAGTTTGCGGTTCCGCAAAAAGTTAAGCACAGAATTACCATATGACCCAGCGATCCCACTCCTAGATATGTAACCAAAAGAACTGAAACCAGGGACTCAAATAGATATGGTACACCGATGTTCTTAGCAGCACAGTTCACAGCAGCCAAAAGGTGGAAGCAATCCAAGTATCCATCAGCAGATGAACGGATCAACAAATGTGGTCTATCCATACAATGGAACACTTCTCAGACATAAAGAAAAATGGATTCCTGATCCAAGCTACAGCATGGATGAACCTTGAAAACATTACCTTGAGTGAAAGAAGCCAGACACACAAAAAAATTGTTCTGATCCCAGTTACATGAAATACCTAGAATAGGCAAATGCATAGAGAACAAAGTTTATTAGTGGTTACCAGAGAACAAGGGAGGGGGCAGTAGGGAGTTTTTGCTTCAAAAAGAGATTTAGTGCTTAGCTACCCTACTGAGCTTTCAGCCATCTTCCTAACTTGTCTGGCACTTGCTAGATTGGCTGGGGTTTGGGTTTAGACATTAACGAGCCCGGTACCTTAAAAACAATGCTTATTTCCTGGTGCTTTGTTAGAAATCAGAGCGCAGGACCACCTTCAGGCCTCACCAGCACGGTGAGCCTGGTACTGTTATGACATCCAAACCAGGGAGGGCAGATCCAGTCTGAGGGCGAGTACGCACTGTGCCTACGGAGAACAGACAGATAGATCCCTCTACTTGAAACATAAATAAATTTCAGATTTTTGAAGAAACAATTTTAAAGGAAAATTACAAAATTATCAAAAAGAAACACAGACATATGCACACCCATGTTGAGTGCAGCACTATTCTCAAGAGCAAAGAGATGGAAACAACCTGAGTGCCCATCCAAGCGTGAATGGATAGGTAAAATGCAGGGCACACATACAATAGACTACTACTCAGTGAGAAAAACAAGTTCCCGAAACATCGTACATGTGGATGAACCTGGAGGATATCGTGTTGAACGAAGTAAGTCAATCGCAAAAAACCAAATACTGTATGTTCTTACTACTAGGAGGTGACATGAATAGGTAAATAAAGAGACACTAACGCTCTTGAGTGGTTGCGGGGGGAGGGAGAGTACACCCTAGATAGCAGTCATTTCTGTCTACAGACACGGGAAAGGTGGCACTGACTGTGGGTGAAGCAGGCACGGCACGGCCAGTGTAACTGATGTCAACAAGCTGTACACAAGGAAAAGGGATGAAGGAGCAAATGCTGGGTTGTGTATGGTTTTGCAACAACAACAACAACCAAAAAAAGGGGAAGGAGACTACAGAAGCTAATACTAAGTAGACAAAAACAATCACCTCGGGAGATTAGTTCTCTGGGTTTGAGGGCTATTATGCATTGAATTGTGTCCTCCCAAAAAATGTGTGTCAACTTGGCTAGTCCACAATTCCCAGTATTGTGTGATTGTCCACCATGGTTATCTGATGCGATTTTCTTGTGTTGTAAATCCTATCTCTATGATGTTAATGAGGTGGGATTATCAGCGGTTAAGTTAACGAGGCAGGACTCATTCAACCAGATTAGGTTGTGTCTTAAGTCAATCTCTTCTGAGATATAAAAGAGAGACGCGAGCAGAGAAACAGGGGACTTCACATGACTAAGAAACAAGATCCAGGAGAAGAGCGCGTCCTTTGGACCCAGGGTCCCTGCACCAAGAAGCTCCTTGACCGGCGAAGATTGATGACAAGGACCTTCTCTCAGAGCCCAAAGAGAGAGATATCCTTCCCCTGAAGCTGGTGCCCTGAATCCAGACTTCTAGCCTCCTAGACTGTGAGAGAATAAATGTCTCTTTGTTAAAGCCCTCCACTTATAGTATTTCTGCTATAGCAGCACTAGATAACTAGGTGGGGGCTTAGGGCCGTGGCCTCGTGGGACAGTCCAACTGGTATGATACAGTTCTTTAAGTTTATGTTCTATCTCTCTCAGTGTGGTGAGTAGGGTCTGGGGTCTTAAAAGCTCAGGATCAGTCATCTAAGATACAACTATTGGTCTTTATTCATCTGGAACAAAAGAAAAAGAAGGAAACCCAAGAATCAGAGAAGGAACTGGCCTGCAGGACTACTGTCTCCATGAACCACTGCCTTCTCCACCTTGAAGCCAGAAGAGCTAGGTGGTGCCCAGCTACCACTTCCGAATGCTCAGTTTCAGGAACACAGTAGATGAATCCTGATAAAAAGGGAGAATAATGTGGAACAGAACTTCGAATTCTTAAAGAATCCAGACTTACTGGACCTACTGAAGTTGGAGAAGTCCCAGAGACTACGCGCCTGAGTTGCTCTTCAAACCTTGAATTGAAGCTACCCCCTGATGTCACCACCTCTAAGCTAAGTAACAGTTTAGCCCAAAGAGTAAATATTGTCACCTTTGATTATTGCATTAAAATAAAAATTCTCTATATATGACCGAGGCTCAACAGCTATTTTAAAGCATATATGAGAGAAGGCTGGGGGAAGGGAGATGAAGTAAAGACAAATAAAACAACTAGAACAGAAATAATGAGAATGTTCACAGTGAAGAATGTAACCAATGTCACTGGTCATTACGTCTAGAAACTGGAATGGGAGCACGTTTTGCTATGTATATTTTCACCAAAAATAAAATCAAAGAAAAAAAGGAAGGAAGATGGGAGACAAAACAAGGCAAATTAAGCCTTTGCATTTATCTCTGATCCCTTCAGAACCACACAGAAAACACTGGAAATGCACAAGGACAGGGAGACTGCGGCAGACGAGCAAAAAGTCAAGGCCACAGAGACAGGGGCTGGCTGGGCGGGCAGACGACGGCCTGAGGGAAGGCAGGAGGGGACCCCAGGGAGGAGGACGCGCATGTCCCCAGGGCCCCCAAGGGGTCCCAACATATCCGGAAATTAACCCATCGCTCAAAGACTCCACAGGTGAAAGTGAAACAGTGTAAAGAGACTGATGACAGAGACACCCAGAAACCCGTGAGGCGCCGCCGAGGAGGCGGGGAGGGCTGCACTCGCTTACCCTGCACGTGGAAAAAAGAAGTTAGAAAAGGAGAGGAAATCACATCCAAAACAAATAGAAAGAAAATAACACAGAGTAGAAATTTAAAAACAGAAAACCAAAAGCACTAGAAATAGAAGCGCCATACGACCCAGCAATCTCACTCCTCGGAACGTGTCCTAGAGAACAAGGAGCCCTCACCAAGCAGATACGTCCACACTCATGCTCACTGCGGCCCTGCTCACAGCAGCAGAGAGACGGAAACGATCCAGGTGCCCAGGGACGGACGAACGGATAAACACACACAATGGATACTGCGCAACGATAAAGAACAACGACCAACCTGCGCAACACTTCATAACAGGAATGAATCTGGAAGGCATTAGGCTGAGTGAAATTAGTCACAAAAAGACAAATGTTGTATGAGACCACCATTATAAGAGCTCAAGAAAAGGTTTAAACACAGAAGAAAACATTCTTTGACAGTTATAAGGGTAGGAGAGGAGGAGGAGGGGAATTTACTAGATAATAGACAAAAATCACCTTGGGTGACGGGAGGGCCAACACACAATACAGGGAAGTCAGCACAACTGGACTAAACCAAAAGCCAAGAAGCTTACTGAACACAACCAAACATTCTAAGGGACAGAGTAGCTGAGGCTGAGGTCCGAGGACCATGGTTTCGGGGGACATCTAGGCCAACTGGCATAATAGAGTTTATTAAGAAAATGTTCTGCATCCCACTTTGGAGAGTGGCATCTGGGGTCTTAAAAGCTCCCACCTGGAGCAAAGAAGAATGAAAAACACCAAAGACACAAGGCAAATATTAGCCCAAGAGACAAAAGGGCCACATAAACCATAGACTCCATCAGCCTAAGACAAGAAGAACTAGATGGTGCCTGGCTAACACCAATGACCACCCTGACAGGAAACACAACAGAGTCCCTGACAGAGTGGGAGAAAAGTGTGGAACAGAACTCAAATTCACGTGAAAAGATCAGGATTAACGGTCTGACTGAGACTGGAAGGGACCCTGAAGCCATGGCTCCCAGACACTCTGTTAACCCAGAACTAAAACCATTCCCCAAGACCACTCTTCAGACAAAGGTTAGACTGGACGATAAGACATAAAATAACTCGTGAAGAGTGAGCTTCTTAGTTCAAGTAGATACAAGAGGCCAAATGGGCGGCTCCTGTCCAGGGGCAGGATGAAAAGGCAGGAAGGGACAGGAGCTGGTTGGATGGACACGGGAAACCCAGGGAGAAAGGCGGAGTGTATTGTCACATTGCAGGGATTACAACTACTGTCACATGACAATATGCGTATAAAATTTTATATGAGAGATTAACTTGTGCTGTAAACTTTCACCTAAAGTACAATAAATAAAAAATGATGAAGATATATTATGAATTTTATGCCAATAAATTCAACAACTTAAAATCAACAAATTCCTTGGAAGCCACAAATTACTAAAACTGACACAAATTTAAGTGGAAAATCTAAATACCTCACATGAATACTAAAGAAATTAAATTTATAATTAAAATCTTCCCACTAAGAAGCTCAAGGCCTAGGTGGTTCAGCCAGTGAATTGCATCAAACATTTAAGGAAGACATAATACCGATCGTATACAAGCTCTTTCATAAAATAGAGGGGGATGGGGTACGTCCCAACTCATTTTTAAGGCTGTCATTACCCTATAACCAAAGTAAGTAAAGCGCATCATAAGAAAATCTATATACAGACCAATATCCCTCAAGAACATCAACAAAATATTAGCAAATGGAATCCAGCAATATATTAAAGAATAACAATCACAACCAAGAGGCATTTATCCTCAAGATGAAAGGCTGGTTCGACCTGTAAAAATCAATTACCGTAAATCATATTAACAAATTAAGGAAGAAAAATCATATAATCCTCTCAATAAACAGAAAAAAAGCATTCGACAAAATTTAACATTTATTCATTAAAAAGAAAAAACCCTTTCCTACCAAATCAAAGAATTGAAGGAAACTTCCTTAACCTAATAAAGGGCATCTATGAAAAAAATTACAACTAAAATAATTTTAAAATACGATAGCATTTAAGAAAATGAGGCACCTATTTAGTGCAGGGTAAAGGTTTCTTTCCTAAGATTGGGTACAACACAAAAATGTCTGCTTTCACTACTCCTATTCAATACGCAAAAGCAGCCGCAGCAGCACATAGACAGGGAACGGCAAGAAATTCAAGCTGGATTCAGAAGAGGATGTGGAACAAGGGATATCACTGCTGATGTCAAGTGGATCTTGGCTGAAAGCAGAGAATATGAGAAAGATGTTTACCTGCCTAGCACACGGCCATCTAAGATGCATCAATTGGTCTCAACTCACCTGGAGCAAAGGGGAATGAAGAACACCAAAGGCACAAGGTAATTATGAGTCCGAGAGACAGAAAGGGCCACATAAACCAGAGACTACATCAGCCTGAGACCAGAAGAACTAGATGGTGCCTGGCTACAACAGATGACTGCCCTGACAGGGAACACAACAGAGAACCTCTGAGGGAGCAGGAGAGCAGTGGGATGCAGACCTCAAATTCTCATAAAAAGACCAGACTTCATGGTCTGACTGAAACTAGAAGGACCCTGGGGGTCATGGCCCCCAGACCTTCTCTTGGCCCTGGACAGGAACAATTCCCAAAAGCCAACTCTTCAGACAGGGATTGGACTGGACAATGGGATAGAAAACGATACTGGTGAGGAGTGAGCTTCTTGGATCAAGTAGACACATGACACTATGTGGGCAGCTCCTGTCTGGATGGGAGAAGAGAGGGCAGAGGGCATCAGAAGCTGGCCGAATGGACACAAACACAGAGAGTGGAAAGAAGGAGTGTGCTGTCTCATTAGGAGGAGAGCAACAAGGAGTACACAGCAAGATGAATATAAATTTTTGTATTTGACTGACTTGATTTTAAACTTTCACTTAAAGCATAATAAAAAGAAAAAAAGATGTTCACCTGTGTTTTATTGACTATGCAAAGGCATTCAACTGTGTGGATCATGACAAATTATGGATAACACTGGGAAGAATGGGAATTCCAGAACACTTACTTGTGCTCATGAAGAACCCATACATAGACCAAGAAGCATCGTTTGAACAGAACAAAGGGGTACTACCACCAAACCAAACCCAGTGCCATCGAGTAGATTCCGACTCATAGCGACCCTATAGGACAGAGTAGAACTGCCCCATAGAGTTTCCTAAGAGCACCTGGCAGATTCGATCTGTCAACCCTTTGGTTAGCAGCAGTAGCACTTAACCACTATGCCACCAGGGTTTCCAAAGGGATGCTATGTGGTTTAAAATCAGGAAAGATATGCGTCTGGGTTCCACCCTTTCACCATACCGATTCAATTTGTATGCTCAGCAAATAATCCAAGAAGCTGGACTATTTGAAGAAGAACGGGGCATCAGGATTGGGGGAAGACTCATTAACAACCAGCGTTATGCAGATGACACAACCTTGCTTGCTGAAGGTGAAGAGGACTTAAAGCACTTACTGATGAAGATCGAAGAACACAGTCTTTAGAATGGATTACACCGCAACATAAAGAAAACAGAAATCCTGACAAGTGAACAAATAAGCAATATCAAAATAAAACGGAGAAAATATTGAAGTTGTCAAGGACTTCATTTTACTTGGATCCACAATCAACACCTATGGAAGCAGCAGTCGAGAAATCAAATGATGCACTGCACTGGGCAAATGTGCTGCAAAGGACCTCTTTAGAGTGTTGAAAAGCAAAGATGTCACTTTAAGGACTAAGGCGTGCCTGACCCAAGCCATGGTGTTTTCAATCGCCTCACATGCACGTGAAAGCTGGGCAATGAAGAAGGAGGACCGAAGAAGAATTGATGCCTTTGAATCATGTTGTTGGCGAAGAACACCGAATACGCTACGGACTGCCAGAAGAATGAAGGACGGTGCAGCATGGTACAAGAAACAAAACACAAGGTCTGAAAAATACGTGCACAGTCATAGTAATGTCAAGTCTGCCTACAGATTTGACCAAAATTGTCCATATGACCACAGCAGTGACGCGACAGGAAGTGGAAGGTCACTGCGGTCACCGTCTGTTGTGACAACAAGTCAGTAAATTCTGTTGGCGGCAGGTCACGAGTGAGAAATGCAGTGCGTTTCTTTAAACCTGGACGTAAACACTAGACTAAATGTAATCAGAATGATGCCTCCGGAGCACACGAAGCTCATCATCCACACCAACCATGCCCTAAGCAAAACAGGAGGCAGCAGCAACACGGTGACATCGCTTCTAAATACATGGCAAATGCATGACACCTTGCTATGTAAGAAATATGGTCAGGTGGGAAAAAAGAATAAACCCTCTCCCCAAAGAAATAAGGCAAAGACAATGAGCCAGCAATTCACCATGGAAGCAAGGTGCATGGCCAAACACACATTCTGTTTGTGGAATTCAACTTTATCAGCAAATAAAGAAATAAAAGTAAAATGTTTTTTTCACCTTTCAAATTGGCAAAGGTTTAATTATGTCCATTATATGGGAATACATGGAAAGAGGACACTTCCGCAGACCATCGGCCTGAGGAAATGGTACGACCTTTTTGATCAGAAATTTGGCATAACATATCCACCCACCCAAAAAAATATCACTGCTATCGAGTCCATTCCGACTCATAGCGACCCTATAGGACAGAGTAGAATTCCCCAGTAGAGTTTCCAAGGAGCACCTGACGAATTCAAACTGCCAACCTCTTGGTTAGCAGCCGTAGCACTTAACCACTACGCCACCAGGATTTCCAAAACATATCCAAGTCTTTGAAAATGAACATAACCTTTATCCAACCAGGACCGCACTGAGGAAAATAATCACAATAGCACATGAAGACAACTGTTCAGAGTGAAAACTCGATTTTCCAGCAACTCTAAATTACAGACCTTGGACTATCAGGCAGGTATTAAAATTGCTGATGCCAATACTTGATCCAATTGGAAGGATGTTCACTGTATTTTATTTAATGCAAAAGTAAGCTTAAAATAATAAAATATACAGTAAACTCCCAAGTATAGTTTAAGTCTACATATTTCATACAAAGAAATGAAAGCTAAAAGGATTTATGGCAAAATGTTTATGGACTGTAAGGTGATAGGTAGTGATTCACGTTATTCTTTTTGCGCATTCAGTTTCCTAATTTCCTGTAACAATTAATAAAATATAATTAATAAAAACTGTTAAATAGAGAAGGCGAAATTTTAATTTTTTGACCCCAGAAACTCACGCCAGGGTTACAGAAATAGGCGCGGAGGTCCAGCCTCCCACGCAAACAGGCACCAAATGCTCTCGAGGTGCAGGGGACACTCACATACAACTCGAGAGCCGGGGAAGGACTGAGACGGGGTACACACCACCAGAGGAGCACCCCACGCTGGGGGAGGCGGTGGTGTGCGCCGACAGTGGTGGAGAGGCAGCCAGCTCCAATGGTGCAAACGGTTAACACCCTCAGCTGCTGACCGAGAGGATGGCAGTTCAAGTCCACCCAGAGGCTCCTCAGGAGAAAGCGCTGACAATCTACTTCCGAAAGGTCACAGACACGGGAAAGCCCCGGAGCACAGCTCTACTCTGACACACAAGAGGACACCGAGAGTCGAAACCGACTCAACAGCAGCTGACCCTTCGGTGGCGAAATGAAAGCCCTGAAGCCTCACAAGCAGGACGCTTTCTACCATCCACCCACCCCCGACTGCTGAACCGCAGGATCTAAAGTGGTCTCCCCGTCCAACCCGGTTCCCTAAACCTCTGCCTGGGCAGGAAACCAGTTAAAGACCAGGGCCACTGTCTCAGAAAGAATCACCACGCGCTTCTCCCGGTTCCTGAAATAAAGGCAGCTTGCGGTGGACGTGAGAGAGGCGCGTCAGGGGCAGCGCTCGCAGGCGGCCACCCGCACAGACCCGTCTGCGGCCAGCACTCCTCCCTTCACCTCCAAGGCCTCAGAGTGCGAAGAGTCAGTGCACAAAGGGCCCACCAGGCCCCATCCGAGCGCACGAAATAAAACTGTACGTGGCGTTTCTTACCCGTCTATTTTGTTGCTATATTAATACCCCTAGCTGAACACTTTTTCACAAATAAGGAAGCTTAATAAACCAAAAGCTATGGTTAGGTAATCCTACAAATACTCACATGCTACTAAAAACATTCTGTATATGCACAAGGAGCCCTGGTAGTGCAGTGGTTAGGCGCTCAGCTGCTTACCAAAAGGCCAGCGGTTCAAACCCACCAGCCGCTCTACAGGAGAAAGATATACCAGTCTGCTCCCATATACGTCACGGCCTTAGAAACCCTATGAGGCTAGAAACTTCTACTCTGTCACATGGGGTCTCTGTAAGTCGGAATGGATTCCACAGCAATGAGTTTGTTTTTAGGTTTTATATACATGGAATAAGAGATGAGGGAGGTTGTAAACTTCCAGATGTGAAAAGAGAAAATAACATTTAGAAAGATTTCATTTTTCTCTTAATAATTACAAGGCCTTCTAAACCTGAGAGCTCCCTTTCTGCACAGCGGTGCTTTTGGTTATCTTAAAATCAAAATGAAAACCGGGTACTCCTTTACGCTCAACAGGCGCTGCCTTTCCGATGGAGATGGCGGCACCGGCTCTTCCCTTGCTCTCGGCGTCCACCCGCCCGTCCGTCCGCCTTAACTCCAGCCCGGGCACTTCTGGAGACCGGCCATCACAGAGCAGCTCGGGGTGTCGCTGGGCCTGATGTGACACCAGAGACTGACAGCAACTTCACCCGCGTGACGACGGCCCAGCAGCAGCTGTCCTCGGGAAGAGGGGGCCCAGCACGGCAGGAGCGCCGCCTGGCCACGACCGGGAGAGGCCACCTGTCCGCACTGCCCCCGGGACACACGGGGGCCCCCGGGCTCACCTTGTTGATCCAGAACACCATGGCGTCCTCCAGGTCGTATGGGAGCTCTTTTGAGGCGCTGAAGGTCGAGAAGCGCTTGACACTGGCCACCACTTTCTCGATGCTGATCATCTCCACGGTGTAGGCCATCATCAGGGCGTCGATCATGGCCATGTGCGAGCTCTGGGGAGCAAAGCAGCATGGGAATCCTGAGTGCACGTCCCCCACCAGGCTCAGACCCAGAGAACTCTCTCAAACTCAAAATTCCGAGCAACGCCTGCTGTTTCAGTACCCTCTCCACGTAGGGACAGGAAGGCGTCTGTCTGCATCTCCCTTTCACTAGTTCCAGCCAGGTTGCAGCCAAGCATCCTGATGATGACTAGGCTGTCACCTCAGAGCTCAGCAGTGCGCTCCCGGGCAGCACGGCTCCCACCTCAGAGCTCGGGCAGCAGCAGCGCGTCTCCCACCTCAGAGCTCGGGCAGCAGCAGCGCGACTCCCACCTCAGAGCTCGGGCAGCAGCAGCGCGACTCCCACCTCAGAGCTCGGCAGTGCGCTCCCGGGCAGCACGGCTCCCACCTCAGAGCTCGGGCGGCAGCAGCACGGCTCCCACCTCAGAGCTCGGGCGGCAGCAGCGCGTCTCCCACCTCAGAGCTCGGGCGGCAGCAGCGCGACTCCCACCTCAGAGCTCGGGCGGCAGCAGCGCGACTCCCACCTCAGAGCTCGGGCGGCAGCAGCACGGCTCCCACCTCAGAGCTCGGCAGCGCGCTCCCGGGCAGCACGCGAGGTGCTCCCGGGCAGCACGCGAGGTGCTCGGCTCCTCTCCCTCACCTTCACAACATGCCGCCAGGCTTCCCAGGTGGTGGTGGGACTCCTGCTCCACAGCCTGGACACGGTACCGAGAGGAGGTGAGGAGACGAGCCCAGGCCACGTGAGGACGAGCTGTTGTGACCGCTGGCCAGGATGCTACATACCAAGATCATACTACACGGTCCCGCCCTTTCTTTACAAAACACAAGTCCCACTCTCTTGACCAACACACAGCAGCCACGAAGCCTGAGAGTGACCAACCACAGGATGCAAAATGCAAGTGAACAGCCTCCGCAAAACAAGTGTAGGAGGCGCCAGATGGGTTAGACCCAGAATGGTCTGGGAAAGTCACAAGAGCAGTGTGGCTTTCAAAGACTGGAAGGGAGGTGTGCTTAGAGGGGAAAAGGACTTGTTTATTTAGTCACAAAAATACTTACAAGATCTAATAGAATGGGCTCAATAATTATGTAGAGAGAGAAACCACAACTCCTGTAGAAAGTCTGCCTCCAAATGTTTCTATTAATATACCTCGATCCTCCATGGAACATTCACAACTAGAAAAAGAGCTAAAAGCAAGCCGCTAGGTTCCCAGTTTTGAAAGCCAGCAGTCATACCTGGAGACGCCCCCTTACTGAGGCTTCCTGCTGTACTCAGAGACCAGGGAACAAAGATCCAGATTTGACCTTTTTGTCTCAGTTTCTGAAAATAACCAGAGCAATCAAGATGCCTTTCTTTTCCAAAATGGCCAAGCAAGTAGGGGCTTCCCAGGCCCCACAGCCAGCAAACTAACCTCGGGAAGGGTGGGGGCATGGTGCAGTCACGTGTATTCATTGATTGGATCGGTCAGAACTGAGCATTAAGGCCCTGTCATGCCTAGTCATTGAGGACCCAGTGACTAGGGGACCCTGGGCCATGGAGCTTTCTTTTTTGGGCTTCCTGGAGCGGCGAGAACATCCACCCACAGGAGAACACGGCTTGTCCTGGATCAATGAACGCCTCACGCCGTGAATGCTCCCAGACCTTGCCTGATGCATCTCTTCACAGCACCCTTTCTGGTTACAATAAATGGGAGCCGGAAGTACAGAAAGTCTCCTGAGCTTTATGAGTCGTTCTAGCAAATTATCGGAACCACTAGGTGCAACGAAAGCCAGCAGGGCCTGGTGTCTGCCTGTTGGGCAGCTGACTAGAAGGACATGGCGCTAACCTGTGAGGAATCAGCCCTGGGTGCAAGTCAGACAGAAGAGGGCTGTGTGGTCGTTCTGTAAAGACCTAACTCTGGGTGTTCAGGGACTGAGAGCGCGAAAATGCCACGTGGGTGGCTGGTGGCAGAAACGGAGAAGTAGGAAAGCGGGGATGTGAGTTATCCTCGTGTTCTGGGGCTCGGCACTGTGCTCATTACTGCTTACACAGGGCTGCACCTCGATCAGGAGCCCCGCAGCACAGACGCAGTTCCCCCCGGCCTGGCTCTCCTGCTCATGCCATCGCGCCTACAGGCTAAGGGCAGACTCTAAGTTCCCTGTGCACGGAGTCGGCCCCAGAGGACAGCGAGCAGCTACATCTCAATCGGGAGCCCCGCAGCACAGACGCAGTTCCCACCCACAGGCTAAGGGCAGACTCTAAGTTCCCTACACAGAGTCGGCCCCAGACGACAGCGAGCCACTGCATCACAGCCAGGCCAGTCCCACAGAGCCAGTCCGTGCCCAAGAGGGAGCCTCACCATTTTCACAGGTGCACAGCTGAGGTCAGGCTCTGTCACGGGCATGTCGTCGCTCTCCATCACATAGATGCCCTTCTGAGACAGAGCCTGAATGACGGACTGGTGTCCCTGCAGCGCGGCTGCCTGGTCCCCTTTCAGGATGAGGCTGCAGACCCGGCAGTAAAGCTCACTGGACAGTAAGAGCTTGATGACAGGTGGCTTGATGTGCTCCTGCTCATACTGGTCAATGTAAAAAGGGTCCTTGAGGTCCTCAGGGATGTTGTCTGAAACAAGGCAAAGGTGACCAGGTGAGCACATCGAATGCTACACAAACCCTAACCCTTCTGCACCCACCACCAGCGCCCCACCACCAGTGCCCCACTGCCAGCACCCCACCACCAGCAGAGGACCAGGGGAGCCTCCCAGGCAGGCACAGCACAGATGGAGCTGGCAGTGGCAGGTGACCGAGAACACAGAGAAGAGCCGGATTTTTCCGTCATTCCAACATATTCTTTATGGGCAAAGGCACACCACACCTTTGCTTCTCAGGCTCTCTGGGGACAGGGGTGGTGCGCATCATGTGATAACTCTCACCACCACTGCCCACCTACCTTGAAGTATACCTCCTAACTTAATGATCCCCCAACCTGAAGAACAAGCAGGTGTGCGAGCTCTGAGGGTTTTGTGAGAAACTGTGGTGGCTTAGTGGTTAAGACTTACGGCTGATAACCAAAAGGCTGGCAGTTCAAATTCACCATGCACTCCTTGGAAACTCTCCAGGGCAGTTCTACTCCGTCCCATAGGGTTGCTATGAGTTGGAATCAACTCGACGGCAGCGGGTTTGGTTTAGGTTTAAAAGGGAAGCAGAAGGAGCCCTGGTGGCACGGTGGTTAAATGGTTGGCTGCAAACCAAAAGGTTGGTGGTTCCAACCCACGAGCCACTCCTTAGAAACTCTATGGGGCAGTTCTACTCTGTCCCATAGGGTAGTTATGAGTCGGAATCGACCTGGCAACAATGTTTTTTTTTTTTTTTTCCAGCGAGGGTTACAGGAAGCAGAAGGAACCCTGGTGGTGCACTGTTTAAGCACTCGGCTGCTAACCAAAACCTTGGCAGTTCAAACCCATCAGCCGCTCTGCAGGAAAAAGATGCAGCAGTCTGCTTCCGTAAGATTTACAGCCTTGGAGACCCTATGGGCAGTTCTACTCTGTTCTCCTGGGTCGCTATGAGTTGGAATCGACTCGATGGCAGTGCCAATGGAAGCAAAGGGGGCAGTGGTGGTCCAGTGGCAGGATTCTCGCCTTCCAGATGGGAGACCCAGGCTCGATTCCCGGGCAACGCACCTGAAGCGCAGCCGCCACCCATCTGTCACTGGAAGCTTTCTTGTTGCTATGACGCTGAACAGGTTTCGGCAGAGCTTCCAGGCTAAGACAGACTAGGAAGAAAGACTTGGCTATCTACTTCCAAAAATCAGCCAGCGAGAACTCCACAGATCACAATGGTCTGACTCTGTTGTGCACGGACTCGCCATGAGTTGGTGGGCAACTTGACAGACGCCCACAAGGACAAGAGCGATGCGAAGTCACAGTCAGGTGAGGACCACGCAGTAGGGATGTGTGCAGGCATGCCCAGTACCAAGCCTGGGCAGGAGTGCTGCACGTCCTCTTCCCTAACACAAAAGTGGAACTGACCACAGTCTAAACAGCTGTAGTTTTAACAGGAGAGAGCCGGACCTGGTCCCACTGTAATGATGACAACAGAGCAAGAGTAACCACCCCTTACAAAGGCCCGCTCCGTACCAGGCAGCATCAAACTCCTTACAGGAGCCACAGTTGCCACCGGCCACTGCGGCTCTATCAAAGGACACCATCCCCAGTTGACACACGTGAAAACGGAGGCACAAAGAAGCTGGGTAACTTGCCCGAGGTCTCAAGTGGCAGAAACCAACTCTGAACCCATACAATCTGCTCCACGGCCCATGCCTTCAACAACTATGCGTACTGCCCCCTACAAACAATAAGAGAGCGCCAACCAGGCGCACAGAGGCCAGCACTGTGTTCCCCCTGGCTGGGCACCACGGCACCTTTCTAAGCAGGCAACAGTCTGCTGAGGGGCACCTCCCCAACGTGCCCTCACTCTTGTGCTGCAAGGTGTCAACAGATGTCCCATAGAAGGGGGAGGATCTAGGGTAGGACGAGAGGGGAAAAAATACCGCACTAACCTATTCCTTCGCACAGAGGACTCCCCAGAGCCTCTCCCAGGCTAGTGCCCTGAGGCTCTGAGCCAAGAGGGAACGCCAACCCCATGGTGCTTTCTGGAACTGTTAGCACCTTCAGGTCAGTTTAGAAAAGCGACTCTGGAGCCATCTCCAAGAACTGCTGAGACGTCAGCCCCACTGACAGCCAGCATTAGAACAACTGTTAACACCACGGGGTTCACAGCAAAGCCCAGCAAACCCTCCTTCCTCCCGTGAGCCCAGGCCCTCTGACACCTTCAGTGAGAGGACGCAGAAGCAATGTCACTACGCATTGGACAACTCTTCACAGTACCTCTCACACTCCTCTCCCACTTGCTTTCACTTTTACTTTCTTCCCGGGTACTATTTTCTGAGCGCTGAGTCACTGTAATTACGGGTCTGTAGCTCCTTGTCCTTCCCCACATTCTGACGACTTCACACTTGGTTACTGCTTCTAACAGTGGCCGCTGACATTTACACGGCATGGTAAGTGTTCGGCACTGTTGTGTACATTTAATTTGGTCACCACAGCAACCCTGTGAGTGGACACGGCCAGCGTCATCTCCACGGACATAACCAGACTCAAATCCCACACATCCACCTCGATTGCACTATATTTTAAAGTCATCTGGAGTTTTAAAACAGAAGACATCATACCGACAAAAGGAACTAACCCCAGCGCAGGAGAGGCCGTTTCTTCCTTCTCTGTTTCAGACAAGGAAGCGGGTCTGCAGAGGGGACCCCCAAGCAAGGGACTCCCAAGGGAACATGCCACAGCAGGAACAGGGGCAGAAACAAGGTGGCGGCGGAGCACGTGCACAGAGGCCGTGGGGCTTGAGCCGGTGGGCTGGAGGTCAGGGAGGGGCTGGAGGCAGGCCCTGACTGGGGGTGGTGCAGGTCACTCTGGGCTTCCGTCTTACTCAGCTGGCAGGGAGCAGCCGCCCAGCTAGTCAGACCCTCTCCTCCCTGTACCCTTCTGTCGTGCTTGCTTTTCCACAGGCCACAGGGCCCTTCCTGCCTCACTCCCCAGTGCCGCACTGAGTCTCATGCCTGAAAGACCAGGTGCCCACGGGGCTCCCCAGATGTGTATCTCTGGCCCCAGCACCTCCCCGCGCCCCTTCATCAACTGCCTATGTGAGGTCCCCTCAAGCCCAGTCTGCCTGTAACTGACCTCCAACCCCGGAACACCCTGCCCGCTCCCCCGCCGCCTCTCTCAGGGCCAGGGACTCAGCAAGCTTTAGTCCTCCCTCCCGCCTCTCCTCCTGCCCATACACAGCTTGACGGCAACCCCACAAGATGCAGTCAGAGTCTGACAGCCACCCCGAGTCCAAGTCACCCTCAGCTCCCAACAGACAACTCTAACAGGCTCCACACGGGAGGACAAACCCTCGTGATCCACCCCAGGACCAAGGCTTTGTGCAAGGGGAGATGGTGTGGGAAAACATGGGGGGCTGGTCTGAGACAGAAATGAGAAATCCCCCCAGGAAGGAAGGCAGAGTCTGTGAATGACCCCAGCTTTGAACCAAGTTCCTTTTATAATGCACCAAATAGAAATGTCTTCCAGGCCGTGGCCCACTTGGGGGCCTTTTGGAAATAACCAAGAGGACTGCTTCAGATTCAGGACAGTGAGAGCTAAGGGGAAACGATGCATTTATACACCGCCACAAAGCCCTCCTCCAGGTCGCTGCTGCATGCCCCACACAGAGTGGCCGAGGGACCCTTCAGGGCACAGGACATGCCGTCAGACCCTGGGTTTGTCAGTCCATTGGCCGTCTGCTTCAGGGAGGTCAACTAGCACAACCCCACCTCCCATGGGCTCAGTTCTCAAGTTCCTGATCAACTTTGCCAGAAACAACAACTATTATAAAAAATACTCTGAACTCATTTCTGGAGACCTCTTTTTTCATTTCTTCTGCAAACCAATAATAAGGCAGAATTATCCATTTGTTCAACAATTATTTATTGAGCACACATTGTGAGCCTGGAAGTCTACGAAACACTGGAGACTTAAAAGGGGGTCTGTGAGGTCGCTGCTCTAGGGGGCCGAGCCCCTCAGTGAAGTCGCAGGCAACCCCCACATGACGTGGTAGGCGTCACGCAGGGGGAGCGTGAGTGCCGACAAGACCCCTGCTCAGCACTGTGGGGGTGGAAGGGAAAGTAGGTGGGGTCAGAGAAGCTTTCCAGAGAAGGGAGCAGCCAGACGAGGAGAAGGGTCGGGGGCGTTTCAGATCCAGGGGAAGAGATGATAATGACCCTCCAGGAAGGAATTTTAGGGAATGACAGTGGTTCAGTATTGCATGAGACAAACCGGACTTTCAGACATTCGTTCAACAGGGTCTTCATTAAGCACCTACTGATGGCACAGTGATTAAAGTGTTCGGCTGCTAACCAAAAGGTCAGCAGTTCAAACGCACCAGCCACTTCACAGGAGAACGATGTGGCAGTTTGCTTCCATAAAGAGTACAGCCTTGGAAGCCCTATTGGGCAGTTCCACTCTGTCTTGTAGGGTCACTATGAGTCGGAATGACCTGACAGCAGCATGTGTGGTCAGTTTTTGCATGCTCACACTAGGCGGCGCTGAGGCGCTAGTGGACAGGGAGTTCTGAGGTCAGACAGTGAGTAAGGACATGGGTACCACCGGCTAGAGTCTGTAAACAGGGGCTGCTGCTGCCTCTCAGTGAGAGCAACGGTGGCAGACGTGAGAAGGCGGTGCTGGGAAGGGCCAAGGAGACACTCAGGAGGCACACGCATCAGGGGGCCAAGAGGAATAGGGGTGCGACCAAGGAGAGGGGCTCAGGAAGACAGCAGACTTCTAGCTTTGCAACAAGGAACATGGCAGGGCCCTTCCCGATACAGGAAACCAGAGCACGAAAGAGGGGAGATGGGGGGCCAAGTTCAGCTCTGGACCTAGCGTCCCTGGGTGCCTGTTGGAAATTCAAGTGGCGAGCTCCAACAGGCAGGTGGATACAGACCTGGAACTCAAGAGAAGGTACTAGCTGGAGGCACTGGAATCGTCCAGGAGAAGGTGGCAGAGTGAGCACTGACACTGGTCAAGAATAAGACCTAAACAAAGAGCACCAAATGCCAAGGGCAGGCAGGGGAGGAGAAGCCAAGAAAGAAACAGAGAGTGATCAGAGAAGGGGAGGAGACAGTGGACAAGGGAACGCGGTGCACAGAGAAAGCATTTCAAAGAGGGCGGGATCAGTGAGCAAGTGAAAGGAGATGAAGTGTAAGAGAGACGGAGATGGGGAAGCCAGAGCAACCTGACCAGGGCAAAGTCACAAAAGCTTCATAGACACAGCCAAATACCCTGAGGGGCCGAGCTGAGGGCTGAGGACCATGGTCTTGGGAGACATCTAGCTCAACTGGCATTACAAAGTCTATAAACAAAATGTTCTACATCCGACTGTGTGAGTAGCGACTGGGGTCTTAAAAGTCTGCGAGAGGCCATCTAAGACACATCTACTGGTCCTACCCTATCTGGCGCAAAGGAAAATGAAGAAGACCAAAGACACGGAGGAAAGATTAGTCCAAGGGGCTAATAAACCACAACTACCACAATCTCTACCAGTTTGAGCCCAGAACAACTAGACGGTGCCTGGTTACCACCACCGACTGCTCTGGCAGGGATCACAACAGAAGGTCCCAGACAGACCTGGAGAAAAATACAGAACAAAATTCAAACTCACACAGACACACAAAAAGACCTGGCTTGCTGGTCTGACGGAGACTAGAGAAACCCCAAGAGTATGGTCCCCAGATACCCTTTTAACTCAGGACTGAAATCAATCCTGAGGTTCACCCTTTAGCCAAAGATTAGACAGGTCTACAGGGCCAACAATAACACGTGTGAGGAACACGCTTAATAGTTCAATCATGTATACAGAGACTAATGGGCACACCAGCCCAAAAGCAAAGACGAGAACGCAAGGAAGGACAGGAAAACTGAAGAATGGAAACAGGGTACCCAGAACGGAGAAGGGGAGAGCATTGGCAACCAATGTCACAAAACAATTTGCGTATTGACTGTTTAATGAGAAACGAATTTGCTCTGTAAACTTCCCCCTAAAGCACAATAAAAAAGGAAGAAAGATGGAGAGCATCCACTGGACTTAGCAACAAAGAGGCAGCTGGCAGCCTTGAAAAGAGCAACTCCAGAAACAGTAGAAGAGGCAGCAGTTGCTGAATGAATGGGAAGAGAGGAAGGAGAGAAAGCTAGTGTTCGTCTCTCTCGCTTTGAAGAAGAACAAGGGGCCAGAAGAGGCTGGTTTGTTTCAGGGATTGGAGGAACGTGAGTGTCCACGTTGATGGGAGAAAACCCAATCAATGGGCTGTTGTTGTTGTTGTTGTTGTCAGTTGCCGTACAGTCAGCTCCAACTCAAGCCGATCCCGTAGACAACAAAACGAAACGACGCCCCATCCGGCGCCATCTCTGCGATTGTTGGCTTGAGCCCACTGCTGTGGCCACTGTGTATTCTGGGAGCCTTCTATCCTAGGGGGCTCATCATTCAGCAGGAATCAACTACAGCAACAGGTTGTTTTTTATTTTATTTTTTTCATTCCATGGAAGGGGCTGAAAAAGGAGGGACAAAGGCTGCTGCTGAAGGGAGGGAGATGGCAGGGGATGGAGCCCAGAGAGGTCATTTGCCTTCGATGAGAGGAAGAAGGGATGAAGGGACAGCTACAGATGCAGGTAGCTTTGTGGACAAAGTGGCTAGAAGTTGAGGAAATTATGTGAGACGCTGCATTGCTTTTCTGTACAGCTGGAGGCAGTAGCCTCTGCCGGGTGGGGTGGATCCCAATATGGAAGAAGGGAAGATGTTTGAAACAGGTGCTGCAGAGGATGGCAGGAAGGGCGGACTCAGCAAGTCCAAGCACGACTCCAGGCAGTGGGGCAGGCCCCGCTGGGACTGGACCTGATTCTGCAGGGACACCTGTCTGAGCTGGTGTCGCTGCCCTCCAAGCTGGGCTGATGTAGGGTTAGCAGTGCGCTGGGTGGAGCTGATGGAAAGGTAGCAGGGCAAGGGACCAGAGGACTCTGGCATTTGGCACTAAAAATGGTACCTAACCCCAACAAAGAAGGAAATGAGCAAAGCAGACAGCTGACCAGGTGTCCACAGGAGGGCTGGAGCACAGCCTCTTGAAGGTATGGCAGCACAAGCATGAGAAGAGGCCACCTAAGGCCACGCAGCTGAACCCCAGCCTACCCCTGCTCCAATCTGACCCTCGGCCCTCACATCTGTAAATTAAGGATAATAAAATACCCAGCTCATAGGGCTGCGGTGAGGATTAAATAAATTAATATATGGTGAGCGCTTAGAGCTGTGCCTGGAACTCAGGACGTTCTACATGAGTATTAGCTACTCCACTTACTGTTGACATGATTGTTGTGCATCAAGAGAACAGCCCTCTCCTTCGCCCTCCTAAAACCCTGGTGGCCTAATGGTTAAGTGCTGCAGCTGCTAACCAAAAGGTCGGCAGTTCAAATCCACCAGGCACTCCTTGTAAACTCTATGGGGCAGTTCTACTCTGTCCTATAGGGTCACCATGAGTTGGCATCAACTCGACAGGTACGGGTTTGTTTTTCTGGTCTTTCTCCTCCATCCCATGAGTGCCCAGCCCTGTCTGCTGAGGCCAGGGCACCATGATCACTGCAGCCCAGAGCCCGGCCAGGGGGACCATCAAGGCAGCATCCAGCAAAGGCTTCCTCAGCAGGTGGCTCCAAACTGTTGCCACTGCCTAATAGAAAGCCTTCTACTGAAACAGACCCCCACCCAGTCCAAGGAAACCAAAGGTGTGCAGCTCCAACGCTGGGCAAGGCCTCAGAGGGCCACATACCAGTGACTTGCAGCCTGCTGCATACCCAAGCTACCTGGGAGCTTTACAAGAAAAGACCCCATCCAGACCAGTGACATCAGCATTGCTGTGGGTGACCCAGGCACCGGTACCTTTAGTACAAGTAAGTGAGACTCACTACTAGAGACTCCAAGATGGATATGACAGTCTCTCTAGAAGATGCTAATAATCTAGTAACAGGAGTAAGGTGCACGAAGACACTCATCAAGTGAGGTAAAATAACCGGAGGTCTTCTCTTCCCAGATGCCCCACCACATGCCCCAGCCCTACACTGGAGATGCCAGACAAGAAGAGGCTAAGGCATGTGATGAGCTCACATATGGTCCCTGCAGGGCAGAGACCACTTGGCTGTCCACACCCTACACCAGGCAAGGCCCAATCATGAAACTGTCTCCCCAGCAGTGGCAGGAGTAGGTGCACGGGGAGAGCCAGCAGCTACAGGTCTTCCCTCCCCCACCCCACTGAGGTAGACTCAGCTGCAGGAAGTGCACAGTAGGCAAGGGAGGTTAAAGCCTTGGTTCCCTGGCCAGAAGACCAGAAGGAAACCCTGGGATCCAGACAGTGGGGGCAGGATGCCAGCGAAGAGGGAACTAGGCAGACAGACCTTCAAGTCTGTGTATAATGCCCAGGACACCCCCAGCAACCCAAGTGTGAAACCACCCGAGTCAGCACAGCGAAGACTTGGAGAACCCGACTCTGACGCAGCCACAGCCCAGGTTTCCACTGCCCAGCGTGGCACACGTGCGGACAGAGCAGAACCATACAGGCCCTGAAAGCTCAACGGACACAGGAACAACAGCTCACAGAAGGCAGCTTAGAGCTTACAGGGTGAGCCTAACTGGAATGACTAACTGCTAAAATTTTTAAAAATCAACATTCTTCAGATTTTAACAGGACCTAGAGTCTCAAAACATAATTCTCTCTATGTCCAGGATACAATCCAAAATTATTCAACAAAGAAGGAACCAGAAAAACCTACAACTCTACTGGGACAGGCAATCAGCAGACACCGGCCCCAAGATGATCCAAAAGCTGGAATCATCAGACAAAGACTTTAACCAGTTACTATAACTACGCTCCAAGATGTAAGGGCAGACGCCTCTGAAATGAAAGAAAAACTAACATAAAACTATGAAAAAGTTCTGGGCAAAGAAATGTTAAGTCCGAGTTTGGTGGGGAAACCAAAAACCAGAGCAGGAGGGAGACAGGTGCCGGTGAAGAACAAGGCTGGCAGAAAATTTTGTATTCTTTCTTTCTTCCCTCCATGCTGCCCTCACTTGTACACCGGTGTTCACTGCAGGACTACGCACAGTAGCCAAAAGGTGGAAACAACCTAAACACCCACCAACAGATGAGTGGATGAACAAACCATGGTACATAAAATGGAACGGTACTCAGACATAAAGCGATGTGAAGTCATCACGCATGCTACAACATGGGTGAAACTCAAAGACATTATGCTGAGTGGAATGAGTCAAACGCAAAAGGAAAATACCGTACGACCTCAGTTATATGAAATGACAAAAGTAGGTAAATATATAGAGACCAACAATTATTAGAGGTTACTTGGAGATGGAGGGAAGAGAGAGAAAGGGAATTAAGAAGTAATGAGTTTATGTTGATGTTGTTGTTAGGTGCCATCATGTCGGTTCCAACTCATAGCAACACAAAAAAACACTGCCTGATCCTGCTCCATCCTGGCAATTGTTGCCATGTTTGAGACCACTGTTGCAGCCGCTGTGTCAATCCATCTCGCTTAGGATCTCCACCTTTTTCGCTGACCCTCTACCTTCCCAAGCATGATGTCCTTCTCCAGAAACTGATCCCTCCGTTGGTAACATGTTCAAAGTATGTGAGACGAAGTCTCGCCATCCTTACTTCCAAGGAGCACTACGGCATACTCCTTCCAAGACAGGTTTGTTCTTTCTTCCGGCAGCACACATATATTCAATGTTCTTCTGGCAGTCCATGGTATATTCAATATTCGTCACCAACACCATCATTCAAAAGCATCAGTTCTTCTTCGGTCTTCCTTATTCTTTGTCCAGCTTTCGCATACATACGAGGCAACTAAAAATATCACAGCTTGGGACAGGCACACCTTAAGCCTCAAAGTAACATCTTTGCTTTTCAAAACTTTAAAGAGGTCTTTTCCAGCACATGTGCCCAATGAAATACGTCATTTCATTTCTTGACTGCTGGTTCCATGAGTCTTGATTGTAGGTCCACATAAAATAAAATCCTTGACAACTTCAATCTTTTCTCCATTTATCATGATTTTGCTTATTGGTCAGTTGTGAGGATTTGTTTCCTTTATGGTGAGGTGTAATCCATCTGAAGGCTGTAGTCTTTGATCTTCATCAGTAAGTGCTTCAAGTCCTCTTCATTTTCAGCAAGCAAGGTTGTGTCATCTGCATATCAAAGGCTCTTACTGAGTCCTCCTCCAATCCTGATGCTACATTCTTCTTCATATTATCCAGTTTCTCAGATTTGCTCAGCATACGGATTGAATAAGTATGGTGAAAGGATATAACCCTGATGCACACCTTTCCTAATAATTTTAAACCATATAGTATCCTCTTGTTCTTTTCAAATGACTGCCTCTTGGTCTATGTACAGGTTCCACATGAGCACAATTACAGGATTCTGAAATTCCCATTCTTCGCAACGTTATCCATAATTTGTTATGATCCACACAGTCAAATGCCTTTGCATGCTCAATAAAACACAGGAAAACATCTTTCTGGAATTCTCTGCTTTCAGCCATGAGCCATCTGACGTCAGCAATGCTATTTCTGCTTCCACATTCTCTTCTGGGTCCAGCTTAAATTTCTGGCAGTTCCCTGTTGATGTACTGCTGCAACCGTTTTCAAATTATCTTTAGCAAAATTTTGCTTGCGTGTGATATTGATGATATTGCTCAATAATTTCTGCAATCTAAAAAAAAAATTTTTTTTTCTTTAGAATGGGTACAAATATGGACCTCTTCTGGTCAGTTGTCTTACAAATTTCATGACATAGACCAGTGAGTACCTCTAGCACTGCATCCGTTTGCTAAAACATCTCAGTTGGTACTCCATCAATTCCTGGAGCCTTGTTTTTCACCAATGTCTCCAGTGCGGCTTGGACTTCTTCCTTCAACGCCATTGGTTCTTCATCATATACTACCTCTTGAAAATTAATTGTGCTCATGAGGAACCTTTACATAGATCAAGAGGCGATTGTTCGGACAGAACAAGCTGATACTGATTGGTTAAAAGTCAGGAAAGGTGTGCGTCAGGGCTGTATTCTTTCACCATATCTATTTAATCTGTATGCTGAACAAATAATAAGAGAAGCTGGACTAGATGAAGAAAAATGGGGCATCAGGATTGGAGGAAGACTTATTAACAACCTGCGTTATGCAGATGACACAACCTTGCTTGCTGAAAGTGAAGAGGACTTGAAGCACTTACTAACGAAGATCAAAGACCACAGCTTTCAGTATGGATCACACCTCAACATAAAGAAAACAAAAACCCTCACAACTGGATCAATGAGCAACATCATGATAAATGGAGAAAAGACTGAAGTTGTCAAGGATTTCATTTTACTTGGATCCACAATCAACAGCCATGGAAGCAGCAGTCAAGAAATAAAAAGACGCGTTGCATTGGGCAAATCTGCTGCAAAGGACCTCTTCAAAGTGTTGAAGAGCAAAGATGTCACCCTGAAGACTCAGGTGTGCCTGACCCAAGCCATGGTGTTTTCAATCACATCATATGCATGTGAAAGCTAGACAATGAATAAGGAAGACAGACAAGTTGATGCCTTTGAATTGGGGTGTTGGCGAAGAATACTGAACATACCATGGGCTGCCAAAAGAACGAACAAATCTGTCTTGGAAGAAGTGAGGCCAGAATGCTCCTTAGAGGCAAGGATGGCGAGACTGCATCTTACATACTTTGGACATGTTGTCAGGAGGGATCAATCCCTGGAGAAGGACATCATACTTGGCAGAGTACAGGGTCAGCAGAAAAGAGGAAGACCCTCAACGAGGTGGATTGACATAGTGGCGGCAACAATGAGCTCAAGCATAACAAGGATTGAAAGGATGGTGCAGGACCGGGCAGTGTTTCGTTCTGTTGTGCATAGGGTTGCTATGAGTCGGAACTAACTCGACGACACCTAACAACAATAACAACCTCTTGAAATGGCTGAACGTTGACCAATTCTTTTGGATACAGTGACTGTGTATTCCTTCTATCTTCTTTTGCTACATACCGCACCTTTAATTGCAAATCAAGTCTTGAATTTTTTTCTTTAGTTCTTTCAGTTTGAGAAACGCCAAGTGTGTTCTTCCCTTTTGGTTTTCTAACTCCAAGTCTTTGCATGTTTCATTATAATATTTTACTTTGTCTTCTCAAGCTGTCCTTTGAAAAGTTCTGTTCAGCTCTTTCACATCATCATGTCTTCCGTTCACTTTAGCCACTCTACGTTCAATAGCAAGTTTCAGTCTTTTCTGACATCCATTTTGGTCTTTTTTTTCTTTCCTATCTTTTTAAAGACGTTTTGCTTTCTTATGTATGATGTCCTTGAAGTTATGCCCAACTCCTCTGGTCTTCTGTCATTAGTGTTGAATGCGTGAAATCTATTCCTGAATTGGTCTCCATTATGTCTATGGTGATGGGGAAACTGCCATCGATTAAGAATAATGGTTACACAACTTGACCAACAGTAACTGATATCACTAAATTGTACACCAGACAAAGGGCAAAATGGCAAATGTGTTCTGTGTAATTTTACAATAACAGCATCTAAAAAAAAAGGATGCAATTGCTGATCTAAGGTACAACCAAAAGACCTCCCAGGGTTAGCTCCGTTGGTTCAATGGCTCTGTGGGGCTGTCCAGCCCACTGGCCTAACACTGTTTTTAGAGTTTCTGATTTACCTCCCAGTTCCATGAGTAGTGTCTAGTGTCTTAAAAGCTTGTGGGCAGCCAGTCAAGATATAATTGATCTCTATTTGCCTGGAGCAGCAGGAAAAGAAGGAGACCCAGGAATCAGAGAGGAAACTGGACTACAAGTCTAGCTGCCTCCATGAACTATTGCGTCCATTGCCATGAGACCAGAAGAGGAACTGGATGGTACCTGGCTACCATTACCAAATGTTTTAATTAAGGGCTCAATTGATGAGTCTTGATTAAAAGGGGAAAATGTGAAACAGAATTTTAAATTTCTTACAGAATCCAGACATCCCAGACCTATTGAATCTGGAGGAATCCCCAAATCTGTTGCCCTGAAAAATTTTTTGTGTCTTGAACCAAAACTATCCCCTTAAGTCATCTTCAAACTAAACAACAGTTTAGCCGAATTAGTAAAGAATGTTCCGCTGAGCAGGGTGCACCTTTAAAGAATTACCTATATCAGATCAAACTGACAAGAGTAACTCTAAATAAAGTACAAATGAGTAGTTTCCACAGCAGTAAGTCTAAGTCAATGGTGGTGAAATAATACGGGGAGAGACAGTGAGAATGGTAACCCAACATGAAGAATGTAACCAACGTCACTCAACTGTACGTGTAGAAATTGTTGAATGGCTGCATGATCTGCTATGTGTATTTTACCAGAAATTTTTTTAAACTTTCATTTTGTGAGTAATTAAAGGATAATTTTATTCATGTTACCTTCATGAATTAGAAGCATTCCTAACTTAACAAAACACTGTTAAGCAACACCACCAACAACAAAAAGACGAGAAGCAATTTGTTCATGAACCAAATCCACCTTAATCAATTCTGTCTTCTACTCTCCTCCAAACCTTTAGCTCTAAGGCGATTACCGGACTATATATCTTATATAACATTACCAGGGAAGGGAACAGTCCGCAAATTATTTTTCAGTAACGAAACTTTATTCTAATTAATAGGAAAATAATTTTTAAAATACGTAAGTATATATTTTTAGAAATCACTGCACATTTTGGCTCTTTAAATGTTACTATAATTTTTGCTTTCCATGTGGATTTCACGTTCCAGGTGTCATTGTTAAGGACCTTGGTTACTGCACCATGGCTGACACAGGGTTCCAAGCTCCGTAACGGAGCACAATGATCTTTCACAAGATGGAATATGCTCCCTTGTCATTACGTTCAATGCCAATGTGTGCAGCCTATTACACATAGAAGGTCAATATGATTTTTAAAAAATTAAATTTGGTGTTTACCCCTTAAAAAAAAAAAAAACTCACCAGGACAGACACTAACTTAGCCCCTCTCCCCAGATAAATATTACCACATGCAGCTATATCTTGAGGATTCCAATGCAAGCTCACAGAAAAATAACAAGACACCTAAGGAGCACAACCACTGGAAAAGAAAGACAAACTGAATAACCTACATCTGACAAAGGGAAATTAATGATCAAACAGCAGTATTTTAAGTAAATATAGCATCTTCAAAGACGTGCAGGGAGGCATTCTACCCCCAGTAATGATGGACCATGGAATTCAGACCAACGTACCCAGCTACTGAGCTCCAGTAGGTAAAAACAGAGTTAACATCTGCATGAAGGCTTTGGAAAGAACCCTTAGGTCAAGGTCAGGGAGAAGACTACAATCCAGAGGGCCCAACAAATGGAGACCACTTATACCCTGAGGGTATCTGCCTTTCTCCTAGGAGGATTTGTCCACTCCACAAGAGATGGTAAAGAGGTTAAGCTGCATTTTTGAAAACTACAGATTTATGAGGGTAAAAGTTGAATTCCAGGGCCTGCTAAATGGGAAGAGGAGACACCGATAATCTTCCAGACACTTTGGGCTGGAAAACTGCAGGGCTTCCCCCTGAATATGAGTGAATCTGAAGTAGGCCAGCCTTTGAAAGCACTAAAGCTCACCTTAGAAGCACCTCAAGCCATGAAACTGGATTGAGGTGATTATAGATTGACAATGGATTGCTGTGTCTCTGGGTAACTGCTGGAAGCAAATGTAAATTTCCCTTAAGATCATCTTAGGCCTCAAATTACTCCTACAAACAACTTTTCAAATACAATGTACTAGTGCATAATGAAAAAAAAAAGGGCAGATTTGCAAAAGAACAAAACAAAAGCCAGCTGAAGCAACAAACAGTAGAAGCAGGCTCACAGGCTGCTGGTACCTGCTAAGACGAATTAAGTCCAGTACAACCTCTCTCTCCCACTGATTTCAGCTAAAACTCTGGACAAAATACAAAACACAAGTACCTGAGGATTCTGAAAAGTAAACAACAGCAGGCAAATTGAGGAGGAGAGTCAGAACTTAAAAGAAGCATCCTTTATGAGGCCAAGTTTCTACTTTTGTTTCCTCTTTTCTCTTCACATTTGAACTGAGGGCAGCCTCAGCTACAGAACTACACAGCAGGCTCAGGGAGCAGAACTTCTGAGAGAAACCCCATCTTTCTGGACAGAGGACGAGGAAGACAGGACCAGGAAGAAGGGCTCCTGTAGCTGGAACATGTGGGAGTGCTGGGTTTTTGTTTTTCTTTCTTCTCTCCTGTCCCTGCCCTAAATTGGCCCCAGTCACAGGACCAAGCAGTGGCAGAGCAGGCAGCTGACGCTCTAAAAGAAACCCCATCTTTATGGCCAGGGGAACCAGGAAAAGGGGCTTCAGGGGTCTTTAGAGTATGAGGGAGAGCACCATTACTTTTTCCTCTATCTTTTCTCACTGCTTTGCCCCAAGTGTGTGGCCCCAGCTGTAAAACTCCGACTGAAACCTGTCATTTTGGTCAGAGTACGAGAAGGGGCTTTTAGGTGTCAGAACTTGTGAGGGGAAATCCAAGGAAGGAGAGAGCTGGAAAACTGAATCCCCTGTTATGTGTATACAAAACCAAACCCACTGCCATCAAGTCGATTTCAACTCACTGTGGACCTACAGGACAGAGTAGAACTGCTCCTTAGGGTTTCCAAGGCTGTAATCTTCATGGAAGCAGACTGCCACATCTTTCTCCAGCAGAGCAGCTGCTGGGTTCAAACCGCTGACCTTTTGGTTAGCAGCCGAGCACTTTAACCACTGCACCATCAGGGCTCCTCTATTATGTGTATAAACCTGCACAACCCTCGGCTTACTCCTGAGCCACACGTGCACAGGACAGACCCAAAGCAGCACAGCAGACTTTGAAAACTGAACTGACATTGGGACCAGTGCCCATAAATGGCAAGACAGAACTTGTGGTCTGAACCTAATGGGGTTGATGGCAACTCCGGTGCAAGACAATCAAACAAACAAACAAACGTCAACATTACCCAAAAGATTTTAACAGGACCCAGAGAATAGAGTCTCACAATGTAATATTCAAAATGTCCAGGACACAATCCATAATTACTCAATATATAAAGAAATAGAAAAATGTGACCAATTCTCCAGGGAAAAAACAATCAACAGATGCCAACTCTGCGAAGACCCAGATGTTGGAATTATAAAAGACTTTAAAGCAGCTGTTATAACTAGACTCCATTAGGTAAAAACAAACACTCTTAGAACAAATGGAAAGATAGAAGTTTTGAGCACAGAAATAAAAACTATAAATGAACTAAAATTTCAGAACTAAAAAAATACACTACGCCCCCTCCCCACTTATCAATATGGTTAGGTTCCAAACACCAGGTTTTTATGCGAAAATCAGTATTATGCAAAAATGTAGGATGACCACATCAGATGCACAATGGCTACATCGTTACATAACTGCCAAACCACCGAGAGTCGTGCCAGGCAAGTCGACATCTTAACCATCACAACCAGTGTTACTCTTGCCCTGCATCTCTGTGTTCGTTAGTGCCAAATGTACACTGCTAATGCACAAAATAGCGGGACAGATTTTTCACTATCGTTGTAAATGCGAAATGCTGGATAACAAAATAGTCGGTATGTGAGGAGTACGTGTACCGCGAGGGCTCCAACTTTGAGCCTACAAACTGCACTATAGAAATGACAAGGTGGGCAAGCTCGGCCTTTATTACTAACCATGTAGCAAGGATCACCATGAATCCAACTCCCAGCTGGAAGTGGATCCAGGCCTCACCCTCCCATATTTCCACTCCTTGTTGCCAGACACCTCCATGGCAATTCCTCTCTCTAACCCTGAAAACCAAAAAGCCAAACCCACTGCCGCAGCGTCAACTCCAACTCATAGCGGCCCTGTAAGGTGAGAAGAACTGTCCCTATGGGGCTTCCGAGGCTGTCTTTGTGGAGGCAGACCGCCACATACCGCCACACCCTTCTCCCTCGGAGCGGCTGGGGGGTTCAACTGCTGACCTTCCAAGACCGCCACAGCCTTCTCCCTCGAAGCGGCTGGGGGGTTCAACTGCTGACCTTCCAAGACCGCCACACCCTTCTCCCACGGAGCTGCTGGGGGGTTCAACTACTGACCGTCCAGTGAGTGGCCAAGTGCTCAACCACTGCACTATCAGGGTTCTTCTCTGGCCCTGCCCACTCAGAATTACACCAGACCTCATTCCCTGCTATCCTGAGCTGGATCGAAACATCCCTGGCCTACTGGTCCCACCCCGTCTGGACTGAGAGAGAATGAAGAAAACCAAAGACACGAGGGAAGCTTAGTCCAAAGGACTAACGGACCACAACTCCCACAGCCTCCACCAGACTGAGTCCAGCACAACGAGATGGTGCCCAGCTACCACCACCGACTGCTCTGACAGGAATCACAATAGACTGTCCCAGACAGAGCTGGAGAAAAACACAGAACGCAATTCAAGCTCACAGAAACAAAGACCAGACTTAAACTGGTTTGATGGAGACTGGAGAAACCCTGAAAGTATGACCCCCGGACACCTCTTAACTCAGTAATGAAGTCACTCCTGAGGTTCACCCTTCAGCCTCAGATTAGACAGGCCCATAAAACAACAGTACATGCAGCTTAATTATGTAGACAACACTAAATGGGCACACCAGGCCAGGGAGAAGGACAAGAAGGCAGGAGGGGCAAAGGTGGTAATGGGGAACTCAAAGTCAAGAAGGGGAGAGTGTGGACACGTCGTGGGGTTGGCAACTAATGTCACAACGCAACATGTGTATTAATTATTTAACGGGAAACTAATTTGTTCTATAAACCTTCACCTAAAGCACACACACACAAAAAAATCTCTGGCTACCTGAGGCCAGGTCATCAGGGAACAGCCATAGACTCAGGAATCTCCATAACTCCCTGCACTCCAGACCAGCTTGCCTCCCTTTCTCTCTCTTGTCCCCTGGGACCAGGTCACAAGCTAGAAGGACTCTATCCTTCTTCATCAACTGCCCATTAAGCCTTTCTCTGTCTCCCAGCCACCCCAGAGCTGGGTCTACACAAATCAACTCTGTACTGCCAGCCCCTGGTGGTGCATTGCCCCTGTGGGTTCATTAATTCTCTAGAATGGCTCACAAAATTCACAGAGACTGTTACCTATACTTACAGTCACCCATTTATTATAACCAGAAAGGATACTGGTGTAGAGATGCAGCAGGTAAGGTCTGGGACAGTTCTCAGCACAGGGCCTCCACTGTACCCAGGGACATGCCACCCTCTCCCATGCATGCATGTTCTCACCAATCCAGAAGGTCCCAAAGAGAGCACTCAAGTACCTCAGTCCCCTAGTCACTGGAGCCTCAAAGAATAAGCATGACTTGGGCCTTAATGCAAAGTAATGATAATCCAATCAATGAATATGCATGACTGGATCATGCCCCCTCCCTTTCTAAGGTTAGTTCACCAGGTATAGGGCCTGTGTAGCCCCTACTTAAACAGCTATTTTGGAAAACAAAGGCATGTTAATTATTGTTTGGATCATTTTCAGAAACCAGAGTCAAAGGGCCAAACCAAGTTCTTTGTCCCACAAGTATCAATAAAAAGTCTCAAGGGATGATGGATTTAACAGAAGAATGGAGACAAGAGAGGAAAGAGTCACCGAACTTGAAGACAGATTAATAGAAACTATTCAATCTGAAGAACAGAGGGGGTTAAAAAACAAGACCGAATAAAACAAAGAGTCTTAGGGCATTGTGAGACAACATCAAAAAGTCCAACATTTGTGTCACTGGAAAGAGGTGAAGAAAAGGCATGTGAATAAGTAACGCTTAGAAACTCCTCAAATTTGGTGACAGATATCAATTTACATATTCAGGAAGCTCAGCAAACCCTAAACAGAAAAAAAAAAAAAAAAAAAAAACCTCAAATAAAACCCTCCCCAGACACGTCATAATCCATTTATTAACAATTTATTAACAACCAAAGATAAAGAAACAGGCCAATAGGGCCCGAGAATCAGAGTTATCAGCAATAAGCCTTAAATAACTATGTTTAAAACAATGGAAGGAAAACTGACAAGTTTAAGAATTTTGGCAGAAAACTGGAAATATAAAAAAGAAAAAAAAAGAGGAGGAGAAAAAGTAAAAGAATTTGACAGATCTATAAAAGAACCAAATAGAAATTCTAGAACGTAATAGAGTAACTGAACTCTTATTATACAACGGAAGGCTGAACAGCAGATTAGACATAATTAATGAACTACATCAGCCAAAAAAATATCCTGAATGAAAACGATGAGACAAAAGAACGGAAAATACTATAGAAAATACTGTAGAGAAGGTAAATGAAGACACTAACAGTGTCATGGGAACGCTGGTAGCATAGGGGTTAAGAGCCACGGCTGCTAATCTACCACCTGCTCCTTGGAAACGGAATGGGGCAGTTCTACTCTGTCCTATAGGGTCGCTATGAGTTGTAATTGACTCGACAGCAACAGGTTTGTTTGTTTTTTAGTATAAGTGCCATAGATAGAAGTGTTACTGAAGACCCAGAAGGAAAGGTGAGAGAAAATAGAACGGAAACTGTATCCAAATACTCAATAGATGAGAATTTTACAACACTAATAAATTCAAAAAGTCATAGTTTCAAAAAGACTACAAAATGGCCACAAGATTTTAAAAAAATGAAAACTACGCACTGTAGTAACACTGATGAATCTAAAGAGCAGGATAAGACGGTACAGACTCGTCTCTTCTACTCCTCTCCACTAAGCTCAACTACAAACCCTGGGAAAGAAGAACTCTGAAAGGTGGCGGAAGGAGGCTGACTGGTTTGGATCCCAGGACTGGAGAAGCAGCACAACGACAGGGCACCTTATAGCCTCCGCCCAAAAGAAAGCGACCCAGGTAGGCTCATTCTTCTCCCAGGTCCAAGGGTAGTCCCACCTACAAAGACCAGCTGAGCCTGCAGAACCAGCAAGGAGATCAACAGGAGTCACGTTAACAACAGGCAACCAGGGCACACCAGCAAGAGAGGTTCCACTACAATGAACAGCCCAGCCTGGGAGCATTCCCCTTCCCCGTTTGGTCTGAGAAACCCCTCCCTTACCCAGAGACACCCCGCAACCAGGGGAACCCAGCAAGTGGGATCCTACCTCAACAAGTGCCTGGCCCAGGAAGTGCTCTCCTTCCCTATGGTCATGAAACTCCCTTCCTCATCCAGAGACACCACGAGGTTGGGGGTGCACTGGCAAAAGAAATCATGCCACTAGGAGTGCCTGGCCTGGGGAGCACTCCCCAACCCCCAGAGGCAGGGGGAGCCTGCCACAACAAGCTCCCAGCCTAGCAAGCACTCTTTGGCGTGTGGGTCAGAGAACCCCTTCCCCTACCCAGGGGCACCAGGTGGCCCATCCTAGGAAAGCTCCTTCCACCCCCTCATGCAACATCAGCAGGCACCAGCAGGAGTCCCAGTGGCATGAGATAAACCAAGCAGACCAAAACAGCACCACAAAGGCTCTGAAAAATAGTTAATGGAATGACAGTCCACAAAAGTAGGACCTGTGTGTCAAATCTAAAAACAGGTGACTGCCTGCTAAAATAAAAATGTAAATAGTACCTAGAGTCTCCTAACTTAATAGCCAAAATGTAGAGGATACATCCAAAAATTACCAGTCATAACAATAACCAGGGAAATCATGCCTTGAATGAGAAAAGATCATCGACACCAACACCGAGATGAGTCAAGTGTTAGAATTATCTGACAAGGATTTTAACCCAAACTGACTGCCATCGAGCCAATTCCAACTCATAGCAACTCTATAGGGCAGGGCGGAACTGCCCCCACAGGGTTTCCAAGGCTGTAAATCTTTATGGAGACAGGTTGCCATATCTTTCTCCTGTGGAGCTGCTGGTGAGTTCAAACCACCAACCTTTTGGTTAGTCACCAAGTGCTTAACCACTGCACCACCAGGGCTCCTTAGGATTTTAAAGCAATATCATAAAACCTGATAGTTTATGATAAAAACGCTGATGGCGTAGTGGTTAAGAGCTACTGCTGCTAACCAAAAGACTGGCAGCTCAAATCTATCAGGCGCTCCTTGGAAGCCATATGGGGCAGTTCTACTCTGTCCTACAGGGTCGCTATGAGTCAGAATCAACTTGATGGCAAAGAGTTTTTATCATAAAAAATGATTCAACAATTATGAATTTTCTTGAAACAAATCAGAAATAGAAAATTTCAACAAAGAAAGTTACGAAAAGAACCAGAAAGAAATTACCAAAATGAAAAATCCAATAATGGAAATTTAAAAATTCACTGGATGGGCACCATATTAGACTGGAGACGACAGAAGACACAATCAGTGAAGCTGAAGACAGATAAATACAATCTATCCAATCTGAACAGCAGAGAGAAAGTACATTTTAAAAAACAAAAAGAATAAATAGAGCCCCAAGGACCTGTGGGACAATTAATAAAGACCCAACACTTGAATCATCAGAAGAACAGAAGAAAGAGTGAGTTGCTGAAAGAGTATTTGAAGAAATAATAACTGAAAACTTCCCAAATTTGGCAAAAGATATAAACCCACATATTTCATGAAACTGAGTAAACCTCAGAGGCCTGGTGGCAGAGTGGTTAAGAGTTCAGGCTGCTAGAATGGATAAAAAACAGAATCCATCAATATACTGTCTACAAGAGACATATATTAGAAATAAAGATTTAAGTCATTAAAAATCAAAGGGTGTTTTACATCAAGCAAACCAACCAAAACCAAACCCACTGCCATTGAGTCGGTTCCAACGCATACCGACCCTGTAGAGCAGAGTAGAACTGCTCCATAGGGTTTCCAAGGATTGCCTGGTGGATTCAAACTGCTAATCTCTTGGTTAGCAGCCATAGCACTTAACCACTATGCAACCAGGGTTTCCATCAAGCAAACAGCTACCAAGAAAGAGCAGGAATGGCAATACTAATCTCAGATAAAAGAGACTTTAAAACAAAATCCACCATAAAAGACAAAGAAGGGCACTATATAATGATTAAAGGGATGATCCATCATGAAAACATGACCATAATAAACATCTATGCACCCAATGACAGGGCTCCAAAATACATAAACTCTAAGAGCACTGAAAAGAGAAACTGACAGTTCCACAATATAGTAGGAGATTTCAACACACCACTCTCAGGAGAGGACAGGACATCTAGAAGGAAACTCAGCAAAGATACAGAAGAGCTAAAGGGCACAATCAGCCAACTTGACCTCATAGACATATACAGAACACTCCACCCAACAGCTGCAAAGTACACACTCTTTTCCAACGGACATAGAACACTCTCCAGAATAGACCATATCTTAGGCCACACAGCAACCCTCAACAAAATCCAAAACACTGATAACACAAAGCATCTTCTCTGACCACAATGCCATCAAGGTAGAAATTAACAACAGCAAGAGCAAAGAAAAAAAAAAAAATCAATTACATGGAAACTGAGTAACACCCTGCTAAAAACCACCGGGTAATAGAAGAAATCAGAGATGGAATAAAAAAATTCCCAGAATCATATGAGAATGAAAACACATCATACCAAAACCTTTGGGACACAACAAAGGCAGTGCTTAGAGGTCAATATATAGCAGTAGATGTACACATCAAAAAAGAAGAAAGGGACAAAATCCATGTTAGCTAAACAACTTGAACAAATAGAAAGAAAACAGCAAAAAAAAAAAAAAAGCCCACAGTCACCAGAAGAAAGGAAATAATAAAGATCAGAGCAAAAATAAATGAAACAGAGAACAGAAAAACAATACAAAGAGTTGAGAAATCCAAAAGCTCATTCTTTGAAAGGATCAACAAAATTGACAAACCACTGGCCAAACTGACAAACGAAAAACAGGAGAGGACACAAATAACCCAAATAAGAAATGAAATGGGGGACATTACAACAGGCCCAACTGAAATAAAAAGGATTTTAACAGAGTATTATGAAAAACTATACTCCAACAAATTTCAAAACCTAGAGGAACAGAAAAATTTCTAGAAACATACTACCTACCCAAACTAACACGAAATGATGTTGAAAATCTGAACAGACCCCTAACAAAAGAAGAGACTGAAAAGGTAATAGGAAAAATTCCCAGCAAAAAAAAAGCCCTGGCCCAGATGGCTTCACTGGAAAATTCTACCAAACATTCAGAGACGAGCTTACACCAGTACTGCTCAAACTATTTCAGAACACAGAAAAGGAAGCGATACTTCCGAATTCATTCTATGAAGGCAGCATAACCCTCATACCAAAACCAGGCAAAGACACCACAGAAAAAGAACACTACAGACCAATATCTCTCATGAATACAGATGCAAAAATTCTCAATAAAATTCTAGCCAGTAGAATTCAGCATCATATCAAAAAAATAATACACCACAACCAAGTAGGATTCATACCAGGTATGCAAGGATGGTTCAATATTAGAAAATTAATCAACACAATCTACCACATAAATAAAAGAATCATATGATCATCTCAATTGATGCAGAAAAGGCATTCAACCAAGTCCAACACCCATTCCTGATAAAAACTCTCAATAAAATAGGTATAGAAGGGAAATTTCTCAACAAAATAAAGAGCATCTATGCAAAACCAACAGCCAACATCATTCTTAATGGAGAGAGGCTGAAAACACTCCCCTTGAGAACAGAAACTAGACAAGGATTGCCTTTAGCATCACTCCTATTTGACGCTGTGCTGGAAGTCCTAGCTAGAGCAATACGGCAAGAAAAACAAAGGGCATCCAAATTGGTAATGAAGAAGTTAAACTGTCCCTATTTGTGGATGATATGATAATATACATAGAAAACCCAAAAGACTCAATGAAAAAACTACTGGAACTAACAGAAAGATTCAGCAGAGTAGCAGGATACAAGATAAACATACAAAAATCAGTTGGATTCCTATACACCAATAAAGAGAACGACGAAAAGGAAATCAGGAAAACAATACCATTTATAATAGCCCCTTAAAAAATACTTAGGGATAAATCTAACCAGCAATGTAAAAGACCTATACAAAGAAAACTATAAAACGCTACTGCAAGAAACCAAAAGAGATCTACATAAATGGAAAAACATACCATGTTCATGGATAGGTAGACTCAACATTGTAAAAATGACAATTCTACCCAAAGTGATTTACAAATACAAGGCAATCCCAATCCAAATACCAACAACATTCTTTAAAGAGATGGAAAAACTAGTCATTAACTTTATATGTTAAGGGAAGAAGCCACAAATAAGTAAAGCACTACTGAAATAGAAGAGTAAGCAGGAAGACTTGAACTACCTGACCTCAGAACATACTATGCAACTACAGTAGTCAGAATAGCCTGGGAGTGGTAGTATGACAGATACATTGACCAATGGAACAGAACTGAGAACGCAGATGTAAATCCATCCACCTACCGTCACCTATCTTCAACAAGGGCCCAAAGTCCATCAAATGGGGAAAAGACAGTGTTTTAACAGTGGTGCTGGCAAAACTGGATGTCCAGCTGCAAAAAACTGAAACAGGGCCCATACTCACACCACATACAAAAGCTAATTCAAAATGGATAAAAGACCTAAATACAAAGTCAAAAACTATAAAGTTCATAGAAGAAAAAATAGGATCAACCAACGGTAGAGGCCCCAATACATGTCATTAACAGGATACAAACCATAAACAACAACACACAAACTCCAGAAGATAAGCTAGATAACTGGAATCTTCTAAAAATTAAACACCTATGCTCATCAAAAGACTTCACCAAAAGAGTAAAAAGAGAACCTACAAACTGGGGGAAAAAAAATTGGCTATTACAAATCAGACCATGGTCTGATCTCTGAAATCTACAAGAAAATCCAACACCTCTACAACAAAAAGACAAATAATCCAATTAAAAAAATGGACAAAGGAAATGAACAGACACTTCACCAAAGAAGACATTCAAGTGGCCAAAAGACACATGAAGAAATGCTCACGATCAGTAGCCATTAGAGAAATGCAAATTAAAACCACAATGAGATACCATCTCACCCCCGGCACTACCGGCATGAATCAAAAAAACAGTAAATAACAAATGCTGGAGAGGCTGCAGGGAGGCTGGAACTTTTATGCACTGCTGGTAGGAATGCCAAATGATACAACCATTTTGGAAAACAGTATGGTGCTTCCTTAGAAAGCTAGAAATAGAAATACCATATGATCCAGCAATCCCACTCCTAGGAATATATCCTAGAGAAATAAGAGCCATCACATGAATAAACATACGCACACCCATGTTTATTGCAGCATTGTTCACAATAGCAAAAAGATGGAAACAACCTAGATGCCTATCAACAGATGAATGGATAAACAAACTATAGTACATATACAGGATGGGGTATTACCTAACGATAAAGAACAATGATAAATCTGTGAAGCATCATGAAATGAGTCAATCACCAAAAGACAAATATCGTATGAGACCACTACTGTAAAAACTTATGAAAAGTCTTACACACAAAAACAAACTGTCTTTGATGGTTACGAGGGAGTGGAGGGGGTGGGCATGGAAAAACACTAGACAATTGGTAAGTGGTAACTTTGGTGAAGGGTAAGAGTACACAATACTGGGGAAGCCAGCACAACTTGTACAAGGCAAGGTCACAGAAGCTGCATAGACACATCCAAACTCCCTGAGAGACCGAACTGCTGGACTGAGGGCTGTAGGGACCATGGTCTCGGGGAACATCTAGCTCAACTGGCATAACATAAAAAATATGTTCTACACTCTACTTTGGGGCGTATCGTCTCGGGTCTTAAAAGCCTGTGTGCGGCCATCTAGGATACAACACTGGTCTCACCCCTTCCGGAGCAAGGGAGAATGAAGAAAACTAAAGATAAAAGGGAAACATTAGTCCAAAGGACTAACAGACCACATCTACCCCAGACACCACCAGACTGAAACCAGTCCAATGAGATGGTGCCTGGCTACCACCGCCAACTGCTCTGACAGGGATCAAAATAGAGGGTCCCAGACAAAGCTGGAAGAAAATGTAGAACGTAATTCTAACTCACAAAAAAAGACCAGACTTAGAGGTCTGACAGGGATCACAAAAGAGGGTTCCAGACAGAGCTAGAAGAAAATATAGAACAAAATTCTAACTCACAAAAAAAGACGACACTTACTGGTCTGACAGAGACTGGAGAAACCCCAAAAGCATGGCGCCCAGACACCCTTTTAGCTCAGTAATGAAGTCACTCCAAGGTTAATCCTTCAACCAGGCCCACAAAACAAAACAAGTCTAAAGGGGCACACCAGCCGAGGGGCAAGGACTAGACGGCAGGAGGGGACAGGAAGATGGTAATAGGGAACCCAAGGTCAGGAAGGGAGGGTGCTGACATGTCATGGAACTGTCAACCAATGTCATCAAACAATACGTGTGCTAACTGTTTAATGAGAAACTAATTTGATCTGTAAACCTTCATCTAAAGTACAATGAGAAAGAGTTCAGGCTGCTAACCAAAACGTCAGCAGTTCAAATCCATCAGCTACTCCTTGGAAACCGTAAGGGGCAGTTCTACTCTGCCCTAGAGGGTCGCTATGAGTAGGAATCGACTCAATGGCAGCAGGTTTGGCTTTTGGTTTGAGTGAACCCAAAACAGGATAAGCCCAAAGAAATCCATGCCAAGTCACAGCATAATCAAACTTCTGAAAACTGAAGACACTGAAAATACTCTGAAGCAGCAAGGAAGAAACACCACATTATGTAGAGGGGAACACCAATCCAAATGACAGCAGACTTCTAATCTGAAATCAAGAAGGCCAGAATGTTGTCATGAACAACAATTTTTAAGTACTGAAAGAAAAGAACTTGCAACCATGAATTCTATTTCCAGTGGCAGTATCCTTAAGGAATGAAAGGGAAAATAAAAAAAATTCTCAAATGAGAAATTTTTTTTAAAAAACTGTCCACATCAGACTTATCCTTAAAGAAGGAGTAAAGGAGGTTCTTCAAACGAAAAGAAAATGAGAAAAGAAGGAATCTTGGAGAATCATGGAGGAAGAAAGAGTAACAGAAAGAGCAGAAATACAATAGACTATTCTTCTCATGAGTTCTCTAAATTACATGCCGTGACTGAAACAAAAACTAAAATACCATTAGATACCCAAGACAATGATATTTATAACTGGAAAGGGTAAAGGGACCTAAATGGAAAAAACTTCTCCATACTTGACTCAAAATGGTAAGATACTGACACCAGCAGACTGTGGAGCCCAGGTGGCATAGTGGTTAAGAGCATGGCTGCTAATCAAAAGGTCAGCAGTTTGAATCCACCACCTGCTCCTTGGAACCCCTGTGGGGCAATACCACTCTGTCCTATAGAGTCGCTATGAGTTGGAACTAACTCGACGGCAATGGGTTTGGTTTTTGTGGGGGTTTAGCAGACTGTGGTGAGTCATTTATATATACTGTAATACCCAGAGCAACCGCTAGGAAAACTATAATATACAGAGATATACCCCAAAACAATATAAATAAATCAAGATGGAATTCTAAAAAACTCCATCCTGTGGAGGAAGGCAAGAGTAAAGAAGAATGAGAAACACAGAAAACAAATAAAAGTGGTCGTCTTAAGCGCTAACGTACCAACAATAACATTAAGTTACAACAGTCAATGCACTAGTGAAAGGGCGGCGACTGGCAGAGTGCGTCTAAAAAAAAGGACCCAACTATGTGCTGTTCACTAGAGACAAAGAGGGACGTTACACAAAGGTAAAGGGATCAGTCCACCAGGAAGACGCTGACAGTCCTAACTGTATACGTGCCAAACAACATAGCCTCAAAACTCGTGGGGGGAAAACTGACAACTGAAAAGAGAAAGAGACAAATCTACAGTATTTACCCCCTATCAGCAACTGACAGAATTAAACCAAAAACTAAACCCACTGCCATCAAGTCGATTCCGACTCATAGCAACCCTATTAAAAAAAATAATAAAATCAGCAAGGAATATATACCTGAACAACACAAACAACCAAGAGAATCTAACTGATACTACTGAAAAAGAGCAGAATACCCATTTTTTTCAAGTATTCATGAAACAGTCACCAAAATAGACCATATCCTGGGCCATAAAACCAACCGCAGCAAATTTAGAAGAATAAAAATCATGCAGAGTATGTTCTCTGTCCATAATGAAGCCATATTAGAAATACAAACCAGGAAAATCTCTGAACACTTGGAAATTACACTTCTAAATAATCCATGGGTCCAAGAGGAAAGTGCAAAGGATATTTTAAAAAATACATAGCACTGAATGAAAAAAAAAGTAACATATCAAAACATGTGGGATGCAGCTAAGGCAGTATTAAGTGGGAAGCTGATAATACGAAAATACTTACATTAGAAAAGAAGAATTCAAATCAGTAATCAGAAATCAAATGAGTAATCCTACCTCAAGAAACCAGGAAAAGAAGATAAAAGCAAACCCAAAGCAAGCGGAAGGAAGAGGGGCAGATGTGGCTATAAAAGGGCAACAGAAGAGACCCTTGTGGTGATGGAACTGCCCTGTACGTGCAGTGCATCAGTGCCAACATCCTGGTTGTAGTATTATGCCATAGTTTTGCAAGGTGTTTCCATCGGGGAAACTGAGTAAAGGGAAGCCAGAGCTCTCTGTATTATTTCTCACAACTGCATGTGAATCTACAATTACCTCGAAGTAAGATTAATTTTTTTTAATATGTCCAAAGACTTCAAAAGTACTTCATAGAAAAAAATATTCCAATTGCCAGTAAGTAGATGAAAAAAAAATCCAACATTTTAGTCATCAGAGAAATGTATATTAAAACCACAACTCATCCACTTGAATGGCTAAAATTAAAGACTGACAATACCCAAGTGTTGTCAAGGATGCAGAGAAACTGGAACTCTCACATATTGCTTGTGAGAATATAAAGTGATACAGCCACTTTGGAAAACAATCTGACAGTTTTTTATAAAGTTAAACATACGCTTACCTTAAAAAAAAAAAAAAAAACTTTTTGCCGTCTAGTCGATTCCAACTCATAGAGACCCTATAAGACAGAGTAGAACTGCCCCCAAAGGGTTTCCAAGGAGTGGTTGGTGGATTTGAACTGCTAACCTTTTGATTAGCAGCTAAGCTTTTAACCACCGCACCACCAGGGCTTCACACTTATGACCAAGTAAGCCCATGCCTAGCTATTTACCCAAGAAAAATGAACACACGTGTTCACACAAAGCCTTATACATGCATGTTCACAGCTGCTTTATTCATAATAGCCCAAAATTGGAAACAACCCAAGCATCTATCCACAGGTTAACAAGCATGCAAAATGTGGGCAGCCATACAAGGGAATACTACTGCTACTGCTCACCTAGAAGATACACAGAACATGGGCGAATCTCAAAAATGTTATGCATCTTGAAAGCACCCAGACACAAGAGTACTCGCTGTACGACTAGACATATATAAAACCCTAGAAAGACAAATCTAATCTAAAGTGATAAGTAGATCAGTGGTGCCCTCGGTGGCTACTGACTGAAAGGGTGCTCAAGTGCACATTTTGGGGTAATAAAAATGTTCTTTACCTTGACTGTGGTCATGTTCACAAGGGTGTACACATTTATTTAAACTCATCGAATAGTCTTAAAATGTGTGCGTTTTATTTCATAACATGGAGGAATCTGGAAGGCATTATGCTGAGTGAAATTAGCCAGTTGCAAAAGGACAAACATTGTATAAGACCACTATTATAAGAACTCAAGAAATAGTTTAAACAGAGAAGAAAATATTCTTTGATGGTTACGAGGCTGGGAGTGAGGGAGGGAGAGGGGTACTCACTAATTAGATAGTAGATAAGAACTACTTTAGGCGACGGGAAAGACAACAAACAATACAGGCATGGTCAGCACAACTGGACTAAACCAAAAGCAAAGAACTTTCCTGAATAAACTGAATGCTTCGAAGGCCAGTGTAGCAGGGGCGGGGGTTTGCGGACCATGGTTTCAGGGGACATCTAAGTCAATTGGCATAATAAAATCTATTAAGAAAACATTCTGCATCCCACTTTGGAGAGTAGTGTCTGGGGTCTTAAATGCTAGCAAGCAGCCATCTAAGATGCATCAACTGGTCTCAACCCATCTGGATCAAAGAAGAATGAAGAACACCAACGACACAAGGTGATTACGAGCCCAAGAGACAGAAAGGGCCACATAAACCAGAGACTACATCAGCCTGAGACCAGAACAGCTAGATGGTGACCGGCTACAACCCATGACTGCCCTGACAGGGAACACAACAGAGAACTCCTGAGGGAGCAGGAGAGCCGGTGGTCATGGCCCCCAGACCTTCTGTTGGCCCAGGACAGGAACCATTCCCAAAGCCAACTCTTCAGACATGGATTGGACTGGACAATGGGTTGGAGAGGAATGCTGGTGAGGAGTGAGCTTCTTGGATCAGGTGGACACCTGAGACTATGTTGGCATCTCCTCCCTGGAGGGGAGATGAGAGGGTAGAGGGGGATAGAAGCTGGCGAAACAGACACGAAGAGAGAGAGGGGAGGGAGGGAGCGGGCTGTCTCACTAGGGGGAGACCATTTGGGAGTATGTAGCAAGGTGTATATAAGTTTTTGTGTGAGAGACCGACTTGATTTGTAAACTTTCACTTAAAGCACAATAAAAACTAAAAAGAAAAAAATGTGCGCATTTTGTTATATGTAAATTATACCTCAATAAAACTAGTTTTCTTAAGGGTCTGGAAACCCTGGTGGCGTACTGGTTAAGTGCTACAGCTGCTAAACAAAAGGTCGGCAGTTTGAATCCACCAGGCGCTCCTTGGAAACTCTATGAGGCGGTTCTACTCTGCCCCATAGGGTCGCTATGAGTCGGAATCGACTTGAAAACAACGGGTTTGGTCTCAAAGGTCCAAAATAAAATTCTTCCCTGTGTACCCTGCACTGGGCATTAACCTACACTACCAGAGACTCCTCTGAAAAGTCCAGGTTTAAGCACATCCTTCCCTCCTCAGAAACCTTCAGTGGCTCCCCAATTCACACAGAAGAAAACTCCAACTTATCAATCAGCCAGTCAAGACATTCCACAATCTGGCCCCAGGCATTTTTTCCAATTTACGTTCACCGCCAACTCTGCTGTTGCTACACTGACATTTATCCCAACCAGCCACACCACACTCCCCTCCCCTGCAGGCCTCTGCCTGTTCTTACCCATCCAGACCACAAACTCAGGTTTCACCTTCTCATTCACCTGCACAGATCCCGACTCCCTCATGGGAGGTGCTCTCTCTCCCTTAGCTGTCCTGCCATTAGCATCGCTCCTCTCTCGCCGCACTCCCTCCCTCGTCAGCCTGTCACTGCAGTTCTTTGTCCACACGGCCATTCCCCACTCTAGGAGCCCTGAGAAGCACTTTGGTGACCTCACAGTGGACAACACAATGCTGAGCTGTGCTTAATGTTGACTAATTTGAAGTGACTGAAGGACAGTGACTGGGAAATATTTAAGTGAACTGGGTAGGTAGCATGAGCAGTAAGAAAAAGGGCTAGGGTAGAGCTCAGGAGAGAAGTCAGAAACAGAAATGAAACTTCTCTGCGCGTGACGGATAACTAAAGCCACGGAGCTAGAAAGGCTGTGTGAAAAGGAAAACCGATGAAGAGCAGGAGACCAAGGAGTGGGCCTTGCAGGGCCACCCAGGCAGGCAGGACGGACAAAAGCGAAGTAATAAAACAGAGAAGATTTGTTCACCAGGTGAAACTGGGAAGAGAGAATCCCAAGTCAACGGGGGTGGTGAAAGGAGAGGCTGAGAAAAGAGCAGACACCCCGGTGTCCAGTCTGGCATCTGACATGGCAGAGCGCAGAACGGGCTGGCGGAAGGCGAGCAGGAGGCCCCTGGTCAACGCCGGAGAAGTGTTTCAGAGGCGTGGTGAGGGCAGTGGTAGATCACACAGTGAGGAAACGATGCCACAGCACCCAGCTCGAGGCAGCTGCCACTGCAGCGGCCCAAAGGAGAAGTAAGGAAGGCAATAGCCAGTGACAGGGCGGTCAGTCACCCCTGTTCCTGTCAAAAGTACCATTATTCTCCCTGTGCTGAGGTTCAACACCCGTGCCCATCCCCACAGTCAATCAACCCAGTCTCCTCAGAGCTGCTGGCTCCATCTGCCCTTCTCATTTCCACTGCAAACAAACTAGGCGAGTCGTCAGCATTCCGAGCTTCGGCAACCACACCAGCTCCCAGAAGTTCAGCCCGACTGCAGCCTCTACCCGCTCCAGCCTGCTAAAAACCTTCCCAGGCTCTCTCTGATTCTGTCACTCCCAGCTCAAAGGCCTCCCCAGGCATACATTGCGAAGAAATCCCCAGCCCAGCTTTAAACACCACAGACAACCTGGCCCCTGACTATTTTCCACCCTAATCACCTCCTGCTTCAGTACACAAATCCTTAGCTCAGCAAGGTTAATCTCCTCAGCACGCCCGTGGACACATCCACCTCTCACAGTGTAGATACATGTGAAAGATACACCCTCAGGTCCATAGCCAGGTACCCTTCCCTCCACTCTCAGGGCTACCTAATCTCACCCATCCCTCAAAGCCTACCCCCCCAGGGAGCCTCCGGGAGCGCCCCAGTCCACAGAGACCTCTCTTGGTAGCGCCCAGGCACTCTGGGATTGCATTCACTGAGCTGACAGCTCTATCTTCTGCCTAAACACGGCTGTTTTATCGATGGCATACTTGATTTTTCAGCCCTTTGCATTATTTTTCTTTGTGTACGTCAATATTTCATGTAGATTTTAAACAATTAAGGAAAATGACCTCATATAATTTTCCCCCTTTATATCTCCTATAATGGAAAACAAACATGCACATGGTAGCTGTCCAATTATAATACTGATTCCATCCTGCCCACCCTCAGATTAGACAAAAAACTGTAACAATCTGAGTCTTTCAATAGTTCAACCAGGAAACAAAAAACAACACTGGTACGTATAATGTTGATATGGCCACCAAAAAAAAAAAAAAAAACCGTAAGGCAAGCCTATGAAAAATTAGAAGGATAAAAATAATAATAAAGAAAAAATATTAAGTGTTCTTTGGAAGATCAGCCTGAAGCACAATAGTGGCCAAGTCTTTTGTGGGTCACTCAGATCTGAAGGATGAGAACAGCTGAGCTTAAAGATGGATTTAGATTCTTTGATTAATATTTAATTTGTGGCATCAAGACCAAAAAAAGAACACATGCCAACTGACGTATCTTTACAACTCCACAGCCATGCCTGTATGGCCATGCTTTATAGAACCATAAAGCAGTTTTCCATTCACCTGCTTCGCAGGCGTTTCAAACGCTTTCACCCGTTCCACAAGCACTCACTACACGCGATGGACTCTGGACAGAGCGGGAAACCGGACAACCATAACCCTGACCTCACAGCTAAGTACAAACAACAAAGACGTGCTCAGGGCACCTATGCGAGGAAGGCTGGCTACAAAGACCTCCACAACCCCCAAGCGCCCCTCAGCCCACGTGACGGTGCTCAACCCGGCTAAGTCACTCTGTAACCTCCTACCTCAGAAATGCCCAAATCCCCTGCCGAGAGCGACAGAAAGACAAAAAACATAATGTAAGCTCATAAACCACTAATCAAACCAATCACCACATAAAAAGACTTGACAATCTGCTTATGAACCTGGAACAGATAAGGGCCTGCTGTCCCGAGCAGGCAGCACAGTGGTTAAGGACTCAGCTGCTAACCAAAAATCAGTGGTTCCAACACACCGGCCACCCCGCGGAGAAAGATGAGGCAGTCTGCTCCCGTAAAGAGCCACAGCCTCGGAAACCCGCCGGGGCACTTCCACCCTGTCCTGCAGTGTCGCTTGGAGTGGAATCGAACAGATGGCAACGGCTTGGTTTAACGGGTTTGTTACAAACAGTAAGACTCACACCACTGCCTTCTCCTGCTGGCCCGGGGAAGGGGTTTCATTTCACGTCCTGGAGGCTGGAAAGTGATTCCCAGCACTGGATTCGCTTCGTCCTAATGTCACCACAACAAGCCATCTGGTCGTTTCCTGAAGTGGACTATGAAGGGGTCACGCTCGTAATATCAGTTTAACGGAGTTTAAACTATTCTTGCTAAATACATACGACAGCTGGCAGCAGTTCTCTTACAGATATCCCTTCAATGGTGACTAGAATATGAGCTTGACAAAGTCAAAATATCCTCCACGACATGGTCACCAAATCAGTAGTTTAAATTACTCTAACAAGACAGAGAGAGAGACAGAGGGGGAGGCAGGGAGGCGGAAGGGAGGGAACTATCCCAGTCCCTCACCAGTAGTGCAACTGTGAACAGGCCAGAGGTCTCTCCCCATCCTGGTCTGCAGTGGTGATACCAGAAGGCTGAACTCAGTGACCCTAAAGTCCTGCCCCACAGGCAAATGAACTACCCGGTTTCCAGGGCTCCTCAGAAAGGTGAGATCACCATCACTGAGCTACGCACAGTAACATCCCTGTAAATAGGGGAGTACCTTCTAGCATTTTGAACACTGTCCTTGAGAAGTAATAAAAGCTACTGCTAACCCCATCATCCCCAGAAACCAAGGTCTAGAGACCATGAAGTTTCCTAAGGTCACAGATAAACAATGGACCTAAAATCAAAACTCAGGGCTCTATTAACATTTTTTGACCAACTCACTACAATGTTCGGGAAACCCTGGTGACACAGTGGTTAAGAGCTATGGCTGCTAATCAAAAAGGTTGGCAGTTCGAATCCACCAGGCGCTCCTTGGAAAGTCTATGGGGCAGTTCTACTCTGTCCTATAGGGTCGCTCTGAGTCGGAATCGACTCAACAGCAATGGGTTTTTGTTTTTATTACAATGTTCACCCAAAAAGGCATTGCGAAATTTTCTAAGAAGATTCTAGTCCTTCTTACACTTTTTTTTAATTGTGCTTTAAGTGAAAGTTTACAGCTAAGTTAGTTTCCCATACAAAATGTTATACACACATTGTTACGTGACCCTAGTTGCTCTCACTATGTGACAGCACTCCTCCTCTCCACCCCAGATTCCCTGTGTCCATTCAACCCACTCCTTACAAACATTTCTAAATGAACTTTCAACATATTCAATATATTATTCCTAAAAAATAATCAAAATACTGTCAATGAAAAAAAAAAAAAATCCCACCCCCCCAAAAAAGAGAGGGAGGAGATCTAAAAATAAGAGCACAAGACAGACCACAACTCTTGGCGACAGCACCAGAGAGGGATAAAACTGAAGGAAATGTTTCTGCACAACCATATGCCACCCAAAGGCCTGGCCAAGGTGAGCACTCTGGGGTCTAATCACACACTGCAAATGGCAGGCTGGGGGGCAGGGGCCACTGAGAATCCCAAACGGGGAAACCGGAACGAGAAGGCAGTCTCAGAGCACCTGCCCTAGCAGGTCAGCATGCTTTGGGCTGCTATACAAATGGACGACTGTGTGGTTTCATTTAGCTACTTAATAGGCAACCTTACGACGAGAAAATATTTAAGTCACTTTCACCATGCTCACACAAAAACACACCCCCAAAACGGATTTAAGATGAAAGCACCGAGATTCAAAGGACCACATCTAATTCACGGAAAAACCGGGCTGGCCAGCCACGGGGAGAGATCCCATAAAAGATGCAAGGAACGCGCCCCCGGACTAGGAAGAGAGTTCTGAAAAAGAAAATCTTCACTGCCCTACCAAAACCCTCCCCAACCCAGTCTCCTGAAAGACACAGCAAACCTTACAGACCAGGCTGAGACCCCCGCTTGAAACCACTCCAACCGAGGGAAGTCTTTGTGATCATTTGGAGCCTCCCAAATTTGTAAACTGAGAGAGAGATTCACAACTAGAAAAAAAATCACAACAGGAATCGCTCCCCTTCCTGAAGGGAGGTACAGGATGGGACACCTCCTCATCTGGCAAAAGCGAATGGAAAACAGGCGCACTCAGACCAGCGCCCCATGCGCCACTGCGGGCAGGGGCTTCCTCAGAGTACGGCAAAACAGCAAACCCACAAGTCCCAACGGTATCTGTCCCCTTCAGTTCCAGCTCACCTTTCTAGTCTTTAAACAGCCGTCTTCTGAGAATTTCCAAGCTTTAAAGCTCATTGTGGCGTCGTCGGCTTTTAAATTAACTATCTGATGAGTTAACCAGAACATAAGCGTTCGCCTGGTACTGGAAATAAAAGGAGACAAAACTAACCCAATACCAATGCTGAGAGATGCGTATTTGTCCCGATAGCTGACAAAATCCCACTCTGACTGCAAAGCTAAATGCAACAAAACACAACTGCACTCACTTTGCCGCAGAAACCGGGAAGGAGACATCGGGAGGGCTTTTTCAAAGCAGCTGCGTCTCTGCAGCATTCCTTACCAGAGCTCTCAGCCATCTCCACACGTAAAATCTTAAAATTCCACGTCTGAGCAAAACCTCACACGTGTGCTCAGGAGCAGCGCTGTGTGAGCACAAACCTGGAACCCACCCAGCACCCAGGCACAGGGGGATGGCCGAACGTGGGCAGGCATCTGATGAACTACTGGACAGCAGCGACCAAGAACAGAGGGACGCTCCACCCACCACAGAGGAGAAATCCAGGAACACATCATGGACTACGACAAAGCAAAGCTCAGGGGATACACTCCCGTGAAATGTGCAATCCCATACAAAACTCAACAGTGTAGTGGAATGATATAAACACGTGGGGAGGTGTGAGGAAAAGCAAGACCGTGACCATCACACAATTCGGGCTATTGGTGGATGTGAAGGGAGATCTGGGATGAGCTAACCTTCTTTTCGTAGGAGTCTCTGGGTGGCACAAAGGATTAACACGCTCAGCTGCTAACTGAAAGGTCCCCCAGAAGGAAGACCTGGTGATCTACTTCTAAAAAATCGGCCAGCGAAAACCCTGCGGAGCGCAGTTCTCCTCCACACACCCGGGCCGCCAGGAGCTTACTCCGCAGCGACGGTTTTGTCTTTCCTTCCCCTAAGCTGACCGCTAGACACCTGAGCGCTGCCGTATGGTTGTTCTCTACGCCTTACTCTAACAACTACTTTATTGGTTCCATTTTTTCAATCATGCAAATTCATGAATATAGCAAACAGCGTTTCCCCTTCACAACCATACAGAAAATGAGTAAAGTTCAACGGAAAACAAAACCTGTAAAACTAAAAATTGTAAAATAAGAAGAAAAGCTCTGTGTGACAGATAATGTTACATGTCAGCTTGGCTAGGCCATGATTCTCAGCTATGTTGTAAGTATCTTCCATTCGTGATCTGACGTAAAGGAAGTCTCTTGGCCGGGGAGGGGGGGCCTGCATCCAACTTGTCTGCATGTTCCAGCAAAGCTCTCTTGTTCTCTCGGTCCTGCATCTCACTCATCGTCATCTGACCTCTGGCTCCTGGGATGTGAGCCAGCAACCTGCTGTCTGACCTGCAGATTTTGGAATTCGCCAGCTCCTGCAATCACATGAGTCAGGAGAAGCCTCCAGCCTGACGATGAACCACGGATTTGGGGCCTGCCAGCCCCCACAACTCTGTGAGCCATTTCCTTGAAATAAATCTCTAGATATATTTATAGATATACACTTTGCTGATTTTGCTCCTCTGGAGAACCCAGCCTAAGACAGTCAATAAAACCAATTTAAAACAAAGCATGAAATTGGTCTCAACCCACCTGGAGCAAACGAGAATGAAGGACACCAAAGACACAAGGTAATTATGAGGCCAAGAGACAGAAAGGGCCACATAAAACAGAGACTCCATCATCCTGAGACCAGAAGAACTAGATGGCGACCAGCTACAACCCATGACTGCCCTGACAGGGAACACGACAGAGAATCCCTGAGGGAGCAGGAGAGCAGTGGGATGCAGACCTCAAATTCTCGTAAGAAGACCAGACTTAACGGTCTGACTGAGACTAGAAGGACCCCAGAGGTCACGGTCCTCAGACCTTCTGTTAGTCCAAGGCAGGAACCATTCCCAAAGCCAACTCTTTAGGCAGAGATTGGACTGGACCATGGGATAGAAAATGATACTGGTGAGGGGTGAGCTTCTTGGATCAAGTAGACACATGACACTGTGTGGGAAGTTTCTGTCTGGAGGGGAGAAGAGAGGGCAGAGGGTGTTAGAAGTTGGCCGAATGGACACGAAAACAGAGAGTGTAGGGAAGGAGTGTGCTGTCTCATTAGAGGGAGAGCAACTAGGAGTATAGAACAAGGCGTATCTAAGTTTTTCGTATGAGAGACTGACTTGATTTGTAAACTTTTACTTAAAGCACAATAAGAATTAAAAGAAAAAACAAAGAGGAAAAGTCACAAAGCATTAAGTTCCAAACTCAAGAAACTAAAAAAATAAGAATAAGCTAAATGTAAACCAAGAAAAAGGAACAACAATAAAGGCAAGACCAGAAATAAATGAAATTGGAATATGAAAAATAGAGAAAATCAATGAAACAAAAATTTGCTTCCTTGGGAAAAACAAATAAAATTAATGACCCGCTAACAAAAAAACGAAGCGATGTATTTAATCCCTATAATTTACAAAACATGTTTGTCCTCATGACTAACCTGCGTCTAGCTCAGACTGTTGAAATCCTGTCACACAGGGAAAGGCCTGTTCAGCAAGCTTTCAAAGTTGGGGGGCTAAACTCCATTTTCTGAAAGGGTTACCTCTCTAGTCTTGTGCTAGAACCGGGAATGTTTTCACCAGAATAAAGGCAATGTTTTTTTAGAATGCAAAATTTCAAATTAAGAGAATTATACAAGTATTAATTCTTTACGTCATACCTGAAGCTAACAAAGAAAGCCTTGAGAGTCAACAGTTAGGAGGATCACTTGGTCTGTAAAGTTCTGGAAGCCTGAAATAGGAGTCTTAATCCACTAAGCACATTACCGCCTAACAAATTGGACTCCAAACAAGGTTACCGAGTTCTTCAAAACAAGAATTAACCAAAGGCGATCATTATGATTATGCACCATCCACTGAAGAAACCACCTCTCGTCAGGGAGCCCAACAACGGCCGTTTTGTAAGCATCAACTTTCATAACAAACCACCGGCTCCGTATCCAAGGCTTTGGGGCTGGCGCTCGCCTGGAAACAGGTCTGCCCCACAGCCGGCCCCGCGCTAATAAAGCACGTCGCCAGGCGGCCGCGGCCACGCCAGTTCCCCGCCTTCCCTTCCGCGCGTCCGCAGAAAACGGCCGCGTTTCCCGCTCCCAACTCCAGCCGATCAAAGCCTCCTTCCCAGGGGCGCGCACACAGGGCCCGGGGGGCGCAGCTCGGGACGGCCGCCCCGGCTGACCGGCCCGCCGCGCCTCGGCGCCTGGGCACAAAGGCCGGCCCGTCCAGGTCCCGGCCCGGGGGCGCCGGCCCCCCGCCCCGGCCCTCACCCCTGCCCTCACCCCGACCCCCACCCCCGCCCTCGCCCCGGCCCCCGGCCCTCACCCCTGCCCTCACCCCGACCCCGGGCCCGGCCCTCACCCTCACCCTGACCCCGACCCTCACCCCGCCCTTGCCCCGACCCCCGCCCTCACCCCGACCTGACCCCGGCCCTCACCCCGACCTGACCCCCGCCCTCACCCCGACCCCGGGCCTCACCCCGGCCCTCACCCGGACCTCACCCCCGGCCCGGCCTTCACCCTCACCCCGACCCGGGCTCTCACCCCCGCCCTCACCCCGACCCCGATCCTCACCCCGACCTGACCCCCGCCCTCACCCCGACCCCGGTCCTCACCCCGGCCCTCACCTCCGTACCCCCGACCCGACCCCGGCCCTCACCCTGACCCCGGTCCTCACCCCAGCCCTCACCCTGACCCCGGCCCTCACCCCGACCCCGGTCCTCACCCCGGCCCTCACCCTGACCCGGGCCCTCACCCCGACCCCGACACCGACCCTCACCCCGGCCCTCACCCCGACCTGACTCCCGCCCTCACCCCGACCCCGGGCCTCACCCCGGCCCTCACCTCTGTACCCCCGACCCGACCCCGGCCCTCACCCTGACCCCGGCCCTCACCCCGGCCCCCGGCCCCCGGCCCTCACCCCGACCCCGACCCCGGCCCCGGCCCTCACGCCGACCCTCACCCCCGCCCTCACCCCCACCCCCGACCCTCACCCCCGCCCTCACCCCCACCCCCGACCCTCACCCCCACCCCCGGCCCTCACCCCCGCCCTCACCCCCACCCCCGGCCCTCACCCCGACCCTCACCCCCACCCCCGGCCCTCACGCCGACCCTCACCCCCGCCCTCACCCCCGCCCCCGGCCCTCACCCCGACCCTCACCCCCACCCCCGGCCCTCACGCCGACCCTCACACCCGCCCTCACCCCCACCCCCGGCCCTCACGCCGACCCCCACCCTCGACCCTCACCCCCGCCCTCACCCCCACCCCCGACCCTCACCCCCGCCCTCACCCCGACCCCCGGCCCACCTAGGCCGTAGGCCTTGGCGCAGATCCACTGCAGGTTGGCGGCGATCTTGGCGCGGGCCGAGTCGTAGCGGTCCAGGGGCACGATGTCCACGGCGCCGTCCGGCGGGGCCTCCATCTTCCTCCAGGCGCCCTCTCCGGCCGGGCCGCCGCCGGCGTCCACCATCTGCAGACAAAAAGGCCGCTGCAGGCGGGCGGGCCGCGGCCGCCACAAAGGACCGGCCTGCTGCCGGATGGGCGGCCGGGAGGAGGCCGGGGAGGAGGCCGCGCCGCCACCTGCGCCGCACCTGCCGCCCCCGGCCCACCTGCCGCCCCCGCCCAGGCCGCCCGCGGCCGCTGCGGACCTCGCCTCACCTCAGAGCGGCCACCGTCGCCGCCGCCGCGCCTGCGGCTGCTTCATGCTGCGGGGCCGGGGCCGAGGCCGGGGCCGGGGCGCGGGCGGAGGAGGGCCGGGGGCGCGGGGCGGGCGGCGGGCGGCGAGGCGCGTGCGCGGCCCCGGGCGGCGGCGACTGACGGAAGGCGGCGGCCAACGGCGGGAGCGCGCGCGCCTCTGAGGCGCTAGCGCAGACGCAGTGAGCGCCGGCCCCGCCCAGCGCCTCTCCCCGCCCCTTTCCGCAGGCGCGCGGGGCAGGGCGGGGGCGCGCGATGCAGGGTGGGGGCGCGCGGGCGGGGCGGGGGCGCGCGGGGCGGGAGTCCGGGCCTTTCTAGGCCGCGCCCCCTCCCCTCCTGGGCTGGGTGCGTCCCGACCTGGGGAAGGTGACGGCGTCGCAGGCGGGAGCCCGCGGCGCACAAGAACCTCTCTTGAGAGCAGAGCGGGGAGGGGGATCTACCACCCCAGGATAGCTGCGGGGCGCCCCCGCGCCTCGAGAGCAGCCCTGGGAGCCCAGGCGTCCCACTAGCCCGGAACCGTTCCTGGGGATTCCTCCCCACACCCACCAGCAGAGCCTGGGGGACCCCCGAGAGCAATCGGGGACTCCCAAGAACAGCCCTGGAACCTCCATGTGCTGGCTCTCCCCTCAGGCCACCCCAAGTGGGCACTCGGCAGGCTCCTCAGCTCACCTGCAGCTACTGTCCAGGGGAGGCAGGAGCTTGGACACCTGAGACACCTGCGGCATCCTCGCCTGCGTGCAGCCAGGGGCAGGCACATCCCCCAGAGGGGGCGCTGGCTTCCTTGAGAACCCAAAAACCGATTTCATTGCCGTGAAGTAGATTCTGACTCATAGCGACCCTATGGGACAGAGTAGAACAGTCCCACAGGGTTTCCAAGGCTGCAAATTTTTAAGGTAGCACAGTGCTACCTCTTTCTCTCGCTGGTGGATTTGAACCGGTGGCCTTTTGGTTAATAGCTGAGCGCTTAACCACTTTGCCACCAGGGCTCCTTGTGCCATCTGCAGGGGCCCCGAAATTCAAGGTGCTGAGTTTCATACCAGTAAGGTGCCCTGGGAGTGAAGGCCACTCCACTATCAGCCTCCAGGGGTTGTTACCATCCTACCTACCTTTCTCTTTCACTAAGGCATCCTAAACCAGACAGGAGACCATGGTAATGAAGAGATTTAAGCTCAAGGACTCAGCCAGCCATTCAAAAAATGCCTTTTCCCATCCGGGTGCAGGTCTGGTACTGGGCACACAGCAGTGAGTGAAACAGACAAAACTGTCTGCCCTCATCTAGCAGGAGACCCCCGCCCGTCCTCGCCGAGGGGGCGTCCTGGCGGGAGACCCCCGCCCGTCCTCGCCGAGGGGGCGTCCTGGCGGGAGACACCCGCCTGTCCTCCCCGAGGGGGCGTCCTAGTAAAAAAAAAAACTAGTGCAGGAGGGGGAAAATAAGTCACAAGGAAAGTACATTTGTCAGTCTTGGAGGATGTACAGCCAGAATGCTCCTCAGAAATTAGAATGGCGGAACTTTGTCTTGCTTACTTTGGACGTGTCATCGGGAAAGACCAACAGCTGGAAAATGACTTCTTGTTTGTTAGAGGGCCAGCGAAACCAAGGGAGATGGTCTGACTTCGTTATCTAGTGCTGCTATCACAGAAATACTACAAGTGGATGTCTTTAACAAACAGAAATTTATTCTGTCACAGTTTAGGAAGCTACAAGTCCGAATTCAGGGCACCAGCTTTAGGGGAAGGGTTTCTCTCACTGTGGGATCTGGGGGAAGGTCCTAGTCTTTTCAGCTTCTGTTTCCTGGTTCCTTGGCCATCGCCAAGTGTCTTGGCATCTATCTTACCCATCTCTGCTTGCTAGCTTTTGTTTAATCTGTTTTATATCTCAAAAGAGATTGACTCAAGACACACCCTACACTATTCCTGTCTCATTAACATAACAAAGTCAGACCATTCTCAAATGGGATTATAAACACAGGCATAGAGTTTAGGATTTACAACACATACTTTGGGGGGACACAGTTCAAGCCACAACACCCTCCAAGAGATGGTGTGGTGAAATGCATTCCTTTGTGTGGCCTTTTAGGAGCCCTGGTGGCACAGTGGTTAAACGCTCGACTGCTAACCAGGAGGTCAGCAGTCTGCTTCCGTAAAGAGTTACAGCCTTGTAAAACCTATGTAGCAGTTCCACTCTGTTCCACAGGGTTGCTATGAGTCGGAATCACCTTGACATCAATGAGTTTTTTGGTTTTATGTGGCCTTTTGCCTGGGTTCTTTTGGAAAAACAACTTGGGAGATTTTTCCCCCCAAGCCTTGAGGAATTGTTACTTTTGCCCTAGTTCTTTGGAGAAACTACTTGAAGGACCTCCCAAGCTGCTTTCTATCCCAAAGGGTTGTTACTTTTGTCCAAGGAAGAAGCTGGTGTCTGCTGGCAGAAAATTTTTACTTTTGTGCAACACCTCAGTTGATTGACATCTCATTGACTTGCGACTCTCCCAAAATGGTTGGCTAGGCCACAGTTTCACAACAGATTGGTCGACTGGAAGATCCCACCGATAGGATTGAGTGACTTGCAGGCCACCCAGGGGATTGGTTGGTTCCTGCTCCTGCTGGGAGGGCCATACCTGAAACTGACAAGGAGTTTGCTTATATAAGTGGCCAACTTCCACAGAGGTTTAGGAGGGGAAGAGGGGAACTTAAGGCCAAGAAGAGCCTGAAGCAGAGCAGTGTACACCCCGGGTTCCTGAGGGGGAAGCCTCCTAAATAAGCTGTAATACAGGGCAAGAGCTATAACGCTGAAGAAAGCAAGGAGGCCAGAAGGGGTCCCAGCGACGGAGCCAGCGGGGAGGGCACAGAACTGCTGTTAGGAGAGCAGCAGCTGAACCAGCTGCCACACTGGCATGAGCTGGGCAGTTAGCAGCAGAGAGGTTGACGGCAGGGAGGCTGAAGGCAGAGGGTCCTGCACAGCCAAGACGGGGTATACACAGCCCAGAGCAGATGAGAGGGCTGTCCTGGTTGGAAGCTGTCCTGCACTGAAGAAGGGAGGGACATGCGGTCCACCTTGGGGAAGCCTTCCAAAACTCGCCTATGCGCTTCCTGATCCCAAGCTGTAGCCTGTTACTTCCCTAATAAACCACGTAACTGTGAGCCTGGTCTGTGGGTTCTGTGTGGCCATTGCAACAAATTATTGAACCCAGCAGAAAATTAGAGAGTGCCGTGGGGGGACCAGCTGGTGTCAGAAATGGTGAAGACATTCGAGCTTGGAGGTATGTCAGACCTCCACCCCATAGGAACCAGCTTTGTGCTCATCGTGATTGTCAGCTCTCAGGAATTTAGATGATTCATGATGCTACCTTACAGGTGAATTGAGACAATAACAATGGGCTCAAACATACCAACGATTGTGAGGATGGCACAGGATCAGGCAACGTTTTGTTCTGTTACACATAAGGTCACTATGAGTCGGGGCCGACTCGACAGCAGCTAACAGCAACATAGTACCTTAGGGGCAGTGATAGTTCGGGGCAGAATCTTAGCTTCCATGCAGGAGACCCTAGTTCAATTCCCGGGCAAACACACCTCACGCCCAGCCGCTGCCCACTGTCAGTGGAGGCTTGAGTGTGGTCGTGATGCTGAACAGGTTTCAGCAGGCCTCCCGACTAAGACAGGCAGAAAGGCTTGGTGACTTACTTCCAAAAATCAGCCAACGAAAACCCGATAGATTACAACCGTTCCATCTGCAAACAGTCATGCGGACGGTGCAGGACCAGGCAGCGTTTTTTCCGTCGTGCATGAGTTGGGGCAACTCAACAGCAGCTAACAACATAGTACATTAGACAGCAACGGCAGCTGTGAAAAACAAAAATGTAACTGGAGTGCTGGGGGTGGGGGAGTCCAGGACACCTGCAGGAGAGGGACACTGGAGGAAAGACCTGCAGGACGTGGAACTCTAGGCAGAGCTGGGCACAGATACAAGGACCTGAGGCCAGAGGTGCCTGGGCTGGGAGAGGGGAGCAAGAGAGGGCATGTAGGAAACAGAGGAAAGGCGATGCAAGGTACCGGCCCCCTTCTCTGAGTGAGGGGGGAGGCCAGAATGTGGCAGAGCTTCTAAATGCACGAAGATTAGGTTGTAGGGAGACCAGGGGAGCAGGGCGAGCAGTGGGGTGGGGGTGGTGAGATAGTAAGAGAGGGTTGTAGCTGGGACCTGGGGGCCGTGAGAAGTGCCCGGGTGCCGGAGAAATTTTGAAAGCAGAGCCATCAGGACCGCTCACATGTGGGCCTTCGATCATGAGAGAAAGAAGGGAGTCGAGGATATTTCAAGGGTTTTATCCTAAACAGTTCTAGGGACCAAGTTATCATGCCAGGATGGGAGAGGCCAGGGACCAAGCAGTGTGGGGAGGGACCAGAGCTTGAGGAGGGGGACGTCAGTTGTGTTCTGTTTGAGATGCCTGTGCCCCCAAATGGAAACTGTAGTCGGATAAAGGGTGCAAAAGGTGGCCCAGGGTGGAGGTGAGGAGGGCACAGGGCCCCAGAGGAAGCACTAACTAGCACCTGGACTACAGAGCGCTAAGGGAGCCCCAGGCTTAGGGCAGAGGGAGCAGACACCCAGGGACTGAGTGTGAGGCTGGACTGATGGGGAGGCACCCACAAAGAGGTCCTAGGTGGGAGCCAGGTCATACGGCGTTCAGGGAGGACGGATGAGCCACCACTGAGAAGTGAGGGCCAAGGGACCGATTTGGTGAGGCCCCAGGCATCCCTTGAGAACACGTTTTGCTGGATGGTGGGGACAGAGGAGGACAGTCAGACAATGAGCATTCCCGCTCCTTACTGGAGTTCTGCTGCGAAGGAGAGCAGACTAGTGGTGTGATGACTGAGGGGAGGTGAAGGGTCAAGAGAGGCACTATGTTTTTTGGGTAGAAGGAGGAGCAGCGTGTTGGACACCAATGCGGATGACGCAGCAGGCAGAGACCTGATGACGGGGAGAAGGAGGCAGCTCTGAGGCGCAAGGCCCTGTCATCTATGGTGATAGGAGAGGAGGCAGCGCACAGGGCCACAGGGACAGGAGGCGAGGCTGGGGTGGGAGCTTGGCCAGTTCCCTTAGCATAGCCCAGGCACTGGCTCAATTGTAGAGTGAAGCTGGAGGTCTGAGGAGACAAGAGAAGGCCTGGATGGCTGTCTGGGCCAGCGAAGTGAGGCTGGCCTGCAGAGATGGAGTGCCAGGCCTGGCTGCACTCAGCACCTTCTTGAGGGGCTTCTCAAAAACAGACAGCAAGGCTGTGTTAAGGATTGAACTGTGTCCCCCAAAATTCGTGTTGAGGTCCTAATAACCCTGGTACCTATGAACGAGACCTAGTTTGGACACTGGGTCTTTGCAGATGTGATCAGTTAACATGCAGTCACACTGGGGTGGGGTGGGCCCTGGGCCCTGGGCCCATCTGAGTGGTGTCCTTACAACAACAGGAGGACACACAGAGACAGCAGGAAGCTGGCCACGTGAGGATGCAGTGATGCTGTGGCTACAGCCATGAATGCCTGGGGCCACCAGCAGCCGGGATAGACAAGGAACGTCTGGGGGCACAGGGATCCAGAACAGACAAGGAGGTCGCTCCCCTAGAGGCTCCAAAGGGATCATGGCCCGGCGACACCCTAAATTCAGACTCCCAGCCTCCAGAACTGTGAGACAATAAACCGCTATTATAATAGCCTCCCAGTTTGTAGTACTTGGTTATGGCTGCCCCAGGAACCTGACACAGAGCGAGAGTGGCTGCATGTTCCCGAGGACAGAGTAGTAGATTCATCCAGGGCAGAGCAGGTGTGGGTACGAGCAAGAGCGTGATTCAGATGTTGGACTGCATCAGGGGGAAAGTGGAGTGTGGCAGAAGGAAGGAGAGTTGGTGGGTTCGAGGTGCCAGTGGGCTTCAGAACCACTGACATTCTAGAGGGAAGAAACTGCAAAGGAAGGAGGAGGGAAGACTCCATATGGTCAAAGCATCGCTACTCATGCTATTAGAATTACTCTCTCTCGTTGCTTATTTAACCCTATTTATGACATTCTGGCAACTGAAAACACCATGGCTTGGGTCAGGTACACCTTAGTCTTCAAGGTGACATCTTCACTTTTCAACACTTTAAAGAAGTCTTTTGCAGCAGATTCGCCCAATGCAATGCATCTTTTGATTTCTTGATTGCTGCTTCCATGGGCGTTGATTGTGGATCCAAGTAAAATGAAATCCTTGACACCTTCAATTTCTTCTCTGTTTATCATTATGTTGCTTATTGGTCCAGTTGTCAGGATTTTTGTTGTCTTTATGTTGAGATGTAATCCATACTGAAGGCTGTAGTCTTTGACCTTCATCAGTAAGTGCTCCATGTCCTCTTCACTTTCAGCAAGCAAATTTGTGTCATCTCCATAAGGTGGGTTGTTAATGAGTCTTCCTCCAATCCTGATGCCCATTCTTCTTCATATAGTCCAGCTTCTCAGATTACTTGCTCAGCATACAGATTGAATAAGTATGTGAAAAGATACAACCCTGATGCATTTTTCTGATTTTAAACAACACTGTATCCCCTTGTTTTGTTCAAAAGGCTGCTTCTTGATCTGTGTACAGGTTCCATATGAGCACATGAGCACAATTAAGTGTTCTGGGATTCCCATTCTTCCCAATGTTATCCATAATTTGTTATGATCCACACAGCCAAATGCTTATGAGTAGCCAAGAAAACACAGGTAAACATATTTCTGGTATTTTCTTGTCTCTGCCAAGACCCGTCTGCCATCAGCAATGATATCCCTCATTCCATAACCTCTTCTGAATCCCTCTTGATTTTCTGGCAGTTCCCTGTTGATGTACTGCTACAACCATTTTTGAGTGATCTTCAGTATAATTTTACTTGCGTGTAGTACTAATGATATTGTTTGATGACTTCTGAATTCTGCCGGATCACCTTTCTTTGGAATGGGCATGTATAAGGATCTCTTCCAGTCGATTGGCCAGGTAGCTGTCTTCCAAATTTCTTGGCATAGATGAACGAGCACTTCCAGGGTTGCATCTATTTGTTGAAACATCTCAATTGCTATTCTGACAATTTCTGGAGCCTCGTTTTTCACCAATGCCTTCAGTGCAGGTTAGACTTCTTCCTTCAATTGGGTCTTGATCATATGCTACCTCCTGAAATGGTTGAATGTCAACAATTCTTTCTGGTACAGTGACTGTGTGTATTCCTTCCATCTTCTTTTGAGGCTTCTTGTATCATTCAATATTTTGCCCACAGAATCCTTCAGTATTGCAACTTGAAGCTTGGGAAATGCTGAGCATGTTCTTCCCTTTTGGTTTTCTATCTCAAGCACTTTGCACACTTCATTATAATGCCTTACTGTGTCTTCTCAAGCCACCCTTTGAAATCTTCTGTTTAGCTCTTCTACTTCATCATTTCTTCCATTCACTTTAGCTGTTCTATGTTCAAAAGCAAGTTTCAAAGTCTCATCTGACATCCCTTTTGATCTTTTCTTTCTTTCCTGTCTTTTTAATGACCTTTTGCTTTCTTCATGTATGATGCCTTTGATGTTACCCCACAACTCACCTGGCCTTCAGTCATTAGTGTTCAGTGCATCCAATCAATCACACATATGTGTGTGAAAGCTAGACAATGAATAAGGAAGACCAAAGAAGAACTGATGCATTTGAATTATGATATTGGCAAAGAACATTGAAGATACCATGGACTGCCAGAAGAACAAACAAATTTGTCTTGGAAGAAGTACTACCGGAATGCTCCCTAGAAATGAGGCTGGCGAGACTTCGTTTCATGTACTTTAGACATGATATCAGGAGGGACCAGTCCCTGGAGAAGGACATCATGCTTGGTAAAGCAGAAGATCAGTGAAAAATAGGAAGACCCTCAACGAGATGGATTGACACAGTGACTGCGATAGGCTGAGACATAATGTCTTAGGCTGGGTTCTCTAGAGAAGCAAAACCAATAAAGCTTACATAGAGAGAGAGAGATTTATATCAATGAAACGGCTCATGTGGTTTTAGAGGCTGGGTAAAGTCCCAAGTCTGTGGGGCAGGAAAGAGGAGTCTCCTGATTCACATAGTCACAGGGGCTGGCGAATCCAAGATTGGCAAGCTGGAGAGCAGGGCTGTAGCAGGCTGTGAAGATGGGTAGACAAGCTACTAGCTCAAGTCCCAAGAACCAGAGGTCAGATGAACATGAGCCAGCTGCAGGATCCAGACCCAGACAAAAGCCCCGACAAGGTGAGCAGGAAGGAAGCAGGCAGTGAGGGTGGAGAGATGAAGGCTTAGGGGGCAGTGAGCTGCCACAGGCCCCATCCCTGCTGGTACCACTCAGCAGATTCCATCTTGGGGGTGTCACATTTCAACAGGGAACTGATCACAACATTGTACAACTGCCAAAACACTGAGAATCATGGCCCAGCCAAATTGATGCACAATCTTAACCGTCTTAACTTAGCAACAATTGTGAGGATGGCATAGGACTGGGAAGTGTTTCATTTTGTTGTACACAGGGTCGCTATGAGCCGGAACCGACCTGGTGGCACTTAACAACAACGTGACATTCTGGAAAAATGAGTTCATCTATACATGCTGTGTTTTGTTTCATTTTTAGGGATAATTCCCTTATACTAACAGACCATTAGCTTGGGCTTCTGTGTGTTGCTTATGTTTTAATTTGGGAGGCAACGTCTTTTACCCAGAATTCCAGATAGGCTCGGCATTAGTTGCCCAAAACCTAAATTAGTCTTAAAATGCATGATTGGCATTATTTATTTGCAGAAGAAGGGGTGATTCATCCAGGGAACAGCTTGAAATCCACTCTAAGGAGCTGCTTTTCCTGTCTGGCCACCACATGGGCCCTGAGAGAAAGGAGGGGAGTGAAAGGGAGGAACCGGAGAAGGATTCCACGCTTACTCAACCCCTGCAAAGTCAGGGGACACAGGACCAGCCATCACCTCACTAGGAAGTGATGTCCCATCCTCCCACTTACCCACCAGCTCAGTGAAGAGGCAAGGCGGGCAGTGCCCAGGACGCTGGAAAGACCACCATGGAGAGATTGAGGCGCACCCCCCGCACATGGGGTCCCAGGCCAGCCCGGGGCTGCTGACGTGTGCTGGGTCCCCAGACTCTGCACGGAGACGTGATGAATCCTGGGTCCTCGGCTGCAGACGCTCATTGGTGAGAATGGACACTCTTCCGGCTCCTTTAGAGACGATGCGACCATCCATCTACTTCACAGTAAAGGGTTTTGCATTTCTCTCCCTGCAGCCCCTGTTGGCCAGGCCACACTTCCTTTCCTCATCAGAGTCTCTGAGTGCCCACTGCACCTGCAGCCCGTGCTCTGCACGTGGGATGTAAGCCTGAGGGGATACAGAGGGCAGAACCTAACATGGCCCAGCTGTAGAAGCCCACACAGCGGATCGCCAGAACCCGCAGGTGATGGTGGTTCCCTGGAAAGAATGAGTCAGCCTTCATGTTCACTCACCCAGAGCCCTTGAGTGGCACGGATAGTTAATGCGCTTGGCTGCTAACCAAAAGTTGAAGGTTTTATTCTACCCAGAGCACCTCAGAAGAAAGACCTGGCAATCTGCTTCAAAAAAATCAGCCATCGAAACCCCTGTGGAGCGCAGTTCTACTCTGACACACGTGGGGTCACCATGAATCAGAATCGACTCCACAGCTACTGGTCTGTCCCTTACTTACTGAAGCAAAAAAGTGGCATCTTTGCATCTTGAGTAAAATCCAATACGTTTCAGCGTCCTGGTTTAAGCAGGAAGCAGTCTCGCTGACACCAAGCACTGCATGGATTGTGTGGAGCCCTGTTACCACCCAGGAACTTGGCGTTCATTACAACCCAGGGCCGCCAGCCTTCCTCAGACAGATGGACAAGACCATCCCCAAAGGACTGGCACAGCCATGCCCAAAAAAGGCCAGATGCTAGAGCCATTTGCCCTGACTGAAAATGCCAGGGTGCCCTGAGGGAGGCCAGAGGGTACAGGCCCTCACCCGAGAACAGCCAAGCAGGCGTAGGGCGGTCTTCATGGCCAAGTGTTTAGTTGGGCTGGCGGTACCAAAGAATCGTTGTCCAAAAGGCATAAAAGGACAAACTGTGTGTCTGGGATTTGCTGTAAGGTGGTGGCAGCACAATAAGGCAGGCCGTGGGCTGGTGGGGAAGCTGGCTGATGGGCGTGGGGTCGTGACTCTTGCCCCCACTCCCTGCATGCTTGAGTTTTCTTTAAAGGCCTCCTTGGCTTCCACTGGCTGTGTAGTGGAACCGCAGAGCGAGACGCAGAGCCAGCCTCCTGCTGACCTGAACCGGCACCACTAGCGACCTCGGAGGTTCTACCTGACCCAGGATGTTCCTCAAAATGTGCAGAGAGGTGTCTACCAGCCCCGGGGTCATTTCCATGTGTGGGCTTATGAAACACACGCACATGTGGACACATGCATACACTCACATGCGTCCACGCTCACCATCGGCGCTGTGTCCTCCCCAGTGCAATGACTTGGGAGGGTTCTCAGGCCACACTTGGCGTGTTTGCATGACAGCACTTTGGATCAGACAAGGAGCATGTGCTGGACAAGTTCCCAATCATCTGGCTCATGCCCTTATCCGAGAAATGGAGCCAGCTCCTCCTCCCCGGCGTAGATCTCAGGCAACCTCTCAGCAATGCTGGCAAGGGGCAGACACCACATGTGAGCTGCACCAGACAGCCTTCCTTCTTATCAGAGGGAACAAATGAACACAAACAGCCTATCCAGCCAAACTTGGAACAACTCACCGATGACAGTCAAAATAGCGGGGGGTCTGGACCCTGGTACATATCAGAAGGCACAAGAGCTGTCAGGCAGTGCCATGCCCTTTATAATGGAGGATGGGGTGGAAGAGGCACAATAAGGAAGGCACCTGCCTCCAGAGATGAGCTGCATATGAATGGGCAGTAGACCTTCACTGCCTGGACAGGAAGGGAGGGAGACAGGGAGGGAAAAAGGAAGGAAGGAGGGAGGAAAGAAGGAAGGAAGGAAATTATTCCTCAGATCTGTAGAGCCCAGTGTGACCACTGCTAATATTCCCAGAGTAGAACCAGTAGGTATGACAGGCCCAGTGATCCCCTCCTGTTGTAAATGCGCCCTCCCCCGCTGCCCACACACAAATGCTCAAGGGTTGGCATCCTGTGATGTTGTGGGCCTGACATATCTGTCTCTCAGCCAGTGGCGACTTCCACAGGGCACCAGTTTTGATCCTTTTCCAGGCGCCTCAGCCCCACCATGCATGCTTTAGCAACAGCAAGCCTTAGGGGCAGCCCACATGGCCCCGGGAATCGAGGGGCACAGAGGAGAAGGAGGGCGGGGAGGGGAGTGGGAAGCACCTTCAGGGAGCTGTGAGCAGCCAGGTCAGTCTCCCAAGATGTTCCTGAGGGTCAGGAATCCAGATGCAGCTTAGCTGGGTGGTTCTGGCTCAGGCTCTTTCCTGAGATTATGGTCAAGATGTTGGCCAAGGATAAGTCATCTAAAGGCTTGACCAGAGCTAGAGAATCTCCTTCCAAAAGGCTTATTAACGCATTGGTCACAGGCCTCAGTTCCTCTCTGGCTGTTGGCTGGAGGCCTCGGTTCCTCTCTGGCTGTTGGATGGAGCCCTCAGTTCCTCTCTGGCTGTTGGCTAGAGGCCTCAGTTCCTCTCTGGCTTTTGGTTGGAGGCCTCACTTCCTCTCTGGCTGTTGACTGGAGACCTCAGTTCCTCTCTGGCTTTTGGCTTGAGGCCTCGGTTCCTCTCTGGCTGTTGACTGGAGGCTTCAGTTCCTCTCTGGCTGTTGGCTGGAGGTCTCAGTTCCTCTCTGGCTTTTGGCTAGAGGCCTCAGTTCCTCTCTGGCTATTGCTTGGAGGCCTCACTTCCTCTCTGGCTATTGCTTGGAGGCCTCACTTCCTCTCTGGCTGTTGGCTGGAGGCCTCAGTTCCTCTCTGGCTTTTGGTTGGAGGCCTCACTTCCTTTCTGGCTGTTGGCTGGAGGCCTCAGTTCTGCTCTGGCTTTTGGCTGGAGGCCTTGGTTCTTCTCTGGCTGTTGGTTGGAGGCCTCACTTCCTCTCTGGCTGTTGGCTAGAGGCCTCAGTTCCTCTCTGGCTTTTGGCTGGAGGCCTCACTTCCTCTCTGGCTGTTGGCTGGAGGCCTCAGTTCCTCTCTGGCTGTTGGCTGGAGGCCTCAGTTGCCCTAGTCTCTTGCCTCTGGCCCTTAAGTCCTTGATCCCCATTTCTGAGGCTCCGTTATCTATTTGCAGATAGCTGTGAATGAATGAGTAGCTAAAAGATGCCAAAGTCATCACATAGTTTCCAAGCAGCTCCTTGGGTCAAAGTCTACCCATATAAATGTTGCTAAGTAAGAAAAGAGCTAGACTGGCGGTCAGAAAACAGACAGGATGCTGTGTAAGACCTCAGGCAAACTATTTGCTCTCCCTAAACCTCAACTTCCCCAACTGTAAAGTGGCCTGACTCCAAAACTGAGTAAAAATTCAAAAGATGGACAACATCCAGTGTTGACAAGGATGTAGGGAAATGGGTGCCTTCAAACACTGATGATAGGAATGTAGTATCTCCCTTATATCCGAGCAATGGGACCTCTACCCTAGGCCCATCTCTCAAGAAGATGCGGCAGGCAGAATGATGTCCCCTCCAAAGATGTCCACACCCTAATCTCTGGAACCTGTGAATACGTTATAGTATATGGCAAAGGGGAATTAAGGTTGCTAATCAGATAACCTTAGAGTAATTGTGATGGTTTGCCCAGGTGGGCCCGATGTAATCACAAGAGTCCTTAAAAAATGGAAGACGGAATCAGGAGGGTCAGTATAGAGTGATGCAACACGAGAAAGTCTCAACACACTATTGCTGGCTTTGAAGATGGAGGGGGCCGTGAGCCAAGGAATGTGGGCAGCCTCTAGAAGCTGGAAAAGGCAAGAAAGCCAATTCTCCCCTACAGCCCCCAGAAGGAGCACAGTCCTGCCCACACCTTGATTCGAGCCCAGTGAGGCCCATTTCAGACACCTGACCTCCAGAGGTGTGAGAGAATACATTTGTGTTGTTTTAAGGCACTACATTTGTGGTAACGTGTTACAGAAGCAGCACAAAACAATACAGAAGTCCTTCTCTGGCCTCCTGTGGTCACTGACTTCACATGGAATCCACAGAGCCGAGAGGAGGCCCCCCCAGCTCCCCTTCTACCTTCCAGACACGCTCAGAATATAGAGGCCCAGAATCCCCTGCCCATCCCCTCCAGGGTTCTGTTTCTGAGGGATGAGTGGGGAGGAAGCATGTTAGTCCATCCATGTGACCTGGTTAATAAGTCATGGAGCAGCTGTGGTTGTGGAGAACAGTGGTCACCTTCCTCAGAGGGAGACAGACCCATGGGTCCTGGGGTGGGGGGACACTCTCCACTTCTTATTGTTCAGTTAAAAAACAGCAAACTGTAATCCCATTTTGTAAAAACAAGCAAAGACATAAATGTGGTAACAGGTACACATGCAGGTGGCAAAGCAGTTCATCCAGCTGCTAATGGATGGAGGTGGTGGGGGCAAGCCAAGGAGGGCAGGGCTTAGGAGAGGCAGCGAGGTGGTGCCCATGAACTCTGGGCACACTGAAGGAACTGAAGAGGCACCCCTCTGGGTGCAGGTCCCCTTGCTGCGGCCACCCTGGGTCCAGACCCAGGTCTCCAGACTAGAACCAAGAGAAGGTGGGCCAGAGAGATGCTGGAAAAGAGGTGTGATGATTAAGATTGTACGTCAACTTGGTCGATTCTCAGTGTTTACATGTGATCACCCCAATGATGGGATCTGCTTTGAGTAGCCAATCAGTTGAAATGGAGTTTCATTGGGCATATAGCCTGCATCCAAATCTAAGTGGACATTCCGGCTTTGGTCCTTTTGGGATCCTGCAGCAGCTGCCTCCTGTTCATCTGACCTCTGGTTCTCGGAACTTGAGCTAACAGCTTATCTGCTGATCTCGATATTCACTGAACTTCTCAGACTGTGAGCAAGAGCCCTGCTCTCCAACCTGCTGATCTTGGGTTCACCAGCCCCTGTGGGTACATGAATCAGGAGAAGCCTCTATTCTGATCCACAGACTTGGGACGTTCAGCCTCTATAATTGCATGCTCTGTTTCCTTAATATAAATCTCTCTCTCTATATATATTTATACCCTTTAATGGTTTTGCTTCTCTAGAGAACATTGCCTAAGACATTTGGTACCGAGAGTGGTTCTAGAAAAACAAAATTGTAAGGATGAGTTTTCTAATTGGTTCTCAAGTCTGGTTAGTCTTAAAGATGCTGACAACTCTGCCTCTAGTGGTAAGTAAAGAGGGCACTGCTAATCCATGGTGTGAGGTGACAATTCAAATATGCAAAATATCACCACCAATAGATCAGTTATTGGTGAAAGGCGAGGCTCTGGGTGATTGCATATATGATGCTTTTTACGATTTTGTTAATAATGAGAAGTATAAGGAAGCCGGTTGGTCGGTCCTATTTTGCTAGACAAACTGGTGAAAGACAGAGACATGGTCAGGGCTTCAGAGTCAAAGCTCGAGTGCTGCATAAACAACCTCAAAGTTTCCACTTGTGCTTTGAAAGAAACCCTTATTTCTTGTAGTAACAGAGTTGATATTGCTGAAAACCAAACCCAGGGTCTTCTTGTAAAAGTGGCTGAATTACAATGCCAGCTCAATTGTCAACCTCGAGAGCTTTCTGAAATTAAAAGGAGGGCATCGATTGGGAAGAAATGGGATCCCGAAACTTCAGATGGGGACATATGAGCAGACAATCAGGAAGCTGGAGACACTAAGCCCCTAAATTCCATTGAATCACTCCTGCCAACAGAACCACTCCCTTCTGAAGAAGAGAAAACTCGTGCCTCGTTTACAGATGGTTCTGTGTGATATGCAGGCACCACTTGAAAGTGGACAGTGGCAGCACTACGGCCCCTTTCTGGGACCTCCCTGAAGGATATTGACGAACAAAAATCCTCCCAAAGGGCAGAACTTCAAGCAATGCACCTGGTTGTTCACTTTGCTTTGAAGGAGAAATGGCCAGATATGCGATTGTATACTGATTCAAGGGCTGTGGCCAATGGCTTGGCTGGGTGGTCAGGGACTTGGAAGGAACATGATTAGAAAATTGGAGGCAAGGATTTATGGGGAAAAGGTATGTGGATAGATCTCTCTGAATGGACCAAAGATTTGAAGATATGTGTGTCTCATGTGAATGATCACCAAAGGGTGACCTCAGCAGAGGATGATTTTAACAATCAAGTGGATAAGATGACACACTCTGTGGAAACCGGTCATCCTCTTTCCCCAGCTACTCCCATCATTGCTGAATGGGCTCATGAGAAAAGTGACCGTGGTGGCGGGGATGGAGGTTACGCATGGGCCCAGCAACAGGGACTTCCACTCACCGAGGCTGACTTGGCTACGACCACTGCTGAGTGCCCAATCTGCCTGCAGCAGAGACCAATGGTGAGTCCCCGAAATGGCACCATCCCTCGAGGTGATCAGCCAGCAACCTGGTGGCAAGTTGATTACATTGGGCCACTCCCATCATGGAAGGGGCAGTGTTTTGTCCTTACTGGAATAGATACTTACTCTGGATATGGGTTTGCCTTCCCTGCATGCCATGCTTCTGCCAGAACTACCATCTGTGGACTTATGGAATACCTTATCCATTGTCATAGCATCCCACACAACATTGCCTCGGATCAAGGGACTCACTTCACAGCAAATGAAGTGCAGCAGGGGGCCCTGCTCATGGCATTCGCTGGTCTTACCATGTTTCCCATCATCCTGAAGCAGCTGGCTTGATAGAACAACGGAATGGCCTCTCAAAGACACAGTTATGGCACCAGCTAGGTGGCAATACTTGGCAGGGTTGGGGCAGTGTTCTTCAGGAGGCTGTATATGCTCTAAACCAGTGTCTGATATATGGTGCTATTTCTTCCATAGCCAGAATTCATGGGTTCAGGAATCGAGGGGTGGAAATGGGAGTGGCACCACTCACTATTAACCCTAGTGACCCACTCGCAAAATTTTTGCTTCCTGTCTCCACAACCTTATGCTCCGCAGGCCTACAGGTCTTAGTTCCAAAGGGAAGAATGTTCCCACCTGAAGACACATCACTGATTCCATTGAATTGTAAGTGAAGAATGCTGCCTGGCCACTTCGGGCTCCTTATGTCTCTGAATCAACAGGCAAAGAAGGGAGTTGCCCTATTGGCTGGTGTGATTGGTCCTGATTACCAAGAGGAAATCAGGTTGATATTACATAATGTAAGTAAAGAAGAATCTGTGTGGAAAATGCAGATCTCTTAGGGCCTCTCTTAGTACTACCATGCCCTGTGATTGAAGTCAATGGAAAACTACAACAACCCAATTACAACGTGACTACTAATGGCCCAGACCCTTCAGGAATGAAGGTTTGGGTCACTCCATTTGGCAAAGAACCACGACCAGCTGAGATGCTTGCTGAGGGCAAAGGGAACATAGAACGGGTGGTGGAAGAAGATAGCTCTAAATACCATTTACAGCCACATGACCAGTTGCAGAAAGGAGGACTGTAATTGTTATGAGTATTTCTGTTTTGTATGTGTGCATCAAATATTTTCATTTTCTTCAATTACAAAATGTAAGATGTAAACAGGGCTGGTGCATTTTCAGTTGTACACGTGTTAGTTGTATCACGTTGGGTGCAAGTATGACTTTGTAATTGTCTTTATTCAGAGATTATGTATGGTTTGGGGAGAAGTGTACAGGTACCAAGTTGACAAGGAGTGGACTGCGATGGTTAAGATTGTGTGTCAGCTTGGCTGGGTCATGATTCTCAGTGTTTATATGTGATCACCCCCATGATGGGATCTGCTTTGAGTAGCCAATCCGTTGAAACGCAGTTTCCTCGGGTGCGTGGCCTGCATCCGAATATAAGTGGAGCCTCTGGTTCTTGCCCTCTCGGGAGTCTGCAGCTAACTCCTGTTCATCTGACCTCTGGTTCTTGGGACTTGAGCTAGGAGCTTACCTGCTGATCTTGGTATTCACTGAACTTCACAGCCTGTAAGCAAGAGTCCTGCTCTCCAACCTGTCGATCTTGGGTTCGCCAACCCCTGCAGCTACTTGAAACAGGAGAAGCCTTGTGTTCTTGCATGGGAATCTTGGGATTTGTTGATCTTCACAACCCATGAGCAAGAGCCCTGCTCTCTGACCTGCCGATCTTGGATTTGCCAGCCATGGTGGGTATGTGGGAAACCCTGGTGGCATAGTGCCTAAGTGCTATTGCTGCTAAGCAAAAGGTCAATGGTTCAGATCCACCAGGCGCTCCTTGGAAACTCTATGGGGCAGCTCTACTCTGTCCTATAGGGTCACTATGAGTCAGAATCGACTCGACGGCAACGGGTTACTTGGGTAGATGGATCAGGAGAAGTCTCTGTCCTGATCCTTGTAGAGGTTCCAGCCTCTGCAATCACGTGAACTGTTTCCTTGATATAAGTCTCTTTCTATGTACATTTATCGTTTTACTGATTTTGCATCTCTAGGGAACCCAGCCTAAGACAGGAGGTCTGCAGGGAATCCCCACCCCTCAACTCCCCAGTGGGCAGGAGGGTGCTGCGGGGAGTGGCTCAGTGGAGATGGGAGGGGTGAGGTGGGGCACGGAGCCGAGGGAGCCTGTTAAAAAAAAAAACCATTGCCAGTTGATTCTCACTCATAGCGACCCCTATGGGGGGAGTGTGGAAAAAAGGGCATGGCTGGTTCAGAAAAGGGCACAGTGGGCAGTTGTTTTTTTTCCAACTGGTTGTTTTTAACATTAAAGAAATCATTTCCTCAGCACAAACTTAAAACCTGAAAACATCAGAAAATTAACAACTTCTCAAGCCTAAGTCCATTTGCATAAAAAAAAGTCCCCTGTAATTCAAGAGACCACACTCGAGGTGTTAAATAGGACTCAATGCCTGAAAGTGCCAGGGAGTAGTTCCTGAGCCAGGATAGCCGGGGCTGGTTCTCCCAGGGGGGCAGGATTTGGGCTTCGAGCTGCCCGTCAGGAAACTCCCCTCAGTGCCCATCCCTGGCTTATTGGAAATGCCACCAGCAGGCAGGCACAGAACATGATACACTTGTCAACCCACAGGGCTGGGCTGTGGCACACGGAATGAGCCCTGATGGAACTGCGGACCACAGTTCATCATGACACATCAATGTCAGTTCATCAGCTGAGACACACGTGGATAGGCGTGTGAGGTGGTGATAGCTGAGGATACTGTGGGCAGGGGAGAGGGGGCAGAGAGGAACTCTGTGTTTTCTGCACAACTCTGTAAACCTAAAATGGCTCTGAGAAATAGTCTATGAAACGAAGAACAATTCCATGGCGGGGAGATACCATCAGCAGAAAACGAGAGAAATGCCTCTGCACCTGCAGAACCTGCTACAGAAACAGAAGTGAGTGTGCTCACTGCTTGTGTTGTCTAAGCATTATTATTGTTGCTATGCTTGAGCCCATCATTGCAGCCACTGTATCAATCCATCTTGTTGAGGGTCTTCATCTTTTCCACTAACTCTGTATTTTACCAAGCATGATGTCCTTCTCCAGCAACTGATCTCACCTGACAACATGTCCAAAGTATGTGAGATGTAGTCTTGCCGTCCCTGCTTCTAAGGAGCATTCTGGTTGTACTTCTTCCAAGACAGATTTATTCGTTCTTTTGGCAGCCTAATATTCTTCACCAACACCTCAGTTCAAAGGTGTCAACTCTTCTTCGGTCTTTCTTACTCATTGTCTAGCATATGAGGTGATCGAAAACACCATGGCTTGGGTTAGGCACACCTTAGTCCTCAAGGTGACATCTTTGCTTTTAAACACTTTAACAAGGTCTTTTACAGCCAATTTGCACAATGCAGTGTGTCTTTTGATTTCTTGACTGCTGCTTCCATGGCTGTTGATTGTGGATGCAAGTAAAATGAAATCCTTGACATCCTCAGTCTTTTCTCCATTCATCATGATGTTGATTACTGGTCCAGTTGTGAGGATTTTTGTTTTGTTTGTGTTGAGGTGCAACCCATACTGAAGGCTGTGGTCTTTGATCTTCATCGGTAAGTGCTTCAAGTCCTCTTCACTTTCAGCAAGCAAGGTTGTATCATCTGCATAACGCAGGTTATTAACGAGTCTTCCTCCAATCCTGATGCCCCGTTCTTCTTCATATAGTCCAGCTTCTTGGATTAATTGCTCAGCATACAGATTGAATAGGTATGGTGAAAGGATGCAGTCCTGACACACATCTTTCCTGACTTTAAACCACTCATTATCCCCTTGTTCTGTTTGAATGACTTCCTCTTGATCCATGCACAGACTCCTCATGAGCTCAATTAAGTGTCCCAGAATTCCTATTCTGTGCAATATAATCTGTAATTTGTTATGGTCCACGCAGTCAAATGCCTAAGCATAGTCAATAAAATACAAGTAAACACCTTTCTGGTATTCTCTGCGTTCAGCCAGGATCCATCTGACATCAGCAATGATATCCCTCATTCCACATTCTCTTCTAAATCCGGCTTGTATTTCTGGAGTTCCCTGTTGATATACTGCTGCAGCTACTTTTGAATGATCTTAGGCAAAATTTTGCTTGCAAGTAATATTAATGATAGTGTTTGATAATTTTTGCATTCAGTTGGATCACCTTTCTTGGGAATAGGCATAAATACGGATCTCTTCTAGTTGGTTGGCCAGGTAGCTGTCTCCCAAATTTCTTAGCACAGACAAGTGAGCACTTCCACCACTGCATCTGTCTGTTGAAACATCTCAATTGGGATTCTGTCAATTTCAGGAGCCTCGTTTCTTGCTAACGCCTTCGGTGCTGCTTGGACTTCTTCCTTCAGTACCATTGGTTTCTGATCATATGTTACCTCCTGAAATAGTTGAATGTCAACTAGTTCTTTTTGGTATAGTGACTCTGTGTATTCCTTCCATCTTCTTTTATTGCTTCCTGCATCGTTTAATATTTTCCGCACGGAATCCTTCAGTATTGCAACTTGAGGCTTGAATTTTTTCTCAGTTCTTTCAGCTTGAGAAATGCTGAGTGTGTTCTCCCCTTTTGGTTTTCTATCACCAGGTCTTTGCACATATCATCATAATACTTTACTTTGTCTTCTCGAGCTGTCCTTTGAAATCCGTTCAGCTCTTTTACTTCATCATTTTTTCCTTTTGCTACTTGACTTTCAAGAGCAAGTTTCAGAGTCTCTTCTGACATCCATTTAGGTCTTTTCTTTCTCTCCTGTCTTTTTAATGACCTCTTGTTTTTTCAGGTATGATGTCCTAGATGTCATGCCACAACTTGTCTGGACTTTGGTCCTTAGTATTCAATGTATCAAATCCATCTAAATTCAGGTGGGATATACTCAAGGTCGTACTTTGGCTCTCACAGACTTGCTCTAATTTTCTTCAGTTTCAATTTGAACTTGCATATGAGTAATTGATGGTCTGTTCCACAGTTATCCCCTGGCCTTGTTCTAACTGATGATATTGAGCATTTTCCATTGCCTCTTTCCACAGATGTAGTCAGTTTGATTCCTATGTATTCCATCTGGAATACACGGCCACCCAAATACCACAGCCCTGATGTTCATCTAGAAATGTCCCCTCCAGGCACAGGTGGGGTGCTCCTGATCAGCACCAAGAGCGGTGTCTCAGCATTTATTTCATTATCACCCTCTAAGGGGAAAGTCTCCATTTAATTTAAATTTAACCTAATTAATTCTATCAGTTAATTAAGATCTAGTTTCACCCTAATAGGAGAAATGACAAACCAAGGGATATAGTTCTGCCGGGTGCAGTGGAGCTTTGTGGGGCCACAGACCGTTGTGGTAGCTGAAATTTTCCCCTCCCCACCCCAAGAGCCAACTTTTGTCCCCTTGGGGTCAGTATTGACCCATGGAGGACACAGGGCTTAAAGGACAACATGTGGCTGCAAAGGCTCAACACAGGCAGATGGAACCTGGCAGGGGCAGCTTATTTAGCCTGTTGCTGGATGTCACCTTGTGTCCTGAGTCCGGGCCCAGATGTCATCCATCCACCTTCCACCCACCATCCACTCTCCCGTCCATCCATCCACCATCTACCCTGCACCCATCCATCTACCCACCCATCCTTCCATCCACCCACCCACCCATCCACCCACCCCATCCGTCCTCCACCCATCCATTCATCCACCATCCATCCATCAGTCTACCCACCCACCCAACCATCCATCCATCCACCCACTCATCCATCCTCCACCCATCCATTCATCCACCATCCATCCATCTACCCACCCATCCATCCATTCATCCATCTATCCACCCATCCATCTACCCACCTATCCACCTATTCACCCTCCATCCATCCATCAACCCTCCATCCAGCCATCATCCACCCACCCACCCATCCACCCACTCATCCATCCTCCACCCATCCATTCATCCACCACCCACCCATCCATCTACCCACCTATCCATTCACCCTCCATCCATCCATCATCCACCCACCCACCCATCCACCCACCCCATCCATCCTCCACCCATCCATCCACCACACACCCACCAATCTACCCACCCATCCGTCCATCCGTCCGTCCATCCATCCATCCATCCATCCATCCATCCATCCACCCACCCATCCTCCACCCATCCATTCATCCACCACCCACCCATCAATCTACCCACCCATCCATCCATTCATCCATTTATCCACCCATCCTTCTACCTACCTGTCCATTCACCCTCCATCCACCCACCAACTCTCCATCCACCCATCCATCTATCCATCTACTTTTTATCCATCCATCCATCCTCCACCCACCCATCCATCCACCCACTCACCCATCCATCTACCCACCCACCCACCCATCCATTCACCGAACACTCAGTGAGCTCTGTTATCAACTCAGTGTTATGCATTAAAGAAAGATGAGTGTAATCTCCAATCTCTAATGCATATCGATAGTATTGATTAGAATGGCTGCTTTAACTTGAAGTATCGAACCATTCTGGCCTACTAACCAGATGGTTTGTGTGGTTGGATTCTTGGTCTGTGAGGTGGATGTTCTTAACTGGAAAGAAAACAGGGACTAGAATATAAAGCAAATCACAGCTGGGGATTTTGATTTATTTGGTCAAAGTGTATGGCCTTCGAGTTTTAAAAAATATATTTCATAATACCAAAAAAAGAAACTCCCCAGAAATGACCCCCAAGGATTTCAGAGCCAGCAGCCCTGATACAGAAGGAACATGGATGGAACTGCTCCAGACATCATCTTCTTGGGGACTGTTGAATTTTGGAGGCATGAAGTTCTTGAAAAAACTGTGCTGAGTGAAATAAATGAGACACAAAAAACAGACAATGTCTGATCCCACTTATATGAAATACCTAGACAGGCAAGTATAGCAGCACCGGAGTTCATCAGTGGTTATGAAGGGGTGGCGGGTAGCGAGTCACTGCTTTGGGGGCACTGAGCTTCTGTTCAGGTGATGGGAAAATTGGGACACAGAGAGCGTAAGTAATGTCACTGAAGCGTACACGTAACAAGTATTCGATTGGCAAATGTTTTGTTTATTTATTTACCCCTCCCCCCCCCCAAGAAAAGTTTAAGTTTCCCAGAACATAACCAAGTGTTTGGCTTCAAAGGGCCCAGAGAGAAACACGGCTCTTGATTATGGCCAGTGACTCGGCCTCTTTCAGCCACTGGGGTGCATGTGAGACTGAAAATAGCCCCCTCTTACCAAAAGAGGGGCAGAGCCTGGTTTGGGAGGTCAAGGTTTGGGGCTGGACAGCCGTGACCTTCATCAAGCCTTGGTGTAACTGTTGACGAGGGGAGGGTCCTGAGGATGGCCCAAGAAGTCTGGGCCATGTGGACAGTGAGGGCCGCGGGGATGCCAGCCAGCACCCGGGTCTCCACAAGCTCTGTCCCCCATGGTTGTGCTGGGGCAGTGACAAGGGCCTCCCACTTACGCCACCCCCAGCCCACTCCCATGGGGCATCCTGCAGGGCCTGGCAGCTGTCTGGTGGGAACAGGCATGTGCCTGGTGTAGCCATGGGCTCTTCAGGAGGGGCAGGGCTGTGCTCTGGTGTCCAGCAGCATTGGCATTCTGGATTCCTTGGGTCTGTGGGGGTTCAGGACCTTTGGATAGGTAGGGCTGAAGCCTGGGACGTCCCCATGGCCCCATCTGCGGGGGATGTCTCCATGACCCTATCCACCTGGGACACCCCCGAGGTCCCTCTGCCTGGGGCATCCCTGTGACCTCAGGCTTTGCTAAGGCCCCACACCAGAACATCTGCTGAAAGCATCATGGTTCCTCCAAATGGCCCCCAAAACCAAAAACATCCATTGCCCTTGAGTAGATTCCAACTCATAGCAACACTATAATGGCCCCAGCACTACAGATAATGAGGGAAGACCTCATGGACTGACGGGAAGTGTCTGACATTTTGTTAAGTGAAAACACCCGACGTTGCATACAGTCCTGCCTTTGTGGGTGGAATCAAGGCCAGGGTGTGTGGGAACCATGAGCACTGGGCGCCCTGGATGGCGGCTGGGGGGCCAGCAGGCCCTGCACGTCTTCTGGGCTCCTGGCAAGGCTCAGATGAGGGTCCACCCACCAGGCACTGCAGGGCTACTGTGTCCACCCCCTGCTGGAGAGCAGGTGTGCTGCCACGTGTGAAGCCCTGAGTCCACAAGGTGACACCCAGTTCCTGCCCTGTCACCCCTTTCCTGGGGCCACCTGTACAAGCTGTCCGGGCCTCTGGTCAGAGCCTACCTGGGCCCTCTGTGCTGTCTCTTGGGCAGGGCCCAGGGGCACGCACAGAGCAGACACCAGATCAATGTCTTTGGGGCTAATCAGCAGAGTCAAACCAGAAACCCCATGCCTGTGGCCCCTGGTCACAGCCAGCAGCCTAAACACAGCCCACAGCCCCCGTGGCTCAAAGTCTCCCATGGGGACAGTGGCCCCTGGTCCCAGGGCCGGTGGGGCAGGAGAGGGATGCTGGGAACTGCACTGGTTCCCTCTTGCTGCCCCGGGTGGCGACTTCCATGTGTGGACTTGGCTAGGCTATGGTGCCCGATGGTTTGGTCAGAACACATTTTGTAGATGTCATTCACATTTAAAAACCAGTCGGCTCTAACTAAAGCAGGTCACCTCCCCGATGTGGATGGGCCTTAGGTAGGCAATTGAAGGTCTTAGGAGTAAGAAGGGACGTTTCTAGACTGTCATGTGGACACCCTGCTGAGTCTCCAGCCCGCCCCATGGGTTTCACTCACCAGTCCCGCCACCTCGTGAGCCAGTGTCTTAAAATAAGCCCGTGTGTACTGTGTGTGCCCTACGGCCTCTCCATCTCTGGAGGATGCTTGTGAAAAGGCCACTGTAACAGAAGGGCCACACACCGGGGCCTTGAAACAACAGGAGGCAGAAGGCCAACACGGGAGTCGGCCGTGAGGCTCTGGGGGAGGATCCTTCCTGGCCTCTCTCAGCTGCTGGTGGCCCTTCTTGGCTTGTGGCCATGTCCCCCCATCTCTGCTTCACTGTCACATGGTGTCCCCCCACTGTGTCTGTCTCTTCTCTTCTTCCAAGGCCACCCCTCAGGCAGGATTTAGAGCCAGCAGTTCCAGTGTGATCTCATCTTAGCTAATTACCTCTGCATGACGCTTTCCAAATAAGGTCACGTTCTGAGGTTCCAGGGGCACATGAGTTTTTGGGGGGCCCACTACAGAGGCCAAGTGGGGGTGAGGCACTTCCTGGCCCAGAGAGGTCCGAGGCGGGAGGCCCGGCCTCCAGCCCACAGCCACCAGGCCCTCTTGGAAGCCTGCTTGCCAGCTGGCTCCACCAGGGCCCACTGGGGCTCGCCTGGGCAGGAAGCAGCAGGAGCAGCCAGGGAGCTCCACAGTCATCCCTGGCAGCAGTGTGCAGAATCAGAGCCCCAGCCTTGCAGAGATGGCGCCCCCTCCCGTGGCAATCCCAGGGACGACACAGGCCCCAGGTCTTCTCTGTCCTTCAGCAATTCTAGAAGTGTCACTGTTTGGTTGGCAGCGGCAGCAACTTAGAAACGCTGGTGATTCATTCAGTATAAAAAGGCAGGGCCCGTGGGTGTTGCCAGGAGTGGTTCAGAAGCTTGGGGGTGGGAGGAAAAGGCAGCTCACTCTCTTCAAAAAGACAGGACATTTGCTCTTAGAAGCTCCTTTCCTTGGCCAGGCTTGGGTGGTCCACAGTTGGAGGGGGTGCCGATCATGGAGGGCACCTGCCTTGGGCCCGCCCACAGCCCCACATGCTACGGGTGTGGCCAACGCTGGGCAGAGCTGCTGGGGCACCAGTCTCCAGACATCTCCCTGCCTCCATCCCCACTGGAATGGGGACGTCCCCCACAAAGTTGCCACTTGTCCCCACCGAAGGGACCCACAGTCCTTGAGCACTGTATGGTGCTAAAGTCCTGGACACTCTGCATAACAGGCCAGCCCTACCCTGGCAGCTTCACACACTGTGCTCTCTGCTCAGGGATGCCAGGGTCGGAATCCGGACTGCCTGGCGGCAGTGCTGGCCTCTGCTCCGAGATGTGTCTAGGTGACTCAAAGGCTGGGGCCGGAACCATCCAGAGGTTTCTTCACTCAAATTGTGGCCATTGGTTCTGGCTCCCACCCAGGATCTCAGCTGGGCAGTTCATGCATGGCCTCTCTGCAGCTCTGGCCACCTCAGGGACTAGGTCCCTATGTGGTGACTCAGCAACAGCAGCGAGTATCCCTGGAAGAGGTGGGTTGGTGGAGCCTCGCTGACCACGCCCAGGGAATCGCAGTCTTTGCTGTGATCTGTCACTTACAAGGACGTCACAGGGTGAGGGTGTCCCCAACTCCAAAAGATGACAGAACAACACCCTGCCCCCTTGGCTGCCCAGACTAGTCACCTGCCTCAGGCTACTGTCCTCACCACCTTCCAGACTCATCCCCTGCCTCAGGCCACTGTCCTCACTGCTATTGAGCATGGTCCCCTGCCTCAGGCCACTGTCCTCACTGCTGCCGAGCAGGGCTCGCCAGGTCCTGGACCCCCTGCAGCACTCCCATGGTCACCCCCAGCCCCTCTGGGGTCAGGACCTGCTGTCCCCCCCTCAAGTTCCCAAGTCACAGGGAGCCACAAGGGAGCCTGGGCTGGCTCCAGAGGCCTCATTCTGTAAGGTAGGCCTTGAATCCAGCCCCACCTTACCAATGAGACAGAGGCTGAGAGGTACTCTGTGCACACCACTTCTGGCTAGGTGTGTGGCCAGGTGTCACCATTCCTACCGCACAGGTGAGGGAGCCAAACCCATGTTCCACTGGCCTCCTGGTCCCCAGAGCCCACCCACATGGCCCAGGTGTCCCCAGAGCCTGTGCAAGCGGCTGTGCTTGGAGGAAGGCGAGAGGACTATGGTGTCGGGGCCCTCCCCCTGGCACTGACCTCATTTGGGACCCTGAGGAAAGGCTCAGGGGAGGGACCTGGGGAGCCTCCGGAATGGGAATGAGAGTGTGAGACTTGGCGGGGCCAAAGACCTGGCCTACCCTGCTCCTCTGCACTCACCCACTCCCCAGCAGTGAGGGGAAGGGGACGTGGAGACACAGTGGGGTTGTCCCTGAAGATGGTGCTGAGCAGCCTGGCCACTGGGCTCTGGCCCTGCCAGCTTTGGGTGCAGGGCTGAGCTGGGCAAAAAGCACAAGGTGGTAGCAACTAGAACCTCACCTCTGAGGCCCCTGATGGCAGACAGGCCTAGCAGGGATGTGAAAGCAGGAAGGGTCCTGGCGGGATGGTGCAGGGGGCCACAGGGAGGGCACCGGGCTGGCAGGGAGGGTGTGAGCTGCAGGAGGCACTGGGCTGGCAAGCTCCCCGGGCGGCCCTCAGGCCTGGGCTTGCACAGACTCACTCTGCTCTGAAGTGCCCTCATGGTCCCCAGCCTACTCAGGGAAATGCAGAGGCAGAAACACAAGGGCCCTGACAGCCCTCAGAAGGGCCTCCCTGGTGGTAGACCTTGGTTTCTGTTCTTACGGCTAAGGAGGTGTGGTCTGTAGCACACAGACTGGGGACCCCACGTCTGCCTCTTGGCCGCACTGCACGAACAGGAGGCCACAGGAAGGGCAGCCTCTCTCCTAGTCAGGATACCAGGGGCCCTCTCCTGCAGGCAGGTGCATCCCTACCAGCCTCACCTGGCACAGGAGTGGTCAGTAGTCACTTGGGGATCTCAGAAAGTTGGTCTGCAGCTGTCATGCTCAACTTAGCTCTTAACCCAGGAAAGGAGCCTGTGGGTGGGCTGGCCATGTGGGTGATGGGGGGCTTGGCAGAGTGGGACTTGACCTGTCACAGCCTGTTGGCCTTGGCCACCCCACAGCCTGGGCAGAGGGTGCAGGCATGGGTGGTGGACAGACACTGGGAGCAAGTCCAGAGCTGGGAGCCCCAAGGCCACCACCACCAACGTGGCTGGAGCAGGCTCACTAGCCTTGCCTCCACACTGCCCCTGGGACCCTGGTTAACAGGCCCGTGCCCCTACAGACCGAAGGGCCCCCTCCGGCTGGGTGTGCCCCATGCTGGCCGGGCCTGCTAGCTCCTTGACCCCAGCCCTGTCCTCCCTGGTCAGGCCCAGCACCTCCCACCACTGTCTCCTGAAGGTGCCCCAACCAGCCCTCAGCCACCAGGATACCTCTCCACGAGACTGGGCCAGGCTCCCGTGCATCCTGGCGGCCCCTCGAGCTGGGCTCCGTGTGCCCCACGGGGCACACCTATTCTCATACGAGGTCACCTCCAGCAGCTGGAGGGCTCCCACCATGGCCTCAGCTCTGCGGGAAGCGTGCGTCGTCCTGGGCAGAGGGACCCAACAGGAGGGAGAAGTGCCACCAAGAGAGTAGGCTGAGCCTCCACCCATGTTCTTGAGCCTGGTCCAGGCCTGGTGGGCCAGCGCCTGCACAAGGAGGGCCAGCTGCTCACCCCAAGAGACGAGAAACCGGTGTGGCACACGCTCACGATGGCCTTTATCTGGATGGACACCAGTGGCATGTGCATGGGGCAGGTCAGGTGATTCCGTGTCCCCAGACCCATACCCATGCCTCCCGTGACGGCTGCAATTTGGGCCAGACCACTGCCCACCGGTGGGCTGAGGAACCACACGGCAACTGGCAGTCAGAAGCGCCTGTGTTTAAAACCATGTTTGAGGAATTTATCATCTCATATGAATTAGAACTGACTTGATAGCAGTGGGTTTGGGTTTTTTTTTTTTATTTAGGGAATTTAAATGTTTTCCTGTTCTGTGGGTCCCTGTGACAAAAGCAAAAACAGAAATAAACAGCATTCCCGCCACTGCGCCGACTCCCGGCGGGCCATGAGAAGGGTGATTCTGGATTCAAGTTTGCCCATCTAAAGGCGGCTACCCTACAAGGCTGACCACAGGACACAAGTAGACAGCAGGGAACTCGGTGGTCACCAGGGCTGGGGGGTGGACAGGTGGGCTCAGGGTGTTGTCAGGGCAGTGGCGCTGTCCTGTGTGACGGTTTAGTTGACAGAGTGAGCCCCATGTGAACTGTGGGCTTTAGGTTATTACAACGTATCGCTGTGGGCTTTAGGTAATTACAACGTATCGCTGTGGGCTTTAGATATTTACAATGCATCACTGTGGGCTTTAGATAATTACAATGTATCACTGTGGGCTCAGGAACTGTAACAAATGTACTCCAGGAACTCACTGCACAGGGAGATGAAGGAGTGTGACTTTTGGCATAATTTTTCCGTAAACCTAAAACTGGTCTAAAAATTAAAGACTACTATTTAAAAAAACAAATAGGTTTTTTAGTTACTTAAATTTACCTTCTGAAACATGACCTCACCCCTAACACAAGCACATGAGACACAGGCTAGCTTCACCTACAAGGCTCTAGGCATCAGACCCAGGGACCGCCCAGTGACCTGGCTGGGAACCAGCAGCCCAGGAAGTCTGTGCCGAGAACACCACCTAGTGGCCAGACTCAGGGAAGAAGCCAGCCAGCCTCATCCTGTCAGTCACGGTTGCTCTTTAAACCCCGTGCCTGCAACGCCATCCTGCATGGCTCCAGGGAACTCTGGTGCCACTGACGAGGGACCCGGCAGAGCACGGCCCAGAAAGGAAAACACACCATGGGGACAGGGGAGAACATGGCCCAGCAAAGAAAACACACCATGGGGACACAGAATACAGACTAGCAAAGGCAACACATCATGGGGGCACCACAGGGACAGGGCAGAACACGGCCCAGCAAAGCAAATACGCCACGGGGGCATCACGGGGACACGATGGAATGCAGCCCGGCAAAGAGCGCACACACAGGGAAAAGCTGTACTTTTCTTTCAATTCTTATTGTGCTTTAAGTGAGAATTTACAAATCAAGTCAGTCCTCATACAAAAATTTATACACACCTTGCTATATACTCCTATTTGCTCTCCCTCTAATGAGACAGCACACTCCTTCCCTCCACTCTCTTTTTGCGTCCATTCGGCCAGCTTCTGGCCCCCTCCACCCTTCTATCTCCCCTCCAGACAGGAGCTGCCCACATAGTCTCATGTGTGTACTTGATCCAAGAAGCTCACTCCTCACCAGTATCATTTTCTATCCCATAGTCCAGTCCAATCCCTGTCTGAAGAGTTGGCTTTGGGAATGGTTCCTGCCCCGGGCTAACAGAAGGTCTGGGGACTGTGACCTCTAGGGTCCTTCTAGTCTCAGTAAGACCATTAGGTCCGGTCTTTTTAGGAGAATTTGGCGTCTGCATCCCACTGCTCTCCTCCTGCCTCAGGGGTTCTCTGTTGTGTTCCCTGTCAGGGCAGTCATGGGTTGTAGCTGGGCACCATCTAGTTCTTCTGGTCTCAGGATGATGTAGTCTCTGGTTCATGTGCCCCTTTCTGTCTCTTGGTCTCATAAACGCCTTGTGTCCTTGGTGTTCTTCATTCTCCTTTGCTCCAGGTGGGTTGAGACCAATTGATGCATCTTAGATGGCCGTTTGCTAGTGTTTAAGACCCCAGATGCCACTCTTCAAAGTGGGATGCAGAATGTTTTCTTAACAGATTTTATTATGCCAATTGAGTTAGATGTCCCCTGAAACCATGGTCCCCAAACCCCTGCCCCTGCTACGCTGGCCTTCGAAGCATTCAGTTTATTCAGAAAACTTCTTTGCTTTTGGTTTAGTCCAATTGTGCTGACCTCCGCAGTATTGTGTGCTGTCTTTCCCGTCACCTAAAGTTTTAGTTCTTATCTACCACCTAATTAGTGAATATCTCTCTCCCACCCTCCCTCCTCCCCCCGTCTCGTAACAATAAAAGAATGTTTTCTTCTCAGTTTAAACTATTTCTCAAGTTCTTATAATAGTGGTCTTATACAATATTTGTCCTTTTGCAACTAATTTCGCTCAGCATAATGCCTTCCAAGTTCCTCCATGTTATGTTTCACAGATTCCTCACTGTTCTTTATCGATGCGTAGTATTCCATTGTGTGAATATGCCATAATTTATCCATTCATCTGTTGATGGGCACCTTGGTTGCTTTCATCTTTTTGCTACTGTAAACAGTGCTGCAATAAACATGGGTGTGCATATATCTGTTTGTGTAAAGGCTCTTATTTCTCTAGGATATATTCCAAGGAGTGGGATTGCTGGATCGTATGGTAGTTCTATTTCTAGCTTTTTAAGGAAGCGCCAAATCGATTTCCAAAGTGGTTGTACCATTTTACATTCCGACCAGCAGTGTATAAGTGTTCCAGTCTCTCACAACCTCTCCAACATTTATTATTTTGTGTTTTTTGGATTAATGCCAGCCTTATTGGAGTCAGATGGAATCTCACGTAGTTTTCCTTTTTTTTAAATTTTTATTGTGGTTGAAGTGGAAGTTTACAAATCAAGTCAGCCTCTCATGCAAAAACTTATCTACACCTTGCTACATACTCCCAATTGCTCTGCCCCTAATAAGACAGCCTGATCCCTCCCTCCACTCCCTCTTTTCGTGTCCATTTCACCAGCTTCTAACCCCCTCTGCCCTCTCATCTCCCCTCCAGGGAGGAGATGCCAACATAGTCACAAGTGTCTACTTGATCCAAGACGCTCATTCTTCACCATCATCGTTTTCTATCCCATTGTCCAGTCCAAACCCTGTCCTATAGGGTCACTATGAGTCGGAATTGACTCGACGGCACTGGGTTTGGTTTTTTTTGGTTTATATATACACTTATACACTTTATGGGTTTTCCTTCTCTAGGGAACCCAGCCTAAGACAGTACCTAAAAGAATAAATTCAACCAGGAAGGTGAAGGACAGGCATGTGGAAAAGTACAAAACATTACTAAAAAAAATTAGAGGCCTAAATAAATGGAAGGACATTCCATGTTCATGAACTGAAAGGCTTAACATAGTAGAGATGTCAATTCTACCCAAAGCAATCAATAAATTAAATGTAATCTCCATCAAAATTCCAACAGTCTTTTTTGCAGAAATAGAAAAGTCAATCCTCAAATTTATATGGAATGGCAAGGACCCTAAATAGCCAAAGCAATCTTTAAAAAGATGAAAAATGAAGTAGGAAGACTCAAACATCCTGACTTAAAATATACTAAAGCCACAGTAATTAAAACAGCCTGGTATTGATATAACAGAAATACAGACCAACAGAACAGAATTGAGAGTCCAGGGACTAGTCCATATATTTACGGTCAACTGACTTTCAACAAGGGTGCTAAGTCCATCCAACAGGGGAGGATGAGTCTCTTCAATAAATGGTGCTGGGAAAACTGGGTTTCCACATGCAGAAGTATGAATCAGGATCCACACCTCACACCACACACAAAAACCAATCCAAAGTGGATCAAGGACCCAAGTGTGAAAAGGAAAACCACACAATTCTTAGAAGAAAACAAAGACATGACAATGGAGTAAGTGTGACAGCAAAGAGAAAACAGACATGTGGGACTTTGTGAAAAGTAAATACTTTCGTTCATCAAAGGACTTTATCAAAAGAGTGAAAAGACAGCCTACGGACTAGGCAAAAAGTTTCGAGACCCATGTATCTGATAAGGGTCTAGTACCTCAAACATACTGAAATATCCGTACAACAACAAAAAAAAGGCAAAGGGCTTGAGCAGATACTTCACCAGAGAGGACAGCAAACAGTCAACAAGCGCACGAGAAGACGCTCAATGTCATCAGCCGTAAGAGACACAAATCAAAGCCACAGTGAGATACCACCTCACCCCCATTAGAATGGCAACGATGCGCAAAAAAAAAAAAGGAAAACCACAGGCGTTGGTGAGGTTGTGGAGAAACTAGAACCCTGACTCACCCACCGCTGGTGGGCATGTAAAACGGTGCAGCCACCATGGGAAAGTTTGGTGGTTCCTCAAATGTTAAACACAGAATTATCATATGACCCAGCAATCCCAACCCTGGGTACACACCCAAAGAACTTGAAAGCAGGGACTTAAACTTGTATACCGATGTTCATGGCAGCCTTATTCACAGTTGCCAAAGGGTCCGAGCGCCCATCAACGGATGACTGTGTGAGCAAAGTGAGGTACCTACGTACAGTGGCATGTTAGCAGCCATAAAGAGGAATACAGTCCTGACGCAGGCCACAACACGCATGAGCCCTGAAAACATTATTCAGACAAATACTGTATGACCTCATTGATATTAAACAAGCACGTACACAGAAACCAAAGATTATTAGTGGTTGCCAGGGAGGAGAGGGAGGGAGGAAGGGGGAGTTTTTGCTTAAGGGGTACTGAGCTTACGTTCACGGTGTGGAACGGTTTGGAAAGGACAGCAATAATGGCCGCACAACTCGAAGAACATGATCAATGTCACTGGTTTAAACGTGTAGAAATCCAATCAGCGAATGTTTCGTTGTGTGTATTTTCACTACCATAAAAAAAAAAGCATACGACTTGTTCTTTGTGCACTAAAATAATGCTAAGACAGAAAATTGGAAAAAGAGCAATTGTTTATTAAAGAAAAATCACCTATGAAATACTCTACTTAAATTAGTATGTCTGATATGAACACTTTGAGTTGAAACATGCCTTCTTTCATACAAGTGGATGCTAATGTAAACTCCTAAGGTTGGATTCAGGCAGCCTCCGGGGGCGGCAGGGAACACTCTCTGGAGAGGGGCGAACGTTCAACTTCCTAGTGAAACATCGGTCACTTTTTGTAAACACCGTCAGATGCTAAAAACGCAGACTTACAAACTATCATCATAGAAGGTTTTTAAGCAGGAAGATTAAAAATTGGGAGCAGATGCCACCTTGAGCAGTCCAGACAAGGCTGGGAGGGAGGTTTCTGCAGCCCCACCCTCCTGGCCCTTCTCCCCGCAGCATGCACCCTCAGCTGAGCTGAAGGGTCTCTGCAGCCCTTGGTTCTTCTGTTACCAGTGAACCCCCCAGGACCTCTCGCCCGGGGAAGCGGTGAGGAAGCGCCGGCTCTGAGCCTCCACCGGTGGCCACCGCAGCAGGGAGCAGCTAGGCAGCACTACGTGCGGTTCAGGGTCTGGAAGATCCTGGAGATCTGCAGCATGACAGGTCCTGTTTCAGGGTCGTTCATCCACTGCGTGCTGTTGAGTGGGTTCTCGAGCATGTCTTCAAATGCTGTGGGGAGACAGAGCAAGACAGGCTAAGTGGCAGCCGCTCTGCAAGCTTAGCCACGCACCACGTGGACCACCTTCCGCTCCTCGAACTTAGCCACACATGTACACACACGTGGACCACCTTCCGCTCCTCGAACTTAGCCACACATGTACACACACGTGGACCACCTTCCGCTCCTCGAACTTAGCCACACATGTACACACACATGGACCACCTTCCACTCCTCGAACTTAGCCACACATGTACACACACGTGGACCACCTTCCCCTCCTCAAACTTGGCCATGAACGCACACACGGACCACCTTCCCCTACAGCTTCCTGAGTGCATGCACTCGGACCACCTTTTCCTACGGCTTTATAAGCATAGACGCAGACCACCTTCCCTACGGCTTTGTGAGTGTAGACACAGACGGCCTTCCCTACGGCTTTGTGAGTGTAGACACAGACGGCCTTCCCTACGGCTTTGTGAGTGTAGACACAGACGGCCTTCCCTACGGCTTTGTGAGTGTAGACACAGACGGCCTTCCCTACGGCTTTGTGAGTGTAGACACAGCCCGCCTTCGCTACGGCTTTGTGAGTGTAGACACAGCCCGCCTTCCCTACGGCTTTGTGAGTGTAGACACAGACGGCCTTCCCTACGGCTTTGTGAGTGCATGGCTCACACGGAAACCACTTATGCGTGGCAGTCTTCACTCCTGAGATTCACCCAGCTGTCCATGTCTGAGCCGCCCATCCAGCTGGTGAGGCGGGTGTAACTGGCTGGCCCACAGACTCTGAAAAGCGACCTGGCAACAGCAATCAGGAGCCTGACAGCCACGACCTGTGACCAGCTATTGCATCTCCAGTCCCCTCAACAAAATCACCAGGTGCAGAATGACCAGGGGCAAAGGTGCTGCTGCAAGACAGACTGGAAAAACCTAAACGCTCAGTCACAGGGAGATGGTTAAAAACCAGCACGTTAAAAGTTTAACTAAGCACTTATTCAAAATGATAACTTTGATTTTCTAAACAGTTCTACAAAACTATTTCCCCAGAAAGCAGAGGTGCCTTCTGGCCAAGCAGCCGGGCTGCCCACGCACGCAGCAACATGGAGGGCGTGTGCAGGGGTCGGCTACTTTACGCAGGGGACGCGGCCTTACACAGGGCCTTGTCACATGGGCAGACATTGAACCATGTCAGGAAAGTGGTACCATGTTCACAGGCCTCGCGACAGCACGTGGCACAGGAATCCACTGCTACTCGGGGTGGAAGAAGACCAGACCAGCCTCAGTGCACATGTGACAACAGGCTTTAGCTGGGCTCACGGGTGACAACACCCAGCCCTAACAGTCCCCTGGAATTGTTCTCATTAAAACCCTCTGAAACCAGCTTAGGAAGCCAGAAAGATTACCACCACTGACCACTCTGAGAGGGATCACAACAGAAGGTCCCAGACAGAACAGAAGAAAAATGTAGAACAAAATTCAAATTCAAAAAGAGACCAGGCTTACTGATCTGACAGAGACTGGAGAAACCCTGAGACTATGGCCCCCAGATACCCTGCTAACACAGAACTGAAGCCATTCCTGAAGTTCACCTTTCAGCCAACTATTAGATAGGTCTATAAAACAAGGAGCCCTGATGGGTCATTGGTTAAGAGCTTGGCTGCTAACCAAAAGACGGACAGTTCAAATCCACTAGCCGTCCCTTGGAAACCCTATGGGGCGGTCCTACTCTGTCGTATAGGGTCGCTATGAGTTGGAATTGACTCAAAGCAATGGCCTATAAAACAATAACACCTGTGAGGAACGTGCTTCTTGGAACAACCAAGTATACAAGACCAAATGGGCATTGCCTGCCCAAAAGCAAAGGTGAGCAGGCAAGAAAAAAATCAGACGAATGGAAATGGGGAACCCGGGGTGGAAAGCGGGACGGTGCTAACACATTGCGGGGACTGCAATGAATGTTACAAAACAATTCGTGTATAAATTATCAAATGGGAAACTAATTTGGTCTATAAACTTTCACCTAAAATGTAAAAAAAAAAAAAAAAGCCCGAAAGAGAAGCCAAAACACAACTTGGTCATATGAGAATGAAACAGAATGGAAGGGTGGCACCACAGACCCAGGAGACAAGAAAGGATGGCCCCCGAACAGCGCTGGGACCCTGATCCCATTTCCTCCCAACAAACGCCGAAATGAACTCTGAAGGATGGAAGGATTGAACCAGAAGATACAAAAAGGTGCTACATGGGACACCACGGACAACTGTTCATCTGAAGAGGGACTCTCTTTCTGCATGTCCTAACTTCGACATCTCAAATATGTCACTGTAAAGATGGCGTCACGGCATCGGACCTCCTCGAACTTCAGAAGGGCAGGGAGTCACCGTCAGCATCAGCCCAAGGCTGATTCCCATGAGGCAGAGGTAAGACGCACCTCCTCTCTCCGACCTTCTCTACCAACTCGGACACCAGCCGTTGCCCCCGCAGCACTCTCTATGTCTCTGCTGGGTTTGCTAATTCACTGCAGTGGCCACGCAGAACTCACAGACCACACCCACAGTTATGGGGTTTATTAGGAAGCAACAGGTTACAATTTAGGATCAGGAATGACTCAGGGTGCAGTTCTTTGATCAGGACAGCTTTCTCTCAGCTGTGCCCGCAGGCAGGCCTCTTTTTGGCCCTGGCCCCTAGGCCTCTGCCCAACTCGGTCAAGTGTTGTAAAGCTCCTTAGCTATACCAGTAAGTGCCCAGCAGCACCCCACTCTGCCAGCAAGCCTCCTGCCCAAAGCCGCTCAGCTCTCTCCCTCCGTGGGTCAGCACACTCACTGTAGGCCCTTGTTAAACTGACCAATCCCTCGTTAGGGTCCCACCCCCCCAAGAGTACCATGTACGTTATTTGCACAGTTAGCAGGCTGTCCAATCCCTTTAGCGAGCCACAAACACAGTATTTACATTGCCCCACCCAATCAGCGTGCGGGAGTCAGAAGACCACGCATGGCGAAAAGGGCCACATGAAGTAACTCACCGCACTGCGGTCATATAAAATCACAGAGCTACCTTGCCCCATTAGAATGACAGTGATCAAAACAACAGGTGCTGGCACGGTCGTAGAGAAAGTGGAACTCTCATTCACTGTGGAAAAAAAGTTAATCATAGAACCACTGCATGAGCCAGCAATTCCGCTACCGGGTATATACCCAGAAATGCAGGCACGAATGCAAACGGAAAGCTGTACACCAACGTTCCCTGCAGCACTATCCACAACAACCAAAGGTGAGACAGCTGAAATGCCCACCAACAGGTGAACGGATAACCAAAATGTGGCCTGCAATGGCATGCTCCGCCGTGAGGAGAAATGAAGTCCTGACGCATCCTACGACACGGATGAACTCAGAAAACGTGATGCTGAGTGAAGTCAGTCAGCCGTGAGAGGACGAACACTGTGAGTCTCACTTACATGAAACATCTACAACTGCAGAGACAGAGATGAGGTTATTAGTGGTCACCAGGGGCTGCAGAGTCCTGGTGGTGCGACGGTTAGGAGCTCGGCTGCTGACCTAAAGGTTGGTAGTTCGAACCCGTGCAGTGGCTCCAAGGGAGAAAGACCTGGGATCTGCTGCCATAAAGATCACACCCTAGAAAGCCCTCTGGAGCAGTCCTGCCGTCACACGGGGCCACCACGAGTCAGCACCGACCTGACGGTGCCCGACAACCACCCAGAGGCTGGGGAGACTGGGAAACGGAGAGTTCGTGCTTGAAACACTGCTGCATACGTACCTCACAATAAAAACAAACAAATGGCCAAGAAGTCCGATACAAACACAAGGGTAAAAGTCTAACCCCATGTTCCCCTCGGACAGGTGAGCCTGTGCCCTGATGCCAGGGCCCCACAGTGGCTTAGGCAGGCACAACACTGAAGCACACCGAGCTGTACGGGGGAGACTCCCCGCACACAGTGTCACCAGCACGCACCCCACCTGCCTGTCAAGGTCAGGAACCAGCTAGCCACGGGCCCGCCCTGAGCCGTGTGGAGGACACGCACGTACCTAACAGTGTCTTAGGGTTGGTCAGGCCCAACTGCACCACAGGGTTGTCCAGGATGGCTTGGAAGAGGGGGCTCTCGGGGTCCATGCCCTTGTCCAGCTCCTCGGGGGAGGGCTTCCGGTCCCCCAGCAGCCACTCACACTGCAAAGGCGAGAACGTCAGAGTGGCGGTGAGTTCCTTCCCGGGACACACCGCGAACATCACACTGCCCGCCACCGGCCCCAGCCTCTCCATTCACTCCCCGGGTCCCCAGGACTTCTTCTAGCGTGAGAGATGGCCACGTAAAAACACGCCCAGGCCCAGGCTCAGGTGACGTGAATGTCTGAGCTGGCCTCCTCAGCAGCCCTGGCACCGCCATTCAAAGGCAGTACGACTTCTCCAGCCCCACGGCGCAAGGAGCGCCGGCAACAGTCCCAGACACCCACAGGCCTGTCCCTGCGGAGCGGCCCCGGGCAGGACGGAGTCATCAGGACAGACCCAGCAGCTAGAGCTGAGCCAGCTGAGTCATCGAGCAGGTGGCACAGCAAGCCCACTGCCAAGTCCAGCCCAGCAGACTGCCCCTTAGAGGCCAGTGTGTGCTTGGAGAACAGGAGCCAGCAAGCACACAGAAACAAACCACACACGCACACATGAACACGGGACGTATGCTGTTTTAGGAAGAGAGAGCCCAGAACTCTCTCAGCCAAATAACGCATTTTTAGGATTTTGACTATTTGAGCCCTCCACCCTCCTGTGCTGCTTCACAAGCAGAAGAGCCGAATGCACACGAAAGCGGCCAGGCGTGCAGGCACTTGTGACGGGACTCCGACCAGGGCCGCGTACTCACGGCCGCATTCTGCTGGTTGTTGTTCACTCGGAGAGCGTCGATCACCTCCTTCTCATCAAACCCCATCTCCATCAGGGAAACGACGGCCTAAAGCAGAACCACACACCCCATTCAGGGCCACGCTCAGGAAGCCAGGTGGCAAACCTCACCAGTCAGGCATCTGGTATGGGGTTGAGCTGCTTCTCATTACAGCATCTTAGCGAAAGGCATTTTAACATAACATCACTGGATTTTCTGCCTCAAGATTATGTTTCCTGACTTCCAGCCAATGTGGCGCCATAGACAGAAGCACCATGCCATCCCTCCACACCAAGGACTCGAAAAACTAAGCAAAACAGGGACAAATGTTATTCCTGGAACCTGAAATGCCAAATGAAAAGAGATCGATCTCAGCCAAGCACTGAATGGAATAAGAAACTGGTAGAGGATGGAGAGTGAGGAGAGATACATGTGGAGGGCCCCATCAGCTAACATAGCACGGATCCGCCGTCTTGGACGCCAGCTGGGGATGGGCAGACAGGGAGCACAGGAAAGCAGCTTTGAGGAACTCCCAGCAGAAGACAGAACACCTGGTAACCAGTGATACACGCTTTCCCACTCCCATTCTTCCCGCTGCTCTACCTCCAAGCTTCTTAGCTGGCTACAGTGGCTCAGTCAGCTGGGAAGAAGTACAGCGTCCCTGCCACTTGGATTTGCCCCACCCAAGTCTGAGATCAGCAGACAGGGAATACGGGAAAGCAGCCTCACCAAGTTCCCAGCAGACGACAGAGCACACTGTAAAAAGCCACATATGGCTTCCTAGCCCCCCACCCCACCCTTGGCCTCCTCTGCTTCCTGCCAGTTGCAGTCTCTTGGCCAGCAGGCAACTGCTTTGGCCTCAGGCTGCTTGGATTCACCCTGCCCACACTGGCCGGGCACCCGAGCTGGTATTTGTTCTTTCTGTCTCTTTTGGTTTCTTCTGTGGCTCCTACCACCTCCCCCTCCTTCCTCCAGAACACCTAGCTCAGTGCACCATCTTTCCTTCTTGAAAGGCTGTGAAGCCGTGGTCAACTGGGGAACCACTCCCCCGGCCTGCGACACCATGCTGGTGGGAGCCCTGAGGCTTTTTTTCCTTGTTTTGATTTGTTTTACTTTGTTCTGTTTGTTTTTTTCTTTTTGCAGCTTGGGACCCCCTTCTAGCCGGGCTGCACTGCACAGCTTAGGAGCCACTCCCCCAATCTGCAGAGCCTCGTAGGTGGGATCCTTGGGAGCATTTCTTTTTTTCTTCTTTCTCCGCTTCTCTCCTCTTCTCCCCGCCCCTTTCTTTCTTTCCTCTCTCTTTTTCCCTTTCTGTCTGTCTTCATTTCTCAGTTCTCGTCTCTCTACACGTACCTTCTTTTCCTGTCTCCTGAATACCTGGTGCTATGTGACATCTATACCCCCTCTAGCCAGGCTATACTGCGCAGCCTGGTAGCCACTTCCGTAGTCTTAGCAGCTCCACTGCTGGGACCCTGGGACTCTTTTCTTTTTCTCTTTTCCAAATTCTTACCTAGTTTTTTTTTTCTTTCTTTTCCCTTTCTGCTTCTCTCCATTTCTCGGCTTCTCATCTCTCCAGTCCAATAGCAAGCTCCCTTAGCACTTTTTTCTTTCTTTCTTTGCTTTTTGGCTCCTGTTTTTCTCTCCCCTCTCTCCTCTTTCCCACACCCCTATTAGCTCCACATATCACAACCTCACCCCTCCTTCCTGCACCATGCCCTGAACATTACACCCCCAAGCAGCACAGGGAAGGCCTACTGGAACCTGCCCAGCACTGATTCCTGGCTCCCCCTGTTGGCCCTAGTATGTGCCACAAACAACCCATCCCAGCCCCTCCCCTTCAGCTGGACCTCCCCTGCTGTATCATAGCTGAGTGACTGGCCCTGCCCATTGGACAAGAAGGTGGAAAGTAGTGTGACTACAGATGAGCAAACAAAGAACACACAGACTGCCTGCTCAGACATAACCAAATATAACAAAAAGGCAGGACAAAACAAACCTACAATCAAGAAACAAAGACATAACTACTGAATGTCCTGAAGACAGCAGATAATATCAAAACATATTAAAAAAACAAGACAGGATGGGTCCAGTAAGTGTCCAAAATAAAACACCAGATGACTTTCCAGTAGAAGTTAAGGCACTAGAACTACCTGACAGGGAATTCAAATCTCTAATATTCAGAGCAATCCAAGAGTTGAAGCAAAAAGCAGACAAAAATGAGGAAAAAATAGATAAATTTTTGGAAAAGGCAGGCAAATTCATGCAAAATACAGACAAAAAAATGCAACAATTCAGGAAAGTAATACAGGAACAAAATGCCAAAATAAATTCACAACTAGAAATCATACAAAAACAATTACAAATCCAAAAGATAAACAATAAGATTTCAGAAAATGACAGTATCGTAGAAGGGCTAAGGAGCAGGTTTGAAACGATGGAAGAGAGCATCAACGAAATTGAAGACAAATACTTGGATACAACTCTGTTTGAGGAAAAATCAGAAAAAAAGAAGGAAGAAAAATGAAGAAACCCTGGAAATTATGTGGGATACAATCAATAGCAAAAATTTGTGAGTGATCGGAGTTCCAGAACAGGGAGAGAAAACGGAAAACACAGAGAGGATCATTGAAGAACTGCTGACAGAAAACTTCCCTAACATCATGATGAAAACCTGACGATCCAAGAAGCTCAACAAGCCCCATATAGGATAGACCCCAAAAGAAAAACACCAAAGCATATCATAATTGCACTCGCTAAAACCAAAGACAAAATCCTGAGTGGCTTGAGAAAAACAAAAAGTCACGTACAGAGGAGAAACAACAAGATTAACCTCTGATTATTCAGCAGAAACCATGCAGGCAAGAAGGCAATGGGATGACACATACAAAACCCTGAAAAACCCACTGCCAACCAAGAATAATACACCCTGTAAGACGTTCATGTAATTACGATGATGAAATTAGGACATTTCCAAATAATCAGAAATTAAGAGAATATATAAAAACCAAACCAAACTAACAAGAATTATTAAAGGGAGTCCTTCGGTCTGAGAACAAACAACGTCAGACCACAGCCTGAATCTAGGAAACAAAATTGTACCCACCAGATACCAACCTAGGAAATGAACTCTCAGGGGCTATCCCAAACCAAAGCAATTGGAACAGGGAACCCCAGAGGTTAATCTATAAATGACAACAATGTCAGAACAATAAAAGAGGGCATAAACAGTATAGGTATACAACTCTTTAATGAAAAGGAAGGCAAGCGCGATATCAATAATAAACTGGTTCAAACCTAGGAAGATAGGGGTAAACTTCAAGGTAACCACAAAAAGAGTTAACAAACCTACTCATCAAAATAAAGAAGAAAAACATAAAGTCTCAATAAAAACAAAAACTACAAAAACAAAAGAAATGAAAAAGAAATCCACAAACAAAAGGAACTTAGCACAGGACATTACGCTGAGTGAAATAAGTCAATCACAAAAGGACAAACGTTGTACGAGACCACTACTGTAAAAACTCATGAAAAGGATTCCATAAAGAAAGAAACACTATTTGATGGTTAAGAGGGAGGGAAGGGGTGGGGATGGAAAAACACTTAATAGACAAAAGGTAGGCGGTAACTTTGGTGAAGGGTAAGACAGTATACAACACTGGGGAAGCCAGCAAAACCTGTACAAGGCAAGGCCATGGTAGCTCCAGACACATCCAAACTCCCTGAGGGACCAAACTGCTGGGCTGAGGGCTGTGGGGACCATGGTCTCGGGGAATATCTAGCTCATCTGGCATAACAGAGTTTATGAAGAAAATGTTCTGCATTCTACTTTGGTGAGTAGTGTTTGGGGTCTTGAAAGCCTGTGAGCAGCCATCTAGGATACTCCACTGGTCTCACCCCTTTGGGAGCAAGGAAGAATGAAGAAAACTAAAGATACAAGGGAAAGATTAGTCCAAAAGACTAATGGACCACTTCTACCACGGCCTCCACCAGACTGAGACAAGTACAACGAGATGGTGCCTGGCTACCACCACTGACTGTCCTGACAGGGATCACAATAGACGGTCCTGGACAGAGTTGGAGAAAAATGTAGAACAAAATTCTAACTCCAAAAAAAAGATTAGACTTGCTGGCCTGACAGAGACTGGAGAAACCCTGAGAGTATGGCTCCCGGACACTCTTTCAGCTCAGTAATGAGGCCAAAGATTGAACAGGCCCATGGAACAAAACAGGGGCAGGGACTGGAAGGCAGGAGGGAACAGGAAAGCTGGTAATAGGGAACCCAGGGTTGAGAAGGGGGAGTATTGACATGTCCTGGGGTTGTTAACCCATGTCATACAACAATGTGTGTACTAATTGTTTGATGAGAAACTAGTTCATTCCATAAACCTTCTCTAAAGTTCAATTAAACAAACAAACAACTACGTTTCCTTCCAGCTCTACTGAAACGTGTGTGGGCTTTCAACATTCTGCGCACTTGTTCCGGAGACCAGGAGGTGTGCGGCTGTGGCCTGGCCTGCAGCACATGAAGGCAGAAGGTACATTCGAGGAGGCAGCTCCACAGGAGCCAGGTTGGGGGTGAAGGCCCTGCCCACAGGTGCACTGACCACGCTGCTACATGGGCAGCCAGATCACTTCCAACCCTCTCAGGCCTGTCCACTGAAGTTTTGGATAAAAATGTCTTCAGCAACCACATGGAAACAGATTCCTGAGGGCCTTGGTATCCATGAACAAGCAGCGTTGAAGAAAAGGCCACATACATAAATCTAACTTAAACAGACCAAACACCACAGTGATTTGTAAAAAAAGGGGGGGAGGGCTTTATTCTGATTTTATCTTTTAAAAAAAAAAGAAACTGAAATTATTTTTTTTTAATCAAATATTTAATAAAACTTAAGCTCCAATTGTAAACACATGCTAGTTCTTAGCGTGAACAAAGGACAGCCATCGATGTTCTGGGGAAGAACATGCACTTTCAGGACCAAAACCACGATAACAAGGTAAAAATATGTTCGCCTCACAGACTTTGCCTCATGGCCCATTCTGCAGAAACATTTAACGGTTTCATCGGTTTTTCAAGGCTTCTCTTAATCCCTTGAAGCTCAGATCATTCTCTTCAGGTCCCCAGAAGCCGCTCCTGTTTCGACTTTCTTGTCACCGCTAACTGGCAAGTTCTGCCGGGTCCTGTGTAGGTAACTCAGACGCCCCACGAACCCCACACCTGCTATGGGACACACTTCCACCCTGCGTCAGTGAGGACAGTCCATGTCTCAAAGATGTCCCGGGGGTGGCCACTAGGGGGATGCTGAACTGGACCCAGATTATACAGTGGCTGGTTTGGAGCCAGTGTTCTCTGCTCAGGGCCTCGTTTGCTCTCCTGGGCCCCATCTAACCTAATCCCAGGAGCTCAGTCAGCGAATGCCAGAAGAGCTGGCTGTGCTGCAGTGTGTTATCTGAACAACGTAAGACAGCCTGGAAGGTCCTGCAATATCCAAGGACAGGACAGCTTTTTCTATTCGTCTCAATGAAAGCCATTCTGTCTCATTTCTGCCTTAGCCCAGAAAATGAACCCCCAATGCTTCCCAGAGGTTCTCCCTGGGAAGAAGCTCCCTGCCCTTCCTTCCGCTCTGTGGCGGTAGGGCTGTAACAGTCAGTGCCTGGGAGAGGCTCCTGCACCTCTAGGCCACAAGCTTCCTCTGCCTCTGCCCATGGCAAGAGAGGGCAGGCTGCACAAGGGCTGGAAAGGCCACCTGGGCTCAGTCCACGCTGTGCTCCCCACCAGTCTCTCCTGTGACACAGCGAACACTCTGATCCTGTCGGACTGCTGCTGATGTCACGCCTGCTACAGAAACCACATCTGATAAGCCCTTCAAACCCTGGCATTCTCTACTACAACTGTTACAAGAGAAGAAAGTCTGTGGAATGTTTCTAAAACAGAAAAGGAAAGGGCAAGAACGGTAACAGAGAAGTATCTTAGGAAAACGACCATGTGAAGAGCGGTGAGAATGACACACGGTTAAGAGGACAATAAAAACACAAAACGCAGGTCCGGCACCTAAGGAGATGTGCAGGGCCAGGGCAACAAGTGCAGACCAGACTGTGGAGGGTCAGACCCACCCAGGGATGCCGCCCCACCCTAACATGGGACCCAAACCAGATCCAGGCTTGGCTCCCAAAACGTGGAAGACTAAGGTAAAGCGACAAACTTGCCGCCACACCTCGACCAGCTGAGTCCAATACGAGAATACCTCCAAGTGCAGAGCTGAGCTCACCGGACAGGGAGATGCTGAGGGGACAAGAGCAAAGCAGGGACAGAAAGCTAGCCCATAAGCACACGTGCAGAGAGAGGGCTGCCCTGGGGGCAGGGGCTCCGACGCCCCACGTAGACAGAAGGTGGACCTTGGGCCCACAGGAGGGAGGTCAGAACCGACACCCTCGAGTAAGGCCAGGACCTGCAAAAGGTCTGAACAAGGACAGGCCAGAAGAGAGTGTCCCAGCTCAGGCTCTGTCTCCGCAGGCAGCCCAGGAGCCCCACCGAGATGCACTCAGCGTCACCCGGGGACACCCTGGGCCACATGGGTGCCCACCGCTGAACTCACAGCGGGACGTCTTAAACCCTGAGAAAACCATCTACGGCACAGTGAGAGTCGGGAGACCACGCCTGATCCGAGCCCTGAAGCCTTGAGCTAAGAGACCTATAATCTGAAAGAAAATATAAGCACGTTTAGGACCATTCCGTATATAAAGGAAGGAACTGAGACCCTAGTAGAAGAACAATTCGGTACAGAAGGAATAGCCACAGTCAGTCACCGCCGAGTCGGTCCTGACTCACGGTGACCCCACGTGTATCAGAGCAGAACTGCACTCCGTGGTTTTTGGTGGCTGATTTTTCAAAAGTAGGCCATGAGGCCTTCCTTCTGAGGTGCCTCCGGGTAGCTCTGAACCTCCAATCTTTCGATTAGTAGCTGAGCGCTTGGCTGTTTACACTACCCAGGGACTCCAAAGAAAGAACGGGGAGATGTGAAAACATCAGCAATGTGGTAACAATGACGAGGGGTGTGGAAATGCACACTAACCTCAACTGGCCAGCTATACCACAGAGGAAACCAGACCCCAGGTTTTTAGACCCTGCAGACACCACAGTGAAAGGGTCAATGCCCGGGCAGTGGTCTCTCTCCCCATTCAGGGTGACTGAAGCAGCGAGAGACGCTCTAGTCTCTGCACTCATCCAGCCCGAGAGGGGCTACAGCTCAAAGGGCACCAGAGATGACAGACACGCCCACAAACCACTTACAGGGAATTACAGTCACCCGGGTTCACGTGAGTATAACTTAAGAATCCCAGGAGGCCTCCAGGCCTGTCTGTAAGCCCTCATCCATCCAGCCTTGGCCAGAATGGTGGCCGACTCAGGCCTGTGGTCAGCCATGTGGCTCGGACTTCACCTGCACAGCGCAGCCTCAAGGGGAAAACAGCAACTCCACGCCAGAAGTCCGAAAACACATACCCGCGCATCTGCCCGGAATTCCCTTTTCCTTCGAATCTTCTTGAAGACCTCCGTTAGCTCGTCTCTGACCTCCTCTTCTCCCTCACTCGTCCCAGTGGGTGCCTCGGTGGAGGTGGCGGTGGCCTCCGAGGTGCCTGGTGAGGCCTGGCCTGGTAGAGGTGTGTCTATGGTGGGGTCCTCTGCGTGCTCGATGAGCCACTCCATGGCCTGTGTCACTGACATGCTGCAAAGCAACAAGAGACTCTTTCCAGCACCCCAGGCTGGTGAGGGGGTGCCTCGCGATTCCTGTGCATGCCCCACAAAGATGCTTCTGTTTAACATCCTTTCTAGCGTTAGCCGGTGACAGCGCACAGTCAGACTCTTCAAATCATTTAAGGATTAAAACAGGTATATCTGAAGCACTGGCCCTGACTCAAACTACCCCACACCCAGGCCAGAACAGAGACAGCCATTCACTGGCTAAGCACAGGGACTTGAACATGTGAGGTTCACAGTGAGCTTGGGGTCAAAGCGAACAGGGTCCTAACCCGGGGAAGAGTGTGGCCCCCGGGCTACTATAGATCTAAACAAACGATTCGCCACAGGGCACTCTATACGATCATACAAAGGACCTACACACGTGCTCCTAAAGAAAACTGTTAAAGGTAACAGGACACGTGCCTTGAATACAGGACAGAAAAGCGGTCCCTGTGGTGGACGTCCCTGCTACGCACAGGTTTAAACTTGGGTTCCTACAAAACGACAGCTGTGAGGGAACTCAGAGCCATATCAGAGCATCACCTCCCAGTCAGCGACGTTTAAACTCTCAAAACCCCGAGATGTCGAGGGCAGCTAACCTGTGCACGTGCTGAAGGGCCCTCCTTAAACCCCACTCCTACCAGAACTGAGTCAGTTGGAGCTAGGGCAGCCCCCCCAGGAGTGGAGAGACCGGTGGCCACTGGTGCAGGGAGGGAGCCGGGACGTACTGGTTCAGCCGCAGGGCCTTTACGGCTCTGGTCTCTGGAAAGCCCATTTCTGTCAGCTGCCGCAGGGCGGCTTCATCTACTCGCTCCTCCTCATCCTCGTCCAGCATGGCTGTGGGCAAGAGACAAACAGCTCGTGGGGACTGGGCAGTGCCACGCCAGCTCTGTGAGGTGCTCTGAGTTCCCCGGGCCGGCCGCCCTGCTCCTGACAGTTCTCTTAAACTTCTGAAAGCGGAGATGCAGCCATCAGCTCTCACTAGCATAGACAAGGAATGATGGGATACGCAGTTCATGAACCTGCGTCACCCAAATGTAGAAAAGAAAGGATTCTTCCTGCCCAGCTCCCATGCTGAGCGCCATGGGGACTCACAGGGTCTATAGGGCTGGATCAGTGGGGCCTGAGCATACAGCCCAGCCGTCGGCCTGAGGTCTGCACATACCATTTGCCTTCTTAAATAATTCAACGGCATCAGGGTTCAGTGCAAGCAATTTCTGAGCCACCTCGATGAGAGATACCAATATTTTCCGGAGTTCTGTCTGGAACTGCAGGGAAAGAAAAAGCAAGTAGGAGGTAATTCCTCTAGGTGCCCAACAAACTGTGTGACCCACCCTCCTGACCCAGAACTCTATGGCATTACATTGCCCTTTTGTTCCTGAAAGTCTGGCTCCACTGAGGAAGAGGGCGACAGTAGGGAGGAGTGACCAAACGTATCTCTCTGGGGCAGGGCACAGACCAGGCGGCCGGAAGGTTCTGTCAGCACAGGCACCTGTGGACGTGGCCTGAGTGCCCGTCCTCCCAGAGGCCTTAGCTAAACACCACAGAGAAAGCCCACCCAGGGCTCGGCGCTAACTCTATGTGCTGGGATCAATCGTTTGTATACGGCCTTCCTCGACATGGTCTTGTACTCCTACAAGATAACTGGGGGGCGGGGGGCTATGCACATAGGGTCCTGTGGCCCACCAAGCGGACTGGGCAGCCTGCTAACAATCCCAGGAGCAGTGTGACCCACGGCCCTTTGCTCAAGGAGGAAATGGCTGGCCAGTAGCTGCTGAGGAAGCCGAGACCTCTCCTCTGGCTTCGCTGGAGAAACAGACCCCGCCTCTGATCTGACGGACCACACAGACCTACTCAGCCTTCTGTAACAAACCCATCTTCTCAACGAGAAGAAACCCTTTCACGGATGGGCTCCTGGCTCTGTGGACGGAGAAGGGGGATCAAATAGCTCTCCTGTCTCCCACACAAGCCACGGGCCACCAAGTGAAGTCCATTCTGCACGCAGTGTGACAACACACTGGGCAAAAACACTGGAGCCCAACACACACAGCCAAGGAGGGACGGCCTCTGCAGAATGTTTCAGAGATCCAAGGGAGAGCGGGGGCTCCTAACCCTGCTCTTAGATGAGGCCAGACTCAGAGACAGGCAAAGGCCAGCCCTCGGCCTCTATGACACTGCCAGCCTGTCACTCTGGGCCAGCCCAGGGAGCACCTGGAGCAGTTTCCCTCTAACTGAGAACATGCCATCCCAAAGTAATGGGAGACTTCGGATTTCTACACAAACGACAGTTTCTACCAAAACACTGGCAAGGTCCCCACAGTGTCGACCTTTTCATTCTTGCCTTCAAAAACTTTTTACTTTGAAATGATTTTACATTTACAGAAGAGTTACAGAAGCAGTAGCATTCCTGTATGCCCTCGCCCGGCTAACAAGCACTCTTCAGTGCCCTCGCGGAGCCCCGGCCACAGTGGCCGCGCTGACAGAGGGACAGCGCCCTCAGCTGGACCACTCACATCTCGCACGCTGGTCTGCACCACGGCCCGGTCCATGTTGTGGGAGGGCAGGTCGGCTGTTGCCTGGAATATAGCATCTCTGTCTGGGGTTGTCTGGTCTTGTTTCATCTGCGTGAAAAGGGGTGGGGAAGTCAGAAGTCACACAGGCGCATTCCAAGGCAGGTCCACGGAGTGACAAACAAGAGCTCTCGCTCGAGAAGCCTCTTTTCTACACGTGGTGGCAAACCCAATCTCTAGCCGGGAGCTGGAGCTATGCCCCCATCGTGAGCGGGGGGCCCCTTACATGCAGACGGCTGGACGTGACACACAGGCCACCCTCTCTCCCGCCTGACACCGGGAACAGCGTGCAGTGACAAGTGGAGGTAGAGAGCAGGCACCGTCCCTGGGGACCACGGCTGTGGCCGCAGGACACCACGCATGGGCCTGCACTGGGCTGGGAACAACCCTTCCTCCAGAGAAAAGCCCTCGAGACCCTGACCAGAGAAATCAGGCGAGCCCACCTGGACTTCTGACCTACAGAACCACGAGCTGAGAAATGAGTGTTGTTTCAAACTGATACGTTTGTGGCAATTTGTCAGGAAGCCACAGAAAGTGAACAGACTTAGAGGACGCCAACACGGGAGAAGCAGGAAAACGCAGGCTGTGCAGTAGGCGGGAAGGCAGCTGCCATGGGAGGAGGAGGGGGCCAGAGGTGCCCGGAGAGACATCTCCAAGAAGAAAGGAATTTGCAGGTAACCTGATGTGTGACATTTTCTGAGGGGCTTATCAACTCTATGGAAGAATTTGGAAATTTGGGGAAATTTTTGTGATAAGCGTATAGAAAGCTAAGCAACAAAACACTGAGGCAATTATTAACTCCAGAAGAAAACAAGGCTACATAATAAAGACTAACCAAAAAAAAAAAATTGTTGCCATGGAGTCAATTTCAACTCATAGTGGCCCTCTAGGACAGAGCAGAACTGCCCCAAAGGGTTTCAAAGGAGCGGCTGGTGAATTCAAGCTGCCACTCTTTTGGTTAGCTGCTGAACTCTTAACCACCGTGTCACCAAGGCTCCATAATAAGAAATAAGTCCGTTGCCATCGAGTCACTTCCAGTGGTTAGGCATTTAGCTGCTAACCAAAAGGTCGGCAGTTCGAATTGCCCCCCCCACCCCCACCAACTGCTCCTTGGAAACCGTATGGGGCAGTCCTACTCTGTCCTATAGGGTCGCTGAGTCGGAACTGATTCGACAGCATCGGTAGTGAAGAATAGGTCATCTCAATGCGCTGCTCACAGCAGCAAGCAGACGTACATAACGATTCTAACAGAGACGCTGAATCCTTCTTTAGCCAACATTAGGACCTCTCAAATTTCAAAGGACAGAGGGAGGGAGGACTGCGGAGAAGTCAGAGAGCTACCTCCACATCAAGAATAAGAAGGCAACAGAATCTCAAGCTTTAATTCAACCAACAGCGACACCCGCACACAAAGCAGAAACCCGGCCAGCTGAAGAGACAGTTAGGAGCTACAGACAAATGGTGCCTTCAGGGAGTGAGCCTCAGGGAGAACAGGACGATAAGGGTCGTTAGAAGACCTGTAGCACCGTTCGACTGTTCAATGTAAATACATGTGCTATTTTGATTTAAAAACCAAGAAAGCCATCCACACGTGAACTGATGCTTGACAGTTCTGCTGCAGACCACACGTAAACGTTCCACTCTGCAGACATGTGAAGAGGAAACGCAGGTGCACCGCGTTGGCTCCCCTGTGTTCTGTCCTGTCCCAACTCCAGGAAGTGGCAGGCCGCTGGCCTTTAAGTCTGAATACCAATGGTCACACTGTAATTTGAGAATTGCCTATCCCCACCCCTGCTACGGGCACTTCTCGGAAACCGCACTTCTCGGAAACCGCCTGACTCAGGGCTGGGAAGGCAGGCCCAGATCTGCTTCTGGAGATTGGGGTGGGTGGGGTGGTGTGCCCGTGTGCATGCCCGAGCTGTGGCCAGGTGTGGCTGCAGATATGGCAACTGAAACCCAGAGGCACACCTGCCTCACTTGTCCCGGATGAGACCCTAAAATAGCTCACCCTGCGATCCAGCCCAAGGGCCCAGCCCCGAGAGTTTGATCTTCTTTCTCTGGGGTGAACTTTCTCCCTAGAGCTTCAAAGCAGGAGTAAGAAACTGCCCTCTTGAGACCAGTAAAGAAGGAGCTGTTAAATTAACATACATGTCCTTCTACAAGAGCGCTTCTTTCTACCTGGGCACATGGAGGAGGGCTTGCTCAGAGCAGAGGGACTGCATTTGCCCACACGTGCCTTACCCTGTGACCATGGGCTTCACGAACATGTGGTCTGGTTCAGAGAGAGACCACGCCACATCTCACATTGTGCGCATGAGCTTCGTAAACGAAGCTTAATAAAGAACGAGCTTTTAGGCCAGTTACTAAACAACAAACTACCCAGCTACCCTACACAAAACAAAACAAAACCTGTTGCTGTAGGGTCGATTCTGACTCTCAGTGACCCCTCGTTACAGAGTGGAACTGCCCACAGGGTTTATGGAAGCAGGCTGCCACATCTTTCTCTCACAGAGTGGCGGGGGCCTTCGAACCACTGAGCTTTCAGTTAGCAACCGAGCGCTTAACCACTGCACCACTAAGGTAACTAAATTAAAGGAAAGATGCAGATTATATAAGTCAAGCCACTAGGCAAACCCCAAGGGACACCCCCTCATCCTGGGAGCAGACGACACAGGGAACACTGCTGCTCGAGCCACTCGGTGAGTGTGAGCTGGTGCTTGTCGCCAAGTGTGGGCCAGGGCGACGTGGGGCCTCCCCTCCCCTCGCACTCATGCTCCTGCTCTGTGTGGTGGGCTTGGTGCTCTCAGGACAACTTCCTGTCAGAGTGATTTAGATACCAGCCGAGCCGGGGCCGGGGCGGGGGGACAGGCAAATCCCCAGGGAGGTCTGATGGCAGCTGAAGGCATGAAACCCAGACTCCAGAGTGCGCTGGCTCTCCTCTGTGCGGAACCCAGAACCCGGTGTGACTGTGCGCTGGCCACATGATGGGGGCCCAGGAGCAGTGTCACCTAAACAGGTCCAGCCATGACAGAAAACTCCTTGCAGCCACGTCAACTGTAGCCAGGTTGCCATTCAAAAACTATGTATGGTGGGTCTGGGAACAACTGGAGTACAGAATGCTCCTTAAAAAGTAAAACATTAAAAGTCTCAGAAGTAGGAGACTTTTACCAATAAAGATCTCCAATTCCACATTTGGGAACTCACCTTTTCTTCCTCAGAGACGTCGGCCATCTTCGGAAGTGGAGCTGGGGCCCGCTTTTTTATCAGCAGTAAGACATCTACAAAAAATAAGTTACATCTACCAAGCTGGCTGAGGCTTCACATCCATGAAACAGCAATAAGGATGAGAAATGACCGGAACAAAAGGTGGGGTTCCCCGTGGCCCCTCTTCTACAGTCCTGAACTCATGCCCCTGGAGCATGTCCAGAGTAAGGTTCCCAGGCCTGACAAGAGCCAGGCTGTGGGCGACATGACCAGAAGGCACACAGCGTGCAGCCCTGACAACTGTGCAGACGGGGGGGACAGTCTCAAAAGTGGCATCATTTTAGTGGGCTCAGCTTGGAAGTCTGTGAGGCTGGCAGTTTGGTCGTGAACCTCAGAGCTGGAAATCTTGAGACTGGTTAGTCCACGTGTTCGTGTCGGCCCCCAACTCAAGGTGACCCCACGCACAACAAAATGAAATGCTGGCTGGTCCTACGCCATCCCCATGATAGGCTGTGCCCTGGACCACGGTGACTCCTAGGGTTTTTGCTGGCTGATTGCCAGGCCTTTCTTCCCAGTCCGGCTTAGTCTGAAAGCACTGCTGAAACCTGTTCAGCAGCACAGCAACACGCAAGCCTCCCCTGACAGGTGGAGGCGCACCGACTGGTCTCCCCCACGGAAGGCAGGACCTCCCCACTGAACCACCATGGCACTAGCGGTCATCTCCTGCCACCGGTTTTGAGCCTGGTTGAGCGTGTTCAAGGGAAGTCTGTTCACACCTGTAGCAGTGTCGCGACAGATGACTTAAAGGGACCCCAGAATTCAAATCATCCCTTGAAGAAGACAGAGTGCTGAGGCTTCTCCCCACGTGCCCTGCAGACACACAACCGGAAGCCATGAAGTGGACTGTGAGGACGTCTGACGATGCCGTCCAAAACCTCCACAGTCACGACACAACCAGCCTAAAAACAAAACCTCCAGAAGCTCCGGGGCCCCTGCCTTTGCCCTGAAACAGAATTAAGTTTGCGTTCAGCTTCTCTGAAGTCGGCTGTCTGTTCAGTTGTGGTTTCTGCCGCTTTTCACAAACTTTCCATAATGCAAACTTTCTTTTTTAATAAAGGAAAAATAAAACACTCTCAGTTGATCTGGTTTCCTTGCTCAAGTCCACTCAGGACGCTGACCTAGCGTTGAGGGGGCTTCACCTGTCAAGTTCACCACCTCACAGGTGCCAACCAAGCTGGGCCGTGAAGTGCCCTTACCTTTATCTTGAACATTCTCTTCTAAGATAGTTTTGGCATCGTTCAGCACCCTCTCTGAAGCAGCATGTATTAACTTATGATGCGTTACACTCTTGGGGTCTTCTAGGTTCCCATGTGCACACTAGGGAAAGAAATCACATAAACATATTTCAAAATAAAAAATAAACAAATTGTAATACTCATGATATAGTACCTGACATCTCAAGCCACAGCAGGAATTCACCAGTTTTTTCTCTGAGAAATTAAAGCATAGATTAAACCAAAGAGCTCCTGTCTCAGTGGTGGAAGCCAGCAGAAAGCCTAACGCCCGACCCGATGGCCCCCCATCAGCTGCAGGTACTCCTGAAATCGGTTCACGGCTTTGATTGCAATACCCACTGATAATTAGTGGCAGCACGAATCACTTCCTCCATCTGGAAAAGGTCTGCAAAGTAATCTTTAGATAAAAACAGCACGTCCACTGTTTCCTGGTAATCTGACTCGTGCACGCGTTTCTCTTTCTTCTGCAGACACGAAGGGAAGACGGAGAGAGCCAGGAAAGAAGGCCGGTTAGTCAGCAGAGAGCAGGAGACTGGAACCAGGCCACTGAAACCCCAGCAAAGTCCCGGGAACGGCACTGAGAAACAGCTGCAGCTACAGACAGTTCCGCAAGGGGCCCCGCGTCTCACTCACCAGGGCCCGGGAGCCCGTGGTACCAGGGGAGGGGAGGGGAAGAGCAGTGGGAGCGCAGGCACCAAAGTCTCCACACATGTGGAGGGCAGCACGGAGCTGCACAACCAAACTAGGGGCGCATCCCCCCCTCCACACACATACTACAGCTACCACGCCTCCCCCACCCTACCCTGACAGGAGCTCACAGATGGCCTGGGAACAGAGTCCAGCTCAATGCCACTGACTTCAAACTATGGAGAGGAGCCAAGAGCAGACGGCTTGTGAGATCCCCTCCAAATAAGAGTCTGTTATGGATTGAATTAGGTTCCCCCAAGATACATGTTGTAAATCCTAACCTCTGTGCCTGTGGTTATAATTTGGGAATGGGCAGTCTTCGTTATGTTAGTGAGGCAGGATTAGCATAGGATATGTCTTGAGTCATTCACTTTTGAGACATAAAAGAGATTAAACAAGCCAAGTGAGCAAGTGGAGATGGGGGAAGAGAGGTGCCAAGCCACATGAAGACTGCCTAGGAGCAGAAGCTCAGAGACAAGGACCTTCCTCCAGAGCCGACAGAGAGAGACAGCCTTCCCCTAGAGATGGTGCCCTGAATTCAGAGTTCTAACCTGCTACACTGTGAGAAAATAAACTTGAATGTCTTAAAGCCATCCACTTGTGGTATTTGTTATAGCGGCAATGCATATCTACAACAGAGCCCTGGTAGCTGGCTGGCAGAGGACACTGGTTTCAGCCAGGTCCTCACAGCCGTCCACAGCTCCTGAGCAGACATCACCGCGCCTGGTCAGTTCCTTTCGTTTGGACAAGAGTTCTATGAACGCCCTGTGCGGACACCATTCTGCGTAGACCTCGCAGATGTGGACGGCACCATGACGGTACAGACAGCGACCGTGCCATCCCTGCCTGTGCGCTGGGCTCATCCTGAGCACCACCAGTCTGCTTCGATGTCCTCCTTTGTGCAGCATGGCCACACACACCACCAGCACCCAGTTCACTGAGTGGCCATGCACCAGGGACTGGTCACTGGCCTGCCGTGGCAGCAGCTCCAGACTGGGGCAATGTCAGTAGGCTGGGAAGCAGTAAGTCACTGGGACTCTGGCACCAAGAAGCTCCCTCAGGAGCTGAGGCACTGGGCTGGTCAGCGGGAAGCCACTCTGATCACTACCCAAGGCAGCCCTCCTCTCCCTGGCACTGACCCCAGCACCTTGCACAGGCCTGGCCACGAGTCTCTCAACAGCACTAACCACAGCTGGTCCCAGGCCCAGGGCCTCACTGGCGAGGGTGGGAGAATACACTGGGTCACACACAGGAAGAGCACTCCTTTCTCTGCACATCGGCAGTTAGGAAAGCCGCTGCTGGCAAGGGCAGTCTGCAAAATCCCTCCCTGGGGCTGAGAGTCCATGGCCAGAAGAGGCTGCTGGGCTTCTGCTCCCACCCCTCATCCCACTCTGAACCTGAATTTTATAAATACTTCACACTGCAGTCTATTCAGACAGGTGGCCACAGAGGCAGTGTGTAAATGCATACACACCTGCGGGTGCGTGTTCACTTCTTGGCTCGTGGGGTACACACACAAACTGGGCACTGCACCCGAGCACTGATGAGGTACCTCACCTGGTGGCTGCAGTGCCACAATCAAATGGCCGCCAAGTCTTCTCCTCAGGTGGACAGGTGAGACAACAGGGGTTATGAGACACACACTGGACAAACTGTAACCCAAGTTCAGGAACTAAGTTTCTGCAAGATGACCACAAGGCAGAATGAAACTGTGCAGAGACCACAAGGAGAGAAACCTGCCAGGGATATCCTATGACCCCAAACGACGGGGCCACTGAGTCAACTGCAGCCCCCTCCCCCAGCCAGAATCTGCACTTGTATATGCCACAAAACATTCCACAGACACTTCTGAGAGGGAGTACGAGCTGAAAAAACTATCGGGTTTAATTTTTTGTAACAATTTAAGCTTTAGCAAAAAAGCTTCAAAACGCAGAACCGGGAAATAGCTATTTCCTTGCTGTTACTGATTGCCTGAGGTTAGATTCTGGTTTTCTGAAGATAAGGAAAAGAGCTGGGTGAAACCGCTCACTGGGTGCTAATACTTGTTACCTGACTCAGCACCTGAGCGGGGGGTACATCCTGGACCGAGCGGACTGCAGCAGCATCCTGGGATGTGACCCTAGGCCCAGGGCAGTCCCCAGTCCTGCCTTGGGTGGAACAGGCTACGTCTCAGGGCTCGGCACAGACCCCCTGGGAGCCCACCACCACCTTCCCCCTGCCGTCACCAAGGCCCGAGGAAACCAGCACACATACCACTGCAGTCCTCTCAGCAGGAGAGACACCCAGGAAGACGCTCTACCTCTGAACACTGGGGCTTTGAGACTGTCTCAGGTGTCCGATACTGCTGTAACAGAACACCACAAGTGGATGGCTTTAACGAACAGAAATTTATCCTCTCACAGTCTAGAAGTCTAAATTCAGGGTGCCAGCTCTACGGGAAGGCTTTCTCTCTCTGTCAGCTCTGGGGGAAAGTCCTTGTCTCCTTTCAACATCTGTGGGTGCAGTGTTCCTTGGAGATCTCTATGTGTCTTGGCATCAATCTTCCCCTGGGTCTAGGAGGTACTCAGTGCAGGGACCCCCAGGTCCAAAGGACATGCTCTGCTCCTGGCTCTTCTTTCTTGGTAGTATTCAGGACCCCTTTCTCCCTGCTCACTGCTCCTGGCTTGCCTTTTCTGGTGGTAGTCAGGGCCCTCTTCTCCCTGCTCACTTCTTTTATCTCTTGTAAGATAAAAGGTGATACAGGCCACACCCCAGGGAAACTCCCTTTACATGGATCAGGGCTTCCTCCTGAGTAAGGGCACTGTATCCCACCTTAATCCTGCCTGATTAACGTAACAAACATAACCTAATCCTACCTCATTAACCACAGAGATTAGGATTTATATCACATAGGACAATTATATCAGATCACAAAACAAAATAGAAGACAACCACACAATACTGAGATTATGGCTTAGCCAAGTTGTCACACATTTTGGGGGGGTACACAATTTAATCCATGACAAACAATAACTATAATCTCCAGTAACCTAAGGTTGAAAACAGGGAAAAAGGATCACGAAGGCTTCAGGGGTAGGCATACATTCAAGCAAAACCAACAAGGCCCAAGACGACACCGGGTAGACCAGGTCGTGGGACGCCACTTCACCATTTGTGACAGGGCAGAGAACTGCCCTGGGCCCTGAATCCAACAATGGCTCTGCTCCCAGAAATGCTGGGTGCGTGTCCCCGTAATTCCAACACCTGTAGCGGGCTAGCTCATCCGTCAAGTTCAGAACCCAGCCTGTGATGCAATTTCCCAAATGATCCCCAAATTGGCTCCTGAAGAGAAAGTCCTCGGCTGAGTGTAAACAGCACCAGGAGCCAAATGGGGGCACCGTGGTCTCACCGTGCTTTGTTCTCAGCAGAAGCTTCCAGGAAACTAGGATGCGGCAGCTGCGGACAAGCCTCAACACCACCCCGGCCATGGCCAGGGAGTCCCACCTCCCCGCAGGAGCAGTAACCTGGAGTCTGCTTACACCTGATACGTCTTTTGAAGATTCACCTCCATGGGATGGAGGAAACGGAAAGGGACTAGCAAGTGCCACGTGACGTTCTGGCAATTTCACGAATGTCTGCTACACTCAGAAGAGTGTGTGCCATTACAGTGGTAATTCTCTGAAAATCCTGGACCACCTATGACACAGGATGACTCACTCGGCCCCCTCCCCCTCTCCACGTGGGAAGCTAGAGACCACCAAGTGATCCCAACTGGGAAAAAATAAAAAAGGGCAAGGCAATTCATTTAAGAGCTACAAGACTAGCCATCTCTTTACTATAATACACTCCCAGGAGTACTGTGGGGGGAGAACAACAACAAAAAAAACCCACACCCTCCCCCCTGCAAAGTGGAGGGGAAAGAGCAAGAGGAAAATAAAGCCAGCTGAAGCATGCACAAGGGGCACCTGGGAAGGCCTGACGCGACAGATACAGACACAGGAGAGGAGCCTCACTGCCTGCAGCAGCGCCACCCTCAGGTGGCATTCACACACACCACGTGGGAGTTCTCCCTTTCGAACTAATGCGTCCGACTGCGGCTGGGAAGAGCTGCTCCGCCTGCAGAACGGGATGGGCGTGGAGGTGGGAATGCTTTCTGGTGGCTCAGCTCTGTGCTTAGTAACTCAGGTCAGCTCTTCTGCTGTCAAACTCGCCTGCTGGCCAGAGCCTGCACACCTGGAGAGACTGCAGAATGGAATACAACTTCAACTTAGAGTAGGGTAATTCCCAAAACAGTCCCAGACAACGCATCTCAGCGCTGACCGCAGCAGCAGCCCCTACTGCGCTGGCTGCCCCGAGCGCTCCTGAGGCTCGCCAGCAAGCATCTGCGGATTGGTCAGGTCTTGCTCATGTCCTGTTCCCCTTCATACAACAACATTACAATGGTCACGGAAATCTGGGCCATTAGTGAGTTAGGCGACACGCCACACCAACTTTACTCCTGCCTTACTCAGCAGGTGGGTTTCTCGGGCCCATCCAGGGTCAACAGTTATGAACTGACAATGTACTTCCATTCTTTGCAGGGACCCGCCGTGATCCTGGCCCTGGGCGTGTGGATGCAAACCCTATCCCTGAAGTCCTAGGTGGGTGAGGACACAGCACGTCAGTGAGGTTTTTAAAAATATACACAACTAGACAACCAGTAACCCCTGGCTCTGACAGGCCTGAATGCCCAGAGAATCCCCAACCTTCTGCCTTAGCAATGTTTTGGTGGCCTTCTAGAAGCCTAAGCCACACTGACTGGGCCGGGGGGGAAAAAAAAAACAAGAAAGCGGCCAAAACCTACCTGCTCCTTGAGCATGTGAGCCTGGAGCCCCCTTGGAGTATTCCAGAAGGGGGCTTGATCATGAAAGCAGAGTGTTCTGGCCTGCCTCACAATGACAAAACCAATTCATGAACCTGACTCCAAAGAACTCTTGGTGGAAGCCCTGAGTATACGTCAACGGTGATGGAGAGCTTGGCAACGGCCACGGGTGGTGGCTGCACAAGACTAATGGAATCAACGCACTGACCTGCGTACGGAGCGAAGGACACGCTGACAGATGTCGTGTCGTATATACATTCACCACAATAGGAAATTGAAAAAGGACTGTCTGTGGTGGGTTGTCACCGTGATGCCGAACACGCGCTTGCACTTGGAGACAAACCACTGCTTTATCTTCGCCACACCGACTTCGCACACACGCAGATGCATAATTCACCCCGTGGAGTCCCCATTAGAAACCTGCAGGCTCGGTAGGTGACCTGAATCCTGCTGAGGAAACCACTCCATCTTTCTTCCCCAGTGAGCACGTACAGTGCCGGCCTAATAGCAATGCAAAAGCCTTCGAGAACTAGTTTCAAAAATTCGTCACTTAACCAGCTAACTATACAATGACTACATCACTGTGAGTAAACTTCAAAAAGGGGGCCCCCTTTCCTAGACTTAAGCAACTCGATGGATTGAAAGCGGCCAGGAGAGCCCCAGCGCGCCGGCGTGTGGGCAGGGCGCTATTTTCAGGGGCTGCAGGCAGAGGCACCAGTGGCCAGAGGCCAGCACAGCCCAGGCCACCCGAGGGAGAGCTCCAGGCAGCAGGCTCTGCGCGCACCGAGGGGCCTCTCTGCCACGGTTCCCTTCCCGCTTCAGCGTTACCCCCGGCTGGCGGGGAAGCCACCGAGAAGGCCACCAGCCTCCACCGCAGCAAGTAAGGGCGCCGCTGGGAGCCCAGGAGGGCCCGCTGCCCGCTGTACGTGGGCCTCTCCGAGCCTCAGTTTCCCGATCTGCACCTAATCCCGGGATGCGGGGTGTGCCTGCCACTGGGAAAGTGCTTCCCGAGCTCGGAAACGACCGTCTAGAAAGTGTGGGTTTGTGGGGCGAGGAAAGCGGCCGGACGCTGCAGCCCGGCCGGCAGAGGGGACACTGCGGGGCACGGCCGGGGGTCGCTGTGGGGCACGGCCGGGGGGCGCTGTGGGTCACGGCCGGGGTCGCGGCGGTCGGGGCACGGCCGGGGGTCGCGGGGGTCGGGGCACGGCCGGGGGTCGCTGTGGGTCACGGCTGGGGTCGCGGGGGTCGGGGCCCGGCTTACGTGCTTCAGGCAGCGCTCCTTGAGCTTCTCCACTGAGGTGTCCTCGGCCGCCTCCTCCAGCCACTCGGCGCCGTCGGCCGCGCAGATGTGCAGCCGCAGCACCTTGCCCGCGAAGATCTTCTCCTCCTGCACGAACATCGCGCCGCCGCCGCCTCAGGGGCCTACGCCCGCCGCCCAGGCCGTGAAGGTCACCGGGGCGGGCGGGGCGGGGCGGGGCGGGGCGGGGCCAGGCCGGCGGCGCGCTCTTTCTTGGCCGCCGCCACCGCCCCGCCCCGGCTCCCGTCGGCCGGCCGCCCGTCACCAGACACGGCCTAAGCGGTCGCCTCGCTCCCGCCGCCACTGCCGTCGGGGGCGCGCTGTCGCCGCCGCACAGGATGTGCGTAACAGGGGGCGCCCGGGGCATGCCGGGAGATATAGTTCCCTGCGGCCGCCTCTCTCCCACTGCCGCCGCGCCGGAAGTGAGTTAGGCGCCCCCGGGGCAAGCCGGGAGATGTAGTTCTCTGGCCTCTCCTGCCCTTCCCCACCCGCGTGCGCTGTCCAACGCGGAGCCGCTCACCCCGCTGGCTGCTTGACCGCTTCCTAGTCCCAAGTGAGGTAGGTGGGCTCTACGTAAAATACACACCCTATTTCAAAGACTATGAAAAAATGAATGTAAGATATCACAATCATGTGCTTATAACATGTGCAAATTACTTCGAATGTATTGAGTTGAATAAAGTCGTACTGTTAAAATTAAATTCACCTGTTTGTTTTACTTTTGTCAAAAGTGGCTACCAGAAATTTTTCAATTATAAATCTGCATTATATTTCTCTTGGCCTGCACTACTCTAAGCTGTTGTTGTTGTTGTTAGGTACCGTTAAGTCAGTTCCGACCCATAGCGACCCCACGCACAACAGAACGAAACACTGCCCGGTCCCTCGCCATCCCCACAATTGTTGTTATGCTTGAGCTCATTGTTGCAGCCACTGTGTCAATCCACCTCGTTGAGGGTCTTCCTCTTTTCCGCTGACACTGTACTCTGCCAAGCATGACGTCCTTCTCCAGGGACTGATGCCTCCTGGCAACACGTCCAAAGTATGTAAGACGCAGTTTCGCCATCCTTGCCTCTAAGGAGCATTCTGGCCGTACTTCTTCCAAGACAGATTTGTTCGTTCTCTTGGCAGTCGATGGTATATTCAATATTCTTCGCCAACACCACAATTCAAAGGCATCAACTCTTCTTCCGTCTTCCTTATTCATTGTCTAGCTTTCACATGCATATGATGTGATTGAAAATACCATGGCTTGGGTCAGGCGCACCTTAGTCTTCAAGGTGACATATTTGCTCTTCAACACTTTAAAGAGGTCTTTTGCAGGAGATTTACCCAATGCAATGCGTCTTTTGATTTCTTGACTGCTGCTTCCATGGCTGTTGATTGTGGATCCAAGTAAAATCAAATCCTTGACCACTTCAGTCTTTTCTCCATTTATCATGATGTTGCTCATTGGTCCAGTTGTGAGGATTTTTGTTTCCTTTATGTTGAGGTGTAATCCATACCAAAGGCTGTGTTCTTTCATCTTCATTAGTAAGTGCTTCAAGTCCTCTTCACTTTCAGCAACCAAGGTTGTGTCATCTGCATAATGCAGGTTGTTAATGAGTCTTCCTCCAATCCCAATGCCCCGTTCTTCTTCATGTAGTCCAGCTTCTCGTATTATTTGCTCAGCATACAGATTGAATAGGTATGGTGAAAGAATACAACCCTGATGCACACCTTTCCTGACTTTAAACCAATCAGTATCCCCTTGTTCTGTCTGAACAACTGCCTCTTGATCTATGTAAAGGTTCCTCATGAGCACAATTAAGTGTCCCAGAATTCCTATTCTCTGCAATATAATCCATAATTTGTTATGGTCCACACAGTCAAATGCCTTAGCATAGTCAATAAAATATAAGTAAACACCTTTCTGGTATTCTCTGCTTTCATCCAGAATCCATCTGACATCAGCAATGATATCCCTGGTTCCACATCCTCTTCTGAAACCAGCCTGAATTTCCGGCAGTTCCCTGTTGATATACTGCTGCAGCCTTTTTTGAATGATCTTCAGCAAAATTTTGCTTGCGTGTGATATTAATGACATTGTTCTATAATTTTCACATTCGGGTGGATCACCTTTCTTGGGAATAGGCATAAATATGGATTTTTTCTTCCAGTCAGTTGGCCAGGAAGCTGTCATCCATATTTCTTGGCATAGACGAGTGAGCACCTCCAGCGCTGCATCTGTTTGTTGAAACATCTCAATTGATATTGCATCAATTCCTGGAGCCTTGTTTTTCGCCAATGCCTTCAGAGCAGCTTGGACTTCTTCCTTCAGTACCATCGGTTTCTGATCATATGCCACCTCTTGAAATGGTTGAATATTGACTAATTCTTTTTGGTATAATGACTCTGTGTATTCCTTCCATCTTCTTTTGATGCTTCCTGCATCGTTTGATATTTTCCCCATGGAATCCTTCACTATTGCAACTCGAGGCTTGAATTTTTTCGTCAGTTCTTTCACCTTGAGAAACGCCAAGCATGTTCTTCCCTTTTGGTTTCTATCTCCAGCTCTTTGCACATGTCATTATAATACTTTACTTTGTCTTCTCGAGCTGCCCTTTGAAATCTTCTGTTCAGTTCTCTTACTTCATCAATTCTTCCTTTTGCTTTAGCTGCTTGACGTTCCAGAGCAAGCTCAGAGTCTCCTCTGACATCCATCTTGGTCTTTTCTTTCTTTCCTGTCTTTTCAGTGACCTCTTGCTTTCTTCATGGATAATGTCCTTGATGACATCCCACATCTCATCTGGTCTTCAGTCACTAGTGTTCAATGCATCAAATCTATTCTTCAGATGGTCTTTAGAGATCAGGTGGGATATACTGAAGGTCATATTTTGGCTCTCGTGGACTTGCTCTGATTTTCTTCAGTTTCAACTTGAACATGCATATGAGCAATTGATGGTCTGTTCCACAGTCGGCCCCTGGCCTTTTTCTGACTGGTGATATTGAGCTTTTCCATCATCTCCACAGGTGTAGTCAATTTGATTTCTGTGTGTTCCATCTGGCGAAGTCCATGTGTATATTCACCGTTTATGTTGGTGAAAGAGGTATTTGCAATGAAGAAGTCGTTGGTCTTGCAAAATTCTATCATTCGATCTCTGGCATTGTTTCTATCACCAAGGCCATATTTTCCAACTACTGATCCTTCTTCTTTGTTTCCAGCTTTTGCATTCCAATCACCAGTAATTATCAATGCATCTTGATTGCATGTTCGATCAATTTCAGACTGCAGCAGCTGATAAAAATCTTCTATTTCTTCATCTTTGGCCCTAGTGGTTGGTGCATAAATTTGACTAATAGTTGTATTAACTGGTCTTCCTTGTAGAAGTACAGATATTATCCTATCACTGACAGTGTTGTGCTTCAGGATAGATCTTGAAACGTTCTTTTTGACGATGAATGCAACACCATTCCTCTTCGAGTTGTCATTCCCAGCATAGTAGACTATAGGAATGTCTGATTCAAAATGGCCAATACCAGTCCATTTCAGCTCACTAATGCCTAGGATATTGATGTTTATGAGTTCAATTTCAATTTTGACGATTTCCAATTTTCCTAGATTCATACTTTGTACATTCCAGGTTCTGATTATTAATGGATGTTTGCAGCTGTTTCTTCTCATTTTGAGTTGTGCCACATCAGCAAATGAAGGCCCTGAAAGCTTTACTCCATCCACGTCATTAAGGTCGACTCTACTTTGAGGAGGCAGCTCTTCCCCCTCTAGTCATCTTTTGAGTGCCTTCCAACCTGGGGGGCCCATCTTCCAGGACTATATCAGACAATGTTCCGCTGCTATTCATAAGGTTTTCACTGGCTAATGCTTTTCAGAAGTAGACTTCTGGGTCCTTCTTCCTAGTCTGTCTTAGTCTGGAAGCTCAGCTGAAACCTGTCCTCCATGGGTGACCCTGCTGGGTATCTGAATACCGGTGGCATAGCTTCCAGCATCACAGCTACACGCAAGCCCCTACAGTATGACAAACTGACAGATACGTGGGGTCCTGGTGATCTACTTCTAAAAAATCAGGCACTGAGAAGGCTGTGGAGCACAGTCCTGCACACGGGTCACCACGAGCAGAGTCAACTTGACGACAACTGGAGCTGTTGCATTAAGGCAACAAATAAAATTCAGACCTGCAGGGCTTCCCGTCCCTGTTTCTGACTCCCTTTTTGGGAACACAGTTTCACAAATCATCACCAAGGTTGGAGAAAAGGCCTGGAGATCTGCTTCCATGAAGAAGACTGCAGCCAAGAAAACCCTATGGAGCCGTTCTACTCTGTGACAGACGGGCCTGCCATGAGCCGGCATTCACTCAACACCAACTAACAACAACAACAACCAAGAGTTCACAACCCCTGCCCCATTCGTCCCAACCTCCCACCCCACCTCCAGGGTGCTGGCTTCAAGCAAACTTCCTATGGATTTGAAAGTGCGGGAATTACCTCATTGGTTGGCATCAGTGGAAGGGAAAACCACAGCCCTAGGGAAGGAGTAGAAGGTGCCAACAAATGTCCTTCAGGTAAAGATGTGGGCAAATCTAACCTTCACACTGGAAGATATTCTTGGAGAAAATCCAAGGACATCTTAGTCCAAACAAGGAAGTCCAACACTAAAGACTTCCTTGTGAAGGGTCTAAAGATTAGGAATGGGTGTGCAGAAGGGTGGAAAGGCCTCATTCTGCTCTGATCACATTGTGAAGTCAGAGGACAGGTTCAGGTACAGAATAGACACCTGAATCCAGTTGGGCCTGCTGGGAGTGTTGCCGAACCCGCATGCACCCAAAGCCAGCCTCTGCACCCCCAGGGTTCCTTGTCCCTTAGAGGGGCCCAGCCTTCTGGGGAAGGAAGGAGAGAGCAGACTGAGGTGCTCCAAGAGTTTCGGGATTCGTGCTGAGAGGATCGGGAGGAAGGTGGGCCAAAGCACTCAGGTGCAGGCATGATGTGGGCGGCAGAGTCACTCTGAAGAGCTTGACTTAAGGGGCACTGAGATTTTCCTCACCTGGGGGAAGGGTGTTCCTCCACTCCACAAAAGTGGTAGGATTTTTTTTAAAGACAAGAAGCAAGGCTCCTGTTGTGGGTTGAATTGTGTCTTCCATAAAGATAGACTGAAGTCCTAACCCTGATACCTGTGAAGGCGACCTTATTTGGAAATAGGGTCTTTGCAGATGTAATGAGTTAAGTTAACATGAGGTCATACTGGAGTAAGCTGGGCCCTAATCCCATATGGCTGGTGTCCATATAAGAAGAGAGAGATTTGGAGACACAGACAGACAGAGGGAAAACGCCACGTGAAGAAAGAGGCAGAGACTGGAGTGATGCAGCCACAAGCCAAGGAACACCTGGCCACCAGAAACTGGAAGAGACAAGAAGGATTCCCCCCTAGAGCCTTCAGAGACAGCATGGCCCTGCTTACACCTTGCTTTCGGACACTGGCCTCCAGAGCTGTAAGAGAAGAAACATCTGCTGTTTTCAGCCCCCAGTGTGTGGGGCTTTGTTATGGCCCCCAGGACACACACGGACGGTTGGTGGTGGAGGTTTGTTTACATCAGCAGGCACATAGCCAGGGACCCCATCACTGGCACAGCCACAGCCACAGCCACAGGTGGGGCTCCCTGCCCAGATAGGCATACCTGGGCCTGTTACCGGGGCTGGGCCGGTGGAGATGAAGCCACACACCCCAGACACAGAAAAGTAGATCCCGACACCCCCAGCGTCTGCCCAGGACCCACACAGAGCAAGCCAGACCAGGGCTGCAAACTTAGTGAGCAATAAATAGGAGCAGCTAAAGGCCTGAAGGGCTCAGATGGGGAAACCCAAGTCCCTGGAAAGGCCAGAACTGGGTCCCAACCCAGAGGAAGGGGTCTCGCGTCCAGTCAGGCCAGCCCAGCTCCCTGTGGGAAGTGCTCTGTATGAGCCGTCTGCTGCTGCTGTAACAAATTGTCACAAATGAGCAGCTTAGAACAGCACAGTTTTCTCTCACAGTTCTGGAGGCCAGAAGCCCGAGATGGGTCTTTCAGGGCTAAAATCAAGGTGCCGATAGGGCTGGTTCCTTCCTCAGGCTCCAGCTTCCAGAGGCCACCCACATTCCTTGGCTCCTGGTCCCCTCTTCCATGTTCAAAGCCAGCAGTGACCACAGCCAGGAAAGAGTTTCCGCTCTTAAGGACTCATGTGATCAGGTCAGGCCCATCCAGATAATCCAGAATAATCTCCCCATCTCAGGGTCCTTGACTCAATCACGTCAGCAAGGTCCCCTTCGCCATGAGGTGACACAGTCACAGGTTCCGGGGACCATGACGTAGACATCCTACTCTCTCCACCACAGTCATCATTGAGGCAGAAAGACCAGGGTAAAGTGGAAGGTGTGGAAGGCCCCAGGACAGCTGAGAGTCCTCAGGCAATGCTGTGGGCAGGGGTGGTCAGACCTGTCCCCCAGAGTCTCCATCTCAGGCTCCGGGACAGTACGGCAGGACTGTCTCTCCCTTCCCCTTGGGGACCATCCTGACCACCTCTGCCAGTCAATGGGGACCTCCAAGGCACAGCCCATCCCACTTCCGAGTGGCCCCTCAGGTGACGGAGCAGAGGCCATTCTGGGGTCTTCCCTTGCCTTCTGAAGGCGGATTGCTGAGGGGTTGTGGGGAGGCGAGACCAGGCGGATGCCCGATTGGAACTATCTGTTTCGTAGAAACGCAGACTGTTGCATCAGCCCCACCAATCCCTGGGTGCCAAGGTGCTCTGTCCCTACCACCGCCACCCAGCCTGGGCTGGGTTGGCATTTCTGGTGAGTCCTCCACCTGCTCTTCGGAAACACCAGCTTCCAACATGTTGCAGGCCCCTCTTCCAGGGATACGAGACCAGCTGGGAAGAGGAAGGTAAATCCTTCCAAGTTAGAAGCCTCTTCACTGGCTGAGGATTCCCTAGGCGGCACCAAAGGTTCACAGGCTCAGCTGCTGACCAAAAGGTTGGAGGCTCGAGTCCACCCAGAGGTACCTTGGAGGAAAGGCCTGGTGATCTACTTCCAAAAAATCAGCCACTGAAAACCCTACGGAGGAGCACGGTTCCTCTCTGACACATGGGGTTGCCATGAGGTGGCAACGACTCCAGACAGCAACCGGTTTTCACTGGCTGAACGAATGGTGGCGCAGTTGTCATGGAGTACTATGCAGGCATTAAAAAGGAGAACTGTCACTAGTAACTGATACCCAGCTATTTTTAGGAAACGTTGTTAAGTAAAAGAAACAAGTTATGCTCCGAAGAACTTTTTTCTCCACACCGCTTACTGTGTTCCCACGGACGCCTGTAGGTAACCAAGCCATGTCTCTGTCCTTCCCGTGTATCTTTTTGCAAATTGTACATATGGGTGTGTGTGTGTGTTGCCTTTATTTCACAGAAGTAGCATACTAAATATACGGGACAACTTTAGAACAACTGGAGAATAAAAATAATGATGGGAATTTTGTTATAAAAATAAAATAAAATAACCAAAACCAAACCCACTGCCATCTAGTGCATTTTGAACAAAGTAGAGCCCAGTTAGTCTACAATATTACAAAATAATTTTAAGGGTATTCACCAGTCCACTATGACACCAAAATAATAATTAATTAAAGGGGTCAGAGGGGAGAAGGAAAGCTCTTCTTGGTAACAGAAGGCCATCTAAGTCACCTAGAGCTGTTATAACAGAAATGCCACAAGTGGATGGCTTTAGTAAAGAGAAATTTACTTCTCACAGTCTAGGAGGCTAGAAGTCTGAATTCAGGGCATCAGCTCTAGGGAAAACTTTGTTGGCTCAGGAGGAAGATTCTTCTCGTCAATCTTACCCTGGACTTGGAGCTTCTCTGGGCAGGAACCCCAGGTCCAAAGGACACGCTCTGCTCCTGGTGCTTCTTTCTTGGCGGTATAGGTCCCACTCTCTCCTTGCTTCCCTTTCCTTTTATCACTTGTAAGATAAAACGTGGTGGAGGCCACACCTGAGGGCAACTCCCTTTACACTGGATCAGGGATGTGCCCTGAGTAAGGGTGTTACAATCCTACACTAATCCTATTTAACATAAAATTACAATCTCAAAATGGAGGATTGGGACTCATGGCCTAACCAAGTTGATACATATTTCGGGGAGACAGAACTGAATCCAGGACAAAGGCCAATCCTATAAATGTAGAAGAAGGAATACAATTTTTTTAAATCACCATTTTTAACTACCATAGTAAAAACTTATTCAGACAAGAAGCACCATTGGATGCTAAAACCATTGAGTAAGAGGGTTGGCAAACAGGATACTCACACTTCTCAAATTATAACATTAATTAATAATTACAAAGCAGACAGGTACAAAAGGAAGGATTTCTTAGGCGACAGTAAGGAGCCGCAGAGAACAGACTGGGAGCAACACCCAAGCCACAAGCTTCAAGGAACACGCCTGCCCCAGAGTAGGGAGACCTGGCACCATTTTTCCCATGGGACTCCAGTCACAAGGAGCAGAGAGGGCAGGTGGCAAAAGCCCGAGATCTATTTGATGGCGGATGAGGGTCAGAGGGCTCAGGAGGAGGGGACCATCTGGGTCTCAACTCTCTGTGGTAACCAAGAATCCCACTGGGGATGAGAGCCTTGGCCCTGGGTTCCACCCCAGTGATGGCCAGAAGTCTCCAAGTCCCTCTTGTGAGCGGTAGCGTGAGGACTGCTCTGGAGCCCCACTCCAGAGCCGGGGGACCCCAAGTGGAGTCCCACAGGAAAGGGCAGAAGGCGCTGTGCTCACGGCAGAATGGTGTTCGCACAGGAGGCTGCGGAGGAGAAAGACACTGAGGGGCCACCGGGAGCAAGTGTGCCGGGCCGTGCCCTGCAGCCCCAGCCCTCCGCCATGGCCACATGTCACCTGCTTAGGGACCCTGAGAGAATGGGGGGCTATGCCTCGTGCTCTTTGCAGGCTCCAGGGCACAGCTGGCCCTGACGCTGAGCGAAGGCTGGAAGGAGGGAATGGAAAGGATGCCCAGCCCACGTTCACGATGGCTTTCAGTACCGACGTGTGGCAAGATGGGGCCTCTTCCTTCCCTCCCCCACGTAAATCAATGCTCTGACAGGGCGGGCAGGTGGGCAGGAGTAGTCGCATGGTACCGTCTTTTGGAAGGAAAGTTGCATTTTCCAGGAGCTCCAGGACCTCAGCTGCGTCCACGAATTCTTTGATCTTCAGGAAGCTTGACATGGTCTGCCGGCCTGGAGTCGGGGTTGTGTCGCCTCCTCAGAGCATGATTTGGGCATTGAGGCTGATTCCCACCCCACAGCCACCAAAATGTCCCTGAGCTTGGTGGATGAAGAAGCAAAGCGGTTCTGCCAAGGGAAGTGCTGCCCTGGAGGGCCACCTCTGCTCCATGTTTCCAGGAGGATAGGTGTCCCTGACCACTGGGCAGCCCTCTTTGCCCACTAGAGCTCCCCTGCCCCCTGCCCCCCTTAACCCTGCCCTCTTCACCCTTCCCTGTGCCCTGCACCCTCACCCCCGGCACCCTGACCCTGACCACTGATACCTGCCCCACTGCCCCTGAACACTGCCCTGACCCCTGCACCCTGACCCTGACCCCTGCACCCTGCCTCTGACCCCTGCACCCTGCCCTTGACCCCTGCCCTGACCCCTACACCCTACCCAACCACTGCATCCTGCCCCTGACCCCTGCCCTGCCCCCGACCCCTGCCCCTGACCCCTGACCCCTGCAACCTTACACCCTGTACCCTGCACCATGCCCCTGATCCCTGCCCCTGACCCCTGCATCCTGTCCCTGCCCCCTGCATCCTTCCCCCAACCCCTGCCCTCTGCCCCCCCACCCCCTGCCTCCTAACCCTGCATTACCCTGGCAGCCCCCTGTCCACGGGCATGGCCCATCTCCCTGACCTCTCCCTTTCCAGGCCTGCCCTCTGCAATGCCTCCTCCACCTCACTTACCCCTCCGCAGACATGTACTGGACCCGCCTCTGTGACCTCAATTCCCAGTTCTCTCCACCCTGGCCGCCCATCGGTAACATCTGGAACTCTCCGCCCACCTCACCACCTGCCTGTGTCCGAGCTCACCTCCTATATCCCCTCTACCCCCTGGCCTCACCCCAGGGGCGGCCAAAGCCCTGACCCTCTGGGCCTGGCTGACCTCCTGTCCCCCTGCACCCTCATCCTTCATGGCACCTCCACACGCAGGGGCCAAGGACACGCTCCTGTGGCTCCTGCCACCCTGAGAAGCTGCCAGTCACTCACTGAAGAGCAGCAGGCTCTTGTATTCCCGGCCGGCCCGACCCAGCCGCACATAGACCACGCCGTAGCTGTAGTCGGTGGACAGCACGCGGAAGGCTTTGATCCCTCTCACTGGAAGAGAAGAGATACAGAAGCCCCCAGCCCGTGCCTGCTCCTGCTGCTCCTGTGCGCCAGCGGGAAGCCCTGCCTGAGCCCAGCGCAGGCGCCTCAGGGGCTGGCGTGTCTGACCCTCAACCTCCCCCTCCAAGGCCCATGGGGACATCTGCTCCAGGAGGACCAGGCCTGGGACAAAGGCCAGCCTGACCTTGGTCCCAGGGTGCTTGTCCCACCTGCCATGCTTTCTCAGGAGCAGAGAGGTAGCTGGGATGTTTGGTCAGGTGTGTCTCATCCAGGTCCTCGTGGGCCATGAACCTGAGGGGTCTGCCCACTCCTCTGTGCCCTCTGCAGTCTGCCCTGTCCTCCTCTGTGCCCTCTGTAGCCTGCCCTCTCCTCCGTGCCCTCTGCAGCCTGCCCTCTCCTCCGTGCCCTCTGCAGCCTGCCCTCTCCTCCGTGCCCTCTGCAGCCTGCCCTCTCCTCCTCTGTGCCCTCTGCAGCCTGCCCACTCCTCTGTGCCCTCTGCAGCCTGCCCACTCCTCTGTGCCCTCTGCAGCCTGCCCACTCCTCTGTGCCCTCTGCAGCCTGCCCACTCCTCTGTGCCCTCTGCAGCCTGTCCTCTCCTCTGTGCCCTCTGCAGCCTGCCCACTCCTCTGTGCCCTCTGCAGCCTGCCCACTCCTCTGTGCCCTCTGCAGCCTGCCCTCTCCTCCTCTGTGCCCTCTGCAGCCTGCCCACTCCTCTGTGCCCTCTGCAGCCTGTCCTCTCCTCTGTGCCCTCTGCAGCCTGCCCACTCCTCTGTGCCCTCTGCAGCCTGCCCACTCCTCTGTGCCCTCTGCAGCCTGCCCACTCCTCTGTGCCCTCTGCAGCCTGCCCTCTCCTCTGTGCCCTCTGCAGCCTGCCCACTCCTCTGTGCCCTCTGCAGCCTGTCCTCTCCTCTGTGCCCTCTGCAGCCTGCCCACTCCACTGTGCCCTCTGCAGCCTGCCCACTCCTCTGTGCCCTCTGCAGCCTGTCCTCTCCTCTGTGCCCTCTGCAGCCTGTCCTCTCCTCTGTGCCCTCTGCAGACTGCCCACTCTTCTGTGCCCTCTGCAGCCTGCCCACTCTCTGCAGACCCTGAGCTGCCATACTCACAGGTATTCCTGAATACAGCCTTCTTGTTGTCCTTCCTCAGGATGACTGTGTGGGACTGGCACCCCTGGGACCTGGGGAGGAGGCAGCAGCTGTGAACACCCCAATGGGAAGCCACCTTCACTGGGTCTGCCCCTCAGCCCCTGGGACCTGGTGGGGGCAGGTTTGGGAGGGCCGTGGCAGCCATTTGGACATCACTCACCCCCACATTGTCTCAGTTTAATGCTCTGCTGGTGGGGTTTCCCCATGCTGGACCAGGGCCTGCCCACAGTTCAGGGAACCTCCAAACACCTGCTCCCTGCAAGTGGTTATGCTGCCAAGTGGGCACTCGCCACTGTGATTTGTCCCAAAGAAGCCCTCAGAATTTCAGGCCGGGGCGGGCAGGGGGACAGGCAATCCCTGTGAAATTTTCAGACTGAGCCCACAGGCCTGCCTCCCCCCACCGCCCTAGCTCCTTTCCCCTCCAACCAGGAGCCCCGTGGGGTGGGGCGGGGGGGACCAGCTTTTACCCCTGGAAAGGAAGATGCCCCTGACTATTTGCAGCAAGCTGTGTCTGCAGGTGGGTCTGTAAGGGCCAGCTGGGCCTGCCCCACCATGGCCCACTTACCGACTGAAGGCAATGACCACCTTCAGCTGGCCTGCCTTGTGAACCTCCACCAGGGACGCCCCCAGCTTCCTTTTGTCTCTGCCCGGCAAGAAGCCCTTGGCGTCAGTGGCAATGGCGAGAATATACCAGAAGCCTGAAAACTGGATGGGAACAACGGGGTGGTTGCCACTCTTCCACCACCCACCCCCAATGGCTCCCAGCTGGGGTGAAGAACCAACCAGCACAGCCTAGTCCCAGCACAGCAGGTCAGCCCAGCCCCAGCCCCCCTGCTCAGGTTGCTTGTGGGGAGGCAGATGTCCAGCTGGTCAGGGGCCCAGCAGTGAGGCAAGGACCACAGACGCTGATAGGTCTGAGGCCCCACCACCGCCCCCCCTTGAGTCCCAGGCCCCTCCCTCTAGGGCCCCCCGGACAAAGGGCTGCCCTGTCCCCTCCTTTCCAGCCTGCCTCTGCTCCTCATCTGTTCCTCCTGTGTGCCCCCACACCCCAGGCACCACCATACCTGGCCAGCTCCACTCCCCCATTTGGTCAACCTCGTCTTGGCCGGTGGCCCGTGTCCACCCCCACGGAACCCTGTGCCCAGTCAGCCTGTCCTCATTATCCTAGAACGGGCCCTGCTTGCTCTGCCTTCCCTGCTCCAGCAACTCGAAGCCACGGCCCCGTCCCTCCTTGGGGCTCCATGGCCCCGTCCCTGCACCCCCAGGGCTTCAGCTTAGCAGCCGTGACTCGGGGTTGAGTTTTGCAACCACGACCAGGCCCTGAAGAGGGTAAGACAGTGCACCACATCCCCACCTGACAGGGGGCTCCCAGAGCCGCGGCTTTGGGTGGAGAGGCCAGACGACCACATTGGGCCCAGCCCCTTAGTCCCCTTCAGACTTCCACTGCTGACCAGGGTGTGGGCTGTTTCTGGGTGACCCTACCTCCTGTTCACTCCCCCACTTCACTTGGGGACTGGGGTGTGAGGGCTACCTTATTCCAGTTGAGATTGTAGGACTCCTTGGGGAGCTGCTCTTGTGGCCGGGACGTGATGGCCAGCACCAGGACCAGGAACAAGGACAGCAGCCCTGGCTTCATCCTCTCCTACCTCCAGCAGGCATTGTCCCAATAGGCCACACACTGCATTTAAACCCCCTGGCCCTGCCAGGCCCAGCCCAGCTCTGCCCACTGTGGATTCCAGCCAGTCCTGGAGCTGCAGCCTAGCTGAGGTGGGGCAGGAAGGATGGGGAGGCAGGTGGGACTGTCCTCACCTCTCTGGGGGCCATGGACCAAGGGCGGAGAACAGCCAGGACACACCCTCAGCTCCGCATGTTCCCGTCTGGGAGCCGGTCTCCCTGGGGGCTGAGGACGGAGAATGGCCAGGACTTACCCTCAGCTCACCATGCTCCCCTCTGGGGGCCTGGCCCTGGCTCTCAGGAGGACCCTGAAGACCCATTGCATTTTAGATGCCACACCGCACTCCCCGCAGTCTCAGAGGCTCAGGAACCCAAGCCTCCACCCCCGTGCTCCCCTCCCCCTGCAAACCCATCCTCCCCAGGCAGCTTCCTGTTCTAGAGACTTCCAAAAGGAGGCAGACATGACCTGGACATGACCTGTCTGAGCCTTGGCTCTTCATCCATAGACCAGGGCCCTCAGGGTGCTGAGAGCGTGGGAAACCACCTGCTACCGGCTGGTACACAGTAGGTGCTCAATAAAAGCTTTCTTCCATTGTGGTAAAATACACATGACATAGTATTTGCCATTTTCACCACTTTAACGTGCATGACCCAGTGCGTTTAGCACGTTCGCACTGCTATGCCGTCCTCGCCCTATCGAGCACCAACCAGTGTGTGCGTGCATGCAGCGGGTGGGGACAACGATTCATCTTTTTTCTCTTTAACTCCCCATTTCTCCTTCCCTCCAGCCTCTGGTGGGTGGGGCCCAGGCTGGAGGTGTGTGCAAGTGTGTGCATGTGTGTGTGTGTGCATGTGAGCCCTGCGTTGTGTACACACGTGTTCATGGGATTGTGTGCACATGAGTGTGTATGCACTGTGTATGTGTGTGCATGTGTTGTGTGTGTGTGCACACGTGTGGGCACAGTGTTCATGCCCAGCCTCGAGGAGCAAGGCGCCCACCTGCCCATCACACCTCACCTCACCTTGAGCAACACCTCCACTGCTTTGAGCCCACCTTCGCCCAAGCCTGAGCAGCTCCCAAGACTTGGGCTGGGGGTCCCGCCAGAACAGAGGGCCAGGCAGGAGAAAGGAATGGCAACCCAAGCGGGGTGCCCCACCCACCAAGACTGCCAGTACTGCAGCAGCAAGAACCCCCCACAGAGAGAAAGCCAGGTCTTGGCAAGTTGGGAGTGCCCTCTCAGCCCCACCTGGCTGGATAAAAACCGACCTGCTGCCCTCAAGCCCTGGGCAATCCCTGGACACTGTGGTGCCAGCTTTCTCAGCCCAGAGCCCAAACCATGCACATCCTGTTCCATAGGACCTTCCCCCCATGGGGCCTTCCTCCCACCAGGTTGACTACCACCTATATTAGGCTGCTGCTCTGCCCTCCTGGCCCAGCCCACCACCCCCAGCCAGGCCTGAGTGCAGGCGTCCCCAGACCACAGGGATCAAGACAAGTGTTCAGGTGAGGCACCCTCTCCCGCAACTGCTGTGATGCTGACCTCACGGGGCCTGAGGTCCTGCCCCCAGTGACCCCTCCCATCCTCCTCACTGGAGGTGACCAGAGTCCCAGGAGGGGGCACCATGTCAGACACCTGTCTGCCTTTCACATGTGTTTGACCTGGGCCCTGCCTGACGCACAGTGGAAAGGCCTCGGTGAGGGTTTGGAATCACTTTATTCCGATCCGGTGAGAGAGTCTGTGGGAGCAGCCAGCGCAGCGCCCAGCACACTGGCCGGCCTCTTCGGCCATATTGAGGACACTGTGGGGGTGGCCACGTCACTCACTGCAAGCCAAGAGGAGCATCGGAGCACCCGGGCTCAACCCCCAGCCCACAGCCACACACTGGACCCAGTCATAGGTGGTTCGTTCTGCCTCACTGGGGCCTGGGGCTGACCCCCAGGACGTGGCTTACCTGCAGGACCTTGTGCGCACAGGTGACTAGAAGAGGAAGAGACAGGCTATGAGGACCAGCTGGATCCCCGCGCCTCCCAGCCCCCGGGACAGGCTTCGGTCCATAGCTCACTTCGGGCATGGGTGGATGACCAGTTGAAGACCTCCCACAGCCCTGCCACACTCACAGGGGCCTGAGGGACCCGAGACAGGCAAAGCTGGCCTTGGTTCACGTCTACACCACCCTCGGCCCACATCTACGCAGCCCTCGGCCCATGTCTATGCAGCCCTTGGCCTGAGGGGTGTCCCAGGTGACCCGCCTTCAGCCACCAGGCACTCACGGTCCTCCTGCAACCTGGCCTGCTGCTGGGCCAGGTAGCCCAGGTTCCTGCTCCACTTGGAGAAGAGGCTGGTGGCCTCTAGGCTGGCCACCTCAGTCCGACCTGTGGGTGGCGGGGGGGCAACCTCACTGAGAGCCAGCAGGGGGACCCTGAGACTGTGAACCAGGCCTGCCCTCCTCTGCCCCGAAGGCCCTACCTGCACTGGAGCCCTGCCCCCACCCCCGTTTCTCCTCAACCAGGTGAGCGAGAAAAGGGAAGGGGGCCAGAGGGACAAGAAGGGACAGTGGAAGCCCCACTTGGCAATTTTATGCAAGGAAACAGTGAGGGAGCAGTCCCCCCAGCAGCAGCAAGGCCAGCACCTGTACCAGGCTCCTCCCCTCAGCCAGCCAACCCTGACTACTCCAGCAGGCAGCTGAGCCCAGAGGCCCAGGAGACCCTACACCCCAGAATGGTGCCTCCAAGCCCTCTTCCTGGGCCCCTTCGGGTCCCCAGAACTCTCGATGCCTGGGCTGGCATGGCTCAGTCGACAGGACATGGCCTTGTGCCTGTCCTCTGGGGTGGGGTCCTGGGCCTGGAGTGCACAAGTGGGCTCTCAGGGCTGGGCCCTGGTGGTCCCCTCAGCCTGCCCATCAGCTCCTCACTGTACAGCTCCACGGTATTGAAGGTCTCGTCCCCAAACTCCAGCTGGGTGAAGACAATGGCATAGTCCTTGAAGTTGGTACTCAGCACTCTGTACTCCAGGACACCCAGGGCTGAAACCAAGTGCACCCGGCGGGTGGGCATCAGCTTGGCTGGAGTTCAGGAGGCCCCCGGCCAAACGAAAGTGCCGGCGGGACCGGTCCCCTGGTCCCTGATCCCACCCAGGCCAGCACTCAGTGGCTGCTCAGACCGTGGCGTATGGACAGACAGACAGACTGGTGAATGCCTGTCCTCATGGGGAGTAGGCAGCCCCCGTCAGGGCCCTGGCCCTCCACATGGTGATGAGGAGACACCTCAGCCTCCAGGGGTGCCGGGGTGAGGCCGGAACCTGGTTCTTTGTGGCTTGGAGCCAGGCACCTTGCCCAGGGACACTACATGCTCAGGACAGGCACCAAACCTCTACAAAGTCAGGTCCTTGAACTTCCTCGGGGTGGAGGCGGCCCACCCCACCTCACCACTCACTGCTGCACTGGCCCTACGAACAGGGAGCCTGGGGACACCTTGTGGGACCGGGGGCTGGGGGGCCAGCCTGCCCCAGAGAAGGCCCTGGCCTTGCACTTACAGGGATTCTCAAACACCCATCCAGGACTTTGCTTCCACAACTCCACAGCGGTCAGGCTGCACCCGTCCAGCCTGGAGGAGGAAGGGCCTGTGGTCAGCTCAGGATCAGACCCAGGACCTGGGCAAGGGGAGACGGAGTCCTGCTACTCAGAGGCCTGCCGGCTAGGGAGTTCAGAGGAGTCCTGTTTTTCCTCTTACCCCCGTTACCCAGAAATCCCATTCTTGGCCAGTTGGAACCTGTCTGGGGAGCTGGCTGGCCCAGAGGGCCCCTTCGAAGTACAAATCAGCTCCCTCTCCCCCCACCCCAGGGAGCTATTACCCAGGACCTGTGTGAAGAAGCACTCCCCTCTGTCAATCTGTCTGTCACTGTGGTGGCTTGTGTGTTGCTGTGTTGCTGGGAGCTGTGTCAAGGGTATTTCAAATATCAGCAGGGTCACCCATGGTGGACAGGTTTCAGCAGAGCTTCCAGACTAAGACAGACTCGGAAGAAAGGCCTGGCAATCTACTGCCAAAAATTAGCCAGTGAGACCCCTATGGATCCCAACAGCACACTGTTCCATAGGGTGCTGGAAGCCAGGCCCCAGGCTCATCTGCACTGAACAACAATGCTTAGGGTTTGCAGCGAGATTTCAGGGGAAAGCTTCTGAACGGGGAACTGAGGAGAAATGAAAGAGGAGAGGGCGGGTAACAGGTGAACTGTGTCCCGAACAAAGGTATGTGGAAGTCTTAGCCCCGGTACCATGAATGTAAACTTCCTTGGAAATAGGATCTTTGCAGGTGTCATTAAGGAGCCCTGGTGGCACAGCGGTTAAACGCTCAGCTGCTAACTGAAAGGCCGGTGGTCCAAACCCACAGCTTCTCCATGGGAGAAATGTGTGGCAGTCTGCTTCCATAAAGATTACAGCCTTGGAAGCCCTATGGGAAGTTCTACTCTGTCCTAGAGGGTCTCTGTGAGTCCCTAGATGGTATTGTCAGCGTGAGGTCATGCTGGAGTAGGGCGGGTTCTAATCCCAGCTGAGTGGTGTTCTAAAAAAGGTGCGAGACAGAGAGACACAGGGACACAGAGACACTGGGACACTGGGACACGGGGACACGGGGACACAGGGACACAGACACAGGGACACAGAGACACTGGGACACAGGGACAGGGACCAGAGACATAGGGACATGGGGACACAGGGACACAGAGACACATGGACATAGAGACTCAGGGACACAGAGATGGAGGGACACAGGGACACATGGACAGAGGGACACAGGGACACAAAGACAGAGGGACACAGAGACACAGGGACACAGGGACACAGGGACACAGAGACACAGGGACACAGGGACACAAAGATGCAGGGACACAGAGACACAGGGACATGGACACAGAGGCAGAGGGACATAGAGACACTGGGACACAGGCACAGGGACACAGAGACACAGACACAGGGACTCAGACACAGAGACACAGAGACCCAGGGATGGAAGGACACAGAGACGGAGGGACACAGAGACACAGGGACACGGGGACACAGGGACCCAGAGAGTGAAGACACCATGTGACAGCCAAAGCAGACTTTGGGGTGATGTGGCTACAAGCCAAGGAACATGGAAAAGGAAGTGATACCTCTCCACATGACCCCCAGCTGCATGTCCCCCATCAGCATACCCCCAGGCACTGCCCCTCCCACCCTCCCACCAACCATGTGGGTTTGCGATGCCCACATGCACACACTCGCCCCTCAGGCCAGCAGCACCTAAGCCTGACACCCCAGGAGGCCACTTGACACAGTGCCCCCATGACCCCTCTCTTAGGGGGTCTATTTTCTGAAAGAACCAGTGACTCCCACCGCCTAGATGTTCACCTAACTTCCATCGTCTGCTCAGAAGGGTTGTTCACACCAGGAAGAGGCCTCTCTAACTGACCGAGCTGGCCCAGCTGGCCGAGGTCATCAGCTTCTGCGCCAGCGTGAGGCCCAGGTGGTGGACCCACAAGAGGCCAGCCCACCAGGACCCAGGGCACCAAGGCTGGCAGAGGGCTAGTGGCTCATAGGGAAGGGGGGATGTGTGGAGCGGTATGGGGACCCAGGGCCACTTGGCCACCGGACCTTTGTGCAGGGGCAGGAAGATGCAGAGCAGTCTCCAGCCTCAAGCCTCACCTGCAACGAGGCCCAAGTGGCCAAAAGGAGGAGCACCCCCTCCCCTGCTCACCCACTCCGAGAGGCCAGCATCTTCAACTTGTTCTCTGGGGTCAGAGTCACCACGACCCCTTCGATGGTCCTCATGGCCTTCCCCTCTGCAAAGCCCTTTTCCCGAGAGGCCACAGCAAGGATGTACCAGGGCCCAAGAAGCTGGAAGGGGGACAGCATGAGAGGGGCGAAGGCTGCCCAGCCTCCCCACTCAGGGCATCTTTGTGTCTGAGAGCCCACGTATCTGCTGCAGCATGCTCCCCAGGACCCAGGGGTTCCTGATGCCCAGCCTGTCCCCTGAAGCCCATGGCACTCAAAGGAGCAGCCTGGACCCCCAGGACTGACCAGCACCAGCAGGAGGCCATTACCTGCTTGGGGTCCAGCCTTCCCAGCCACATGGCCTGGGCCCTGGGCACGAAGGCCAGCACCAGGAGAGCCACCATCGGCACAACCCTCATCCTGCACTGCCTGCGCCAGCGCACCTGGCCCCTCAGGCCCTGGAACCCTCTTTTATGGCTCTGGGATCTGTGCTGTGGGCGGACACTAATGGCCAGACCATGGTCTCGGCCTTACTTCTTGCAAGAAAATGAGGAGACCATGGGGGGAGGACTCCAAGTGGTGACATTTGTCTGCCCAGCCCAGGAGGGCAGATGGCATGGACTGCGAGACTGCCCTCAGTGGACACGGGCTGTGCTGATCCCTGCGTCCTTCTGTCCCGTGGGGCTCCGTCCAGATTGCTGGTCCTGAGCCCTAGCCAACTCCTCCCTTCTCCAGGCCCCCAACACTTTCCCTCACTGAGCCTGGAGGGGTGGGAGGGACACCTCTGACCCCTCGGCCCCGGCCCCCCAGCCCTCCCACTCGCTGCTCTGCAGGCTAGTCTCATACCCCTGCCCTGCCAACACAGCCAGCCAGTCCATCTTGTTCCTCCACCCTCACCCTATCCTTCCCACATCCGCCACCCTGGCCCAGCTCCAAGCCACCTCATCCTACTTCTGCTTCCCACTTTCCTGGCCCAGGCCTCATGGGGATGGGTGTGTCTCCCAAGGCCCTTTGGGAGCTCTCTGCAGGCCAGAGTCTTTCTGCTGTCAGTCCCCTGAGCCCTGGGACAGGAGCAGGGACTCAGCAGGGCAACCTGGGAGACAGAGAATGGGGCTCAGCCCAGGGGCCCCCAGAAGTCCAGGTGAGGTGGCCATCACCTGCACCTTCTGGGATTCATTCATTCACTCATTCATCCACCAACACGTGTATACTCAGCTAATTCCACTCAGCAACACAGCTCTGGACACTTGGGCTCCATCTTGGCACAAATCCTCCATCTTGGAGTCATGCTCAGCCTCACATGGACCCCACCCTTGTCAGTCACTGAGATACATAGATAGGTAGACAGATGATAGATTAGATAGATAGATAGATAGATAGATAGATAGATAGATAGATAGATAGATAGATAGATAGATAGTAGATAGATAGATATGACAGACAGATAGATATGACAGACAGATAGATAGATAACAGACAGATAGACAGATAGATGATAGGTAGGTAGGTAGACAGACAGATAGGTAGATAGGTAGATGGATAGACAGACAGATAAATGATAGATAGGCAGGTAGTTAGGTAGATAGACAGACGGACCCCAACACGTCTGTCACTTTGCCATACTGTGGGAGCTTACGTGTTGCTGTGATTCTGGAAGCTATGTCACCAGTATTCAAATACCAGCAGGGTCACCCAGTGTGGACAGGTTTCAGCTGAGTTTCCAGGCTAAGACAGACTAGGAAGAAGGAACTGGTGGTCTGCTTCTGAAAAAATTAGCCAGTGAAAACTTTATGAATAGCAGCAGAACATTGTCTGAGACAGTGCAGGAAGATGAGCCTTTCAGGTTGGAAGGCACCCAAAATATGACTGGGGAAGAGCTGCCTCCTCAAAGTAGAGTCAACCTTAACGACATGGATAGAGTCAAGCTTTCAGGACCTTCATTTGCTGATGTGGCACGACTCAAAATGAGAAGAAACAGCTGCAAACATCCATTAATAATCAGAACCTGGGATGTATGAGGTATGAATGGAGGAAAATAAGAAATTGCCAAAAATGAAATGGAATTAATAAACATCGATATCCTAGGCATTAGTAAGCTGAAATGGACTGGTATTGGCCATTTTGAATCAGACCATCATATGGTCTACTATGCCAGGAATGATAAATTGAACAGGAATGGCATTGCATTCATCATCAAAAAGAACATTTCATGATCTATCCTGAAGTACAGTGCTATCAGTGTACAATAATATCCATACATCTTCAAGGAAGAGCAGTTAATACTATTATTCAAATTTACGCACCAACCACTAAAGCCAAAGATGAAGAAAGTGAAGATTTTTTTACCAGTTCTGAAGTCTGAAATTACTGGTGATTGGAACACAAAAGTTGGAAACAAAGAATTGGTAGTTGGAAAATATGGCTGTGGTGATAGAAATGATGGCTGAGATTGCATGATAGAATTTTGCAAAACCGATGACTTCTTCATTGCAAATATCTTTTTCAACAACATAAACAGAGTCTATACACGTGAGCCTTGCTGGATGGAATACACAGGAACCAAATCAACTACATCTATGGACAGAGGCTATGGAAAAGCGCAATATCATCAGTCACAGCAAGGCCAGGAGCCAAATGCTGAACAGACTGTCAATTGCTCATGTGCAAGTTCAAGTTGAAGAAAATTAGAGCAAGTCCACAAGAGCCAAAGCATGACCTTGAGTATAACCCACCTGAATTTAGATACAATCTCAAGAATAGATTTGACACACTGGACACTAATGACTGAAGACCAGAAGAGTTGTGGAATGACATCAAGGACATCCTACATGAAGAAAGCAAGAGGTCATTGAAAAGACAGGAAAGAAAGTAAAGACCAAAATGAATGCCAGAAGAGACTTTTGAAATTTGCTCTTGAATGTAGAGTAGCTAAAGTGAAAGGAAGAAATGATGAAAGAATTAAATGATATGACATGTGCAAAAACCTGAAGTTAGAAAACCAAAAGGGAAGAACGCTTTTGGTACTTCTCAAGTTGAAAGAACTGAAGAAAAAATTCAAGCCTTGAGCTGTAATATTAAAGGATTCTATGGGCAAAATACTGAACAACATAAAAAAAAGCATCAAAAGAAGATGCAAGCAATACATAGAGTCACTGTACCAAAAAGAATTGGTTGACGTTCAGTCACTTCAGGAGGTGGCATATGATCAAGAACGATGGTACTGAGTGAAGAGGCCCAAGCTGCACTGAAGGCATTGGAGACAAACAAGCCTCCAGGAATTGACGGAATACCAGTTGAGATATTGCAACAAATGGATGCAGCACTGGGATGCTCACTCATCTATATCAAGAAATTTGGAAGACAGCTACCTGGCCAACCGACTGGAAGAGATCCATATTTGTGCCTATTCCAAAGAAAGCTGATCCAACAGGATGCAGAAATTATCAAACAATGTCATTAATATCACACATAAGTGAAATTTTGCTGAAGATCATTCAAAAGTGGTTGCAGCAATACATCAATAGGGAACTGCCAGAAGTGGAAGCCAGATTCAGAAGAGGACGTGGAAAGGGGATATCATGTCAGATGGATCATGGCTGAAAGCAGAGAATATCAGAAAGCTGTTTACCTGTGCTTTATTGACTATGCAAAGGCATCGGACCATGTGGATCATAACAAATTATGGATAGCATTGCAAAGAGGCAATCTCTGAACAGAGCAAGCGGATACTGCATGGTTTAAAGTCAGGAAAGGCATGCATCAGGGTTGTAGCTTCTCACCATGCTTATTCAATATGTATGTTGAGCAAATAATCCAAAAAACTGGACTATGTGAAGAATGGGGCATCGGGATTGGAGGAAGACTCTTTAACAACCTGCATTATGCAGCTGACCCAATCTTGTTTGCTGAAAGTGAAGAGGACTTGAAACCTGTACTGATGAAGATCAAGGACTCAGCTTTCAGTACAGATTACACCTCAACATGAAGAGTACAAAAATCCTCACAACTGGACCAATAAGTGACTTCATAATAAACAGAGAAAAGTTTGAAGTTGTTAAGGATTTCATTTTGCTGGATTTACAATCAATGCCCATGGAAGCAGCGATCAAGAAATCAAACAACATATTGCATTGGGCAAATCTGCTGCAAAAGAATTCTTTAAAGTGTTAAAAAGCAAAGCCAAGAAAGGCAGGGCCAAGATGGCAGACTAGCCAGACGCTTCTGGCGATTCCCGCTTACAATAAAGACCCCAAAAAACAAGTGAAACTATTATGTTTATGACAAGCTAGGAGCCCTGAACATCAAAGGCAAAGTGAGAAAACAGACTGAGAGGCAGGGGGAGGGAGAGACAGCTCAGAAGCGGAGGGGAGTTGCTGGACTTGACTAGCAGGGATGCCTCAGGCACCATTCCCGGTAAGGGCTGCGGTGGGCTGGTAGTAGCCTTCAGCCCCAGTTTCCTCAGGGAGAAGAAGCCAGCCACACAACCTACTCACACCTCTGGAACCAGAGAAGACCAGTGCTCTTGGCAAAAGCTAAGTACTTGCAAAGCAGGGCGAAGATGGTGGAATAGGCAGATGCTTCCTGAGACCCCTCTTACAATAAAGACCTGAAAAAACAAGTGAAATGAGTATATTTATGACAACCTAGGAGCCCTGAACATCAAAGGCAAGGTTAGAAAACGAACTGAGGGGCAGGGGAGGAAGGGGCGGTTCAGAAGCGGAGAGGAGTTACCAGACCTGAATTGCAGGGAGCCTTCAGGTAACATTCCTGGGAGTGGCTGTGGCGGGCTGGTACTAGCGTTCAGCCAGTTTTCTCAGGGAGAAGCAGCCAGCCACACAGCCTACTCGCACCTCCAGAATCAGAGGAGACCGGCGCTCTCGGCAAAAGCTAAGTACTTGCATATATGTTACCGTGCCCCCCCCAAGCCAGCTTCAGTGGCTGCTGATTTCCCTTGGACTGAGATAGGCCCTGTTGAGCACCTAGAACCATCATCCAGGCCCTGGAGAAGGAATAAATTCGTAACTGGGGGAAAAGATAATATGTCAGCTCAGGACAGAAGTAGCTCCTGTTCAGGCATAAATGATCTGTGGACTTTGAGTACCTTTCCCCTCTGCATGGACCAGTGTGGGCCTGTTTCAGGAGAATAGGCCCTTGTGGGCAGACTACAACTGATTCAGCTGTGCGGCCGAGAGATGGGTGTTTGCTGTTTGACACCATTTTGCCTATTAAACAGGGTCCTCACCTACCCACATCAGGGGCCTAAGGACTGGTGGCTCCACTCAGGTCACCCCCCACCCGCGACAGGGGTCCAAGGATAACTGGTACCTCCCAGTCCTTACAACCAAAAACATTGGGTGCCCATGGTCTGTCTGCAGAACCCACCCACCTGTATGCTCTAGGGAACAGGGACATACTTTCCTCAGAGAAACATGAGGGATGATTCTCAGCCCCCTGCCTTGTTCAGAGCATGACTCCCTGCTGAAACCAGATACCGGTACCTACACCAATCACCCTTGCCCCTCTAAGACTGTAAGACAGAGCCTGTACCACACACTTGAGAAGCAGCTACCTGGACACCTGAGCTGAATTCATACAAGAAAAGTGAATGGATTCCTAGACTGATATAACTGATAACAGCTCTAGACATCTGGGGACAGAATGTCAGAGCTCCAAAGGTGAAAATAATCAAGCTAGCTCACTCAAGCAACCCATTTGGGCATATCAAAACAAAACAAAGCAAGAAGCTACAGTACAGTGAGCAAACATAAACTGATACAATAACTTATAGAAGGCTTGGAGAAAACAGTCAATATCAAGTCACATAAAGAAACGGACCGTGATCTCCTCAACAAGCTCTCAAAACAAAGAATCAAGGGATCTTCTAGATGAAAGTGCCTTCCTGGAATTACCAGAGGCAGAATACAAAAGATTAATATACAGAACCCTTCAAGACATCAGGAAGGGAATCAGGCCATATGCAGAACAAGCCAAGGAACACACAGATAAAGCAGTTGAAGAAATTAAAAATGTTATTCAGGAACATAATGAAAAATTTAATAAGCTGGAAAAATCCATAGAGAGACAGCAATCACAAATTCAGAAGACTAACATTAAAATTACTGAATTAGATAACTCAATAGAAAGTCAGAGGAGCAGAATTGAGCAAGTGGAAGGCAGAATTTGTGAACTTGAAGATAAAGCACTTGATGCCAACACATTTGAAGAAAATCAGATAAAAGAATTTAAAAAAATTTAGAAACCTTAAGAATCATGTGGGACTGTATCAAGAGAAATAACCTACAAGTGATTGGAGTTCCATAACAGGAAGGAATAACAGAAAATACAGAGAGAATTGTTGAAGATTTGTTGGCAGAAAACTTCCCTGGTATTGTGAGAAATGAGAAGAAATCTATCCAAGATGCTCATCGAGCTCCACATAAGGTAGATTTTAAAGGAAATGCACCAAGACGTTTTATAGTCAAACTTGTCAAAACCAAAGATAGAGAAGGAATTTTAAGAGCAGCTAGGGATAAACAAAAAGTTACCTACAAGGGGGCGTCAATAAGAATAAGCTCAGACTACTCGGCAGAAATCATGTAGGCAAGAAGGCAATGGGATGACTTATATAAAAAATTGAAGGAAAAAAATTGCCAACCAAGAATCATATATCTAGCAAAACTGTCTCTTAAATATGAAGGTGAAATTAGGGCATTTCCAGATAAACAGAAGTTTAGGGAATTCATAAAAACCAAACAAAAACTACAAAAAATACTAAAGGGAGTTCTTTGGTTAGAAAATCAATAATATAAGGTATCAACCCAAGACTAGAACACTGGGCAGAGCAATCAGATGTGAACCCACATAGGGAAATCCCAAAAATAAATTAAGATAAAAAAACACTCAAAACAGGGAAACAGCGATGTTATTATGTAAAAGAAGACAACATTAAAACAATAAAGAGGGACTAAGAAATGTAGTCATAGATCTTTCATATGGAGAGGAAGACAAGGCAATACAAAGAAATAAAAGTTAGGTTGAACTTTAGGAAAATAACGGTAAATAATAAGGTAACCACAAAGGAGACAAACTATCCCACACATCAAAATAAAATACAAGGTAAAAATACAGACTCAGCAGAAACAAAATCAACAACAACAGATGTGAGGAAAAGACAATATATAAAGATAATCTACTCAGCACAAAAAATTAACTGGGAAAAAGAAACTGTCAACAACACACAAAAAAAGACATCAACATAATAGCACTAAATTCGTATCTATCCATAATTACACTGAATGTAAATAGACTAAATGCACATAAAGGGACAGAGAGTGGCAGAATGGATTAAAAAACTCGATCCATCTATGTGCTGCCTACAAGAGACACACCTTAGACTTGGAGACACAAACAAACTAAAACTCAAAGATGGAAAAAATATATCAAGGAAACAGGAATCAAAAAAGGGCAGGAGTGGCAATATCAGTTTCTGACAAAATAGACCTTAAGTTAAATCCACGACAAAGGATAAGGAAGGACACTAGATAATGATTCAAGGGACAATATGTCAAGAAGATATAACCGTATTAAATATTTATGCACCCAGTAACAGGGCTACAAGATACATAAAACAAACTCTATCAGCATCAGAAAGTGAGATAGACAGCTCCACAATAATAGTAGGAGACTTCAACACACCACTTTCGGCGAAGGACAGGACAACCAGAAAGAAGCTCAATAAGGACACGGAAGATCTAAATGCCACAACCAACCAACTTGACCTCATAGACATATACACGACACTCCACCCAACAGCTGTCAAGCATACTTTCTTTTCTCGTGCACATGGAACATTCTCTAGAATAGACCACATATTAGGTCATAAAGCAAGCCTGAGCAGAATCCAAAACATCGTAGTATTACAAAGCATCTTCTCTGACCATAAGACCATAAAAGTGGAAATCAATAACAGGAAAAGCAGGCAAAAGAAATCAAACACTTGGAAACTGAACAATACCCTGCTCAAAAGAGACAGGTTATAGAAAACATTAAGGATGGAATAAAGAAATTCGTAGAATCCAATGAGAATGAAAACACTTCCTATCAGAACCTTTGGGACACAGCAAAAGCAGTGCTCAGAGGTCAATTTATATCAATAAATGCACACGTACAAAAAGCAGAAAGGGCCAAAATCAAAGAATTATCCCTACGACTTAAACAAATAGAAAAAGAGCAACAAAGGGAACCCTCAGGCACCAGAAGAAAGCAAATAATAAAAATTAGAGCAGAATTAAATGAAATAGAAAACAGAAAAACAATTGAAAGAATTAACAAGACCAAAAGCTGATTCTTTGAAAAAATTAACGAAACTGATAAACCACTGGCCAAACTGACAAAAGAAAAACAGGAGAGGAAACAAATAACTGGAAGAAGAAATGAGGTGGGCGATATTACAACAGACCCAACTGAAATTAAAAGAATCATAGCAGATTACTATGAAAAATTGTACTCTTAACAAATTTGAAAACCTAGAAGAAATGGATAAATTCCTAGAAACACACCACCTACCTAAACTAACACAAACAGGGGTAGAACAACTAAATAGACCCATAACAAAAGAAGAGATTGAAAAGGTAATCAAAAAACTCCTAACAAAAAAAAGCCCTGGCCCGGACAGCTTTACTGCAGAGCTCTACCAAACTTTCAGAGAAGAGTTAACACCACTACTACTGAGGGTATTTCAGAGCATGGAAAAGAACGGAATACTCCCAAACTCATTCTATGAAGTCAGCATATCCCTGATACCAAAACCAGGTAAAGATGCCACAAAAAAAGAAAATTACAGGCCTACAACCCTCATGAACTTAGAGGCAAAATCCTCAACAAAATTCTAGCCAATAGAATTCAACAACATATAAAAAAAATAATTCACCATGACCAAGTGGGATTCAAACCAGGTATGCAGGGATGGTTCAACATTAGAAAAACAATTAATGTAATCCACCACATATATAAAATAAGAGACAAGAATCACATGATTTTATCAATTGATACAGAAAAGGCATTTGACAAAGTTCGACACCCATTCATGATAAAAATTCCCAGCAAAATAGGAATAGAAGGAAAATTCCTCGACATAATAAAGGGCATTTATACAAAGCCAACAGCCAACATCATCCTAAATGGAGAGAGCCTGAAAGCATTCCCCTCGAGATCGGGAACCAGACAAGGATGCCCTTTATCACCACTCTTATTCAACATTGTGCTGGAGGTCCTAGCCAGAGCAATTAGGCTAGATAAGGAAATAAAGGGCATCCAGACTGGCAAGGAAGAAGTAAAAATATCTCTATTTGCAGATGACATGACCTTATACACAGAAAACCCTAAGGGATCCTCCAGAAAACTACTGAAACTAATAGTTCAGCAGTTTATCAGAATACAAGCTAAACATACAAAAATCCCTTGGATTTCTCTACACCAACAAAAAAAACATCGAAGAGGAAATCACCAAATCAATACCGTTTACAGTAGCCCCCAAGGAGGTAAAATACTTAGGAATAAATCTTACCAGAGACGTGAGAGACCTACACATGGAAAACTAAAAAAAACCTACAAGACACCGAAACTGCAAGAAACCAAAAGGACCTACGTGAGTGGAAAAACACACCTTGCTCATGGGTAGGAAGATTTAACACTGTAAAAATGTCTATTCTACCAAATATCATCTATAGATACAATGCAATTCCCATCCAAATTCCAATAACATTTTTTAATTAGATGGAAAAACAAATCACCAACTGCATATGGAAGCAAAAGAGGCCCCAGGTAAGTAAAGCATTACTGAAAAAGAAGAACAAAGTGGGAGGCCTCGCTCTACCTTATTTTAGAACCTGTTATACCTCCACAGTAGTCAAAACAGCCTGGTACTGGTACAACAACGGATGCATAGACCAATGGAACAGAATTGAGAATCCAGACATAAATCCATCCACATTTGAGCAGCTGATATTTGACAAAGGCCCAAAGTCAGTTAAATGGGGAAAAGACAGTCTCTTTAACAAATGGTGCTGGTGTAACTGGATATCCATCTGCAAAAAAATGAAACAAGACCCATACCTCACACCATGCACAAAAGCTGACTCAAAATGGATCAAAGACCTAAATATAAAATCTAAAATGATAAAGATCATGGAAGAAAAAATAGGGACAACTCTAGGAGCCCTAATAACATGGCATAAACAGTATATAAAACATTACTAACAATGCAGAAGAGAAACTAGATAACTGGGAGCTCCTAAAAATCAAACACCTGTGCTCATCCAAAGACTTCACCAAAAGAGTAAAAAGATTACCTACAGACTGGGAAAAGGTTTTTAGCTGCCACATTTCCGATCAGCACCTGTTCTCTAAAATCTGCATGGTACTGCAAAAACTCAACTACAAAAAGGCAAATAACCCAATTAAAAAATGGGCAAAAGATATGAATAGATACTTCACTAAAGAAGACATTCAGGTAGCTAACAGATACATGAGGAAATGCTCACGATCATTAGCCATTAGAGAAATGCAAATCAAAACTACAATGAGATTTCATCTCACTCCAACAAGGCTGGTGTTAATCCAAAAAACACAAAATAATAAATGTTGGAGAGGTTGTGGAGAGACTGGAACACATATACACTGCTGGTGGGAATGTAAAATGGTACAACCACTTTGGAAATCAATTTGGCGCTTCATTAAAAAGCTAGAAATAGAACTACCACATGATCCAGCAATCCCACTCCTTGGGATATATCCTAGAGAAATAAGAGCCTTTACACGAACGGATACACGCACACCCATGTTCACTGCAGCACTGTTTACAGTAGCAAAAAGATGGAAGCAACCAAGGTGCCCGTCAATGGATGAATGGATAAATAAATTATGGTATATTCACACAATGGAATACTACGTATCGATGAAGAAGAATGACGAATCCGTGAAACATTTCATAACATGGAGGAATCTGGAAGGCATTATGCTAAGTGAAATTAGTCAGTAGCAAAAAGACAAATATTGTATAAGACTGCAATTATAAGAACTCAAGAAATAGTTTAAATAGAGAAGAAAATATTCTTTGATGGCTATGAGGGGGAAAGGGAAGCAGGGAGAGAGAGGGGTTTTCATTAATTAGAGAGTAGATAAGAACAATATTGGGTGAAGGGAAAGACAACACACAATACAGGCGAGGTCAGCACAACTGGACTAAACCCAAAGCAAAGAAGTCTCCTGAATAAACTGAACACTTCGAAGGCCAGCATAGCAGGGGCGGGAGTTTGGGGACCATGGTTTCAGGGGACATCTAAGTCAATTGGCATAATAAAATCTATTAAGATAACATTCTGCATTCCACTTTGGGCAGTGGCATCTGGGGTCTTAAACGCTAGCAAGCAGCCCTCCAAGATGCATCAATTGGTCTCAACCCACCCGGAGCAAAGACGAATGAAAAACACCAAAGTCACAAGGTAATTATGAGCCCAAGAGACAGAAAGGGCTACATAAACCAGAGACTACATCAGCCTGAGACCAGAACTAGATGGTGCCCAGCTACAACCAATGACTGTCCCGACAGGGAACACAACAGAGAACCCCTGAGGGAGCAGGAGAGCAGTGGGATGCAGACCTCAGATACTCATAAAAAGACCAGACTTAATGGTCTGACTGAGACTAGAAGGACCCCGGAGGTCATGGCCCCCAGACCTTCTGTTAGCCCAAGACAGGAACCATTTCCAAACAACTCTTCAGACAGGGATCGGACTGGAAAATGGGATAGAAAATGATACTGGTGAAGAGAGAGCTTCTTGGATCAAGTAGACACATGAGACTATGTGGGCATCTCCTGTCTGGGGGGAGATGAGAGGGCAGAGGGGGTCAGAAGCTGGCCGAATGGACATGAAAAGAGAGAGTGGAGGGAAGGAGTGTGATGTCTCATGAGGGGGAGAGTAATTAGGAGTAGATAGCAAGGTGTGTATAAATTTTTGTGTGAGAGACTGACCTGATTTGTAAACTTTCACTTAAAGCACAATAAAAATTAAAAAAAAAAAAAAAAGCCAAGCCATGGTGGTTTCAATAACCTCATATGCATATGAAGCTGGACAATGAAAAAGGAAGATCAAAGAATTGACACATTTTTTTTATTAACTTTTATTGAGCTTCAAGTGAACGTTTACAAATCAAGTCCATCTGTCACATATAAGTTTATATACATCTTACCCCGTACTCCCACTTGCTCTCCCTCAATGAGTCAGCCCTTCCAGTCTCTCCTTTCGTGACAATTGTGCCAGCTTCCAACTCTCTCTATCCTCCCATCCCCCCTCCAGACAGGAGATGCCAACACAGTCTCAAGTGTCCACCTGATATAATTAGCTCACTCTTCATCAGCATCTCTCTCCTACCCACTGACCAGTCCCTTTCATGTCTGATGAGTTGTCTTCGGGGATGGTTCCTGTCCTGTGCCAACAGAAGGTCTGGGGACCATGGCCGCTGGGATTCCTCCAGTCTCAGTCAGACCATTAAGTATGGTCTTTTTATGAGAATTTGGGGTCTGTATCCCACTGATCTCCTGCTCCCTCAGGGGTTCTCTGTTGCGCTCCCTGTCAGGGCCGTCATCGATTGTGGCAGGGCACCAACTAGTTCTTCTGGTCTCAGGATGATGTAGGTCTCTGGTTCGTGTGGTCCTTTCTGTCTCTTAGGCTCTTAGTTGTTGTGTGACCTTGGTGTTCTTCATTCTCCTTTGCTCCAGGTGGGTTGAGACCAATTGATGCATCTTAGATGGCCGCTTGTTAGCATTTAAGACCCCAGACGCCACATTTCAAAGTGGGATGCAGAATGTTTTCATAATAGAATTATTTTGCCAATTTACTTAGAAGTCCCCTTAAACCATGGTCCCCAAACCCCCGCCCTTGCTCCGCTAACCTTTGAAGCATTCATTTTATCCCGGAAACTTCTTTGCTTTTGGTCCAGTCCAATTGAGCTGACCTTCCATGTATTGAGTGTTGTCCTTCCCTTCACCTAAAGCAGTTCTTACCTACTAATTAATCAGTAAAAAACCCTCTCTCTCCCTCCCTCCCTCCCCCCTTCGTAACCACAGAAGTATGTGTTCTTCTCAGTTTATGCTATTTCTCAAGATCTTATAATTTTTTTTTTTTTATAATAGTGGTCTTATACAATATTTGTCCTTTTGCCTCTGACTAATTTCGCTCAGCATAATGCCTTCCAGGTTCCTCCATGTTATGAAATGTTTCACAGATTCATCACTGTTCTTTATCGATGCGTAGTATTCCATTGTGTGAATATACCACAATTTATTTACCCGTTCATCCGTTGATGGACACCTTGGTTGCTTCCAGCTTTTTGCTATTGTAAACAGAGCTGCAATAAACATGGGCGTGCATATATCTGTTTGTGTGAAGGCTCTTGTTTCTCTAGGGTATATTCCCAGGAGTGGGATTTCTGGGTTGTATGGTAGTTCTATTTCTAACTGTTTAAGATAACGCCAGATAGATTTCCAAAGTGGTTGTACCATTTGACATTCCCACCAGCAGTGTATAAGAGTTCCAATCTCTCCGCAGCCTCTCCAACATTCATTATTTTGTGTTTTTTGGATTAATGCCAGCCTTGTTGGAGTGAGATAGAATCTCATCGTAGTTTTAATTTGCATTTCTCTAATGGCTAATGATCGAGAGCATTTTCTCATGTATCTGTTAGCTGCCCGAATATCTTCTTTAGTGAAGTGCGTGTTCATAACCTTTGCCCACTTCTTGATTGGGTTGTTTGTCTTTTTGTGGTTGAGTTTTGACAGAATCATGTAGATTTTAGAGATCAGGCGCTGGTCTGAGATGTCATAGCTGAAAATTCTTTCCCAGTCTGTAGGTGGTCTTTTTACTCTTTTGGTGAAGTCTTTAGATGAGCATAGGTGTTTGATTCTTAGGACCTCCCAGTTATCTGGTTTCTCTTCGTCATTTTTGGTAATGTTTTATATTCTATTTATGCCTTGTATTAGGGCTCCTAAGGTTGTCCCTATTTTTTCTTCCATGATCTTTATCGTTTTAGTCTTTATGTTTAGGTCTTTGATCCACTTGGAGTTAGTTTTCTGCTTGGTGTGAGGTATGGGACCTGTTTCATTTTTTTGCAAATGGATATCCAGTTATGCCAGCACCATTTGTTAAAAAGACTATCTTTTCCCCAATTAACTGACACTGGGCCTTTGTCAAGTATCAGCTGCTCATATGTGGATAGATTTATCTCTGGGTTCTCAATTCTGTTCCATTGGTCTATGTGTCTGTTGTTGTACCAGTACCAGGCTGTTTCGACTACTGTGGCTGTATAATAGGTTCTGAAATCAGGTAGAGTGAGACCTCCCACTTTCTTCTTCTTTTTCAGTAATGCTTTGCTTATCCGAGGCTTCTTTCCCTTCCATATGAAGTTGGTGATTTGTTTCTCTATCACCTTAAAAAATGACATTGGAATTTGGATCGGAAGTGCATTGTATGTATAGATGGCTTTTGGTAGAATAGACAGTTTTACTATGTTAAGTCTTCCTATCCATGAGCAAGGTATGTTTTTCCACTTAAGTATGTCCTTTTGAATTTCTTGTAGTAGAGCTTTGTAGTTTTCTTTGTATAGGTCTTTTACATCCTTGGTAAGATTTATTCCTAAGTATTTTATCTTCTTGGGGGCTACTGTGAATGGTATTGATTTGGTGATTTCCTCTTCGGTGTTCTTTTTGTTGATGTAGAGGAATCCAAGTGATTTTTGTATGTTTATCTTATAACCTGAGACTCTGCCAAACTCTTCTATTAGTTTCAGTAGTTTTCTGGAGGATTCCTTAGGGTTTTCTGTGTATAAGATCATGTCATCTGCAAATAGAGATAATTTTACTTCCTCCTTGCCAATCCAGATACCTTTTATTTCTTTGTCTAGCCTACTTGCCCTGGCTAGGACTTCTAGCACAATGTTAAATAAGGGCGGTGATAAAGGGCATCCTTGTCTGGTTCCCGTTCTCAAGGGAAATGCTTTCAGGCTCTCTCCATTCAGAGTGATGTTGGCTGTTGGCTTTGCATAAAAAAGATGCCCTTTATTATGTTGAGGAATTTTCCTTCAATTCCTATTTTGGTAAGAGTTTTTATCATAAATGGGTGTTGGACTTTGTCAAATGCCTTTTCTGCATCAATTGATAAGACCATGTGGTTTTTGTCTTTTGTTTTACTTATATAGTGGATTGCATTAATGGTTTTTCTGATATTAAACCAGCCTTGCATACCTGGTATAAATCCCACTTGGTCGTGGTGAATTATTTTTTTGATATTTGTTGAATTCTATTGGCTAGAATATTGTTGAGGATTTTTGCATCTATGTTCATGAGGGATATAGGTCCGTAATTTTCTTTTTTTGTCATGTCTTTACCTGGTTTTGGCATCAGGGAGATGGTAGCTTCATAGAATGAGTTGGGTAGTATTCCGTCATTTTCTATGCTTTGAAATGCCTTTAGTAGTAGTGGTGTTAACTCTTCTCTGAAAGTTTGGTAGAACTCTGCAGTGAAGCCGTCCGGGCCAGGGCTTTTTTTTTTGTTGGGAGTTTTTTGATTATCATTTCAATCTCTTTTTTTGTTATGGGTCTATTTAGTTGTCCTAATTCTGAATGTGTTAGTTTAGGTAGGTAGTGTATTTCCAGGAATTCATCCATTTCTTCTAGGTTTGAAAATTTGTTAGAGTACAATTTTTCGTAATAATCTGATATGATTCTTTTCATTTCAGTTGGGTCTGTTGTGATGTGGCCCTTCTCGTTTCTTATTCGGGTTATTTGTTTCCTTTCCTGTATTTCTTTAGTCAGTCTGGCCAATGGTTTATCAAATTTGTTAATTTTTTTGAAGAACCAGCTTTTGGCTTTATTAATTCTTTCAATTGTTTTTCTGTTCTCTAATTCATTTAGTTCAGCTCTAATTTTTATTATTTGTTTTCTTCTGGTGCCTGATGGATTCTTTCGTTGCTCACTTTCTATTTGTTCAAGTTGTCGGGACAGTTCTCTGATTTTGGCTCTTTCTTCTTTTTGTATGTGTGCATTTATCGATATAAATTGGCCTCTGAGCACTGCTTTTGCTGTGTCCCAGAGGTTTTGATAGGAAGTATTTTCATTCTCGTTGCATCCTATGAATTTCCTTATTCTCTCCTTGATGTCTTCTATAACCCAGTCTTTTTTCAGGAGGGTATTGTTCAGTTTCCAAGTATTTGATTTCTTTTCCCTAGTTTTTCTGTTACTGATTTCTAGTTTTACTGCCTTGTGGTCTGAGAAGATGCTTTGTAATAGTTCGATGTTTTGGATTCTGCAAAGGTTTGTTTTGTGACCTAATATGTGGTCTATTCTAGAGAATGTTCCATGTGCACTAGAAAAAAAAGTATACTTTGCTGCAGTTGGGTGGAGAGTTCTGTATAAGTCTATGAGGTCAAGTTGGTTGATTGTTGTAATTAGGTCTTCCGTGTCTCTATTGAGCTTCTTACTGGATGTCCTGTCCTTCTTCGAAAGTGGTGTGTTGAAGTCTCCTACTATAATTGTGGAGGTGTCTGTCTCACTTTTAAGTTCTGTTAAAATTTGATTTATGTATCTTGCAGCACTGTCATTGGGTGCATAAATATTTAATATGTTTATGTCTTCCTGATCAATTGTCCCTTTTATCATTATGTAGTGTCCTTCTTTATCCTTTGTGGTGGATTTAAGTCTAAAGTCTTTTTTGCCAGAAATTAATATTGTTACTCCTCTTCTTTTTTGCTTATTGTTTGCTTGATATATTTTTTTCCATCCTTTGAGTTTTAGTTTGTTTGTGTCTCTAAGTCTAAGGTGTGTCTCTTGTAGGCAGCATATAGACAGATCGTGTTTCTTTATCCAGTCCGAGACTCTCTGTCTCTTTATTGGTGCATTTAGTCCACTTACATTCAGCGTAATTATAGATAAATAAGTGTTTGGTGTTGTCATTTTGATGCCTTTTTATGTGTGCTGTTGACAATTTCATTTTTCCACTTACTTTTTTGTGCTGAGGCGTTTTTCTTAGTAAATTGTGAGATCCTCTTTTTCGTAGTGTTTGACTTTATGTTTGTTGAGTCGTTACATTTTTCTTGGCTTTTATCTTGAGTTATGGAGTTGTTATACCTCTTTGTGGTTACCTTAATATTTACCCCTATTTTTCTAACTAAAAACCTAACTTGTATTGTTCTATATCGCCTTGTATCACTCTCCATATGGCAGTTCTATGCCACCTGTATTTGGTCCCTCTTTCTGATTATTGTGATCTTTTACATATTAACTTCAATGATTCCCTGTTATGAGCATTTTTTTTTAATTAATCTTAATTTGTTTTTGTGATTTCCCTATTTGAGTTGATATCAGGATGTTCTGTTTTGTGACCTTGTATTGTGCTGGTATCTGATATTATTGGTTTTCTGACCAAACAATATCCTTTAGTATTTCTTGTAGCTTTGGTTTGTTTTTTGCAAATTCTCTAAACTTGTGTTTATCTGTAAATATCTTAATTTCGCCTTCATATTTGAGAGAGAGTTTTGCTGGATATATGATCCTTGGCTGGCAGTTTTTCTCCTTCAGTGCTCTGTATATGTCGTCCCATTCCCTTCTTGCCTGCATGGTTTCTGCTGAGTAGTCTGAACTTATTCTTATTGATTCTGCCTTGAAGGAAACCTTTCTTTTCTCCCTGGCTGCTTTTAAAATTTTCTGTTTATCTTTGGTTTTGGCAAGTTTGATGATAGTATGTCTTGGTGTTTTTCTTTTTGGATCAATCTTAAATAGGGTTCGATGAGCATCTTGGATGATATGCTTTCATCTTTCTTGATGTCAGGGAAGTTTTCTGTCAGCAGATCTTCAACTATTTTCTCTGCGTTTTCTGTTCTCCCTGTTCTGGGACTCCAATCACACGCAAGTTATCCTTCTTGATAGAGTCCCACATGATTCTTAGGGTTTCTTCATTTTTTTAAATTCTTTTATCTGATTTTTTTTCAGCTATGTTGGTGTTAATTCCCTGGTCCTCCAGATTTCCCAGTCTGCATTCTAATTGCTCAAGTCTGCTCCTCTGACTTCCTATTTTTTTTTTATTGCGTTGTCTAATTCTGTAATTTTATTGTTAATCTTTTGGATTTCTACATGCTGTCTCTCTATGGATTCTTGCAACTTATTAATTTTTCCACTATGTTCTTGAATAATCTTTTTGAGTTCTTCAACTGTTTTATCAGTGTGTTCCTTGGCTTTTTCTGCAGTTTGCCTTATTTTGTTTCTGATGTCTTGAAGCATTCTGTAAATTAGTTTTTTATATTCTGTATCTGATAATTCCAGGATTGTATCTTCATTTGGGAAAGATTTTGATTCTTTTGTTTGGGGGGTTGTAGAAGCTGTCATGGTCTGGTTCTTTATGTGGTTTGATATCGACTGCTGTCTCCGAGCCATCACTAAGATATAGTGGTTTATTCTATAATTGCTCACTGAGTCTTATCTTGTTTTGTTTTCTTTCAATATACGTGGATGGGCTACTAGATTGTGCTGTCTTGTTTGTTGTAGCCCTTGACTTACTTATGACCTATTACCAGCTGGTTTGGGCTGTAGCCAGATATATATGCCCGCGTCTATTCACTATTCTTGAGTAGAATCTGATTTTGGGTCATCAAGTGTGTGCTGCACCCTAACACCTATCCACCTCGAGAAGTAGTGGTGATAGTTGTGTGCACCAGATTCTAGTAGCAGCTGGGGTTCACCCTCCGGGGGGGCAGGATGCTGACAGGCTTCCCCCAAGTGTCAGTGAGGTAGGTGTGTCTCTATTCTTTTAGCACCTTGGTGGGAGGGCACTGCAGCTGTACCTTAGGCTCCCAATGCAAGTACCTCTACTGATTGGTAGGTGTCACCCTCCTTAGACCCCTAAGGGAGGAGGCTAGGTGGTCTGGGGGGAGCTTCAGTCCTCAGTTCCCTGTTGTGGGTCAGTGAGGGCTGTGTTGAATAAGCAGAGATATCAGACCTGGGAAACTTGTTTTTCCAGAAAATCCACTAAAAAAAAATGCAGTCAGATCCCTATCAGAACTGCCTTTGGATTATAACCGCCACTTTGTTCCGTGTAAGGATGAAAGTCCGAGATTTGGATCGTATATGCTTGGCTGTAGCTGGTTCTGTGTTTTTAGTCCAATTAGGGATGGATTTTTAGTCCCTGGGTTTTTTGTGGTTCCTTCTCTCAGGCCGGAAGAATGGGTTAGGAAAAGACCAAAAAAAAAAAGAGGCGGGGGGGAAGCAAAGGCGCCGCAGAGCCGGAGCCGTTCTCCCTCTGGCTCAGGAAATTCCAATGTTAATGAAGCCGCCTGGGAAGGGTGGGGGAGGGTTCAGAGAAATAGGAGAGTAGCACCTCGGAATATAGCCAAAGTTGCTTGTCTTGCTTGGAATGACTATTTTATCTGAGATTCCCGAGGGGCGTGTCGCCTATGTGTGCTGGGTATGTGGAGATTGCCCCCAGGGGTCTGGCCCACTGAAGCCGCGGTCAGATCCTCCGCTGCCAATCCAAAGCCCAGCGTCAAGGTTCCCCTGCTGGGACGCTGCACTCCCGGCTCCAAAATCAGTCGCTGCCTCCCAGGGACTTCTCATCCTGCCAGGCGCGTCATCGCGCCTCCCCCGCAGACCGGCTGGGCCCTCTCCCGGGGTTAGTTCAAGGGAGTAGAGCTGCACCCCGTGCTTGTGCCGTGACAGCACCCAGTCAAAAGCCCTGCGCCAAGATTCCCCGGCTGGGACGCTGCACTCCCGGCTCCAAAATCAGTCACTGCCTCCCGGGGACTTCTCCCACCAGCCGCGTCACCACGCAGCCAGCGCTGACCGGCAGGGCCCCCTCCCGGGGTTAGTTCAGAGGTGTAGGGCTGCACCCCTTGTTTGCGCCGTCACAAGATTTTTGATTTCAGCTCCCCTGGTCCCAGACCTAAGCCCGGCGCCAAGGTTACCTGACTGGGACGCTGGCTCCAGGCTCCGAAAACAGTCACTGCTTCCCCGTATTTGTTTGTTCTCCGTCTCTAAATCTGTGTTTGTTGTTCAGGGTTCGTCGATTGTTATGTATGTGATCGATTGACTTGTTTTTCCGAGTCTTTGTTGCAAGAGGGATCCGAGGTAGCGTCTACCTAGTCCGCCATCTTGGCCCCGCCTCGAATTGACACGTTTGAATGATGATGTTGGCAAAGAATATTGAATATACCACAGACTGCCAAAAAAACGAACAAACCTGTCTTGGAAGAAGTACAGCCAGAATGTTTTCTAGAGGCAAGGATGGCAAGACTTCATCTCATATACTTTGGACACGTTATTAGGAAGAACCAGTTCCGGGAGAAGGACATCACACTTGGTAAGACAGAGGGTCAGTGAAAGAGAGGAAGATCCTCAAGGAGGTGGACTGACACAGCGGCTGCAACAATGGGCTCAAGCATAATGATGGTTGTGAGGATGGCACAGGACCGGGCAGTGTTCCGTTCTGTTGTACATAGGGTCATTGTGAGTCAGAACCGACTCGACAGCACCTAGCAACAACAACAGGTAGACAGATGGATAGATAGATAGACAGACAGACAGATAGATGATAGGTAGACAGACAGACAGATAGATATAGATAGATAGATAGCTGATAGACCGACCGGCCGGCCGACCGACAGATAGATATAGACGATACATTGTAGAGACCCTGGATGCTGTTCTTGGCTTCCGAATGATCTTGAGTTTCCAGTAGGAAGTTCAATTACTGGCTGATCACCTTGAACTTGTTGCAATCTTTGTACGCTTTGAACAGGGAGATCTGAGGAAAATTCAAGCTCTTCCCCAAGACTCTCTAACTTGTCAGAATTCATCCTCCAAACTTCCCTCCTATGAGTCTTTTGGGGTTTGGTTTGGGATTTGTTAAGGTGAGTCCAGGTAGGTCTGACTCTGGGGTGTAAGCAGTGTCTTTTTGGTGTCTCAGCTGAGTGCCTAAGGTTTAAGGAGTTCTCTCCACTCTGCTGGGTTGGTCTTCCTCAGTCCTGGCATGCTGCTTGACCTCCAGCATCTCTTCTCTGCCTCAGCCACAAGGAGCTGCTCCCAGTAAGGACTGTGATGTCTGCAACTTAATCATGAAAATGTTTCCAAAAAAAGTAGAGACAGAAACACAAAGGAAGAGAATCTGGGTATGTGGGAGTCCTTTGTGCTATTTTCAAAACTTATTCCTATAAGTTTGAAGTTACAGCAAAATCATTTTTCCAAAAAAAAAGGAATACTTCCTTTGGTTTATATTAGCCTGCGGGTCTGAACCCCAGCCCAGGGGATGATCCTTGGAGCTGCAATTCCCACTCATGATGCCCAACCCTGGGTGGGGCTGCTTCTGCAGCTGTGCCATCACGTCCCCTCAGGTCCCCTCTGTGCCATCTCCATCCTCTGGTGCCTCTGGAATCAATCCCTTGTATTAAATTCTCTCTGTTGCAATAACTAGGAGTGTCCTGTTTTCCTGACTGGACTATGGCTGACCATGGGGCCAGGCCCTGTGTGGGGAAACCAAGAAGAACCAAGGGCACATGCAGGCAGGCAGGGTCAGCCAGCCCTTCGGCCTGGCCTGAGGCCCCACCCCTACGGAGGCCCCTAGAATGGACATACACTCCCACTGACTCCCGTGCTGGCTTGACTTCTGGGCCAAGTTAGAGGTGATCGAGCACCTTGCCAGTGCTCTGCTAGCCGTGGATGCGTGAGTGTCTCCCAGATCAGTGGTCCAGATGGTGGACTAGAGCCCCCAGAACTTGCAGGAAGTAGATTCGAAAGCCCAGGGTGTCCCTCCCCCCCCCCCCCCAGAATTCCCCTCTCTCCAAGGGAAGAAGCAAACAGCATCCATCTCTTCCTGGTGCTCCTGCTTCCAAGGCCTCCTGGTCTCAGGCCAGCATCTCCCAGAGGAGGGCAGGGAGCAGGCCCTGCTGATTTGGGTCACAGCCCCCCTTCCACAAAGACCCTTCACTCAGACCCCACCACTTCTTCCCAGCTAATGCTAAGGCAATAGCTTGAAGGAAAGCTCTCACGGTGAGAAGGTCCAGCAGAAACTGACCACCCATGAGGGCAGTGAGGCCCATCGTGGGGCAAACCACTCAAGGCTGATGGGCAAAGAATGCTGGGAAGGGCCTCCTCTCTGCGTTCCCTGCCCTTTCCCAGACTGCCCCTTCCGCTCAGGCCAATGGAAGAAAACGGGGCAATCGGACAGTTCTAGTGTGGGCCATGGGGGCCAGAGAGCACACACGTGATGGAGCCCCAGACCCTGATGGTGGGGAGCCGACAGTCGAGGCAAACAGGAGGAGGCCAGGCTGAAAGAGTGGCCACATCTGGGAGGACCTGGGACACAGTTCAGGCCTGTGGGGGCTGAGCTCCGCGCACCAGGGAGCCATGGGGGATCGTAGTGGGAGGGAGGTTCGGTCGCCAGCATTTGAGACCCGCTGGGACCCACACCTGCACTTCTGCTGTCATGTGGGCTCGGGGGGCCCAGCCCAGGCTGTTGCTGGCTCTCAGGGAGCTGCGGAGACTGCACCTCAGCTAGGGTGGTGCTGGGCCGTGCTCCTGGGGCAGTGGCTGCACCCTGGCCAGCCCAGGCTCTGAGAGGGCCAGGCTGGGGCCCCGGGAGGGAGGGAGAGAGGGCGGTGGGCGGCTGTGCTGGGTGTGAGCTGTGTCCCCAGGCCCTGCAGGGAGGGAAGCAGCAACAGAGGGGGAGGGCTTGGCCTGCAGTGACCCCTTGTGAACTTCGGATGTCTAGCTGGGGGTGAAATCCCAACATTCCTCACATCGGCCAGCGCAGGTCACAGTAAAGAGCAGGCCACAGCAAGGTCGCTTTGATTGTTGTTTTCAGTATTATGGGTTGGATTGTGCTCCCCTAAAAGATACGTGGAAGTCCCAATCCCTGTACCTGTGAATGTGACCTTGTTTGGGAAAATGGGGTCTTCTTTGAAGATCTTATCGGTTACATCAAGGAAGTCATACTGAAGTGAGGCAGGCCCTGACCCCCTCTGAGTGGTGTCTTATAAAAGGGGAGAATGGACCCGGAGACAGAGACATAGAGGAAGATGCCCAGTGAAGAGGCACGGCAAGCCAAGGAAGGCCAGGATGCCAGGGACCACGAGAAGCTGGAGGAGACAAGGCAGGGTCTTTGCCTGGAGTGGACGGAGAGTGTGGCCTTGCTGACAGCCTGCATTTGGATTCTCAGCCTCCAGAGCTTCGAGATAATAAATTTCTGCTCTTTAAAGTCCCTACCCATGGCATTTTGTCACTGCTGAGCGGAGAGACAGAAAAAGCACCCCTTGTTGCCTGGGGCACACCAACACCCGCCCCATCTGTGTACCCATTGGTGCAGCCCCAGGAAAGACGCTCATGCAGTGGGTTGGCAGCGGGGTTTATTCGGGGTTTGTTGGGGTTTGTTGGGAATCGAGGGCGGCTGTAGATCCAGCCCCTGCCGGGCAAGGAAAGGGGGGGGCAGGGCGGGATCACCTGGGCCGTGCAGGGGTGAGGCTGTGCGTATCCTCACTGGAACACAGAGGGGACGGGGAGGTCACGGGAGCGGGACAGCCCCACCACGTGGCCGGCAGCAGGCAGCATCTGGAGTCCACAGCCCACATGTGGGGCAGCTCTCCTCTGCTGCCACTGCTGCCCCTCAGAGCCTGCCCCCTCACCCCTTGAGAAGAACCAGAGCCCGCACTCATCCCCGCAGACCCCTGTCTGTGCAGGAGCCCGGGAGGCTGCAGCTTTCCAGAGCTTGGCAGGGAGGATCATCCTCTCTGAGGAGCATGGGGTGGGACCCCAATCTGATGCTGAGAGGCTTGTGCGAGGGGCAGGGCCCTCAGGAAGGACTCCTGCTGAACCTGGGCTCAGTGGGTGGGCCCTGAGTGAGTATCCAGCTGAGGGGAGCCACCTCTCTCTTCTGGCGAGACCATCGGCAGGACCTGGGAGCTTGGTTTCAATGCTGACACCCCTAGATCTCACCTTGTAGCCACCCCCAGCTGCTGTGGCCAGAGGCAGAGCCCAGGCTGATCATTGGGCGTGCCCCACCCTCAGCAGGGTCCCTCTCAAGGCTCAGCCTGTGTCCCCCTCTTTCTGAAGTTCCAGAGAGAAAGCTCAGGCACACTCCCTCTGTGCCCCTGGACCCCTGGCTCCTTTGCTCAGCTCCCTGCCACTTGAGAAGAACAGGAGGGGAGGGACCAAGCACCCCCAGACACCCAGCGCAGCCTGGACTCAGAACTGAGGGACCCCAGATGGCAGCAACTCACCGAGCTGAGTAAGTTCACACAGGTCCCTGTGGGGGAGAGAGGGAGTGAGGCCAGGAAGACAGGCCCAGCACCAGGGGCCCAGGACAAGCGGAGTGCGGAACTCACTGTCGGGGTCCAGGAGGCACACATCCTCCTGTGAGAACCCATTGGCCACCGCCACCTCCTTGAACTTCTTTATGGCCTCCTCATTGTTGTTAAGGCTCCGGCCTGCAAGGGGATGGCGGGGGCTGGGACGGTGGCCTAGGTTGGGGGCCATGGCTCCCTCCCTGTCGACCACTCACTTGGATGGAGGTCGGGGACTGACCCAGGCCGCCACAACCATCATGGTCACTTGGGAATGTCCCTGAATTCCCTCCATACCCCCTCAGAGCTGAGGGGACCCAGGGGTGCGCGGGCCAGGGCAGGAAGCCCAGAGGGAGCGGCGACTGGAGAGGCACCTCGACGGTGCCCAGGCCTAAGCTTACTGTAGAGTTTCATGACTTTCTGGGTCTTGTCTCCTTTGTGCAGAGTCACACTCATGACGGCGTAGGTCTCGTAGTCCGTGAACAGTACGCGGACCTCTTTGCTCACTGGAAGACACACCACCGCCAAGGGCTCGCGGGGCCTGGGCTCCTGCTCACGGATCTGCAGACACCTCCCTAGAGCACACTCCCACCTCGCATGCACGCTCACATACAGCACATGTACACGCAGAGCACATACACTCACAAGTACGGAGACACACATGTACAGAGACACACAAGTACAGAGACACATGTATAGACACACGCACACACAAGTACAGAGACACATGTGTATAGACACACGCACACACAAGTACGGAGACACACAAGTACAGACACACATGTACAGATACACACACAAGTACAGAGACACACATGTACAGACACATACACAAACACAAGTCAGAGACACATGTACAGACACACACAGAAGTATAATAACACATATGTTCAGGCACACATGCACACACAAACTCACACAGCACACACACACATAGACACGCATGTATACACACGGACACTGCGCACCCACGCAAAGCATACACACACACACAAATACACATACATTCACACACATGCACACACACCACTCACACACAAACACACAAGTCCATACACACAAACACACTAACAAGCACAAACACAAACACACAGAGCACACATATACATACACACACACCCCTAGAGTTTGGAGCAGACCCTCTGGGCTCCCTGAAGGTGGCCTCCCCAAGAATGGTGGACAGGGAACCCCTCTGACCAGGAAAGAAGGTGCCTGATGGGATGTTTCCTGAGTCTCAAAGAGGAAGTTGTCACCTCATGTCACCCTTGGAGATGGAGGCCAAAGTCTGGGGCTGGGGGCAGCAGCACAGGCCCCTGGATTTCTGGGCACCTACATGGCCCTGGGAAACCCTGGTGGCGTAGTGGTTAAGTGTTACAGCTGCTAACCAAAGGGTCAGCAGTTCAAATCTTTCAGGCGATCCTTGGAAACTCTATGGGGCAGTTCTACTCTGTCCTATACATAGGGTCGCTATGTGTCAGAATTGACTCGACGGCACTGGGTTTGGTTTGGTTTTTGGTTTACATGGCCCTGGGCACCTGGGCACCTGGGGAACTGAACAGCTCTGGGCCACTGGGTACCTACATGACCCCTCAGGAGCTGCAGCCAGGAACTCCGACCCAGATGGCCTGCAGCCTCCGAGCCAGGTCCTGCCGAGGAGGGGCCTAGTCATCTCCCTCTAGAGTCAGCAGGCCCGGTGGCAGGGATGCTGCGGGGAGGGAGCAGGAGGCCCGGTGGCCAGGCACCAGTGAGGAGAGAAGGAGACCCCCAGCACAGGGCTTCTCACCTGAGTCTCTGGACACCATGTACGTCCCGGGGACAGCCCCCTGCGAGGCCTGGTCAGTTTCCTTCACACAGTGCTTCATACTAGAAAACAGCAGATGTCCGACAACCAGGGCTGCCCAAGCCCCTCCACACCCTCAGACGAGACCACCGTGGAGGTCCCAGCACCGCAACTCCAGGCACAGGACCCCTGCCCAGCCCCCCTGTGCTGCCCTCTGGAAGTGGACAAAGGCCCACGTGGAGGCGGGCCCACCTCTGAGGCATGATCAGGGCATCACCGAGGGGTGCAGGGCACTCCCTCTCCAGGGGGACCCACAGATGGATTTGGGGCAGCCGTGTGCAAGAGGCAGGCCCAGGCACAGCAGGCAGCCAGCAAGGAGTGCAGTCTGGGGGCCGGCAAGGTTCTGCGCCCCAACCCTTCTTGTGGGGGTGCTGTCACTTCCCACCACCTTAGGGAGGAAACAACTACAGTCTCAGTGGTCGCCTCGCTGCCTAGTCAAAGTCCTAAGCTCAGGGCTAAAGCCCAGACCCCAGGGGCCGACTCTGAGCCGCAGCCCAGCCCCCTGTACTGTCCCTGATCGCAGCTGGTCTTGGGCACATACCTCGGGAAGGGGCCAGAGCTGGTGCTCCCAGGACTGCTAAGTGCGGTCTGGAAAGGGTTTAGCCCTACACCCCTCCCACCAGGCAGACGCCTGGGGCTGGGAGGACCCCACCTCCGGATGGCAGACCATGGACAGCTCTGCAGGCAGGGTGTCCTCCTCTCCTTGGCAGCGAGCCCTCGGGCCCCCCACTTACTCATCAAAAACACTGGTCAAGGCCAGGGTCTTTTCTTCCAGCTGGACCAGCACGGCCCCCACCTTCTTTGACTTGTCCATGGTGACTTGGTGACCCAGCTCGGAGGCCAGGGCGATCTCGTACCAGAGGCCTGAGAACTGGGGGGTGGGGGCTTAGGAGGAGGACTGTTCCCAGGACCCCAGGTGCTCCTGCATCCAAGTAAGGGGCCCCTTGGCGGACTCTCAGGGGCCAGCTCCTCGCCCACAAGGTAGAACAACAGTTGGGAAGTTCGGGGAGGGGATGCCCCATACTGTGAGCACCTTCTGGAGGAGATGGGAGGTTCCAGAATCTCAAGTCCGGAAGAGCACCCCACCTGTGGTCTGCCCAGAACCACCTCCTGCAGGAGCCTGAGAAGTACCTTAATGAGATCAAAGTCAGGCTGCTTCCGCTCCTTGTGCTCAGTGTCCTGTGCACAGGCTGCCAGCACCACACAGAACCCCAGCAGTGATGCCAGAATCCTGCCCTCCATGTCCACGAAGCCCCCGAGCCTCGCACCTGGCCTGAGGCCCTGCCTTTATGCCCTTGGCGGAGCGGGTGCTCAGCAAGAAGGCACAGCTGCTCCTCATTAAGCAGACTTGGCAGCACACCACGGCCAGCCCAGAGCTTGTCCACCCCCAGATGGCAGGCCATGGGCAGCTCCTGGAGTAGAGGCCCTCATGCTCTCATCCAGCATCGTGCCTACCACTCTGGTGGGACCAGGAGCTCCTAGGGGTAGCCACTGTCTCTCAGGTCAGCAATCTGGACAGTGAGTCCACAGGGGGGCAGTGCCAGGCTGTGCACATGAAAGACACCACAGGGTGAGCCAGGAGGGAGCCTGGCCTGCAGGACCCCAAATCTCAGGAGCCGGTTGGCCCCCAGAAGCACCTTGGGAATGTGGGCTAGGTAGGGCGTCTGTGAGGACACTGGGCAGGCCTGGAGTCATGGTCCAGGCTCGGGGTCTTTCCAGGAGGCATTGCAGCAGGGGCCACAGACCACTGATATTGTCGAGGCCTGCTGGCCACAGCCTGGCCCAGATGGCCTCGTATTGGGCATGGGGCTCCCCTGCACCCAGCAACAGCACAGCATATCACCAGGACACGATGGAGGGAAGGGAGAAGGGGCACTCAGCCCCCAGAACCCATGTCGGCCAGGGCCCGGATCAGGGGGCAGACTGTTCCACAAGGCACTGACAGATGGACTGGAACGTCCAGACCGTTCCTGCCCACTGATGTCCTGAGTCCTCTGAAGAAACAGTAACGGCCCAGCAATAAGCATGTGGTCCCCTTAGGTGCCCAGGGGAGGGGCTGGAGGGAGGCCAGTGTGAAACAGGCTGGTTAGCTGTATCTTGAACAGTACCCGAGCCTCTTTTTCTCTTTCTTCTTTCTCTTCTTTCGTTTCCCTAGCCCGTCTCTGTCTCCAAGTAAGATTCTGCCGTTAGCTCCTCCAAAAGTTTAAATGTTAACCAGTGTTTCCTCTAGGACCGTGGAAAACAAGAGATGTTGATCTAAGCCTGTCAAATAAGATGAAGGGTGGTGCCAGCCACCCCCTGAACTGATGGGATAATGGCAGGAAAAGTCAACATGTTTGAGATACGACCACCGAAACCAAACAGATGAAAGACAGTGCACATTCCACAAGTCCCTAAAACCTAGAGCCCCTTTTCCCTTTAAAGCCCTAGCTGGCCTGCAGTTTCTGGATGCAGGCAGCTTTAGCAGGAGATCATTCCCCTCTGTCTCCATATACCAGTATACCTAATAAAGTTCTTGCCACCCACCTCACCCGCCTCAAGAACTGGCTGTTTTTGGCAGGCGGCTCTAACTCACGAAATTGCAGTAACAATTTGGTAGCCCGTAGAGGGATTCTAGCTGTTTGAGACATGGTGGCCCCATGGTAGCCCAGTGGCTCCATGGCAGGGCCCGGGCCTGATCGACAGTTCTCCTACCAAGGAGCTGCTGGGGACTGTGTTTGACTCCAGAGTCTGCCCCCCGACCCAGGCTCCCTGCAGCGCCACTGGTCCCCAATCATGCCAAGGAGGTAGGTGAAGCCAAGACCTAACCAGGACCCTGAGGTGAGTCCACAGCCCTCTCCCTGTTGTGCTCAGGGCAGGCCAGCGTGGTTCCCGGAACTGGCCCCAGGTCCTTGGTTTCTAAGGTGAGTGGAGCCTTAGATGACCATCCCCATGAGTAGGATCTCAAGAAGGGACTCTTGGTGACTCTAGAGTTTGGGCAGATGTATGCGTGTGTGGCGGCCGTCGTTTTCATGTGTCTGAATGTTGTCTATCTCTGGCTGGTGCACCCTGGTTCTGGGGAGTGGAGGTAGACATCTCTATCAGTTTAGATTGGGAGATTGATGCCCCTCCATCTGATATTGGGGATAGGAGGTATCTGGAGGATTGAGGTGGAGATTCAGACATTCTTAGTGATGTGTTAGACTTCACTAAGATCATCCTCATTCTTCCTTTCCTTTCTGGCTTGTCGGGTCCAAGTGCTGTCTGTCTGTCTGGTTTGTCTTACGCGTAACTGGGCTGGCTGGCTGGGAGGTTGAGGCTACAAGGTTATCTCTGTCACTTTTGTCTGTTTGTCTGTTCCTCTTATGTATGATTACTTGTCCTTGTGAGGTTTTTCGGTGTTGTCATTTCGTTAATCCCTGTCTGTACAAAACCGGTCACCAGGCTCAAGAGCAGTTTTGGTATAAGTTTTTTGAGACTGACAATTAGCTTCATGGGTCTGAGAAAGCCCACCATGCACAGATTATTTTAGAAGAGTGCCCCCGAGGAGGTTAGGGTCCTAGGATAGGAACCCAAGAAATCCTGAAAGAATTAAGCCTAATTAGAGAAGAGCTGAATTTCCAGATAGATCTAGAAATCAATGAGCATTGTGCTTGAGAGACTCAGACTCTCCCCTTTGTCAAACGAGGTTGATCCTGCCTAAGGCAGGAAAAGGAGAGTTCAAACAAAAGAGATATTAGCATGGGGGCAGCATCTATTCCAGCTGAATCCCCGCTGGGGTGTGTTTTGGCCAATTGGAAAAGGTATAGTTATGAGCCCATGTAACAGCATATGGCCTCAGCACCAGCTGGGGGACCAGGAACAGTGGTCCTCAGAGGGGTCTTTATAATATGATACTTCAATTGGATTTGTTCTTCAAGTGAACTAAAAAGTGAGATGAAGTCCCTTATGTACAAGCCTTCATGTCTCTCTATGCTGCAACCCCCCAAACAGGTTTTTTTCCAGGGAAAATCAAAGGCTAAAGTACTTCCTGAGTCCTCATCAGAGGACCCCCTCTTAGAAGAATGGGCTCCAGCCACCTTTCCAGCTCCCCTTCCCCCATATAGAGGAGGCGTGGTATAAGCCGAGGGCCAGACCGTGAAACGACAGCAATGCCTCCAAACAGAATGGCCGAGCCCAATTCTAGCTTGGCCAGCCCACCGAAGGCTGACAGAAGAGGAGCTTCAGACAGTGAGGGTCCAACTTCACCAGGTATGGCCTCCCCATCTCATACCCGTCAGGGTATCATTTTCAGTGCGGGTGCCTCAGGAGTCCAGGCAGGGCAATACCCCCTGAGAGAAGTTCCAGCTGGAGTGGATGATGAGGGGCAGCCACGGCGGACAATGCTGGTACGTACTCCACCTTCCACCCCTGATCTATATAACTGGAAGAGCCATAACGCCCCCTACTGGAGTGGCCCAAACAGAATGGCTGAACTGTTTCTTTCTATTTTCTCTACTCACGGCCCTACCTGGCCAGATATACAGGAGCTCCTCACCACTGTGTTAACTTCAGGAGAATGCCATATGGTGCGAGAACAGGCTCAGAAAGAGGCTGATAGGCTGGATAACTCAGACCCTAGTAATGGAGCTTGAGCCCCCGGGACTGAAGCATCCCTGCTAGAGATCCGGTTTGGGATCACAATCATGAAGAAGGGGCAAATAAACTTCAGTTCTATCGGGATTGACTAAACTTTGGATTGAGAAACAGGGCCCCCAAACCCAAGAGCTTACAAAAGTTTAGAGAAAGCATCCAGGGAGAAAAGGAAGATCCATCCACTTTCTCAGAAAGGATGACAGACGCGTTTTGTCAATACACTGATATCAACCCTGAGGATCCCAACAATGCCCGGCTTATAAACATGACTTCCATTTTGCAGAGCGCCCCTGATATTCAAAAACAATTACAAAAGTTGGAAAGGGGACTTGGGATGCCAATAGGGTAGCTACTTGAAGTAGCTTTTAAGGTGTTCGATAATCGGGACCAGGTAGCAGAACAGAAGGAAAAACAAAAGATGAAACAAAAGGGTGGCCTTAGGTGCAGCGGCCCCCACCCCCGCCCCCGCCCCCGCCAAATGAAGAAGGGGAAAGGGAGGTAGGAGCCAGAAAAAGGACCACCCCGAGGCGAGGAGGGAGACCTTCAGAACCTGACCAAACATTACGGTTACCTGATCTCCAAAAACCATTCGAACTGTCTATACATGAGAGACAGGGAGTTCCTCTGGGAGTGTTGACCCAGATTTTGACCAGCCAAGAGGCCAGTAGCCTATTTTTTCAAACAGCTAGAAAACGTGGACCGAGGATGGCCCCCTTGCCTCCAGGCTGTGGCAGCAACATGTGACTTACTGCAAGAAGCTGAGAAATTTACCCTGGGACAAAAGGTGATGATTCACACACCTCACACTGTCCTTCCCCTCTTAGAACAAAAAGGGGGGTTTTGGCTTACAGTGGGACACATGGGGAAATATCAAGCAGTCCTATTAGATAACCCAAATGTAACCTTAAAGGCCGTCTCTACTCTCAACTCAGCCACCCTAGTACCGATCTCAGAGGAAAGGCCAATAGATGACTGTTTAGAGGTTATTGAAGAGTTTTATTCCAGCAAGCCCAGTCTGTCAGACGTCCCTCTAACTGACCCCGAGCTGGAAATGTACATCGACGGTAGCAGGTTCACGTGCAAAGGACATCAAAGGGCAGGCTATGTGGTGGTGACTCGGCCTGAGATGGTAGAGGCGGCTCCGTTTCCTGCTGGCACCTCAGCAAAAAAAGCCAAGGTTAATAGCCTTTGGGTGGGCCCTGTGGCTGGGAGCAGGAAGGCGTATAACCGTGTAGACCGGCAGCAGATGTGCCCATCTTGTGCTCCACTCACACAGGATATTGTGGAAGGAGAGGGGTCTCCTTACATCTGCCAGCAAGGAGATAAAGCAGGTATCAGAAATTCTTGAGCTCCTAGAAGCAGTCAACTATCTCCTCCAGGTGGCAGTGGTGTATTGCTGTGGGTACCAGAAGGGAAAATCCCCTGAAGCAGTAGGGAACCGAAAAGGCTGCAATGCAAGGAGATGAGATAGAGAAAGAAATGGCCCTGATCCCTCACCTGGACCCTGCTGAGCTTCCCGCACTACCTACAGCGCTCAGGACTTTAAAAGGGCTGAAGAATGGGGTTTTCACCCGGCTTCCCATTCCAACCGGTTAGTAAGTCCTGAAGGGAGAGTGCTGTTCCCAGAAGCCCAGGTATATGGTGTAGTGTCACCTTTACATGAAGGAACTCATTATAGAGAAATGCCAGTCTTGGGTGGATCCAACAGGTGGCCGCAGGACCAAGTCTCCTCAAGGCCATTGGAGAAGTCACAAGAAGATGCCACCTTTGTGCAAAGAACAACCCAAAGACTGCCCCGTCCAACATCGGGGAACTAACGTGGGAGAAGATTGGCAAGTAGACTTTACGATGACGCTCTGGGCACCTGGAAACTTCAGGTATCTGTTGGTCTTTGTGGATACCTACTCAGGATGGGTGGAGGCTTTCCTTTGTCAAACTGAACAAGCTCAAGAAGTTAACCAAGGTATTACTTAAAGAGATTATCCCTCAGTTCGGTTTGCCAATTTCAATCCAAAGCGACAATGGAGGTGCTTTCCTGGCACAAATAACCCAAGAAGTCAGCAAAGCCCTGGATATAAATTGGAGGCTACATTCTGCCCAGAGGCCAGAGTCGACAGGGAAGACTGAGAGGGTGAATCACACCCTGAAAAAGGCCCTGGCAAAAATATGTCAAGAGACCAACTTAACATGGTTACAAGTCCTGCCTATTGCACTGCTTAGAATCCGAGCAGCCCCTCGAAGTGGGCTTAAGTTAAGCCCTTACGAATTGGTATATGGCAGACCATTCCTGAGAAAGTCTACCTTCCCCACCTTGGTAATGACAGAGGTGGAAAAGAGAGACTGGGTCCGTTCTCTGGGAGCTGTTGTAAACATTATTAACCAGTATGCCTCCCTTCTGTCTTTTCCCTCTGATACCCCTCTTCACACGTTCCGGCTGGGAGATCAGGTACTACTAAAGACTTAGTAGAGACACGAACACCCTGAAGACCAGCTGGCTCCTAAGTGGAAGGGGCCTTTTGAAGTCCTCCTGACTACTCACTAATCTTTGAAGTTGGCAGGAGTGACTGCATGGGTACATCATTCCAGAGTAAAAACAGCTCCACTTGAAAAAGAATGAACTCAAGAGTCACCTTATTCCTGCACACTGGTTCAAGGTTTAAAGTAAGGTTTTAAAAAATTATGAAATGATATTTTAAATTGTTTTTCTCTTCTTCCAAGGAGAGTGGCACACCACATCAAAACAGGCCCCTGCGATTCTGCAAGCCAGAAGGACCCTGACCTTAGAAGTAGGAGATGCCCTGACTCCAGTTGGCCCCATTAAATGCATATTGGTAACCCCGGAAAAAGAACAGATGGTTGTCTGGGGTTTCAAAACCTCTGGCTCCTCCTGAGTGACACTCATGGCTGACACTACTCAGGCATACAATCGAGATTTTTCGATCATTATTCAGATATAACCTTGTCTGACCTAGGGTTTTATTACTGTGTAAAGTTCAAAAAAGGGCTGCCAAAAGATACTGAAATCAGTAGGGGAGAAGGAATCCAGGTGGTTGTTGTAGGATATCAAGGGCCTGCTCACCTCCCAGATGGGTGGGACTGGTCATCCAGTGGCCTAGTCACCATGTTCCAAGCAGTGGTCATGGGGGGAAATCTCAGCAACTGTTAGATATGCCAGTGTTTTCCTCGGTCAGGAGCACCTTTGAGCCCCATGGCAGCCCCCGTTTTTGACTATAACAAAGATGTCGCTAACTATACCTAGACTCACCGTGCCCCCAAGGCCCCAATCTGAGCTCGGCTTGTACAGTACCCATTTTCCATACCTTGTTTTCTCCCCACTAATCTTTATAATCTTACCTTGGGAACCAGGTGGGAAACAAAATCACAAAGCTCCCAAGCTAAATTCACACAGCAGGTTTTTCGAGACTTCCAGCTTCTTTCATCCTGCAACGAATCTTTGACTGTACCCCAGTTGATTCACATCAATTCTAGTATTCCCGATGGCCCCAATAAGAATCTATCCTTATGTGCTCCACCACGGTACACCCCTTTATGTGGAGGGTGACCCTACTCCAGCAGTAAAATCCCAGTCCCTAGGCCATCACCTTACATCTGGGCCATTTAGTGCTTAACAGGAGTTCATTTCGTGAGACAGTGTACTCTAGGGTTCCTGACTTTCCCAACCGAGGTTCATCCATCGTTTGCCCAACACACCACGAAGATCCCCTGAAAGAAAAGGGATGTGTTTTCAGTAGATCCTACATCCCTAGGGGCAACGGGGATGGAAAGTAACCCTGTTCTAGAGGAAAACAACTTTGGGTTGTGGGTCTTGAAAACAATTATTCCATGTTTAAGAAAGTACCCCATACAGGTGGCCATTAGAAACTTGTCAGACACTATCCACCTGCTATCCCTTGGAACTGAAAAGGCACTTGGAGCTCAACAAACCTCTTTAAAATCCTTGGCAGAGATGGTCTTAGATCATAGGATAGCATTCGATGTCTTACTAGCCAAATTGGGAGGAGTGTGTGCTGTGATTAACAAAAGCTGTTGTGCCTGGATAAACACCACTGGAGAGGTAGAGGTAGGACTGGATGCTATCCACAAGGTAACCAAATGGACTGACCCAACACCTAGGCAAGGGAACACATGGGATTGTTCACTAAGCTTTTCCCCACCTTGGGATCCTGGTCGACCCCTTTAATAACTTTGGGAGTAGTAGTCACTTTGGTCTGCATTTGCGCTCCCTGTCTAACAAAAGTGGTTGCCGGGGTGCCACCAGTACCCTCAAGTCTAAAGAGGTTTTTGCCCTGGTAGACCAAACTACTTCTTCCCCAGACTTCGGGGATGTGTGTCACTTAATCTAATGATATATTGCTGAATTTCATCTTTCCAAACTGCCACCTGTGTGTGACTCCTACTAAATGTCAGGTTTCTCTCCCGAACTGATCCCCCTCATCCAGCAGGAAATAGCTAGAGAGACATGGTGCCTTGTTTCCCAAGATTGAGAAATCTACAACAAAAAGGGGAGACTGATACAGGCTGCTCAGCCATACCTTGAACAGTACCTGAGCCTTTTTTTACTTTCTTTCTTTCTTCTTCTTTCCCTTCCCTAGCCCATCTCTGTCTCCAAGTAAGATCCTGCTGTTAGCTCTTCCAAGAGGTTAAGTGTTAACCAATGTTTCCTCTAGGACCATGGAAAACAAGTGATATTGATCTAAGTCTGTCAAACAAGATGAAGGGTGGTGCCAGCCACCCCCCTACCCAGCCGATGGGATAACGGCAGGAAAAGATCAACATGTTTGAGATACAACCACCGAAACCAAACAGAAGAAAGAGAATGGGGATGTGCCGGCAGTCAGGGCCCCTGGCCCTTTTGGGTGTGCCTGGGCTGGCTGTGGTGTTCAGCCTGGTCCCACCCCACCCTGGCCTGTGCCCCCAGCCACAGTGCCCTTGCTCTGTGTTTGCCCTCCTCCCTACCTGGCACAGCTGACCCCTGTGGGTGGGGTCAGGGTCACCCGCTCTCAGTTTTCTTGGCAGTCTTGAGTCCCCAGGTGGCCTGGGCAGGCTATAGGCAGGGCTTTGGGGTCTACACCCACCCTAGGGCAGGTAGGCTCCTGCTCAGACCAGGTTCACCTTCACCAGGCTGACCTGAAATGGGGGGTCCTGAGGTGACCAGGGGCAGAGCAGACTGTGAATGGCACGCCCAAAACGATATGTCCATGTCCTGACCCCCGGAACATGTGAATGGGCCTTATTTGGAAAAAGGGTTCCTGCAGATGTGATGAAGGTGAGGAACTCAGGTGAGGTCATCCAGGTTTAGCTGTTGTTAGTTGCCGTCGAGTTGATTCTGACTCGGGACGACCCCATGTGCGCACAGCAGAACTGCTCCATAGGGTGTTCAAGGCTGTGACCCTTTGGAAGCAGGTCGCCAGGCCTGTCTTCCGACACCTCTGGGTGGGTAGTCAAGCACTTAACCGTTTGCACCACCCAGGGACTTACTGAAGTCCCTGACTAAATCCACGGCAAGTGTCCTTACAGGAGACAGAAGAGGAGACACAGAGAAGACGTGGCACCGTGTGAAGATGGAGCAGAGATTGGAGAAATGCGGCCACAAGCCACGGAACAACTGGGGCTGCCGGAAGCTGGAAGAGACAAGGAAGGATCCTGCCTAGCGCCTGCGAAGAGCGCCACCCTGCGGACACTCGGGTCTCAGACTTGTGGCTCCACAGCCGGGAGAGGCATTCCTGTGGTTTTAAGCCCCCCTTTGCAGTACTTTGTTGCCGCGGCTGCAGGACATCCACACCGCTATTGTCCTATATTCTCCGCGTGATTTCTGAATAACCTTTGGTCCCTTGGCTGCGCCCCCTCTGTGTACCCCTCACCTGCCCTCCAGGTAGACAAATGCAGCAGCAGGTTTGGCAGTGGGGATTTATTCAGAGCTGAGCAGGCCCACCAAGGGCGCAGGCGGCCCCTCCAGCTGGGGAAGCTCAAGGAGAGGCCAGGTAGGCAGGGGTCTCGGGGGTGGTGTTCTCCTAGATCAGCTCCTGTGGCAGGAAGGGGGCTCAGGCCCTGCGTGTGACTCTGCGGGGCAGGGGTTATGGCCCAAGCTTGGGAGTGGGAGTCCTAGCTCTGTGGCTTCAGGCAAACCCTGAGCCTCTGTTTCATTATCTGCAAAATGGGGCTACAGTCCACCTCTCGGGGCTGTGTTGAGGTAGCATGAGGTTCTGCAGGTGATGGGTTAGCCTGGCCACAGGGACCCCATGACACTCCTCAAGGGGCCTGTGCCCCACTAAGCCCAACCTGGGTGGGCCACCCCTTCTCTCCCTCCGTGTCCCCCAGCCAGACCCTTGGGCTCCTCACCAAACTACAGAGCAGACACACCCCTGGCTTCACCCCAACCGTTTTGTTGCTTGTCCCATTTACAGGAAGGGGCAAAGGGCCCTCCTACCCCAGGACCCGGCTTGGTACAGGGAGGCCAGCCGGGGGAGGGGAGGGGACATCCGTGCAGACCCAGGCCCCACACTCACTTCCTTCAGCAGCTGAGCACAACTTTCTGCAAGGGGTGAGGGAAGCAGCGTGAGGGGCAGCCAGGAGAGTCTCACCCACACACCCAAGGCCAGGAGCCTCACCTTGCTGGACCACCGGAAGCCAGGCTCGTTCTCGTCCTGGACGCTGCGGCCTGTGAGCAGATGCAGCTGGGCCTGGGGTCAGCAGGCGGGGGGCCCAGGGAGGCAGGCTGCAGGGCTGAGGTGCCCCACCCCCGGCCAACTTACTTAAGTGCTTGAGCACTTCGAAGTTGCTGCCCCACCAATGCAGGGACACCCTCAGGATGGCACAGTGCTCATAGTCTGCGTCTAGCACCTGTAGCTTCCTGCAGCCCGGGGCCAGCAGGCGAGAGGGGACTCTGCAGGAGCGGGCCTGTGGGGTTCCCCACCCACACCTGCCCGAGTCCAGGCCCTCTCATGATGCCCAGGGGACGATGAGGACCTAGAGCCAGGTCTGCAGGTACTAAGCACACCCAGTGCAGTTGCAATACTTGGGGGTTAACCTCTGCCACGGGCTGGGGCAGAGCCAGGATCCCCCATGATGCTCTGGAGAGTGGGGCTCCAGCTGCCCTTGAAGGACGACCTGTGTGGTGGGGGGAGGGGAGGGTCTGGGGCACCAGCACAGGGAACAGAGGTCAAGCACAGCTGCTGTGCAGGGCCAGGGGTAGGACAGGCTGCAGCTCTTACCAGGAAAAATATATTTCCCTGAAATATCCATTTCTGAGCCCACAATTTTTTTGGTCTCATAGCTTCCTGAGCTGAAAGGCAGCAAAAGCACGTTAGGAAGGAGGCAGCCTACACCTCACCCTGCGACTCCTGGGGCTGCTTCTCTGGGGAAAGATGCTGTCCCCACCCCAGGAAAGCCTGGGGGTCATGAAGTGCAGGGAAGGCTATTCTCCACGTGTCTACCAGGGGGCCCCATCATCTGAGGGAGCCACCAGCCCTTTGCCATCTTACTCTTACAGAATGATGGGGCTGCATGGATTTCTTTTGTTGGAAGAAAACGTCATTTCTTATTTTTTTCTTGCAGAACTACAAGACTGGATGTCTGGTTTTCTCGGGGTGTCAAGATTGTGGGTGGTGGGTGCAGGAAGGGCCAGTCCTCCACTCTGGTTTACAAAACCTGAGCACCGACATTATCCATTCGTCTCCCTGACAACAGGGTGGGTCCCACTGCCCCATCCACCAGGAGGGGGTGTTGGGATGTGACGTCATGAGACGATGGCAGCTGGTTGCACCTGGACACCTGCCCACACCTGGACACCCAGGCACACCTGGACACCCAGGCACACCTGGACACCAGGCACACCTGGACACTCACCCATACCCAGGCACCTGCTTGCAAACTCCATTCCTCTTGGCAGGCACACTGGGAGTGTCAAGTGGAGCCCAAACCCCACGCACCCCAGCCTCTTGTTGTACATGACCTTCACAGTCAGGTTGGCTCCATTCAAGGTCAGGAGCAAGCCCTCCAGCCACACTTTGGGGTGTGGAGCGCCAGGTTGTGGTCGGAGGCCACGCCTACTTCCCGCCAAACCGAACTAAACCCAGTGCCGTCGAGTCGATTCCGATTCATAGCGACCTTATAGGACAGAGTAGAACCGGCCCATAGAGTTTCCAAGGAGCGCCTGGTGGATTCGAACTGCCAACCCTTTGGTTAGCAGCCGTAGCACTTAACCACTATACCACCAGGGTTTCCTACAATCTAGAAGGCCAGGCAGGAGCAGCCTCAGAGACCCCCTCCCACCCACCTGGCTCCCTGGGGCAGTTCACAGACCCCCACCTACAGGGACCTGCTGGCCTTTGCAAGCTGGCAGCCGCCACAAGGGTTGGTGACAAAGAACAAGAGGGTCTGGGAACCTTCTGGTAGCACAAGGACCCCCCCAGCACAGATGGTACAGCCCCCACCCACCAGGGACCCAGAAGCTCCAAACTCTCAGAAGAGCCAGCCCTGCTCTAGCCCGGCAGGGTGGGGGGAAAGAGTCGTTGGGACAATCTGGGTCTCCTTGGGGTCAAGACATGGAAGGGAAGGGTGGAGGTTGGACCCTGGAAGGGGAGGCTGGAGAGGGTGAGATGGGCAGAAAGGGGGCATCACCTCCAGTCTGTGCCCTGTAGGAGGGGCTCCACTCTGTCCCGCCCCCAGAGTCCCATTGTCCCCAGCCCAGACCTTCTCTTTGAAACTTTTAAGAACAGATTGTGCAAGAGTCAGTGTCCCACACCTGTGTCATCCCTGGCCTGGCTCACGTGCCTGGCCCGGCAGCAGGCACAGACTGAGTAGAAGGTGCGTAGGCACAGAGTCAACCTGATGGGAGCTTCCAGGTGCCCTCCTCCCCAGGCGCCCTCCTCCCCAGGCACCCTCCTCCTCAGGTGCCCTCTGCTCAGGTGCCCTCCACCCAGGTGCCCTCCACCCACATGCACTTCACCCACGTGACCTCCACTCACGTGCCCTCCTTCCCAGGTGCCCTCCTTCCCAGGTGGCCTCCTCCCAGGTGCACTCCTCTCCAGGTACCCTTCACCCAGGTGCCCTCCACCCACGTGCCCTCCACCCAGGTGCCCTCCTCCCCAGGTGCCCTCCTCCCCAGGTGCCCTCCTCCCCAGGTGCCCTCTCCCCAGGTGCCCTCCACCCACGTGCCCTCCTTCCCAGGTGCCCTCCACACCATGGCAGCTCTGCTGGTCCTCAAAGTGCACTGGGATAGGGGAGGAAGCATAGGAGGAAGCCCATCCAACCCAGGGGCAGTGGCACCCGGTGGACCAGCCAGCCTGCCTCCAGGGACCCTTGGTGAGGGCTGAACCCCGGTCCCTCTGGGTTTCATGCTCACAGCCTGCAGGAAGGTGCCAGGCAGGTGTGAGCTCAGCAACCCCCCCGGAACCCTTAGCTGCCTGCCCTCTTCAGGCGACCTGGCCAGAAGGCTGGACGGACAGAGAAGAGGTGGACACCACAGCCTTGGCATTGTCCTCCCAGCTGAGAGAGAGGCGCTACCTTCTGGCTGTCCAGGTCTGGCTGCACGGCCATCCTCGCTTGCACCAGGACGACAACACCCAGGACGGCGCTCTGCAGCCCAGCTGGCACGCCCCCTAGGCTTCCTCGAAACAGCATGGGATCAGGGTCTGAGTTCTCAACGCCTCCTACCTGCAGCCCTGGGTTATATTTTGGAGACGGCGTTGTGCAATCAACGTGACGGCGTCACTGGGCAAAATTGGGACCAACCAATTCTGCATGGACACCCACCTGGGGGGGCACCAACTGTCTCTGCAGACACCTACTCTCACCTGGGGCCATTAGCCTCGTGACACCCACACCCTCCCCGGGGAGATAGCCAGGGTGACACTGGGTGGCAGTAGACCTTGCAGTAAGGCCTGCCTGAGGGACCTGGTGGCCTGGGAGCAGGAGGGCGAGGAAGACTAGGCAGGAGCCAGGGCTGATTCCGGGACTGTGCTTGTCGCGGGGACCACTGGCCCAGGTGGGTCCCCCTGCCTCTGGGGAGTGGCAACAACCACTGTGTAGCCTCTTCCTCCTCCCTCCCCTTCTCCTCCACCTCTGCCTGATATGCACACTCACACAGTCACCCAGCACACTCACACACACATACACACACATGCTCACACACAGCATGTTCACTCACTCGCACTCACAGATGTGCACACTCACACAGTCACCTGGCACACTCACACACACAGACATACACATACCCACACTCACACAGAACACTCACACACCCACACTCGCACAGATATGTACACTCACACAGCACACTCATACACCCACACTCACACACTGACACTCACATGCACACTCACACAGATATGCACACTCAGCACACTCACACACCCACACTCGCACAGATATGCACACTCAGCACACTCACACTCACACAAACAACACTCAAGCTAGTCAGGTTGTGTGGCCACTGTCACGTGTGTCTCCTGTAGCGGTGGGCTGAGGGGACACAACAGACGTCATTCAGGCTTCCTACTGAACCCTAAAGTCGGCAGTAACAGGCTGATAAAAACGAAGGCTGTCAGTCCTCCTTTACACCCTGTCGGTCCCCTGCACACCCCGTGTACACAGCCTGCTCGTTAGCTCTCGCTGGTTTAAAGCCATCCACATGGGACGAGGCCCCGACGCCTACGCCCAGCTTGGCCAGGGCTCGGAGCATGACCTCGTATCTGTCCATAGAGGGACTATGCCAAGCCTGCCTCCCTGCCCCCCTGCGCACTGAGCACTCAGTTTACACCCCAGAACTCCCAGAAGGACCAGACATCGTCCGGACAACTGAGCAGACGCTTTGAGGGGGGCCTAGCCCTGCACCAGCTGAGGCAGCCCAGTGGGAGGGGGTCCCTGCCCTCTGGCAGAAAACTTGAGCCAGGGGCACCCCAGTTGGGGGCTGTGGACCCATGGCGAACCTCGAGCTGCACCTCGAAGGAGGAGCAGGAGGGAGGGGGTTTGTGCAAAGGGAAGAGCATTCGAGAGGCACGGCAGCGGGGGCCTGGGGGGCGCTGGGGCTAGGAGAAGGCCCACGAGGTGGTATAAGCTAGGGCCTTACGCAGACCCAGCACCAGGTCTTTCTGCCTCGTGCAGTCTGTGTCCTCTCCCACATGGAGCTGGGCTGTATGGAGTCCCCATGCCCAGGCCCCCTGCCAAGCCCCTGTGCTTTATCTGCTCAAGCCCCCCAGCAGCCCTGCGGTGGGGACCTGCTGAGAAGCTGGCCTCAGAGAGGCCCCATCCTACCCACGTCTGGCAGCCGGGAGGGGGCAGGGCTGAGACTCAAACCCAGGGCACTGCCACCAGCACCTGCCCTTTAGCCCCCAAGCCTTTGCCCCGCCCGTGCCCCAGGACCCCCACCCCACCAGCATCCACTGTCCCTGCCGACCCCGGGCCAACTACGTGGTTCGTGGGCCCAGGGCAAAATGAAACAAGACTCCTTGCCCAAAATGATCATGAATTTCAAGACAGCAACCAAAACCAAAACCAAACCCACTGCCGTCGAGTCAAATCCTGACTCATGGTGACCCTGGAGGACAGAGAAGAACTGCCCTGTCGGGCTTCCAAGGGTGTAATCTTTACAGCAGCAGCCTGCCACATCTTTCTCCCAGGGAGCAGCTGGTGGGTTGGGAGTAGCTGATGGGTGCAAACTGCTAACCTTTTGCTTAGCAGCTGGGCACTTAACCACTCTGCCACCAGGGCTCCTTCAAGATGGCAACAACAGGCATTAAACCAAGTGGCATGCTGGGTGACCTCTCAGCCGGCCTTGGCCCTCTGACCCCTCCAGACCTTCATGGGGCAGCCCCTGTCCAGCTCAGATGGTGGACTTCACCAGAGGCGTCTCGGGCCACAGGGACTGGACCAGTGTGGCCAGGGAGTTCCTGGTCAAGAAGCTGTGTTTTCAGTGGGAACAGGCCCAAAAGCCTTGGTGGGAGCCAGGATTGCACAGGGGTCTTGAGTGCCGGCCCCAGGGCTGTGAGCAGGGGTGGGACAGCCCCTGTGGCCAAGAAGGCTGACTCAGCAGAGGGGTCCAAGGGTGCTCCACAGTACCCTTGCCAAAAGATCAGCACCCCAGCCCTGTGAAAACCCACCCTGAAATAGCTCCAGGCTTTGATCACCAGAGGCCCTGGTCACCACCTCTGTCCCCCACTTCCCGTGACTGTGTGCTCACCAGAACCCTCAGGGGACAGACTGAATGGGGGTGGAGTAGAAGCAGAGGGGCTGGGGGGCCACAGACCTGGCAGAACCCAGCCTCAGGCTGACCATCCAAGGCCCCTCAGGGCTCTGTTGGGCAAGAGAGGTAGGGCACGAAGCGTGGGGACACAGGTGTCTGGGAGACGAGGTGGGATGAGGACAATACCCCTCAGGGCTGACTGCTCCTGGCCCGGCCCCATCTCCAGAGCCATGACCCCAGGCCTCCCGCGCCTTCCTGCTCTGCCACACTGGCCCTTTGAAGTGTGACCACCAAAACCACAGGCCTCAGAGCTCTGGGGGGCTGTGGCAGGCACAGTGTCATGGACAAGGCCACTGCAACGTTGCCTTCACCGCATGTTGAGAGGGAGTTCAGACCCCAGGCCCTGCAGCCAGACCACAGGCATGTGGACCCCAGCCGCGGGTACCCCACCTCTCTGTGCCTAGTGTCTCGATCTGAGAAAGGGGGGCAGCCCCAGGGGCAGAGCTGGCAGGGTGAGGGCTCAGTGCGCTGGCCACCACCATGACCAAGTTTCGGGGCTCCGGAGGCCTAAAAGAACCCATTGCCGTTGAGTAGATTCCAGCTCATAGCCACCCCACGGGACAGAGCAGAACTGCCCCACAGGGTTTCCAAGGAGCAGCTGGTGGATTCAAACTGCCAACCTTCCAATTAGGAGTCAAGCTCATAACCACTTCACCACCACGGCTCCCCCAGAGATCTAAACAGTGTGCTATACCCTGTGGGTCCTGGGAGGTGAAACCGTGTGAGTCACCACCTGACCTCGTGACCCCACTCCTGGGTCCCAGGAGACCTGAAAACAGGGACAAAGACAGACACGTGGGCACCAGGGTCCAGCAGCTCTGCTCACTATGTCCAAGAGGTGGAGACAACCCGAGTGTCCATCAGCAGGTGGGTGGAGAAACACAATGTGGGCCATCCATTAATGGGCTGTAACTCAGCCGTGAAGAGAAATGACATCCTGGTTCCTGCCACACGTGGGTGAACCTTGAAGACACCATGCCGAGTGAAAGGAGCCAGATGCAAAAGGACACATGTCATGTGACCCGACTTATAGGAAATACCCAGACAGTCAAATCCATAGATCCAAAAGTTATTCGTGGTGACCAGGGGCTGGAAGGAGGGATGGGAGTTTTGCCCAAGGGGCACTGAGTTTCTGTTTCGGGTGGTGGAAAGTTCTGGAAACGGAGAGTGATGAAAGTTGCACAACATTGTGAGTGTGCTCAACGCCTCTGAATTGTACACTTAAAAACAGTTACAATTGTGAGGATGGTATAGGACTGAGCAATGTTTCATTTTGTTGTACACAGGGTCGCCATGAGTCGGAACAGACTTGACGGCACCTAACAACAACAACAAACATTTCACCAGAAACAATTAATCAGTTAATTAAAACACACACTGCACACCCCACGGCCGTATGATGCCAGCCTCCTCTGCCCCTTGCACCAGGGTCCCCGCGGAGGGCCATGCCTAGGGCCCATCTTCATTCCACAGGCACCGTGGCCATGGGGACCAGTCACCACCTTCAGTCAGGACCCCACACGTGCCCATCTTGGCTGGAGCCCCCACAACCAGACTCCCCTTCACAACCTGCCTGCCTCGGTCTCCCCTGGAGGTGTGGACAGCACTGCCATCTGTAAGTCATGGGGCCACGATGGGGCCAGTGTGGACGCCTCCAAAGAACCGAGGAGCCTCAGGCTGCAGAATCTGTTTACTGGGTGGAAGGGAGGGGCCCAAGGAGAAGTTCCAGGGGGGATGGACGGAGGAGGGGAAGAAGGGACTGTCCAAGGCTTGGCAGCCCCAGTGGTGAGTTTCACATCCTGGGGGACTCTTTCTTCTCCAGGGTGATGAAGGCTGCTGCCCAGACTCTCCCTGTGCAGACAGAAGGCCTTGGTTACCGCCATCACTCCACAAACGCTTCTCAGGCACCCTGACCTGCTCGTTCTGCTGCCCCTCACAATTCAAGCCTCACCCACAAGGCCAGCTCTGCCCCCAAAATGTTGGCAAACGCACGAGTGGATCAGCACGGGGGGGGGGCTGTGAAGGGGTGAGAGGGGGCTGGGTGGTGGCGGAAGGAGGGCAAGAGAAGAGAATGGGGAGGAGAAGCAGGCGGCGGAGTGGGGGTGCAGGGGAACGGGGACAGAGACCCAGGCAGGGGGGGGACCCTCAAGGAGGGGGCCAAGGGAGAGTTGTGCTGCCTACCTGGGTAGGGCCCAAGTGCAGCCTGAAGGGTCAGGGTGCCTCCTTGTCCCCTGAGGAGCAGGCATCTGTGGAAGGAAGGGGGCTGTGACATGCTGAGCTGGCTGGTACTGCCCGCCTGCCTGCTGGGGTGCCAGGGGGCCAAGAGCCATGGAACAGTGGGGCCAAGACACCCTCCCGCACCTCAATCCCAAACTCTCTCTCGGGGGGGGCAGCCCGTGGGCAACCTGCAGTGGGGACAGGCGGGCTGAGCAGGTACCTGACTTGGGCAGCGTGACTGCCATGTCCTCGGGGAGCCCCACGGTAGGGTAGAAGTCCTGGAAGGCTTTCATGGCCTCGGGGCTCACATCCTGGGTCCGGCCTGGGGCAGAGCAGGCCACTGTGAACCAGGAGCCCACAGGGCGAGGGGTCCACAGGGGTTGACTTAGCGAAGGGCCGCCACCAGGGCTAGGCAGGCTGTGCACTGCACGAAGCCTTTCCTAACCCCACAAAGGCATGCAGGAGGCTGGGGGCCTGGCAGGCACCCAAAGGGCATATTCCCCTGGGCGCCCCTTAAGCCTCCTTCAGGCAGCTCCCACGCCAGTCTGTCCACCAGGAGGAGCCCCTGGCCCTCTCAGCAGAGCCCTCCCTGCTTAGAATTCAGGGTCCCAGGCCCTGGGGCCCAGGCAAAGGAGAGTGGGCCTCACCCCTCACCTCTCACCTCTCGCCTTCCCCTAAACCCTTCACCTTCCTCCCCCACCCCTCACCTTTCCCCCACCCCTCACCTTCCTCCCCAACCCCCTGAAGGCCAGGGAAGGGTAGGAGCTGGGGGGTTGCTGGCACTCAGGGCCTCTGCAACCATACACCCCCAGTCCAAAGCGCTGTGGGGTTCCACCACCCCCATGCCACCTGCACTAGTCTTTACCAAAGACCAGGGTCCATGGCGAGGACACCAGAGGGGCTGGGCTGGGGAGTGGTGGGAGGAACCAAGGCAGATGAGATACAGGTGGGGTGCTGGAGGCAAAGGGGCAGAGAAAAAGGGGGAAAGGAAAGGAAACGGTAGGGAGGAGAGGGGCTAAAGTTGTTAAACCCATTGCCAGACAGAGTAGAACTGCCCCATAGAGCTTCCAAGGAGCACCTGGTAGATTCGAACTGCCAACCTTTTGGTTAGCAACCATAGCACTTAACCACTACACGACCAGGGTTTCCAAAGTTGTTAAAAAAAAAAAAAAAAAAATAGCACTTAACCACTACACAACCAGGGTTTCCAAAGTTGTTTTAAAAAAAAAAAATAGCACTTAACCACTACACGATCAGGGTTTCCAAAGTTGTTAGGTGCTGTCAAATGGGTTCCGATTCATAGCAACCCTATAGGACAGAGTATAAGTGCCCACAGGGTTTCCAAGGCTGTAATATTTACCAGGAGGGAGCCCTGGTGGCACAGTGGTTAAAGAGCTTGGCTGCTAACTGGAAGGTCAGTGGTTTGAACCCACAGTAAAGATGTACAGCCTTGATAACAAGAGCAGTTCTGCTCTGTCCTGTAGGGTTGCTATGAGTCACAGGCGACTCAGTGGCAATGGGAGCAGCTGGTGGGTTTGAGCTGCCAAACTTTTGATTTGCAGGCAAACCCTTAACCACTGTGCCACTAGGTCTCCTTCGGCCCTTAATTCAGTTACCACTGAGTCAATTCCGACACAGGCGACCCTGTAGGACAGAGCAGAACTGCCCCATAGGGTTTCCAAGGCGGTAAATCTTTACACAAGGAGACTGCCACATCTTTCTCCGGGAGCGGCTGGTGGGTTCCAACCTTTCTGTTAGCAACCGAGCTCTCTAACCATTGCAACGCCAGTGCTCCTTGAGCCCTAAATAGGGGGCCTTAGACAGGGGTGGAAAAAGAAAAAGCAAACACACCCTGGTGGTACAGTGGTTAAGGGCTATGGGCTGCTAACCAAAAGGTCAGTAGTTCAAATCCACCAGGCACTCCTTGGAAACCCTATGGGACAGTTCTGGTCTGTCCTGTAGGGTCACTATGAGTCAGAATAGACTACATGGCAATAGGTTTGGGTTTTTTTGTTTTTTATAAACGACGTGAGCACGGTGGAGAAGGGGCGGGGCGTAGAGGGAGCACCAATGGTGGGCGGGGCCTAGAGGGGCACCATGGTGGGGCGGGGCGCTGCTGGGGGCGGGGCGCTCTGGGGGCGCACGCACTGTAGAGTTGCACCATGGTGCTGAACGCCCCCTCCAGCTCCTTGTAGATGTAGACCACGGCGAAGGAGCTGTAGTCGGTGTCCGAGATGCGCACGTCCAGGTAGCCCAAGGCTGCGGGGGAGGCGGCTGGCTGTGGAGCCCTGGGCAGGACCCAGCCGGGGACGGGGTCCCGGACAGCGACCCGTCCCCCCATGGGCCCTGGGAGGGTAAGCTGGGGGAAGGGCATGGGGGAGGGGTACAGAGGGCGGGACCGAGTGGCTGCAGGAAGGAGGTGGCCGACGCCAGGATCTTCCAGGATGGAAGGGTAACCCCAAGGCTGTCCTGGGAAGCAGCCCTGCAGGGCGTGGGGTAGACCTACCCGGGACCCTGAAGTGCCCGGCGGAGCCCACTCTCAGGTACTCTGCGTCCACCTGGTTACAGCCGTCGGCCCTGGAGTCCACAGCCGGCCCTCACTCTCCGGCCCCTCACCCTCAGCCTCCGGCCCGTGGCCCCTCCCCTGCCCAGGCCTGGCCTCACCGAGGGAACGCCATGCGGACGTGGAGGTCGCCCTCCTCCGTGGCCTCGATGGCCCTGGTGGACATCAGCAAGTGGTCCTTCTTGCCCAGGAAGACCTTGCAGTCGGACACCATGGCCACCACATACCAGAGGCCTGAGAACTGGGCAGGCTCAGTGACAGGCGCGCCCTGCCAGAGCAGGCTGGCCCTCTCCCTGCCAAGGGGGCCCTAGGCGGCATGAACTCCGGGACCCAGAGTAACCAGGACTGTCTGGTGTCACACAGCGAGGGGTCTCCGGAGCATCCACCTCCTGGGTCTGAGCTCAGGGTGGACAGACCCCCCACACACACTGGCTTTGTGTGGTCCCATCCTGGGTGAGAGTCAGTTTCTCCAGTTATGCAGTGGGCCCACTAACGACTCCACACGCACATCCAGGGTTGTTTGAGGATTAAATGGGGCAGGGATCTGAAGTGTTTGCCCAGCACCCGGCACAGGGCAAAAAGCAGCTGTCACACCACCACCGTGGTTGCTATTTCCACAGGGCTCAGCTCACCCCGCACCCCACGCTGCTGCACAGCAGGGGCCCCCCGGTACCTTTCTGGCATCAAAGTCCGGCTGTACCAGGACCTCGGCCCCAGCTTCAGACAGCCAGAGCAGCGCCACCACAGGACCCAGCAGGACGACGGCGGACTTCATTCCGGTACCTGCCCTCAGCCCCGGCCGGGCAGCTGGCTTTATAGCCCAGCCCACCCGCCAGCTCACCTGAGGAACGGGTTGTGTGAGGGGCTGGAAGCCCCAGCCACTCTTTGTCCACTGTGGGGCACAATCGCTCCTTGTTCTCCATTGGCCCCTGGGTCGCTGCTGGCAGGACTCCAGCCGGCTGGGCACACACCTGACACTCTGGCTGGGGGTTTGGCCCCGCAGGGACACCAGGCACGTCACTGGCCATGGAGGTCTGGCAGAGCTAGCCGTGAGCAATGGCAGAGGCCTCCATGGCCTGCGGGGACTAGAACCCTGAATACCTCCATCCACCCTTAGGGCCTGGCTGGGGCTAGGACGCAGCCAGGCTCTGGCTTTGGCCAGCAGGCCCCCTGGGGTCACTGAGCAGCTGTGTCTCTGCTCCCGGTCATCCCCTGACTGGGGGCTCTGGCCACCATTGACCAGGGGCAGGTCAGAGGCCTGGGCGTCCCTGAGGCCCCATCACCCTACCTGGCCACCAGCTGGGTTCCCAGCAGGCACAACCAGGGCAGAGAGGGCTGAGCCAGGCACTTAGGGGATTATAGCCCAGCCACCCCTTATCACCGGTTGTGTAAGTGTGCTGGCGAGCTGACGCCAGGGAGGCACTGTGGCTGGGGGAGCGGGAGGGTGGGGAGCAGCTGCTCATCTTGGCACCCACAGAGTCCAGGGATGCTGAGAGAAGAGAGCCTTGTAGGGCTCGCCTCAGGGGTGAGCTCAGGGGCAGGCTCACCCCCCAGGGGGCCAGCACCACGACCAGCCCTTCAGCCAGTCCTCCATTGTGGACGGAGTCCAGGGTTGTAGTCCCCAGCCCCCGGACAGGAGGGGGAGGAGGCGAGGTGTCTGCTTGCTGCCTCCCTCTGCCCACCCCTCCCGTCCCCACCAAGTGCCCGGAGTCACTGGCTAGAGAACAGGAAGCACCTCTCCAGGTGAGTATTTGCCAAACACACATCTGACAGTGGACTTGCACCCAGACTCTGTAAAGAATTCTCAAGACTCAGTAATAAGAAAGAAACTCCCCAGTAAAAAAACAGGCAAGAGGTTTTAAAAGACACTTTACCAAAGAAGAGATACAGCTGCAAAATAAACACATGGAAAGATGCCCAGCATCGTTAGTCACCAGGGGAATGCACGTTAAAGTCCTGATGAGATACAACTACCCGCAAAAGCCAGTTGCCATCGAGTCCGTTTCATTCCAGCGACCCCATGTGACAGAGTAGAACTGCCCCATACAGCTTCCAAGGCAACAATCTCTAAGGAAGCAGGTGGCCAGGTCTTCTTCCCGCAGAACCACTGGATGGGTTCAAATCACCAACCTTTTGGTTAGCAGCCAAGCACTTAGCCACTGTGCCACCAGGGCTCCTGATACAGCTCCACGCCTGTAGAAAGGCTAAATTAAAAAAAAATAAAATAAATGCTGACAACACCAAGTGCTGGCAAGGATGTGGAGCAACTGGAGCTCACAGGCACTCCTGGGGGATGGGGGTGCAAAGTGGTACAACACTTTGGAAAACAGTTTGGCAGGTTCTCATAAAATTCATCACTCAATGGCCATACGATTCAACAGTCCCCCTCCTAGGTATTTAGCTAAGAGAAATGACAGCTTCTGTTTACCCAACACTCTGCGTGTGAACGTTTGCACTGACTTTATTCATAATCACTAAAGCTGGAAGAGCCCAAACGCCCTGCAGAGGTGGAGGGTGAACAAGCTGTGGTCCGTCCCTGCGGTAGACTCTGCTCAGCAGTAAGAGGGCACAGGTCGGCACTGATGCACACAACAGCACAGCGGATCTCAAAGGCACTACGCGGAGTGACAAGCCAGGTTCAGAAGGCTCCGTGCTGTGTGGTTCCGTCTCTACTACATTCTGGAATGAGCACAACTCCAGGGACAGAAGACAGCGAGTGGCGGCCAGGGGCTGGGGCTGAGGGGACTTTTGGAGGGGCAGAATTGTTCCATGTCTCGATTGTGGTGGTGGTTACGTGGCTGAGTGCTTCTGTGTAAACGTGTAGAACTATACACCAAAAAGAGTGAATTTTAATATATGTAAATTATACCTCAATATTTAAAAAAGCTTAAAATATATAGAGATTGAGAGAGAGAGAAAATAGACGATTGATAATAGGTAGGTTCATAGATAAGTAGGTAGACAGGTAGACAGACAGACAGGTAGGTAGACAGAAAAAGTAAGTCTTCCCCCAGAAAGCCGTCTCTTGGATTTAGGGGCTGGGCACCCTGAGTGAGCACCAGATTCCCAGGCTCTGAGGCAGAAGGACTCAGGCCAGCTCCTGGAACCAGGGGCCAAGTCCAGATGATGCTGCCCCACCCAGGGCTCCAGGAGAGGACAAGAGTCAGTGGCCCCCTGGGTCCGAGCAGCTCTGTCCTTGCTCCGTCTCATCCCCAGCCTGGGGGCTCTGGCCACCACTGACCAGTGGCAGGTAGGACTGGGCGTCCCTGTCTCAGAGCCCCACCACCCCGCCTGGCCACCAGCTGGGCTCCCAGCAGCCACATCCAGGACACTGGGGGGCCGAGCCAGGCACTTAGAGGATTATGGCCTGGCCACCCCTTATCGCCAGTTGCGTAAGTGTGCTGGTGAGCTGGCGCCGGGGAGGCACTGTGGCTGGGGGAGCAGGAGGGTGAGGAGCAGGACAGAAGCCACCACCTCCAACGACAAGACTGGTGGGCAGAGAGTGGTGCTCCAGGAGAAAGGACATGGGTCAGCAAGGACAAAAGGACAGACTATTGCAGCCCGCAGGGGCAGAGGCCCCAATCCAATCTTCGGCAAGCACTGGCTGAGCCATGAGCCAGGCGCCTGGGGGTGCAGAGTGGCCCCCACAGAGTCAAACGCCTCACTTCCGGGCTTCCGTGGCCTTGGCTGGGGGAAGCTCCACCAGGAGCCTACAATGTGGCCCGTAGTCTCGCTAGTCTCCCTGCTCCCTGTGGGTCCCTCAAGAAGAGACTCCATGCAGTGCCCTGAGGGAACCCGAAAAGATTTCTAACTGCTAGCATGTTCCCAAATCCTCATTACGCCTAGTGAAAGCCCAGCACCAACCCCACCCCTGCCAGTGGTCCCAGGCCCTGTGTAGGGACCCGGCCGGCCCTCCCACTTCCTGCTGGCAGCCTCCGAGCATCCGCCCTCTAGTCGCTTCCTCCCCCAGCACCTAAATGCCACCGACTCCAAGAAGCCTTCCCCAAACTATGTACACACAACCCCCAAGCCCCACCCCTCCATCCCCCTGTTTCCTTGCTAGCATTGAACGTGATCCGTAAAAGTTCCTGGATGCAAACAGTTTGCGTTCGACAACTACCCTAAAGGTTGGTGGTTCAGACCCACTCAGAGGCACCTTGGGAGACAAGCCTGTCAATCTGCTTCCTAAAGGTCACAGGCTCGGGAACCGCATGGAGCCATTGTGCTCTCTCACATGGGGTTAGCACGAGTCAGAATCGACTCTGCAGCAGCAGGTTTGGTGTTCTTGGTTTGGGGTTTGTTCAGGGCCCACTCCCCACACAGACAGTCTAGCTCCACGAGAGCAGAGGCTGTGCATAGCCTGTTCACGTCTGCTTCCTCAGCCTAACACGGGCCTGGCACGGGCTGAACCTCTGACTGTATGCGTGCTTGAGTGTGTGTGTACGTGCGTGAGTGAAGCCACGCTGGCCTGCAGGCTGCCGAAGCCCGTTCCCTACAGCGCGCCCCACCTGTTCCCGGGTGCAGGAGGCGTCCAGGCAGGGCTGCGCTTCCCCCCAGTGCCCAACCCAGGGAGCGCCGCCAGGACCGCGCAGGTGGGGTGTGGGTAGTGCTCGCATCACACCAGCAGCCTCGGCTCCCCACAGGACAGGGCAGGCAGGATGCACCCGGCAAGGTGTGAGCCCGTGAGGGGTGAGTGTGAGTGTACCCACTGTGGTACCCAGGCTGGATGTGTGGGAGGCTCAAGGGCAGGGCTCGGGTCTCGCATGTGGCCCCTGGTGGGACAAGGGCCCAAACCCAGAGCTCACAGAGATTTTGGACAGCTACTGCTCCACCACCCAAGGGGGCATCAGGACAGGCTCCCGTCAAACGAGCGGCGGTCGCAAACTGCAACTGGTTTTAAGCAGCTCTGAGGCAGATCTCCGTCTCAACCTCCCACCGGTTCAGAGAAGACTCAGGTGTGGCACCCTGAGAGGGAGAGACGTCTTCTCAGGGTACATTAAGTATCTTGTCTTGGTTCCAGCTGCCACCTAAAGGTTTCCAGGTGATCCTCAGGTGGCCCCTCAGGGCCTCCAGGGGCCTCAGCAGTGGGTGACTGTCCCTCTCTGCATCTCCACTCTATTCCAGGCCTCCAGGGACTCTCCAAGAGGTCACCTGGACTGGCCGTGTCCCCACCCAACAGTCCCTGCTCTCTCTCTGGGGCACTTCTCTGTGCTCCAAACCTGTCTCTCCCCTTCACCCTCCACCTGGGAGTGGCCTCACTGCCTCTCTGGGCTCAGCCCTGGCCCTGTGGTTCCCTACACCAGCCCACATCTGTGTGAGCAGCTTCCTCACAAACTCTCCCACATTATCCCAATCCCAGTCCCTTCCATTCCTACTGAGCCCTGACTGAGTGACTGGTCACAGGAATCGCTGGGTCTCTGGTGGAAAAGCAGCTCGAAAACTTTGTATTCTAGTGATAATCCGAAATGCCATGGCATTTCGATTTTTTAATTTTTTAATGACGTAAAAGATGGTTCTAATTTCACATGACAAAGCACACATGGAATAAAACCCAAAAATTTCTGCAAGTGAAAACAGACAAGTCACAAGACATTAACACTTGTAAAAAATGATGACTAGCAAGAGCGTGGTGTTACATAAACAGAACATGGAAGAATCTAGAGAAAATGGGGACAGTCATGGATCACCTGGGAATCCAGCACATGATAACGGAAACCCTAGAGGCAGAGAGAAAAGGTTGATTATTCACAAAAGAAGCCATCACTGTTAGGAACCATGTAGAAAAATGTACATAGCTGGATCCCTGCCTCACTCCTTGTTGTTGCTGTTGTTAGGTGCCATTGAGTCCATTCTGACTCAGAGAGACCCTACGTGCAACGGAACAAAACACTGCCCAGTCCTGCACCATCCTCACAATTGTTATTATGCTTCAGCCCATTGTTGCAGCCACTATGACAATCCATCTCATTCATGGTCTTCCTCTTTTTTGCTAACCCTCTACCAAGTATGATGTCCTTCTGCAGGGAGTGATCGCTCCTGATAACATGTCCAAAGTATGTGAGACAAAGTCTCGCCATCCTCAGTTCCAGGGAGCACTCTGGCTGTACTTTTTCCAAGACATATTTGTTCATTCTTCTGGCAGTCCATGGTATTCAACATTCAACATTCTTCGCCAACACCATAATTCAAAGGCATCAATTCTTCTTCAGTCTTCCTTACTCATTGTCCAGCATTCACATGCTGTCATGGATTGAATTGTGTCCCCCCAAAATATCTGTCAACTTAGCTAGGTCATGATTCCCTTGTATGGTTTTATGATTGTCTACATTTTTTTTTTTTTTTTTTTTACCATTTTTATCTTCTGATGTGATTTCCCTGTATGTTTTAAATCCTATCACCATGATGTGGATTAGCGGCAGTTATGTCGATTAGGTCTACAAGATTAGGTAGTGTCTTAAGCCAATCTCTTTTGAGATATAAAAGAGAGAAGCAAACAGAGAGACATGGGGACCTCATATCACCAAGAAAGCAGCACCGGGAACAAAGAGCATTCTTTGGACCTGAGGTTCCTGCGCTGAGATGCTCCCAGGCCAAGGGAAGACTGATAACAAGGACCTTCCTCCAGAGCCGACAGAGAAAGTCTTCCCCTGGAGCTGACGCCCTGAATTAGGACTTATAGCCTACTAGGCAGTGAGAGAATAAATTTCTCTTTGTAAAAGCCATCCACTTGGGGTATTTCTGTCACAGCAGCACTAGATGACTAAAAGACATGCATGTGAGGTGACTGAAAACGCCATGGCTTGGGTCAGGCGCACCTTAGTCTTCATGGTGATCTATTTGCTTTTCAACACTTTAAAGAGGTCCTTTGCAGCAGATTCGCCCAGTGCAATGCATCATTTGGTTTCTTGACTGCTGCTTCCGTGGGCGTTGATTGTGGATCCAAGTAAATGAAATCCTTGACAACTTCAGTCTTTTCTCCACTTATCATGATCTTGCTCATTGGTTCAGTTGTGAGGATTTGCCTTTTCTTCGTGTTGAGGCGTAGTCCATACCCAAGGCTGTGGTCTTTAATCTTCATCAGTAACTGCTTCAAGTCCTCTTCACTTTCAGCAAGGTTGTGTCATCTGCATATCTCAGGTTGTTAGTGAGTCTTCATCCAATCCTGATGCCTCACTCCTTGTATCTAAATGAATTCCAGACCTATCAAAGACCTCCACCTAAAAAATAAAATTGAAACAATGCTGGTAGAAAACAAAGATTTTTTTTTTTTAATTTGCCATGCACCAAGCCTTTCTAAGAAAATTAGAAAGGTAAAACAGATAAAGATACCTTTCCACAGGAAAATTTAGAATTTACTTTTAGTAACAACAACAAAAAAAAAATGTGTAAGAAAAATTACCTGAAACTAAAGCAAGGCAGTCAAAGGGCTGGTTTCTGCACAAAATCCATAAGGGACTCTCAGAGCTAATTTCAGGGGGAAATGGGTCTGAACTCAGGCTCCCAGAAATTTCTCCCACCTCCCTTTCCCAGTTCTGTGTTCCTTCCCTGCCCAGCACTGCCCTGGCCACTGCTAGGGAAATACAATGAAAATCAAAATCTACTCCCAACCCACATTTGTGGAAAATCTGTCCATAAAAATAGAAGGGAAAGCAGTTTTCTTCTTCCATAAGCATGAAACCAGAATGTGATACATCACAGGCAATCTGCTAAAAAGATAGCAAAGGTGGAAAGAATTCTCACCCTTCATATGGTCAGGCAGCTAGGACCCAACTCATACCTGTGCTTCAGGTAAACAATAACTAGCCCTCAAAAAGAGGACTTGACAGCACCATTTGTCAACCATTGTTCATCCTAAACTCACCTGGCTATTGGGGTAGTTACCAGTGTTCATTAACTGCCTTTATCCAAAAGAAAAACAAACCCCTCCTATACACCTCAACATACAGAAAACAAGAACCCTCACAACTAAGCCAATAAGCAACATCAAGATAAACACAGAAAATAGTGCAGTTGTCAAGGATTTCATTTTACTTGGATCCACAATCAACACCCATGGATGCAGGAGTCAAGAAATCAAACGATGCATTACATTGGGCAAATCTGCTACAAAAGACCTCTTTAAAGTGTTGAAAAGCAAAGATATCACTTTAAGGACTGAGGTGCACCCAACCCAAGCCATGATGTTTTTAATCACCTCATATACATGCAAAAACGGGGCAAGGAATAAGGAAGACTGAAGAAGAATTGATAGCTTTGAATTATGGTGTTGGCAAAGACTGTTAAATATACCATGGACTGCCAGAAGAACAAACAAATTGGTCTTGGAAGAAGTACAACCAGAATGCTCCTTAGGAAGCAAGGATGGCAAGACTTTGTCTCACATACTTTGGACTTGTTATCAGGAGGGACTAGTACCTGGAGAAGGACATCATGTTTGTAAAGTAGAGGGTCATAGAAAAAAAGGAAGACCCTCAACGAGCTGGACTGACACAGTGGCTGCAGTAATGTGCTCAAGCACAATAATGATTGTGAAGATGGCACGAGACCAGTCAGTGTCTCATTCCATCGTCCATACGGTTGCTGTGAGTCAGGACCAACTCAATGGCACCTAAGAACAACACATCTTTACAATAGGAGGCAGTTTTACAGCTTGGAGTCACCCAAAGCTAGGCTGTTACCCCCCCCCACCCCACAGAAGCTGAGAAACAAAAGGGGTGTCTTGCTCATTGATTACATTTTTTAACCCTAATCCTAGCCCTAAACATGACTCTAGAGTTAACGCTAACACTAACCCAAAACCTAAAACTAAAACGTAACCTAACACTAACCCTAACCCTTACAGTAACTCTAAACCTAACACTAATGTTAACCTAACCCTAACCCTAAAGTTAACCTTAACGCTAACCCTAACCACTAAGCCTAACCTCGCCTTAAATTGAACCCCAACACTAACCATAACCGTAACCCCTAAACCTAAAAATACCCCTAAACTATTTCTAACACTAACCCTTTCCTTAAGCAAACCACCCAACCCTAACCCTAACACTAACCAAGCTTTTACTGTAACCTAACAGTGACCCTTACCATAAACTTCACCTTAAACCCTAACCCTAAACCTCATTTTTTAAATAATACTTTACTGTGTTTGCGGTAAAGGTTTCCACAGCAGGTTAGTTTCCATTCCACAATTTCTATACATGCTGTTCTCACTGATGACATTTTAAAGTGTGACCCCAGGTCCTTGAGGAACATTTGGGGTTGTAAAACTGGCAGGTGCTTATTTAGTCTTTCAAGAGGATTTCTCATAAGAGGCAGAGTTTGCAACACCAGGTTCCTCCAAAGAGGGAGGGGAGCCTCATCCCCTCTTTGCATCAGGGAAAATTACTTTTTTCCTTCCTTTTGGTTTGGGTTTAGCCCTGCACCCCTGTCCCCTCCAACTCCACCTGCTGGTCTCTCCTCTCAGGCTCCAGAGGTGGTGGCCACCCCGGGCCAAAGCACAGAGGTGTGGACCATCCGCCCAGCCCACACGCAAGAAAGACCCCACATGAGTCCACCCAACCCCGTGACAGAGACCGGATCCAGCGTGAATGCACAGGAATACCTGCAGGAGGCAGGAGGGGCTGGCCCAAAGGACCCCAATAAAGAGAGGGAGCTTGACCCGAGACTGCACCCCCAGGGCCAGAGCCCAGGAGCTCTGGAGGGCCAGCAGCCTCGGGTCCCTCCTAGAAAGTCCTCTCCCCACTCAGGGGTGGGGCCTCTCCTGACTTCACCTTTGCGAAGGGGCTAACAGCAGCGGCTACCCCTTGTGCGGGCTCTCACCCCTTGCTCTCACCTCCTGGATTGCGGGGGGGGGCCTCACCTGCAAAAAGCCCCTCCTGCAGTGTAGTCCCACCCATCCCCACCTGTTGCCACAAGGTGGTGCACAGAGCAGCTGCCCAGCTGCCCGCACTAGGGGTCCCCAGCTGAAGGATACCCCCTGCTGAGAGCAGAGAGGCCCTGGAAAAGGCAGGGGCCAGCCCAGAAACCCTTCCCATCCCCAGTGCCCAGGAAGAGAAGCCAAGGCTGCAGGAAAACGGAGAAGCTGTGGTTCCGTTCACCTGGTTCTGGGCACGAGGGACCCCGCCTTCAGGGAGCCCTGGTCTGGTGGTAATGGGGAAGCTCTGGAGGGCGTAGAGGGGGCACCTACCCCAACTTGGCTCCAGGGAAGCTTCTTCCAGCAGATGGCATGTCGGGTGGGGTTCCGAAGGCCATGGGGATCCCTCCCTGGGTAAGGAAACGTGGGAGGCCTTATGCAAATCAGGGAGTCCGGGAAAGGTGAGGCCCCACCCCAGCCAGGGCCTCCAGCAGCTGGTTGGGAGTGGCAGACATGGAGGCTGGCAGAAGGCAGGCTCGGGTCTGCTTCCACTCATTTCATGCAGTGGTTGAGAGCTAGGGCAAGCTAGAGGTGCTCACCAAAAGGTCAGCAGTTCGCATCCACCAGCTGCTCCTTGGAAACCCTAAGGGGCAGTTCTATTCTGTCCTATGAGGTCGCTATGAGTTGGAATCCACTCAAGGGCAATGGGTTTGGTTGGTTTTGGTCTCCCCACCCAGGGCTCCTCTGCAGGGAAGTTGTCCCCAAGGCCCGTCTTGCAGGGATTCTAGTTGCAGCTCTCAAGGGTCACAGCAACTCCAGGTCCCTGGAAGGCTGCTCACCTCCCCCCGCCGCCCCCCGCAAATAAGCTTTCCACCTCAGCCCCTGGATGCTCTGCAGAGATGGGGCGGGGCCGTGGGGAACCTGAGCAGGCACCCCGGTTTCCGGAAGTTCTCTGGGAGGCCTGAGGCTCACCCACGAACTTTCTCCCTGGCTTGGGACACACCCCTCCCCTCTGCTTCTTCGTATGTAAAGCAGGGACTGACGTTGAATACCTCCCCTCTGCCCTCACCAGGCTGCTGAGCCCTAGACAGAACACCATCTGGGCTCCCAGAACTGCCAGGGGTAGGTGTGGCTCTTTATCTGGGTCCAGCTTTTGGAACAGGAAGCGACTGAAGAAGAGATTCTGGGAGGAATGACATCCCAATATGAAGGCCAGTGTGCATGTAATGACTCCCCAGGAGGAAGGGCACTGCAATATGAAGGGCAGGGTAATGTAATGACCCTCCAGGAAGAATGATGTAATTTTGAATACTTGGGCAGAGAGCCCAACTTGCTATTGATGGTTGGAAACCAGAAGCATCATCATGGCCACACTTAGAGTGAGGGCAGATAGAGTCCTAGCCACGGTCTGGCTCTCGGTGGGTCCACTGACTGCTCAGATCCACTCAGTGGTCATTTCCCAATGCCCAAGTGTATGCCTGGGATACACATATTTGGTAGTTAGTGAACATCCACGTTGGGTCCTTAGCCTATGGAGCAAAAGCTACTATCATGGGAAAGGTAAAATTGCCCTCCCTCCCCATCCCAGTCAAGATACTAAATCAAAAATAATCATTGCATTGCAGGGGGTGTGGTGGTTATCTGTGCCCTCTTAAAGATCTAAATCACGCAAGGGTGGTGCCATGGGTTGAATTGTGTCCCCCCAAAATGTCTGTCAACTTCGCCAGGCCACGATTTCCAGTCTTGTGTGGTTGTCCACCATTTTGTGTTCTGATGTAATTGTCCTATGGGTTGTAAATCCTAATCTCTGGCTGTGATTAATGAGGCAAGATTAGGTTATGTTAAGGAGGATTAGGTGGGACGCAACAACCTTACTCAGGTCACAGCCCTGATCCAATGTAAGGGGAGTTTTCCTGAGGTATGGCCTGCATCACCTTTTATCTTACAAGACATAAGAGGAGAGAGAAGTGAGCAAAGAGATAGGGACCTCATACCACCCAGAAAGAAGCACCAGGAGCAGAGCGCATCCTCTGGAGCAGGGGTCCCTGCACTAAGAAACTCCTAGACCCAGGGGAAGATTGATGACAAGGACTTTCCCCGAGAGCCAACAGAGAAGGGAAACCTTCCCTTGGAGCTGGCACTCTGGATTCGGACTTCTAGCCACCTGGACTGTGAGAGAATAGATTTGCTTGTTAAAGCCACCAGCTTGTGGTATTTTCATTACAGCAACACTGGATATCTAAGGCAGGTGGTGATCCCTGTCATCTGCCCAGTTAATTCCCTGGTCTGGGCCCTGCTAATGCCAGATGGATTGCAGAGACAGAGAGTTCAGTACTGCATACCCAACCACGTGATCTCTTCAATGCCAGATGCTGGGTCAGATGTGGTCTCGCTACAGCAGATCCGTGCAGCCTTATATGTGGTGTCCAACATGGCCGCTGAGCTGGCAGGTGTGTTCTTTTCTATCCCTAGCAGCAAACATCCATTAATAATCGGAACCTGGAATGTACGAAGTATGAACCTAGGGAAATTGGAAATCGTCAAAAATGAAATCGAACTCATAAACATCAATATTCTAGGCACTAGTGAACTGAAATGGACTGGTATTGCCCATTTTGAATCAGACAATCACACAGTCTACTATGCTGGGAATGACAACTTGAAAAGGAATTGTGTTGCATTCATCGTCAAAAAGAACATTTCAGGATCTATCCCGAAGTACAACGCTGTTGACGATAGGATAATATTCATACGCCTACAAGGAAGACCAGTTAATACGAGTATTAGTCAAATTTGCATACCAATCACTAAGGCTAAAGATGAAGAAATTCAAGATTTTTCTCAGCTTCTGCAGTCTGAAATAGATCGAACATGCAATCAGGATTCATTGATAATTACTGATGATTGGAATGTGAAAGCTGGAAACAAAGAAGGACTGGTAGTCGGAAAATATGTCATTCGTGTTAGAAACAATGCCGGAGATCGAATGATAGAATTTTGCAAGACCAACGACTTCTTCATTGCAAATACAACTTTTCACCAACAGAAACAGCAACTATACACACGGACCTTGCCAAATGGAACACACAGGAATCAAGTCGACTACATCTACGAAAAGAGACGATGGAAAACCTCAATACCATCAGTCAGAACAAGGCCGGGGCCGACTATGGAAGAGACAATCAATTGATCGTATGCAAGTTCAAGCTGAAACTGAAGAACATCAGAGCAAGTCCTCGAGAGCCAAAATACGACCTGGAGTATATCCCACCTGAATTTAGAGACCATCTCAAGAATAGATTCGACCCACTGAACACTAATGACCGAAGATGAGACAAGTTGTGGAATGACATCAAGGACATCATCCATGAAGAAAGCAAAAGGTCATTGAAAAGACAGGAAAGAAAGAAAAGACCAAGACGGATGTCAGAGGAAACTCTGCAACTTGCTCTAGAACGTTGAGCAGCTAAAGCAAGGAAGAAATGATGAAGTAAAAGAATTGGACAGAAGATTTCAAAGGGCGGCTTGAAGAGGCAAAATAAAGTATTATAATGACATGTGCAAAGAGCTGGAGATAGAAACCAAAAGGGAAGAACACACTCAGTGTTTCTTGAGCTAAAAGGACTGAAGAAAAAATTCAAGCCTTGAGTTGCAATAGTGAAGGGTTCTATGGGGAAATTTTTAAACAACACAGGAAGCATCAAAAGAAGATGGAAGGAATACACACAGTCATTATACCAAAAAGAATTAATCGATGTTCAACCATTTCAAGAAGTAGCATATGATCAGGAACCAATGGTACTGAAGGAAGAAATCCAAGCTCCACTGAAGACACTGGGAAAAAACAAGGCTCCAGGAAATTATGGAACACGAATTGAGATGTTTCAGCAAACTGATGCAGAGTTGGAAGTGCTCACTTGTCTATGCCTAGAAATATGGAGGACAGCTTCCTGGCCTGGCCAACTGCCTGGGAGAGATCCATATTTGTGCCTATTCCCCAAAAAAGGTGATCCAACTGAATGCAGAAATTATCAAACACTATCATTAATATCACACCAAGCAAAATTTTGCTGATGATCATTCAAAAGCGGCTGCAGCAGTATATCAACAGGAAACTGCCAGAAGCTCAGGCCTGCTTCAGAAGAGGACACGGAACCAGGGATATTATTGCTGATCTCAGGTGGATCCTGGATGAGAGCAGAGAATACCAGAAGGATGTTTACCTCTGTGTTATTGACTACTCGAAGACATTTGACTGTGTGGATCATAACAAATTATGGATAACACTGGGAAGAATGGGAATTCCAGAACACTTAATTGTGCTCATGAGGAACCTTTACATAGATCAAGAGGTAGTTGTTTGGACAGAACAAGGGATACTACGAGGTTTAAAGTCAGGAAAGGTGTGTGTCAGGGTTGAATCCTTTCAGCACACCTATTCAATCTGTATGCTGAGCAAATAATCCTAGAAACTGGACTATATGAAGAAGAACGGGTATCAGGATTGGAGAAAGACTCATTAACAACCTGTGTTATGCAGATGACACAACCTTGCTTGCTGAAAGTGAAGAGGACTTGAAGCACTTACTAATGAAGATGGAAGACCACAGCCTTCAGTATGGCTTACACCTCAACATAAAAAAAAAAAAGAAAACAAAAATCCTGACAACTGGACCAATGAGCAACATCATGATAAATGGAGAAAAGGCTAAAGTTGTCAAGGAGTTCATTTTACTTGGATCCACAATCAACACCCATAGAAGCAGCATTCAAGAAATCAAAAGACACATTCCATTGGGCAAATGTGCTGCAAAGGACCTCTTTGAGTGTTGAAAAGCAGAGATGTCACCTTGAAGACCAAAGTGCGCCTGACCCAAGCCATGGTGTTTTCAATCACAATGTATGTATGTGAAAGCTGGACAATGAATAAGGAAGATCGAAGAAGAATTGATGCCTTTGAATTGTGGTGTTGGGGAGGAATTTTGAAAAAACCATGGACTGCCAAAAGAATAAACAAATCTGTCTTGGAAGAAGTACGGCTAGAATGCTCCTTAGAAGGAAGGATGGCGAGAGTGCGTCTTACATACTTTGGACATGTTGTCAGGAGGGATCAGTCCCTGGAGAAGGACATCACGTGGAAAAGAGGAAGACCCTCAACGAGGTGGACTGACACAGTGGCTGCAACAATGAGCTCAAGCATAACAACAATTGAAAGGATGGCTCAGGACCGGGCAGTGTTTCGTTCTATTGTGCAGCCACCGTGTCAATTCATCTCGTTGAGGGTCTTCCTCTTTTTTGGTGACCCTCTACTTTACCAAACATGATGTCCTTCTCTAGATAAGGAAAACCAGCGAAGCACATATATGTGTATATACAGAGATTATCTCAAGGAAATGGCTCACGCAGTTGTGCTGTTGTTAGGTGCCGTTGAGTCGGTTCCGACTCATAGTGACCCTATGCACAACAGAACTAAACACTGCTCAGTCCCGAGCCATCCTTACAATCGTTGTTGTGCTTGAGCTCATTGTTGCAGTCACTGTGTCAATCCACCTCGCTGAGTTGTAGAGTTGTAGAGGCTGACAAGTCCCAAGTTTGTGGGTCAGGCGTCAGACTGGAGACTTCTCTTGACTCAGGTAGCTGCAGGGGCTGACAAACCCAAGATCAGCAGGTAAGACAGCAGGCTGCTGGCTCACAGGCCGTGAAGACTGATGACTGTCAAGATCAATAGGCAACACACCAGACCACCGACTCAACTGCCAAGAACTGGAGGTCAGATGATGACGAGCCAGATGCAGGATCCAGAACAAGCAAGCGAGCTTTGCCAGAGCGTCCATATATATATTGGATGCAGGCCACATCCCCGAGGAAACTCCCCTTACAACTGATTGGCTGATCATAATCAGAGCACCTCATGGAGGATGATTACATCATTGTGTAACTGCCAAATTACATCATTACATAACTACCAAACCACTAAAAATCATGGCCCAGCCAAGCTGACACACAACCTTAACCTTCCCGGGGCATTCATGCCATGTTACCATCTGCGGCTGTGGAGGGTCGGACAGGGTGAAAGTTACCTGTTCTCCTGCCCAGGAGAAGGAACAGGAGGATGTGATGTGTCAGGTGAATGACTCCCAGCCCCCTACCCAAACCCCAGGGCTCAGTTCACCCTGGCCTCTACTTCTGCCCCACATGACTGCTAGCTGGAGGCTGGCCCCTTAGGGCCAGGTGCAGGGGGACCCTTCCCCAAGCCAGCGCACCCCAGGCCCTCCCTGCCGGTGCAAGGATGTGCTGGCGTGCACAGTACCCTGACTGGCTGGCACACCATCCGCCTCCCCGATTGCCGACTGTAAGGAGCTCTGAGGCATGGGCGCCGATGGCGGCTGCTGGACGGCGAGGGCGCCTCGGACCTGAGGACAGGAGGGCTTCCTGCGGCCGCGCTTGGTGGAGCCAAGGTAGGGGAGTGGCCAAGAAAACGGGGACCTGGCAGCAGGGCGTGTGCTGTCCCCCTGCAGCCTCACCTGGAGCAGCAAGCCCCGAGCAGCTCTATGGCCAGCAGGGCCTCGCCCCTGCCCCAGACGCTGCCCTAGCCTGTGCCCCAAGCCACTGTCCCCCACCAGGTAGGGTGCCCAGGACCGCTCCCTGGGATCAAGAGGTTCAGGGAGCCTCCTCCTCAACCAGGGTGGCAGGTACTCCTCCTCCGCCTACCTGGTCCCTAGCTCAGAGCCGGGTCCAAGCAGGGGCATAATACGCCCGGGATTAATTTGCTAAAAGAAATCAATCGCGGCCTCCACGGTCGCTTTCAACAGATTCAATTCCTTGTTGTGGTCCTTAAATAAGCATGTGCCTGTGTACAAGCCCCCTCCCATGATAAGAAGGGACAGAGCGTCCTGTTCCTGGAAGAGAAGGCGGAATGGGCGGTAACTGAGGCGGGGCCGCCCCTAGGCTCCGCCCCTCAACTCAGGCCCCGCCCCTCTCGCCCCACCCGTCCGCAAGGTCGCGAGCATACCAGGCCCCGCCCATCCTCCCTTCTCTGACCTCTCCGCGGCCCCTGCACAGGCTCCGCCCCATCCTTTCTCCTGTCTCTCCCCGACCTTGCGCAGGCTCCGCCCAGGCCCCGCCCCATCCGTTCTCCTGTCTCTCCCCCGACCCTGCGCAGGCTCCGCCCAGGCTCCGCCCCATCCGTTCTCCTGTCTCTCCCCCGACCCTGCGCAGGCTCCGCCCAGGCCCCGCCCCATCCTTTCTCCTGTCCCTCCCGACCTTGCGCAGGCTCCGCCCAGGCCCCGCCCCATCCTTTCTCCTGTCTCTCCCCCGACCCTGCGCAGGCTCCGCCCAGGCCCCGCCCCATCCTTTCTCCTGTCCCTCCCGACCTTGCGCAGGCTCCGCCCAGGCCCCGCCCCATCCTTTCTCCTGTCTCTCCCCGACCTTGCGCAGGCTCCGCCCAGGCTCCGCCCCATCCTTTCTCCTGTCTCTCCCCCGACCCTGTGCAGGCTCCGCCCAGGCTCCGCCCCATCCTTTCTCCTGTCTCTCCCCCGACCCTGTGCAGGCTCCGCCCAGGCTCCGCCCCATCCTTTCTCCTGTCTCTCCCCGACTCTGTGCAGGCTCCGCCCAGGCTCCGCTCCCTCCAGCCTCCCCACCCCCAGGGACTCAGGGAGTATGCTGTGTGCCAGTCAAACGCCTTCATAAAGGGCGTTCTCACCTTTGTCACAGGTACGCTGGGTCCAGGTGTCCGGGGAGTGGAGCGGCCTCGCCCTCCTGCCTTACCCTGACTTCCCAGGAGGTGGCGCCAAGTCACCTGGCCGCAGGGTGGAACCCGGGTTGTACGGGGGGCCGGCGGGTGCCCCTTTATCCCTGCTCTGGGTGGACCTGGAGCCGCCTCCCATCCAGCCTCCCCACGTGCACTGGGGCTCGCACAATTGCACCGCAGAAGTGGAGACCCCACCACTGTCATTGGGACGGAATGAATGAATGCCTCCTGTTCATTATTTAGCCTCCAGGGCATCAAAGAACAATGCTACGCCATCGCAGGAGAAAGCAGCTGGGCCCAGAGCAGTACAGCAAGGTCAGGGGCACAGCCTGCAACCAGCCCCTCCACTGTCCTTGGTCCACGGCCTGCTGTGGGACACCGGCCACACTGCTCAGCAGGACCTTGAAGCCCTTGTCTTTCTCTTTCCATCATGGTCACCTGAGCTGAGAGTGATGGCACTTCACCTCACACCACCCCTCAGCACAGGGCACCGCTCAGCACAGGGCACCCCTCAGCACAGCGCACCCCTCAGCACAGGGCACCCCTCAGCACAGCGCACCCCTCAGCACAGGGCGCCCCTCAGCACAGGGCACCCCTCAGCACAGGGAACCCCTCAGCACAGGGCACCCCTCAGCACAGGGCACCCCTCAGCACAGGGTACCCCTCAGCACAGGGCACCCCTCAGCACAGGGCACCCCTCAGCACAGGGCACCCCACAGCACAGGGCACCCTTCAGCACAGCGCACCCCTCAGCACAAGGTACCCCAGAGCACAGCACACCCCTCAGCACAGCACGCCCCTCAGCACAGCACACCCCTCAGCACAGGGCACCCCTCAGCACAGGGCACCCCTCAGCACAGCGCACCCCTCAGCACAGGGCACCCCTCAGCACAGCACACCCCTCAGCACAGGGTACCGCACACCACAGGGCACCGCTCAGCACAGGGCACCCCTCAGCACAGGGCACTCCTCAGCACAGCGCACCCCTCAGCACAGCGCACCCCTCAGCACAGGGCACTGCAAACCACAGGGCACCCCTCAGCACAGGGCACCCCTCAGCACAGCGCACCCCTGAGCACAGGGCACCCCTGAGCACAGCGTACCCCTCAGCACAGCACACCCCTCAGCACAGGGCACCCCTCAGAACAGGGTACCGCACACCACAGGGCACCGCTCAGCAAAGGGCACCCCTCAGCACAGTGCACTCCTCAGCACAGCGCACCCCTCAGCACAGTGCACCCCTCAGCACAGCGCACCCCTCAGCACAGGGCACTCCACACCACAGGGCACCCCTCAGCACAGGGCACCCCTCAGCACAGCGCACCCCTCAGCACAGCGCACCCCTCAGCACAGGGCACCCCACAGCACAGGGCACCCTTCAGCACAGCGCACCCCTCAGCACAAGGTACCCCAGAGCACAGCACACCCCTCAGCACAGCACGCCCCTCAGCACAGCACACCCCTCAGCACAGGGCACCCCTCAGCACAGGGCACCCCTCAGCACAGCGCACCCCTCAGCACAGGGCACCCCTCAGCACAGGGCACTCCACACCACAGGGCACCCCTCAGCACAGGGCACCCCTCAGCACAGGGCACTCCTCAGCACAGCGCACCCCTCAGCACAGCGCACCCCTCAGCACAGGGCACCCCACAGCACAGGGCACCCTTCAGCACAGCGCACCCCTCAGCACAAGGTACCCCAGAGCACAGCACACCCCTCAGCACAGGGCACCCCTCAGCACAGGGCACCGCTCAGCACAGTGCACCCCTCAGCACAGCGCACCCCTCAGCACAGGGCACTCCACACCACAGGGCACCCCTCAGCACAGGGCACCCCTCAGCACAGGGCACTCCTCAGCACAGCGCACCCCTCAGCACAGTGCACCCCTCAGCACAGCGCACCCCTCAGCACAGCACACCCCTCAGCACAGCGCACCCCTCAGCACAGGGCACCCCACACCACAGGGCACCCCTCAGCACAGCACGCCCCTCAGCACAGCGCACCCCTCAGCACAGGGCACCCCTCAGCACAGGGCACCCCTCAGCACAGCACACCCCTCAGCACAGCGCACCCCTCAGCACAGGGCACCCCACACCACAGGGCACCCCTCAGCACAGCACGCCCCTCAGCACAGCGCACCCCTGAGCACAGGGCACCCCTGAGCACAGCGTACCCCTCAGCACAGCACACCCCTCAGCACAGCGCACCCCTCAGCACAGGGCACCCCACACCACAGGGCACCCCTCAGCACAGCACGCCCCTCAGCACAGCGCACCCCTCAGCACAGGGCACCCCTCAGCACAGGGCACCCCTCAGCACAGCGCACCCCTCAGCACAGGGCACCCCTCAGCACAGCACACCCCTCAGCACAGGGTACCGCACACCACAGGGCACCGCTCAGCACAGGGCACCCCTCAGCACAGGGCACTCCCTCAGCACAGCGCACCCCTCAGCACAGCGCACCCCTCAGCACAGGGCACTGCACACCACAGGGCACCCCTCAGCACAGGGCACCCCTCAGCACAGCGCACCCCTGAGCACAGGGCACCCCTGAGCACAGCGTACCCCTCAGCACAGCACACCCCTCAGCACAGGGCACCCCTCAGCACAGGGCACCCCTCAGCACAGCACACCCCTCAGAACAGGGTACCGCACACCACAGGGCACCGCTCAGCAAAGGGCACCCCTCAGCACAGGGCACTCCTCAGCACAGCGCACCCCTCAGCACAGTGCACCCCTCAGCACAGTGCACCCCTCAGCACAGGGCACTCCACACCACAGGGCACCCCTCAGCACAGGGCACCCCTCAGCACAGCGCACCCCTCAGCACAGCGCACCCCTCAGCACAGCGCACCCCTCAGCACAGGGCACTCCACACCACAGGGCACCCCTCAGCACAGGGCACCCCTCAGCACAGCGCACCCCTCAGCACAGGGCACCCCTGAGCACAGCGTACCCCTCAGCACAGCACACCCCTCAGCACAGGGCACCCCTCAGCACAGGGCACCCCACACCACAGGGCACCCCTCAGCACAGGGCACCCCTCAGCACAGCGCACCCCTCAGCACAGCGCACCCCTCAGCACAGGGCACCCTTCAGCACAGGGCACCCCTCAGCACAGGGCACCCCTCAGCACAGCACACCCCTCAGCACAGGGTACCGCACACCACAGGGCACCGCTCAGCACAGGGCACCCCTCAGCACAGGGCACTCCTCAGCACAGCGCACCCCTCAGCACAGCGCACCCCTCAGCACAGCGCACCCCTCAGCACAGGGCACTCCACACCACAGGGCACCCCTCAGCACAGGGCACCCCTGAGCACAGCGCACCCCTGAGCACAGGGCACCCTTCAGCACAGGGCACCCCTCAGCACAGGGCACCCCTCAGCACAGCACACCCCTTAGCACAGCGCACCCCTCAGCACAGGGTGCCCCTCAGCACAGCGCGCCCCTCAGCACAGCGCGCCCCTCAGCACAGGGCAGCCCTCAGCACAGGGCACCCCTCAGCACAGGGCACCCCTCAGCACAGCGCACCCCTCAGCACAGGGCACCCTTCAGCACAGGGCAGCCCTCAGCACAGGGCACCCCTCAGCACAGCACACCCCTCAGCACAGGGTACCGCACACCACAGGGCACCGCTCAGCAAAGGGCACCCCTCAGCTCAGGACACTCCTCAGCACAGCGCACCCCTCAGCACAGTGCACCCCTCAGCACAGCGCACCCCTCAGCACAGCGCACCCCTCAGCACAGGGCACTCCACACCACAGGGCACCCCTCAGCACAGGGCACCCCTCAGCACAGCGCACCCCTGAGCACAGGGCACCCCTCAGCACAGCGTACCCCTCAGCACAGCACACCCCTCAGCACAGCGCACCCCTCAGCACAGGGCACCCCACACCACAGGGCACCCCTCAGCACAGGGCACCCCTCAGCACAGCGCACCCCTCAGCACAGGGCACCCCTCAGCACAGCGCGCCCCTCAGCACAGGGCACCCCTCAGCACAGCGCACCCCTCAGCACAGGGCACCCTTCAGCACAGGGCACCCCTCAGCACAGGGCACCCCTCAGCACAGCACACCCCTCAGCACAGGGTACCGTACACCACAGGGCACCGCTCAGCAAAGGGCACCCCTCAGCACAGGGCACTCCTCAGCACAGCGCACCCCTCAGCACAGTGCACCCCTCAGCACAGCGCACCCCTCAGCACAGGGCACTCCACACCACAGGACACCCCTCAGCACAGGGCACCCCTCAGCACAGCGCACCCCTCAGCACAGGGCACCCCTGAGCACTGCGTACCCCTCAGCACAGCACACCCCTCAGCACAGCGCACCCCTCAGCACAGGGCACCCCACACCACAGGGCACCCCTCAGCACAGCGCACCCCTCAGCACAGCGTATCCCTCAGCACAGCGCACCCCTCAGCACAGGGTACCGCACACCACAGGGCACCGCTCAGCACAGGGCACCCCTCAGCACAGCGCACCCCTCAGCACAGGGCGCCCCTCACCTCCCACACACCCCTCAGTGCAATGCACTCAGGTCCCACCACCCTGGACACAGGGATGGCCCTCTGATGTGTCACGGTTTAAATTGTGCCCATAAAAAATAGGTGTTGGAATTCTAACCCCGTACCTGTGGATGTGACCACATTTTGGAAAAGTGTAATCTTTGTTATGTTAATGAGGACACCTCAGTGCAGGTACTTCCTAACCCTAATCACTGCTGGGTGCTGTCAAGTAGGTTCTGACTCATAGTGGCCCCAAGTACAGCAGGGTGAAATGGTGCCTGGTCGGTCATTCGCCATCCTCACAATTGTTGCTGTTTGAGCCCATTGTTGCAGCCACTGCGTCACTCCATCTCATTTCGTTGACCCCCTACTTTACCAAGCATGATGTCCTCCAGGGATTGGTCCCTCCTCATAACATGTCCAAGGTACGTGCGAAGAAGTCTTGCCGTCCTTGCTTCTAAGGAGCATTCTGGCTGTACTTCTTCTAAGACAGATTTACTCGTCCTTTTGGCAGTCCATGGTATATTCAGTGTTCTTCTCCAACAGCACAATTCGAAGACATCAAATCTTCTTCAGTCTTCCTTATTCTTTGTCCAGCTTTTGCTTGTATCTGAGGCAATTGAAAGCACCATGGCTTGGGTCAGGCACACCTTAGTCCTCAAAGTGATGTCTTTGCTTTTAAATACTTTAAAGAAGTTTGATTTCTTGACTGGGCTCCCATGGATGTTGATTGTGGATCCAAGTAAAGTGAAATCCTTGGCAACTTCAATATTTTCTCTGGTTTTCATGATGTTGCTTATTGGTCCAGTTGTGAGGATTTTTGTTTTCTTTATGTTGGAGCCCTGGTGGCACAGTGGTAAGGTGTTTGGCAGCTAACCAAAAGTTGGCAGTTCGAATCGACCAGCCGCTCCTTGGAAACCCTATGGGGCAGTTCTATTCTGTCCTATAGGATCACTAGGAGACAGAATCGACTCGAAGGCAATGGGTGGGTGAGTTAGTCTTTGATCTTCATCGGTAAGTGCTTCAAGTCCTCTTTGCTTTCAGTAAGTAAGGTTGTGTCATCTGTATATCACAGGTTGTTAGTGAGTCTTCCTCCAATCCTGATGCCACATTTTTCTTTGTATAGTTCAGCTTCTCAGGTGATTTGCTCAGCATACAGATTGAGTAAGTATGGTGAAAGGATACAACCCTGATGCACACGTTTTCTGATTTTAAACCACCCTCCTTCTGTTCGCACGACTGCCTCTTGTCCTACATGCAGGTTCCTCATGAGCACAATTCAGTGTTCCGGAATCCCTATTCTTCGCAGTGTTATCCACAGTTTGTTGTGATCCACACATCTGAATGCCTTTGCACAGTCGATAACACACAAGTGAACACCTTTCTGGTATTCTCTGCTTTCAGACAAGATCTATCTGACATCAGCAATGGTGTCCCTCATTCCCCGTCCTCTTCTGAATGTGGCTTGCACTTCTCTGGCAGTTAGTTCCCTGTCGATTCACTGCTGTAACCTTTTTGAATGATCTTCAGCAAAATTTTGCTTGTGTGTGATATTAATGATATTGTTGGATAATTTCTGCATTTGGTCCGATCACGCTTCTTCGGAATGAGCATACGTATGGATCTCTTCCAGTCGATCGGCCAGGTAGCTGTCTTCCAAATTTCTGGCTCAGATGAGTGAGTACTTCCAGCGTTGCATCTGTTTGTTGAAACGTCTCAGTTGGTATTCTGTCAGTTCCTAGAGCCTTGTTTTTCACCAATGCCTTCAGTGCAGCTTGGACTTCTTCCTTCAGTATCATATGGCCTTGGTGATAAAAATGACACAGGAGATCACATGATGGAACTTTGCAAGACCAACAACTTCTTCATTGTAAATACCTTTTTCAACAACATAAACGGCGAATATGTTTACCTCTCTGGATGAAATACACAGAAATCAAATGGGCTGTGTTTGTGGGAAGAGATGATGGAGAAGCTCAATATCATCAGTCAAAACAAGACCAGGAGCCGACTGCAAAACAGACCATCAATTTCTCATATGTGTAAAAATGACATGGGAGCGTTTTCTGACCTCCTCTAAGTTTACCAGGAAGAAGGAGAATCGAGATCAACAGCCCAAGACTGATTCCTATGAGGCGAGGTCAGACATGCCTCCTCTCTCTGCCATCTTTACCACTTCTGACGGCAACCATCCCTTCCGTGACACTCTCTTTTTCTCTGCTGGGTTCCATAATTCATTGCAATGGTCACACAGAACTCACAGACAATATGCAATTTTTTAGGGAAGTAACAGGTTATAATTCAGGTTGAGGAACACTCAGGATACAGTTCTTCATAAGGACAGCCTCTTTCCAGCCATGCTTCAAAGCTGGCCTCTCGCTTGCCCTGGGCCTCTGCTTTGCTCAGGTAAATGTTACAAAGCTCTTTTAGCTCTGCCAATAAGTACCCTGAGGCACCCCACTCTGCCCATAAGCTTCCACCCAAAGACACAGCTTTCTGGCTCAGTCTTCTGGGAAACGGGTCTCTCCTGCCACAACTTCTCACCATCTTCAGACTTACAGCCCCAGGAGCTTCTCACCTCAGGAATCAGCGTGTCCAAAGGACGCACTGGCTGTTCTTCCTTGGTGGTGGTGGTGTCCTGTCATTCTGGCCTCTGGGATGGCTCACGCCAAGCCCAGCAGGATGGCAAGAACTGATTAATCCCCTTAAAAGCCAAAACCAAACTCAGTGCCATCGAGTCGATGCCAACTCATACCGACCCTATAGGATGGAGTAGAACTACCAACAAAACTGCCACAGCCTTGGCCTCCTGCCTTGGGATGGAGCAGAGCCTGGGGAGCCACTCACGGAGGATGCCTCCTGATTCCCAGGTGCCACAGCCCTGTCACAAGCCCACCAAGGAGAGAGCTGAGAAGGTCCTGGGCCCCCATCAGGCTGACATTCTCTGGAGCCAGAGCAGAGAGGAGTCTAGCAAAGGCCAGAGGAGGAGGTGTGGTAACCTTGCACGGGCTCGCTATGCTCACACGAGCTTAGACTCCATTGCCTTGGAGGCGTCCATGTGTGCCTGATCACCCGTGGCCCCGCTGGCTCCATGCATCCATCCTCCAACCACCTACCCACGCACTCATCCACTCATCCACCATCCATCCATGCATCCATCCGCTCATCCGTCCGTCCGTCCATCCACCCACCCATCCATTTATCCAACACACCCATCCATCCATCCATCCCTTCATCCACCCGTCCCATCCTTCCCTTATGACTGAGCTCAGGGAACACAATGGTTACAGTTGGGGGCTCTCTGCACTGCATCACTGGGATCTTCGTGGACACTTGATACTCATCTATTGACAACCCCCATCAAGACCCTGGCACTTGATGGAGGCTCTGAAGGAAGACCAGCTCCACTCTACCTGTGGGGGGTGCCTTTGCCCAGACACCACCCAGCATCCTCCTCTGGGAGGAGACACCACTTGGGCTGACAGGCCACTGGGGCTCCAGCAATGGGACTGAGGTTCACCCAGTCTTAAGTGCTGACCTTAGAAAGACACCTTCCTACCCCAGCTCCGACCCTCCCAAGTCATTCACCTCCTTAGGGCTGGCCGGAATCAGCTAAGGCCCCTTGGCCCGAAGCGGAGAGAGCAGGCCCAGGCCCACAGTCAGGAGGTGGAGCAGCGTCCTTCGTGCTCCAAGTGCTGCCCTGCTGTGAACTCAGATGTCCTTTATCCCTGGCTCTGGGCTGGCCTGGGCTGGGGCTCTGCTCTCCCTCCCATTCACAAAGACCTCACAATTTGGCCATGTTGGTGGTAATTGAATAGTTTTCTTTGGATCCTAGTGAATGGATATTCTTGATTCGGGTGTAATTAGCTCTAACTGCTCTCAGGGTTGACACGCCTGAGGAAGTCTTATCTGCAAAAGAGAATGTTATCAAAACGGAGAGATGGAAACAACAGCGTCCTCCTCCACCCACCCCGATGCCCATAGCTGGTCCACATTCAGGCCTCATTTCACCTCAGAGCAGGGACCACCCCATCTCCACTCTGTCCTAGACCATCTCATCTCTCTAGCACCTACTCTCCCCGAGCCATCTGACTGACTTTCACCACCCCCCCCAGACCGACTCTGGCTCCTGTGTCTTAGTGTCCTAGTGCAGCCATAACACAAACACCACATGTGTGTGGTTTTAAAGAACAAGAATTTATTGTTTCACAGTTCAGGAGGCTAAAAGTCCAAATCAGGGTCTCGGCTGTGTCGACTCCTGTGGGCCTGTCTCCTAGGTTCTGGTGGCTGCCAGCATCTCTTGGTGAGCTTTTTCTTGTAGACGGGTCCTCACATATCTCCATCTTCCTCCAGTTTGTATCTCTGTGTCTATTCTGGTCTCATAACTCAGAAGCGATGAGGTTTATGATCCACCCTGCACTGGTATGACCTCAAGGTTATGCTGTATTATATTGTGGAAAGTGATTACATTACATTACTACCTTATATTACATTACATCACTTTATAAACCCACTGCCTTTGAGTCAATTCTGACTCATAGCTACCCTACAGGACAGGGTAGAACTGTCCCATAGGATTTCCAAGGCTGTAATGTTTATGGAAGGAGGCTGCCACATCTTTCTCCCATGATGCAGCTGGTGGGTTTAAACCACTGACTTTTGGTTTGCAGCCAAGCATTTAACCACTGTGCCACTAGGTTCCCTTTACATTACATTACAGAAAAAAAAAGTACTGTACCAAGGCCAAATGGTTTAATCATATATAACGACTCCATGACAGCAACTAGGCTAGTGTTTGATCAACCAAAAGGGAAGCACAGCCTAGCCAAGGTGACAGATAAAATTCACCATCATAGTTCCTGCTCCAGCCAACCATGCCAGGAGAACCCCAGGGCCTCACTGACTCTGCACCCTTCACTCTGCTGCCCGAACAGCCACGTCATCCTAACCCGTAAGACAGTCTCTAAGCCCACCTCCTCGCCTGTATACTTCCTGCCGCTTCCCCGGCTTGAACCTCTGTCTTAGGTTGGGTTCTCTAGAGGAGCAAAACCAGTAAAGTGTATAAGTATATATATGTTGTTGTTGTTAGGTGCCATCAAGTCGGTTCCGACTCATAGTGACCCTGTGTACAACAGAATGAAACAATGCCTGGTCCTGCACCATCCTCATAGTCATTATTAAGCTTGAACTCATTGTTGCAGCCACTGTGTCAATCTATCTTGTTGAGGATCTTCCTCTTTTTCAATGACTCTCTAGTTTACCAAGCGTGATGTCCTTCTCCAGGGACTGATCCCTTCTAACAACATGTCCAAATTATGTAAGATGCAGTCTTGCCATCCTTGTTTCTAAGGAGAATTTTGGCTGTAATTCTTCCAAGACAGATTTGTTCTTCTTTTGGCAGTCCATGGATATTCGATATTGTTCGCCAACACCACGATTCAAAGGCATCAGTTCTTCACTCTTCCTTATTCATTGTCCAGCTTTCACATGCCTATGAGGTGATTGAAAACACCATGGCTTAGGTCAGGCGCACCTGAGTCTTCAAGGTGACATCTTTGCTTGTCAACACTTTAAAGAGGTCTTTTGCAGCAGATTTGCTCAATGCAATGCGCCTTTTGGTATCTTGGCTGCTGCTTTCATGGGTGTTGATTGTGAATTCAAGTAAAATGAAATCCTTGACAACGTCAATCTTTTTTTCATTTATCATGATGTGGCTTATTGGTCCAGTTGTGAGGATTTTTGTTTTCTTTATGTTGAGCTGTAATCCATACCGAAGGCTATGGTCGTTGATCTTCATCAGTAAGTGCTTCAAATCCTCTTCACTTTCAGCGAACAAGGTTGTGTCATCTGCATAAGGCAGGTTGTTAATGAGTCTTCCTCCAATCCACGTTCTTCTTCATATAGTCCAGCTTCTCGGTTTATTTGCCCAGCATGCAGATTGATTGGGTACGGTGAAAGGATACAAGTCTGACACACAACTTTCTTGACTTTCAATCACACAGTATCCCCTTGTTCTGTTCCAGCAACTGACTCTATAGATTTATATCAAGGAAATAGCTCACATGGTTTTACAGGCTGGAACATCCCAAGTCCGTGGTCAGGATAGAGGCTTCTGATTCACATAGCGACCAGGGCTGGCGAACCCAAGATCGGTAGGTCAGAGAGCAGGACTCTTGCTCACAGGCTGCAAAGATCGATGAATCCCAAGATCGGCAGCCAAGATTGCAGGTAAACTGCTAGCTCAAGTCCCAAGAGTTGGAGGTCAGACAGACAGTATCGAGCACGAGCAAAAAGCCCACGAGCCTGCCAGAATGTCTACTTATATTCGATGCAGGCCACATGCCCAAGGAAACTCCCTTTCAACTGGTTGGCTACTCACAGCAGATCCCATCATGGAGATGATCGGAACATCATATACTGCCAAACCACTGAGAATCATGGCCCAGCCAAGCTGACAGAGGACCTTAAGGATCACACTCAGTGAGTGCAAAGGAGAGACCACAGACTGAAATATGGGAGTCGGTCTCTGGTTTCTCCACTTCCATTCACACTTCCCTCTGCTCCCAGACGCCTACACCCAAGTGCGCAGAACATCCCTGGCTCCTGTTTGTGTGCATGTCTGTGTGTGTGCATACATATGTGTGTGTGCCTGTCTCTGTGTGTGCATACGTGTGTCTCTCTGTGTGTGCATACATATGTATGTGTGCATGTCTCTGTGTGTGCATATCTCTGTGCATACATGTGTGTGTGCATATATATGTATGTGGTGGGGGAGCCTTCATAACATTTCCAAGGCCTAGGCAGTTGATCTAAATCCAAACGGTGGGTAGTTCCACACCCACAAGTCCCCCAGAACCTTCTAGAACCCTCATGCCAGTAAGTCTCCTTTGCTTGGAGGTGAGTCCATCCTGTGTGGTCATGACAAAGCCCAAGAGTTCCTTCTTCAGGACGTCCCTGCACCCTCTCGTATGGCTCCTTATCCAGCAGTGAGGCCCTGTCCTTCACTGTGGGAGGCAGGAAGCGATGTTTTATGGGGCATGATTCACCTGGAGCATACACCGCCCATTGCAGAGGCAGGACATCCATCTCAGGAGACGGGTTCTCCTGCTGCTTCCAATGCTGCCCATGGCCAGTCTAGGCCAGAGCAGCGTGGAGGATAGCGCTGAGAACATCTGCAGCAATTTGACTGAAGGATTTTTTCTGTTGAATCTTGTGACAAAAGAAAAATGAGCTTTTTCCACTTCACTTTTCTAGAAATTCATTTTACTGCATGTGGTAGGCAGAGTGGAGCCCTGTGGTGCAGGGGTTAAGAGCTCAGCTGCTAACCAAAAGGTCTGCAGTTGAAATCCCTCACCCACTCCTCGGAAACCCTATGGGGCAATTCTACTATGTCGTTTAGGGTTACTAAGAGTCAGAATCAACTCAAAGGCAAAGGGTTTGGTTTTTTGGCTGGTAGGCAGAGTAATGCCCCCCGCCCCAAAGACGTCCATGTCCTAAGCCCTGGAATCTGTGAATGTGTTAGGTCACGTGGCAGAGGAGCGAAGCCTGCAGGTGGATGTCAGGTTGCCGCTCAGCTGACCTTGAGAAGGGAGGGTACCTGGATTACCAGGTGGATCCAGTTCCGTCACAAGGTCTTCGTCAGGGGAAGAGGGAGGCAGAGAGTGTGAGAGTCAGAGAAGAGATACCACTGGAAGGAGAACCAATGACGAGATGTGAGGAGGGCTGATGCGGCGGGCTTGGAGAGGGAGGTGGGGCCAGAAGTCAAGGCATATGGGTGGAAAAGGCAAGGAAACAGATTCTCCCCTGGAGCCTCCGGGGGGAAGAAGCCCTGTGACACCTTGACTTCAACCCAACCAAAGACCAAACCCACAGTCGAGTTGATTCCGACTGATAGCGACCCTACAGGACAGAGTAGAACTGCCTCGTAGGGTTTCCAAGGCTCTAAACTTTATGGAAGCGACTGCCACGTCTTTCTCCTGCGGGAGCAGCTGGTGAGTTCGAACCACCCACCTTTTGGTTAGCAGCTGAGCGTTTAACCACTAAGCCACCAGGGCTCCTTGACTTCAGCCCTGTGAGGCTCATTTCAGACTGACTTCAAGACAGTGTGATAAGAAATTTGTGTCGTCCTAATCACCACGCTATTACGCTAAATTACTGAAGCCATTTAACAAGCTGTACCTGTCTGCAAGGAATTAGGAAGACACCACAGGTCTGGGAAAAGCCATCGCTCATAAAGCACTCTTTCAGCTTATTCAGGGAGGCAACCGTTCCTGACCCGGGGAGGGAGGCTGAGACAGCAGGGCTGGCGGCACAGACAAGGCCCCGAGGGTCTGTCCTACCTCAAGGACCCTTGTCTACCCCTCATCAGAGGGAGGAGTAGTCACTCCTGTGTCTTCAGCAGGCTTTCTGATGACCGATAGAGTCCAGCCCAACACCAGGAGTTCTGCGTCTGGCATGGGGGACCCATGTCTGTGGGTCTGTCTGTACACGTGTCTGTACATGTGTCTGTGTGCACTCGTGCGTCTCTGTGTGTCTGTGTAAGGAGCCCTGGTGGCAGAGTGGTTAAAGTGCTCAGCTTCCAACTGAAAGGTCAGCGGTTTGAAGCTACAAGCCGCTCCAACAGAGAGAGATGTGGCAGTCACCTTCCATAAAGATTTAAAGCCTTGGAAACCCTACGGGGCAGCTCTACTCTGTCCTATAGGGCTGTTATGAGTTGGAATAGACTCTATGGCAATGTTTTTTTTTTTTTTTTGGTGTATGTGTGTGTCTCCTGTGTGTCTGTGTGTGTATGTCTGTGTATCTATCTGTCTGTGCGTCTGTGTTGGGGTGTGAGTAAAGCTGCCCCCAAAGAAAAAAGAGCCTGGAGAACTGGTGATGGAAGAATTTGGGGCACAACCACCATGACATGACCTCCCAGCACACCCCTGAAGTCATCCCAGCTGTTCCAGAGGGCACGGGGTTCTCACGGTCCACACCAGGCAAGGCCCCCCAAGCTCACTGTCCTCCTGTGTGGTAGGCCTGCCCCCCCGAGTCTGCCCCCTCTTCTCCCATCACCCCACATCCCCCAGTAGCCCACTGTGGACTGGTTCAGTGGGACCCTGATTAACTTTCACTGGGGTCTGGCCACTTCTGGCAGACGGAGGCTGTGGGGCGGGAGGGGCGTCCTTCCTGCTACGGAACAGGGAAAGTCTGGATTGAAGACCAAGGCAGCCTGGCCCGGCCCCCTTTGGATTATGACCCCCTCAAGGCTGACCACAGGAGTGAGGGTGGACAGAATGGCTAGCCTACAGGGTCAGGCATGGGCTCTGGGTCACCTCTGTCAACTAAATGGGGCTGCAGATGTCCATAAGGCTTGGCAGCATCAAACCGAAACCCTTTTTGGAGGATACCATAATTCCAGGCTACCTCTACAAACGACTTTTGAAACAGACATGGGGAGGGACGCCTGTGGGTGTGTGGAGAGGTGGGCTCCTTGGGCACAGCCATGGAGTGGACCAGCTGCCAACCTGAGCAGGTGAGTGGGCAGGGAGAAAGGTTGGGCCACCCCCAGGTGAGTCCCAGACCAGCGCTGGGGGCTGGGGGTGATGAGTGCCACAGCCACAGGACGAGCTACAGCGTGGGGGCTGTGGTTTGGCCCCCTGGCCTCCCCCTTCTGAGGGTCCCCAAGACATGGCTTCGTGAGACCCTGGAGGATCCACTCCCAATTGTGGATTGAGCTACAGCATGCAAGGTGCGGGAGGGTGCCTTCCGAACCCCGGCGGGGAGACCCCCCTCAGCAGGAAGGAGGGCTGTTGGGAAAGGCTCCCCCTTTTACATTTTTCAGGATTATTTGATTATTGTGTATTATTTCTATGCACTGTTTAGGGTCAGGCCTCAGTTTCACTAAACGTTCTGCTGGGATGTGGTCGGGTAGAAGATGAATTTGTAGGTGCGTTTTGGGAAAAGCAGTGGCCAAGGACTGAGCTTGTCAAGGTGGCCAGTGCACCTGCCCCTACTGACCCTCCAACAGTGGGCCTCGGCTCCCCTTCACCCATCTCCCTGGCTCCACCAGTGTTTGTCCTGAGTCCATGTTCATGTTCCAGACATTCGTCAGGGCCCTGCACCAGACCAAGCCCTCCACCCAGAGTCTGGGTTCCTGGGCGCAGTGACATGCAGGCAGGACCCTCTCCACAGTCCTAGAGACAAAGCATTTTTCTCTGTCCCCCCGCCCCCGCTTCTCCTGCCCCTCCCCCCATTCCAGGCAGACGCCCAAGGGGACTCCTAGTCCGCGGCCCACACTGAGGGACCCCACAGGCAGAGTCAGGTGGCTGCTGAAGCTCTTTATTATGTGGGATCGGGAGGGGGATGGGAGAAGGGAGGGGTGGGGGAGGAATGAACAGGTGTGGAGGGAGGCAGGGGACAGGTGGAGGGGCTGATCCAGGCCCAGCAGCTGGGGCTTCTTCTGTGTCGGGTGGGACAGAGGCTCCCGAGATTCTTCCCGGTGCTGCTGTGGGGGTGCAGGGCCCCCAACTCTAGAACGGAGGAGGAAAAGGGGTCAGCAGGCCCCCCTGTGGATGGAGGGCTGGGCAGCTGCAGAGGCGGGCTCTCAAGGTTTGGGGGCAGGAAGACAGAGGGGACTTCCCTGCGTCTCCCACAACCAGAGCTCTCTGTGCCCGTGGGTGCCCCCGCCGGGTAGTGGGCCCCGGCTCTGGGTCCTGGCTGCGGTTCTGTCCTCCTGCTCCGCTAAGGCTGCGATACCGACCTCGGCCGAGGGGGGCGCGCGTGAGCCAGGCCGCGGCCCAGTTCCTGGGTGATGAGGGACCCACAGCGGGAAGCCCGGCAGACGTGCGGGCCAGGGAGGGCGCTCCTGGGTATGGGGAGACTTCCCCTAAGTGTCCCGGGGACGGAAATCTGAACCAGGATCAAGTCCGAGAGGCGCCCTCCGAGCAGAGAACGGTCCCTGTGTCTGTGCCCTGGGCCTCCAGGTGGCTCCTGAGTCCCACTGACCCACCACTCTCCTTTGCTTCAAGCTCACCCACCTTACTCGCTGTGGGGAGTGCAGCTGTCTGTGGGGACACAGAAAATGCATGAGGAGACGCCGGGCAGGGCAGGGGCCTACACCCCGTCTCTGCCCCGAGGGACAGAGCCTCCATGACCTGACCCAGCCCACCCTGTGGCCCAGGAGAACTAATACCACTAATAGATGACAGTGCCTTCCCCTGAGGACATAGGATGGGGGACGCGGCAGAAGCCCCTAACCCATCTGCGCAGGGGTGAAGATCTCTGAGAATCCTTTGTGCTGCATGAATTTCTGAAATTCTCCCAGGCCTTCAGCGTCCACGTCCAAGTTCCTGCCTGCAGGCCAGATGAGGAGGAGGCCCGGGTTTTGGGGTCCGATTTAGGGGTCACTGTGAATCCTCCAGGCCTCCAATGAGCAGATGGGGACCACCTCCCAGCATGGGGGTGGGAGTGCCTCTGGAGGGGAGAGCTTAGCCTGAAAGGGAGCCAGGGCAGGGCCGAGGGGTGGCTCACTCACCCATGAGCTTGGCTGTTCTGAAGCCTTCCCCTCTGAGCGTCCTTGGCTGTAGAAGTTGCTGTGGTCCTTCACAGGTACGGCCTGTATGTACAGGTGAGACATGCCCCCGACTGCAGAGGCCGAAGAGAAAATGGGACTTAGCGTCATTGTGTGGGGGCAGTGCGGAAGACCCCCTTGGCATGCCACCTTCTGACCACCGTGTCTCCAAGGTGTCCCATCACCCGTCTCCAGGTGCACCAGCCCAGCCAGAAGCCCAGAGCTCGGGCTCCAACATTCCAAGTACTGTGACTGCCCCCTGCTGACCAGGTGACCAGGACCCAAAGCTCCAGTGCAGGGTGCCGCCCCCGCAGCCCCCCACCCCCTGTGGCCCCTCTACTCACCGGCACTGTATTTGCCAGGCATGTCCGTTTTCTCCAGGATGACATCTATTTGGTGGCACTGACCATTTGACCTGGGACACGGAAGCTGGGTGCTCAGGCAGGTCCTGACAACCATTTATGGTCTGGAGATGCCTGGGCCCTCCCACCCCTACCACTGGCTGGGGTCCTTCCAGACAAAACAAACAAACCAAACCCGTTGCTGTGGAGTGGATTCTGACACATAGGTCCTTCCAGCTTGTCCCATCTCCAGCCCAGCTCTTGAGTCTCCCTCCCTAAGGGGGTGCTGTTTTACTCCCACAAACCAGCTGGCATAAAGAGCACCCGTGGGCCACCCCTCACTGCTGGGCTGCGGAGGGGCAGGGGTGCAGCAGCCGGGGAGAGGGCCTGGTGCGGGTGGACACTCACAGGTACACGAAGGAGGCCTCCACGGCCCCATGGCTCAGCACTGACAGCCTGAAGGGGCCCCTCCATCTCCGTGTTTGCTACCATGGCCTTCATGTACCACGTCCCCGAGATCAGGGAGATCACACCGCCCTTTGCAGTCCTGGCTGCCCTTTTCTTCCCTCCCATAAACCCACTGCAGCCCTACCAGACACCCCACGCACCCTCAGGCACATCTGAGGCTCCCTCAATGGACCCATGCTCCTTCTCAGGGTATAGGATCTCCTCTCCCTTCTAGAAGGTTCTCTCATCTCCCACCACCCCCATTCCCGAGGGGCCTGACATCCCTAGTTGGAGGCCCCTTTGCCTCTGGGGCTTTTGCTTTCTTGCCATTCCCTAGAGCATATCTAAGGTCTGACCACAAAATGCTGGTCTCCTGACAGAGAGGGGCGCAAGCCTCCGACCCTGGGTCTCAGCGGCTCCTGCCCCACCTCCCCCGCCCAGCCTTGCCCTGTCTGTGCTCAGGTCCTGCTCCTCCAAGGGGAAGGACAGGTCCTGGGCCTGCAGGGCGACGACCAGGCCGAGCACCACCATCAGGAGCAGTGTCTGCATTGTTGGGGTCCGTGGTCACTGCCAAGGTCACTCGCTGAGGCTGGGGTGGCTGTGCCAGCTCCACAGAGCTGCCCTTTATACCCCGGCTCAGGTCTTCCAGGGAACTTGGCAAAGACAGCGGGCCACCTCCCTCCCCCACACTCCATGGCCAGCAGGCAGGCAGAAGGCTATCGTTGTGAACAACAGCTTATTAAACCCTCAAGGAACCAGCACGGCCCTGTTTCCTCGCCTTGCTCCCACCCAAGGCTGCCAACGCCCAGCAGGTTTGTTCTGGAGCGAGACTGTTCACCGGGTGGGAAAAAAGAAGGTTTTCTGCAGATGGAGACCCAAATGGGCAATAAATGGCTTCATTCCTCACCCGCCCAGCTACTCCTCCACGGGTTCCCCCTTGCTCGGCTGTCCTGCAGGATCATTAGGGAGCTGGAGCTCTCATCCACAAGCTGATGGAGAAAGGGTATGGGGTTTGAAGAGAGGCAGGCTTTCGAGGCAGCTAAATCCTGCCAGAGCCTGACCCAGCACAAGCCTGGCTGGGGGTGCCAGCACCGGTCGTTCCTGGGCCGGGGACACTCCACCTGAGAGCACTACACCTCCACCACTGTGCCAGTTACTGTCACTTCCAACTCGGGGCAACGCCCTGGGTGTCAGAGTAGAACTGTGCTCCGTAGGGTTTTCAATGGCTGACTTTTTGGAACGAGATGGCCGGGCCTTTCTTCTGAGGTGCCTCTGGGTGGACTCCTACCTCTGACCTTTCAGCTAGCAGTGAGCATGTTAGCCATTGCACCACTCAGGGACTCTGAATGTCCTGCCAGGGACCTGCTTTGTGATTCAGGGCTGCTTTGTCTTCTGAGGAGCGCCCCTTCCTTTCTGGAGCGGCCCCTTCCCGTCCCTGTGTACTTGTTCGTTGCCATCTTCCTGTTAGAATTCGAGCTGCCGAGAGTAGGGCCTTGGTTAGTTTGTCCACCACTGGACATCCAGGGCCCTCTGCCAGGTGCCTGTTCAGGATTACGAGTGAGTCGGCCCACACAGTGACTGGGCCTCTCCAGTCTCGGGCCGTCATTGCTAGCAAGGGGGCTCATAATTCTCATCACCTGGATTTTCACAGGGTGCCCCCAGGAGTCCGGCCACGTTCTTATCATCGTCGTTAGCTGTAATGAGTCAGCCCCCTACTCACGCGACCCCGTGCACAGCGGAGCGGAACACTGCCCGGTCTTGCGCCATCCCAGGATCGATTGCAGGTGGGACCATTGTGCTCCAGAGGGTTTTCATTGGCTGATTTTTAATGTAGATTGCCAGGCCTTTCCTCCTAGCCTGTCCTACCCTTGAAGCTCTGATGACACCTGTTCAGCATCATAGCAACGTGCAAGCCTCCTCTGCCCGACAGTGCCGGCTGCTCATGAGGCGCGTGGGCTGAGAAATGAACCCGAGTCTTCCGAGTGGAAGGTGAGAATTCTACCTCCGGCCCACCACTGCCCCCTACAGGCCTCGATGTATCTTAGCTTCCCCCTTCTTCCTTCCTGAAATAAGGTCCAGGCTCCCACCTAGCTCTCTCACCAACCCACTGTTGTTCAACTCGAGCGGTCACTCTGCTGGTGACCCTGGCTCTCCACTGCACTTTCACCTCCCTGTCCTATTTGACTCCACAGCCCTCCTGAGGGTCTTCCCACTGTCTCCATTTCACAATGTGAGGTACAAAGACACCAAAGGCCAGACTCAAAGGTCAAACTCGTCTGGGCACCCAGATTCCTGCTGCCCTCTGAATAAGGAGTTCCCCCTTCTCTTTCCCATGACAGGTGGAGCTCCTGGGCTTGAGGTGTTTGTCCTGAGACCCAGGGCTGACCCCAGGAGGAAGCCAAGGGCCACAGGTTGATGTTGTGAACCTCACCATGGCATCTTTGTGCCCCTCTGGCCCAGGGTGTGCCTCCCCATGCACTCTCAGTAACCCCTGGCTGACAGCAGTGCAGGTGTCAGCTTGATTTAGTAATTCCCCCCCTCCGCCCGCCAGAAGGTGCTATTTAGCAGAACCTTTTTTTCCCTCCTGGGGATGAGGAAGGGGCAGGGCTGGTGCCCTTTCAGGCAGGTCCAAGCCTCCATAGTGACCTTCTCCCAGGGACACACAGGGTTTCTGTCCACTGCAGGATCCCAGGAGTGATCTGGATGCCCGAGGAACCCTTGATGACCCAGCTCCTGGAAGAGACTCCTCAGCATTGCCCCGTTCTTAGAGGAACTGGGACACTTGGGGCATACGAGGGAACTGAGAGGCAGCATCCGTCCACATGTCAGCAAGGGTTTTGTTGGGAATAAATGTGCTGATTTCATGCTGGCAGGTCCGGGTGGTCCTGTGAGCATCCGTCACAGAGGTGGGTAAGAAAGCATATCATCCCTACAGGTTTATACATGGCTGTGCGAGTGTGCTCAGGTACCCTGCTCCAATCAAGAAGCAAAACACCCGGTAGCAGAATGGGAACCCAGAGCAGTGGATGGGGCTAAAACCACAAGCCCCTGGGAGTCCGGGACCAGAATCCAGCCTCTATCTGGGCTGTCGGTGCTGCTCCAGGATTAGAGACAAATAGAGCAGGGTTGGGCCAAGGGAACCAGAGCTGTCCTCACTCTGTGAAGACGGAGTCGAGAGCCATATGTGCTGGGAAATCTGTGCCTAAGAGTCTCTGCCCACAGACTCAGTTTCTCCAGAGAAGCCTTGCTGTGGGTGGCTGGAACTCCAACCTTACATTCAGCAAGGATATAAGACCTCCTTCATACCACTCGTGGAAAGTTTTAGCTATTTATTGAGGGTAAATAATTGTGAACCTGGAATTCTCTTTTCAGCTAGGTTACCTTTCAAGAGGGAGAACAAAACAAAGACCGTTCAAGAACCTTCATTGCCTGAGAAATTTTAGTACCCAGAGCTGTCTGTAACTCTCTTTAGACATTAAGAAAATATTAATTAAATTGTGCATGTTAAAAAATTAAGTTATTTGTTAAAAGTCTAGAAATGAAACAGATAAGTTTAAAAAAACACAAAATTTAAAAATACGGAAAAAGAAAAGAAACAGTGAAAATTTGGTTAGTCAATAGAAGTCAAGAAAGATGAGAAACAAATAGAAAATTCAAAATAAGACCACAGAAATATGAATTCTATGCCCAGTGAAAATATCCTTGAGGAATGAAGGTAAAGATATTATCGTAAGGAAAACTAAGAGAATCCATAGTTAACAGACCTTCTCTAAAAGAAATAGTAAAGAACATTCTTCAGATGGAAGGGAAATGATACCAGAATGAATCTTTGAATCATCAGAATGAAGGAAGAACAACAGAAATGGTGAAGATCTCAGTAAATATAAGTAATTTTTATTCTATCAGGTTCTTTAAAATATGTATGATGGTCAAAAGACAAAAATTATTATGTGTCCTATCGGAGGCTTTGAATGTATATAGATGTAATACATATGATAACTACAACATAAAAAAGAGAAAAAGGAGAAAATGTTGGTCAATATTCTACATCCTACTTGAAGTGGTAAAATATTAGCTCTGTGAAAGGCTGCAAAAAGCTAAGTATGTACATTGTAATTCCTAAAGCAGGCCCTCTACAAAACCCAGGGCCATCTAAGAATCCAACTCATAGCGACTCTATAGGACAGAGTAGAACTGCCCCATAGGGTTCCTAAGGCCGTAAATCTTTACAGAATCAGACTGCCACATCCTTCTCTCACATAATGCCTGTGAATCCAACCATTAGGCTTTGGATTAGCATCACCAGGGCTCCTCTCTACAAAAAGATACAGTTGAAAAAATAATATTATTAATTAATTAATTAAATTGAAATACTAAAAAATATTCAAATGGTTCCAAAAGAAGGCACGGGAGGAGAAAGACAGAAATCAAAAACAGAGGGAATAGAAAGCAAATAATAAAGAGATATACCTAAATTGAAATGTATCAATAGTTGCATTAAATGTAATTGTACTAAAAACACCAATTAAAAGACAGAGCTTTCCATGATGGATAAACAAGTAAGACCCAACTCTATGCTGTTAATATGAAACACACTCTTGAATATAACGATGTGGGTAGGTATCATGGATTGAATCGTGTCCCCCCAAAATATGTATCAACTTGGTTAGGCCATGATTCCCTGTACTGTGCGATTGTCCACCATTTTGTCTTTTGATGAGATATTCCTATGTGTTCTAAATCTTATCAGTATTATGTTAATAAAATGGATTAGCGGCAGTTATATTGATGAGATCTACAAGATTAGATAGTGTCTTAAGCTAATCTCTTTTGAGATTTAAAAGAGAGAAACAAGCAGAGAAACGTAGGGACTTCATACCACCAAGAAAGCAGCCCCAGGAGCAACGTACGTCCTTTGGAAGTTCCTGCGCTGAGATGTTCCCAGACCAAGGGAAGAATGACGAAAAGGACCTTTCTCCAGAGCAACAGACAGAGAAAGCCTTCCCCTGGAATCTTCACTCGGACTTCTAGCCTACTGGACTGTAAGAGGATAAACTTCTCTTTGTGGTATTTCTGTTACAGCAGCACTAGATGACTAAGACAACAGCCATGGAAGCGGCAGTCAAGAAATCAAAAGACGGTTTGCGTTGGGCAAATCTGCTGCAAAAGACCTCTTTAAAGTGTTCAAAAGCAAAGATGTCACCTTGAAGACTAAGGTGTGCCAGACCCAAGCCATGGTGTTTTCAATAGTCTGATATGCGTGTGAAAGCTGGATGATGAATAAGGAAGACCAAAGAAGAATTGACACCTTTGAATTGTGTTGGAGAAGAATGTTGAATATACCACAGACTGCCAAAAGAACAAACAAACCTGTCTTGGAAAAAGTACCACCAGAATGCTCCTTAGAAGCAAGGATGGCAAGACCACGTCTCACATACTTTGGGCATGTTGTTAGGAGGGATCAGTCCCTGGAATAGGACATCATGCTTGGTAAAGTAGGGGGTCATTGAAAAAGAAGAAGACCCTCAAAGAGATGTATTGACACAGTGGCTCCAACAATGGGCTTAAGCCCAACAATCTTGAGGGTGCTGCAGGAACGAGCAGTGCTTCATTCTGTTGTACATAGGGTCGCTATGGGTAGCAATTGACTCGATGGCACCTATCAACAACAACAACGTGGTAGATTGAATAAACTGCACATATTAAACGTGTAGAATCTGGTAACTTTTGATATGTGAGATCATCACTGCAATCAAGAAAGTTAACATATATATTAACCCTAAGAGATTCTTGAGCTCATTTGTAATCCCACCCTCTCATCCTTGTCTGCCTATCTCTCACCCTTCCGGGCAACCCCTGCTCTGTTTTCTGACATTATGAGTTAGTTTGTGTTTTCTAGAATCATATAAATGGAATCATACATTAAGTACTAATTTTTATCTGGATTTTTTCAACCATCGTAATTAGTTTTATTCTATGAGTATGGGCTTAATTGATCCAATTCTCTCGGACACACCAGACCGTGAACAAAGCAGACTCTTAAATACAACAAAAAATTTCTTTGCACTTAAAAATCTTGTACATCTATTAAATCAAGATTATAAATTTGGAATATCACATTCCCTTACACATTTTAAACACCTAAAACAGAGTTTACACAAGACACCCCATGATTACCAAATTCATTGGAACCTTGTATGAACACAATCTACACAAAGCTACTGTTGTTTTTAAATATATTCCTGGGTTTTCACATTGTCATAAGCAATCAAAGAAAACAGAACTATCTTAGACCGAATGAAACTCTTTGGTAAGAGTCTCTGGGCTGCACCCAGGTGTGCCTGATTTTCTCAAACACTTGGGACCCCAAGCCCAGAACCCAATCGAAATGCTCCTTGGAGGCAAGAATGATAAGACTGTGTCTTATGTATTTTGGACATGTTGTCAGGAGGGATCAGTCCTTGGAAAAGGACATTATACATGGTAAGGTACAGACAGGGTCAGCGAAAAAAAGGAAGACCCTCAATGAGATGGATTGACACAGTGGCTACAACAATGAGCTCAAGCATAATAATGATTGTGAGCACGGCGCAGGACCGGGCAGTCTTTTGTTCTGTGGTATGTAGGGTCACTATGAGTCGGAACTAACTCAACAGCACCTAAGAACAACAACAACAATACCCCTGATGGGAATGTCTTAGTCCTACTTCAATCCTCCAGATACCTCCCCACCTCCAATCCCAAGGACTTACACTTAAAAAGAGACATTCCTAGGGCACTCATGTAGTAGGTGTCCAGACCTGAGTTAGTTTCTAATTTTCAAAGTAAAGCACCTCCAGCTGGTTACCACCTCAGTCACAGCAGGCCCACCTGATCCTCCCAAACAAGAGGCTCGATTTGTGCTGAGGGTTGGTGGAGGTTCTGCTCGAGGTGGAGGGGGTGCTGAGCTCCGGGCAGAGGGTCTGGGCGACCCTCTGGCCCCACATTGCGTGCCAAAACTGTTGGCGAAACCAAAAGGTGGATCCTTGTCTGGTGCTCTCAGATCTGCCAATAATCTGGACACCCAATAATTTGGACACCGGCCTTTGAGAAAGAGAAAATAACATTATTGCAACGCGCAGAACAAGATGCTGGGAGGAAGTTCCTCAGATCTGACTCCCCAAGCTATGGGGAAGCAGGGCTTATATATGATTGGGGCAGCAAGATGATGGCCGAGCAGGCGTACTGGGGAGGGAAAATTCTAGAAGGTGGCCAGGAAACTGGAGCTGTCTTGGTTTTTGTCAGACTTTCGCTTTGGAATAGGGTCTGGGTGATGATTTTTCTTCTGAATCATTCCACCTTTTGCTGCATCATCTGTTGAGGTCAATTAGTGGTCACGGTTGGACCTTCTCTGCATGCAGGATGGGCCAAATCTGGCTTGGGCTAGTTTAAGGACTAATGGAAATTTACTGGCATTCATGGGGTCGGGATACAACTCCTTGTTACCCACATCTGGGAGTTCTTGAGGCCTCTCCCAGCTCCTACGCCCCCAGAGCTTGTCTGCCTCTTTGTCCCTCCCAACTCTCACTCCCCACACCTGGACTGTGGCCTCACCCTTCCCACCTCCACTTTCCCCACCCCTGGGATTTATCCTGTAGACAGACTCTCACACAAATACCTGTCCACAAATTCTCACAGCAGCACTACTCTCTCCCATCAGTCAAAAGGTGGATACAACCCAAAGTCTAGCAACAGAGGACTGTATGAACAAAGTGTGGGCCATCCACACAATGGGATGCCACTGGGCCTTTAAAGGAATTAGAAACTGACAAGTCTACAATGTGGATGAGGCTCAAACACACGAAGCTAAGTGAAAGTGTGGGTAAAAAAGGCCACATATTTCCATTGAGATAAGAAATCCAGATCAGGTAAACCCATAGACACAGAAAACCAATCACTGATGGCCATGGGCACAGGGGAGGGGCCATGAGGGACTGCTCAATGGGAACAGGGTCTCTGTTTTTGGTGATGACAATGTTCTGAGGTATGTAGATACTGGTGATGGCTGAACAGAATTGTGAAAGTACATTTGTTGTTGTTAAGTGCCATCGAGTTGGTTCCAACTCATAGCGACCGTACAGGACAGACTAGAACTGCCCCATCGGGTTTCCAAGGAGTGGCTGGTGGATTTCAACAGCAGACCTTTTGATTAGCAGCCAAGCTCTTAACCACTATGCCGCTAGGGCATACATAAAGACACTATATTATACACATTTAAGCTATTAAAACAAAACTTTATTAAATGAGAAATCTATCAGTTAAAATAGTATCAACTATAATGTGAGCTGGAAAAAGACTACAAATAAACCACAGAAATACTGAATCAGGTAAGGCTGAGAAAGGATCTCGTTCTGAGGCCAACACTCCCTGGCTTGGTTGAGGAGCTGCTGTGAGAGAGGTGGGACAACTGGCTCAGCCTCTGGTGCCTGGGCCAGAGCTGGAGATGCCAGACCTGGGGCTGCATCAAGCTCCCGTGTTCCTTGAGGCAGAGGGTCCACATCAGCTGGTGGTCTGGGAGCTGTTTCTGGAGATGACCTGGGATAAGAATCCAGCTTCTCTGCAAGCTCTGGGTGTGATGCCTGGGTCACAGCTGGAGATGGAATACCTGGGGCTACATCGAGCCCTGGTGTTGGTGCAGGAGCATGGTTGGCATCACCAGGTGGTCTGGGATCCGGTTCTGGAGGTGGCCCAGGACAAGAACACAGCTTTCCAGCAGCTCGCAGACTACTGGCTGATGTTGGTCCTTCTTCTGCACCAACGATGGGTCTCAATGTAGCTCCGGGTCCTCTGTCTCCGTCTCTGGCCCAGGCAGTAGGCGAAGAGCTTGCTGGAAAGCCAGCTTCTTACCCTGGGCCACTTCCTGAACAGGCTCTCAGACAACAGGCTGATGTGGAACCTGCTCCTGCACCAACACCAGGGCTTCATGTAGCCCCAGGTCCTTCATCTCCAGCTCTGACAAAGAGCCTGGTGCCTGGGACAGAGCTGGATTTGGAGGACCCGGGGATGTGTTGATCTCTGGTGTTGTTGCAGGGCCAGGATGGATGTCAGCCAGTGGTCCTGGAGTCAGTTCTGGAGGTGGCCCAGGGTAAGAACCTGGCTTTCCAGCAGTCTTCTGGTTCGGTGCCTCAGCCAGATGTGGAGATGGAGGGTCTGGGGCTGCATTGAGGCCCAGTGTTGGTGCAGGACAAGGACCAACGTCAGCCAGCGGCCTGGGAGTTGGTTCTAGAGGTGGCCCGTGTTCCGATGCCAGGCCTCCAGCAGGCTCTTCTCTTAGCGCCAGTGCCGGAACTGGTGATGAAATAGCCAGTGGTCTACAGAGCTCCTGCGTTAGTGGGGAAGCTGACTTCACACCTGCAGGTGGTCACGGAGCCGTTCTGGAGGTGGTCGTCAACAGGAAGCCAGCCCTCTAGTCAGCTCTCCATTTGGTGCCAGGGATGGAGCTGTTGATGGACCTCTTTATGGAGAACCTGGTGTTCTATCCTGCTCTGGTGTTGGCTCAGGAGCAGGACCTACCTGACCAGGTAGTACAGTAGACAGTTGTGGAGGTGACCCAGGAAGAGACTCAGCCCCTCCGGCAGGCTCTCCACCTAATGACAGAGCTGGTGGTGGAGGACCTGGTGTCCTATCCAGCTCCGGTGTTGGTTCAGGAGCAGGATCTACCTGACCAGGTAGTACAGCAGACAGTTGTGGAGGTGGCCCAGGAGGAGACTCAACCCCTCCGGCAGGCTCTCTGTCTGGTGTTGGTGCTGGTGCTGGAGGACTTGATGCACTACCGAGCTCCAGTACAGGTGTCAGAACAACGTCTGCCTGAGGAGGTGGTCCTGGGGTTTCTTCTGGAGGTAGCCATGCACCGCGAGCTTTTTCTAGTGCTGACATTGGACGTGCAAGAAGAGAAATGTTTACCAACATGACTGCCTTTCCTCTCACCCTTCCAACAAAGGAAAACATCCCACTGCTATGAAGAGAAGCCCAAGTTTTCTACCCTAGAAGTCTTCCCAGAATTTGGTCCACGGGAGGAGGGTCTGAGGTCACTCTGAGCTCTGGTCCAATCTGCGCCTCTGGGGGTCCTCCCTGTGGGACCCGCCCTTTGTCCCCCTCGCAAGCTCACATGCAGGCGTGCCCAGTCCTCCTCACCCGCTATTGCGGCCTTAATGGGCTCCTGGTGACCCAGGATGGCACAGAGTGCATAAGCGCAATATTTCAATTCCGACTGGGGCATGTTCTTCAGCACGTACTCCACCAGGAGATCCAGGCAGGGGAAGTTGGGGGGCTGGTTAAAGTCATTGGAGTACTCGTATAACCACATTTTCAGGATGAAAGACATGGCTCTGGGGATGAGTGGTGAAGAACAGGGTCAGAGGCCTGGCCTTTCCCACCACACTGCCCTCCAGGGCACCCGTGCAAGGGCCCGGGACCCTCTGTCTGCCCTGTTCTTGCAAAGGCCAGCCCCATCCTGCACCCCACCCTCTGGCTGTCTTGGCAGTGGGAGACCTGGTCACTGTTCAGGGGGCTAGCACAGAGCCTCAGTCTCAGGGAGCAGCCCACCAATGATCTGACCAACTCTCCCTCCTCAGAAGGCCTGACTTACGTCCCCTTCTGTCTCTTGGCCCCCTCCCCAATGGACAGTAAACCTCCGAGGGCAGAGAGGTTGTGTCTGAATGTTCACCTCACAGCCTGGCACACAGTAGTGCTCCAGGAATATCTGAGGCTGAGGACAGACTGTGTGTATCCTCAGTCTGCCTGCCCAGGCCCTCGCGCCCCTCCACCTAGAGGGTGGGCACCAGCGTGCTGCCTGGTTCTCTGCATGCACATGAGGGTCTCCTCTCCCACGGTCACTGTTCTCCCAGGGACAGGGACCCCATATGCAAATGAGCCCACATGACAGGGGTGCAGGATTCAGGAGCTGGTTTCTCCCCACCTCCTGGCCTGGTCCTGGGATGGGGAGAAGACAACCAGAAATGGAGGGGATTGTCAGGGGGAAGGGTTCCTTCAGGGGACACTCTGAGCCCCCAGCCTCCCCTCTGCTCCCCAGGACTCCAGGGCTCCAACTCAGATCTGTGTGAACCGCTTTCCTCCTGCAGGGGGCAACGCTGAACTCATCCCTCCAGGGGGAACTAGATGTGTGGGACCCAGGGTGTGACCAGCCCCAATCCAGACACACCCCCTACCCCCACCCTTCTGTGGAGGCAGCAGTCCCTCCTTCTCCATCCAAAGTCCGCTCACTCTATCAGGTCCTCCTGGGTTCCGCCATCCGGGACAGGATAGGGGGAGTCGCGTCCATACCTAGAGGAGACATGGGGCATTATATCTAATGCACTGTGGCCACTACCTGCTTCCAACATCTGCTGTTCCTGTGTGAGTCCCCAGCTAGAATGGAGGCCCAGGAGGGCAGGGCTTCCTGTCTGCTTTGTTCATTGAACAGTGCTAAGTGCCTAGGACAGTGTCTGCAGCACTAGGGGACCCATAGATGATTGTTGAACGAATGAACCCAACCAGCACCTTCCCTGATATCTGAGGGTCCTGGGCCCCTCTGCCCACCCCAAGGCATACTGTTCTACCTACACCAAGGACAAGGACCCACTAGACGCGTCTCAATCCCCTTTACAAATGGGAAATAGGTTTGCTCAAGGGCACACGGTCAGTGAGGCCTGAGGCAGCAGCTTCTTCATGGAGGAGAGGAAACCAACAAATGTGAACATCCAGCCCCTCCAGCAGCCTTTTCCACGGAGCTGGGCTCCAGGTACACACTTCCCATGGCTTGTCCCATGTGGTCCTGACAGTTGCTCCAGCAGGTTGATCCTTTACCACACCCTTTTCAGAGGAGCAAACTGAGGCAGAGAGGTGAGTGACTTTTCCCAGACTCACAGCTGGTAGGTGGCTGAGTTCCCACTGGGCTGTGGAGGGTGGGGTGCTCACCTTTGGAACAATAGTTCCAGAACCTGCTGGGTGGTGGCGTAGGTTCTATATGTTTCCAGGAACTTGTTGACGAAAGATGTTTCACCTTCCATGAAGGCAGGCACCAGTCGCTCCACCTGCTGCTCCAGTGAGAGTGGCTGGACAGTCTCCACCTCACAGGCCTCCTCCATGTACTGGTCCGACCCACAAAGACACTGGGGTGGGACAGAGGAGGGACATACCATCAGAGGCAGCCCCGTGGGCCACCAGGAGGGCAGGGTCCAGGACCTCTGTGACCAGTGGCAGGAGGTGGGACAAGAGTGCCCCAGCAGAACACAGTAGATTAGGTGGGTCAGCGTATGAGGACACACGTGAGGCTCCTGCAGCCCTACTGTGGGTCAGTGGATGAGGACGCACGTGAGGCTCCTGCAGCCATGCTGTGGGTCAGTGGATGAGGACACACGTGAGGCTCCTGCAGCCCTGCTGTGGGTCAGTGCATAAGGACACACGTGATGCTCCTGCAGTCCTACTGTGGGTCAGTGTGTGAGGATACATGTGAGTCTCCTGCAGCCCTGCTGTGGGTCAGTTGTGAGGACACACGTGAGGCTCCTGCAGCCCTACTGTGGGTCCGTGTGTGAGGATACATGTGAGGCTCCTGCAGCCCTACTGTGGGTCAGTGGATGAGGACACACAGAAGGCTCCTGCAGCCCTGCTGTGGGTCAGTGGATGAGGACACACAGAAGGCTCCTGCAGCCCTGCTGAAAGGGCAGAGAAGGAATCAGTCCAGGGCCAGCAGCAGTGAGAGGCTCAATTACCATGGGAAACCTCCTCCCGTCTGGAATGTTCTGCGGCAGAGTCAGGGCACAGCTTCTGACCTAAAGGGGTCAAGGTGATGTGTTCCTCGACATTGGAGTTTGTAGAAAAAGGTATATCATAGCCTGAGCCCCGTGCTTTAGGGGAAAAGGAGCCTGCTAAGCCTGAGGATGTGTGAGGCTGGGAGAAGGTGTGGAAGAACAGTCCAGCTGACTGCTGCCCGGGGCCCTGGGCCGAAAGTTAAACTCTGAAACAGGAGCAACCTGCAGAAAGATGCCGGGGCTGATGTGCAGTGCAAACAGCATAAAAGACTCATTTCTGATATTCCTGCACCTGGCCAGGGCAGGGAGAACAGTGGGGGCAGGGAAGGAAGGATGGTGGCAGATTCTTCTGGGAGGGGACTGGAGCCCCTTGAGAGGGAAAGCCCTGGGAGGGAGATAGGGGTCTCTGGGGCAGGGCCTGGGTCCTGGGCTCCCTCTAGTCCCTCTCAGGACCCCACACCCCGCACTCACACAGAATCTGCACCAGCCCTTCCTGGTCCCTTTCTTGGGGTCAGTGGATTCGATGGTGCCATCTTCTTTTTCCTTACAGATCTCCTTCAGGGGGTTCTGCAGAGACAGAGCCCAGTAGTGACCCGGGAGGCATCAATGTCCCCTCCCAGCCATCTCCTTCCCTCTCTGCCCCTTTACGCCCTCGTGCTCCCTGGGCCTCAGAGGAGCTCCTAGTTCCCCCTGTCTACACCATGTGCTGGGAGGGTCGACCTGAGGCTGCACCATCCAGCCCGTCCAAGTTCACTGACCAGAGATAGAAATGGCAACCTCTGAGTATTGCAGCAGGATCTGGGAGGAGCTGGGCTGGCACAAGGTCAGCAGTGGGGGGTCAATGCCAGAAGCTAGGACTGCAGGGTGCCTGGCCCACACAGGGCGAGCTGGAGCTCAGAGAAGGCCCCCGTGAGAGTACCAACTCGGTTTGTGACCCCCTGACCATCCCTCCCTAAAGCCCTGGTGTGAAGTGAGGCCCCCGGGTAGGAGCTTAGGTTGCACATCCTATGTGATCAGGGGGTTGGGGCAGGAACGTGAAGTGGGTCTCCACCTTTGCCACGCCAGGCCCTAGTCTCCGAGACACCCAATCTGATGGACCAGGCCACCCACCACCCCATTCCAGATCAGTCCAAGGCTTATGAATCCAGTGATGGTGAGGGGCTATGGGGACGGAGCTAGGAGCCCTCAGTGAGTACTAGTCCTGAGGGAGCAGAAGCACCATTTTCATCTTCCTCCTCCTCACCTTTCCCCTCCCAAATCTCCCCAGATCACGTGACCCCTCCTTCCCTGACCCCACCCTCTGCCCTCCCATTTCGATCCTGCCTCTTCCAACAACTTTCTGCTTCATCAGTTCTGTCCTCACCTCCTCGCTGCCCCCATTGCCAGGGACCCCACGGGGACAAGGGCTGGTGTGGCCTGGGGGCTGGTGTGACCTGGGGGAGGGGCGTAGGGCTGCCCAGGTGGGATCACAGTGGTGGCCTGGTCTGAATTGGCAGCCCTGGGCCACCCTGTGTTACCTTTAGGGTCTTTTCAGTAAATGGCAGGATCTTTCTAGAGCGGGAACTGAAAGCATGCCTCAGCCTTCGAGAAAGGGTCAAACTGCTGGATTTCTTAAATTCTGGGGTAATCGAAGAAGGCAGACAACAGGAAAACATGTTTCCAGCTCCAGTGTCTCCACTCAAGTGAGCTGGTAGGGGCTATCTCTAGAATGTGGGTGCCTGGTTACCAGGGTTCCAAGTTCTATGTACTTCATTACCAAGGAAGTGAGGTCATATCCTGGGTCCCCTGACCTGGGCCTGATCTCCGATAAAACCTCTCCCAAGTCCCTTCTGGGCTGTTGAATGCCCACCTCTCCCCTTGCCATCTCCATAACTGTACATAGTGACACCAACACAGTCCCCCACAGAACCTAGGGCAGGCCTGGGTGAGCCAAGGCCCCAGCTTTGAGCAGACAGAGCGGGGTTCAGACACTGCTTGTCCCTCTTAACCTGTTTGTGATCCTGGACAAGTCTTTGTGCTTCTCAGAGCCTCCTCAGTCTCCCCATCACACAATGGGGATCATCCTAGCATCTTCTTCCTAGGGAAGTCAGCAGGTGTATGTGAGATACCACCCATGAACCCATGGGCTGGTGTCACACGTAGCTAACACGCAAATTCAGAGATGGGAGAATTTCAAGCAGGGGTGGGAAGCAGCATGGAGGATACCTCAAAACAGGGCTGGGTTCTGGTGGTGTGAGCTTGGGAAAGTCACTTCCATGTCTGCACCAGAAGGGTTTGGAATTAAATAAACATCAGATATTGCTACCCTCTGTCTGGCATAAAACCCTCCAATAACTTCCATTATTTAGAATCTGACCCAGTGTCTCATCTCGGACTAGGGGATGGGCAGCCTGCACAATGGCCCCCAGCTATCCCGCCTGCTGGCCTCCACATCCTGCGTGACCCCTTTCCCTAGTGTGAGCGGGAGTCACGGACTTGATTCTCAAGAATGTTGTTGTTTGGTGCCGTCGAGTGATTTCTACTCACAGTCACCCCATTTGGGCAATGTCTCCCGGCTCTCTCTTACGCTCCCTCTCGCTCTGTCATCGCCCCCCACCCTGCACACCCCAGGAAGGAGCTGTGATGTACGACCTGCCCTATGAGGCTGACATGAGAATGACCCAAGGCCCTAATCAACAGGCACAGAGGAACTGAGGCCCCCAGTCCAACAGCTCACAAGGTCCTGCCCACAACTCAGAGTGAGCAGGGAGCGGATCCTCCCCAGTCGAGCCTCCGTTGAGACCGCAGCCCCAGCCTTGTGAGAGATCTTGGGGCAGAGTCATCAACTAAGACATGCCTCATTCCTGGTCCACAGATACTGTGAGATCATCAGTGTGTCCTGTTGTGAGTCATGAGGTCTGGGGTGATGGTGTCACAGGGCAAGAGACAGCTCCTTCAGCCCCCCAGGTCCTGGGACCTGGACCTGCCCTCCTCCTGCCTCCCTCCTCTCCTCCCCAGTTCCCTCCAGCCACACTGGCTGCTTTCCAACTCCCTCTCTAGACAAACTCACATCTGCCTCCCAGTCCCTGTACCAGCTGTGCCTTCTCCCTGGCACATTGTCCCCCAATTCGTGCAGGGCAGGCCCCTCCTGTCACTCTGGTCACACATAAGTGTCACCTCAGTGAGGGCTCTGGACCCCCACCCAGTGACCCCAGCCCTCTCTCGCTGGCTGCAGGCTGCTTTATTTTCTCTATGGAATATGCTCTTTTCTCTCTCATGTATTTGTCTTCACGCTCTTGTCCCTCTCCCCTCCACTGTGCGCTCTTGGGGCAGGAACCACGTGGGTGGTTTTCGGCTCCCACCCAGGACCTAACACAGACCTGCCCACGGAGAGAGCTTGGGCGCCATTGCTGAGTGAATAAATGGCAGGATCTGATTCACTCCCTGCCTCTGACTAGCTATGACTGGGGGCGTGGATGGTAACATTAGGAGGTGTATCTCTGAGACAGGCAAGCAGCCAGAATGACCTTGGGGTGACTGTCCCCTGGTCCAGCTGCTCCAGCAAAGCCCAGAGGGGACCACTGACTGAGGAGTCTGCCACCCTCTGGTGGTCAGCATTAGCACTCAGCCCCAGGCAGGTCAATTCACCACAAATGCACACCTGTGTTCAAGCTCCTGGAAGCAGCAGCTCTCCTGGATCCCAGGAGGAGAAAGAGCAGGGTCTGCAGGTCCGCAGGTGGTGTTGGGGACCTCAGGAGACTCTCTAGCCCCCTCTTTGCCCCCACAGGCCCTGGGGTGTCCAGCTCACTCACGAGGCATCCTTCCCACATTCAGGGTAAAGATCCCACTTCCTCAGGAGGACCCCTGAGGCTCTGCCAAGGACTAGTCCTGACCCTGGACCTGGCCTCACGGTCCATGGCTCTGTCCTGCCCTGCCTGACCCCAGGCCCCTGCTCCCACACCCCAACACTCTTGCTGGGTGAATATTCTATTCCAGGAAGTAGAAAACATTTTCCTAGGACCTCAGAGCACAGTGGGTCATGGACAGAGAATCAAGGTCAGCAGAAACTGTTCTTAGCCTTGGGACCCTGGGGGACACCCACTCCAAGCACCCCAACTTACAGAGGAGGAAACAGAGGTTTTCTTTCCTGTAGCCCCCTCCACTCTAGGAGGAGCCCATCCTAGCTCCAGAGGCCCAGAGCAGTGACTGCAGGACCAGGCCTTGTCCTCTCTGGGTCGCCCTGGGGATGGCTGGGCCTGGCAGGTCCCTGGGAACCTTGGGGTCCCCCTCCCTTTATTTGGGCAGCCCCCCACCCTTGCTATGGGCGGTGGGCATGTTGGTAGGAACCTGGAGGCCACTGTCCCAAAACAGAACTGCCTCCACCCTCTCTCTAACCTCCCTGCTGTCCTCTCCTCCTCTGACCCCACCTGCACGGCCCCACCTGTGAAGTCAGTGTGTGTGTGTGTGCGTGCATGCGTGCACCAATGCTTATGTGGGTGTGGTGAGAGGGAAACAGCCCCACAAGGGAAGAGGTTGATCAGGGTTCCCCACATCTTAGGGCTTTCATTCCCAAAGCACATCCCATGAGAGAAGCTGAGCCCTGGCCGAGGGGACCAGAAACTTCCTCATCCTCTGGACTCTGCCCACTTCTGTGTCCTGAGCCGTCCCTGCCTTTCTCTTGGTCTCAGTTTCCCAATTGTGCACTGAGGGTCTGGACAGGGAACTGTTTCAGTGATTGCTCACGAGGATGCGGGGCCAGAACCCCCACACTGGGGTGAGCAGCTTGGGGACGACTACAGCATGGGACCTCCTTAGCGTAACAGATGTGGGTGGACACTGCCCAGGGCAGCCAGGCCGATGTCCACAGCTCTGTGCTAACAGTGCCTGCATGGTCTGGGGCAGTGTGTGTAGAGTGACCTGCCTCCAGTGCGTGTCCACACAAATTGATCTGCTCATGGGGGGTCCCATGTGGGCCCACCACTAACTCTACCAGCTCTGTGCCTCCCACCCCCATGGGATCTGTGTCCTGGGCCCATCCCCCCTCCTACACAGGAGGGCCACAGGGAACTGGGCCAGGTGGGCCTGGAGAGCCTGGGGACTTTGGAGACACCAAGTATCCCCACCACCCGTGTCTGCTCTCTGGAGTGGCACCAGGAGCCCCACCCATGTTATTCCCCACCTCCTGCCTGGGTCTCACCTCTCAGTCCCCCTGAGCCCCTCCATGGACCAGGACTAGGCCCCAAAGTGCTCCTGGGGTGACGCTGTCATTGTCACAGGCCAACTGGATCAGCTGGGTCTCAGGATCACCTCCAGTCCTGGGCCACAGGGAGGGCAGAGTGCTGAGAGCCTGGGTGGGGTACCGCGTGGGGCAGGGTCCAGGAGCAGAGTCTATGCTCCTGTGAGAGGCCCTCCCCCCACTCCCATCCAGGCCCTGACTGCTCTCAGAGGTGTGAGCAAACAGCCCCTCCTCCAGGAAGTTGCCCTGGATTCCACCCCCATCTCCACCTCCAGTGAGGCAGGTCTCCCTGCCTCTGTGCATCAGCTCTCCCCATAATTCTAAGAGGAAGGCTCCTGCCCAGGGAGGGGGTCGCTTTCCCACCCCACTCCCTCAAACAGCACCAAATCTGGGCACGTTTCTTCTCTTTTGGAAGTTGATCATTCCCCCTGGGGAGCCGACCCCATGTTCCTCAGAGAAGGTCCCTTGGGCCATGACCAGCCCCCACCCCTGTCTTTCTGCCCTACCACGGGGTCCCACCAGGGGGCAGAGCACATGCACACACCTGGACTTGAATAGAGGTGAGGGTCTGGGTGCCAGGGCAGCGGGACCTGGGGCAGAGACTCAGGAAACTTGTAGATTAACCCTCCCTGCCATCACATGGAGGGACTGAGGCCTTGGGCAGGAAGGCACTGAAGGTCACTCACGTGGTCCCTGACATTTACTCCTCAGTAGACAAACACGTCCAACCAGTACCCACGGTGTTCTATTTCTCCCTGTCTCTCTTTTTCTCTGTCCCTCTCTCTGTCTCCCTGCCTGTCTCTCTGTGTCTCTCTTTCTCTCTCTATCTCTGCTTGTTCCTCTTTCCTTGTCTCTTTCTCTTCTCTGACTAAACACACACGCACACACAAATACACACACACTTCTCCATGCATCATCCACTTTCCAAGCCCAAACCACGGCATCAGCCTTAACGTCTCCTCTTCCCTCATCCCTAACACTCACGGCACTAATGGGCTTCTTGGCTTTGCCTCTACCCATCCCTTCTCTCCACTCTCGTCCTCATCACCTTCTACCGCCTGGACCACGGAGCACAGCAGTCCCTAGGCTGTTCCTCACAATGGTTCTCTAGTAGGACTCCATTGCTGGGCTCTGGACTGTTCCACCCTGAAGCTTCTAAACACTGAAACCAGGTCAAGTTACACTCCCACCTAAAACATCCCAGCAGCTCCCATTTTACCCCCACTACCATCATCATCAGACAATGTTCCGCTGCTATTCATAAGGTTTTCACTGGCTAATGCTTTTCAGAAGTAGACTGCTGGTAGTCTGGAATCTCACCTGAAACCTGTCCTCCATGGATGACCCTGCTGGTATCTGAATACCGGTGGCATAGCTTCCAGCATCACAACAACACGCAAGCCCCCACAGTATGACAAACTGACAGACATGTGGGGATACTGATTGGTTTAAAGTCAGGAAAGGTGTGTTCCAGGGTTGTATTCTTTCACCATACCTATTCAATCTGTCTGCTGAGCAAATAATACGAGAAGCTGGACTATAGGAAGAAGAATGGGGCATCAGGATTGGAGGAAGACTCATTAACAGCCTGCGTTATGTAGATGACACAACCTTCGTTGCTGAAAGTGAAGAGGACTTGAAGCACTTAGTAACGAAGATCAAAGACCACAGCCTTTAGTATGGATTACATCTCAACATAAAGAAAACAAAAATCCTCACAACTGGACCAATGAGCAACATCATGATAAATGGAGAAAAGATTGAAGTTGTCAAGGATTTCATTTTACTTGGATCCACAACCAACAGCCATGGAAGCAGCAGTCAAGAAATCAAAAGAGGCATTGCATTGGGTAAATCTGCTGCAAAGGACCTCTTTCAAGTGTTGAAGAGAAAAGATGTCACCCTGAAGACTAAGTGCGCCTGACCCAAGCCATGGTATTTTCAATCATATCACATGCATGTGAGAGCTGAACAATGAATAAGGAAGACGGAAGAAGAGTTGACGCCTTTGAATTGTGGTGTTGGAGAAGAATATTGAATATACTGTGGACTGCCAAAAGAACGAACAAATCTGTCTTAGAAGAAGTACAGCCAGAATGCTCCTTAGAAGCAAGGATGGCGAGACTGCATCTTACATACTTTGGACATGTTGTTAGGAGGGGTCAGTCCCTGGAGAAGGACATCATGCTTGGCAGAGTACAGGGTCAGTGAAAGGAGGAAGGGAAGACCCTCAACGAGGTGGATTGACACAGTGTCTACAACGATGAGCTCAAGCATAACAACGATTGAAAGGATGGCTCAGGACCGGGCAGTGTTTCGTTCTGTTGTGCGTAGTGTTGCTATGAGTCGGAACCGACTCAACAGCACCTAACAACAACAACAACACCATCATCAGAGAGAGATTCCTCCCTAACCTACTGCAGTCTCTGTGTCCTGAGGAAACTCCTTCCCTTCTCTGGGCCTCTTTTTAGCCTCCATAAAATGAACTTTGACTCAGGGCTGTTGTGTGTGTGTGCGAGGGGGTGGCAAGTAGCTTCCACCACTTCACCTGCTATTCTTGGATGGGTAGATCGGGCTCCATCCAGACTTCAAGACTTGTGTTGCGGTGTCCTGCCCGTGAAGAACACAGTGAATACATTTCTATACAGGATCTCCTCTGCAGCTTCACCCTGGAATCCCTTTTCTTTTTTAAATCCACCCCAAGAAACCACTCCATAAGTGGTGATAACTTAGTGCCCTGAAACTAAATGTGTGTGTGTGTACGTGTGTGTGTCTGTATGTGCAAGAATCCTTGCATCCTTAAGAGGGGCTTCTAAAATATACTTAAAGTTAGAAAAATTGTTCAAATCATGGTTGAAAAGAGCATGACAGTAAACACATCATTAAAAACATAGAGATTCGTGAACACGCTCTGGACACTAACAGTGATGGTTCTGTCTCCTAAGCTAACATCCGAGGTAAAATATTCTCGTGGCGCAAGGTGGACGACGAATAAGAGTGGATGCAAATCCATAATTCAAAAGCCTTCTGTTTAGTGGGCTGCTCATACATTTCAGTCAGGACTCCTCAGGGGTATGACGTCTCACATATTTAGTTTCAGGACACTAAGTTATCACCACTTATGGAGTGGTTTCTTGGGGTGGATTTAAAAAAGAAAAGGGATTCCAGGGTGAAGCTGCAGAGGGAACCCCGTATAGAAATGTATTCACTGTGTTCTTCACAGGCAGGGCACCGCAACACAAGTCTTGAAGTCTGGATGGAGCCCGATCTACCCATCCAAGAATAGCAGGTGAAGTGGTGGAAGCTACTTGCCACCCCCTCGCACACACACACAACATTCCTGAGCCCCAGTTCATTTTATGGAGGCTAAAAAGAGGTCCAGAGGAGGGAAGGACTTTCCTCACATGTGGGCCAAATGCCCATAGAAGGACCAGGAGCAACCTAGCGCTGCTATTTTCTTTGTGTTCACTGGAGGCAGAATGGTTTGAAGAGTCTTCCCTGTGTGCTTTCCTGCAAGAATGTTTCACCCTGGTGTCCACTGGGTGGGGGCCGTCTAGGTAAACTTGAGAGAGAGATCTGTCCATCTGCAGAGCCAGGCTCCCAGCAACCACCCAGCACTGCAGTGCCCAGGACATGCTCCACAGGCTTGGCGAGGAGTCCCTGCTGACCCTCTTGAGGTGTGGGACCCCCATGCCGTCTGGGCTTCTCACTAGCACCACACGTGACACGTGGCCGTCAGATGTGACTGAGGGAGGACTCACATTGACACATTTTACAGATGTTGTAATAGTTTCTTCCCTCACCTCAGTGGACTGTCTTGGCGTCCAGGCACTGACCCCACTGTGGAGACCCCTCGTCCATCTCCATCCAGGGTACAGCTGCTTTTCCTTCCTCCTGCCTGTGGGAAGCTCCTCCCCTAAGTTTCCCTCCTTCCCTGCCCTAGTCTCACAGGGCGTCTCCTTGCCCTTCTCCAGAGAGCCATCATCTACCTCCCTGAGGTGGGGAAGGAGGTAGCCTGACTACGAAAAGCCAGAACTCCCTTAAGCAGCAGAGGAGGGTCTTGTCTCTGTCACCCAAGGCCCCCTGTCTTGGTTGGGTCGCCACATTCCAAGCCAGCCAATTGACAACCTCTTGATGTGGCTACTAAGATCCACTCAGTCTCCAGACCCCACGATGACCTGGAATAGCTTTTCTCCTTTCACATGGGAGGGCCAAATGGACTTTAAGGAAGAAGACCATGTAAAGTAAACTGGGGCCTCATTTATGTGCACGTGCCTGGTAGCAGCACCCTCCTATTTCTACCTGGGAGCCCTACAATCCTGAGTTCCAGAATCAGCTCCTCAACCAGCACTGAAGCTCCCCACCTCAGTCTCTTCAGTAGGTTAGAGAGGAATCTCTCTCTGATGATGGTGTTGTTGTTAGGTGTTGTTGAGTCGGTTCCAACCCATGGCGACCCTGTGCACAACAGAACGAAACACTGCCCGGTCCTGTGCCATGCTTACAATCCTTGTTATGCTTGAGCTCATTTTTGCAGCCACTGTGTCAATCCACCTCGTTGAGGGTCTTCCTCTTTTCTGCCGACCCTGTACTCTGCCAAGCATGATGTTCTTCTCCAGGGACTGATCCCTCCTGACAACATGTCCAAAGTATGTAAGACGCAGTCTCGCCATCCTTGCCTCTAAGGAGCATTCTGGCTGTACTTCTTCTAAGACAGATTTGTTCATTCTCTTGGCAGCCCATAGTATATTCAATATTCTTCGCCAACACCACAATTCAAAGGCATCAATTCCTCTTCATTCCTCCTTATTCATTGTCCAGCTTTCACATGCATATGATGTGATAGAAAACACCACGGCTTGGGTCAGGCGCACCTTAGTCTTCAAGGTGACATATTTGCTTTTCAACACTTGAAAGAGGTCCTTTGCAGCAGATTTACCCAATGCAATGCGACTTTTGATTTCTTGACTGCTGCTTCCGTGGCTGTTGGTTGTGGATCCAAGTAAAATGAAATCCTCGAGAACTTCAATCTTTTCTCCATTTATCATGATGTTGCTCATTGGTCCAGTTGTGAGGATTTTTGTTTCCTTTACGTTGAGGTGCAATCCATACTGAAGGCTGTGGTCTTTGATCTTCGTTACTAAGTGCTTCAAGTCCTCTTCACTTTCAGCAACCAAGGTTGTGTCATCTACATAACGCAGGCTGTTAATGAGTCTTCCTCCAATCCTGATGCCCCGTTCTTCTTCATATGGTCCAGCTTCTCGGATTATTTGCTCAGCACAGCATACAGATTGAATAGGTATGGCGAAAGAACACAACCCTGGAACACACCTTTCCTGACTTTAAACCAATCAGTATCCCCTTGTTCTGTCCGAACACCTGCCTCTTTATCTATGTAAAGATTCCTCATGAGCACAACTAAGTACTCTGGAATTCGCATTCTTCACAATGTTATCCATAGTTTGTTATGATCCACATAGTCGAATGCCTTTGCATAGTCAATAAAACACACGTAAACATCCTTCTGGTATTCTCTGCTTTCAGCCAGAATCCATCTGACATCAGCAATGATATCCCTGGTTCCACGTCCTCTTCTGAAACCAGCCTGAATTTCTGGCAGTTCCCTGTCGATATACTGCTGCAGCCGTTTTTGAATGATCTTCAGCAAAATTTTGCTTGCGTGTGATATTAATAATATTGTTCTATAATTTCTGCATTCGGTTGGATCACCTTTCTTGGGAATAGGCATAAATATGGATCTCTTCCAGTCAGTTGGCCAGGAAGCTGTCTTCCATATTTCTTGGCATAGATGAGTGAGTACCTCCAGCGCTGAATCTGTTTGTTGAAACATCTCGATTGATATTCTGTCATGTGAGTGGTTCTCAAAACGGGATCCCCAGGCCAGCAGCACCAGCATACTCAGAATATCTGCTCAGGCTGAGGAACCACTGGGCTAGACTAGCTGGGGTTTGTGGGCGCCTATTAGGGGAGGGAGCTTCCCATGTGGTGCAGGTGGTGCCCACTGACTCATATTCTGTGGGGTGGCAAGTATGAGTGCTGCCATTTGGGCCAGGCCTGGGCCAATCCACTGATCCGGACTCACTCATTTCATGCACTCAAACACCCTTACTAAGCAAAGATTAATAAGACACGGTCCTTGCCGTGGAGCCTGGGTGAACCCCAAAACTTGCCCTGAGGTAACCTTTAAACCTTAAACCAAATATCCCCTGAAGTCTTCTTTAGACCAAGCAATAATTTAGCTTAACTTGTAAAGAATGTCTACCTTGAGCACCGTGCTTTTTTAAGATCTGCCTATAGGGGGCCAAATGGACAACAGAAACTTGAAAGATTAGATAGGAAGCGTAGGGACAGTGAGTCTATGTTAATGGGAGAGGAACAATTTGGAAAAGGAGGGTGAGAAAGGTTACACAACTTGAAGAATATAATCAATGTCGCTGAATTGTACGTGTAGAAATTGTATCCTCTGCTGTGCATTTTCTCGACTGAAACTGGAAGAACTAGGTGGTGCCTGGGTACCACCAAAGACCACCCTGACAGGGGACACAACAGAGAGTCCCAGAAGGAGCGGGAGAAAAGGGTGGAGCAGAATTCAAATTCACGTAAAAAGACCAGACTTAATGGTCTGACTGAGACTGGAGGAACCCCCAAACTATGGTCCCCAAATGACCTGCTCACCCAGGACTGAAACCATCCCCGAAGCCCACTCTCAAACATTAGACAGGACTATAAAACAAAAAATAGTACACATGAGGAGTGTGCTTCTTTGTTCAATCAGATACATGAGACCAAATGGGCAGCTCCTGTCAGGAGGCAGGATGAGCAGGCAGGGTCAGGAACTGGCTGAATGGACACAGGGAACTCTGGGTGGAAAGGGGGAGTGTGCTGTCACATTGTGGGGACTGCAACTAATGTCACAAAACAATATGTGTATAAATTTTTGTATGAGAAAAATAATTAAATTTTTAGAAAAGACACAGTCCTTGACCTGGGAGCTGGCAGTCCACAGGGGCAGGTGGTCCCAGCACCTTCAGCCTCGGCTTTCTAGTCCCTCCACATCATCTGCCCACACTTCCCTGCCTTTCCTTCTGTGACAATTCCAACCACATCTGAATTCTCTTTGTCCCGGCAGCACACACTGACTGCCTCCCACAAGCCGGACCCTCTGCCCCTCAGCAACAGTCCAGCGATGGTGGAGACCAGGGCCCAGGGAGGCAGCTCTGGAGACAGGCATTTCAGTGCAGGGCTGAGATTCCCAGAGGGGACAGAGGGGGGACCCGCAAGCAGGCCAGAGTGTCAGGGAAGCTGCTGGACAAAATTGCACGTGAAGGGCCAGGAGGAGGAGCAGAGCCCTAGGGGGACGGACCGGTGCAGCATGTAAAAAAAAAAAAAAAATGTAAAGGAAGGACCAAATAACACAGAGTGGCTGGAACTCAGGTGGGCAGAGGCACGGAAGGACGTTGGAGAGAACAGGTGAAGACAGGCCGCAGGACGAAGCATTTGGACTTCATCCTGAGCCTCGGGAGGGGAGTGGCCACTGTTATGGAAGAAGAAAAGCTGAGCGTGTCCTCCTCCTTCCCACCTGGCAGCTCCCGGGCCCTCTTCCTCTTCTTTCAACCAGGGCTCTGTCCCCACGGGCCATGGGCCTGGGCCTGCTGGGCCCCCACCCCCATGGTGTCTGGTGGGCATTGCAGGCCCCAGGAAGGCCAGGGAGGCTCTCCTGGCACAGGCGTTGCAGGGTCCCACTGCTCCCCCTCTGGGCCCAGGGTAGCCCCGGCCAAGCCCAAGACCCTCCAAGACCGCGACGCCCGGCAGCGGTGCCTGAGGTGGCCACCAGAGGGTGCATGGGAGCCGTAGTCCTGTCAGAGGAGGTGGGTGTGAGGGGCGTGGCTGGGCACCGCCTGGTCCCCCCCATACACTCATCCCCTGGTGTCAGGAGCCATGGCGGGGAGCACAGTGGTCCGCGGGGCAGCCCGGAGGAGGGCCTTGGAACCAAGAGTTCTTTAGGCAGCCAAGGGAGACAGTGGTGTGGGAAACTGAGGCAACCCATGGCAGTGTGGGTGCTCTGGGGAACTCGGTTTAAAGACACAGCTCTAATCCAACTTCTTTCAGTGGAAGGCCTGAGGGACAGGAGGACTGACCCAGCATTGGCCCCTCTCTGCCAGGTCCTCAGTGAGAGCCCAGCTCTCCAGGGGCGGCCCCCACCCCTGCATTCCCAGACCTTCTAGGCACCCCGGCCCAACAATCACCACCCAGCGGTGGTGGGCGCAGAGTCCGTGTGCCCCCTGCCCAGCCTCAGCCAGCCCTCCCTGCACCCAGAGCTCACCCCTGACCAGCTTCCCAGAAGGCTCAGCCACGCTGTCCCTGCTCACTGAGAGTGCAGGTCACTTCAGGGAGCCTCAGTGCTGGGGGTGGGAGGGAGCCTGTGAAGTACAAGTGAACACCAGCTTAATTAATTATTACATTAAAATGCGCCCATTCGGGGGCCGCAAACAGGAAAGTATTAATCTCCTGCTTCCTTCCAATGACAAGCACATTTCCCTAAATCCCCCACTGCTGGTTTCACCCGTGATGGTCTCGCTGCGCCGCCATTCCCATCAAGTCACAGCTCATGAATATTCAGGCATCACAATTTGCTTTTAAAAAGGACAGGCCTATTATTTCATTTTTAAGTTTGCTGTCATGAATAGTAATTTTCCAGCCCCTAAAATAATGGAACTGCAGTGGCTGTTTTGGTCAGCCAGGCGGACGGGGAGCTAGAAACTCGACTCCATGGAGCAGGTCCCTGCCCTGGAGGGGACAGTTGCCAGCCTTCCTGACACTTGTGCTTGGCACTCAGTCAGCCCAGGGAGATGGCTGCTGGGTGAGCAGTGAATGGTGGGTGTCTCCATTGCCCTGCCCATCCTCTCAGCACTTCACAGTTTACAAGCACGGTTACAACATTGTCACCATCTGTGACTGAGGCAACATGGTGGGAAACACTAGCTGGGAGTCAGATGGTGCCAAGTTCGAACACTGACGCTGCCGTTTGTTCACTGTGTGATCTTACGAAAATTGCTTAACCTCTCTGAGCCCCCACTTCCTCATCTTCAAAATGGGAGTACCAAGCTGGGATTTGACGCCAGGCTTGTCCAATGCCAGAGCTCGTGTTCTTGTGCCCTGCTCTAGTTTCCAGGCGGACTCCCTGGGTGGTGCAAATAGCTAAAGTACTGGGCGGCTAACTGAAAGGTTGGAGGTTTGAGTCCTCCCAGAGACATCTCAGAAGAAGGGCCGAGATCTACTTCCAAAAAATCAGCCACTGAAAACCCTATGGAGCACAGTTCTACTCTGACACACATGGGCTCCCCATGAGTCACAGTCAGACTTGACTCAGTGGCAACTGGTACTAGCTCGTCTGGGGAGGCAAAGGCACTGGGCCCCAGCACACGGAGTTCAGGTGCGTTAGATGGGGCAGAAATGAGGCCCCCAGAGCTGGCGGGGGGGAGGAGTGGTGTCCCTGGAGCCTGCCCAGGGCCAGCTCTATCTTTAACGCAATGACAGGCTTTTCCAAGTGTCTGACTAACCATGGCAATTCACTAAACACGTATGAAGTGGGAGGTCAGGTTCACATCACCCGCCGTGATGGTTTCCGTGGGAAGGGCTCGGGCCTAGCCTCCCTGAAATGCCTCCTTTTCAGAATCAGGTGACCTTCAGAGGCGGGGCCGCTCTGCAACTGCCCGTCCTTCCCCCCGGGCACTTGGTGCCATCTCCATCAGAGACTTCCCAGCCTCCAGCCTGTCATTGGTGGGACCTCCCTGGCTGAAACCCCAGTGACTCCTACCCCGCCCCCCCAGGATGGAGTGCGCTCCTCAGCCTGGTCTCCAGGCCAGCTACCAGGGAGGCTGGAGTGTTAGTCACCCGGGGATGCTGTGATGGAAACACCACAAGTGAGTGGCTTTAGGGAACAGAAACTTATTTTCCCACAGCTTTGGAGGCTAGATATCTGAATTCAGGGAGTGGCTTTAGAGCGTGGTCCTTCCTTGTCCATTTCAGCCTCTGGTAGCCGCCGGCAATCCTTGAGGCTCCTGGGCTTGTAGGCAATCCTGGCTGGGCTGTCATCAGAAGACATCTGTCCCCTGCCCCACTATCTCTGCGTCTGATCTGCTCTTTCTGTAACTCAGAAGTGACTACGTTTAGCGCTCACTCTACTCCAGCATGACCTGACCAACATGACAAAAAAGACCAATTCCTAATAGGGCCACATCAACAGGCACAAAGGTTACTTTTCCAACACGTGTTTTGGGGGCTGCCCTGTGCTTTCCCACCCTCCACACCCTTGCAGCCCCACCCCGGGCTTTCGCAGATGGCCCCATGTCAGTTCTCTTGTGCGGCTATCACAGGAGCACCACAAGTGGGCGGCTTCAACAAACAGAAACCTATTCTCTCACAGTCTAGGAGGCTAGAAGTCCGATTTCAGGGCACCAGCTCCAGGGGAAGGCTTTCTCTCTCTGTCAGCTCTGGGCAAGGTCCTTGTCATCAATCTTCCCATGGTCTAGGAGCTTCTCAGCACAGGGACCCTGGGTCCAAAGGACATGGTCCACTCCTGGCTCTTCTTTAGTGGTGGTATGAGTTCCCTCTCCTCTCTGCTCACTTCTCTCTTTTATATCTCAAAAGAGATTGACTCAAGATATAATCTAATCCTGTAGGTTGAGTCTTGCCTCATTAACATAACTGCCTCTAATCCTGCCTCATTAACATCATAACCTATAACTGGTTGCTATTGAGTTTATTCCAACTCATAGCGACCCTGTAGGGCAGAGTAGAACTGACTCACAGGGCTTCCAAGGAGCAGCTGGTAGGTTTGAACTGCCAACCTTTGGATTAGCAGCCTGAGCTCTTAACCACTGTGCCACTAGGGCTCGAATTAACATAATAGAGGTTAGGATTTACAACACATAGGATAATCACATCAGATCACAAAGTGAAAGACAACCACACAATACTGGGAATCATGGCCTAGCCAGTTGACACACATGTTGGGGGGACACACTCCAATCTATAACACCCCCTTGCTCCTGAGACTCAGCTCAAGCACCCTCTGCAGCAAGGCCCCTACCAGGCTCAAACCACGGGTCCCTCTGTGGGCTTCCCACATGCAGGTCCTTCCGGGATGGTAGCGTGGACCAGCCTATCTCCTCTCCTGCTTACTTCTGCCCCAACTGCCCTTGAACGCAGGCCCAGTCGCCGTTCCTTCCTGCATCCCCAGTCTTAGACACTGGGAGAGCTGTCAGCAGCTAAGGGTGCTTGTTGCTTGTTGAATAAATGGACGAATGAACAGGAGAACTCATACCGCGGAGGGGCCCTTGACATGGGATCACCCTGAAGATAATATTGTGACCTGATGTGAAAATCCTGTGTTGTGAATCCTGGGTATTCACTAAATGTCACCCGCCGAGAGATCATTCACGGTGAGTGATGTTTTCATTTGGCGGATACCACCACGCCCCTCCCTTCCAGAGCAATTAGACAGATTTCATAAAGAAACAGGCTTCGTCTTTCGGCGCAGCGCCTCCTGCTGGAGACCTCAGCACCGCCAGGCAGGGCCAAGAGCTTGCTGCCAGAGCCAACCTCAACCAGCAGCCGCTGAGGACCCCGACTCGTGGCAACCCCACGTGTGTCAGAGCAGAACTCCGCCCCATAGAGTCTCCAACAGCTGATTTTTCAGAAGTAGACCACCAGGCTTTTTTTCTGAGGTGCCTCTGGGTGGACTCGAACGGCCAACCCTTCAGTGAGCAGCCGAGCGTGTTCACCTTTGACTAGCCGGAGACTTCAGGGGTGCCCTCGTTTATGAGATGGGGTACCCACGTGCTCCAAAAACACTCCCCTTAGTTCCCCATATAGAACACAGCCAGCGTGGGCAGGCGGTGCACACGTGAGGCGTCTGTCCCCACGGTGAAGACAACTGGATCAGGACGGGAGGAGCTTTACTGCCACCGACATCTTCGGCCATCCTTGGGCAGCTTGTCTCAGAGAAACTCAGCCACCAGAGCTTCCCAAGGCTCCTGTCCTGAAAATGCACTTTCTGGCAGTTCCCTGTCGATACGCTGCTGCGGCCGCTTCTGAATGATCTTCAGCAAAATTTTGCTTGCGGGTGATATTAATGATATTGTTTGATAATTTCTGCATTCAGTTGGATCACCTTGCTTTGCAAGGGGCACATATATGGATCTCTTCCAGTTGGTTGGCCCGGAAGCTCTCTTCCAAATTTCTTGGCATAGACGAGTGAGCACCTCCAGCACTGCATGCGTTTGTTGGAACATCTCAATTGGTATTTCATCAAATCCTGGGGCCTTGTTTTCCACCAATGCCTTCAGGGCAGCTCGGACTTCTTCCTTCAGTGCCATCGGTTCCTGACCGTGTGTTACTTCCTGAAACTGTTGAATAACTGCCAATTCTTTCTGGTACAATGACTCTGTGTATTCCTTCCACCTTCTTTTGATGCTTTCTATGTTGTTTATTATTTTCCCCATAGAATCCTTCAGTATTGCAAACCAAGGCATGAAATTTTCTTCAGTTCTTTCATCTTGAGAAATGCTGAGTGTGTTCTCCTCTTTTGGTTTTCCATCTCCAGGATTTCGCACATGTCATCAGAATACTTTGTCGTTTCAAGCCACCATTTGAAATCTTTTGTTCAGCTCTTTTGCTTCATCGTTTCTTCCTTTTGGTTTAGCTACTGGACATTCAACAGCAAGTTTCAGAGTCTCTTCTGACATCCATCTTGGTCTTTTCTTTCTTTCTTGTCTTTTCAATGACCTCTTGCTTTCTCCATGTATGATGTCTTTGTTGTCATTCCACAACTTGTCTGGTCTTCGGTCACTAGTGTTCACTGCATCAAATCTATTCTTGAGATGGTCTCTAAATTCAGGTGGGATATACTCGAGGTTCTACTTTGGCTCTCATGGACTTGTTCTACTTTTCCTCAGTTTCAACTTGAACTTGCATATGAGCAATTGATGGTCTGTTCTGCAGTCGGCCGCAGGCCTTGTTCCGACTGACGATGTTGAGCTTTTCCATCATCTCTTTCCACAGATGTAGTCTATTTGATTCCTGTGTGTTCCATCTGGCCAGGTCCATGTGTATAGTCGCTGTTTATGTTGGTGAAAGAAGGTATGGGCAATGAAGAAGTCGTTAGTCTTGCAAAATTCAATCATGCAATCTCTGCCATCATTTCTATCACCAACACCGTATCTTCCAGCTACTGATCCTTCTTGTTTGTTTCCAGATTTCACACTCCAATTGCCAGTAATTATCAGTGCACCCTGATTGCATGTTCGATCAACTTCAGACTGCAGAAGTTGGTGAAAATTTCAATGTCTTCATCTTTGGCCTTAGTGGGTGGTGTGTAAATTTGAATAATAGTCGTATTAACTGGTCTTCTTTGTAGGTGTATGGATATTACCCTGTCACTGACAATGATGTACTTCAGGATAGATCTTGAAATATTCTTTTTGATGATGAATGCAATACCATTCCTCTTCAAGTTGTCATTCCCAGCATAGTAGACCATGTGATAAAACCAAAAAACCAAACCTGTTGCAGTCAAGTTGATTCTCACTCATAGCAACCCTATAGGACAGAGTAGAACAGCCCCATAGAGTTTCCAAGGAGTGCCTGGCAGATTCAAACTGCCAACCTTTGGGTTAGCAGCCGTAGCTCTTAACCACTACACCACCAGGGTTTCCTGACTATATGATGATCAAATTCAAAATGGCCAATACCAGTCAAATTTCAGCTCACTAATGCCTAGGATATCAATCTTCATGGGTTCCATTTCATTTTTTACGATTTCCTATTTTCCTCGGTTCATACTTCATACATTCGACACTCTGATTATTAATGGATGTTTGCAGCTGTTTCTTCTCCTTTTGAGTCACGCCACGTCAGCAAATGAAGGTCCCAAAAGCTTGACTCCATTCACATCATTAGGGTCGACTCTACTTTGAGGAGGCAGCTCTTCCCCAGTCATCTTCTGAGTGCCTTCCAACCTGGGGGGCTCATCTTCCGGCACTATATCAATGTTCTGTTGCTGTGCATAAGGTTTTCACTGGCTAATTCTTTTCAGAAGTAGACCTTCGGGTCCTTCTTTCTAGTCTGTCTTAGTCTGGAAGCCCCCACGGTATGACAAACTGACAGATGTGTGGGGGAAATATAGAGAGATTTATTTTAAGGGATTGGTTCACGTAGTTGTGGGGTGGGCAAGTCCCTAAGCCCTAGGTCAGGTGGCAGGCAGAAAGAGAGAAGTGAAGGAATTCTGGCCAAGTGTCTATTTCTAGTCTGAAGGCAGAACCAGTCTTGGAAAACTCTTAAGGCTTCAACTGATTGGCTGAGGCCCCCCCACATTTCAGAAGGTGATGTACTTAAGGCCAATTTACTCACATGTAACTCTGTGGTAACAGACTCTAGACCAGTATTTGACCAAACAGCAGATGCCAGAGAGTCTAGTGGACACATAAAATGACCCATCGCAGAGGGTGGTGGCATCACCAGGAGGTCCACCTCCCCAGGTGAGACTGAGATTAGGGCAAAGAGAAGAGAAACTGGACGTTCCTGCCCCCGTGAGGGCCACACTGGGTCCCGTCCTGCATGCGGAGGGGATGGAAACCCCACGTTCCAGGAAGCTCAGGGAACATTGATGGAGTGGAGTGAAGAGGCTCAGAGAGGGGCAGGGCGGGACCCAAGCCCCTTGGGCTCTGTTCTGGTGCCACCTACCCTGCCAGGGTCTTCCACAACCACTCTTCCCTCCACAGGGCTGGGGAGTCCCCAGGATGCACGGCCCAGGGAAGAGTGTCTTCCAGCCAGGGGGCCATGTTGAGCACCCAGTTGGCCAGAGATTTCTGGGCAGTCCGGCCTAGTGTTTGCCCTTGTCAGTGAACCTCAGATAGGTCCTGGGCCTCCTGGGGACTGGGTCCAACCAGGGACACCAGGTCTCTCTCCACAGTGCTGAAACACCCTCTGGGCCCTGGCCGGAGTCACCCCTTCAACTCCCAGCTTCCTGCATATTCCTGTCTAAGGGCCACTCCCGGACATGCCTGGCCCCTGCCAACACATGTCACCGTCCTCGTCTTCAAAACTGGAGCTTTTTAGCTTGTTTTGTGTGGTTTTGCAGGAGGTTACATGAGGCCAGGCAGGCTGGTGTGGAGAGTGTGACTTAGCCACCCAGTAGCCTCAGGTGCAAATCCTGGCCTTGTCTGTTCCCCAGACTGCTGTGAGGGCTTCAGAAGGAAGTTTCCAGGTGGAGTTAATGGTGAATGTGACACCTGGCAGCTGTCGTCACCACCACCAGCATTTACGGAGGGTCTGGTGCTTCAAGAAGGGAAGGCTCCCACTGGGACTGAAGCTCCAGGAGGCCCCTGGACAGTGGCACTGTGGGCAGCAGGACCATCACTGCTATCTGCTGACGATGAGTACACCAGGCCAGGGCTGGAACATCTGCTGTGAGCCAGAGCCACAGCGGGGGACCAGTGGGAGCCAGGGCACAGAGAGACGCTGCTGAGACACCTAGGCCCCACCCCCAGTTGCTATTGGTGCAGCCCAGAGGAAGGAGGCCCTAGAGCTCTGGGCACAGGGGGCACATGGCCCCATGGAACTCCCCAGACGAGCCCAGAAGACCAGAGAGGCTTTGGAGGTGAGGTGTCCTCCTGGGAGCCCTGGGTCCTCTAACACTTGGGGGGTACCCTGGGGCTGAGGGAACATGTCAGCCCCACGCCCCACCAGGCTTCTGGACCCCCAGCCATCTCCTCTCTCCATGTAGGGCAGGCAGCCCGGCCCCGTGGGCTCCTGGGAGCATGGGCAGCAAATGGCTCAAGCCCACTGACTGGGTGATGGAGACCTCCCCGCACCACGCCCCCTGCAGACAGACCTTTAGACACCTGCACACGCTCTGCCCCCAGTCCCCCAGAACTGGGGAGAAATCGAGGGGAGAGGGACCCTTTGGACTCTCCCCAACAAAGGAGAAGGCCGCCCACTGGTGGCCCAAGCCAGGCCTGAGGTACAGGGGAGAGTGTCCAGGTGGCTGGGGTTGGGGGCCCACCCCTTTGCCCACCTCGAAGGGAGGGAAGCTGCAAATGATTGGGTGCAAGCCCCCTGCTGACCAGGTGAAGAAGGCCAGGGCAGCGAAGTGGCCGTCCCCAAGGTCACCCACCTGGGTGGTGGCTGGGGGCCAGGTCCCCTGGCTGCCCCAGACTCTGTCCATCACTGATGCCCAGACATGCTCCAGTGTGCCAAGACCCAGTGAACAGACCACAAGACTGGGTTTGTGGATGTAACAGTGGGGAGTGGACTCAGCCCCTGAGTCTACACAGTCTCGCCTTCCACCCCTGCCCTGGGGAGCCAGCTCTGAGCACTTCTGTGAGCTGGTCCCAGCGAGATCTGCCCATGTTCCTCACTTCATCCTCAGGAGCCGAGGCTCAGGGACATTAGGTAACCCTTCCAAACTCACAAGCCAGTGGGGGTGGAGCCAGGACTTGACCCTGGGTCCGTGTGACTCCAAAGCTGGTGACATTGAGCCTCTGGTGAAATCAGATTTCGTGCCACCAGTCCTAACAGGGTGAGTGAGGGAGCAGGGGTGATCCCCACTGCCCCCCAAACCAGGCGCCATTCTCAATGTAGAGAGGGGAGGTGGGGACCGCTGCCCCTTAGAAGTACCTCTCTGTCTGTCTGTCTCTGTCTCACCCCCACTCCCTCACTCAACCACAAGGGCACCCTCCCCCCCACCCCCCATAGCAGTGATCTAATCTTCCAGCCCTGTGACAACAGCCTTGAAGAGGCACAAATAGCTGGTGCTGGGGCCGCGATGCAGGAAGTGATCGGCACTGTTTCTGGGAACGCGAGGCATTTAAGTGACTTCCTTGCTGAATATTTCATGATTTACATTAATGGCTTTCTGGTGTTTTTCATAACAAAACTGTCCACATGATGCTGGGTTAAAATGTGGTTATTCCGGCGCTCTCTCTGGAAACTCTTCCCTGAGCACCAGGCCCAGGCCTCCTCTGCTGAGCTCTGCTCCCTGAGGGCCTCCATGGGCCCCAAAGAGGCTCCCCTCCCCCCAGAGGAGGCCCTGCACCCTGGGGTTCCCACTTGAGTGAGGGGCAATGCCATCCATGCAGCTGCCAGCATCTGACTCCAGGGGTCTTTTGTGAGTTCTCCGCCTTCGAGAGTCCCTTTATTTCGGCACCCGCAACGTGCCCTCTCCAGCCCTGCCATCATCCTCTCTCTGCAGGCAGCTGGTGAGCCTTAACCTCTATTGTGGGAAGGTGCTGGCCTGAGGTTTTACACACAGACTGACTCAGTCCTGACAGAACCGTTACTATCTGTGGTTTTCAGGTGGGGAAACTGAGGCACGGGCTGTTAAGTGGCTTAGCCCAAAGTCACTCACCAGGAGCAGCCCAAGGCACCAGAGCCCTGCCCCCAGCACCCCCCAGCCCCTCCATCGGGCTGACCCTGCTGGCACTTGGCTGCTCCTTGTCACCCTGAGGCCAAGGAGCCAATGGCTGGCTGTGGAGAGCAGCCTGAGACAACCCACCGTGGTCCCCATCTGCTCTGGGATACCCCCATCCCCCACCCCCACCCACCCTGGGTCAGAACTCTCCCATCCCCCACCCCCACTCACCCTGGGTCAGGACACCTCCACTTTGGCCCCTGCCTCCACCAGCCCCTCATCCCTCCCCAGGCTTCAGCCTCCTACCCTGTCCACCTCTAGACCCCTGGGGACCTGGCATGTTGCAGGCAGTTGGACAGTACCTCCTGGCCTGCACATCACTGTCCCTGGGCCCCCAACCTGCCCGTCTGCTCAGGGGCTCAGCTTCCCTCTGGACTCCTTTACCTCACTCAGCCTGCAGCTTGCTCCATCCTCTGTGCCCTAACGCTGTGACTGTCGCCCACCTGGGGAGCGAGCCAACCCTGTCAGCTGCCCGGGGTGCCCAGACACACCCCACCTCTATCCCAGCCTGGCCCCAAACACACTGGGCGCTCACAGCTCACCCCCACTTTCCCTAGGAGACGAGAAGCTGGTGTAATGAGACTTGTGCTTCTTCTTTGTCGCCTGCGTGCCACGCACAGCTCCCCCCGGCCCCCCCAGACCCTTTGCCCTTGAGAGGCTGATGCATGCCCTGGGCCCTGCCTCCCAGACCACGCCCGGCTGACATTTGTGGTCCCTGCTCCTCTGGGTCCCCAAAACCAAACCAAACCCATTGCCATCAAGTCAATTCCACCCCATAGGGTTTCCAAGAGGCACCCGGTGGATTTGAACTGCTGAGCTTTTTGTTGGCAGCTGAGCTGTTAACCACTATGCCACCAGGGTTTCCTCTGGCTCCCAGGCCCTGGCAAAGTCTTCTGAGACCCCAGCGCCATACTGGTATGAGCCGCTGGGTCTAGGGTGCATTGAGGGTGGGCCCAGTGTCAGCTCCCTGCCGGGGCCCTCATGAGCCAGGTGTCCTTGCTCAAACCACTTCTCTCCCCAGCCTCAGTTTCCCCATCTTTAAAGTCACCCTGCCTCTCAGACAATGCGCTGGGAGGAGCCCAGGAGAGGGCGGTCGCAGATGCATTTTATAGAGAGTAGGACATCTCACAACGTAACCACAAAGCTGCAAAAAGGCCCAGCCCAGCCCTCATATTGGGCCAGGGACCCCTGGGGGGCTCCAGGCACTGGGACTGGCACTCTGAGGGCTGCTGGGAGGAGGGGAGGAGAGCAGATGGGAAACCCCAGTGGCATGGGGAGGCTCCCCTGACCCTCCCACCTGAGCCTCACCCCTGGCCTGGCCCTGTAGCGGGGGTATGCAGCCACACCAGGGCCCTGCCCCACAAGGTGAGTGTAGCTGGAAGACACCAGCTGGGGCCTCGGAGGGCGCCAGACCAGCTCAGGTGCAGCCTGCCAGTGCTGGTGGTGACCTCTGGGAAGGTGTTCTGGCAGACCACAGCACAGGACATAGGACACCCCGAGGGACGGCACCTGGTGAGCAGTGTGACAACTGCCTGCAGTGTGGAAACGACGTTCCTGTGCCGGGCATTCCTCACGGCGCCCTCTGGTGGCAGGTGGCCTCCGCTCACAGGGAGGACTCTCCAGGCGGTAAAGCTACCACATTGAGCCCCGGGGCCAGGGGAGACAGAGTGGTGGTCCCCTGACAGCGTGGAGTTGTCCTTAGGAACAGGACAGCGGGGCAGAGGCTCTCTGCTCATGTGTGTGCACATGTGGGTGTGTGCATGAGTGCGTGCGTGCACGTGTGAATGTGAACATGTGAGTAAGTGTGTGTGCACCTGTGGGTGTGTGCATGTGTGCTGGGGCCCCCTGCCCTGGGCCAGCACCTGCCAGGGCCGCCATCTTTGCTGTGGGAACAACCTGCACCGCTCCCTAGAAGGCTGGCCTGACTCTCTGCTTTGGCACAATGGCACCATTTGATGGTTGGAAATGAGCATAAAATATTAACCACCAAGGACAACAGGTCTTAATTTATCTTCTGGCTCAGCTTGGAGCCAGACCTTGTTTGCAGCCTGGGGCTCCGACGGTGGGCCTGGGAGAAGAGAAGCAGGGTGTGGGGCAGAAGCCACAGGGATGGATGGGGAGTGGCCATGAGGCTCACAGGTCTGGATCTCTGACCTCCCCAGGCAGGTTGGGCCAACACCTGAGACAGGTCCCAGAGGGTGGAGGGATGATGGGGCCATTTGCAGGGCTGGTTGGAGGGTGGGAGGTATGGAGGGCAGGTGGCCTGGACACGGAGGGGCACCCAGGTCTTCGAGGAAATGGCCATGGGGGGGTCTCCTTCAACATCAGGATGAAATGGGAGATACGAGGGAGGGGCTGCCCACAGAGTCATGGACAGTCTGGGGCAGGTACACATCACCCCACCCCTCATGATGGGCCCTTGGAGCCCACCAGCCCACCTCCCTGAGCATGGGGCAGCTCCCCTCAGATACCCTGGGAGCTAGCAGGACCATCAGGTGGGGTGACCCACCAGCCAGGAGTAGGAGACCAGGGTCCCCACTGACTGGCTGGCACCTTGGAGCCTGAGGCAGCTCTGACACACTCCACGGGTGCAAACAGGAGGACCGTGGGGCACAGCTGGCTATGGCACCCTGCAGGGAGATGGGCCCTCCTTTCTCCTTCCATCTCTGAAAGAGGCTGGGAAAGAAGAACTTTCCAACAAGAAGCTTCACCCCCCCTCCCATGATCCCAGCCTGTCCCCTGTCACCCACATGCCCTCCACCCTGGCAAGGACAGATGGGCTCTCCCCAGGCCAACCCCAGCTGCCACCCCCAACACCCACCTCCCACTGTCCAGGGCTCCAGCTGCAGGCTGGCTCTGTCTCTCCTCCTCGGTTCCCGCCCGGGTGGCCTCCTGCCTCTGCGTGGTCTCCAGGCACCAAACACACAACCGCCGCCCAGGGAGAAGACCGGGCTGACCCCTGGGCTCCAGCGTCCCGTATCACGCCCGGCCGAGACAGGCCGTGTTTCCCAGCTGGCACAAGTGAGCAAAGCCAGAACAGCAATTTCTAATTAAACAGAAGACGAAACAGGGGATGTTGGAGCCATAGCACAAGCCGACCGGATTTTGAAGAACAAATGTCCCGTTAGCGCCACTTCTGCTGAGTACGGGGTGGTACGGCGGGACCCGGGAGCCGGTAATGAACATGGAAGCCTTCTCTTTGGTGTCGCTCGCTCATAAATGAAGCCGCTTTATGGAGCGCCAGCAGAGGGAAAACGACCACTCCGAGCCTGATTTATTGACGCAAGTGCTTTGTAGCACTTCAGCTTAATAAAAATATTTAATAAAGAATCAAGATGGTTTATCTGTAAGGCAAAGAGAATCACATTGCCTATATTTTTATTACTGAAAAATTGGAAGCAGGAAGAAATAATGATATAAGCTACTGTATAAATGACAAAAGTACCCATTCTGGTTATGTCCTTGCTCCACGATTGCACGCCACCCTATAAACATAATATATTCCTCTGCCTCTTTCAGCGGATTCCAGAGCCGGCTCCGTGTCGTGGAGTTTAATATCGCCCTGTCCTCAACAGTGCAGGGAAGTGATTAAATAAGAAATAAATGTGGCTGTCGTTGCATTTAAAATCAAATCAAGGATCATTTGTTACCCCAGACGAACCGGTTCTCCTTCCCTGCCCATCAGTAGGCTGCTGTTTGCTGAGCCATTTAGAAATGTATGTACAGTAAACTCGGGCATAATGGCTCGTACTAGAATATGATCTTTATGGGGCTGCTGCGCGATGCTGCCGAGGAGCCCATAAACGGCACATGGCTTTTTAAATTTAAAGTTATATGTGTGAGACTTTGCAGACTCACCTCAGATCCATCTGAGTCTTGTTGGTGGCAGCCCATGGCGGAAGTCGAGTGTTGGGCCCAGGCCTCGGGGTAGGCGCCATGGCGTGGGGAGGCGGGCAGGTGAAGCCAGGCCCCGAGAAGGGACAAGGATACCAACTATTGCAGGAGGTGCTGAGCTCGCCTCCAGCCAGAAAGTTCTGGAGACGGTCAAGAGTGGCCTGAGCCCATGCAATTCTCTCCCCTTGGACTAGCAGCCCGGAGCTTTGGTGCCCACTCTGGGCCTGGAGGTGGCTGAGAAGCAGGGAGGGACTGGAGGGGACAGATGGAGGGACGCAGAGCCGGGGCCCAGGCTTGCAGCCCTCCCCCCGCCCCTGCGCAGCCCTGACGGTGACCCTTGCCACCAAAAGTAGACCCCACTGTGGGTGCTCTCCTGAGAAAGTCTGGTGCTGGGAGGCGAATTTTTTTTAAATTTCCAAAAAGTGGTTTACCAGGTTTTAGCACTTAAAGGAGCAAAGTTCATGAAACTCACTAACCCACAACTTGCGTGGCTTTCTCCAGCCCAGCGACCTAGATAAACAGTGCCTCTAGGGAGAACCAGGTGGGCGGAGGTGGGAGCCAAGCACAGTCAGCCAAGTACTGTCCACACACAGGTAATGACACCTGACAGGCCCTGACAGATGGGCACTACCACTACTACTGTTTTCAGAGGAGCAAGCAGAGGCCCCATTAGGGACATGAGGGGCCTGAGGTCAACATCTGGGAATGGGGTGGGACCCCAAGAGCTGTGGGGAGCCCCTTCGCCTCCCCCAGCCCCACCCACCTGGCAGCACCTGGGCCTTCAGATTTGCTGGTCTGGGGGCCTGGCCTCTCTGCCCTTGTCCGTGCTATTGACTGGCACCCATGAATGAATGAATGAGTGGATGGATTGATGTTCTCTTTCTCCCCATCCTCCGGCTCCAGCGCCAGCTCCTCTGGGCTGCTGCCCTCCCTCCCCACCTGTGCAGACAGCTGGGGACCTGGAGGGGTGGGGCGTCCCTGTGGGAGGGGCAGCTTCAGCCTCAAGACCCGGGGGTGGAATGGCCTGGAATCTGGTGGTGTCCCCAGAGGGATAGGAGATCCCAGGTGCTGGGGGGCTTCCCCTTCTTCTCCCTGGTGGAGCCCAGTGCTGAGAGGGGCCGTACCCCAGGGCTGCGCCTGCCTATATTTCCAGGCCCTAGGCTTTTCCTGTCCCTCCTCTTTCCTGGAGCCAGCAGGGAACCTCTAAGCCCACCCAAACTGACCCCAGACCTCTGACCCCACCCATAGGCAGATGAACTCTCACCTGCAACAAGCTCTAAAGCAGACCACCTGCTGCAGAAGACCTGGCTTAGTGCCCACGTCTGACCCTCCTTCCCTGGGGTGGGCACCCTCCTCCACCACCCCCAGTGGCCTTGGCCACCTGCCCCTTCTGCCCTCCCGGCCGGGCTGAGACCACCCACCCCACTGGGAGTCCAGCCGGGCATGTCCCAGGAGTGCCCACCAACCATCAGGTTCACGTGGAGCTCGTTAATGGCGCAGCAGGCCCGCTGAGCTATAATGTGTAATATAACCTCCAACACTAATTGGCTCACCTCCTGTCTCATCTTTAACTGCTCCTGGAAGGAAATATGGCTGATACCCACGATTTTGGAAACCCTGGTGGCCTAGTGGTTAAGTGCTACGGCTGCGAACCAAAAGGTTGGCAGTTTGAACCCGCCAGGCGCTCCTTGGAAACTCTATGGGGCAGTTCTACTCTGTCCTATAGGGTCGCTATGAGTCAGAATCGACTTGACAGCACTGGGTTTGGTTTTTTTTAACCCACGATTTTAAAGTCGATTCCTGTTAGGAGATTGTGTCTGACCATCTCCCCGTGAGCTCAGTATTCCAGGTGCTCCTCCCTCGTGGAAGTCTCCGTCAGGTAAACTTTGGTCTCGTGTTTGAAACGCCCACGTGAAGGCAGGGCCATCCCTTGCCCGGCACTTGCTCCCGGGGCTTGGGATGCCTGTATGCAGGGATCTCCAGCCCCACAGCTTGGACCTCTGCAGGCTGCTTGGCCACAGGGGAGGGCGTGAGGGTGGCAGGTGGGGCCCTGCAGTCAGGGGCTCACAAGAACAATCATCCCCCAGGTGGGGGTCCCTTGGAGTCCACGGGGACAGTGAGGCCTGGCCCCTGGTGACCCTGTGATGGCAGCTCACTGCTCCTGGGTTGTGGTCACAGCCCCATTCTCCAGCCACCAGGCCAGGCTGTAGAGCCAGGGCTCTGGTATCCGGGCAGGCTGGGGTCGCCAAGCATGTACCCAGCTTCCAGGGCCTTGCTGCAAAATGGAAAAGCACCGAGCTGCTAGGTGGCAGACAGCGCCCCCCGAGACCCTAGGGTGGGCTCACAGCGCCGGGACCCTTGGGCCACTGGGCTGCCAGCCCGGCCCAGCTTTGTCCTGCGGATGGTGTTTGCCTCCAGGGCAGGTGGGGTCCAGACATGGAAGGGGGTGCTGCAGGAGCCACAGGGATGAATGGGGGTCTGAATGGAAGAGCCAGACTAAGCCGGGCTCGAAGACCCCCTATGGCAGCTCTGCCACAGGTTTGTCCCCAGCTCTGGAGAGGCAGCTTCCAGTCCTAATATCTCCTGTTCTGCAGGAGCTGCCGCTCCAGCTGTGCATGTGTGTGTGTGTGTGTGTGTGTGTATGCGCGTGTGTGTGATGTGTGTGTGGGTGGCAGTACGTGTGGTGTGTGTGTGGAGTGTGTGTGGTGTGTAATGTGGAGTGTGGGTTGTATGTGTATGTTGGGGTACAGGTGTGTGTGTGTGTTTGAGGTACAGGTGTGTGTGTGTGTTTGAGGTACAGGTGTGTGTGTGTGTTGAAGGTACAGGAGTGTGTGTGTGTGGCATGTGTGTGTTTGAGGTACAGGTGTGTGTGTGTGTTGAAGGTACAGGAGTGTGTATGTGTGGCATGTGTGTGTTTGAGGTACAGGTGTGTGTGTGTGTTGAAGGTACAGGAGTGTGTATGTGTGGTGCGTGTGTGTTGGAGGTACAGGTGTGTGTGCGTTAGAGGTACAGGTGGGGACACTGCACACCAGGTCATCCTCTTCTCTGAGTCCCATGAGCCCAGGGTCAGCCCAGCCAGCTGGACGGGGGCAGCATTGGGTCCAGTCAGCAGTGCCCACCCCACCTGCGGGCCCCCAAATGCTGAGGGAGAGGTCCTTCCGGGGCTCTGGGCGGCAGGTGGAGTCCCCAGCAGCGCCCCTCCTTAAGCAGGTTGGTTTTGTTGCCCAGCGAACAACAAATCATCTCTGACGATAACGGTGATGAGCAGACACTTAATTAGGAGGCCACGAGGCAGCACCATTATTAATTTTAAATTGCGCAGCCCGGGCTGAAGGCTGAGCCTGGAGAGTCAGCAAGAGGCTGGGGGAGGGTGGGGAGGGCCACCAGTGGGCCAGATGCAGGGCCAGCAGAGTTCAGGTTCCACCTGGGTGTGGAGGCTGGGAGCCCTGAGTGCAAGGACTGGGGGCCCTGGGTATGGAGACTGGGGGCCCTGCGTGTGGGAACTAGGGGTCTGGGTGTGGGGTCTGGGGGGTCTGGGTGCAGAAACTGGGGAGATCTCTGGACACAAGAGTGGCACGGGTTCCCAGGTCAAGGGGCTCCAGACACCTGGATGTTGGGGGCTCCCAGGTCTGTGGGGACTCTAGGCTCTGGGACTGGGTAGCACCAGGGAGTTCCAAACCTCCCCTTCCCTGCCAGGAGAGGGCCCAGGGAGACAGGGTCTGCAGACCTTGAGCGGTCCCAGCAGCTGAGGGGCACCAGGTGGGCCCAGGTCACCGTCTCCCCAGCAGGATCCCTGACAGCCTTCCCTGGATGGGGAGCCAGCTGGCATCTGCAGGGTGAGGGGTTGCTTTGAGTTGGCCAGGCCAACACTTGGTATTCTGACTGTGCCAACAACTTCCTGTGGGGGGCAGGGTCCTTCACCTCACAAGCGTCCCTCTGGTCAGAATGGGTGAGTGAGGCCAGAATCTGTCCTGCACAGATAGGGGTACCAGAGGTCCACATGCAGGCACCACCCTCATCAGCACCAGGGACACGGGGGGCCCCAGGGTGGACCACTCCAGCGTGCTTGGAGATCACCGATGACACCCAGGGCCACCACCCATCTGGGGGCCATTCAATGGATGTCCACCGTCAGGTGGCTGAAGGCCCTGAGGAGGGGGTGCGGTCCTTACAGAATGGGGATGTGGGGGGCTGGGGATGAGCCGCCCACTGTTGGGAGGGCCAGAGAGCGGCGCCAGGCGGGCAGCTTGCCTGCACCAACTGCAAGGCAAGCTGTCACGGTGCTGGCAGGCGCCGCAGGGGGGATGTTTGCAGACTGCCGCCGACAGCTTCCCCAAGCCTCCCCGATTAAACACCCCAAGTGAGCAGCGTGTGCAGACGGCGGGAAGGCAGAAGGCGGGGGCACAGAGGGGCCTCCCTCTGGTGCCTGCCCTCCACCCTCTGGCCCCCCATCGTCCTCCCACCCCACTCTGCTCTGTCCGAGGCTGGTGTCCAGCTGTCTCCATGCTCTGGAGAGTGAGCATCACCACCCTCAGGGCCACATTGGGGAGGGGGCTTTGGTCCCCTCTACTGGGTCCCCTGTCTGCCGACATGCTGGGTGGGAGGGCAGGAGCCTGAAGGGCAGTGTGCCACGTCGCCCCCTATCGTGTTGTTCCTTCTTGGCCTCCCAGCTTCTGCCCAGGCAGCACTTTCTAAGGAACCCTCCCCCAGCCCCCCAGCCCCCAACAGAGGCTCGGTAAGGGGAGCCCAGGGGTGGGCACCAAGCCGACAGGTATGTTCACTTCTGCGTGACCGACTGGCAGACCCGGGAGGAGAGGTGGGCACAGGCTTAGCACTCAGGGGAGCTCTGCGGCTGGATGCTGGGGTGCGGCCTCCTCAGGGTATGGCAGAAGGAGCTGGGAGTAGGGACGACACCCCCAAACCTTGAGAGTAGAGAGTGCAGAAAGGGGGCACCAATGGGGCAGAGAAGAGGGAGAGAGGAAGGGTGGGGCGTGGGGACCCTGGGCTTCAGCTGGTCTCAGGTTCCTGAACTGCAAACTAGTACAGTGGTCCCTGCCCCCTACCCAGGCCGCACCCTCACCTGTGACTCAAGTCACCATTCTCAGAAAGGGACAGTTACAGGGTCAAAATTCTGTAAAGTGCTGCGTCTCTGAGCCTTGCCCCACTAGGCGCCTCCGAAGTCTGAGTCCCTGTAGATGGAGGAGGAATCCGGACATTCCCGCCCCAAGGCTCTGACCATCTCAGGGGGAATTAGAGACTGTGGGGGGATGGGCGGTGTGGGAGGGTGCGCAATGTGGGGAGATGGGCGGTGGCATGGGGGCGGGGTGCCAGGGGGAGACTGAGGAGCACCTGCCACAGAGGCAGCACTGGGGGGTTCCCAGGAGGCTTTACAAGACCAGGGTCAGAACACTTGGCACAGTGCCAGGCACACAGAATGCCCAAGAAATGTTATTATTTGTCGATTTTATTATATTTTGATCTGCGGAGAGCTGGGGGCCAGGCTCAGGCCTTACCTGCAGCTTCCAGCAGCCTCCCTCAAGTTCAGGTGATCACACCACACCCCTGCTTCAATGAACCAGAGACATCACATGCTGGGCACCTGCCCTACTCCTAGGCCTCCCAGTTTCGGGGTGCCCTCTCTATGTTGGGGACCTCTCCACTGCGTGCATCTGGCTGGAGGCGGAGCCTGCAGCCACTCTGAGCCCAAGGCCAGCTCAGTGCAGCCTGGACAGCCAGACCACTCCACCCTGTACTTTCACGTAGGTATTCCCGGGCCTGCCCCCCTCTCTGCCGGTGTCTGCAGCTGCTTGGCCCTTCCCCGTCTCCCCCGTGACTGTGGACCCCCACGATCCTCGGAGGAAACAGGCATGGCCACCAGGAGCCAGATTCCTTGGGTGAGCACTGTCCCCACTTACAAATGAGGAAACTGAGGCCCAGAGAGGCTGAGTGGCATCTAGTCCTCGGACATGATGGGCAGAGGGCTTTCAGGAGCAGGGCTGTCCCCACCTGGGGTGGGACAGGAGCAGGCCGTCCCATGCTCATGTGCTCAAGCCTAGTGGGGAAGACGCTGATTGGCAGATACGGTTCCTGTCAGGGCACAGCTGTGGGGAGAGCTGCGAGAGAGGTGTGCAGGTGAATACATCATCACCTGTGGCCGGTTCGCCCAGCCTTACACACCTTGCCAGGGAGGACCGACATGGGGCCCTGGCCCTGCTGGCTGAGGGGCGGCCAGGGCAAAGGGGAAGGCTGTTCTTACAGAGAGACCATCGAGGCAAAGGGCCTGGGGCAGGGAACAGCGAAGGCCAGAAGGGCAAGGAGAGGGATCGAGGGCCGGCTGGGGCAGCCAGGGACCTGGGCAGCTGAGGAGCCAGCCCCTGGCAGGGAGGGCTGCCAGAGCACATACAGAATACCTGCCTCGTCTGAATTCCAAACACACCCAGGTCTGTCCCCGATGGTGCACAGGATACACTTACTCTGAACATTCTTCCACCGTTTGTGCGAAATTCAAGCTTAACTGGGTGCTCTGTGTCTTTATTTGTTAAATCTGGCCTCCTTGGCTGGGGTGACAGGTGCTTGGGGACACTCACCTGGGCTGCTCACATCTGCCCCTGCCCAGGGGGTCCCACTGCCCTCCCCAATGGCTGCCACCCCCTGCTGACTCTCCCAGCCCTTTGGCCCTAAGGTGACGAAGAGGAGCAAGGGAGAGCACTGACCTGGCAGCATGCCAATCAGCCCCTTTCACAGAGTAAGCATGGCCTCCCCTTTGTCCCCCCAGCCCACTGGCCAGCGGCACTCTGCAGCCACAGACAAACCCAGCACTGCCTCTTCCTGTGTGCCTCAGACCCCGCCCCGCAAGGCCGCCCACTCCTCCCAGGGGTGTCGAACGTCCGCTCTCGGGGCCCACGGATCGATCATCAGCAGCCAGTTACAGGAACTGCAGGGGGCACTGACCCTCTCGGCTGGTCCAGCCTAGACACCAGGGAACTCCCCTCTTTTCAGGAAGGACAAAGTGATCAGATTAATTGCAGCTATAAGAGATGCACCACGCACTTAGCAGCTTCCAGCCTGGGCCTGAGGGGGAAGTGCGGGTGGCGCTGGGTGGGCTGGCCACAGAGTGGGGGCACCAGCTCCCGGTATCACCCAATGAATGAGCAAGACCATGGGGGCTTGGGGACATTGGGGAGGCTGGTGATGGGGGGTAGGATGGTGGCCAGGAATTGCCACCCCCATCACTGCCCCCAGCTCAGCAAAGAGCAAAGCCTTTCTCCTAGAGGTACAGTAGAAATTCCAGCCATGAGGTGGTCCCTGCAGCCCAGGTGCCCGGGGGAGCCCCCCGCCACAGGCTCCCTTCCCTGGCCCAGCCGCCTTCCTCCCACTGGCCTTCCCCAGCACCACTGGGTCCCCTGCCCAGCCCAAGGAGGCCAGCCTTGGCCATGTCCTTGTCCCCGCCCCCCCCCCATTTCCCTTTCTGCAAAATGGGGAAGATAAGAGCTGCTTCCAGACGGTCCCACGGCATCAACCAGGCCAGCCTCAGGACAGCACCTGGCCCGTGTGGACTCAGCCTCCAGAGCTGCTAGGGTTGTGATATCTCCCCAGCTCCGCCCCCAGAGCTGAAGCAGAGGTGCAGGACTTTAGAAACTTGGAAAGCCAAGCAAGGTGGACCAAGGGGGCTTAAGGGGAGCAGCAGAGACCTGCTCCACGAGGCACATGCGTGCACACTCTGTGTTATTAATGTAGCAAGTGATCGGACGGGCCGCTGCTGGACCTCGATATTAAAACAATCATCAGTGGGTCTTTAATTTCCATACAATAACTGTCTTATTAAATCTAAATTTAATGTGTATTTGGAATCCTTAATTTAAAGTGTTACCGCACGCGCCATCTGCTCCGCTCTCTAAATACAAAAGCGGCAAGCGCGTCCCTCAGCGGCATCGTAAAACCAAGGTACTGGGATCCAAAGGCACAACTGTCTTTGCTCACAGGCTGCCATCTGGTCCTCTCTTCTGGCCCAGGCTGGGCGCGGCCATCTCCCCAGGAGGCACACGTGGGGCAGTTGCAGCTCCTGATGCTACTTCCGCCCTCTTGGCTGGGTGTTCAAGGCCTGCAGCAGCTCCCCAGGCCCAGCCAGCCCTGCCTGCCCACCCGCTGAGGGTGGCCCTGTGCTCTGGCATCCCCTCCCCCTGGCTTACTGTAGCTCCCTCTTCCTGTACATCAGGGCCTGCTATGGGCACCTCCACCAGGAAGTTGACCGTGACCACCCTGACCATGGGCCCATCGTAAGTGTCCAGTCATCTGGCATATGCCAGCTCTGCCCTGCAACCCTGGAGTTCTGTCCTTGTGAACTCGATGCATGTGGGTCCGGCTCCCCCACCCACCCCACTCCTCGACTCAGAGCCACCAGGCTTGGGTCTGGCTGGCTCCTGGGTTTGGGGCCACCGTGCACGAGTGTGCAGATTGTACTCTGTACCACAGTGCCCAGGTGATGGTGAGAAGGTTAAAATTCCAGCCCCCATCCTGCCTCTGGCCGTGTGCTCAGGAGCTGCCTTTCCCCAGGTTGGCTTGTAACCTGCACGGAGGTGCAGAGCTGGCGGGTGGAGGCAGGCACACGGTCAACCATGGCCCACTCTGAGCCAGGCCCAGGGAGGTCTGAGGCCATGGGCACGCTTGCCCGTGCTGCAGGACAGAAGCCGGCCTCCAGACCAGGGCTATCACGGTGTCCAGACCTGCCTCCCCTGGAGAGGACGCTGAGAGAAACAGCTTGTGGGTCAGCACCACACAAAATGGCCCCAGCTCCCACGTCGGTGCAAGGGAGAGAGCCAGACCTCATCCAGGGTGGGGCAGAGGGGAGGTGGCTGGCTGCTTGTGGTCCTGCCGCATGCAGCATCTGATACATGTTACTATTCCTCCTTCGACCACTTGCAAGGTGAGGGCTATGGCTCTATTTACAGAAGAGGGGCCCGAGGTTCAGAGTGACTAGGCCAAACCCTCCCCCTGCATAGGGCTGTCTCTGCTCCTCCTCCTTCTGTCTCACAGGTAATGGGCTGAGGTTGCTGGGTGCAGCTTTCCTTTGATTCCTGGTACCGGCCAGGATCCATCAGGGGCCTGTGTATGTGTGTGGAGTGGGGGGCTGAGCTTTCACCCCGCCTGAGCACAGCCGGCAGGCAGCCAGCGCTTAGAGACTGTTTGCCTGCACAGACACTGATGTCCTCCCTGCTGAAGCCTGAGCGGCGGCCTCAGCACAGCCCACAGTGCGGAGGAGGAACTGAGGCTTCGGAGAACTAAGTCCAGGCCAGGCTGGGTGGAGCCCCAGCAAGTGGTCGGCCGACTTCTTTTCTGCCAGCCTGTGCCGGGTCATGGACGGGCGCTGGGGACACCCTGTGAGAGGCCCAGCCCTCTTGACGTGGGTCAGTGTGCCCACTGGCCACAAGCGGCCCTGCCAGCCATCGTTGTCCCTCGGCCACAGCCCCCTGTTGCCGGAAGTGCACCCTCGGAAGGGTTTGCATATTTTGCAGAGCCAATTTTCCACCCAGACAGTGGCCAAGCACTCTCGGTAATTTAGTGCTCTCTAATCAAATTGATTTCCATTCCATGAGTTCTGCGCCATCTTTATTCCAGGAATGGAATTTTGAGCAGACGGGGCCAGTGAGATGTAGAATCAAACGTCGACACGGGGGTCGCCCAGGCCTCACCACCAGCTGAATCAAAGCTAGATGGCCTGAGTGTCTAGGCCCAATCAGTTACGCTATCTACTTCCCTCAGGTGGGTCCCCACGTGGCCTGCACCCCCAGGCCTGGTTGTCTGCTGTCCGCAGGTAGTGGGAGAGTCTGTGTCAGGTCGGATGGCCAAAGTCCTTTCCCAGCCTGAGGCCGGCCCAAGGCGTCTGGCCCACACCCCAGTCCCAGCCTTCCTCCCAGGAGGGCCCTGCTGCTCCCTGTCTGGTGGGACCACTGCTTACCGCAGAGCTGTCCATGTCCCCCTGCATGTCGGGGACGGGGGCTGGACTTGGGCCTCCATCCCTGGAAGCCCCATGTGGCTGAACCCAGGCTGGCCCTGGTCTGGACAGGACCCTGGCCTGGGAGCTCACAGAAGGGGCAGATGCAGTGGGGGCTGAAGCTAAGTGACCCCAGGGTCCCCCTACATTTGCCCCATCCCCCTCATGGCTCCCAGGACCCCTTTGCCCAGGCTCCCTCAGCCTCCTGCTGCGTGCCCAGGATGGGGGTTCTGCTCCTGCATGCCCTGCCTCCCTCCCATCCAGCTGTCCCCCAACGCCGGGCACTTATCTCTGGTCCATCTAGGTAGACAAGCAGAGGATCCAGCGTAAGACAGGAGCCCCCCAAAGGCCCGATGTCCCATCCTGTGGAGCCCTGTGGCCAGGGCAGTGGTGTGAGGGCCCTGCAGGATGTTGGCCCCTACTGGCGGTCCTCCCTGCGACTGTCCAGGCCCCTCTCCTCCCCCTGCCCCACCAGAGTTTGGTAACCACGTCAGCACTTACCAGTTTGGCCCCCAAACACGGGCCCCGAGGGGCAGTGTGCAGCACGTTGATGGGAGCAGGTAGGCCACAGGGCACACAGCCCCTCATCCCTGCTCCCTGGGGGGCCGGAGCCTGGCGAAAATGCCAGTGAGAATCTGCCGCCTTGGACAGAGAATGAGCACCGGACGAGCAAAGGTGGCAGTGAAGCTGCCACAGGTCACCACCACCCGAGCAGACAGCCACGGGGACCAGGAACAGCAGCACACAGCCTCTGCTTTCTGCTGCCACAGCGGCCCGGCCCTAGAGGCCAGGTGGTTTAGGCCAGTCTGGGCGGGCATCCCCACCTGCTGGGTATGGCCGAGGGCACCTATCATGAGTTGAACTGTGTCCCCCAAAAGTATGTGTCAACTTGGTTAGGCCACGATTCCCAGTACTGTGTGGTTGTCCTCCGCTTTGTGATTGTAAATTTATGTTAAAGAGGGTTAAGGTGGGATTGTAACACCCTTCCTAAGGTCACATCCCTGATCCAATGTAAAGGGAGTTTCCCTGGGGTGTGGCCTGCACCGCCTTTTATCTTACAAGAGAGAAAAGGAAAGGGAAGCAAGCAAAGAGTGGGGGGCCTCACACCACCAATAAAGCAGTGCTGGGAGCAGAGCGCATCCTTTGGACCCAGGGTCACTGCGCTGAGAAGCTCCTAGTCCGGGGGAAGATTGATGACAAGGACCTTGCTCCAGAGCCGACAGAGAAAGCCTTCCCTTGGCACCCTAAATTAGGACTTCTAGAAACCCTGGTGGTGTAGTGGTTAAGTGCTACGGCTGCTAACCAAAAGGTCAGCAGTTCAAATCCACCAGGTGCTCCTTGGAAACTCTACAGGGCAGTTCTCTATCCTATAGGGTCACTATGAGTTGGAATTGACTTGACGGCAATGGGGTTTTTTTGGGGTTTAGCCTTCCAGACTGTGAGAGAATAAATTTCTCTTTGTTAAAGTCATTCACTCACTGTATTTCTCTTACAGCAGCACTAGATGGCTAACATAGCACCCCAGTGAAGCCCCTTGTTCACGTGGACCCTGAATGAGTTGACAACTATTGGAAAACATCAAACACCCTGGGGAGATGCCCCCTGCACCCAGGGGTCCCAGTCCACCCCAGAACAAGCTCTCCCCAATGGCTGGGGACCAAGCCTTGTCCTGGACCACATGCCCTAAACACCTGGTCCCACCGAACCCTCTCAGCAGCCCGGCGGGTGGGTGGTGTCTTTATCCTCACGTTAGTCAGTGCCAAGAGCAGAGAAGCTGACAGAGGAACCTGGTCCAAATCCTGGCTCTGTCACTTCTAGCTATCCCTGAGAGCTTCTTAAACTTACCCGAGCCTCAGTTTTCCCATCTGAAATATTGGAGCGATCGTCAGAGCCCCCCTCGTAAGACCTGAGGGGGTCCCTTGCCTGCAAGAGAAGGGGGAGACCAGGGGATGTGGAGAAGGGTCAGAGATGGCGATCCTTCCTGCTGTCCACCCCAGTGCACCCCAAGAGACCCCCGATGCCAGATCCTGGTCACCCAGCTCTTTGTGCCACCGTGGTCATTAGTAGCTTAATGGCCTAATTTCCCCTCAGCCAAAGCAGTTTCTGACCATGGAAGCCCAAGCATGGCAGTCCTCACCTGGCAAACAGGTGGTAAGGGCACCCCGAGACCCCCAAAGACTTCTGCCAGAGGGGGAAGTCGAGGCCCAGAGGGGCATGGGGTGCCCCCCACCCAGCTCTCAGGGCACAGCCGGACCATTTGATGCTAAGTCACCGGTGGTGAAATGCTGGTTGGTTTGAGGAAGGAGGGGAGAGAGAGCTGAGGGAGCAAGTCCCGGGTGCAGAGAGCCACACAGGAGCTCACCACTGGGCCTGGCACCACTGGGCCTGCAGGTAGAGGGATTCCAGACCAGAAAGGCTCCCCAGCCCGCACTATTTCCCAGCCCCTGTGAGCAGGAGGGCCAAAAGGGGCCGGGTAGAGACTCGGACTGCTGGACCACCAGGCTGCGGGGCCTCTGGAGGTAACTTCCCATCCGCTGCTTTGGGGACTGTCTTCAGGAACTCCCAGCTGCTGACAGAGCAGGCCGCGCCCCTGCCCCCTGCCCGCCCCCCCCCACCAGGAACCTGGTTTTAAACATCTTGTTGGTGGGTGTGACTTCCCTTTGCTCCCTCCTCCGCAACCAGCCTCCAGAGGGTGCCTCTCCCTGCCACCACTCGTAGGGTAGGGCTGGCCAAGAGGCCAGGGGCCTGAGGGCCAGGAAACAGGGTGCCGCGAGGGATGGCTTACATGCAAGTTGTTCAGTTGTTTGGGTAATCCTGGGACTTCCCATGCCAGGGAGAGCTTCTTTTGATCCCCAAGCAGACCTGTGTGAGCTGCCCAGTGCAGTCACTGGGTAAGTCCCATTCTGGAACCTTCCTGACCACAGGGAGGGCAACAGCCCGGTGGGCCTTCATTGCTGGCTCTTCCCCGGGGTTACCATGCTTCCCTGATAGAGCCAGGATAGAGCCACATGTTTCGGGGTTGCCTGAGCCAGGCCCTAACCTGTGCAGCAGGGGATACTGAGGCCCAGTGTGGCTGGCTGGGGCCTGGAGACCAGCTGCTGGTCCTGGATCGGGTCCTCTGCCCCATCGTGCCCGCCGTCTGTCTGGACCTGTCAGGCAGTCAGGTTCTAGAAGCTGGGCCAACTCCCCGCAGCCTCCTCTCAGTTCAGCGCAGCCTGTGCCGCACTGGGGAGACTTGGGGCTCTGGACCCCCAACCCATCTGCACTCTTCCAAACACAACCCTGCTGCCGGATCCCACCCTTCCCGACAAGGGGGCCAGCAGACATCGGATCTGGGAGCCTCCTCTCCTCCGTTGAGGCACTTGAGCCAGGCAGCCAGAAGGCCCCTCCACAGCTGGGTGGCCCTTGCCCTTACAGCTGTGGGGGCTTGCTTGTCCCTGTGGAGCAGGGCTGGGGTGGCAGGGGGAGGGTTCTGGAAAAAAAGGTGGCCGCAGAAATGTGGCCACAGCAGCAGCTCCCGAGGGAAGACCCCATGTGGCTGGGGCTGGGCTGGGTGTGAGCATGAGCGTCCTCCCCATCCCTGCCTGGGGCCACGCCCCTTGAGCGTTTCTGAAGGCTGTGCCCCCGTGGCTGGCGAGGTTCGGGGTGACCCCAAACTCATGCACACATCCCTGTAGGGGTTCCTCAGCCCAGAGGACCCACTGGAGGCCACATTCACTCGTTTAAGGCTTCAGTGCCACCTCTGTGCTGACCACTGTCCCAGGGGGCCCGTCTAGACACGAGCTGAGTGAAGGCAACCTGCAGAGCAGGGGCACCCACCCCAGGGGAGCCATAAACAAGTGGTCCAGCAAAGCCATCCTGTCCCTCGGGTGTGGCAGGTGAAGGGAAGAAGAGTGCTGGGGCAGGGCTCCCTGGACCCCCTTGCAGGGCTAAGAGAGATGAAGAGCCAACCACAGATGTACCACCCAGGTGTCCTTCTGGGCTCATGGCAGCACCAGCAAAGGGCAGAGTCCACCGCCAGGTCAGGACCCGGCTAGCCCCAGGGTCCCCTCTGTCCACCAGAGGGCAGGCCTGGCCAGGAGGTGGGGCAGGGGCCAGCACACCATGAGCAGGCCACCTCACGACCACCCTGTGCACAGCGGATGAAATGCTACCCTGTCCTCCACCATTCCCATCATCAGTTGCTGATCAGGCTGTTGTGACCCACAGGGTTTTCACTGGCTGATTTTTTGGAAGTAGGTTGCCAGGCCTTTCTTCCTAGTCTACATTAGTCTGGAAGCACCGCTGAAACCTGTCCAGCATCACAGCAACACGCAGCCAGAAGGGTGGTGACTGCGCACGACGTACGTGGGCCTGCCCGGGCCTCCTGTGTGAAAGGTGAAAATTTACCACTGAATCACCACTGCCCCAGCTGCCCACTTTTCAGACAACAAAACTGAGGCCCAGAGAGCTATCAATACTTAAAACCTGTTGCCATCAATTCCGACTCACAAATAGTAAAAAATACAACAAAGACCTTGAGGCCCAGAGGGAGAGACAGCCCTGAGAATCGGGGCAGGGCCTGGCTGACAGGTACCTGAATACCTCACTGACACTGTGAGGGCGGGTGGTTTGTGGGGCACATGGCCCCAAATCCCACCCTACAGCCAGATGGGCTCCAGCAGCCCTGGGTCCTCAAGATCAATGGAATTCTGGGACACCTGGTCCCCCAGCTCCTGACAGCCCAACCCATCCCAGCTTCTCCAGGTCCCATCTCCCTGCGCCCCCCAAACCCCAGTGGTCAAACTAAGGCCAGGAACTTGGGTTTGAACTGACTTTATTATCTTGTAAATGTGAATTTTACAAAGCGCTTTACAACGAAAGATCACATCCTTTTTTGTGGGTGATGGCGTCCCCCCTTGGGAACGGCTCGGTGCACACTGGAGCCCGGGTTTGCGATGGTTTTGGATGTCTCTGTTGTTTTAGTTATTGACACAATGTCAGCCATGGCTAAAAAGTAACAGTCTTCACTCTACTGAGTAAACTGAGTAACAGCACAGAACAGAAGCCGAGGACACAGAAGAATAAAACAAAGGGTCCTCCTAAAAAAAGGCTGGAAGCATCTTTTGTGGTTGAAGCCTAGCTCAGGGGTACCTGCGGGCCTCCCAGACAGCACACAACGGTTTATCTCATTTTATTTATTTACTAACAGTCATGAGTTACAGTACTACTTTAACCCCTAACAGACACTTCCAAAAAAAAAAAAAACACCTCACAACATCCCCTTTTTTAAAGTCTCTTTTTTCCAAACATTCCGTCCTAAGGATTAATGTTCTATTTGTATCAAGTGCCACCCAAATGTTCAAGTCAAAAATATTTATACTTAGTTCTTTTTTTTTTTTTTTTTGTCTGCTAAAAATAGTATTGCAAGTTTTGGCTTCTTTTGACATAGAAATCACGGCCATGTGCAAAATGCTAACCATGGAAGCAATTGATCAGAATACAAGCAGGTTGTCCAATTCGAATGCCTCAGATTCTGCAAAATTTTCTTTTTTTTTTTTTTCCTCAAAAACACAAACAAACAAACAGAAACAAGCAACCTCGCTGTTTTTGAAACATCTGGTACCAAGCTCTGGCCACCTCGGGCTCAGGAGCAGCATCGAGGGGCCGACTCCATGAAGAGTTTACGCAGCGGCGACCCTCTGGAAGAGTAGTTAAAGCTCGAGACAACTGCGAACGCTCCATCTCGCGTTCGGGATTTACCGCTGGCAGAGGCAGAGGTTCCCTCGGAGTTCTCAGTTGGTTAATGGGCCATAGGCCTTTTTCCGCTTGCAGCAGGATATTTCCATAAAAATAACCTGTCTGCGGGGAACCCAAGCAGAAAACAGCTGAGGGGTAGTGCTGGGCCAGTCTGCTCCAGACAGATAAGGTTCCAGCCATTTAGGCTCATGCTAAACAGGGAGAGGTCGCGGGCAGCCACATCAGAGAGGCTGGGCTAGGTCAGCCCCCATCTTGGTGTAGCCATGGGGTCCCCATGGAGGGGACAAGTTCTGTTGCCACCCTGCCCATCGCAAGACCCGCAATTCCACTTCTGCCACCTCCTCCCAGCTCTAAACACAAACACTGAATGAGCCTCCACGGAGGACAAAGAAAACCAGACAGCTAGCTCTTACTTCCTCAAGCCCCAGCCAGGCAGCTGTCCCACATGGGGAACCCCCCCGAGACGGTGCTGAGGGTCTGCTTAGACACTCACACAGCCCTCCACAGGCCCGTCTCCTTCCCGGCCTCTCATCCACAGCTTCACCCACATTCAGGGCAAAATGAGACAAACAACCAAATGTGAAGGTGAGCAACCACAGAGAACTCTGGGTGAGACCAGACACAGTGCAGAACAAGACAGAATTCAAGTACCAGGCGCCGGCCAGGCGGGCCGCCAGGCTCACAGTATCTGCCACATCTCCTGTCCCTTCTCTGGACTTTTTGCACTCTGCCCCAGCTGCCTCCTCCGCCACGTCCCCCCTCCGGGGAGGGCAGGAGAGGGCAGGAGCGGCTGGCTGCTGGCTCCCTCGCAGCCACCCGCCACCCCGGCTCCGCGCCGGCTCCGCTGCAGTCCTGTCCTCTCTCCTCCCAAAAAGGCGCTGCTGTAACTTAGCTCTATAATAGACTCTATATATGATATGCGTATTGCTAAAGTCAGGCTTAGGGATAAGGTGCAGACACATCATAAATACTGAGTGGCTCGTCTCTCGGGCTACAGGGTCTGGGTGAGCCAGGGTCACCTCACGGGACAGGGCAGCCCCAGCTCTGGAACTGGTCATCTTGTAAACAAAGGAGGGGAGGGTCCGGGTCCGGAATTGGGTTTCCTTGGGAAAAATGGTCAAAATATGCTAAGGCACTCTGGAAGGCCCTTCTGAGCCGGCCCACCGCCGCCCGCCCGCGCGCGGTACATTCAGGACGTGGAGGGAGCCCAGCGCAGGTACAATCATCAGCCACGTGCGTCTGCAGGTGCTCACGACCCATGTCCGTCCGCGGGGCACGTTAGTGCAAAACGCTCAGCCCGGCCCGCCCAGGGCTCGGGGAGCACAAACCATTCACATTAATGAGTAGCAGTATCTTTTCAGCTTTACCCACAGCTCTTGCCTTCCTTACCCAGAACAACAAAACAGATGGCGGCTAGACACGATTCAGGGACAGAGGTCTCGGGGCATTGTGCTAGCCTGAGCCAGGCATCCTGTCTGTGCGGCCACAGCCCCGGCCGCGGGGCCCTCCTGCCCAGGCCACAGGGACCAGAGGTGTACCCACTTTGGAGTGGAGGAGAAAGAGTCCTTCAGTCAACAGCCACGACAGGCAGCCCATCTCCCAAACGTCCCCAGTGATGGTCAAACTAAAGTGCAAATTGGGGGGGGGGGAGCAGATGAAGGAAACCTCCAGAGGGAGGTGGTGTGGCTTCATGGCACTGTCACCTCCACTGCCCATGGTCACAGGAGAGTGGAGACGCACCCAAGGCCCCTCCCAACTCCAGGAAGACCCATCCTGGCCCCTGGTTGGTTCCTTGGCAGGAGGAGGCAGGGGCCCCTGGGACCAGGGGTGTCAGCCACAGCGGAAGCCTGCTTGCTCCCTGCAGCCACGCTTAGGGAGACGTAGGGCCTGGGCCTGCTGGGCTTGGCTGGGGAGTGGGTGGAAGGGCGAGATAAGTACCCACACTGTCTGCCTCTATTCCAATCCTCTTTCTGGAACTACCAGATCTTTCTGGAAGGCAGGCATGTGCTTGGCCCAGCTAGAGGAGGTCCAAGAGCGGAGAGCTCAGTCAGGAAGGAGCCTTCCTCCATACCACCTCTCCCTGGAGGGAGGGGAGCATGGCTGAAGAGCCAGAGAAGGTCCAAAAGCCCTCTATCTGTCCCCTCACCAAGCCCCCTGTGGCAGGGCCAAGCCCCCGACCCTCCAGTTGAGGGAGGGCCTCAGCGTTTGGTGGGCAGGGGGAGGGAGAGGGCTGTGGGCAGAAAGGATGGGAGGCCGTGGGGTCAGAGCAACGGACGGACAGAAGGACAGAGGGTGGTCCACTCAGCAATGGAGGGACAGGGTGCCAAGGGCTGGGAGGAAGCAGCAGATGGCCCTGCCTGGGAGTCCCTAGCCAGGCAGCCACAGCCCTTCAAGCCCTGTGCATCTACGCCCAGCCCAAAAGAGAGACTGACTCTCAAAGGGGCAGGTCAGCCTCCTGGGGCCCTTCCTCACTGCCCCCTACCCTGCTCCGGGCCCCCCTCCTAGTTGTCTGGGTGCCCGTGCCCACCACCTCCCATCACAGCCTCAGCACCATCAGGGAGGGTGGTGCCCCAAGGCACGTGTAAGAGGGGCCCCAAGGCAGCCCCCGGCCAAGCCCAGGCTGTGCTTCCCGCCTGGCAGGGCCTGGCCCCAGAAGTTGCCCCCACCCAAGGTCCCCTCTGCCCCTGGTGGGAGGTGAGTGGGACCCAGCTTGGGGTGACAGGGCAGGGGAATGTCCCCTGACCACCACAGATGACCGCCCCCAAGCACAAGTGGCTGGGGGCAGGGACACCCATTCCTCCTCAATTTTTGCTCTTTTGGGTCCAAAACATATGAAACAGACCTCAATTAAAATAAAAACAAAAATCAAACAGGCAGAATCCCTACGTGGCAGAGGAGGCAGCGGGCTGCTGCTAGAGCACCCCTCCCCTGAAGAGCACAGATGCCCCCAGCCCAGGACAGTGGGCAGCTTGTCCCTGGGTGGCTCAGGGGGACCAGGCTGAATGGGGACACAGCATGGGGCAGGGGGGACAAGGAGCAGCCAAGGACCCTTCCTCACCACAGGGACTCGCAACACCCCTGCTGCTGTCCGTCCACACCGTTCCCTGCACGAACATGCGTGCACACACACGTGCTCACACATACACACGTGTGCAGTGGACCTGGGTGGGCCTGACCCCCAGGATCTCAGAAAAAAAAAAGAAAAACAAGAGGAGTTTGTCCCCTGAAGGCCCAGCCCAGCCCCACGGCCCCAGAGGAGCAGCTGGGGTCTCCATGGGTAAGGAATGGAGGGTCACATGATGGACGTCCCCCCACACCACAGGCTGCTGGTGGCAGCTGGCTTCGTCTTCCTGGGCAGAAGGGCAAGAAGGGAGGGAGGGGAGGAGGGCAGGGCTGGGTACCAGGGCCCCACCCCCAGGGGAGGAAAAGCTACCACTTGGAGACTAACCTGGGGAATATCAAAAGGAGCCCTGGGACCTTCTTGCAACTAGGTCGCCAGTGACCTAATCGCTTACAGTATAACGAATGCAATAGTTTCCTTCATAAGTTTTCGATACAAGCAGGATAAAGTCACATTGTTTTCAGGCAACAGTAGCAGTTCAGTGGGGGTGGCTGGCCACACTGGTCTGTATTAGTAATGCATGCAAGCAGCTCTAGTGCTGAGACCCCTACGGTCCGCGGCCACACCTTCCTCCACTCGCTCACTCGCTCGCTCGCTCTTACAAAGTCCCAGGGTAGCTGCCCACCTCCGGTCTCCGAGCCGGCGTCTCGGGCCGGCTGGAGCTGGCACTGCCCTGCTCGAAGGGCTGGGGAGGGCTCTGGCCATCGGCGGGCAGTGGCTCAGATGCAGCCACCTCCTGGATGACTGAGCCAGCCCCATCGGCCTCCTCGCCGGCCTCGAAGGCGGGGTTGGCGGTGGCGGCAGCACCCAGGTCTACATTCACGGTGTCCGTTCTCAGAGCCACGATGGCAGCTGCGTCGCCCCGGCGTTCTGCGAAGATGCGCTGCTCGAACACCTGGGCAGCAGCGGCGGCGGGCTGGAAGTCGGGGTCGAGGGACACACTGGCAGCCGAGGAGCCCATGACCGTGCGGTACATCTCCACGCCCTCGGGCAGCATGGACTTGATCTTGGGCAGCCAACGCTTGCGGACGCGGCGGGCGTTGGTGCACATGTCGGCAGCAATCACGTTCATCTCACTCTCCTTGAAGCTTGGGGCGAAGTTCTGGCAGTACACTGCAACAAGAGGGCGGCCACAGGCCTGAGCGCCAGCCCGACCCCAGGGCCCACCCGTGACCTTGAACAAAGGTACTTGCCTCCCCAGGCCCAGCCTGCCCAACAGGAATGCCATGACTGCTGGTCCCACCACCTCCCAAAGGCTGCCAGGGTTCAGAGGCCACAGAGCCATGATGCCCGGGCAAGCCTGGGGTAGGACGGTTCATGAGCTGAAGTGTCCACTCTCAGGGCTAGTGGGGACCAGGGACCTCTTAGGACCACCCCCCATCCTAATCCTCACAGGCATGGGACTTGCCTGGCTGTAGCCACTTGGCCAGAGGTTCGAGGTTCTGCCAGCCCCCTGATGCCCGGGGCCCTGAGACCCCACTTTCCTTTGAGAAGGTCTCCACATGAGGGCTCCGAGCTCAGGGCAGACATTCCAGGTCAAGGCTCTGATGTGGCAGGGCTTCAGGCTGCCCCCGACCACTGGCTGAACAGGCCTTGACACGCTGGGCCTCCCTTAATCACTCTGTCCTACCGTTCCGCCCACCTCCTGGGTGGATCTGGGGGCCCAGAGTGGGGAGGCAAGGTGGAGCCCTGCTGCCAGCTGTGGGGGCCAGGCTGCCATCCATGTCTATCTGCAAATTGGGTGTGATCACAAGCGCTTCCTCACGGGGGCGATGAGGACGGTCAAGGCCTTTACTCGGCCCAGGCCCCAGCCCAGGGGAAGAGCCACAAATGAAGGCCACTGAGGCCAGCACCATTAATCAAACCCCATCTTTCTCCACCAGGAGCCACAGGCCAGAGCCCGGTCTTGACACCGTCAATTCCTGGATTCCTGGGACACACGCTCTGCAGTGAGCCCCGCGCCCCAGTGAGCCCCGCCACATTCAGCCTCCCACCACCGCCACCCAGCATGCAGGCCTGTAATTAACAAGCACACAACTCCCCTCACTGCTAGAACACAGAGTTAGAACTTATAAGTGAAGTTCTTAAGCAAGCAAGAAAGTAAGATAGCATCTCGTGTCCCAATGGCCACAGGGGACATGCACTGGCCAGCTGGGCCTGCGACGACACGGTCCTGCTTCGTCCACATCTGGCGGCCCGAGGCAGCGGTCTGCCACGGAGATGGACGTTCCGCCCCCACGCGCCCAGGAGCGGGAGGCAGAGCGGCCGAGCAGATGGCAAAGGCTCAAAATAACCTCAAAATGTAAATAAGGGGTTTGTTCAAAAAGGAAAATTAGATCTATTTCACATATTAAAATAGTTTCACAGCTGAATTCATCATGCTTGGAAACCTACCAAAAACATTAACACCTCGAGACCTGGATTTTGAGAGCTGCTCTTTTCTCTCTCGTCCCCTCAAACCCGGCTTGAGTGCTCCCTGGTGTGACACGGGAGGGGCTGTGGAGAGCCTGAGACCCCGACCCCTGAGACCCCGGCCCCAGGACTGGGCCCTTACGTTTCACAGCATTCAGGACACGGCTGTCGAGAGGCTTGCGGCTGGGGTCGCTGGTGGAGGAGCGGATGCCGGTGCCGCAGCTGTTGGCCAGCGTGTTCCTGGTGGGGACAGAGAGGGAGACTGAGGCGGTGGCCATGCAGGCTGGGCCCTGGTGGCCGGCAGGAAGGGGCATTCTTGCCCTGCACATTGAAGCCCCCCGCCCCCTGCAGGAAGGCCCTTCTTCTGGTTTGGATGTCCTGGGGCCCATGGCGAGGGGCAGGAGCAAGCCCCTCTCCGAGCGGCAGAAGAGCAAAGGCCCTCCCTGGCTGAGCAGGCCACGAGGCCGTGGGGGCTGAACACACGGGTTTGCCCGGAGCCCCACCCTGCCAGGAACCCCCAGCCTGGGGGAGCTCGGTGGACCCCTGTGTAGGACACGCCATGCAGGAAAATGGGCTGGGGCAACCACAAGCTCTTTGAAAAATGTTAGCAAAGTCAGCCCTCCCCACCTGCACCTCGGAGGCTTGCTCTGGGGCGGGGGGAGGAGGGGCGAGCAGCCCAGGCTACATACAGCTCAGTCCCCGCAAACTGCCACACAGTCAGGGAAGTGTGGTACCTCCGGGGCCGGCCACCTCCCACGCTCCCCGGACTCACCTGTCAAAGAAGGTGGCCAGGAGCCTCCGCAGCAGGACCTTGTGTTTCACCCCCGCGCACAGGTGGCAATTCATCAGCTGGCCCCGCGTGATGTACACCCCGGAGCCTGCAGCCAGCAGGGACAAGGGACACCCTCAGCCCTGCCCCCGGACCCTGCAACCTCACCCCCCACCTCGCTGGGTCCCCAGGACATGCCCCAGCCAAGGCCACCCTCCCCAAGCCCCGGACCACTCCACCTGAGGGTCTGTGGGGGTTCAGCAGGGCGTGGGGAGGCCGTGGCCACCCACCTCAATGCCACGTACACTGCAAAGACCTGTCACGAGGACCCGGCGACCCTGCCTCACCCCCTTCCATGGGAACAAGATCCAAAGCCTCAGCAATTCTCCCGGGGGCCTGTGTCTGCCTCGCCACCCCTCCAACCTGCCAGAGCCTGGAGCAGCGATGGGGCGAATGACTGGTCACCCCAAGGGTCAGGGTCAGGGTTAGGGTCAGGCTGATGTCACCGGATCCAGCTCCCTCTTTGCTACATTGGGATCCCCAGCACACGGCGGAGGGTGTGGTCAGGATCCTAGAGCCATACTGGGGCCATTCCAGGGCGAGGTAACCAAATCAACTGCAGACCCTGGCCCCAGGAACAATGTGGTGGCGGGGCGGCGGGGGGGCTCTGTCTACTCCCAGGAACAACAGTGGGGGAGCTCTGTCTGCCCCCAGGAATAACAGGTGGGGCTCTGCTGCCAGGAACAATGGTGGGGGAGCTCTGCCTCCAGGAACAACGGGGGAGCTCTGCGGCCAGGAACAATGGCGGTGGGCCCTGTCTGCACTGGACCCAGGGCCACACGGGGTGGGAGTCAGGAGGGTGCAGCCCGCTTTTGTAAAACGTGGAAAATGTGGAAACACAGGAGATGCTCTCCAGGCTGAGGGGGCTCTAGGGGTTTCCGCACTCTTACTGGCACCGCACTTCGCAGTCTGTTTCACACAGCACATATTGTGTCTTAATATCAAGGAAAAGAGCAACTAGGGCTCCTTTCTTTGGGGTCAGGGTGGAAGGAAGACACGAGCCCCTCTTGCTGGACCCTCGGCTTGGTGGCCTGAAGGGCTGGCGTTGCCCCTGCCCCATAAAGACTGTCACCCGGGCCTCAGAGCACCTTCTCAGCTCCCGCAGGACCTGTTCTGGGTATGGCCCATCTCAAGGACCGTTGACTCCACACCCTGAAGGGTCACGTGTCCACACGTTTCTGCTCAGCTTCCTGCACCCCTCGCCTCCTCCCCTGGCCGGGCCGCAGAGCTTCCCCGGGGACAGTCAGCTCTCTCTTACCACCCCCCAACCACAACTCCTCCTCCCACCTGCCTGGACCCCTCCAGCCCAGCCCAGTCCCCACACCCCCAAAGCGTTTCCCCCCGCCGCCTGCCTCAGTACCCCTATCCTAATGTTCCCACCCCACCCCCTCCCAGGGGCAGGCGCAGACTCCATGCAGCAGACCTATCTCCACCCACCGGCTGCACCCTCTCATTCCCAGAGCTGGCCTCTCAGCCTCCCCTGCCGGCAGCTGTACAGCCTCTGCCATGCTGTGCCCAGGGTCCCTGAGGCCCCGCCTCTACCCAGCCCCACAGGCCCACAGTGAGGGCAGGCCACCCTGCACTGCAGGAGCCACGCAGACCCCCTGGTAGAGAGATCTGTAAAATGAGGCTTAGCGTGGGCCTGGGGCCAAGGCGGGCATTTGACCACTGACAGTCAGCTCTGGGGTAGGGCAGAAGGCACTCTAGCCTTCCTCCTCCTCCCTAACCCCAGACAGGATACTGCTGAGAGGTTACAGGCCGTAGGCACACCACTTCTCCAAGGCTTAGCCTGGGACCATGGCCACCTAGCGGGCACTGGGCAACCCTGCCCCCAGCCCCAGGATCTCCTGGGACCCCGTTCATCACAGCCCACTGGCCAAACAACTCTAGATCCCCACATGCAATCTAAGGAGCGGCTCCCCTTTAGAACGCCAGATGCCCTGCTGGCTGGCACGGATCTCACTGGGACATCCATGCCACAAGTGTTATTTACAGAAGAGAACATTTTAGAACATTCTAGCTTACAGGGAAAGTCAAATGCTGCCTGACCACACCGGGCTGAGGGACCAGCTACAGGTCTAGATGCTTGGGGGTGCCCTGTGGGGCAGAGAGTGCCCACGGGCCTGCCCAGCCCATGTCTGGGACTCACACGGGGCACGGAGGGAAGAGATTGCTGGCAACGGCTCGTACCCACACACAAGTGACAAGGCCATGTGTTTTCATCTCTTCATTGAAAAGCCTTAAAACCTACAAGTAGCTGAGGACAGAACAAATCCCAGCGCTGGAAGGACAAATGTCCTGACAAAGGCACATGGTCCTAATGGGCATTTGGTCCAGACTGTAGGTGTCTCCTCCAGAAGGACTGTGAGCCACTACTAGGAACCTCGAACATACGCACAAAGGGTGCATTTTGGGGGCTCAGAGGGGGCACCAGTGAAACACACACAGCCCGCTTTTCTCTTGTGACCTAAATTACAACATCGTCATGATTTTGGAGTCCCAATCGGGGCCCCCCACCCAGGGGATTCAATTAAAATGCAAAATTAATTCAATTGAACAACTGCCCTTAATGACACATTCTTCCAAGAGGAAATGAGAGGAGACCTGAGACGTCTCTCTCTTGACTGATTGGTGATGAGCACGTTGTTCAGCGAGGAAAGAAGGAAGGGAGGACATTTGCATACAGTAGATGGTGGGGGCTTACCTGCCACCAGCTCCAGCTTCTCGCCAGGGTCCCCCTCCGAGTAGAGCTTGGGGTGGCAGCGGTACCCGATCTGGCTGATGAGGCTGGCAGGCAGGGCCACCAGGTCGCGGCGGATGAGGACGCAGGAGCGGCTCTCCAGCGGCACCGGCTCCGGCTTCTCTTGTACTGTGGGTACAGAGCCGGTCCAGGGTGAAGGGGTGCAGACCACACGGCCTGGAGCCCCGTACCGTACGCCAGAGCCGGGTCAGGCCTGTTCCACACCCCTCCCTGCAGAGTGGGGTCGGGGGTGAGACTGAGGCGAGTGGTGCCTGTCCCAGACAGCTCCCGAGAGGTGTCCATCAGGCAGAGGCCAGCAGGCTCGGGCTCAGGAAGTGACAGAGGGTGCGGCATGTGCCCAGGGCAGGGGTGGGGGCCGGCTCCAGGAGCCACTCGGCAGGCAGGCAGGGCCTCTGCAGCCACCCAGACCAGTGACCCCCTCAGGCCTGCCCCTCCCCAGCCTATCTCCTCAGAGGCCCATTTCACGATGAGGGGACACACAAGACTGGCCACCCAGTGAGGACACAGCCCCTCTGCCATGGTGGCCACAAGCAGAAGAGCCCAGAAGGTGTCTGTCAGTGGACAGAGCAGTCAGTGGTAGATAGGACAGGCAAACGATGTCTCCTGTGGGTGTCTCCCATCTAGAACATTCAGACAGACCACTGCTAGGGATCGGGGAGACAACATGCTCAGAACTTGCAGTGGGACAGGAAGGGGTGCCCAACAGCAGGGCTCCCTGCTGGCACGCTTGTGGTTAGGCCACCTTGCTGGCCAGGTGCCCCCCAGCTTCCTGACCCTGACCCTGCCTTACCCGGGCCCTCTCAGGGTCCCTGCAGCTCCTCCAGTGCCAGGGGGCAAGGGATGCAACCGCTTGCCTAATGTCCATTTGCTAAGCAGGCCACGCACCCTGGCCTCATGGAGCTCCCAGCCCAGGCGGGTACCAGGCCAGTGGGTACCAGCCTCCATGGGGAGGCTTTCAGGGGCGGGAGAACCAGCCCCTCCATTCCTCACCCCAGACCCCTCAGGCCCCTCCCCTGTGGTACCACCTCCCTGGTTCTTGGACACACCTCCACCGCCAGTCTAGCACTCTTCATGGCATACCTGTAGACATACCTGGCGACGCGTGCACAGTCCTCCGGGCCCACACAACGGCAGAGACACCCCCACCCCGGGTCCCCAGCTTTGGGAGAGCCCAGTCACCATCTTTGGAACCAGGGCCGCTCCCCAGCCAGCTGCGGTTGCTGGAAACTGCACCTGCTCGGCGGTGGTCACCTCTAGGACACACACACCAGGCTGAGCAGCAGAACTGTCCTCCCTGACCCATAGGGATCACAGCCGGGGTGGTGTCTGGAGGTCCAGGTGCTGGAAAAGCCCCCGGGCTATTGAGGCCACTTGGGGTGGGTCTGGCTGGCCTGGCCTGTGGCACTGTCAGCATTTTAGTGGGACCAGAAGTTCCTGGGATGGAGGACAGCTTGTAGAACCTTCCAACACCTAGATAGCTGGGCTCGTTCCACAGGTGCAGGGCAGGTGGCTCAGGCGCAGGTCCTGCCTGGGAGGCTCGCCGCCCCAAGATGGCCAGAGGCAGGTGCGTCTGGTTACTCAGGCTGGCCATCCCCGTGTCGCCGCCCACACTGTGACCCCTCCTTTTGGGTTTCACAGGCAGATGCCTAAGCAAAGGGGGTCTGAGGTTCACTCCAAAGTCTGGGAGTGGGGGGGGGCATGGCTGGGGCAGGGACAAGGACTTGGAGAAGCCATATGGGGACTGCTACAGAGGGGTCTCATGGGGAGGGGCTCTCCCTACCTCTCAGACCTGGAGAGCATGAATTACTCCAAGTTATCTCTGCACTGAACCCCCGTGGGGTGAGGGGCCAGTCAGACCCTATGGGGTCAGCATTCCATAAACCACAGCAAGAGACCACATGGCAGGGAACCAGGGGAGCAGAGACCACCTGCAGCTCCAGCCAGCTCCCCAGCTCCCCAGAGTTGGCCCCAACTCCCTGTGCTCAGGACCTACAGGTCCAGGGAAGGGCCCTGAGTGGGGGACAGCCTGCCCTCCCACCCTGCACCAAGATGTTCTGGGATCACATCGCCAGTTTGTGAAGCAGCTCATCAAGGATCATGGCGCCCCCCTGTGCCATCCCAGGTGACTGTCCAGGGCTCAAGGGCAGGAGGGGAGCTTTCAAAAGTTGTTTGTCCGAGTCAATTTCAACTCACAGTGACCCCACATGACAGAGCAGAACTGCCCCAAAGGGCTCATTAGGCTGTGATCTTTACGGGAGCAGATCACCAGGTCTGGGTGGGTTCCAGCTGCTGAACTTTCGGTTAGCGGCTGAGCAGAGGCTGCAGCATGGGTCAGAAGGGAGCCAAGCTGAAGGCCAGAGACCGCTCAGGTGAGTGCAGTGCTCCCACCCTGGCCGTGCTGGTGGGGGTGGGGTGGGGGGCTGGCATTCCCATCAGGCCTGTTTGGAAGGTGTGGAGGGGACAGACGAGCAGTGGGGGAGCTCCACAACCTGGAATTACCCAGGGGCTCAGGGAACACAGGAAAAACAATCAGGATGATATTTTAAAACATAATTACCGCCCCTCCCCACACAGCCGGCGATTACACACGCAGAGGAGCTGCCCTCTACGGGGCTGGCATTTACAGAGAGTGTCACCAACAGGGAGCACCCCCATCCACAACCACCTCGTCTGGGGAGGTTCTTCTAAACAGCACAAGTTGTTTGTGTTGTCCCCCCATCCCCCGCCCCGCCCCTCCCCGGCACCCAGAGACATGGGATCCAGAACAACCGAAAAAATCTGCTATTTCTGCTCTGCCATGTGCTGGATGTGCGGCTAAAAATACTCCACTGAGTTGTAGCTCATCTGGGAAGGTGCTCCAGGCGTCTCTGCGCACCCACCCCTTCCTCAGCCCAAGAAACAGAAATAGGCCCCAAATCACCCCCCTACATACCGCACACGCTCAGATCACCCCCAGAGCTGACTCAGGGAGGGCTGCACTGTGAGACAGTGCCGGGGGCCTCCTTAGTCCCTGGTGGTCTTTGGACAGGTCGCTCAGGACAAGTGTCAGGACCAGGACGTGATTCCAAGGCAGCAGGAAGGCCCCTCGTTACCAAGGCCCTCCTGCATCTGCATCTCGGGTACCCAGGGGCCTGGGCCCTCCTGCACACCTGGACTGGCTGCTGTGGGGGGCCTGCTGCCATCACATCGATGGCTAAGCTTTTAACCAGCCACACAACCTTGGTTTCCAGGATTGCCAGATATTTTGGCGCCATGAGATTTGGAGAAAAGCTCCATAAAGGCGAATCGTGTTTTCTGCAGTGAGTCATAGTTCTCAGCCCAGGAAAGGAGAGTCGGGATCGCAGAGGTCATGATGGAATGACCTGGGACAGGAGCTAAGCTGGGCAAACCAAGGGCTGGCAAGGAGTTTCCCTCAGGTTACACGGGTCAGAGCAGACTCACGGCAGGTCATCTTGGGCACCCTGGTGTCCCCCCACCACGGCTCACCACTTTGGGGTTGAGAATGAAGCCCAGCTATGCCTCCGAGGCCCTGCTGCTTCCTGGTTGCGGTGGCTCATGAGTCAAACGATGAGCTGAGTGGGTGGCTGAGAGGGTCGCCTTGGCCTTGACCTTGACCTCCTCTGGGTCACTGACTCAGAATCTGACCAAAGCTCCAGACCCTTCCTCAGAGGAAAATACACCAAGACCCCTACCCATGGTCACTTCAGGAATTCCCAAATGATGAAGCCTGTCCCTGTCCCCAAAAACCCGAAACAACCCTTTGCCATCAAGTTAATTCTGACTCACAGCAACCCTATAGGATGGAGCAGAACTGCCCCGTAGGGTATCCAGGAAGTGCCTGGTGGACTCGAACCGCCGACCTCTTGGTTACCAGCTGTAGCTCTTAACCACTGGGCCGCCAGGGTTTCCTTCCTGTCCCCAGTTGCATCAAATGTTTCCAGCCTGGGACAGCCCCTGGGGCCTGGTCCTAGGGGACCACTGAGGTCATGAGAGATGACCTACCCAAGTGACACCACCAGAGACACAGGGACAGTGCCACTACCCTTGGACCAACCACCCGTGGGTCAGGAGCCCTGGCCAGGGCATGCCCAGGTTTTCCCCCACATAACACACCTCCAAGGTGAGCAGCTCCTGGTAGGTGACCATGCCGCTCTGTTATGGTGGCGGAAGGCCCCTGCTGAGGTTGAGCAGGGAGGGCAGGACAGGGAGGGAGAAGGCGACACCCTCTTATAAAACTCATAACATTTGTTAAAATGGCAGAAAAACTGTATGAACCCTGAGGTCACAGCCTTGAACACCCTGTGGAGCTGTGCACACACGAGGTCGCCATAAGTTGGAATCGACTCACCCACCACTAACAAGAAGTTCTTAATTACACAGGAAAATACAACTTAAAACCAAATTTAAAGAAAAATGCTGAACCATACTACTGGATTTTAAGACTTGCTTGAAAGGCACAGAAGGCGCCCTGGTGGCGCGGTGGTTAAGCGCTCAGCTACTAAGCGAAAGGTTGGAGGTTTGAACTCACCAGTCGCTCCATGGGAAGAAGATGTGACAGTCTACTTCTGTAAAGATTATAGCCTTGGAAACCCTATGCGGCAGTTCCACTCTGCCCTACAGGGTCGCTATGAGTTGGAATTGACTCAGTGGCAATGGATGTAAAGGTACAGTAATCCAGAGGGTGTGGTACTGGTAGATGGATAGATGCGTAGATTCACGGAACAGAACAGAGGGTCTAGAAAAGCACCCTCAAAAATGTGGCCAACTAACTTCTGACAAAGGTGCATAAAAGGATGATCTTTTTAACAAATGGTGCTTGAACAATTAAATTGGTCATCTAAATGCAAACAAAACCAACCCCAATAAATGTCAACACGAAACTACAAAAGTCCTAGAAGAAAACAGAAGAAAATCTTCATGACCTTGGGTTAAAGCTAAAAGCTTGGCCATGACACAAACTGCAAGATCCATAAAAGAAATAACTGACAAAGTGGATTTCATCAAAATTTAGAATTTCTGTCATGTGAAAGACCCTGTTTAGAGGAAGAAAAGAAAAGCTACAGATGGGGGAGAAGTATTTGCAAACCACATATCTGACTAAAGACCTGTATCTAAAATATAAAAAGAACTCTCAAAACTCAATGGTAAGAAAACAAACCAATTTAATAAATGGGGAAAGATTTGAACAAACACTTCACCAGAGAGAATATACAGGTGGTAAATTAGCACGTGAAAAGATACTCAAGATCCTTAGCCATTAGAAAATGCAAATCGAAAGAGTGAGGAGATACGACTCCGCACCTATCAGAATGGCTAAACTTAAAAATACTGACAATACTAAGTGCTGACCAGAATGAGAAGCGACTGGAACGCTTGCCCAGCTGACAAGACTCCAAAGATGGTACAACCGTTCTTGAATATGGCTTGGCAGCTCCTGAGCGATTTAAACGTACACATAGCATAAAAAAAAAAATACGACCCAACAATTCCACGTCTCGGTGTTATCCCCCAAAATGTTCACACAGAAACCTGGACAAGAAAGATCTGTTGTTGTTGGGTGCCCCCGAGTCAATTCTCACTCAGAGTGATCCCATGGGACAGAGCAGAACTGCTCCATAGGGTTTTCTTGGCTGTAACCTTCACAGAACCAGATTGTCAGGTCTTTCTCCCACAAGCCGCTGGGAGGGTGCGAACCACCAGCATTTCAGTTAGCAGTCAAGTTCACAGCAGCTCCATTTCACAAATGTTCAACTTAACAACCCCAATGTCCTGTAAGAGGTGAACGGATCCACAAACCGTGCTCCATCCATCTGATGGATTATTACTCAGCAATAAAAAGAACAAACTATTGAGACACAACCTGGATGAATCTCAAATTCGGCCCCAGGTGGAAGAAGGCCGTCTCAAAGAGTTCCATACAAGAAGCCTCCATTTGTGTGACATTCTCTAAAAGATTTAGCTACAGTGATACAGAACCCATCGCTGGCTGCCAGGGGTGCAAGGAGCAAGGGTGTGACTCTAAGGGGGCAGCACAAGGGAGTTTTGGGGTGATGGAGCCATTCTGCTCTGTATCCTGACAGGGGTGGCGGCTTCCTAAATCCATACATGTGTTGAAAGTCTTAGAACAAATAATAAAAGAAAATGCCATCAGGGAAGTCGAGCACTGGCCCCACCAAGCCCTGCTGCTCACCACGCCACAGCCTCGGGAAGCCCGGTGCTCTTCAACCAGCTCCCTTCCCAGGCAGCTAAAACGCTTTCCAGAAACTAGTCTTCCTCTCACGGTTCAGTTTTTCTGAGCCCCCAGGATCCTGAAATCTGGCCATGGTGCTTTCCTCAGCAGCCAGCACCTAGCACCCATGTCTGTGCATTCTCCCTGCTAGTGCTGGCGGGTACCCCCATCACTTCCTGCTACCCCCGAGCGTCACTGTGACTCCACTGCCCTCCACCGTGAGACAGAAGTAGGAAAAACAGGTGTCGCAACACACCTGTCCAGAATGATGCCCAGTCCTGCCCTACCCACTTCTGCTTAGCTCCAGATGGGGCTTACCTCGAACACAAAAGCACACCCAATCTGCAGCCCCGTGCACACCTGGTCTGCAGTCCTGCACACACCCTTGCCCATTTCTGCAGCTGCCAGCCCAGCTCAAACCAGCCCATGGCAGTTCTGAAGGGCCACACTCTTGAAGAACTCCATGTGAAAAACAAGCTTGTTGGGTTTCAGGAGAACAGAGCAGGTGGGAATTTTCCAGGTGCATGTGGGCCAAGGATGGGAGGGACGGGGCAGGGCAGGGAAGGGACATCATCAACAGGAGAGGGGCTGTGAGGGGAGCATCATGGATGGCAAAGCAGCCCACATGTGGGCCTGCCCTGAGGACCCCTGGGAAGCAGGGTGAGCAGGGGGTCCTTCCTGTATGCTTCATCCATGTGCCCTGGGACAGCTAGGACTCCACCTTCTCCCACCAAGACCATTCCTCAAGTTGTCCAAGTACTGTCTGGGCACCTTCATGTGCAAGCCGCCATGAGAGGTTCAAGAGACAGCGGAGAGAAAGTTAGTGGAAAAAGACGTGGTTCAACCTCTCTTGAGCTCACAGGCTTGGAGCTGCCTTGGTGATGAGGAGGGGAAGGGGAAGAGCCCAGGGCGGCTCTCGAAACGTGGAGAGCACACCAGGAGGTCTGTCGGGCCACAGAGATAGGCCTGGAGACATCCATTTGGGGTGTCAGGATGGAGGTCTGGAGGGCTAAGTGCTAGGTCTGACAGGGCAAATGGCCAGGGCACCAGGACTCTGCTCTGGCTGTGCCTTGGCCCTACAGAGCCACCCACCTGCTGGGCATGTCTATCTCAAACCCACCCTGTCCAAAGCAAACCTGGCTGCTACTACCGCCAACCCAAACTCCTGGCTAGTCCCCTTCCTCAGATCTGAGGCACCCTCTGGATCCAGCTGGCTTGGTTGATTTATTTCCTGGATACCTCCACCTAAGTCTCCACCTTGGTCTCTACCCCTGCCTCCACATAGGTCTCCACCCTACCCTGGCCTCCACCTATGTCTGACCCTGGAGACTCCCCTAACTGTCCTCCCAACCTTCCCTCGGCAACCCTAGCAATTTTTCTCATTGAAAATCTGACCACACCACTTTACTGCTCTATTTTCCTCCACAAGCTTATCACACATGTCCAGTGATAGCCACAAGACACATGGGTAGTGCTGGATTCGCCTGAGGCTGGAAGCAGCCTGTGCATCCATGCGTGGGGACAGGTTAAACAAATCACAGTTCTACTCCATGAAATAACGTTAGCCCCTAGGAAAAGATGCAAGCAGAGCTCTGTACGTGCCTGAGAATGACCACCAAGATACTTTCAAGCAAACAAAACGCAAGGTTCAAAACTGTCTCGATACCGCCTTTTATGTAGAACATATGCACGCATGCACACACACATGCTATGAAGCCCCTAGGATATGATACCAGCTGTGATCACCTTTGGGAGAGACAGTGGATGGTAGAGGGACTGGCACGGGAGAATTTCATTCTTCACTGTATGGTCTTTTTACATGCTTTAAAATAATGAACTAAAAAAAAACTTTTTTTTTTTTTTTTAGCTATATAAAAATAAATACTTTTAACTTGGAAAACACCCCCATAGACTTCCACTTTTGGTTATGAGGGACTAACCAACATTAGACTAACCTCTGATCAAGAGTAACTATGAAAGTTTTAGATTTATACATAAAAAGTTGCCCAGGACCTGAGTGGCCAAGATCCTGTGAATTAACATTTTGGGTACAATTTTGCGACTAAAGCAAATGTTAAAAGACTAAAAGAAAAAAATTAAGTCTAGAATTTGTTGTCTCACATATTGGAAAGACAAAAATTAATTTCAGGGTCTGCCAAGGAGGAGCAGCTCTGGGGAACACCCAGGCTTTCAACTGAAAGCCTGTGACTATGGGTTAACCAGAAACATCCCAGCCAGGACTTAGCCGAGGAGTTCATGGGACTCTACTTGACAGCTAAGAAAAACTGAACTCCTGCTCATTGCAGACCTTTTAACATCAGTTCATAGACTCTCCTTCAAGTAGCGGTCCTTAGAGTTTCTGAAATGTTTTCAAGCAATGTCTGGCAATCAACAAAAAATAACCAGGAATGCCAGAAAACAGAACTAAATGATCGAAACCAAATTTTAAAATGACAATAGATACAGATTCATAGATAATCCGAATCAGACATTAATAGATATGGAATTTCACTACTCTTAATATGGTCAAGAAATATAGTTAGCAAGATGGAGAACTTCATCAAAAACTGAATCAATAAAAAATTCAAACAATAGAAATATAATAGTTTAAATTAATAACCCAGTAGATTGGTTCAACAACAAATTCAACATGGCAGATAAAATGATTCATGAACTAGAAGACAATTCAACAGAAAATATCCGGAAAAAAGAAATAGAAAAGATAGAAAACAGAATATATGGGACTTGGTGAAAAGATAATATATGTGTAATTGGAACCTCCAAAGGGAGAGAAGAAAGAGGATGAGTAAATAATGGCTAAACCTTTCCAAACTGATAAAAGACATAAAGTCACATGAAGAAAGTCATTCCAGCTAGAAGGGAGCGCAGTAATTCAGAAAAATACAAATACAACTATGTAAAAACAACAAAAAATGTCTAGTGGAACTTAAAATGTAGATAGAATTAAAATACACAAGAGCAATCGCGTAATAGGTTGAGGAGGTAAGTGGAGCTGAAGTGACTGACAGAAGGCGGCCTTTCTATTTTGAGGGGAGTGGCAAAGCACTCAATTAAAAAAAAAAACTTAAGTCAAGATGAACAAAGAAATCCCTAATCCCTAAACAATGGTATAAAAACTTACATAAGCATATGGAGGGAAAAAACAGAATAAAATACTTGATTAATCCAAAAGCGGGGGGGGGGGGGTGGAAAAAAAAAACACGAGCAGATGAGACAAATGGAAAATAATTAGTAAGATGGTAAATTAAACCCAAAGAAATCAGTAATTACATGAAACACAAAAGGACTAAATACTCCAATTAAAAACTAAAGTTTGTAAGACTGGATTAAAAAAAAAAAAAAAACCCAAGAGACAACCTTAATCAAAAGGACAAAGACAGGTTGAAAGTAAAAAATGGGAAAAGACAGAGCATGTGAATACTGAACAAAAGAAAGCTAGAGTAGGTAGGCTAATATCAGACCAACACCACTTTAAAGCAAGAAATATTACTAATGATAAAGGATATCTCATAATGATAAGAAGGATCAATTCAACAAGAAGACAAAACAAACCTAAAATTCATATGCACCCAATTATCAAAGTCTCACACTAGCTGTCAGAACTAAAAAGAGAAATGGGCACAGTGACAACATAGATAAAAACACAACATAAGAAGAGAACACAAATCTGAAAGGACATACAAGACTTGAGTTCACTACTGAACTGGCCCGACCATACGAACTTCTCAGTGCCTACAGAACACATGCTGGGGCATAAGGTGAGTCTCAACAAATTTCAGAGCAATGACGTAGTCTGAGTATATCCCATGACCACAGGGAATTTAAGGTACAAAAAACTAACATAAAAATAACCAGAAAATCCAAAATGGTTTGGAAACTAAGCTATACAACACACTTCAAGATAATTCAAAAGCCCAGGGGGGGGAAAGAAAAATCACAATGAATTGGAAAATATTTTTAACTGAATGATGATGAAACTGTGACATATAAAATGTGTGAGACAGAATTAAAGCAGTACTCACCAGACTGGGGAAAATCCAAAAACAATGATCTAAAGATCCATCTCAAAAACTAAGAAAGGAGCAGCAAATTACACTCAAAGAAAGTAGAAACAAATTGAAATAAAATACATACATGCATACATTTTAAAAAATTCAAAGGTTGATTCTTTGAAAAGACTAATATAGTAAAAAATGTCCAGCAAATTTGAATCAAGAAAGAGAAAAGACACAAATAAACAATATAGGAATTAAAAAGACCACTACACAATAGCTTCTACAGAGCAAAGATGGGCAAACTTTTACTGTAAAGTACCAAATAGTAAATATTTTGTGGGTCACATATGGTCTCTGTCACTCATCCTTTTTTTGTTTTTGTTTTTAAAAAAATAACACTTTAAAAATATAATAAACACCATTCTTAGTTCGTGGGCTGTATGAACAAAAGCAGTCATGGGGTAGATTTGGCCCACTGGTCATAGTTTGCCAACCCTTGCTAAAGACATTAAGACGATCGTAAAAGGGTATTTATTACCAACAATTTCATGCCAATAAATCTGAAAATTAGATGAGGCAGACAAACTTCTAGAAAAGTACAACTTACCAAAACTGACACAAGAAGAAACAGAAAACATGAATCTGTCCTAGAGTTAAAGGAAATGCAGCTAAATACCTTCCTACAAAGAACTCTAGACCCACATGGCTTTACCTATGAATACTTCAAACATTTAAAAGAAATAGCACAATTTTATACAAACTTCTACAGTAAAAAAAAAAAAAAAAAAGAATTTTTAATTCACTTTATGAGGCCACATATCCTTGACATAAAAACATGGCAGATCACCTTCAAAGACACTCACAGAGCAATCACCGTCATGAACACAGCGGCAAAAGTCCTAAGCACGTTATTAGCAAACACAGGAGCTTGTTCCATGCAGCCAGCGGCCTCTCACTGAGCCACCTTCACCCGCTCAGCTGTTACTGCTGTCGGCAGGCCCTGGTTCTGACTTCAATCATTCCCACCTCCTCTGATGCTGGTTCCTAGAATCTAGACCAGCACCCACAGTTGTCTGCATTGTGCGGGGTGGTGGGGGAATATCAGCCTTGACGGTGCCTCTGGTGGTGCTCAGGTCGGGGAGGTGGTTTTCCTTGTTGGCAAGGACAAGGGCCAGACAAATGGGCTGGTTCCCTTTGATTTAGCAAATGAAGCATTTCACTTGTCTTTCCTGCCTGAGTGCGCCCCTTCTAAGAAATGAACACAGAGGAGGAGTTCACACCTCAGGACACACACAGAAAAGACATACTAGCAAACTGAATCCAGAGATATGTAAAAAGGATGCTATCATCACAACCAGGTTGGATTTATTCCAGAAACACAAGGTTAGTTTAATATAGTAAAAAAAGGAATCAAACACCCACTGCCATGGAGTCGATTCCATCTCATAGCGACCCCATAGAACAGAATAGTTTCACTCCATAGGGTTTCCAACGAGTGGCTGGTGGATTTGAACTGCCAACCTTTTGCTTAGCAGCCAAGCTCTTAACCACTGTACCACCAGAGCTCCAAAAAGTATCAGTGTACCTATTATATGCCAAGAAACCCTGGTGGCATAGCAGTTAGGTGCTACGGCTGCTAATCAAAAGGTTTGGTAGTTCAAATTCACCAGGTGCTCCCTGGGAACTCAATGGGGCAGTTCTACTCTGTCCTGTAGGGTCTCTATGAGTTGGAATCGACTCGGCGGCAACGGGTTTGGTTTTTTTGTTCTATTATATGCCAGGAGCCCTGGTGGCACAGTGGTTATGAGCTTGGCTGCTAACCAAAAGATCGACAGCTCAAATCCACCAGCCGCTCCTTGGAAACCCTGTGGGGCAGTTGTATTCTGTCCTATAGGGTCGCTATGAGTCGGAACTGACTTGACAGCAATGGGTTATTATATGCCAGGTATTATACTGGACAGTTAATTTCTCAAAAAGCTAGAAATCAAAATACTATATGATCCAGTAATCTCACTTCTAGGTATGTATCTTAAAGAAATAAGACCTTCAGACAGGGGACAGGCTGGACTATGGGGTAGAAAACGATACTGGTGAAGAGTGAGCTTCTTGGATCAAGTAGACACACGAGACTACGTGAGCAGCTCCTGTCTGGAGGAGGGGAAATGAGAGGGCAGAGAGGGTCAGAAACTGGATGAATGGACATGAAAATAGAGTGGAGAGAAGGAGTGTGCTGTATCATTAGGGGGAGATCAACTAGGAGTACATAAAAAAAAAAGCACAATAAAAATTAAAAAAAAAAAAAAGGAAAGAAAGTAAGACTTCCCTACCAAGGCAGAGAGAGTGCAGGTGTCTTCCCTGGCCACAGCCTTGTTCCACCAGAGTGTGTGGCCTGACCCCCAATACCAGATTGAAATGAAGCTGCTGTACACTGCGTCTTGGAAACCCTGGTGGTCTAGTGGTTAAGTTCTATGGCTGCTAACCAAAAGGACAGCAGTTCAAACCCACCAGGCACTCCTTGGGAACTCTATGGGGGCATTTCTATTCTGTCTTATAGGGTCATTATGAGTCGGAACCGATTCGATGGCAATGGGTTTTTTTGGGTTTTACACTGGCTCTCAAAGATTAGCCCAAAAGTAAGAAATATCTTATTACTAACTTTTGCATTGACTACCTGCTGAAATAATATTTTGGATCTATTGTTGTTAGGTGCCATCAAATCGGTTCTGACTCATAGCGACCCGACGTACAACAGAAGGAAACACTGCCTGGTCCTCCACCATTCTCAAAATCCTTGAATCTATTGGATTAAATAAAATGTATCATTAAGGTGAATTCCACCTTGCTTCCTGCTACTAAACCAAAAAAAAAAAAAAAAACCCTGCTACTAGATCATAAAAATTCCCCTCTGTGGTACAAAAAAAAAAGAAAGAAGAGCCACGACATGAATCGACATACGCACACCCATGTTCATTGCAGCATTATTCACAATAGCAAAAAGATGGCAGCAACCTAAGTGCCCATCAACAGATGACTGAATTAACAATCTATGGTTCATATACATCATGGAATACTATACAATGATAAAGAATAATGACGAATCCGTGAAACATCTCAAAACATGGGTGAATTTGAAAGACATTACGCTGAGTGAAATAAGTCAATTGCAAAAGGACAAATATTGTATGAGACCACTATTATAAAGTAACAACATAAGATTTACACATAGGAAAAAAAAATTCTTTGTTACCGGGGATGGGAGCGGAAAGAAGAAAAATTTACCAAATAGATAGTAAACACATGTTAACACTGGTGAAGGGAAAGGCAACACATAATATGGATGAAGTCAGCACAACATGACCAAGCAAGAGGACACTGAGAAGAATGCAGCAATAAAGGAACTACAGTAGCCATATAACACAGACAGTCCTGTAACGATACCATTAACAAACAATAATTTATGAATGGACACACAGATAAATAGATAACGCCGAGAGGTGAGGGAAGGTGTACGGGAACACACCCACTGGCAGATACAGGTTTGGTGGTGGAAATTTCTAAATACATGACTGTAGGTACCCCTCATATATTAATATAGACAACAGAGCACACAAGCGGCAGAGTCAGGGAAGCCTCTCAGACATAACTAAACACTTCACACGATGAAATTCCTAGGCTTGAAGGCAAAGGACCGTAGAGCTCGGGAGACATCTACGTCAAGTGGTACAACACAGTTCTTAAAGACAATGCTCTACATTCTATTTTGGTGAGTAGCATCTAGGGTCTTAAAAGCTTGTGAGTGGCCATCTAAGAAACAATTATTGGTCTCTTCCAGTCCAGAGCAAAGGAGAGTGAAAAAACCCAAAAACTCAAGGGAGTAGTTAGTCCAAAGGACTAATGGATCACAGGAACCACAGCCTACAAGACCCTGAGACCAGAAGAACTAGATGGTGCCCAGCTACCACTAACAAACGCACTTGACTGGGATTAAAACAAAGGGTACACAGCAGAAGAAAAATGTAGAACAAAAGACGGAATTCACAAAAAAAGATGAGACTCATTGGTCTAACAGAGAATGGAGGAACCCCTGAGACTATGGCCCTAAAACACCCTTCTGACCTGGAAATGAAGCTGTTCCCATAGACCAGCTTCCAGCCAAACAACAGACAAGCCCATAAAGTAAACAGTAACACCTGAGAGGAATGTGCTCCTTAGAATAATCAATTATAAGAGATCAAAAATGCAATATTTGCTAAAAAGCAAAGGTAAGAAGGCAGGAAGTTGTAGAGCAGGACAAAAGGAACCAGGGAAGCCAGGGTGAAATGGGCAGAGTGCTGACACATTGTGGGCAATGAAGCCATGAAATACTTCTTGTACAAACTATCAAATGGGAATCTAATTTGCTCTGTAAACTTTCACCTAACGCGCAATAAATACTATGAAGATTAAGAGAAAAGATAAATTTCTAGGACTAAATCTAACAAAAGATGTGTGGAGAGCTACAGAACGTTCCCAGGAAAAATGGAAAAAAGATGTGGCTAAATGGAAGGTGTACCATGTTCGTGGATTGGAAAACCCAATATTGTAAAGATGTCCATTCTCCAATATTGATCCATAGAGTCAGTGTAACTGAAAACAAATTGTGGCCAATGTGGAATTTCACAAGCTGATTCTAAAAGACACAGGAAAATGCAGAGTGAAAAAGGGCCAAAGCAATTGTAAGGAACAAAACTCCTGAAGGACTTACATTTCCAGATATGAAAACCAAGTATAAAACTGTGCTAGTACAGGGCTAAACAAACAGACCAATGGAATAGAATAGAGTTCAGAAATAAATTCATATATTTTACAGGCACCTGACAGATAACAAAGGAGGTACTGCAGGGCATGGGGAGAAGAGAATCTTAACAAAAAGTGGTGTTAGCTTTGGTGAAAGGCATCTAGGGTCTTAAACGCTAGCAAGCAGCCATCTAAGATGTATCAATTGGTTTCAACCCACCTGGAGCAAAGGAGAATGAAGAACACCAAAGACACAAGGTAATTATGAGCCCAAGAGACAGAAAGGCCCACATAAACCAGAGACTCCATCAGCCTGAAACCAGAAGAACTAGATGGTGCCTGACTACAACCAATGACTTCCCTGACAGGGAACACAACAGAGAATCCCCGATGGAGCAGGAGAACAGTGGGATGCAGATCTCAAATTCTCGTAAAAAGACCAGGCTGAATGGTCTGACCGAGACTAGAGGGACCCTGGAGGTCATGGTCCCTGGACTCTTTGTTAGCCCAGGATTGGAACCATTCCCGAAGCCAACTCTCTAGACAGGGATTGGACTGGACAATAAGATAGATAATGATGCTGGTGAGGAGTGAGCTTCTTGGCTCAAGTAGACACATGAGACAATGTGGGCAGCTCCTGTCTGGAGGTGAGATAAGCAGCAAGAGGGGGACAGGAGCTGGTTGAATGGACACGGGGAGTACAGGGTGGAGAGGAGGAGTGTGCTGTCTTATCAGATGAAGAGCAGCTGGGACTACCTAGAAAATTTGTATAAATTTTTGTATGAGAGACTGACTTGATTTGTAAACTTTCACTTAAAGCACAATAAATTAATTAAAAAAAAAGTGGTAGGTCAATAGGAAACTCACATGGGAAAAAAAATTGCCACTATATCCCACTACATGCAAAAATCAATTCCAGATGGACTACAGATCTTATAAAGCAATCTGTAAGAAAAAGAGTAGACTCAGAAGATAAAGATACACAGAAAAAGAAGAGAGCTAGGAAGAACCCCAGCGTGTTGAATTGGTATTGGAGGTACTAGTATGAACCCACACTTTTTACAAAATATACACATTTCTAGCTCTGGTTGCTTACAGGGTGTAAAAACAATGACACTCCAGGAACAATGAGCACCCTAGCACCCAGAGCTTGGATTCTAAGTACCATGTCCCACACACAGGAAAAATGGCAGATTCCAGAGCTGGATCACACAATGTACAAGATAAGCCTGGAATGTTTTGCTATCCAAGACAATAAAAAAATGAGAGAGAGGGAAAGACCATTCTGATACCAAAGAAATAAAAGAATGAATAAATCAAATGTTAGATAAGTAAATGGGGTTTCAGTCATCTAGTGCTGCTGTAACAGAAATACCACAAGTATTTCTTAATAAAGAGAAATTTGTCCTCTCACAGTCTAGTAGGCTAGAAGTCTAAATTTAGGGCTTTCTCTCTCTGTCGGCTCTGGAGGAAGGTCCTTGTCATCAATCTTCCCTTGGTCCAGGAGCTTCTCAGTGCAGGGACCCCAAGTCCAAAGGACATGGTCTGCTCCCGGGACTGCCTTCTTAGTGGTATGAGGTCCTCCTGACTCTGCTCACATCTCTCTTTTATATCTCAAAAGAGATTGGCTCAAGACACAACCTAATCTTCTAGATTGAGTCCTGCCTCATTAACGTAACCGCCGGTAATCCGATGTCATCAACATCATAGAGACAGGATTACAACATATAGGAAAATCACATCGTGACAAAATGGTAGACGATCAGACAATACTGGGAATCACGGCCCCACCAAGTTGACATACCTGGTGGGGGGAGGGAGAACATACACCTCAGTCCATGACATGGGGAGATGGAGAAGCTCTTCTCTACAATGGAATGTCAACTAATAAACGCAGGAGTTGTGGAGTTAGAAACTGCCATTTTTATCATTATCGGCATAATTCAGACAGGAAAAACCAATAAACCCGAAGTTAACAGGTGAAAGGTTGACGGTGCACAGGATATTTACACAGCCCTGAAGTACCTTCTCACTATTATTAATTACGAAGGAGAACACAACTGGCAGAGGCCACCGTAACCAAACGATCAATGTTAACATCACCAGTAGGATGCCTGCAAAGGACACAACGTTGCTCCTGTGGTGTTCGCACCAAAATGCACAGCCTGAACCAACTGCGAGAAGACATCTGACAAACACACACAGAGAAGCATTCCACAAGATGACAGACCAATGCTCTTCAAAGCCAGTGTCATGAAAGATAAAGGCTGAGAAATTATTCTAGATTAAAGGAACAAAAGAAAGTAACAACAATATGCAACATGTAATTCTGGATGGATTACCAGACCAGAAAAAAACTAACGGCAACACCAGGCCCAAATGGCTGCCCCAGTGAAGGAATTCCATGAAACACTTTGGAAAGAAATAACATCAAACTTACATAATATAAACTCTTCCAAAAAATAGAGGAGGGAGGATAAGGTTGGCATTGTTGAGGTTGTTGGTAGTTGTCATCAAGTACCAAAACCAAACAAAAATAGTACAACAAAACTATAATATTCCTCATGAACATACATGCAAAATTCCTTAAGAAAATATCAGCAAATTGAGTCTAACAATACATAAAAACTACGACGCGTCATTCTGGGGGTTTATCCCCAGTTTGCAAAGTTGGTTTAATATTTGAAAATTAATCAATGGAATACTCCGCATTAATAAAATTAGGGAGAAAACCCACATTACCATCTCTGTTGTTGTTGCTGCTAGGTCCCGTCAAGTCGGTTCCGACTCATACCGACCCTACATACAACACTGCCAGGACCTGCGCCATGCTCACAGTCGTTGATATGTTTGAGTGCATTGTTGCAGCCACCGTGTCAATCTATTTCGTTGAGGGTCTGCCTCTTTTTCGCTGACCCTCTCCTTTACCAAGCATGATGTCCTTCTCCAGGGACTGGTCCCTCCTGATAACATGTCCAAAGCATAGGAGATGAAGTCTAGCCATCCTTGCTTCTAAAGCACATTCTGGCTGTACTGCTCCCAAGACGTGTTTTTCCTTCCTTCTGGCAGTCCATGGTATATTTAATATTCTTCATCAGCACCATAACTCAAATGCAGCAATTATTTTTCAGTCTTCCTTATTCATTGTCCAGCTTTCACATGCATATGAGGCAACTGAAAATACCATGATTGGGTCAGGCGTACCTTAGTCCTTTAAGTGATACCTTTGCTTTTGAACACTTTAAAGAGGTCTTTTGATTTCTTGACTGCTGCTTCCATGGGCATTGAATGTAGATCCAAATAAAATGAAATCCTTGACAACTTCAATATTTTTTCCATTTATCATGATGTTGCTTATTGGTCCAGCTGTGAGGATTTTTGTTTCTTTATGTTGAGGTGTGATCCATACCGAAGGCTGTGGTCTTTGATCTTCATCAGTAAGTGCTTCAAGTCCTCTTCACTTTCAGCAAGCAAGGCTGTGTCATCTGCACAACGCAGGCTGTTGATGAGTCTTCCTCCAGCCCTTATGCTCCACTGTTCTTCATATAGTCCAGCTTCTCAAACTATTTGCTCAGCATACAGATTAAGTACGGTGAAAGGATACACCGGTACGCATGCCTTTCTTGATTTCAAACCATACAGTATTCCCTCGTCCTCCTTGGACGACTGACTCTTGGTCTATGTATAGGCTCCACACCAACATAATTAAGTGTTCTGGAATTCCCACTCTTCTCAGTGTTATCCATAATCTGTTATGATCCACACAGTCGAATGCCTTTGCATAGTCAATAAAACTCAGGTAAACACCTTTCTGGTATTCTCTACTTTCAGCCCAGATCCATCTGACATCAGCAATATCACTCATTCCCCATCTTCTTCTGAATTCGGCCTGAATTTCTGGCAGTTCCCTGTAGAAGTACTGCTGCAACCGTTTTAGAATTATCTTCAGCAAAATTTTACTTGCATGTGATATTCATATTATTTGATAATTTCCACATTCTGTTGGATCACCTTTCTTTAGAATGAGCACAAATATGGATCTCTTCCAGTTGGCTGGCCAAGTAGCTGTCCTCCAAATTTCTTGGCATTAACAAGTAAATGCTTCCAGTGTTGCACCCATTTCTTGAAACATCTCCATTGGTATTCTGTCAATTCCTGGAGCCTTGTTCTCTGTCAATACCTCCAGTGCAACCTGGACTTCTTCCTTCAGTAGCTCTGGTGCTCGGTCATATGCGATACACCTTCTGAAATGGTTGAATGTCAACCAGTTCTTTCTGGTACGGTGACTTTGTGTACTCCTTCCATCTTCTTTTGACGTTTCCTGCGTTGTTCAATATTTTGCCCATGGAATCCTTCAATATTACAACTTGAGGCTTAAACTTTTTCTTCAGTCCTTTTATCTTGAGAAATGCTGAAAGCATTCTTCCCTTTTGGTTTTCTAACTCCAGGTCTTTGCACATTTCATTATAATGCTTAACTTTGTTTTCTCGAGTTGCCCTTTGAAATCTTCTGTTCAGCTCTTTTACGTCATCATTTCTTCCATTTGCTTTAGCCACTCTACATTCGAGAGCAAGTTTCAGAATGTCTTCTGACATCCATTTTGGTCTTTTCTCTTTTTCCTGTCATTCCTTCATGTATGATGACTCTGATGTCATTCCACAACTCGTCCGATCTTCGGTCATTAGTGTTCAGTACGCCAAATCTATTCTTGAGATGATCTCCAAAGTCAGGTGGGATATACTCGAGGTTCTACTTTGGCTCTCAGGGACTTGCTTTAATTTTCTTCAGCTTCAACTTGGGCTTCCACATGAGCACTTGATGGTCTGATCTCTAGTTGCCTCTGGTCTTGTTCTGACTGATGATATTGAGCATTTTCATTGTCTCTTTCCACAGATGTAGCCAATCTCATTCCTGCGCATTCACTCTGGTGAGGTTCATGTGTAGAGTCACCATCTATGTTGTCAAAAAAAGGTATTTCTAATGAATAAGTGGTTGGTCTTGCAAAACTCTATCACTCAATCTCTGACACAGTTTCTATCACCAAAGCCCTATTTTCCAACTACCGACTCTTCTTCTTTGTTTCCAGCTTTTGCATTTCAATCACCAATAATTATCAATGCATCTTGACTCAATGTTTGATCAATTTCACACTTCAGAAGTTGGGAAAAATCTCCAATTTCCCCATCTTTGGCCTTAGTGGTTGGTGCGTAAATTTGAATAATAGTCATATTAACTGGTCTTCCTTGTAGGCATATGGATATTATCCTATCACTGACAGTGCTGTACTTCAGGATAGATCTTGAAACATTCTTTTTGATGATGAATGCAACACCATTCCTCTTCAAGTCATTCCCGGCATAGTAGACCATATGATTGTCTGATTCAAAATGGCCAATACCAGTCCATTTCAGCTCACCAATACCTGGGACGTTGATCTTTATGTGTTCCATTTCAGTTCTGATGATTCCAGTTTTCCTAGATTCATACTTCATACATTCCATGTTCTGATTATTAATGGATGTTTGCAGCTGTTTCTTCTCATTTTGAGTCATGCCATATCAGCAAAGGAAGGTCCCAAAAGCTTGACTCCATCCATGTCATTAAGGTCGACTCTACTTTGAGGAGGCAGCTCTTCCCCATTTGTATTTTGAGTGTCTTCCAACCTGGGGGGCTTATCTTCCGGCACTATATCAGACAAAGTTCCGCCGCTATTCATAAGGTTTCCACTGGACCATTTTTTTTTAAGAAGTAGATCACCAGGTCCTTCTTCTTAGTCTGTCTTAGTCTAGAAGCTCCGCTGAAACCTGTCCTCCATGGATGACCCTGCCAGTATTTGAAATACTGGTGCCATAGTTTCCAGCCTCACCGCAACACACAAGCCCCCATACCATGACACGCTGACAGAGGACTGGCGTTATCATCTCTATAGATGCAGAAAAACCTCATTCATGATAAAAACTCGCAGAAAACTAGTGATGGGAGAAAACTTCCTCAACCTGATAAAAGGCATCTATGCAAAAATACACCTAACACCATTCTTAAGGATCAAAAAAGGAATACTTTCTTCCCAAGACCGAGAACAAAGCAGAAAGGTCTGTCTGCTCTCAGCACCCCTGTTCCAAGTTGCACTAAAGATCTTAAGCAGTGCAAGGAAGCCAGAAAGAGAAGTAAAAGAATACAGATAGAAGGGAAAGAAGGAGAAGGATCTTTATTCATAAAAACGTGAGACTGTGTATGTAGAAAATTGTAAGGAATTTATACAAAACTACTAGAACTACATAAGTTTTGCAAGATTATAGAAGGTCAATATATGAAAATCAATTTTATTTCTATATGCTAACAAAAACCGGAAAATGAAATTACAAAACAGAGTAATTCACAATATCGCTACAGAAAACGAAATACGTGCATTAAAAAAGTATGTACACCAGCAATTCCACCCCTCACTATACAGCCAAGATTAATACAAACACAGGCCCACAAAGGAACTCACACGAGTGTTCACAGCAGCATGACTCATAAAAGCCAGAAAGCAGAAACAACCCAAATGCCCATCAGCGATAAATGGATAAATAAGATGTGGTAAATCCAATACAATGGAAGATTACTTGTCAATAAAAAGAAATGATGCACTGATACTTTGTACAACACAGACGAACCTTAACATGCTGCTGAATGAAAGAAGCCAGGCGCAGAAGGTCACACTGCGTAGGATTCCAGAAGAGGCAACTTTACAGCGACAAATGATCAGTGGCTACCTAAGGCTAGGGGAGCAGCCCTGGTGGCAATGGTTAAGAGCTCAGCTGCACCAAAAGGCTGGCAGTTGGAATCCATCAGTGGCTCCTTGGAACCCCTATGGGGCAGTTCTACTCTGTCCTATAGGGTTGCTATGAATCGGATTCGACTAAACGGCAGCTAGCTTTTTTCTTTTTTGGCGGGGGGCGGGGGGCTAGAACACTGAGAAGAAATGGGGAGTGACAGCTACTGGCCACGGACTGCCTTTTGGGGAGGTGGAAATGGGCTAGAATTGGTTGTGATGATGGCTGCACAGCTCTGTGAACACACTAAAAAATCACGGAATTATACACTTGAAATGAGTAAGCTGTATGGCATATATGTGCCGTATGACAGTCCTGTACTAAAAACCAGAAACTAGACATCATCTGAGAGAAACTAAAGAAGACCTACACAGAGTTACACAGATGAGAAGGCTCCTCAGAGGGACTGCAATCTCCATCAACACCTTAGCAACCTTTTAGGTGGAAGTCAACCAGCTGCAAATGACCAGAAGAGTCAAAACAACTCTGAGTAAGAAACACAAAGTTGGAAGATTTATACTACCTGATTTCAAGCCTTTTTTTTAATATAATTTTTATTGTGCTTTAAGTGAAAGTTTACAAATCAAGTCAGTCTCTCACACAAAAACTTATATACACCTTGCTACATACTCCCAATTGCTCTCCCCCTAATGAGACAGCCCACTCCCTCCCTCCACTCTCTCTTTTCATGGTCATTTCAGCTCCCAATTGCTCTCCCCCAATGAGACAGCCCACTCCCTCCTTCTACTCTCTCTTTTCATGTCCATTTCAGCTCCCAATTGCTCTCCCCCTAATGAGACAGCCCACTCCCTCCCTCCACTCTCTCTATTCATGTCCATTTCGTCAGCTTCTAATCCGCTCTACCTTCTCATCTACCCTCCAGACAGGAGTTGCCAACATAGTCTCAAGTGTCCGCCTGATCCAAGAAGCTCACTCCTCACCAGCATCCCTCTCCAACCCACTGTCCAGTCCAATCCATGTCAAGACTTTTTAAAGCTGAAGTGATTCAGACAGTGGGGGAGGGGTTGGCGTAAGCAGGGACCCACAGGTGGATGGCAGAGAACAGGGCCAGAAACGGGCCTGCACACACACAGTCACCTGATGCTCGTTGAAGGCGCGAAGGACATTCAGTGCGGAAGTGTGCTGAAACAACTGGACATTCACATGGGAAAAACGAGCCTCACGCCCCACACAAAAATTCACTCAAAACCTAAGGTCAAAAAGTATAAAATTTCTGCAAGAAAACACCCATCTTTGTGGCCTTTGGGTAGGTAAAGATTTCTTAAACAGGCCACAAAAAGCACTGGGCATAAAATTAAACATCGGTAAATTAGGCTTCATCAAAATTTAAAAGTTAAGGTCTTTGAAAGGCACCATTAAGATAATAAAAAGGCAGGTCAGTAGAGGAGAAAAATATTCACAATACCTATATTTGACACAGAACTTGTATGCAGACTACAACCCATTTAAAAAATGAGCACAAGATTTGAAAAGGCAAGTCACAATAAAAGAGGTAAAGTACGGTTATTTAGCACATGAAAAGGCACTCAGCATCACAGGCCATTAGGGAAATGCGAATTAAAACTACAATAGAATTCCCACTGTACAGCCATTTCAAACCAAAACCCAAACCAAACCCATTGCCATGGAGCCGATCCCAACTCAGCAACCTTATACAACAGAGTAGCACTGCCCCACAGGGTTTCCAAGGCTACAAATCTTTACAGAAGCAGACTGCAAAATCCTTCTCCCATTGAGCAGCTGGTGGGTTCGAACCTTTGACCTTTTGATTAGCAGCCGGGCACTTTAACCACTGCACAACCATGGCTCCTTGTACACCCACTAGAGTGGCTAAAATTTACAAGACTGACAATACCAAGGGCTGGTGACAGCTTGGAAGATGTGGACCGATTGGAATTTTGACGCACTGCAGGCGGGAACGTAAAGTCACACGAGGGCTCCTGAGAACTGTTTAACTGCCGCGTGCTTACCACGTGACCCAGCGATTCCTCTCCTAGTTACTTACCCAACAGAAGTGAAAACAAATCCGCACGAATGCTTGTACACAAATGTTCACAGCAACAGAACTTGTAACGGCCCCAAACCGGAAGCCACCCAACGTAAACCCACCACACAGAACACTTAGCAATGAAAAGGAGTGAGGCAGTTACACACAAGACCACAGCGGGACTCTCAAAAAGTGTTCCGTGAGAAAAAGTCAAATATAAAAAACTACATACTGTATGATCCCATTTATAGACATTCTAGAAAAGGCAAAACTATTGTGATAGAAAGCAGGTCTGTGGCTGTCTGGGCCCAGAGCGGGGAGGGGAGGATCCAGTTCAAAGACCCTGGGGAACATCTGAGGGCGGGTGACCGGCCCCAGATCACGACGGTGGGTAACTGATCGTACAGAATCCCCAGAGTGCACGCTGGAACCTGGCAAAGTACATACTTTATGTATCAACACTTTTAATAAACACAGCAGGAAGGAATAGAACTGATACATGTAACAACAATGTAACCACATGGAAAAGTCTCGAATGCATTCTACCTTGAGTGGAAGAAGCCGAAGACTAGTAAGGTATGGTTCCATTTAGGTGAAGTTCTAGAACAGCTAAACATACCCCGGGTGGCAGCAAGCCAGCCCATGGCTGAGAGTTGATGGGGGGAGGTTAGGGGTGAGTGAGGGGCTGCCTGCAGAGAGGCAGAGGGAGAGTCCTCTCTGGATGATGGAAACGCCCTACATCTCGGCTGTGGTGGTGGCTCCAGGGGTGTCCCTATTTGTACAGACTTGTGAGGACACTGTATTGCATATAAATGACACCTCAACATAGATGACGCAATCTTGGGGTGCTCTACATGGGGTGGTTAACCGTGAGGCTGCAAAGATACATCCTGCCCTGTACTTGCCCAGCAGAAGCTCAGGACAAAGAAAGGGGTGGGCTTCACCTCTGGGCAATCGCAAAGACCACCCCTGGTAGGGACCAGAACCTTTGAGCAGCCGGGGACCCAGCAAGACACAGCCAGGGCTGGTCCCTTCCTTGCCTGGCTATCACAAGGGAGGAAGACCCTCACCCAGCTGCTGAGGTGCTGGCTGGAGAGGCCTGTCAGGCATCTTGCTGGCTCCCTGGGCAGGAGGCCCAACGGGCGGGGGCCCCACTGTGGTAATGGGGGGAGCTGCAGATACACTCTGCTCCTGTGCCAGGAGCAGCTGCTGAGCCCCGGACGTCGTCTGTAAGGCCAAACCATGCAGCGCGGACCTCACAGGTCATATGTCATGATGAACGGGGCCCAGCAGCTCCCTGGCCACCTCCTCTCCTTCTGGTGCCACAGCCGTCTCCAGGAACACAGAGCCCGTCTGCAGCCTGTGCTCAGAGCGGGCCACACCTGTGACAAGGGTGCTACTGTGAGCAGGTCCTGAGCATCATAGCATCTAGTGCTGGGGGTCTGGATGGTCGGGCTGGATCGGGGCTGTACAGCCCTGTGTGGCCAAAGCACCTGACCGCCAAGCACCTGACCCCGCCCAAAGCACCTGACCCCCAAGTACCAGCCAGCCACCCGCAGGCTCACCACCCCGCCCCTATCACCCTGTGCTCTGTGACGCCCAGCAGGGATGGTGACCACCACAGATACCTGGCCCTGGCTGGTGGGCAGTGGGGTCCTAGTGTGTCAGGACAGCCTCACGCCGCCCCCTGCCCCATTCAATTTGTCCTTCAGGGAAAGGGTTAATTTGGAGGCACAGCTAGAGTATAAAGATGGTGGAGTGCCTGTGTCTCGGTCCTCCAGGGAGCAACATCTGCCGGCCTAGATCAAACATCTGTCCACAGGTTGCAGGGGCCAGGGGCCGGTGCTGCAAGTGTCCAGGCCGCTCCAGCCCCATCTAGGGAACAAGAGGGCCACCTATGGGCGCAGCTCCTCTCTCATCTCGCAAGCCTCATTCTGAGGGGCTTCCACCACGAGGCTCTCCCTGACGGGTCACGATGGTGACCCAACCGTGATTAAAATACCTCAGGGAACCCACAAAACTACTGCCCTGAAATAATCTTTAAACCTTAAACCAAAAATATCCTCTGAAGTCTTCTTAAGACCAAACAACAGCTTACCTTAACTAGCAGAGAATGTAATCACTTGTCACTGAATTGTACATGTAGAAACTATTGAATCAGTGTATGTGCTGCTGTGTACATTCTCAACAACGATAAAATGTCACTCATGGATGCGACGGCAGGGGTGGCAGGGCTTAACCCATCAGGACCAGGACCACCGAGCTTGGTACAGAGGCGCCCAATGAACACGGAGACAAATGGAGACCGCGAGCAGAGACCCTCAATGTGGCCAGGGCACCTCCCTCTGCACGTGCCCTGCCCACTCAGCCCACTGCCTTGGCCCACGCGGGGCCCTCGAATCTGGCAGGACACCTGTACTGGCAGACTCCCACCCGGCCCCCAAGCCCTTAGGAGCTGGGGCGTGGGCGCCTGAAGCACCTGAGGGGAGCAGCCAGGAGAGGTGGTGCAGGAGGATGGATGGAAGGTGCCCCATGTGGGTCAGAGGCAGGTATCCACAGCCTCCAGTCGGACCCAGGGCCCCCACCCCGAGCCCCCACAAGACGTGCACACCAGTGCCTCGCTCCTGGAAGATTTCAGCATCAGCCCGAGGTAACTGCACCAGCTCCTCCATTTCTGGGCCAGAGAAGGTCATTTTATGTCATCCTGAATGCTCCTCCCTGAACCTGAGAAAGGTGCCTCACTGGCCACAGGAAGTGATGATGGGTCAGGCCTAAGTGGGTGAGAGGCAGATGCCAGTGGCAGCAGAGCGCCCACAGCCCAGTGCCAGCTCAGCGGCACCACACCCTGCCTGGGACCCCAGGAGAAGCCCCATGGAGGACACAGGGTGGGGAAGGCTCTGGACTCGGGCCCACAGGCGTACCATCCTCATTCATTGCCTTCTCGATGGCATCATTCCATAACACAACAAACTGGAAACAACCAGAACATCCTTCGATGGGGGGCTGAATAAATCGCAAGTGGTATCTCCTGGTGGGGCGATGATAGGGGGCTGGGACAGAATGAGTGAGGGGCGCCTACAGAAATAAACAGGAGAAAACGGCCTGCAACCACAGCCACGGTGCTGGGAGGGGGTGGGCCAGGGCCAGGATCGGGGTGGGGTGGTGGTCAAAAACCTTAACCCAACAATTCCTCTATGTCACAAAACCAGTGCTGACCACACAGGACAGGCCCCTCACGGCTCCTGATGGGGGTGGGGTGCAATCACTGCTACTGTGTTAACTTTTCTGCACACGGTGAGCCCCGATAATAAGACACTTGGGGATCACCCAGGCCAACCTCTTACTTGAAAGGTAGGGAAACTGAGGCAGAAAGACAGGACTCAGCCAAAGCTACCACATGGCTCAGCATCACACAGGGCACCTTAGAACACCTGGATTCTACCAGTTCACAGAGCTGCCCTGCCCAATGCTTACACAGGCCCCTGGGCCACGGAGGGGAGCCGGCAGGCTGGTGAGCGTGAGCATGTTCCCCAAAGAGAGGCTAGGCCAGGCTAGGCTGCAGAAGGGGCCTCAGGAACTGGGGGGTGGGGGCAGCATTGGGGGATGCACCCTCCCCTGCCTCCTCGCCCTGTGGCCGGCCTCCCTCCCCCAAACCTCTCCCCAGCACCAGCGATGGCAGCGACGTCACTGCTGGTAACCCAGATTTGAACCAAGAAGTAGCACCCCCTTCTCTGCCCCAGTTAGGAGCCAAACACAAGAACCTTGGCAAGAAAGACAACAGGCCACCCCGAGCTCACCCGCAGACCAGGCCACTGAATGCAGAGTGCCCATGTACCACACGCCTCCTTGACGACCCCCAGACCCACGGCCTCTTACCCCTGGGAAGGGCCTGGGCCAGAACGGGCAAGGCAGAAGACTCCGGTGGTCTCACGGCTCCCCCATGCCCCTCCTAAGAGGCTGTGCCTTGTCTGGGTATGAGCGGGGGAATGCTGTTGAGAATGACCTTCGTGAGGTGGGGCTCAGGGCAGCACACCCCTGGACCCACCTGCGCTGCAACCTGTGCTCTGCAAAGCCCCCTCCTGGCCACTGTCTCAGTCAGTGCTCAGAGCAATCATTGAGGCAGGTGAGGCAGGTGTCCAGGTACACACAGCGCTCCTGGCTCAGCCAGCGCTGCGGCAGGTGCCCGCCCACGTGCTGCCTGTGATCAGCACTCCAACAAGAGGGCAGCTCCACAGGGAGGACTTGAGGTCCAGTCCTGGCTCCCCATTCACCCCTAGGCCCTGGGCATCTGCTCAGCCTGGCACTAGGGTGGGGTGGAACCGTCAGGGACTGCCCAGTGGCCCATCAGCTCTGCCCTGGGATTAGAACCCAGAGGAGCCCCCGTCCCGGGGCTCCCTTGGTATGAGGCTGAGGAGCTCCACTAGCCCCCTGTGGCCTGGGCTGGCCCACTGGCCCCCTGGGGCAGCGGTCAGCAGGGGGCAGAGGAAACTGCACGCCAGCAAATTCCAAGGCCGGGGTTGGGCCGTCTGCAGCTCTCAGCGGCACGGCCTGAGCCCTGTGGGCCTGCTGGGGAGGCCCGGCATCGCTGCAGCTTTCTTGGTGTCAGGAAAACCAAGCCTTCTCACCTCCCACCCCCCAAAGAAGTCCAGCCCAGACTGAGGCGTCTGCCACTAGCACTCTGGAATTCATGCATACGGGACAACAGCAATCAGCTTCCTTACAAGATCACAGCCTCCGAGACCCTATGGGTCCTATAGGGTCGCTTTGAGTCAGAATTGACTCTGGCACACCAGCACCAGCACCCCACCACCACCAGTTAACTAAGTTTCTGAGCTCCAGAGGCAAAGAACCATTGAGCCAGGGCACTGGAGGGCAGCTGTGCTCGCCCAGAGCCAGGAGGATGGGTCAGGTGGGGCCCAGCCCCAGCGATCAGTCTGCTCCCCTGTCCTGAGGCAGCTGCCCCTGCCAGAGATGGAGGAGACCAGGGGGGAGGAGGATGCCAGACCAAGGCTTCCGCCCCATCAAGTCCCAGGGCATGTGGGACGCAGGTGAGCAGAGCCCCCAGCTCTGGGCATTGCTCCCACCCCACTCTCTGCCCTTGTCTCATGGAAACACCAATCCCTGGGCAGCAGTGTGGGCCCCACATACAAACTAAGGGAGGGCTGTGGCCCACATGCTCACAGGGACCGTGGGGGGACCCAGGCCTAGGCCCCCACTGCAGGACCTTCTAGCCAACAAATCCTGAGCTGACTACAGGATGAACTCAGTCTGTAATGATGAGAGACCCAAGTAAGGTATCCTGAACTTATAGGTCCCAAATGAGGGAATCCCCCAAATGAAGAACAACTCGGGGCAGATGTTCCTGGGGGCTTCATTGAGCTCAACGGGCACTTTCTGAGTCTGTCCCCTGTGCTGGGCCCAGGGATGTGGCAGTGAATGGGACAGGTCTAGGGGATACTGTGGCTTCCCTGAGATGGCACCTCAGCCATCAAGTCAGAAAGCCAAACCGGCACCAGTAGGGGAGCGATGAGGCTAAGAAGCCAGGAGCTGTGGTGGTGCACAGGGTGCTGGGTGACAGGGAGATTGAGGCCTAGAGCAGGCAAGTGACTCCCCTGGAGCCACACAGGGCCCTAAGAGCCCTCGGGCAGGTCCCTGGACCACTGAGACCCTCTGTCTCTTCATCTGTCCTGTGGAAACAAGGACTGTGTCCCATGTGCTTCTCAGCACCTTCTAGTGGGTTTTGATGCCCCCTCTACACTTTCCCACACCCCTCACCTCATCCAGGACTGAGCCTGAACACCTCGACTCGGCGTTCTAGGCCCTGCTTGCCCCCAGGTCTTGGCTCCTGCTACTTCCTTGAGCCTGGGTTGCAGGCTCTCCCCTGCACCCTCCGCCAGCCCTGCAACCTCCCCAGCTATCCTGGCCCCTGAGCTGGACATCAGGGCTATGTGCCCCAAAGCCCACACTGGCCTGGTGTCCACCTCCGGATGGCTGGGCCCAGGGTGGCCCGCCCTTACCTGCATAGCTGCCAGTTGACTTGATGTACATCTGGCCATACTGCTCCTCCACCATTGTGTCGTAGGCCTCATCCTCCTCCTCGTCCTCCTCGTTGTGGTAGGAGGTGGGGCTGTCAGTGGTAGGCAGGCTGCTGGCCCCCGGACTGGTCCTCTCGCCCTGGGTGTAGGGCACCGGCTGGATGCTGGGGATGAGGGTGGCCAGGCTGGGCACCCCATAGTAGGAAACACGGGGCAATTTGAGGGGGGCTGCACCAGCTGCCACCGTGGCGCCTGCTGCCACCGCCACGCTGTCCCGGGGCCCCGTCTCCAGGGGGCGCTTGTGGGCTAGGCTAGGGCCAGCAGCTGGCGGCAGCTCCATGGCTTCGTGCTTCACGCGGGTCAGCAGCGGGATGGGCACCGAGGGGGACACGACATAGGGCGTGGCAGCGGCAGGCTGCAGCTGGTTGCAGGGGCTCTGGGGTGCAGAGCTGGCGTCCTCAATCATGGCGGTCTGTGAGTCGCAGTGGGGTGAGCTGACCTTGAACATGAGGTCAGTGCCACGCTCCACAATGTGCTGGATCTGCAGGAAGCCGGCCGTGTACATGACCACGAGCTGCTCGCTGGCTGCCATGGTCAGCTTGCCCGTGTAGCAGAAAGACAGGATCTGCTGGAAGCAGGCTGGTGGCACCGTGCCTGGCAGCTCGAAGGCGCTCTTGCTGTTGCCACTGAACAGGTCGCGGAAGTAGAGGCTGCTGGCGGCCAGCACGGCTCGGTGGGCCTTGAAGGCCTGGCCCTTGACCACGATGGACACATCGCAGTAGAGGCCCAGGAGGCGCTGCTCGTTCAGGCAGCCCAGCACAGTGTTCCCAAAGTTGGGGATCTCGATATGCAGCATCTGGGACATGGCGGGCGGCGGGCGCTGGCAGGCGCGCCTCAGACTCTCAGCGCGGGAGCAGCCCGACGGGGCTCATCTGCGGAGAAGGCGTAGGACACAAGGTCAGAGTCCCGCTGGGTGCTCCTGGAAGTGCCCCCCACTGGCCCACCCTCAAGTGCCAACCTCAAAAGCTCTGTCCCCCAAGTGCCCCTTTCCCGCTTTTACTGCCTGTTCCCCTGGCCCCTCCCTGGCCAGACCCGCCCCCAGAGAAGGCTCCCCCGCTCCAGGTCTTGAGGCTGAGACAAGACAGAGCAAAGCAGATCTGCATCAGAAGACACCAGAAGACAAGAGCCTCACTCCCAGCCTGCCCCCCAGAGGCTCCCCAAACTCCCCCTGCCCCTGGGATGCTGCAAAAGCCCTTCCCCGAGTCTATGGGGGGCTACAAGCCCTGCTTGCAGCACAGAAGACCAATGATAGAGCTGTGACCCGCACGAGGACATGGACGGGGGAGGGGCAGCAGGGAGCCACTCTGCTCCCCAGGAAAAAGTTATGGCTTGCAAAGGACCCCATACTGCTGCTGCCCTCAGCGGGCTGGTGGGCAGGGCGCAGCCATGGAGTTGGGTTTCCGGTTTGTTTTTCCTTTTTCTCTCTAGGCAGAGGTGGGGGGCAGGATTCTGCCCCGCGGGGACACCAGCTGACAGCTGCGTCCCTGCTGAGGAGAAGGTAGGGTGGGACGGGGGCACCCAGGGAAGTAGGCTGAAGCAGGAAACCCCAACCAGGCTCCCCAAGGGCTCTGCCACCCCTGTCCCCCACCCCGCAAGAAGTCCCGGAGCCTGAGGGGGGCTCTGAGCCGCGCCTGGACCGTCTTGGGGGCCCAGCAGCTCGGATTCAGCCAGGTCCCTGAGCCACAGCAAGGAGTTGGAAGCCTGTCGCAGAAGCACGCTCGCTGCTCCCGCTCGTCCCCACCCCCCCGCCCCCCGACAACGGCCAATCCAATCCTGGCAGGCTCGCTGCAAGCCCAGGTGACTGAAGGGGTCACGGGGCGGGGGGGGAGACACAGGGCAGTGCAGAGGGGGTGGGCTGGCCTGCCTGGTCCTCCGGGGTCCGGTGCTGTTGATCTGATCCCAGTCTAGGAAGGGGCGGGGGAGGGGAGGGGACGGGCTGGAGAGGGCGCCTGCCCAACTCTGGGCAGGCCAGCCGGTGGCCCTCACAAAGGGCCGCTCTGTCCTGCGGAGCAAGTGGCCGAGGGCAGTAGCGGGTGGGGAGGCACAGAGGGCAGGGTCCTTGGTGCGGGACAGGGGGTGGGCAGGTGGGCGCACACCCGGGGAGGGCCCACTGGGGCCCTGCGGAGAAGTTGCCGGCCCAGTGGGTGCCTGCAGCTGGCGAGGGACCTACCTTTGGCCACTGCTGCCTGCACGACACTGCCCGCCAGCCTGCGGGGTCGCTCCGTCCCGCACCGTGGCCACCCGCCCGCCCGCCCGCCCGCCCGCCGGCCACCACGGGCTGCTCCGACTGCAGCAAACGAGAGGGCTCGCGGGGCGGGAGGGCGGAGGAAGGCCAGTCCCGCGCGGGCGCCGCTCAGCTGCACCAGCCCGGCTCGCCCGGGCAGCGCACAGCATCCAAATGAAGAGGCCGGATGCGGACGAACATCCAGGCTGCGCTCGCGGATGAATAGCTGCCTTTGATTCGGGCGCCGGAGCAAATGCCAGCTCCCAGCCCGGCTTTCAAAACAGCAGAGTGGCGGTGCCAGAGGCCCGCGCAGCTCGGGTGTTGGTACAAGACAGACTTTTGATGACTCACTGCAATGCAAACAAAGATGGCAGAAATACTGTACTGTACTCGGGGAAATGCTTCGTGGGCCCGGCAGCCCAGCCAGCCTGGAGATTTATAGTGCAGCTTTGCATATGAATTACTCCAGAGCGGCCTCCCCTGCCACCCAGCACAGCGAGTGTCAAAGCATTTAAACAATTCCAAACAGTCTACAGGGCGGGCAGCCCCATGCAACTCCTCTGGGGCTGGCAGCCTGCGGGGACCAGGCGGGGGTCAGATGGGGAGAAGCTGGGGGGCACAGCCTGGGATGGAGGGACAGGGGGATGAGGGAGAGGGGACAGGGGAAGGAGGACAGAGGGAGAGGGGAAAGGGGGGGACAGAGAGAGAGGGGACAGAGGAGGGGGGACGGAGAGGGGGACGGGGGAGAGGGGGGTGGAGAGGAGGAGAAGAGGCGGCCGGGGGGGGGGGAGAAGAGGGGGACGGGAGGGAGGGGGAAAAGGTGAGGGGGAGGGAAAAAGGAGAGAAGAAGGAACAAGAATAAGGCGTTTGTGAGGAGAGAGAGACACAGAGGAGGTAGGGAAGGGGAGTGGCCCCTCAGCACCAACTGTCTCCCCTTCCCCGTGGGGACCCACAACCACATGTCCTGCCCCGGACACTGGTCCCAGAGCAGCGGCCTAGCTGGTCCTGCCTCAACGCCCCTCCCTGTCCCCTCTCCCAGGGCAGCCGCCCTCACTTCTTATGCTGTCCCTCACCGCCCCAGCCCAACTCCTTAGAAAAAGAGCAGCCAAATGATGGGGAGCCCAAAGGACCAGGCCCTGAACACCCCACCCTGGCAGCGGCCCAGGCAAAGGTGCCCCCCACCCACCGCCACAGCCCCCCACTCTCAGTTGTGGCTATTCCGTCTCCGGGCAGAGCCATTTGCTAAGTAATGAAATCCACCGCCCGCCTGCTGGCCGTGAAGTTCCGCAGCATCTGACACTTACGGATCTCCTGCTGGGAACCAGTGGTGTGTGCGTACCCACCGGGCTGAGCAGCACGTGGCTGGGCTCAACTACCACCTCCCGCGGACACGCCCAGGGCCCTGGGGAAAACTGCTGGACTGCCCTGCCTCGGTTTCCCCGTCACCACCTCCTGAAGCTCCTGGATAAGCAGGTGTAGCACCACATGCGTAGGAAGAGAGGTAGCCCCCAACTCCTGTGCATTAACCCCTGGGGACAACAAGCCTGGGGGAAGGGAGCTGAGGCTGCAACCCCCTAAACTCCTAGCGTCCCTCCCAGCAACTAGAGAGGAAAGAAAGAGCCATCTGGTGTCTCCTATTCACACTGCGGGCTCCACTACCCCAGATAAAAAGCCACTGCATGGAGCGCAGGAGGAGACCAGGTATGGCGACCCACTGGCCAGGTGAGCGGCAGGCACAGCACCTCTGGAGGTGGCGGCACTGAGCCTCCAACCTGGAGCCCAAAGGAGAGCTGGGTGACGGAAGGGCCACAAAACCTGTCTCCAAGAGCTGGGGCCCCTGGGAGGGGAGTCCCTTGAGGCAGGGAGACTTGGGACTCCCCCACGCCCTGGCCGGGAAGAAAGATGCTGGGATCCCAGTACACACAGCGGTTACCTTCCTGCTGGCCAGGGTTCAAACCTGGCTTGGCCACGAGACCTGGCCCGGGCCTCCGGGTCCCCACTTGAGCGGGTGAGCCGTGGCCGCAGCACCACCGCCCAGTGCTGGGGGATGAGACAGGCAGTGGGGAGGGGCGTTGCCCTGGCTGACAGAGCCCAGCCCAGAGGATTTCCTGGAACAAGTGGCAGCTTGGGAAGGGCCTGGAAGAAGGGGCAGCTTGGGAAGGGCCTGGCACTCTCACTCAAGGTCAGCGGAGAGCCCCAACACCCCAGCCCCACTCCCACCCCAGGTGTGCCCCTCCCCAGTAGCACCCTCAGGCCAGGCTGCCTGCACGGGATGTCTTATCTACTCCACTCCTACAGGGACCACCTCCCTGAGGAAGTCCTGGTGTCACTGGGCCATGGAGCCATGTCACCGTCCCTGCTGCATGTACCACGCATCGGCCACCCTGGCCCAGTAGCAGGCTGATGCAGTGCCTGCAAGCCCCCTCCCTGCACAGCCTCACCCAGCCCTCGGAGACCCTGCCAGAAGTCTCATCAGACCCCGTAGGAGACTGTGGTGTCCCAGCAGATCCCCAGTGCCCCCAGAACAAAGGGGCTGGAGCATGAGTGGGGGCACACCACAATGTCCACGGGCCCACCCAGCCACAGCATAGCAGTCAGGATAGTTGGGGCGCAGGCAGAGCTGGGCGTAGCAGCCGGAGGACAGTAGTCCCCTGGTGGTGGGTGCGGGATACAGAGTCCAGAGTCAGGTGTCCAAATGGGAGCTCTCGCACCAGCAATGGGGGTGGGGCAGACGCCCTCAACGGGGGAACACCCCGACCCAGCCTGGCCAGGCGGGCAGAGGCCAGCAGGGTCCCTCAGGCCTCAGCCACCCACGTGAGGTCTCAGCACAGGACAATGTTGTTCATGGGTCCACTGGAGGCTCTAGCCTGGGGCTCCCCCGGCGCCACCCAGCAGGCCAGGGACCAGTCACTTCCCGTCCTCGTCCTGTGACCTCGGGCAAGTGACACTGGATCCTAGTCTGTAAGAGGGGACCACAGCATCCCTCGAAGGCCCCCCACACCCTTGGCGGGACACGTGGAAGCCCTGCACCCAGCCTGGCACAGGCACAGGCCCTTCCACTCCTGGTGGTCGCTGCACTGGGGCCTGGGCAGAGAGGCGGCCCTGAGCTGGTCCAGCCGCAAAGCCCTCAGTGCTCATCTCAAGGCCTGTGTCCAGGGTAGGGGCCAGACCAGCTGGCCCAGAAGGGGCCATTATTCCCCTGGAAGGTGACGAGTCCACTGGGGTCTCCAGGAAACACGGACAACCGCTGCTCTTGCTGCCTGTCCTCAGGCCCCTTGGGAGGGCAAGGCGGCCCACACCCGCGGGAGCAAGTCGGGAGCTGGTTTTAAGTTGCTTTCTTAGAAGCCTTGACAGGGACAAAAACAAAGCTGACCTTTAGCAGAAAGAAAGAAATGTGGGCTTGTCTTCCGCGCACCGCCTGTGAAAGCAGGCCACATCAAGGCTGGGGAGCAAGGGCTGGAGAAGCAAGGGCAGTGGGGCCGAGGGGGCAGGGACAGCGGGATCAAGCCCAACCCCTGGACGCCAGGGCCTCCTCCTTTCTCCCTATACAGTGGCTCTGTGATCGCCTGCCCCATCCGTGCCTCAGTTTCTCCAGCTATAACATAAGGCTGACTGACCTAGCCTCTTACTTTCCCTGCAACGAAACCCCTATCCCGTTTCCCTCCAGTCAGGCAGTAAACCTGAGACCTCCAAATTTGTTCTGGAGTACCTAAGTGGTAAGAACAGTTAAGCACTCAACTACCAGCTGAAAGGTCAGCGGTTCAAAGCCACCAGTGATGCCTCAGAAGATAGGCCTGGCAATCCGCTTTGGAAAGGTCACAGCCTTGAAGACCCTATGGAATGGTTCTACTCTGCACACGTGGGGTCGCCACAAGTCGGAATTGACTCACCGGCAACTGGTATATGGTATAACTTTGTTTACCCTGGCCTTTCTCAAAGCCACTGCATTGTGGAACCCTCGCCCTCCCAACACCCTTCAGGATGGAATCCACTTGGGAAACCCCTGCTGACAACCCTCTGGTGACGTCGAGGCCAGTCTTTACATGCCACCCACCCCCACAGACACAAACAGGAGAAGCCGGCTCCTTTGGGCCCGCAGGTCCCAAGACCTCCCCACCCCAGGCAAGAAAATGGCGGTGAAGCCGTCTCTTCTTTCCAGACCCCCTCTCTGGAAAGCTGGGGTCCCATCCCAATCTGTCCTGGGGTAACAGAGTGGCTGAGCAGGGCTGGCATTGGAATCAAGCCCCAGTGCCTATGGGCCCCAGGGCTGGCCAAGAACGACAGCACCCCTAACGGAGTGGGGACAGGGTGGGGGGCCCCCAACAGCTGCACGTGTGCTGAAGCCAACAAGATGCAAGTTTGGAGAAGGCTGGGCACAAGTTCATCCCAGGGCCCAGACAGAGGCTGGAGCCAGACCAGGGTCAGGCCTTTCTCCCCTCCAGGGGCTCCTAGGCACCAAGCATGAGAGGCCAAGGGGGCCCCAGGGTCCAGAGGACAGGGACGGGCCAGGCGGTCCAAAAGGTGTGACCCCGGTGCTCAGGGGTCCTTGCCAGGACGCCCCAGATATGCAGCCAGGGCAGATAGAGATGCCAGTTTTCCTTAATTACATATCTCCCAGTTCCTTGTACTACCCCTCCCCAGGCTTCCTGCAGGGGGCGTGGCCATCCAGAGGAATGCAGTGCTTAATTTCTGCGGTATCGCCACCAGCAAGGAACGGGAGGCCAGAGAAATTAAATTAAATTAAATTATTTTGCAGGATTTAATTTCACCAATCTAATAAGACGTTCTGGACCTCAGCAAACGCATAGTGATTAAACACACACGGCAGAGGCTGGGGAGGCAGGCGCTCAGGAAACCTTCCAGAAGAGCAGAGGAGAACCCCTCGCTCCCACCCTGCGCCCCTGCCCCCACTGCAGGGCCATCCCGTGGGCTGCCCAGCCGCGCCCAGCCACAGCACAGAGCAGGCAGCCTCCAGGAAGGTCAAGGGAGGTGCTCCGGGTGGCCCCTCACCCTGACAGTGGACGGGCAGCACACGACGGGCACGGTACCCGTGAGTCAGCAGCACACACATGAGCTGCAGGGTGCAGGGATGCCGCCTGTTCCGATACAGGGAGGCTGTTACAAGCAGGCGGGTGCGGCTCTGGCCAGCAGCCTGCTAGGCAGTCGCCTGTACTTTTCAATTACAGCACTGGCTACGGGTTTCCAGGAGCGGGGCGTCTGCTTACATCCTCACTTAATGGCTTCGGCTTCAGCTTCAGCTGCACGACTTCCCCTCAGAGTGGGCAGCGTGGCCCAGAGGTTGGTTGACCTCTCCCACAGTGGCAGTGCTTGGACCTGCCCACACCCTGGCTAGCAGCAAACTTTGAATTCACCATGAAGCAAAGCTGCCCCCTGGGTATCCCCCCAGCCTCCTGGGGATGGGGCTGCAGGGAAGGGTCTCGGCTGTCAGAAGCCCCTCCTGCAGCCCCCCTAGACACTCCCAACAATCCATTCCCTTTGTCCCAAGTCAGGGCCACAGCCACCGTGGTACCCCACTCCCTCCAGGGAGGGGCAGATGACAGATTAAGGTCCAGAGAGGGTGCATCTCCAGCCCCCAAGGCCCCGGGACTCAAAACCAGGCTGCTCACTCCTGGGCCAGGCACCCACGGCTGACACCCACTGTGTTGGGTGGTCTTTAGGTCATCAAGTGACAGGAGAGAGAGGCAAGGACTGCCCCCCAGAGGGGTCCACTGAGGCCTGCACTGGCCTGGGGTCCCCCAGGACCTCCGCTGCAGGAATGAGACCGCCACCTCAGCTTTGCAGGGGACTGCGCATGGCGTCCCTGTAGCACTGAGGACCTGAGCTCCGAGCTTCAGGGGCCACACGGGGTGCAGTCACTGGCTTCTTAGGTAGAGCGTGTGCCCTGAGCAGGGCAGGGCCTGGGCCCCTCAGAGCTCCCGCTCCACCTGCTGGTGCACCCTACAGCTGTGCACCCCTCCAGGGAGCACCCCTCACCCTACCTGTAGTTGCCCCAGCCTGGGAGGCGGGAAGAGACTGTGCTGCCCTGGGAGAGGGCACAGGCAGGAGGCTCAGCCACGTAGCCCAGCAGCTTCACTCCCAGACTGGGACCAGGACCAGCCCCCAGACTGGGACCAGGACCCAGGGCACAGGCAGGAGGCCCAGCAAGTAGTGCCACCCCAAAACACGCCCTGCTCATCTGAAGCTCGCTTGCCCACCCCAAAGCGACAGTGGCTCATCCCCCGCTCCCAGAATATTCTGACTCTGTGGTTGGGGGAGTGGGGGGGGGGGCAGCGGTGGACAGAACTCAGCACCGACCCACAGGGACAGCAATAGCCCCCACCCCCTAGTCCATGCCCCTCCTGCAACACTCCCAGCAGCAAGGAAAGGGTTCCAGGAGGTTTCCAAAGAATTAAACAGTGTTTTGAATAGAGCCGACAATCTCCCTCACCCGTATTTGTAATTTAAATAACGTAAGCTTGAAGAGTGCCTCCCTCGGGCATCGTTTAATAACTTAAAAAGGCAGCCGACTCCGCGCCTGCAAAGGCTCCTGCCTCCTCCTCGTCAGCTGAGCAGGGCCCCCCCTTGGACTCCAAGGCCTGGGGTGCCCCAGGGCACATGGGCTGGAGCTGAGCTGGCAGGCGAGGCAGTGGGGGACAGTCTCCCAGGTCTGAAAGGAGTTAAAGGCCCTTCCTTGGCCCACCAGCACCTGGAAGGCTTCGGGGCTGGCTTCCATCTCCCCTCCCCACCTGTATCCGGGGCTGCAGGGGGACAGAAGGGCTGACCCGGGGGAGGTCCCGAGGCAGTCATGAACTCAGCCACCACCACTTTGGGGAGCTGGGGTACTAAGGCTGGCACAGTGAGGGGGTCCCGGTGTGGCTGGCTGATCCCCCAACTCATTAGACGGGAGACTTTGCCACCTCCCCCATGTTTATATTCATAACCCCCTCATTTGCATGGCATGCCATAAATAGTCGACCGAGGTAAGACACAGCTCCCTGCATCTCTAATTATGCTTAAAAATTAAATGTAAATCACAACACGGCTCCCATACAGAAATATTAAATCAGCTCCACGAGGCAGCCCAAGACCTCCTGGGGAAGGGGTGGGCCATGTGCTTACTGCGCTGAAAGGATCCCCAGGCCTGAGCACGACCCACCCCACGTGGCCCACAGGGCCCTCTTGGCCACGGAGCTGAGGCTGCCAGGACAGGGCGGGATGTCGGGGCCCCTGCTCCCCCATGGAGGACGTGCTCCATCCCACTGTCTGCAAGGAGCTGTGTGGGGGAGCCTACAGAACAGAGGGGTGGGGCAGGGAGAGGGATCCATGTCAGCACCCACCCCGCGGCTGGCACCCAAGGAGCCTCTGGCATCCCCACGGTGGCACTGAAGCCTCAACTGGAGGGTCACCACTGGCACAGTTTCCGCTGGACACAGGGTGGGGATACAAGGATGCTGTCCTTCCACAGCTCCAGAGAGCAAGGCGAGGGTTAGGGTTACGGTTAGGGCAAGGGGCCGCAGCAGCACTCAGGGGTCCACACATATCCTCTGCCACGAACCAGGGCCTGGAAGACACCTCATGTCAGCACCTGCACAGAGAACCGGGCCCAGGGGTTATGCAAAGGAGGCGGCAGAGGCCAGACCTGGAGATTTTCCTAGAAGGAAGGAAGAGAAAGAGGCCGCTGTGACCTAGTCCCTGGGTAGCACAAACAGTTAACATGCTCCGCTGCGAACTTAAAAATTGGAGGTTCGAGTCCACCTCCACCCAGAGGCACCTCGGAAGAAAGGCCTGGACATCTACTTCCAGGAAATCAGACACTGAAAACCCCATGGAGCACAGCTCTACTCTGGCCCACCCGGGTTGGATGGGAGTCGGGGTCAACTTGACAGCAAGTGGTAATTTGGTTAAGAAACACAGCATGGGGCTTTAGGGTCTGCACAGGCGCCTTGGATTTCTTCCTGATCGTGTGTGTGGTGTGTGGTCCAGGCCCCGTGCGGAGCACTGGGGTGTGTTTGCATCCGCTGGACGTTCAACACGTGACAGATCTCCTGTCTAACAGAAGAGAGGGCGCTAACAGACCCAGCAACAAATGAGGAGGCCGCCCACCGCCAGGCCTCCTCGCCTGCCCACCGGGATGCCTCCAGACAGTTGGTCAGGATCTCTGAGAGCAGCCAGAGGAGGAGGCAAGCAGCCGGCCACACAGGGGCCAAGTCCTGTGAGGGGGGAGGAGGAGGACTCAGAGGCGAGCCAGCCAGGCGTCCACCCCAGTACCACCCGGTGACGTCCACTGGCGCTACCAGCAGACCCCGACACGCAGCTGTTCCCAAGCCACTCACCGGCTTCCAAGTGTGTGTACGTGAGGCTCTCGAGATAACGTTCTGTTTGGAAGAACCGCTCTGCTGGTTCCAAAAGTCCTGGTTCCTCCAGACCCTCTCCTGGGTCTGATACCTGACTTCCAGAGAGGGGTCCCCGACATCCAGCGGGGGGTCCCCATACCCAGGAGAGGGGTCCTGGACGTGCAGAGAGGGGTTCCTGACACCCGGAAAGGGGATCCTGACATCCGGAAAGGGATCCCCAACACCCGAGGTGCATAAGGCCATCTGCTGTAAGAGCAAAGGCCACCCGGAGCCCAGGTGCTGCCACAGAAGGTCCAGGGCTCCAAAAGGGTCCCAGGCCACGCCCCCAAGGGTGCTGGGTACTGCAGCCAGACCCAGACAGCCAAGTGACTGTGTGGGCAGTGGCCAGGCCAGGGATGCAAAAGCCCGTGAGTCCCTCCTTTTTCAAGCAGCAAAAGACCCCGAAACCGTGATGTAGCCACTGAGAGGTTGCCGAGGGAGGCAAGTCAGGGGTCGTGACGTACAGCTCTGATCGGTAGTGGAGCGCCTCCTGCCAAAGCGAGGACAACAGGCGGGTCCTCAGGTCAATGGCGCCCGGAGGCCCTCAGAGGTAGAGTCTGGACTGGGCTGCTGTGGACAACAACCCTGCTTCCACTCCTCCCACAGCGCCTGGCTCCACGCTGCCTGCCTCCCCTCACCAGGGGACTGCCCTACACCAGGACTGGCCCCAGGGACCACCCATCCCTGCTCAGGCTCTAGCCTCCTCAGAGAACTCTGGGAGAGGGCACCGGCCCACACCAGGTGACCTGCTTCCTCCAGCCCTACGCTGCGGGGTCTCCATCAGAGTTTGCTGCGTGCACCGGCCTCCTTCCCCTTAGAGCCTCCGGCCACATGCCCTCCAGGCCAGCACTGGGCCCAGGCGCTCCGTCCACACCCCAGGCCCACCCTGGTCCCAGCCCCACAATTCAGCCAAGACTCAACGTGACCATCTGTCCAGGGTCGGGGGCACCTGGAGCTAGCACACCCCTCAGCCCCTCCTTGGGGTACCCTGGCCAGGGTACAGCAGGGACCGTGGGGGCACCAGGCCCAGGTGACACTGGGGTTACCCCATGCTGCTTTTGAAGAGAATGAGAGGCAGAGATGCCTGCTGCCCGCATCCACTCTGGCATCATGCCCAGACCTATTTTTAAGCGCATTTACTAGAAATCCCACAAATTAAAGGAAATACGGATAATGCAGTAAGAATCCTTGGGGCCAAATAAAAGCTACACATAATTTTCCTCGTGCTCCAGTGTAAGGATCTTAACCACAAACCCAGATTCTCCAAAGCTCCTCTACAGCAAAGAAAGAAGCTCGCTGTGTAAAGGAGAAAGAAAATAAAGGAAGGGAGGTGGGGGAGGGAAGTCCTCCAGCTCCGGGATCCCAGACGGTGCCTGCTCAGGGCCGGGTGAGCCTGGGCTGCCTCCCAGTCCAGTCGGGGCCATAAAAGGTAATTACTGATATGAAGAATAAAAGCCATAAACACAAACCCCGACTTTTACAGCCTGTGAAGGAAAAGACGACCGAAGCAGGAGGCAGCGGCTCATTGTGGAAGGCATAGGCTGTGGGCAGGGCCCCCTCACGGCCCAGCGGGCCGGCTCCACTGGGGGGCAGGGCTAGGGACATCAACCCCGCCCTCAGGGCCGATGACTAGTTAGGTACCTACTCACAGCAACCCTGTATGACAGAGTAAAACTGCCCCGTGGGTTTCCTGGGCGATGAGCTTAGAAGTACAAACCGAATGCTCCTTCGAAGTGAGGATGGCGAAACTTTGTCTTACATGTTTGGATCAGGGAGGGACCAGTGCCTGGAGAAGGGCATCATGCTTGGTAAAGTAGAGGGTCAGTGAATAAGAGGAAGACCCTCAACAAAATGGATTGACACAGTGGCTGCAACAATGGGCTCAAACATAACAGCAGTTGTGGGGACGGCACAGGACAGGGCGGTGTTATACGTGGGGTTGCTATGAGTTGGAACAGACTCACTGGCACTTATCACAGCAACAGCAACCTTTGTGGGAGCAGGTCACCAGGTCTCTCTCCCACGGGGCCACAGGGTAGGTTCGAACCACCAACCTTCCTGTTAGTAGCCAAGCACTCAACGTTGTGCCACCAGGGTTGACAGCCCCCATCAATTCCCCTCACCAGCAGCCTGGCTGAGTCCCTCATGGAGTAGACATCACAGTTCAGATTGCTCCAAGAGTGCCATGGAGCAGGTCCTTCACCCCTGGAATAGGGTGAATCGTGGCCCCCAAAAGATGTGTCCACCCAGAACCTGTGAAAGGACTTGCTTTGGAAAAAAGAGTTTTTGAAGATGTAATTAGTTTAGGCTCTCAAGATGGCCCAAAAGCCAATGACTGGTGTCTTTTTAAGAAGAGAGGGCCAGAGAGGCAGAGAGAAAAGGGAAGGCAGCCAGGTGAAGACAGAGGCAGAGACTGCAGTGATGTGGCCGTGAGCCAAGGAACGCCGATGGCCACCAGAAGCTGGAAGAGGTAGGGAAGAGATTCTCCCTCAGAGCCTCCAAAGGGAGCCAAGCCCGTCAGGCTTGATTTCAGACTTCTGGTCTCCAGAACTGAGAATAAATTTCTATATTTTGAGCCACACAATGAAATGGATGAACACAGTGGCTGCAACAACAGACTCAAACACAGCAATGATTGTGAGGATGGCACAGACCCAGGCAGGGTTGCTGAGCTGGAGCCGACTCAGTGGCACCTAATAACAACAACAAGCCACACAGTATGTGGTACTTTTTTTGCAGCGGCCCCAGGAAACAAATACACTCCATTATTCCACACAGGACCCACCACCACTTAGGAGGCAGGACTAGCCAAGACCCACACTTCGCAAATAACAATGACAAAACAGAGGAGTCGGCAAGAGGGCCACCCTCCTGACTGCCCAGGGCCGAGGGGCGTCCCAGGATGAGATACTTTCTGTGTGAAACCCAGGGAAGTCCCAGGAAAACCAGGACAAGCTGGCCAGCCTAATGTGGGGTTCCCCAGGCCAAGGACCCGCCACCATGACTTCACGGTCACACAGGGTCTCACAGTTGAAAGCGGTGGCCGAAAGAATGAAGAGCCAGAGAACAAGTGAGGGACCTCATCCCTCCAGAGTGAGGTGCTGGGGCACCCTTTGCCTCCAGGGCCCCCGCCCTGGTGTACCTGGCCCCACCCACCAGGTGTCCAGGTGCACTAGGGCTACAGGAACAAATACCACAAGCTAGGGGAGCACAGAACGTACTGAAACGCACTGTCTTGCCCTTCTGCAGGCCAGACATCCAACTCAGGGTGCTCCCCCAGCTCCGGGGGAAGAGCCTTTCTCATCTACCAGCTTCCAATGCCCCAGGCGCTCCTGGATGCACACAAGTCAGGGCCAGGGCTTGCCCTATTTAGGTACACCCTCATGTTAACCTAACAGGTAACTTGGTGAGGCAGATAAAGCACTCAGCTGCTAACTGAAAGGTTGTTGGTTGGAACCCACTAGCAGCTCTGCTAGAGAAAGATGTGGCAGTCTGCTTCCGTAGAGATTACAGCCCTGGGAACCCTAAGGGGCACTTCTATTCTGGCCTATATGGTCGCTATGAGTCAGAATCGACTTGGCGGAAGTGGGTTTCTGGTTTATTTCCAAGCCAGGTGCCATTCTCAGGTACACGGTTAGGACTTGAACATGTCTTTTTGGGGGACACGATTCCATCCACAACACCAGGTACCCAGGTATCTGGCCACCCCCTTCACCACAGCCTCCCCCCACTCTCGTACCCAGATGCTCTCCTGGACCAAGGCAGCCCTGGGTAGGGGATGGACTTCAGTGTCTCCCCAGGTGGGTGGTGAGCAAGAGGGGGGAGGTGACATTGCTTATTGGGGACCGTTACAGGGTGGGGACAGGGCCCACTGGTACTACCACATTCCAGAGATTGGAACAAACCCTCCCCTCAGGGGCTGGGGGAGAGGGAACAGTGCCAGACGGGCCACTCAGCTCCTCCCCAGCCCTAGTCCCCTCCATCCAAGGGGCCCCCTCCTCCTTGGCTGGCCCAGAATTCCATCGAGGTCAGGAGGGCCTAGGTTGAGAGAGGACACAGGCTGAGGGTACCCTGGTGCATCGGTTGAGTCATGAAGCACATGCTGTTCCAGCCTCCAGCCACTTGGACCCACAACCACCACTGCAAATACCAGCAGCTCCCGCTTATGGGGGCACTCACTGTATCCACGTGCTTCACTCAGATGATCTCCCACATATAGAATGAGGAGCTGGCTGCTTGGCTCCTGCTACTCTCCCCTTCAGCCTGGCAGCGGCCGGGGCAGAGGGAGAAGGGCAGAGCCCACTCTGAAGACGGAAGAGGAAGAACGAGCCATTCCAGGCAGGAGGACAGGGAAAGGTGGATGATGGGAGAGCTGCTCACAGTATGGAGGGTGTTCGTGCTCAGATGTAGGGCACGAGCAGCACCCGGACCCACAGGCCGCTCTGCCCAGCCCCCACCCTGATACCATCAGGTTGCCACACTCTCCTGACCAGAAAAGGGTGCAAGAAGGAGGGTCCACTAGGCTGGTAAAAAGCAAGCATGAAAGAAGGCAGGCTGGACAGAGGGAGCAAGCTCATGAAATACTCAAAAATCAGTACCAAATGGAAGGTAGACTACTAAGAAAAACTACCAAAAACTTGGAAATTAAGCAGAAAAAGATGACTGCCCATGCTTTTGCCATGTGGAAGCTCTGCCCAGCAGGGGCATCCCGGAGAAGGTGCCCAGATTCTGCCAAGTTACATGTAAAGCCATCAATTTTTGTCCAGTAGAGATGCGAAGATTTATCTCCAGTAGGAAAGCTAACCCTCAAGGTGATGATTTTTGCCCTGCAGGACATTAACTAGTTTTCTACCTAGTCCAGCAATCTTACTCCATGTTCCTTCTTCAAGGCCTTATGTACTCTGTTGCTCAAGTGTTCTTTGAGCCATCTTCACCACTCTACGGTTTCTGTCATTAATGAGTTAATGGTTCTTGGCCAAGTCTTGTCAGTCCATCTATATCCTCTACAACTTGTAGTTTGGGCCATGTGTCTTTGTGTGGTTAGAACCAAGGACTAGCGATTACCAGGACCACAACACTGTCCCGAGCGCCCAGTAATCTGTGAGCCAATGAATTACCCACTGGGGGCAGCAATGGTCTGACAACTTGGTAGCCTCTCTAAGGTGGCTGATGAGGATCTAGTTCCGTCATGTTGGTCAATGTTGTCTGTCCCTCTGGGAGCTCAAACCAATTAAGAAAATAGTCCAGGTCCACCAGAAAGGAGAACACTTCCCTCTGAGACATGGACAGGTAAGCTGTCTCTGTATCTACTTTTGATCTGAGGCTGAGGCTACAGAACTGAGGCTGCAGGTGCTTTGAGTGTGTAACTGAGAGTAGCCCTTACCTTGCAGAGTATGGACTTGTTCCCTATCTCCAAAGGGTATTTGTAAATTAATTACAAAATCTCTATAGAAGATGTGTCCTCACTGCTTTATAGAAACAAGAGGCAATTATATAAGTCCAACACTTTCAGAATTCCCAGAAAATAAAGAAATTGAACTTAATACTTTAAGTCAGTTAGAATTTAAGGGGGAAGAAAAATCCCTTCCAGAAAAACTACTAGCTGGAAAACATTTTTATAGAAGAATCTCAATTCCTGTAATCAAAGGGAATCCCTGGACAAATCAAACTGCTCTGGTACTTTGGTTTAAAGGAAAAAAAAAAAAAAACCTTCCCCCTAATTTGCCAGTATGGAGCATAAATCAATTAAGTTTCAAGATTTAGATCTGTTTTCTCATTAGGAACACAGCGAATCTGAAATTCCAAAACTCTTATACCATTTAATCAATCAGAAAAGCCAGGATTACTTTCATATTATGTCCAAGATTATGAAAAATAAATAATTAAACTGGAGTATATTTTGCTGTGTCTATTTCTCAACAATAACAAAAAGAATAAAGTAAATTTTTTAAAAAGGTAATCGTGCTGGATTTACAATTCTGGGAATAATGAAGTTTAGAAGACCGGGATTACTGCTTTAAAATCTTTAGTCAGGTAATTCCAGCACCTCTGTCATCTAGGTTTTGGCATCTACTGATGGTCTTTTATTCAGTTTGTCAAACGTCTGAAGCCTAAAGACAAAGAATTAATCTTAAAAGCAATCAGAGAGAATGACACATTAGCTATGGGGGAAAAATGATATCGATGACAACAGATTTTTCATCAGAAACCATGGAGGCCAGAAGGAAGTGGCACAACATTTTTCAAGTGGGGAAGGGAAAAAAACTGTCAACTCAGAATTCTAAATCCAGAGAAAATATCCTTCAAGAATGAAGGAGAAGTCAAGACATCTTCAGATGAAGGAAAGCTAAGAGAATCTGTCACCACCAGACTGATACTCCACGAACGATCAGAGGGTGCTAAACAGGAGTGAAACGATACAAGAAGGGATAAAAGGACTCTTGCTTGGAACATTAGGAAAGAACAAACACAGTAAACAAAAAATATGGGCAAATACAATAAAACACTTTCCTTCTGCTCTTGAATTTTCTAAATTATACTTGATGGCGGAAGTAACAATTACATCACTGTCTGATGTGGTCCTAAATGTATGTAGGGTAAATATTTGGGACAATTATACTATAAAAGGGGAGGGTAAAGGAACCTAAAGGAAGGTACACATCACCAAACCAGTGAAATGAAGACACCAATAGACAATGGTACATTATGTGTATAAAGGAAAAGCTAGAACAACCATGAAAAGAGGTAAATAGAGACTCAAAAACATAGAAGGCAGTAATAAAAATCCACACCAAGAAACAAACAAACCCCAAAGAGCACCAGTAAAGGTAATGCAATAAAATTATATTATTGGGCCCATAACATATAGAAATATATTTGACAATAATGGTACAAATGAAGTGGATGGGAGCAAAGTTGTACCGGACTAAGGAAAGGACACCAGATAATTCAAACTTACACTAATAGGGAACCAGAAGCGGTAAATGAGGAAGTTAACATAACAAACCTGGAACATATATACTTGCTCTCTGACCTCTATGACGATTTTAACAATGTATTACCAAGTTTGTAACACTGCAGTGCAGTGAATTACTTCATACGGCCTTTCTAGCCACAGTCTTTATAACTCCCACCAAATGCGTGGGACTATGCAAATGAGGTGTATGGAACCCTAACAACGGGACTGGTTAGGTTACTAGGCTTAAAATGAGCCATCTCTGAGGCAGACAGAGGGGCCCTCACAACCACCAAGAAAGGACAGATGTGAACGGACCGTGTCCTTTGGACCCGGGATCTTTGTGCTGAGAACTACCTTGACCCAGGAGACAGAGAGCGAGCTGTAACACCTGAGACAGCAAGAGATGGTAAGAAGCAGTAGCAGAGAAATGGCAGCAGCAGAGGGTACAGAACAAGGAGACCAGCAGGAGACAGCACGGTGGGCCCACGGAGGGAGAAAGCCGAGTGCCTTCAGGCAGGAGGCTTGCTGACAGAGTACAGGGTGCCTCTGGGCACTTGGTGGAGCTAGGTTTGCCAACCCAGAGCGCTAGAGCTGAGGCTTACTGGCGGAGTGAGGTGCCTCTGGGCACTTACGGCAGAGCTAAAAGAACTTTGTAACACTTGCCCGAGCAGGGCAGAGGTAGGCCAAGTGGCCGAGACCCAGACAGAGACCGACCTGCAGGCAAGGCTGAGGCTGTCCTGATCAAAGAACTGCATCCTGAGCATTCCTGAACGTGAGCTGCAACCTGTTACTTCCCTAATAAATCCCCTAACTGTGAATACGGTCTGTGAGTTGTGTGTGGCCACTGCAATGAATTATCGGACCCAGCAGAGAAGTAGAGAGCACTGTGGGAGGGAAAGCTGGTGTCAGAAATGGTGAAAAGAGAGGAGGTATGTCTGTCCTTCACCTCACAGGAGTCGGCCTTGGGCGGCTGATGCTGATAACGACTCTCCTTCTCCCTCAGGAAGTTAGGGGTCAGGTGCCACCCCCATGCCATTCTTATAAACACATATAAACGCGTAATAATAATAGTAGTACAAAAAAAGTGAGGTGGAAATAAAGCTTTTCGGAATACTGCTTGTTTACCTCACTAGAATGAAGTTACTGCACACCAGAAGTAGATTCTGCTAAGATATGTTGTTGTGTGCCATCAAGTTGATTCTGACTCACAGTGACCCTATAGGACACAGCAGAACTGCCCCGTAGAGTTTCCAAGGCTGTAATCTCTACAGAAGCAGATGGCCACATCTTTCTCCCATGGAGTGAGTGGTGGGTTCGAACCACCAATCTTTCATTTAGCCGCCAAACACATTAACCACTGTACCACCAGGGTTCCTTATTAGATAGGGTAAACCCTAAAACCACAACTAAGAAAATAATAAAAATATAGTGGAACAAATGTTTCAAGGAATTAAAATGACAAACTAGAAAATATTTACTTAATGCAAAGAAAGCAGTAAAAGAGAAAGAAACAAAGAAGACATGGAACTATAGAAAACAAGAAGTAAAATGGCAGATACAAATCCAACAGCAATATATAAATCCATATATATCAATGATAACATTAAATATGAATGTATTAAACACTCCAATCAAAAGGCAGAGATTTTCAGAATGGATTTAAAAAAAAAAAAAATCCAACTATACAATATCTACAGGAGACAAACATCTAGACTGAAAGACACAAACGGGTTGAAAGTAAAAGGATGGAAAAAAGATAATAACCATGCAAACAGCAACCATAGAAAGCTGGAATGGCTACAATGACATTAGCCAAAACAAACTTTAAAACAAAAAATGGTACTAAACATAAAGAGGCACACTTTGTAAGGATAACAGGGTCAATCCATGAGGAATAAGCACTAAGGTCAGCCTGACTCGAGCCATAGTTTTTTCAATTGCCTCATATGCATGTGAAAGCTGGACAATGAATAAGGAAGACTGAAGAATTGATGCCTTTGAATTACGGTGTTGACTGCCGGAAGAAGGAACAAGTTTGTCTTGGAAGAAGTAAGTACAGCCAGAGTGCTTCTTGGAAGCAAGGATGACGAGACTTTGTCTCAAGTGTTCCTGACATGTTATCAAGAGGGCCCAGTCCCTGGAGAAGGACATCACGCTTGGTAAAATAGAGGGTCAGTGAAACAGAGGAAGACCCTCAATGAGATGGATTGACACAGCGGCTGCAACAATGGGCTCAAACATAGCAATGATTCTGAGGATAGCGCAGGGCCGGGCAGCGTTTCATTCTGCTGTGCACGGGGCTGCTATGAGTCAGAACTGACTCGACAGCACCTAACAACAACATGTAGTTAACAAAAGAGACCCAAAGTACATGAAGCAAAACTGATGGAACTGAAGGGAGACAGAGACATTCAACAGTGTCACAGTTGGAAACTCCTATGTCCCACCTTCAAAAATGATAGAACACCTAGGCGGGAGATCAACAAGGATGTAGAAGACCTGAACAACCCAATAAACCAACTAGATCTAACAGACGTCTACGGAACACTCCACCCAACAACAGCAGAGTACAGAGTCTTCTCAAATGCACATGGAACATTCCGTAGGGCTGACACTATGCCAAGCCATAAAACAAGCCGCAACGAGTTTAAGATAAGTCATACAAAGTACATTCTCCAACCACAACGGAATGAAATTAGAAATCAATAAAAAAGATAAATTTGGGAAATTCACAAATATTTGGAAATTAAGCAACACACTCCTAAATAACCAAGGGGTCCGAGAAGAAATCACAGGGGAAATTAGGAAATACTTTTAAATGAAAGTGAAAAAAAAAAATGAATTTAGGGGATCTGCTAAAGCAGTGGATATGGAGGAACTGATAGCTATAAATACCTGTGTTTAAAAAGAAGAAATATCTCAAATACATAACCTAAACTTTCAGCTTAAGATCCTGGAAGAAGAAAAGCAGACGTAAGATTGGGATGGCGGGGGCATCTGACCTCCACTGCGTTCACGAGAGATGAGAACCACCGTCAGCAGCATCAGCACGAGGCTAGTAATTCCTCTGAGGTGGAGTCACACACACCTCCTCTCCCCACCTCTTTATCAGTTCTGACACCAGCCGTCCCTCTCACGGCACTCTCTACCTCTCCTCTGCGTTAGACAATTCGTTACAGTGGCCACACAGAACTCACAGGCCACACCGTTATGGGGTTCATTAGGGAAGTAACAGGTTACAATTCTGGTTCAGGAACATTCAGGATACAGTTCTTCCATCAGGACAGCTTCTTGGCTATGCCCACAGGCTGGCCTTCTTGGCTATGCCCACAGGCAGGCCTCTCCCTGGCCCTCGGCCCCTCGGCCCCGCAGGCCAATCCGGCCCCTGCCTGCTCCAACAAGTGTTATAAAGCTCTTCTAGCTCAGCTGCTAAGTCCTTGGAGGCACCCTGCTCTGCCAGTAAGCCTTGGCCCGAAGGCACTTAGCTTTCTCTCTCCTTGGATTGCGAAGCCCACCGTGCTGTCTCTGGCTGATCTCCTCGTTCTGTTGCCTCCGCTGCAGCCATTTCTCTGGTGCTGCTTCTCACTGTCTCTGTCTCTGGTGTTACAGCTCTCTCTCTCTCTCTCCTGGGTGTAGGAAGTTCTCAGTGCAGGAATCCCAGTCCAAAGGATGAGCTCCACTCCTAGCTCTTATTTCTTAGTGTAGTGAGGTCCCCCCTTTCTGCCTCTGGGAAGAAGCCTAGCAGGACGGCAAAACCGACCAATCCCCACATGAGGGTTCCATGCACCTTCTTTGCAAGGTCCCACCTCCACGAGGGTTCCATACACCTTATTTACATTATCACCAAGCTATTCGATCCTTTTGGTGGGCCACAAGCAACATATTTGCATAGTCCCACCCAATTATCTGGTGGGAGTTACAAGATCATGGCTAGAAAGGCCATACAAAAGTGATCCCTTGCACTGCAAAACTAAACCCGAAGCAAGCAGAGGAAAGCAATTAGCAAATTTAAAACAAAAAACAAAGAAAAGCCCATGCCCAGATGGCTTCACTGGTAAATTCCACCAAATGTTTAAAGAAGAATTAACACCAATTCCACACAAATTTTCCCAAAAATAGAAAAGGAGGGAACACCTCCCAACTCATTCTATGAGACCACTATTATCCTGATACCAACACCAGAAAAAGACATCACAAGGAAAAAAAAAAACGACAGAAGAATGTCATTTATGAACATAGACACAAAAAATCCTCAACAAAAATCTACCAAACTTGAATCCAGCCAACACATTAAAAAAGGGTTAGACGCCATGACAAACAGACTTCATCTCAGGAAGGCAAGATTGGTTCAACACCCAAAAACCAATTAATGTAATGCACACCGTATCAAAAGAGTAAGAAACAAGAACTACATGCATCTCAATAGATGCAGAAAAGGTATTTCAAAAAACTCAAGACCCATTCGTGATAAAAACATTCAACAGACTAGGAATAGGAGGGAACTTCTTCAACCCGGTAAAAGGCCATAGGAGAAATCCACCGGCAACATCACACTGCCCCTGGGTGGCACAAAGAGTTAAGCACTGGCTACATGACAGCTAACAGAAAGGTTGGCAGTCTGAACCTACCCACAGGAACTCTGAAGAGAGGCCTGGTAATCTTCATCCAAAAGGTCACAGCCATGAAAACCCTACGGAGGGCAGTTCCACTCTGAAATATATGGGGTCATCATGAGTCAGAGTCGATGGCACCTGGTTTGGTTTTTTAGTTAATTATCACACCTCATGGTGAAAAAATTTAATGCTTTCTCTCAACATCAAAAGCAAGGTAAGAAACTTCCAGTACAATGACATTAAAAGGCTGAAAATAAAAGGATGAAAAAAGATACGTCATGCAAACATGAATCAAAAGAAACCACCTTGATCCAAGTCTCACACCTTATACAAAGATCAACTCGAAATGGACCACAGACTTAAATGGAAAACTAGATAAAAATGTGGGAGGAAAGTCTGTGAGATTTAGAACTGGACAAACAGTTCTTCAGACTAACACCAAAGTGTGATCCATCGAAGGAAAACTGATAACCTGAAATTTATCTCAGTGGAAAACCCTTGCTCTGCAAAAGACCCTGTTATGGGCATGAAAAGACAAGCTACCCATCGGGAGGAGGCATTTGCAAACCACCTATCTGACAAAGGACCAGTATTGAGACTACATGAAGAACCCAACAGTTAAAAAACAAAAAAAAGACTCCAATTAGAAAATTGGCAAAAGATACAAAGAGACGTTTCATGAAAGAAGTTACAGAAGGTAAATAAGCCCGCCAAAAGATGCTCAACAACATTAGCCATCAGGGAAGGCAACTCACAACCACAACGCAGCACCCCTACACGCCAGTCAGAATGGCTAAAATGACACCAGACGCTTTCACGGATGTGGGACAACTGGATCCCGTATAGAACCGAAACAGATTAGTGGCTGCCAGGGGTGGGGTGGGGGAAGGCAGTGGTGAGGGACTACGAAAGGCTAACTTAAGGGGCCCCCATGAAGGGGACACTGGATCTCCCAGTATTATTATTTTTGACAACAGCTTTACTGAGATATAATCCACACAGCGTGAAACTCGCCCACTGAGCGTACTTGATTCCTTGTTAAGATAAATAACATTCCCCTGTATGGACATACCACTTTCTGTCTATCCATTCATTCTGCATTATTTCTCATAACTGCAGGGGATTCTATTATTAACCCAAAATAAAGTTTTAAAAACAACAAAAAAGCCATTATGTTGCTCTGTGGTACGTCAGCTTAAAATTTCCACAGTCTTTGTTAACTTTCACACCCTACACTAACACTGAAATGAATTAATGAATGGATAATGTTTAAACATCTGGGTAATTTGTTCGTTTTTTAGACGATCAAAATATTGGTCAATAAGCAGAGCTTTAAAACATATACATGTGCTTCTTATTCATCACGGACCGGCTGAGCCCGTGGGTTGTGTTAATGACCACGCTCCTTCTGGCCATTTTAACAAGGTGTAAAAACGGTGTGTGTGTGAATGTGTGGGGGTGTGTGTGAGAGTGTGGGTGTGTGAGGTGTGTATATATGCATGTGTGGTGTGTGTGTGTGTGTGCGCATATACTGTGTGCCTGTGGTGTGTTTGCATTGTGTGTGGTGTGTCTGCGTTGTGTGTGGTTGTATGCATTGTGTGTGGCGTGCATGAGGTGTGTGTGGTGTGCATGTGTGTGCACACACTGTAGGGCATTATGCCAGGTGTGTGACGTGCTTATGTGAGACCAGCAGCCCCCGATCACCTTCCCCCAGCACTCTGTGCGAGGGAAGATGGGGAGAGTGGGCAAAAGGTGTGATTCACAGAACGTGGACGCTGTCAGGAGCAGCAGTGGCAGAGAGGCGTCACCTTGGATCGAAGTCTATCAAGGGCAACATTCCAGTTCATTCAGGGAAAAAAGGAGCCATTTTATCCTAAAACAAAATGTCTGATTATTCCAGAATGTGAAAGAGGATAGGGGCAGATTTTTAAAAAACCCAAATGGATATGGAAAAATGTAGAAGGCTTGCAGGAAGTGAACTGCATTCCCTTTAGTTTACAGTATTCGTTCTGTAAACTGGAGTTTGGTTTCTCTGTTAAGATGGGGAGGACTGCCCTTGGGGCATGGAGTCTGCCCTGAGGCCCCACTGAGTGCACAGACTTGACCCCAAATGCGGACAGTAACGAGTTATTCTTCATCTTTGGGGTGATCTACCCTGAAAGCAGACCCAATCTCACCCGAGAGTACCTTTCTGTGCTTTGTGCTGACTTTGTCATGCCCTTGACTATTAAAAAAATACATTTAAAATTTTCCCCTCTGAAAGAGCTAAGGTTCCTTCCAAAGGTGTTCCTGATTTCTAAGTCTCTTTAAAATATCCTATGGACCCTTCTTTACTAGTCAGCGGGGCCGGGACACTCACCGCCCTCAGGCATGACGACACTATCCTGGCCAAGCGACATCTCTTCTCAGTGATACTGAATTTGCTCCCCCCAAAAACAGACCCTAAACTTTACAAATGCAGACAGTTCATCCTCTGTAGTTTCCCAGAGGGCTCTGGGCGATAATAAAAGCCTATTTTCAACTTACAAACAGGGATGTTTGGTTAGTTTGATCTGTTCTAGATTTCTCACCACCACTGTTAAGAGCTGCTAGGAAGAGGCATCAGCTCACGGAAGCTTAGACTTTCCAGGTTCGTCCTACACAGTAAGATGGTGCAGCCGCTGCGGGTTTGGGGTTCATCAACAAGTGAAACAGAATTACCACGTTATAGAGTTGTGTCCCCCAAAAATGTGTATCAATTCGGCTAGGCCATGATTCCCTGGATTGTGTGACTGTCCACCATTTTGTCATCTCATGTGATTTTCATGTGTTGTAAATCCTACCTTTATGATGTTAATGATGCGAGATTAAAGACTGTTATATTAATGAGCCAGAACTCAATCTACAAGATTAGGTTCTGCCTTAAATCAATCTCTTTTGAGATATAAAAGAGAGAAGGCAGCAGAGTCAGGGGACTCTCTCACCACCAAGAAAGCAGCCCCCGGAACAGAGCGTCTCCTTTGGACCCGGGGTTACTGCACAGAGAAGCTTCTAGACCAGGGGAAGATTGATGACAAGGACCTTCCTCCAGAGCTGACAGAGAGAGAAAGCCTTTCCCTGGAGCTGGCGCCCTCAGTTTAGACTTCCGGCCTACTAGGCTGTGAGAGGATCAACTTGTGCCCGGTGAAGCCATCCACTTGTGGTATTTCTGTTACAGCAGAACTTGGTGACTAAGACACCGTATGGCCCAGCAACCCCACTCTAAGGTATACACACCCTGAAAGCAGGGACGCATACAGGTACTCGTACACTAGCACTTTCCACGGCAGCCGAAGGTGGGAAGAACCCGAGTGTCAATCAGCAGGTGAATGGATAAACCAGACGTGCTATGGCCACACAATGGAATGGCATGCGGCCGTAAAGAGAAACAGGGGTCTGCTTCATGCTACAACAGGGATGAACCTTGAAAACAGTAAGTGAAATGAACCAGACACAGAAAGACAAACACTACATAATTCCACAAAGGTGGGCTCTCTAGAACAGGCAAACTCAGAGATAAGGAAGGGGATTAGTGCTCACCTGAGGCTGGGGGAGGGTGCAGTGGGGAGTCACTGCTCAACGGGCACAGAGTGTCTAGCTGGTAAAAATGGAAAATTCTGGAAATGCAAATTGCATAATACGGAGACTGTAATTAATGCCCCCGAATTGTACACTTAAAAATGGTAAAAACAGCAAATTTCATGTTATCTATACCTCTCACCACAACAGCCTCTTTTGAAATGCTACTACCAGGAATTGACTTCTCCAGCCATAGCCTTCACGGGTGCCCGTGCCTGGCCTGAGCTCTCCCTTCAGGGCAAACAGCAACAGCACCCTTATGAAATAGTTAGGTGCCCTGCTCCAGGAGGACCGTTCAGTAAAACATGAACAAATTCCTACAGAAGGAGAAACCCCTGTCTCGTCATCAACAAGTGGCTTCTGCTTCCTTCGAAGCCTGCCAGGAGACTCCCTCTAAGCTGCGGGCTACCCACTGGTTGTCATAAAGAAGGCCTCCCTGGCTCAGTGGAGCTGCCTGCACCCCATGTTCGTCCCAAGAACCAGTCCCCATGAACCACATGCACAGGCTCACTCTGAGACGACTGTCACCCCACACCAGGGAACGGGGCCAGGCTTCCGGACGCCTCAGGTCTGGAGGCAGACACCTCCCGGTTGCGACAGACACACAGCCTGAGCGTGAAGAGGACCATGACAGGGACACAGAACTGCGGTTCAACCCGCTGCCACAGAACCATTTCCCACTCATAGTGACCCTATAGGACAGAGTAGAACTGCCTCATAGGGCTTCCAAGGAGCGGCTGGTGGATTTGAACCGCCGACCTTTTGGTTAGCAGCCGAGCTCTTAACCACTGTGCCGCCAGGAATTGTGGTTACTGGTCTGGCATACCTTCTGGATCCATCTCTGCCCTTCACATAGGAGCCTTCACTTCTGCAAACCACATACAACATTCTTTACCTCATCTCCTGTCCTCCCCAGGACCTCGGAAACAAATACTTGCATGGAGTCACTGCCTTTGTGGCAACGTGGCCATCTGCAATGGTTCAGGAGAATCTGTCCTCCCTTCTCCTAGGATGTGGCTGGGCAAACTGACTGTATGTCCACACCAAGCCTGGGCATCGCAACTGAGAATAAGCCTTCTGTGAGCCGGTATGCCACTGCCCGTCCGTCAGCGTGTCCCACCATGGGGGCTTGCTGTCGCACGATGCAGGAAGCTAGGCCACCGGTACTTCGAATGCCAGCAGGGTCACCCATGGTGGACAGGTTTCAGCAGAGCTTCCAGAATAAGACAGACTAGGAAGAAAGGCCTGAGGGTCCGCTTCCAAAAATTAGCCAGTGAAAGCACTATGGATCACAACAGAATATTCGCTGGTATAGTGCTAGAAGATGAGCCCCCTAGATTGGAAGGAGCTCAGAATACACAGGAGCTGCATCAATGATCACGAAGATGGCTCAGAACCAGGGTAGTGCTTCATTCTGTCATACACGGGGTCGCCTTAAGTCAGAGCTGATCTGACAGCAACTAACAGCAGCACCACAAGCCCACCATCAAGGAGCCAGGGTTGTACTTCTGGTGAGGAGCCAACGCCTGCAAAGCCCTCCAGGAACCTGGTCCAGAAGCTGTTCCGAGGCCCACGGCACCCACAGCACCCACAGCCGGGAACACAACGCCCTTAGCTGAGCTGAGCCTCAGGAGCGGGGAGCTCACCCACAGTTATTGGTGCTGCAGGTGAAACCCTTGGAACCTGAGAACAGTCAGCCAATAAGAGCAATAAAAACGACCTGTGAAGCGCTAGAGGCCGCTGAAACGGAAGCCGAGCTTCCTCGCGAAAGGTCCTGAGAAGCTGCCTCTGCACCTCAGGGTCGCCCAGCACTGGCAGCTCTCGGGTTGTGGGCCTAGAACTGCTGGCTGCACCCACAGGCGTGTGGTTAACTATCCCGTACTCTTGCTGCAACAAGTAAACGAATCAGACAAAACACAATGAAACCCACTGTTTTCATGTATTTGGAGATTATGTATGATCACATAAAAAATCTTCAAATACATGGAAAAAAGTGGGTTTAGGATCACACTTGTCTGTCCGTTTGTCGTACTGTGGTGGCTTGCCTACTGCTGTTGTCTTAGGCTGGGTTCTCTAGAGAAGCAAAACAAGTATAAAAATATATAAAGATTTATATAAAAAAAAAAAGGCTCACACAGTTGTAGAGGCTGGAATATCCCAAGTCCATGGGGGAGGATGGAGGTATCTCCTGATTCACGTAGCCACAGGGGCTGGCAAACCCAAGGTCAGCAGGTCAGACAGCAGTGCTCTTGCTCACAGGCTGCGAAGATCCACGAATCCCAAGACTGGCAGACAAGACAGCAGGTAAGCTGCTAGCTCAAGTCCTAAAAAATGGAGGTCAGGCGAATAGGAGCCAGCTGCAGGATCCACTGTGAGCAAAAGCCTGCAAGCCTTGCCAGAAAGCAAACTCACACTGGATGCAGGCCACACCCACAAGGAAACTCCTCTTCAACTGAACGGCTGCTCAGAGCAGATCCCATCACGGAAGTGATGACATTACGTCAAATTTCATCATGGAGATGACCACATCACTATACGACTGCCAAACTACGTCATAACTGCCAGACCAACGACACCCATGGCCCAGCCAAAATGACAAACTTAACAATCACAGCGTGATGCTGGAAGCTGTGCCACCGGTATGTCAAATACCAGCAGGGTGACCATGGTAGACAGGTTTCCACAGCACTTCCAGACTCAGATGGACTAGGAAGAAAGACCTGGCAGTCTAGTTCTTAAAAACTGGCCAGCGAAAACTTTATGAAAAGCGCCAGAACATCCAGATGATACCCCCTCAGGTAGAGAAGGTGCTAAAAATATGACTGCGGAAGGCTGCCCCCTCCAAGTAGAGTTGACTTTAGTAACACGGGTGGAATAAAGCTTTAGGGGCCTTCCTCTGCTGAGGTGGCACAACTCAAGATGAGAAGAAACACCTGCAAACATCCACTAATGCTCAGAAAGTAGAATTTATGACGTATGAATCTAGGAAAATTGAAAGTTGTCAAAAATTAAATGGAAAGCTTGAAGACAGACATCCTAGGTGTTAGTGGCCTGAGATGGACTGGTAGTGGTCATTTTGAATTAAACACTCTTTTTTTTTATGGTCTACTATTTTTTATGCCGAGAATGACAAATCGAAGAGCAATGGCATTGCATTCATCATAAGAAATGTTTTTCAGATCTATACTGAAGTACAACGCTGTCAGTGATAGGATAATGCCCATATGCCTACAACGAAGACTAGTAAGTAAGACTATTATTTCAAATTGTTATTATTATTCAACTAATGAATGCAAAGATGAAAAATCTGAGGACTTTTACCAACTTCTACAGTCTAAATTGGTCAAATGTGCACAGTGCACTGATGATTGCTTGTGACTGGAATGCTGAAGTTGGAAACAAAGAAGGATCCCCCAAAAACCCAGTGCCGTCGAGTCGATTCTGACTCATAGCGACCCTATAGGACAGAGTAGAACTGGCCCATGGAGATTCCAAGGAGCACCTGGTGGATTTGAACTGCCGACCCTTTGGTTTGCAGCCGTAGCACTTAACCACTACGCCACCAGGGTTTCCAAAAGAAGGATCGGTAGTTGGAAAATATGTTCTTGGTGACAGAAATGACACAGGAGATCACATGATAGAATTTTGCAAGACCAAAAACCTATTTACTGGGAATATCATTTTTCAACAACATAAACAGGAACTATGTACGTGCAAGATGGAATACATGGGAATCAAACTGACTGCAACCATGGAAAGAGACGACAGAGAAGCTTAATACCACCACTCAGAACAAGGCAATGCTCCAACTGGGCAACTGACCATTAATTACTCACATGCAAGTTCAAGCCGAAGCTGAAGAAAATTAAAACAAGTCCACAAGAACCGAAATACAACCTTGAGAATATCCCACCTGAATTTAGAGACCAACTCAAGAAGAGATATGATGAACTGAACACTGATGACTAAAGACCAGATGGAGCTATTGGATGACATCAAGAATATCATATAGGAAGAAAGCAAAAGGTCATCAAAAAGAAAGAAAAGACCAAAATGGATGTCAGAAGAAACTCCAAAACTTGCTCTTGAATGAAGAGTAGCTAAAGCAAACAGAAGAGGTGATGAAATAAAAGAGCTGAACGGCAGATTTCAAAGGGTAACTTGAGAAGACAAAGTAAAGCAGCACAATGACATGTGCAAAGACCTGCAGTTAGAAAACCAAAAACACGCTCAGCGTTTCTCAAGCTGAAGGACTTAAAGAAAAAATTCAAGCCTCAAGTTGCAATACTGAAGGATTCTATGGGCAAAATATTAAACGACGCAGGAAGCATCAAGAGGTTAGAAGGAATACACAGAGTCACACACCAAAAAGATCTGCTTAGTGTGCAGCCCTTTCTGGAGGTGGCACGTGATCAGGAACCGATGGTCCTGAAGGAAGAAGTCCAAGCTGCTCTGAAGGCACTGGGAAAAACAAGGCTCCAGGAACCGACGGAATACCAGCTGAGATGTTTCCACGAACGGATGCAGCACTGGAGGTGCTCACTCGTCTACACCGAGGAATCTGGAAGACAGCTGACTGGCCAACCAACTGCAAGAGATCCATATTTGTGCCCATTCTAAAGAAAGGTGATCCAACAGAATGTGGAGATTATCCAACAATATCATTAACATCACACACAGGTAAAATTTTGCTGAAGATCATTCAAAAGCCGCTGCAGCAGTACATCTACAGGGAGCGGTCAGAAATTCAAGCCAGATTCAGAAGAGGACGCGGAACGAGTCACATCACTGCTGATGTCAGATGGATCCTGGCTGAAAAAAGAGAATACCAGAAGGATGTTTACCTGTGTTTTATTGACTATGCAAAGGCATTCGACTGTGTGGATCATAACAAATTACGGATAACACCGAGAAGAATGGGAATTCCAGAACGTTTAATTGTGCTCATGCGGAACCTCTACATAGATCAAGAGGCAGTGTTTGAAAAGAACAAGAGGATACTGCACGGTTTAAAGGCAGGAAAGGTGTGTGTCAAGGTCCTATCCTCTCACTGTGCTTACCCTGTCTGTATGCTGAACAAAGAATCCAAGAAGCTGGCCTACACGAAGAAGAATGTGGCCTCAGGATTGCAGGAAGAGTCATTAACACCCTGCGTTATGCAGATGACACGACCTTGCTTGCTCAAAGTGAAGACGACTTGAAGAACTTACTGATGAAGATTAAAGGCTACACCCTTCAGTATGGCTTACACCTCAGCATAAAGAAAACAAAAATCCTCACAACGGGAGCAATGAGCAACATCACAATAGAGAGAGAAAGTTGTCAAGGATTTCATTTTACTGAGATCCACAATCGACGCCCAGAAATCAAACCACACGTTAAACTCAAAAAAACCAAGCTCAGGGCCGTCGAGTCGATTCCGACTCCTAGCGATCCTACGGGACAGAGTAGAACTGCCCCATGGAGTTTCCAAGGAGCACCTGGTGGATTTGAACTGCTGACCCTTGGGTTAGCAGCCGCAGAACTTAACCACTACCCCACCAGGGTTTCCAAACCACATGTTACATTAGGCAAATCTGCTGCAAAAGATCTCTTTAGAGTGTTAAAAAGCAGAGATGTGACTTTGAGGACTAAGGTGCACACGACCAAAAAAAAAAAAAAAAACCTGGTAGAGTTGAGTCAATTTTAACTCCTAGCAACCCTACAGGACAGAGTAGAACTGCTCCACAGGGTTTCCGAGGAATGGGTGGTGGATTCGAACTGTCAACCTTTTGGTTGGCAAACAAGCTCTTAACTACTGCACCACCTGGGCTCTGAACCTAAGCCACAGTATTTTCAATCTCCTCATATGCATGCGAAAGATGGACAATGAATAAGGAGACCAAAGAAAAATTCATGCATTTGAATTATGGTGTTGGACAAAGAATATTGAACATACCACAGGCTGCCAGAAGAAGGCATAACTCTGTCTCAGAAAAAGTACAGCCAAAATGCCCCTTAGACGTGAAGGCTGGTAAGACTTAGGTACTTGGACATGTTATCAGAAGGGACTGGTCCCTGGAGAAGGACACTATGCTTAGTAAAGTAGAAAAACAGGAAGACCCTCCACAACATGGATTGACATGGTGGTTGCGACAATGGGCTCAAGCGTAACGACGACTGTGAGGATGGCACAGGACAGCGCAGTGCTCTGTCCTGTCGTGCATGGGGTCGCTATGAGTCAGAACAGACTGGACGGCACCTAACAATGTTTATGATCACAAAGGGGCCACTGCTGATATCAGTTACCAAAAGCTTGGAAGCAAGGGAAAGGGGCTCCTTCAAGTATCCTGAAATACCATGAAAGGTGGCTTCAAGCTCATGCAAGGGTTCGTCTCTGATTTTGTTACTTAATGCTGACAAGGCCCCAGGCCGTGAGTAACAGTTGACTCTTAGTTTTCTGTCTCAGTTATACAAAGGATTTCTGTCCAGTGGAAAAAGAGAACCTCTGGGTTACGGGGTTGCTTCTTGTCCTGCGAGACGTGAGGCAGTTTTGTAACTAACCGAACATTCTCTCTTCGATGACTGGGGGTTCTCAGTCCCTCAGACACCCTCCGACCCGGCCTCACTGTCAGGCTGAGTCCCGCACTACCGTTGCCCATGCCTTTGACACTGGCTCACTCTATAACTTCTTTTTTTTTTTTTTAATTAATTTATTTTGTTGTTGTTGTTGAGAACACACACAGCAGAACACAGGCCAATTCCACAGTTCCTACACGTACAACTGCGTGACACTGATTAATTCTTTGAGTTGTGCAGCCATTCTCACCCTCCTTTTCTGAGTTGTTCCTCCCCCATTAACATGAACTCACTGCCCCTAAGCTTCCTGTCTAATCTTTCTCACTTTATAACTATTTAAAAGCTGTACTTCGCATACATGCAGAATTGCTGTATTGGCAAATGTTTTATCACATATATTTTTACCACAATAAAATATGTGTATACTTTGATCAGACCTGTGAAAGGTTAGAGCTTCTGGAGGACGAAATGAAACATTGTGACCTTTGGCAAAAAACCGGCTCCAACAGGATACAAACAGCACTAACCATCTGCGAAATCATTGCTAAATTGTATTTCATTCACATGGAGAACTCAGCCCAGCATGAAGAGAACAAAAAGACAAGGAAAAGTTGAGAAAGAGATATGCCATACAAGTGTCCACCAAGGCTGTGCAGTCAGAGCGCTGACGAATTCCACGACTCAGAAAGGAGGGGGAAGGGCAAAGACCTGGCCCAGCACTTCGGGGACTCTCCAAAAGGCCATCTTCATATGAAAAGACCCCGCCTGAGTCAGCAGGACTGGAAGATCTACACAATGGGCGGCCACAGAGGGGGAGGCCAGGAACAACAACATCTACATACCCCAAAAAACAAAAACCTACAGTGGAACTGCCCCACAGGGTTTCCAAGGACTGCTGGTGGATTTGAACCGCAACCTTTTGGTTAATGGCCGAGCTCCCCCACTTGCCCTCCTAGGTGTACACCTAGCAAGCCCACCCGGAATGTTTCAGTGGCAGCCGTCACGATGGTCCCAGAGTGGAAACAGCCCCCAACTTCATCAACAACAGGATAAACAGCCAAAGTGTCCCCAGTAGAACCACCTACAACTACGGTAACCACAGCGACGCATCCTCATTCAGGCACAACCTGTGTGCACCAAGGAACCCTGGTGGTGCAGTGATTAAGTGCTCAGCTGCTAACAGAAAGGTCGGTGTTTCGAACCCACCAGCCGCTCTCTGGGGAGAAAGATTTGGCAGCCTGCTTCTGTAAAGATTACAGCCTTGGAAACCCCATGGGGCAGTTCTACTCCGTCCTATAGGGTCTCTATGAGTTAGAATTGACTCGAAGGCAACTGGTATGGGTTTTTTGTTTACCTGTTTTAATCTTCATGGAAGCTGATCGCCAGGTCTTTCGCCTATTGGAACAGCCAGCTGGGTGGGTTCAAACCGCCAACCTATCAGTTAGCAGCCAAGCGCTTAACTGTTCCACCAATGCTCCTGAACTCCTAAATAGACATTTCCATTTCATTATTAAAACAAGCTGAGGAGAAATACCATCATCCTATTTTATAGATGAGGAAACTGAGGCTCAGAGTGGAAACAGAACTTGCCGGAGCTCCCCTGCCCGGGAACTGCAGGCTGCATCTTGGAGCCTCATCTTGGAGCTGCCGTGAAGCCTCCAAGTATTTGCTCCTGGGCATAACACACTGGCATAGCTGACACCGAGGGCCCAGCCCTGCTGAGGGCCCCACCGCCCAGAGAGACGGATGGACGGACAGATGCCAGGGACAGGTGGAGGCCTTCCTAGACCTCAGGGGCCTGGCTCAGGGCACTGGGCATCTGCGAGGCTGGGGGTTAGGCCATCGCGGGCAGGCACGGTGGCTGCCCTGTGTCCGGGTTCCCAGCAGCTACTTGAGCACCTGCAGCTGAGCCCTCTGCGGCGTCCCCACTGCTGGGACCAAGGGCTCAGGGGCCTGTACCTCCCACTCCTTCTCCAGGTGACCCTGTGGGGGGGGGGCGGTAACACGTCAGGGAGGAGCCCACAGCTGGGGAGCCAGGGCTGCCACCATCCGCCACACCTCCTGATTCCTGAGGGCCCCTGTGGGAGCACTGGAGGTAAACTTGCTAATTTGACTTCAATCACAGCTGTTGAGAAAGCACGTGCTGTTAGTCTAGGGTGCAGTGCTGAGTCCCACCTCTGGGCACCCACCCTCATCTGGCTGGGGTGCCAAGGCACACCCCACAGTTCACAGCACCACACCATGCAGCTCCCACCCTCTGTCTGCTGCCAGCGGCTCACCGCCTCTTGGCTTCCAGGCAGAGAACCCTCCTGTAAGCATCTCAGAACTCCTGGGTGATTCGACGGGAGCTGAGCGGGGGTCTCCCAACAGCCCCCCGAAGAGCTACCAACTTCAGGAGGGCCTGTACCCTCTCGTCCCTGTCACTGTCTCAAAGTCTGGTGCAGGGCCTGACTGCCTGGGCTGTGGATCCCCCAGCCAGCCACCTCCTCGTGCAGAGGGCCCAGGGCTGGCCGACTGGGCTGCAGGGATGGGGTGTGGCTTACTCAACGCACCACCCCAGGTCTCAGGAGACAGGCTAGGCGGCAGCCCCCGAGGCCACCTGGTAGGCCAGCCCTGCTCCGGGTCCCAGCACTGGCTCAGTGCCAGGCACCAGCTCAGGACATCACTGCGTTGCAACCACCCTGCTGCCGTCTCACCCAGGTCACACCAGGTGTATGTGATACAGCGTAGACGTGCACCAGCTTCCTCATCACCCCCAAGGGACAAAGGGCTCGGGACAGAAGGTGTGGCCAAAAGGGAGCACACGGGGCTTCTCCACCACAGGCCACGGACACATGGGGACGGCGTGGATGCACTAGGACACTTGGGGGGGGGGTAATGGACACATGGGGGCGTGGACACACTGGGACACATGGTGGGTCAACATGCTAGGACACATGGGGGGATGGGGACACATGAGGGGGTCATGGACACTTTGTGGGGCATGGACTGGTGGGGGACCAAGGACACATGGGGGGCGTGGACACACTGGGACACATGGGGGGTCAAGGACTCATGTGGGGGGCACAGACACATGAAGGTGCATGGACACACAGGGGGCATGGACAGATGGCGGGGCGTGGACACATTAGTGAGGAATGTGGGTGTGCTGGGGGGTCAGGGACCCAGTCATACAGGTCTCAGTGAAGGGCCTGCCTGGCAGAGTAGGGGTCGAGAGAGAAGGAAAGCCGAGGTGCTGCCGGCATGGTGGACTGGGCACAAACTGGTCAGCCTCATCCTGAGCAGAGCACAGCTGCCCCCAGGCATGAGGTTGGCACCGTGGCCCCCCAGAGAGCATGTTTTGGGGTGATGAGGCCTGAACGACAAGGAGAGGTCACTGAATGTTTCCAGCACTCATGACAAACTGATTAAATTCAAAAATAAATAACCTGGCGTATATTTTCATGGCAATAAAAAATTAATTAATAAATAAGCAATGCCTACGAGACGGGCCTCCAGCTGCTTCATCTGTCTCTCCCTCCTGCACACAGAAGAGGCCAGGACCCCTGACCGTGCCAGGTATGGGGGTCTGGGTGTAGGGGGCTAGTCCACCCTGGAGAACATGCAGGTTGATAGACGGGCCGGAGGAGGAGGAAGCTTTTAAGGTCAGAACACACACGCTTGGAGTCATGGCTCGTAAGGGGCCACAGGGCAAGAAGCTGTCTGCATGGCTGTCCTGGTACCACAGGAGGACTCAAAGCAGACAGAGGACACGGGACCTGGGACTCCACCTTGGGGCCCCCAGCCACACCACAGCCAAAACCCGGGGCCATCCAAAACCCCTGGGCTGTGAACAGGGCAGGGGGGCCACCCCTGTGGAGGTGGCCATCACTCCCCACCCTCAGATAAACCTGCAGGGCTTCCAGCAGCGACGGCAGAGCATCCAGGGCATCTCCCTGCCCAGCTCCACAGTCTGTTCCCTACTCGCCCCCCCCCGCCAGGAACCCACGCCCCGGCTATGTCCCCTCTGCCCCACCCCCAGACCCACTCCCCTGGCTGTCCCCTACTCTGCCACCCCCCAGGGGCCCACTTCCCAGCTGCCCCCTACGCTGCCCCCTATGCTGCCCCCACCCCAGGGACCCACTCCCCCGGCTGTCCCCTACACTGCCCCTGTCAGGGACCCACTCCCCCAGCTGTCCCCTATGCTTCCCTCCCAGGGACCCACTCCCCCAGCTGTCCCCTACTCTGCCCCTCCCAGGGACCCACTCCCCAGCTGTCCCCTACACTGCCCCCCCCCCAGGGATCCACTCCCCTGGCTGTTCCCTCTCTGCCCCTCCCAGGGACCCAGTCCCCCGGCTGTCCCCTACACTGCCCCCCCAGGGACCCAGTCCCCTGGCTGTCCCCTACACTGCCCCCCCCGGGACCCAGTCCCCAGCTGTCCCCTATGCTGCCCCCCCCAGGGACCCACTCCCAGCTGTCCCCTATGCTGCCCTCCCAGGGGCCCACTCCCCCGGCTATCCCCCATTCTTGTTTTCCGTGCCTTAATGTCCTTGTGATGGCCCACGCTGTTTATTGGTTCACTTTTCATCCTACGCAGATGGATAGAGAAGAGGCTCCAGAACCCAGGGCCACAGAGACTGTGCTGAGTGGAGACCCAGGCCCGGCCACTCCCAGTCCCATCGTCGGGCACCCTTCTGCAGCTCCATGCATTTGCTTCCGGGACACTCCCTGGGACAGGGACTCACCAACTGAATTGGGTTACAACAATTAACACAAACCCTGCCTCCTGCCCCCAAACTTACGTAACCAAAGCCAACCCATGGGAGTAGCTCTTGGGCTCCCTCGGTGGCCTGACTTCCTCCCGCCGTCCTCCTGGCTTTGCTCCTGACGACAGAGCACCTTAGACTTCCCCACATGACGGCCTTTCACGTCCATGCCTGGGCGTCCATGGGGACCGACAGCATGCCCGCCTCGCCTGCCCCATAGCCACTCTGCCTTCCTGGACACAACAGTCGCCACTCGGGGCAGTAAGTAAGGTCTGCGGGACCCTCACCAGGAGGGGCTGGTGGGGGGACACCTAAGGCCTCCATGTCAGCACCCTCAGCTGTGTCACACAGCACTGTACGGTGGGCGCTCAGACCCACAGAAACTCAGCCTCTCACAGTCGTGGAGCCCGGAGTCCAAAATCAGAGTGTCAGCAGGGCCATGCTCCATCCTAAGGCTCTAGGGGAGGAGCCTTCTTTGTCTCTCCTGGCTTCTGGAGACACCAAGAGTCCCCAGGCTTGTGGCCGCATCCCTCTCACGGCAGCTCCATCTTCTCATGGCTGTCCCCTCCACGTGTCTTCCACCCTTTTCTTATGAGCATACTTGCCATGGGATGCAGGGCCGCACCCCAGATAATCCAGGACAACTTTCTCATCTCAAGATCCTAACGACATCCGCAAAGACCCTTCACCAAGCAAGGTCACGGCCACAGGCATCTAGGGCCCCACAGCAGCAGAGCAGGGGAAGGAGGTTCAAACACCTGGATGACACTCCCTCCATAGCCATGGCTGCTGGGCCAAGAACCCCCTGGACACTGACAGGACACTGGGGGCTGAGGCCTGCGAAGGCCCAGCTGTCTCACAGCCCTGGCCTCACGCTGGCCACCAGCAGGAGGTGTCTGCTGCCCTGGGAGAGGGAGGCAGTGTCCACCTGAGAAGGTCCCACTTCCCAACGGCGCCCACTTACCTGGCCTTACTGGAGGCTCAGGTGTGACGTGGAGGATAGACAAGGGCCAGGGGCTGGCGGAGTCCCGGTCCTGGACGCTCAGAGTCTTTTGAGGACGCCACAAAGATCTTACAGTTACCAGACGCATAAACAGACACTTTCGCTGTGTGGGGTCGGGGCATTTATACCAAACTTGCTCTGTTCCTGTGTCTTCCTTACAGTGGGAGGGAGAAGGCATTTGTGGGGAGGGGAGCCTAAAGCCCCAAGACCGCAGCCCCATCCTGACAGGCACTGTGTAAGGAAGGGAGGCACTTCAGGCTCCGCCCCCTCAGCCTCTCTCCCCGAGGGCAGAGCAGGTGTGAGTGGAGGGTGGTCAGCGCCAATAGTCCACACCCCAAGACCCGGTCCAAACCACAGTGTGAACCATGGTCCACATCTTCCCGTCGCCTCCCTGGGAAGAGCAAAGGCAGGGGTGACAGAAAGGACAAGCTGCCGCGCCTGGGCAGGGCACGTTCCATTCCTGGGGCCTGCCAAGCACTTGGAGCGCCTGTGTCCGCAGATTCAGCTATGTCACGGCTAGTAACAGCTACCCACAGCCACCAGGCACAACTGCCCTCACCTCCTGCATCACGTAACCACCTGGGGCAGGTGTCCCCGTGTACTGGTTCAACCAACATTCGATCAACAAACACCTGAGGCTGGTGACAGACGGGGACCCTTCCGCTCCTGGTTGACTCCAAAGCCTCCACCTGGTCCAGCCTACCGCACTGCTCCCCAAGGCGCCACCACAGACAGAAAGCGGGCGGGCTGGCAGCAAGGAAGAGCAGACTCCGGCCTCAAGCACCCAGGACGCCAGGGTGCCGTCGCAGAGGGATCCCGCCAGGGCCCAGCACCCCGCATCCTGGGAGAACCGCACTGTGCAGAGCTGGCGGCAATTTGCATAATATCCTTTGCAAGTTAATATCAGCCTCTGGTAATGATCTGCCGCGCGGGGCTGAGGCGGCTGTTACAACACTAAGTAATCATAGTTTAAATTATGTTTCCCTTTATAGAAAGGTGTTGCAAAAACACACAGACGTGAATCCGCCTGCCACAGCCCCACTGCCAACCCTCTGACCGGCTCCCCCGTCACTGACGGGGTGGCCGCAGCGTGGCGCCTGCAGACACGAGGCCCACTGGCTGGGCTCCCTGGCCACAGCACCACTCCTGCACCACCAGCTGTCCCCTCACCACCCATAGTCACCATGCCAGGGACCCTGCCCAGCAGGCGGGATGCCCAGATCTGAGCCACCACTCAGGGACCCTTCCCCACAAGGGGGATGCTCACCTCCGAGCCAACGCTAGGTCAAGGGTACGCAAGTCCATCCATGGAAGCTGAGGGCCAGCTTCAAGCGCCAATAAGCACCTTCTACTGCCCTTGCCTCTGAGGTCCCAAGGACCTTGGGAAGCAGGAAAGGGGGTACCACCTCCCACTCCCCCAGGCCTCACAGTCCAGGGCTTCGAACTGGTTCCTTACGGTTTAACCCCCTGCTGACGATTTAATCTCTATCCCAGGTAAACTGAATCAGAATCTACATCTTAACAAGATCCCAAGGTGACGCTCAGGTATATATCTACATCTCAACGAGATCCCAAGGTGACACTCAGGTATATATCTACATCTCAACGAGATCCCCTGGTGATTCTTAAGTATACATTGTATCTTAAAATTTATAATATCTGGGTGGAAATGCAAATTTTCACCAGGGAGTTGAATAAGACCGAACCGGTTGAAAGCCATGCCCATCACACACTAGAAACTCCAGGGCTCACTGAGGCTGGGCCTCTTGTTTGGGGGAGGCAGAACCCCGAGAACACAAAAACCTTCTGGCTTTGGCTCCCATCTGTGTCTCCCCAACCCCTGGGCCAGAAGGCCATCAGCCCTCCCCTAGCACCTCCCCACAGAGGGGAGCTTACCCTTGGGCGCCCTCTCTCCATGGGGCCACCCAAGCCCCAGCAGAAGCCCCCCTGCTCCCAAACCCCACTGCCACTATCCCCCACCTTGCAGCCAATCAGCATTCTGTCCAGGAGACCAGACCCTGGGGCGGCCCGCCACGTGCACAGCGTGCTCTCACGGCCCCGCCACCCTGACTTCCCCCAGCACCCCTATGTCCCACATCACAGTGCTGGCAGTGAAATGGGAGGAGCCAGGCTGGGCAGAGCTCAGGGGGCAGGAGGCCGCTGGCCCAGGAGGGGTGCAGCCCAGCTCCCCGGGAAGGGACAGCGAGACCCAAGGCTGCCACTGATGGAGCAAGCCACAACACTCAGTCACTCCATTTCCCACTTCCCATCCTCTTCATTTAGGAGGCCGCCCACCACTCAACCTCTATTTTCTTAAAAGCTTTTTTCTTTCTTTTTTATTAAAAAAAAAAAAAAAAAATCCAATTATAGCACGAATCTCTCAGCAGGGGTCAGTGTGGAATAAGAACAGCCCAAGTTAATGGACATGACACAGGCGAGATTAATGCCTAAAGGGTTTCAAAAGTTGTATGATGCGGATTTCATTAACATTTTAATTGTAATGTATCTTTTTAATCTTCTCTCACCCTAATGGCTTTATATCCAAAAAAAAAAAAGAGAAAAAGAACTGCTGACAACAACAAAAAATATCAATACACAAAACTTAACAAAGGCGCGTAGCAGAGCAATGGAAACTAAATTAAATGAGCAAAACTGTTAACTTTGTGATTTCTAACAGCACAGAATTCCGAAGGCAAGTAAGGGCTTTGCCTACCCTTCCTGGGGTAGACGGGGAGCTGGTGTGGAGGGCCAGGAGAGGGACTACCGTCAACAGGGGACACCCAGGGGGGCAGCACCCCCAACCCTCCCCACTCCCTACCAGCCCTAGCGAGGGAAGCAGGCACTGTTCCAGAAAATTCCAGCCAGGATCTTCAGAGCTGGGAGCCTTGTGGTGCTGTGGAGGCAGAGAGGGGTGTTAGTGGCTGTCGCCACGGGGGGTGGGGGGTGGGGGGGACACTAGCTCTTTGTGGGGCAAGTGCTGAGGCTGCAGAGTAGTCTCTACCGGACAGGCATCAAGCCCTAAACCCAACAGAGGCGCGTGGGCGGCTCTGGTCAGCGTGGCTGGCCACAGTGTGACTTTCAAACCCACATCAGCTTTAGGTACACTGGGCCCAAGAGCCAAGAGATTTTTATTTTCAGTCAACAAACACTCTTGGAGCACAGACCTGTGCTACTGCTATACCTGAGGCTTTGTCCCAAACCCAGTGCCCCTACCCACCCCCGCCAGCCCACTGGGGTTTACAGAACTCTTTAAAAGTGGCCCCCAGTGCTTGGCCTGGCACTGGGCCTGGGGGCTGGCCCTGGGCTCAGAGACAGCCCAGCAGCGCAGGCTCTGCTCACCCCAGTGACTATATATGGGCACCTTCAGGCCCCTTTGTTCCACTCAGGCCTTGCCGGCTTCCCAGGCCCACGGGCAGACACTGGGCAAGGGTCCAGGGCTCCAGGCCTCCATGGTGACGTGCCCTCCTCGATGCCTGGGCCCAGCGCTGAGGGGGGCAGATTCCTGTAGAGACCCAGCAGCCTCTGCTCCCCAGGGGACCTCACAAAGAAGTATGCACGCCTCCTTCCATCCTCCCAGGGAGGGACAGCCACCTCCCCTTAAAGAGGCACACACCCTCCCCCATCTGGGCCCAACTTCCCGGGAGGCGGCATAGGGAGAGGGTGGACCACCATCCCAGCAGCCCCTGAGGCCAAGGGCTTCCTGCATGGAGTCCCTGTGTCAAGGTCTGGATCCTGTCAGCCTGACAGCCTGGAATAAAGAAGCTATTTTGTAGCATCTGCAACACACAGGCCCAGGCAAGGCTCAGAGAGGGTGCTTACCCATCCAAGGTCACACAGCCTGTGGCTGGACTTGAACTCAGGCCCCCGACCTTAGAAGCCACAGGTCTCCTGCTCAAATCCCTTGGGTCTGGGCAGAAGGGAGTGACAGCACTCCATGTCCTGCCCCTCCCATTTCCTGGCCATTGGCTCTGACAGGCCGACTGCCTGTCCTCAGGACTAGCCATGATCCCCCGCCCCCGCCCCAGGATGCCGCCCTGCTCTCAGTGTTCGTGTTCCCAAAGGACAAGACTCGGTACTTCAGGCAACCCCGTGGGCCTACAGCCCCAGGAGTGAGGCCCACCCAGCATCGGCCTGTGGAGGCCACTCAGGCTACAGGCTTGAACGGCAAAGGCCACAGCAGCCGCACCCAGAGGCCAGGCAGCTGCAGGTGGCACAATGAGGGAGCCAGGCCAGCGGGAAGCATACTTTGCAAATGACCTCATCGGGCCTGGTGAGAGCAAGGATCTGCAAGAAGACAGAGGTCACCAAGAGCCTGCGACCCTGCCCTGAGCCTGCCCTGTGAGGTCTGGGCAGTAGGGAGGGGGACCTTCCCCAGCCACCACGCCTGGCTGTCCTGACACCTTCTCTGCCGCCCTGGGCCTGCAAGGATGCAACGTGCAGTTGGATCTCTGCCCCGTGCCTCCGGAAAATCCAGAAGGGAAAACAAGGGGAGGGGTGGAAGTGCCAACACAGCTCTGATTAGGAGTGCGGTGGAGGGCCTCATACAAACAAAGGTGAGCTCTGACCCCAGACTTCCCATCTCCGCCTGCAGGTACCCAAGGGCCGGCAGGCAGGGCAGGCCGGAAAATGGAGCTGGAAGGCATACCAGGGAAAGGGCACCCTAGGGGAGTGCGGAACACCAATGGAGCCCACTCCCCAGCCAGAAGCCCAGCACATCCAGTCCCTTTACAAACTCCTGGAAGCCCAGCTTAACAGGGGCAGCTCAAGACCAGCCTCCAGACCCTCAGGGAGCCTGGCCCTGCCTCAGGAAGAGCCAGACCCAGCCCACGAAGCAGCTAACACTGCCCTGCTTTGGGAGGCAGCCTGTCCTACCCCAGAACCCAGCCACAGCAGGAGGCCAAAGAGATGGACAATCAAAACACAGGCAGGCATCCACTCAGGAGTTGAGAACCTGGTCACTGACACCTGTCACCGTTAAACTCCGCAATGTGCACATGACACTGAGTCTGGGGGACAAGGCCCCCTGTTCTCCGGAGACCCGCGTGGGCGTGATCCAGGCTGAGGACTCCTGAGCTGGTAGCCCATGCAGACAGACCCCACAAGGCCCCAGCCAAAGCCTGGCTGCCCCACCCACTGCAGCACCGCAGGACAACAGAAGGCCAGGTGTGACCCCACAGGGAAGGACCAGCCCTGGGCAGAGAGGGCTGGGCAGGGCCCCAGAGACCACGTGGCCCGCACCCCGAAGCACAAACAGCCCCGCCAGGCAGTAGAGACCAATCTGCAGGGAACCCAGGACTCCAGGTTCTGTTCAGAGCTCGAGACTCTTCTGTGGATATCTGGGCTCAGGTTTGAGCTGGAAAACCCAGAGGTTTACAGAACTCTTTAAAAGTTGCCTGCCACCCACTCCTGGAGAAGCAGCCCACTCTGCGGGGGGGGGGGGGGCCCGATGTGCTCCTTCCTGTCATACCGAAGTCCAGAACCTGAAACAAGTCCCAAGCAAGCCAGTAGCAGCAGGGGTTTTCGCTAATTAAAAAAACAAAAACCATTGCCCTTGAGTGGATTCCAACTCATAGCAACCCTATAGGACAGAGAACTGCCTCACGGAGTTTCCAAGGAGCTGCTGGGGGATTCAAACTGTCAACCTTTTGGTTAGCGGCCAAACACTTAACCACTGCGTCACCAGGGTTCCTTTCACTAATTAGAACTAAGCATTTTCCGTCCTGGAGCCTTCTTCAGAGGAAGACTTCTTGTAGCTGGAGCAGACAGGAGGAGGGCTTCCACAATCAGTTCAGTAACCGACACCTGGACAGCTGGAAGGGAAGGGCTGACCCAGCGCCTCCTGGCCTGGCCACTGCGGTGACAAGTGACACCTTGTTCTACTTCTGTGTCAGTCCAGACCTCTCACTGAAAGGACGGGGGGCCCACCACCCCAGGCCACCTCCTTTTATTTCCTTTGCTCAGGCTGAGGGGCCAGAAAAGGGCACTTTGGAGGCCCAGAGGAGGTGCTGGGGCGGGCCTGGGTAAAGAGGCAAGGCGGTTCTTGGAAGGTGGGTAGGGAGACCCTTCACCTTAACTCCTGCCTGCTGGCCCCATCTCTTCATCTGAAAGATGGAAACCCTGGTGGTGTAGTGGTTAAGTGCTACAGCTGCGAACCAAACGGTTGGCAGTTCGAATCCGCCAGGTGCTCCTCGGAAACTCTATGGGGCAGTTCTACTCTGTCCTATATGATCGCTATGAGTCGGAATCGACTCCACTGCACTGGGTTTGGTTTTTGGTTTTTTTTACCCCTCGTGCAGGTGCTGTTGGGTTTAAATACACAACACGTGTGCTGCTCAGAACCATAAATAATGATGTCCTAAACGTCATTGACTCGACGGCACTGGTTTGGGTAAACGTCACCAGCAGACCACACGGGAGGAAGAGGGACCAGGGGCCCACAGAGTGGAGTGAAATAGGGAGGGCGCGGGACAGGAAGCCCCGAGGGAGGTAGGCCTGCCGGAGACGGACACCGAGGCCAGAAGAGCAAGGTGGGGGGGGCTGCACCTGGAAGGCAGGAGGCCCCTCGGGGGTGGGGACAGTTATGCCCACAACGCATGCTCACAGACGCCCAGTGATGCACACCACCGGGCTCTGCTTCACCCAGCCCAGAGCCGGCGCCACACACAGGACCCCATCAGAGAATACTGGCCAGGGACTCCCTCCCAGGTGCCTGCCGGTCCCAAGCAACGCCACTGGATGGGGCCCAACCTCCGGTGTGAGCAAAGGCTCTCCAGACAGGAAACCTGGAGGCCCCCACGGGAGGAGGGGGTGTGGGGGTTCCACGAGAATGAGCTGTCAGGACAGCTCCAGTGGGCAGGACAGTGCGTGACAAGCCCTAGGTTTGCCAAGCGACCCCAGAACAGAGTCGGCAGCAGGACGGACCCCCAGGACCTTCTGGAAACAGTAGGAAAGCTTAGCTTCCTAGCCCGACGCAGAGGCGGGCTCAGGGCTGGGGGGGAGGGGGGTGGTCTTGGAGGCGGGGGCTTTGGTTCAAAGATCTCAGGGCCGAGGAGTGCCAGACGGAAGGCCCTCCCAGTACCGCCTAGGCCGGGTCTCCCAGGTTGGAGTTGAGCAGCAGCTCCTGGTCCCGCCAAGGAGAACCAGGAGGCAGTGACGTCCCACCCGGGCCAGGAGACAGAGGCGCAGGGCCCGGCTGGGTGCCGGCCGATGCGGCGGCGCGTTGCGGGCCTCGGACCCCGGCCGGGAGGGGGGTGTCCCCTCGACCCTGGCCGGGTCACGCCGCGGCTTCCCGCTCCCGAGGGCGGGGCTCGGAGGGTCCGAGAGGGGGAGGATGAGAGGCCGTGTCCCGAGGAGCCAGCGAACCCCAGCGGAAGGGGGACCCCCAGAACGCCCCCCCGGGGTCCCGTTCGGCGGGAAGAGGGTGCAGCCCGGGGCGGGGCGCCCCGCCACCTCCGCTAGGCGGCCGCGCCCGGCTCCCCGCGCGAGCCCCGGCCGGTGCTCAACTTGGGCCGCGGACGCCGGGCCGGTCCCAGCCCGCGGAGGGCACTGCGGCAGGGCGCCCGCAGCCCGGCCCGACCCGCGCCAAGTTGGGCAGCCGGGCGCGCGGCGGAGTTTGCGGGAAGTGCGCGCCGGGCCCTCGGCGGCCGCGGAGGGCGCGGGACCGACAGACGTCCGGGGACGGGACGTAAACAAGGCGCGGCCGCCCGCCCGGCGAAGTTGGCGCCTACCTGCGGCCCGGCCCGGCTCGACCTGCGGCCCGGCGCGGCTCGACCTGCGGCCCGGCCCGGCTCGACCTGCGGCCCGGCTCGGCCTGCGGCGGCGGCGCTCTCCCGGCGCTCGGGCAGGAAGCGGCGGCCTGCGCTCCGGCGCGGACTTTCTCCGGCCTCTCGGCACCGGCGGCCGCACCGCGGCGGGGGCGGGGCGGGCCGGGCCGTTTAAAGGGACAGCGCGCCGGCCGCGCGCGCGCACTCGCCGCCCCGGGCGCCCTCCCCGCCCCCGCCAGGTGGGCGCCCCGGGCCGGGGGCGGGGCCAGGGGAGGGGGCCGGGGCGGGGCCAGGGGAGGGGGCCGGGGCGGGGTCAAGCGGGAGCGGGGCGGGGTCGGGGGGCTGGGGCGAGGAGGGGCGCGGCCGTGCGCCCCCCGCCCCACCTTCCGGCGCTCGGGGCTGCGGGCCTTGCGCTGCGCTGGCTGGTCGGCCGGTGCGGAAAGGACGGGGCCGCGCCGCACGCCCCCTCCGGCCCCTCGGAGCCCCGGAGCCCCCCAGCCTCCTCCCCCGGGCTTGGGCGCGTCCTTTCTGCGGCGGCCGCCGGGCTGAGCCGACCTTTCGCGCCCGCACGGTGTGGCCCCGGGATGCGCCGCCGGCCTCGGAAAACGGGCCTTGGGACCGCCCTTGGGCGGACCGCGCACTGGGCGCTGCCCGGCTCCCCGGCGCGGCCCCCAGGAACTGCGAGCCGTGTGGACGCGGCCCGGGCTGCTTCAGGCCCGGCGTGATCCGGATGCCCCAGGCGGTATGAGTCGCTCCCAGAGGCCGGCGCGCCCTCGAGGCTCCGTTTGTGGGAGGCCTGTCTGCCGTGGACAGAGATGGGGTTTTAAACCAGCGCTTGGAAATAAGCTGGCCACAGACACTGAGGGGTCTCAGAAGGCCCTGGATCGCCTGGCTCCCGCACACCCACGAGGATCCCGGCTGGAGAACGGAGAGCCATCGGGCAGTGATCCACAGGAGGGGTTACCATGAGCAAGGCGGCCCACTCGCTCCCAGGGCACGTTTCAGCCCACCGTCCACTCCTAACACAAAGGATAAGAAGCTTGAGGCAAGTGGCCGGTAACCCCAGCCTCAGGCCAAGTCCATGACCTTGGCCACAGACTGACCTTGACCCCAACCCCAAGCTCTGCGCCAAGCAGCCTCAACTGCTGGGAACACTCCCATCTCCTGCCCTGACCTGCCCTGCCCCCTGGTGGAGGTGGGTATGGAACCCCACAGGGACTCTCTGGGCCCCCCACCCTGCTCAGACCCAGGGCAGTCCCAGACCCCCCTAGACTCCCAGCCACCCACCCACCTTGCTCTCAGGAGCTGCGCCTACCTTCACCAGGGTTGGGTTCTCCCAGCCTTCACACACACACACCATGGCCAGGAAGAGGACATGGGTCCCAGAACCTGGAGAGGGAACTTCTCTCTTCCTGACTGGCCCTGGCCTTTGGCTCCATCATCCATCTCACCTCCCCTCACCCCCCAAGCCTCTCCTGTGATGGGCTTTGGTACTCCACACACCACAATACCCACCATGGAGACTGGCCAGTGAGGCTTCATCACTAGGAGGTCATCAGAAGTTGGGCATCCTCCCCCAGCCCAACCCACTGCACTTCCCAACCACAGGGCAGCCTGGCATGTTCCGGGGGCTACAGGCTAGGACCCAGACATACTGAGCATGGGCGTGTGGGTGCATGAGCCTGGCCCTAGGCAAGGTGCAGGGCGAGAGACACCTGTGAACAGGAAGAAGCTGGAACCAGCAGTCTCGGGGTCCTGGCTATTCAAGGGTGCTCCAGAACCCCCTTGGGGTCCAAGGCTTACAAGCAGGCATTTACCTTCACCCAAGAATGACACTTGTGAGCACACACAGAGGTCTCTAGCCAGTTCCAGCCCTGGAAACAGGCCACAGTAGCCATCCACAAGGATGGGCCACTGCGAAAGGACCCCCGGAAGGGCTTGGAGGTGACCACCTCGGGGGCAGTGGATGAAGGCAGCGAGGGCGGCCATTCAGCACGGTCCTGGGGGAGCCTGCTGGCCGGTGGGGCTGTCTTATATTTATATACTCTGACTGCTTTCATCATTTTTATTTTCCAAGAACACATTAAAGAAATTCCTCTTTAATGAAGGGGATTTGGAAAACATATCAGTGCTTTTTTTTTTCATCATCCAAACAAACTCAGTGCCGTTTAAGCACTAACTCACGCCCCCCCACCACAAACTCAGCACCCTTTAAGCACTAACTCCCGCCCCCCGCCACAAACTCAGCACCCTTTAAGCACTAACTCCCGCCCCCACCACAAACTCAGCACCCTTTAAGCACTAACTCCCGCCCCCACCACAAACTCAGCACCCTTTAAGCACTAACTCCCGCCCCCCGCCACAAACTCAGCACCCTTTAAGCACTAACTCCCGCCCCCACCACAAACTCAGCACCCTTTAAGCACTAACTCCCGCACCCCACCACAAAGTCAGTACCTTTAAGTGCTAACTCCCGCCCCCCCACCCCCAGCCCCCAGTAACTTCTAGCCTCCTTCCTGTCTCTTTGCATTTGCCTCTTCAAGCTATTTCATGTCAGTAGGAGCATACATCATTTGCCCTTTCGTGTCTCGCTGTTTCACTCTTTGTTTCCAACAAGTCCCTGGGTGGCACAAAGGTTATTATGTGCTTGGCTGCTGACCAAAACGTCGGAGGCAGGAGTCTACCCGGAGGTGCCTCGGAAGAAGGGCCTGGTGACCTACTTACGAAATCTCAGCCATTGAGAACTCTATAGAGCACAGTTTCCTCTGACCTCATGGGGTCACCGTGAGTTAAAATCAACCCCATGGCAACTTTTCTTTTTTTTAATGTTTCCGAGGTTCACCTATGGGGTGGCAGGTATGAGAACTTCGTATCTTTCTATTGCTGAGTAACACCCCGTGCTAAGGAGGGGCCACGTTTTGTTCATCACACTGAGGTTCTAAGACAACAGAGATCATCCAGAAACCCGCCTCCCGAGGCTAACAGGGCTTTGGCGTACTTCCTGCTGGTGCCCCTGTTTACTGAACGCTTACTAAACGCCAGGGCTGTGTGCTGTGTTCCGTGCGCGTGACCTAATGGGGTTTTCACAGCAACCTCTGAGGCTAGCTGTCTCGTTCCTGCCTTGCTGGTGAGGAAAATGAGGCTCGGGAAGAAAAGTGCTGCTGAGCTGGGGGGTCACTCACTCAAGGTGCGCCAGCTGGGACGCGGCAGGACAGGACTCAGACGTGGTGGTCGGCTCCTTCACGGTGCTTGATCCTCGTGACTCTTGAGACTTTGTATGAGGCCAGCCTGCTGATGTGTGGGCTAGGGCACCATCCCTTTCTGGGTGTCCGAATCAGCCCCGCAGCACCTCTGAGCTGCCACCAAGGTCCCCTGGTCCCAGGAGACCCTCTGATGCAGGTCTGGTCTGGGGACTCCAAGGCCTGTAGCTGGATGTTTTTTTTCCTTTTATCCGGAGAGCTGGAGGGAGGGGAAGTCACAGGAGGTAAATTCGAAAACCAACGGATGAATCATTGGGGAAGGTCTCGGGTGGGCTCACCCAGCCCACCTGGGCAAAGCCTCTGGTGGTGCCGTTGGCTTACCTTGCCTGCTGCCCTCACAGCTCGGGGAGACCTGTGGGGAGAGGCACTGGATGGAGCCGCTTCCTTGAGCCTGGAGCTGAGTGGACACCTCTCTTACCAGGCCCCGTGTCCACATAAAACAGCGGTCAGAGACCACCCCCACCACAGGCCGACGCATTGCTCGCCCAGCTCTAGTGTTTCTGGCTGCATGTGATCAGGCGCTCTTCCCCAAGGGCCGGGTTCCTCGGGGCTATGTGTGTGGACTTCTGGGGACCAGGGATACTCAGAAACGGAATGTAAATGGTGGGTCTGCCTACCTGTGTGCAGCTACCTGCCTCCACCCGAAGCTCACAGGCCCATCAAACATACCCCAGCCCCAGCCGCCTCCAGGGCTGGACACCTTTGATGTAACAGCCAGACAAGGCCCCCAAACATCCGGGACCTGCTGTTCCCTATTCCTAACTTCCCCTCAGCAAATGCAGCTCTCTCCTGGCCCCCTCTCTCCTAGCTCAGTCCCTCCCTGCCTCTGGCCAGCTACCCTGGGGTCCTCCCCAACACTCTCACACCCCAGGTCCAAGCTGTCCCCAGTCCTGACAGCTCCTCTGACACATCTGACCCCTCCTGGTCCAGACCACCGTGTTCCCTCATTCCTGCTGCAGTCTCATGTCTGGGCTCCCCGCTTACCCTTACCCTGGGCTACCCCTAGAGAGGCAGAGGTGCTTCTAAACATGTCAGGTCATGACCCGTGCTCGGAGTCCCCCCCAACAGCACCGCATCTCAGACCTGCCCACACCCCCACCTCACCCCTGCTCAGGCCCTGGCCCATTCAGCTCCAGCCACACTGGTTCCTTTGGTGGACCTGCCCCAGGGCCTTTGCACCAGCTGTTCCTGCTGCCTGAACCTTCCTGCTTGATGTTTCCGGGGAGTTCTTCATCACTCAGGTCAGTGGGCCCTCGTGGCACAGTGCTTTAAGCACTCAGGTCAGAGGGCCCTGGTGGTACAGTGGTTTAAGCACTCGGCTGCTAACCGAAAGGTTGGCGGTTCGAACCCACCAGCCACAACGCAGTCTGCTTCTGTAAAGATTATAGCCTTGGGAACCCTGTGGGGCAGTTCTACTCTGGCCTATAGGGTCACTATGAGTCGGAATCGACTCATCAGCAGTGGGTTTGGTTTTTGACTGTCAGGTCAGGTATCCAATTAGGTGTTCCTGTTCCTCAAGGCCTCCCTGACCCTCCTGGATGGGCCATTGCCAGGGTCCCTCCCTGACCCAGCCCTGATCACCCCTCACATTCACTGTCCCCCCAGAGTAGGGGCCATCAAGGGTTCCCTAGTCAGTACTGACCTCGCCCCATCTTCTGAGACTGCTGAGGGGTGCTGTGGCCTCGCTGAGAGGGACCTGGAGCCCACTCCCACCTGCCCAAGTTCTGACCCTGCTTTCTGGTCTTCAGTGCTGGGTGCTTGGTGGCAAGGAGGGATGTCACAGATGGGAGCCCCAGGGCATCACTGGTCAGTGCTTCTGCAGGCCCAGACCCACGGCTGACCACTGGCTGGAAGAAGACCCTGGGGCATCACTAGTGACCAAGCGTGAACGCCACGCTCCCCGAGAGGTCAAGCAGGCTCCTGTGTGTGGCTCAGGTCCCAGAGAAGCTGGCGGGCCCCCCACTCCTTCCAGAGGGCTGCCTGTCCAGGGAGTGGGATCACTAGGTCTCCCTGCCCGCTTGCTCCGCTTTGCACCTGCCTGCCAGCACAAAGCCGCTGGTGAGCCAGACAGCAAAGGCACTTCTCAGGAGGCGGCACTTTTTACTGCCTGAAGAGCAGTTTACTGGGCAGGGGGACCCACAGAAGTCACGTCCGCATCCCCCCAGCTGGCCCCCAGGTGGGGATTTCCTGGGCCTCACTGCACCGGTGGGGGCTTCCTGCAAGCCTGAGGCACATCAGCATCCAAGCATAAGCTAGGAAGGTTGGGTGCTGTTGCCTCAGGGACACAGGTGCTGTCGGGCAGTGGGCCCAGCTTCGTGGTTTACATCCAGGGCTTCATGGAAGCTCAGTGACCATCCACCACAGGCAGGAGGAATGTCCCATGGCTGCTCCTGTTCAGCCAGCCAGGAAGACCAGGGCCTACATGGTGGTGGGGGCTTCGGCCCAGCCCCTCTGCCACCCAGGGCTCCCGAGCACCCTCCCCACCACTCCATCAAGGGGGCCCGTCCCTGAGTCACCGATAACCCCCACGAGCCTGGCCCCTAAGGACTCACAGTGCCTTGAACAGGAAAGACCTCCCCAGGTGACAGCATGCTCTGGGCTGGCAGGTGTGAAGGGGCTCAAATGGAATGCAGGTGGGCTCTCATTTTTGCTTCCTCTTTTTATTGTGGTGAAATTCACAAAACATGAAGTTAACCCTTTTCAAGTGCATGATTCAGGGATATGTGGCACACTCACCACGTTGTGTAACTGCCGCCCTGTCTAGTTCCTTATTAACCCCGAGCAGGGCCCGCCCAGCTCCCAGCTCCCCCCACCTCACTCACACATGGGCCTTGGCACACTCTTCCTCTGTCTGGGGCCCCCTGCCTGTGGCCACATGTTCCCTCAGCTCCCATCTTCTGGGCCTCCCTCCTGCCCCACCTGTCAGGCGCCCTTTGGTGTTTTCTGTCACAGGGAACTGTGGACTGGTGACCTGGGTGCTCAGGTGCACAGTGCCTTTCTTAGAGACACAGGGTGAGCTGCTCTGCGGGGTGAGAGCCTGGAGTCCCTCCCAGGCTGGTGGGGCCTGGTGCCGAAAAGGTGCAAGAGGCTGCCCCAAGTCCTAGCCTCAAACTTGGCCCCGGCCTTAGTGGTTGGGTGTTTACCCACCCGGACCCCAGCCTGGGGTTCAAATCCAGGCCACAGCCTCTTTTAACACCAAAACTGCTCCTGCAGCACACGGGGGCAGGGGGGCCCTCCTCCAGGACCCCTGGAGGGGATCACACATTGAGGTCACAGAACTTAGGAACCGGTGGTCAAGGCACAGGTTGGGGCTGCCACCCAGCCATCCCTGGCACCCTGGGCCAAAGCCAGACCCAGGTGCAGGCTGGCGCCTTTCCTGGTCTGTCATGGCCCCGGGGGTGCCCAGCCAGGGGCTTCCTTCCTGGGTGAACCCATCTCTGGTAGGTTCCCCCTGCCCCCATCTATCTTCAGGACCTTGTGGCCCTGCTGACTCCCCCATGTGGGTCCTGCCCCTGAGGCTCAGAGGACAATGGGAGGCGGGGTTTGGGAAGCCAGCTCGCCCTAGGCAGACCCGGCCTGCCCAACCTCCTCCACCCTTGGCCATTTCCATTCTTAGGGGCCTTGGCCACCAACCAGTTGAGAGGGGCTCCCACTGTGAGGATGCAGGAGAGGACCAAGCTAGTCCTGCAGCAGCTTTGTGCCCTCCCCACACCCCTCTGCCCCGGCCTTCCCCACAGGGATGGGGCTGCTAAATGTCAGTGTTTGTGGGTCAAGAGTCTGGGGGGAGGGGAGAGAAATGAGTTGAAGGGTGGGGCCCCCTTTCCAGGTCTCGGCAACTTCCGGGGTGGCTCTTGGAAGAAAGCAGCAAAAAAACTCAAACCAAACCCACTGCCTTCGAGTCCATTCTGAATCACAGCGACCCCATAGGGCTTCCAAGGCTGTAAATCTCTATGGAAGCAGACTGCCACATCTTCTCCCTCGGAGTCACCCATCTTTTGGTTAGCAGTTGATCACTTTAACCACTGCACCACCAGGGTCCCTTAAAATGGCACCAAGGACCCGGGTGGCTGCCTCCACCGCTGGGCAGCCTCAGTGCTCCCCTGCCCCTCCTCCCTGCAGCCACAGGCCCCCAGCCTGTCCCTCCCATCCCGCCAGGCATCCCTGCCACTGGGCCTTTGCACCTGGGTTCGCCTGTCTGGGAACCACTTTGGCAGTGAACTCCAGCCAGGTCATCAGGGAGGCTGCCCCGACTCACACTTTGCCTGGTGGCATATGGGAGTCCAGTGCGTTCCTGGGGCAAGAGGAGGGCAGGCAGGACATGGCCCTGGAGGGTGGGGTGGGGAGGCGTTCTAGTCCACACCTGTAAGGGTCCGGCGGCAAGGCAGAGCCCAAAGGCCCAGGAGGTAGCAGGTCTGGGGGCTGCAGCCAGGCTTCCTCCTCTGCAGACGAGAAGCTAGCACACAACCTCCGAGGACAGCAGTCTCCCAGCACCCCCTCCAGCCCCTCCATCACCAGGCACAGCGCTCCGCCCTGGGTCCTGCTCCCCAGGCTTCCCTCCTAGTGGGAGACAGACGGTAAAGAACCAACTACCCGAGGTTTGAAAACATGCAATCAGTATCATTGGATCATAGATGGGGACACGGTGCTGGTAACTGTTTTGGCGTGTATATTTCACTGCAAAAACCAACAACTACCGGAGTGATGCACGCTGTGCTGGATGGAGAACCACTAGGCAAGGGGGGTGTGGATGCCTTAGTGGGTCAAGCAGGAGGGCTTGAGGGAGTGGACTGGGAGGTGGGCAGACAGGGACACAACCCCAGGCCACGGGGACAGCAAATGCCGTGGCCTAGGGGCCGGACCAAGCTTGCTGGGGTGCAGTGGGGCAGAGCAGGCAGGGCTGGCCAGCCTGGGGCAGCGTGGCCTCTGTCTCCCAGTGTGAGGGAGCATCTGACCTGAGGTGTTCTTCTGGGAGGGGACTGGGAAACGGGGAAACCCCCAGGGACACTCCCAGGGGGCCAGTGATAGTTGAGAGCGATGCAGACCGATGCTGGAGGCAGGTCCCAAGGGGTGGGGGAAGTCAGGAGCACCCCTGCACACAGTCCACCATGGAGTACTGAGCATGTCTGGGCCCTGGTCTGGGCCTCCAGGTGGACATGACTGGCAGGCAGTACCAAGGGGGTGTCACGGTGGGGAGTCAGAGCTAGGCCTGGCCAGGGTGAGGGGTGCGGGGATGGTCCTCAAAGCTGCCACAGTGGTGGGCGCAGGCATCCCAGGGCCCTGATGTCACCAGTTCTCACAACTGCCCCAAACCCAAACAGTCGGTCCCCAGTCTTGTCTTACCCTCTGGGCATCCAGCCACACTCTTGACCCACCCTCATCTCCAAATAACCTAGTGGCTTCCAGAGACCATGCAGTCCGGAGTGTCCTCCAGTCCCTTGCTGGCTCCAATTAGTGGCTCCACCCGAGGCCCACGCTGAGCCTGCCTGTGGCTGTGCCACCACACAGGGCCACCACGCAGGGCCACTGTGCTGGGCCAGCCTACAGTGCACACGGGGCAGGGACAGAGCCGTCCCGGGTGCCAACTGTGTCAGCCATGTGCACTGCAGGCTGGCCTGGCCATATGGGTGGAGGGGTGTCTGGTTGTGGGAGGCTGCCAGGCGCCTCAGCCATGGCCCCCAACTCCTCCACAAGCCAGTCCTGCTCAAAGAAAAGGCCCAGCCCTTCTGCCCCCTTTCCGGGCCTGGCAGAGGCTCAGAGGGGCACCCCATCTAACTCAGGGACACCACGTCTCCTACAGAACTTCCAGGGCCCGGGTGGCTGGCCCATCCACCCCATCACTCCTGTCCCTCTCTATAGCCCTGAGCCTGTGTGTGTGTGTGTGTGTGTGTGTGTGTGTGTGTGTGTGAGAGAGAGAGAGAGAGAGACAGGAGTGCACACGCACGCGAGAGTGGGAGCAAGCAATGGGCCCTTGATACACAACAGTAGGTGACGAAGGCAGGTGGCTCCTGAGCCAGCTCCTGGGCCTCACTGCCCAGCTTTCACCTCAGACAGTAGAAAGGGCTATGCAGTGTCCCCAGCTCTACCCTGGGACATACCTGTGAGTGGCCCAGGGGTGGGAACCCTAGTCCACTCAGCCCTGCTGCAGATACAGGCCCCCAGCCACTGCAGTCAGCCCCTATCTCTGGCCTGTCCTCCCCGGCGGGCACTGGCCTGGGCATGGGTCTGGCAGCTGAGGACCTGGCCCCATCACGCAGAAGCCACACTCTGGTCCCCGCTGGCCCTTGGTGTGTGGTCCCTGTCCTTTCTCGTGTGGAAAACTCAGTGTGTGGTGCAGGGTGCTCAGATTTAGGTGCCTGTGTGGGAGTGCAGCCTAGGAGGTGGCACGAGCAGGCTTCACGCTAATGACAAGTGCCTTCAGGCCACTCAGCTCCGCCAAGAGAAGGCCCTGACTCAGAGATCAGGCACTTCGGGCCAGCCCCAGCGGGAGCCCCCTTTCACGGTCGTGGGGCCTGTTGGACTCAGTGTGGGGACAGAAACCCTTCTGCTGCTTCCCAGGAAGTCCGGTCCTGGGAGCTGGCACCTGCACTCCGCTGCATGGAGGAGTGGTTCTAGGCCAGGCTTCTGGCTGAGCCTCCAGAACAAGCTGGAACCAGTCCCCAAAGAAGGCACTGCCAGGGACATGGGCTTCAAGATCATCACTTTGACACAGGGTCAGAAGGCCACCCCCTTGAGCAGTGGCCTGGACGCTGGTGGGGTCCTACCCTGCCCTGGAGTGGCCCCTACGCTCCTCCAATGAGTATAGCTGGACCATGCACACCCTGACTGGAGACCCTTCCACCCTCCAGGGCTCAATGGGGAGAAATTATCTTGTCCAGGCCTGGGCCCCTGGGCCCCTGGGCCCCTGGGCTCCCTCGTACCCCTGCAACTCAGGACAACACCAGGGAGAGCCAGGAGCAGGACACACAGGCTGCTGAGGACACAATGCCAAGGATACCAGCCACTTTGGGGTGCCCAGGGGCCACCTGCCCTCTGCTCCTTCCTCCCACCCTAGGGCACAAGCAAGCCAAGGGTCCTCCTGGTGGAGGGAGTTCACCTGGCTCACGGTGGGGTGTGTGAGCACCTGCACAGGCGTGCACACCCGGAACACCTACAGAATAGCTGTCTTGGTTCTCATAGTGGAGGGATTTTCCGGGTGCCTTTGCGCACAGCTGAAGGGCTTGGAAGAGGAGGCGCTGGCTTTAGTATGTTTGTCACTTTAGCCTCCCCAGTCCTGGGCAGAGCTCGTTCATTCTTGAACCCACCCTTCGGGCGCCAGCCAAGCCCTGACATCTGCCTGCGACGACTGCAACGGACAGCACAGACCTGGCGCAGGGACTGGAGACTCCCAGTTCGTCCTGAGACCCAGGGCTGGGCCCACCTGCAGCGGGCTCAATGGCATCCAGGCACCCCTCACTGCCCAGCAGGGGAGTGGGGACCCAAGGCCCCTGCAAACAGGCTAGCTCCTTGGCAGGTAGGCCTAGTGAACAAGAGTGGGGGTCCCCAGATCACCGCCTCCCTCCCTCCCTCTGCATGCTTCCTGACCTGTGATCAAACTGAGGGTTCTTTCAGCGGCTGGATGTTGCCCTAGAGGGGAGATTAAGATTTGGTCGCCGGAGCCCCAGCCTTCTCCTGAAACTGCAGAACTGACCAGACTGAGGAGCACTGCCCTGCCCTCTTCAGGAACAGGGGGTGCTGCAGCAGAACATACCCCTGGGCCAGGACCAGGGCCGGGGCTAGGGTGAGGCCCCACGTGGCCTTGGACCAGGGTGTTGTCAGCGGTGGGAAAGTAGGGCTGAGCTGGGGAGAGAATGGGGAGCCATGCCGGAACCCAGCCTGCATACAACCTTCTCCCACACACAGGCGACCAGAAAGTGCTGCCCGCCCCCCACGCCTGTCACCACCAGGACACAGCCATTGGCCCCCTTGGGCCTGCGTGGCTGGGGCTGAGCCGGGGTGGGGGGTAGGGGAGTGGTGGGGGGGAGGCTGGGAGGGCCGTGCAGGAAGGGTGTCCCTTGTGCACTGAGCACCAGACCAGGCTGAGGCCCCTCCCAAGGATCCCTCAGACCCTCTCCCACACACTTCCCTCGGCCTAGAAGCCCCTCACTTGGCTGGGCCCACCCGTACTTGACTTTACTGGGGTACCACTTGCTGAGGAGGCCCCTCCCCCTGCTGCCACACACTTCAGGGCACCCGGATTTCCTCCAAGGCACATGTTTCCGGGGTAACCAAGGCAAGAAGATCCATACAGGTCTGTGATGCCATGACCACGGGGTCCTGGTCTGACCCCTTCCTACCTCCTGGCCTCACCAGGTTTCCAGGGTAGGCGCCCACCACTACCTCCGCCAGCCTACGGCATGGCCCAGGTTTTGGTCAGGGTGGTGACCAGTGGCTCGGCCACACCGGGGCCAGCTGACAGCCGGCAGAGCGGGGGCGCAGGCCCCTCCTACAGATGAAAACTGGGCGAGTGTTTTGATTTCTCATCTGCTGCCGCCGAACCCGTGGCTCTCGGCTCGTGAACTAGGGCAGGAGGTTGTTTTGGTCTCTGTGCACCACTCCTCGGTTTAAATCCTCCTTTTTTGTCCTAAATTCCCCCCGAACACTGTGTGCAGCTGTTGAGCAGCTGCCGCCTTCTGCTCCGGGGAAGCTGAGGGCCTGGCTGCAGCGGCTCATCCTCCAAGGAGGCCAGGCCGCTCCGGGTCATGCTAAGGTGGACAGTGCCCTTTGCAGGAGGCCAGCTAAGAGCTGGGCACACCCCCCAGACTTAGTAAGGCTTCAGCAGCAGCTAGAGAAACCCAGGTAAGACAGTGGAAGGAATTCCAGGGGCCAGATTCTAAACAGCAAAGGCAAGCCCCCACCCGGACACTTCTGGAAGGAGGCATCCGTCTGTGAGACCTGGCCTCTGGAGGCCGTGAGTGGCCATTCATTCAGAAGGTGAGTGTCAGTGGCCTGCTGTGTGTCAGACCCCAGGAACACAGGGAGAACAGCCAACAGCCCCGTCTGTCTGTCCGTCCATTTGTCTAACAACCTGCTGTGGCATGCATGTGTGGCCATGTGCTCCATGCCACAGTTGGGGTCTAGTGTCCTGCAGGCTGGTCCACATTCCTAAGGGCCTGCTGCTGGTCCCTGGCTTCCAGCCACCAAGCTCTGGCTCCTGGGGCATGTGGGCTACAGGTGACATGGGAAGCCCTGCCCTGGTCATGCCCACACTCACTGCCTCTTCCTGCAGCCACAGCCTGGGGAGGGGATACTGCCCTGGGCTGGCTCCCTGGCAGGCCTGGTGGGGGCTGGGCCTGGGCCTGGGCCTGGGTCAGGTGACCAGCCCTCCTCTCCCCCTTGGTGAGGAGACTGCCCAGCAGCCCTACCCACACACCAGGTTGGGCTCCACCCCACCTGCCGTGCCTGTCCCCAAAGCCACACACTTCACTGCCACGAGTCCCCTCAGTGCTGTCTGATTCCAAAGAGGCATGTGCAAACAGCCTGCACACCTGCCTCTCCGCTCGGAGCCAACTCTGACTTCCTGGCAGGAACACGGACCAAGGCTGCAGAGGGCACCAGCCTCTCAGGGAACACTGGAGGGAGCACCAGACGCAGAGGGCAGCAGGGCCAGACACTCTGCCCTAGCCTGGTCTCAGGGCGGACAGGGCCAGGACACAGAACTGAGGGCAGTGGAAAACACAGACGCATGCACGCATATGTACAGTACACACGTGTGCACATGTACAAACATGCATCCACAAGCACACAGTATGCACACGTGCACACATGTTCCTCCACACCCCAGCCGGCTGTGGCTCCAGCAAGGCCAGCCCTCTAGGTGCACCCTCTGGCCCATGTTTGAGGACCCAGGTGAACGCTCAGGGCAGCCTCTGGCCCATCCTGGAGGACCTGGCTGGATGCTGAGCACGCCCTCCGGCCCATGCTGGGGGGCATGGCTGGATGCTGAGTGCACCCTTCAGCCCGTCTTGGAGGACCTGGCCAGACGCTGAGCGCACCCTCTAGCCCGTCTTGGGGGACCCGGGTGGATGTTGAGGGCAGCTGCTCCACCTCCCGCGTGGCATTAGGGAGATAACAGTGCTCATTAAGAAGGCTTTTATGCATTAGGGGATCTGGGAAACCAACAGGGTTATCGCAGTACAATTGGAAAAACATACAAATAATTCATGTTACCATTATGTCATGGTGTTGTGATAAATAATGTATTCACACTTCAACCCGATTATGTCATCGCCGGGGCTGTGCCAACCTGGGCAGACAGAGGGCCAGGATCGGGGGCCTGAAGACAGCATGAGGCCCAGTGGCTGGCCCAGGCCAACCGAGGTCCTGGAAAGCCAAGCACCACAGGCCAGCAGCCGAGGCAGCACAGGCCCTGGTGGAGAGCAGCCCTTTCCCTCTCTGGGTCCCTGTCCCCATGCATGTGGAGGGCTTGGGACTGGGCAAGGGACAGAGCAGGGCTACGTGCAGAGAGAGAGGGCCAGTGCTGCCAGGAAGAGATAGACACTGTTTGCATGTGGCTGTCATCACAGGGGATGGGGCGGGGGGCAAGGTCAGCAGGCCTCCGAGATGCTTGGTGTGGTGACCAGTACCCAAGGCCTCATTGCATGGCTTCAGCCAGGCCAGTGAGCTCCCAGGAGTGGCTGTAGCCACCAGCACGCCAGGCTGCCGCTTGCCTCCAGGATGACACGGGTCTTGGCTCCAGACCCCAGAAGAGCGGGAACAGCTACTCTTGACCAGGCCTCTGAGAGCAAAACCTCCTTTGAATCTACTGGAAAGACACGCTGGTACCCACCCACCCCACCCCACCCCCCTAGTTTCTATGTCCCAGGCTGAGAGGGCACAGGGTGGTAGTGTCACCTGCTCTGGGTCTGGGTTTGGCTGCAGCCTGTCCAGAGCAGACCAGGCCTGTCCTGAGGGAGGCAGGACCCAGGCCAAGAAGTGTAGTCCCCCAGCCCAGGGGACACACACTCCGCCCATGATGTTGGGGGGCGGGGGGGCAGCTGATTTCTGCATTAATATTCACGTGCATTTCAACCTGGACTCCACCTGGAGGTATAGCTCCCAGCCCAGGGGACGCACGTCCAAGGCCACCTGTTCCCCTTGTCCATGCCCTGCCCCAACTGATGAACGTTCACGTGCATTTCAACCTGGACTCCACATTAACATTCCAGGAGGCACAGAGTGCTGTCCTCAGTTAATGAGAGACAGTAAATATGCCGCTGACAGCGTGGCTGTGGACACTCACTGCTTCCTGAGACGGTCTGAAGGGGTGCAAGGGGTCCAATGGGAGGGAGCAGAACTGTCACCCGCTCCCCATGGCTCAGCCCATGACTTCCTACCTGATCCCCATCTCCTGGTTGACCCACACTCCAGCTTCCTTCCCACCCTTTCCACACCCCCTGCACCTATCCTGCATGCTGGCCCCATGCCCACAGCCCTCCCTGGGAACCTCACTGTGATGGGGCCACCAGGACCCCCATCGACCACTGAAGTCTCTTCACAGGCTCCACGTGTGCAGGTGGAGCCCTTCCCTCCCTGCCCCAGGTCCAGTCCCCCACCCCCCTCCCCGGCCCCTTCCTGCCCTCCTGCCCAGGGTCCAAGCCCCACCTTCCTACTAGTCCCCTTCCTGCCCCAGGTCCCGCCTTCTTCCCTCTACCATCCTCCCTGTCCCCTTCCCGCCCAGGGCCAGCACCCTCACAGTCCTCCGTCCTCCAGTTGCCTTCCCTGGCATCTGGCCTGTCCCGGTGTCCATGCAACACCCTTCTGCATCCCACCACTGTCATAAGCAACTCGATCTGGTGTGAACACCCCGGCCACCTGACCCGCCCCAGCTGGTCCCTGCCCCCACAGCCTCCCCCAGAGCCCCTGCCACCCCCACCCCAGGACCCCTACCACCCCCTGCACCATGGTCAGGATGGCAGGTGGCTGCAGCTGGACTAGCTTAGAGGAGGAACCTACCCTAACTGGGACTCTGGGGAACTGCCGGACCAGGGGTTCAGTGTACCCGCTCATTCTTGGATTAGGACATGCTGGTTCCCAGGGGTCCCGGCAGCACCTCACCCAGCCCTCAGCCTCGCTTCTGCAGGAGGCTGCACACGCCACTGCCTCTGAGGGGCTGGCACAGCACAGTGGGTATCGGGCAGCCCACCTGCTGCAGCCCACCAGGCTGTCCCCCAGCCTCCCCCAAGTCCTCCAGTGCAAGGCAGGGCTCCCAGCCCTCAGGTGCAGGGCAGGCTCAGCCCCTCGGTCTCCCGGCACAGGGCAGACCCCTGGAGCGAGCCCTGGGACACAGCTGCAGCAGGCTCCGGCGCGTGGGCGCGCAGCCAGCTGGTGGGGGAGGGACCGGCGCTGAATCAGCAGCGCCCTCGCCACCCACCTAGCCAGGGACGGGAGGCGGGGCGGGGGGGCCGTGGGCTGTTTTGGGAACTGCCGAGGAGGCGTGCCAGACTGCTGGGGGTTCTCTGGAAAGCCGCTCCTGCAGAGCCGAGCCAGCCGCTCCCGGCTGAGCTCGAGGAGAGCACGGGAGCAGCGGACGGTGGTGCGGGGCGGGCTCACGGGGGTGAGGAACCCTCCTGGAGGGTAGCAGCAGAGACAGCCCCCTCCAGACAGGCAAAGGCAGGCAAACCCATGCTTCTCTGCGGATGGAAGTGAGCGTCCCTCCCGGGAAACGCTGAGTCAGCACGGAGCGCTGCTGTGCCTCTCCTCCAATCACATGCTGGAAGGGACAGGACGCACTCAAGGTCAGGGAACATCAATACCAGCGAGGGCCCGCAGCGCCGCCCCACTCCTGCTCCGCGGGGGCTGTACGGCTAGTCTCGTGCTCGCGGCGGGGGAGGGGGCTTTCCGGAGGCCCCCCTTGGGCAGCGGCTCAGCACTTCCTCCCGGCGGTCTGGCCAGTCCTCTGTGTCCTCAGCCGCAGCTTGCCCTTCCTGTCCGTACTGGCCGGCTGCCACCACCCAGGCAGGAGGGAGGGCACTTCTCTGCTGACGACTGGGGGGTGTTGGGATGTCTCTCAGACCCCACCTCGGGTGCAGTCATAACTGTATAACTGCATGTATGCGTGTGTGTGTGCATGCCTGTATGAAACTGTGTGCCAGTGTGTGTGCACACGTGCACCGTGCTTGTGTATTTGTGTGTATGTCCATGTGAGGGTGCCTGTATCAGTGCATATGTGCGCATGCACGTGTGTCCATGTGTGTATGAATGCGTGTGACTGTGAGCTTGTGTGTGCGTATTAATGTGTGCATGCATGTGTACACGCGTGTGGATGTCCATGTATGAGCACATGAGCATGTACACATAGGTGCATGTGTGTGCCTGGGAGTGTGTACTGGCATTGGATGTGTGTGTGTGAGTTTTTGTCTGCCTGTTAGCTGCGGACAGCATTTCCCGGCAGATCCTGGCCAGCAGCTGCGGGGCTGCCAGAAGCCGGCTGCAGGGGCACAGGGAACACAGAGGGCACCCTCCCAGGCTGGCTTGTCTGTGGCTCTGGCTGTGGACTGGACAGCACCCAGCCTATTCCAGATAAACATCTGACCTATCTCCAAGTATCCCCACAAACCCCATGTCCTCTCCTGGGGAAGCAGGCCTTGGAACTGCTCAGCAGCCCAGCCTAGGGAGCCCAGGGGAGCCCTGAGGAGCTGGGGAGGGGGTCACGTGAGACGCCAGAGGAATCCAGCCTGCCGCCCAGTGAGCTGAGTTGGTTTTTTCTCGCATCCCTGCACCTGGCTCAGAGGAGGCCCCAGGGCCGAAAGTGCTGAATCAGCTCCTCTTCCAGCTTAAAGACAGCTGCTTCTCACCCTTCCCCTGTGCTCCCAGCGTCTCTGTCACAGCCCTGTCGCTCTCACCCTGACGGCCCTGGTGCTCCCAACCCCAGCTCCTCCAGCCCGGCTCCTCTCCTGGCCAGGGGTTCCCTCCCTTCCCCTGTAATCGGACCGTCCAGTCAACACTGCCCAGGCCAGCTGCTGCCCCAGTGCCCTGCTGACTCTCTTGCACACGACCCCCCCCCCTTGCCAGCCCGCCCATCCCCCTCCAGCACTGTCCTTTCTCTGTGATCACACTCCTGGCCTACCCTCTCCATACCCTGGGCTGAAGGCGGAGCCTGCTCCCACTGCCCCACCATCACCTGGGTCCAGCCACCCCTGGCTCTCACTGCCCTTCGGCTGCAAACCGTCTGCCAATGCCCGTCGGGCAGTTCTGCTGCTGACTCTAGAACCTTCCAACCCTCTGGCCTTCGGGGTCCCTTCATTGGCCTTCGTTAGCTAGGTCCACCTGAGTGGGTATCCTCTGGCTCACCCCCACAGCACTGCAGAGTCCCCACCCTGCTGGCAGCTTGCCACTGGGGGCGTGAGGGTGGACTGTCTCCTGACCAGCCTTGGCCCCACAACCTGCAAGTGGCTCTGTGACCGCCCAGCCAGGTTTCGTCTCCAGCCCCACCCTGACCCCTGGCTGCCCACTGTGAGCTTTAGGAAACTCCAAGCAACCAAGTCATTCCCATTTTCCATGGAGACGTGGAGCCCATAATGAGCAAATAAATCTCTAAATGAGACATTCCTGCCACTGCCCTTGTCCCTCAGGGCGTGACCCTCCCCTGTCCTTCTCTCCTGCTCCACATAGGTCCTGGCCAGCTGTGGCTGGTGTCCACTGCCTCATGGTGCCATCACAGCCCCGGAGACCAGTCTGTGTGGTGCCGATTAAAGCACGGACACCATCTGGGGGGCTCTCTGTCACCACTGTGCTCCAGCACACAGTAACAAGTCATTGGGCCGGTATGGCAGCCATCCACAGCCTCAAGAAGCATTCTCTAAAGAAGGTGACTGCCCAGTGGAAGAGAGCCATCAGGCAAATCCTGCTGGGGGAAAAGCCGCGACAGGCCTCTCCCATCACCCAGGAGGGCCTGCTCAGAGGCTCTGGCCAGAGGGGAGCAGGCCCAAGGCAAGCGCACTCCCGCTATGCACCATTCTGCCTGCCGGGCCACCCTCATGGGCCCCCAGCCCAGTCCCCACCCGTGGGTGCTCCCGGGAGGTTTGGAGGATATTAACATATCTTGCTGTCCAAAGAGGTAACCACTAGTAACCTGTAGGCACTCACATTTAATTAAGATGAAATCTAATTAATAGTTGCCTTCTCAGTAGCTGCATTTCAAGGGTCCTGTGGCTAGAGGCTGCACAGTGGAGAGTGCAGACCCAAACGGAGGAGGAGAGCAGCTCAAACCCACTACAGCCAGGGGCCAGGTGGAGGTGGGGCTCCTGTGGACATGTCACTGCAACCAGCCAGCTGCAGTAGAGGGACAAAACCAGTGCAGCGCCACTGTCACCATCCTGGCAAATCAAAGGCCTCCGTCAAAACGAGAAACGTGCTTCTGGGGCCCCTGAGCCACCTGATCTCAGCTAAGGGGAAGTTAGAGGAGGAGGAGAAGGAGGGGAGGGGGCGGAGTTAGCAGAGAAGGAGGAGCTAGAGCAGGAGGAGGGGGAGGAAAATGGAAGGAGGGAAGAGGGAGGTGAGGCCTGAGAAGAAAAAGGGGGAGAAGGGACAGGGAAGGAGTGGGGGAGCTCACCAAGGGGGTGGTCATCTGACCCACCCAGATCTGGGTTCAAGGACACCTGCACAGCAGCCTCAGGGCCCAGCACCCAGCTCCCCACCCGAGGAGTGTGTGAGAATGAAGACCTTCGGGGCACGCCTTCTGAGTCTCCTGTGTTGGCAGGGGGGGTCTCTGTGAGGACACTGGGAATTCTTGCCATCACCAACTCAGGCTACATCCCAACGTGACCCGCACAGTTTCCTTCTGGTGTCACACAAGCTCCAGAAATGACAGAGGCGTCGATACGTAAACTGAACCGGTTTCCTCTTACGTGACGTTTTCTGGCTGCTTGGAAGGACGATCATCATTGTCACCATCGTCATGTTGGAAGAAATCTGCCAGTGGGAAAAAAAGGACTCACCAATTCCCCTTTCAAAGACGCTAGTGTGGCCTTTATGAAACAAAGAGACTAAGTAATGACGTGGCTCCTTTCTCAAATTGCTTTTGGGTTAGACAAGAACTGCAGCTCTGGTTGGTTATTTTTTTTTCCAGTGTTTTTCCGAGCACATGCATTCTCCCCGAAGTTGAGAGCTCACTGCGTTTACAGCGAGCGAGCGTTATTCAGCGAGGCTAGAGCACTGCCACCTCTAGCCTTCTTCGAGCAGTCACTGGAACACCCAGAGGGTTCTGCTGGCAAAGGCAGCCACTGGGGACCCACCTGGGGTCCTCGCTATGCTCCAAACTCGGTGGCTGGCCTGTGATTCTGACCAGTCCTAGGACAGGGTCCCATAGTGGCCTTGCGGCCAGAGGCACCCTGGGCAAACACATTAGCTCACACTGCACGGCCAACTCGTGTTTAAAAATGTCAAGTCGGCTGGTGACAATGGTGTCCGTGGGTGTTTTGGTGGTTTATTACATCCTTAAAAAAGGGATTGAGTTTGGGATCCAATTGACAACAGCAACTTCAAAGATTAGACAAGAACCTTAGAGGGCAGTGAATTTACGTTAATGGGGGAGGAAAACTCAGAAAAGGAGGGTGAGAACGGCTGTCAACTCGACGAATGTAATCAACGTCACTGAACTGTACACGCGCAAACTTGAATTGGTGTGTTCTGCTGTGTATATTCTTAACAAAATACTTTATAAACAAAGGAGCTGTTTGGCTTTAAGCAATCACTCCATCCGCACGTTAGGAAAATTAAGTTTAATGCAGGTGGTTCAGTTTATAGAGAATCTCCCAGGCACTGAGACGCGCACCAGGTCAGCGTGACAGGACCATCAGCTGGGTGCTGCCGTGAGGACCCTCCCTGCTGCCCGGGCCCGTGGACACGTGCCTGCCTCGCCCTCCCGGTGGGAGGACTTGGTGGATCTGAGCAGCTCATGACTTAGTGCAACGGCTCCCGAGCGCCCACCTGCTCACTCAGACCCACCTGGCGGGAGCAGCCCTACCCAGCAAGCCCCCACGGATGCCATGTCGGGGGACACAGAGCAGGAGCTGACCAGAGTCAAGAGCATGGCTGCACAGCTGAGGTTTTTTGCTTTCTGTACCTGATTTAGGTTTTTCGAGGTCTCTTTTGGGGGCACACAAGGGTCCAGACAAGTCGTCGGGCTGCTGGTCTCCCTGGGAGGCAGGGAGAGGGGGAGGAGATGACCAGCTTCCAGGGTGAGACCAGTGCTGCCTGCTTGTCGTCCTCAGTGCTGGGCCTATGTCTTGGTCCCCAGTGTCTGCCACTACTCAGAGACCCCTTCCACTCACCAGTGTCCACCATCTCCTGTCTACAGCCAGCCATCACCACACCACAGGGACACAGAGCCCTGTGGGGGTGAGGGCTGGGGCGACACTGGCCCTTTCCACAACAGCTGTTACCCAGTCCAGCTTCTCCTGCGCCCGCACTGGTTTTTGCTTCCCATGCCTGACTGCTTTCTCACCCATGAGGTAGGACAAAGCAGCAGGTGTGTCTTTACTCACAGCCCTGGCCTGCCTTCATATCTGACTCCTGAGAGCTACTCCCTGGGTAAGTCTGCGTGGGTTTTCCCACAGCGTATAACCAGAGGCCTTGGAAACCTCAGCTGCTGCTCCAGGTGCTGAGAGCTCAATCTGGGGAGCGCCCACAAACCACAAAGGAATCACACTGCCTTCCCAGAAAGCCCCCTTTGACTAGACTCACAGCACCCAGCTTTGCAGTTCTCCACAGACTGCCAGGATGACAGGCCTGCAGTAGCCCTGCCCTGGACCCACTGACCCAGCTAGCACAGGACAACACAGTGCTTTCCTACTTGGGAGCAGGAGATCCCGGCCTGAGCTAGGAGTCTGCCCAGACCACCTGCAGTTCCTATGGCAGGTATCTAAGCAAATCCATGACCCTGAAGCCTGGCCTGTGACTCGCAGCTCTTAGCCCAATGGTCGCTCAGGAGGTGGCCGATGGCTGGGCCAGGACACTGGGGAAAGAGGGAGACAAGGGCTGTGCCAGGACGCCAGGGACATACAGAGGGGGTCAAGGGCTGTGCTGGAATGGTGGGGGGGTGGGTGGAGTGCAGAGCTTGGTGGCAGTGCAGTGCAGCGAGTGGAGCCAACGCTTTCCTATGGCTCGGCTGGGTGGCGGACAAGGGGTGGGACGGGAGGGTGGATCCTCTGGGTTTGTCCTGGTGACACCCCCTACCCGGGGGCTGAGGGTCTCCCACTCCATTGGGGGGGGTAAAGTCATGCCAGATATTGTTCCGGAGAAGGGGTTAAGGGAGCCACAAGGAGGTCTCCAAGTGCAGAATGGACAGACAGGCCCCACACCCAGGACGACTTGACCAAGTGTGTACACAAACCACAGGCACGTGGCGGGAGGGGACACCTGCCAAGTGCGCACATGGGAGGGGGAAGCAGAAAGACAAGTCTCAGAACAAGTCTCAGCCCTTTTCTCTCCTGTGCTGAAGACCTGTGGACGGCGGGTGAAGCCACCAGGCCGCCTCTGCTAGGGGCCTGCAGACCTCAGGTGGAACGGTGGGCAGACAGGTTTCCAAGGACCTGGCCTCCCCACCTTGGGGAGAATGCGGCCACCGACGCCCCTGCGCCCGAACCAGGGAGGGGCGGCACCAGCACGCCTCACAGGTCCACGGAGACCATGAAGCCGCAGCCCAGGCGGCCGACCAGCACGCCTCACATGTCCACGAAGACCATGAAGCACCAGCCCAGGCCGCCGACCAGCAGCACCGTGACATGGATGCCGTGAATGAGCACCTCGTTGAGCCGGCGGAAGTCGACGCGCCGGCGGCCGAGCAGCAGCAGCAGCACCGAGAGCTTGAGCTGGAAGCGCAACAGGAGGCGCACGCCCAGGTACTGCAGGCAGAAGAGCGCAGCGAGCGCACCCCACAGCGCCGCCGTGAACAAGCTGCAGCTGAAGTAGAGCAGGAAGCGGATGAAGCCATAGAGCCAGCGCGTCTTCAGGTAGACGTCGAAGTTGTTGTACTTGGTGCGCACCAGGTGGGAGGCGCGCACCGGCCCGCAGGCGGCGTGCAGGCAGGTGGTGTGCGGGCCGTGGAAGGAGCGCACCCGCCGTGGGATGGGGATGACCGGCATTGGGGCCCGGCGGCGCGAGCTCGCGGCGGCCAGGAGGCAGTCGGCAGAGGCGTCATGAGCGCCTAGGCCTGGGAGCCCATGGCTGAGGCCCCAGGGAGATGCTGGCCTGGAAGGGAGAGGGCAGGAGAGGGGCCAGTCAGCCCAGGACACCCCGGCCAACGTGTTGGCCCTCCCTGTCACAAACGCCAGAAGACGCTGGGATGGGACCATACAATGTGCAAGACCAGAAGCACCCGGTCCACTCTGGGTGCTGGAAAGAAGGGCCAGGACCTCCCCCAGCCCAGGTCCCCAAGCCGTTCTGATAGCTGCAGCTGGCTGCATGAGCCTGGTGGGGCTAGGACAGGCCTCACTCACGAGGTCACCCACCCTCATGCTCGGACGGACTCTGCACAGCTCCACTCGTTCGGTTCACCCACTGCTTTTGCTTGTCACGGCCATGCTCCCTGCCATCTGTGGCTGCTTTACCCGGAGATTACAGGCCTCCATGGTCCCCCAAAGGGGAAGCGAAGGGTTCGTTCCAGCAACTCCACAGGTGAGTGCTTGGGGTGAGGGCAGGCAGCGGGGCGGGGCTCAGGGTCCTCCTGCTACGCCTGGATCCTGGTGTAATGTCACCTCCGAGACTGGCTCCTGATGGGTCACACGGAGACGCCACTGCATTGCCTTCCCAGGGTTGTGGGAAGTAGGCTAATACAGATGACAGCCAGTGTTGTCACCAGGGCACTGGCCACCACTGACCATGCCTATGGTATCCACCAGGGGTTCTCAGAAATAAAAGGGGCCCTGGTGGCGCAGTGGTTGAGTGCTCAGCTGCTAACTGAAAGGCGCACAGTTTGAGCCCACCAGCTGCTCCTCGGGAGCAAAATGTGGCAATCTGCTTCCATAAAGATTACAGCTTTGGAAGCCCAAGGGAGCAGGTCTACCTTCCTGTAGGTCGCTAGGAGTAGGAATCAATCAATGGCAATGGTTTTTTTTTTTTTTTCCTCAGAAATAGCAAATGGTTCTGTTTTCACCTAATAAAAGCTATTTGCTGCTCGCGTAAGTCACTTGTGGATGGAAATAAAGTACCGGAAGCAGGGATGTGTAAGACCTGAGGGAGAACGCTGGATACAGGATGAGGGGCCGCTGCCAAGGGCGCCCTCCGACTTCAGTCTGGGCGCTGGGCTCCTGCTAGCCAGTCCTGGCGGCCGAGGCCGGGGAGCGCGTGCGACCCGCCCGGCCCCACTGCCACCTTCCCGTGGTGTCCTCCAGCCTGCTCCTTCCCTCTCCCCCCCCTCCCCCCCCCCCCGGCCACTACATTTCTTTATTCTCCTCTGCGGAGAGCGCTTCTATAACGACACTTAACCGAGGGGGTGGAGAATTTGGAGCTTCACCTCGGGTCTCAAGCCCACCACTTCCAAGAACTACGAGACCACCATGCCCTCTCCGTCCCTCTCAACCGGGCCTCCCTGGCGGAGTGCTCGGCCCTCCCACCAGGCGCGGTCACGCCGTCCAGGAGACACCCCGCTCCGCCTCCTGCACGGGTCGGGCCACCGAGGCCCGTGCTCCCGGGGACCTCACCTGTGCCCTGCCCACCGCCCCATCTGTGCCTCCGCGTTTGTTCCCGGTCCGGGTCCAGGCGGGTGGGGTGGCACGGGGGCTGGGCTGGGGGCCGGCGGAAGCACCCACTGCAGGGCCCTGAGGCGGCTCCCTCCCCAGGACCCGGGTCCCCCAGGCTTCACGGCCTGAGTCACGAGGACGGTGTCCTCCGCGGGCCGCAGGAGACCCAGAGGCTGGTCGGCTTGTGTCTGGGAGGCGCTGTGGACCCCCGGGCGGACAGCTGCCATCACTGCAGGGCCCGACACAGCGACGGCGGCGCCTCGGCCCGCTTCCTCTAACGAGGCAGGAGCCCGCGCCTCCCGGGCCCCGGGACGCGCCGCTCGGGGCGGCCGGCCAGGACCAGCACCAGGACCAGGACCACGGCGAGCCGGGCCCGGCCCCGAGCCTCTCGGGCCGGAACTCCGCACAGCTCGGGCCACCAACAGGCCGCAGCCACTTCCGGGTCCCGCGCGCCCCGCCCGGCCCGTTGCCCTGGAGACGGCCCGCCGGGCCCGCCGCCACTTCCGCCCTCGGCGCGGCCCCGTGGCCTGGTCACCCGCCGGGCGAGTCCCCCAGCCGCCCCCGGCCCGCTCACCGGGTGCCCTCTCCGTGGCGGCGCCGGCGTCCCGAGCCGCTGGGGAGCCCGGCGACGACGCTGGGGTCCGGGGCGCGAAGAGCGGGGCGGCCGCATGCTGCCGAGGGCGCGGGGCCTCGCGCGGTCAGTGGGAGGACGCGGGCCGCCGGGCTGGACGGCCGTCGGGGTCTGGTCCCGGGCCAGCGTCACACATCCCCGCCCGGGACCGCCCCGCAGGCGAAGGGGCGCCGGCACCCGGCGGCGGCGGCGTTTGGCCCAGCGTGGGCGCCGTAGCGCGTCCCTCTGCGGCCACCGTAGGGCCCTCCCCACAGCCCTCCCCTGCGCCCGCACCGAGCAGCGCCTCCCAGTCCCCTTCGCGGGCCTACTCTGGCGTCCCGGAACTCGGCGCTTCCCGGACGCCGTGCGTGCGTGCGTGCGTGCGTGCGTGCGTGCGTGCGTGCGTGCGAGCGAGCGAGCGAGCGAGCGACCCGTGAACGTCACCCGCACGTACGCCGCCGGCGCTTGTCCTGCGCAAGCGCAGATAGCAAGCTTGCGCGCGCCGCCCTCTGGCCGCTCCTCCGCGCACGCGCCGCTGCGCCCGGGGCCGGCGGGTAGAGCGCGGATGCGCAGGCCGGGAGGGCGGCTGTGGGCGGCGTTTTCCCCAAGCCCCGGGCCCCGAGGAGGGCGGCCGGCCGGAGACCCGTTGTGCCGCACACCCGGGCCGCGCCCGGAGGGATCCGCGGCCGTCGGGCCTTGGGGCGGGGCAGGCGAGCCGGACCCGAGAGGACCCGGGGCTGCGCAGCGCAGGAAAGCGCCTCTGCGGTCCGCGGGGAGACCCCGGGCAGAAGCCGAGGCTGGGGGGCCGCCTCGGGCACAGAGTCCAGCCGCTGGCCTTGGTGCGGGCGTCGGCAGTCAGGGCCTGGGCGCCCCTTCCTGGGGGAGGAGGGCTCCACTGCCCAGGAGGAGCTGCTCGGATTCAGCCGAGGGTCAGGGAAGGGGGACCCCTTGGTCGGCTTAGTCGAAAAGCTCTGAGTTTTGTTGACGTTGTCAGTCAGTCGGCTCCCGCACCCCCGGGCGACTGGGAGTTCTGGCTTTTCTGTGAATGTTTCCGTTACTGGGCACCCCTCTGGAGCGTCACAGGGGACGTCGGGCAGTGCCTTTACCTGCTGACCTTCTGGGGTCTCCAGGCCCCCCCGTGAGCCTTCCCGCCCTCAGTTGGTGTGTGTGTGGTCCTGGCCCACCCGCCCCTGCCCTGCCCTGCTCTGCCCTGTCCCGTCGGTGAGGAGGGTCCAGCAGGGGCAGGATCAGGAGGGGATGGAGAGGTGGTGAGGATCAAGGCCCTGAGCCAGGTGCGGCGGGAGGGCCATAAAGCCTCGGCGCAGCGGTGAAGCGTAGCAGCAGGACAGGATGGGAGTCGGAGGATTTTAAGCCACATCTTCCGGGCTGGGTTTCACAAATGGCCATACTGGCCTGACCTCAGACCCGGGGATCCTGTTTGAAGCTTCGTTTTCGGCTCCAGCCTCGTGTCCAAAGCTTTCTCCTGCAACTCCTTCATCAACTCTGAGACCCCACCGCTCTCGGGCCTCATCCTTCGCCTTGTTGTGCTTGCTTCTCTTCCTCCCCTGCCCTGTGGAAAGCTCCTACTTATCCTTCAACACCCAGCTCAAGCAGCCCCTTCTCTAGGAAGCTGCCTCCAACTGGGTGCCACCCTCCCAAAGTGGGGGTCTGACTTCCCTCAGAGCAAAATCATACTGATTCCCTCATGGTTCTGCCTCTGGGCCACTCAGAGTTCTAAACCACCGCCCATAGTTTAAGATGCTGTTTCCACATCGTGCACACGTTTAAATAACCTCAGGAGGAGCTTCAGAAACACCACCTCTCCTTACCAGGATCCCTGATGCGTTCTCCTTCCTTCGAAAGGCTGGTCCCTGACCCATCTGTGGCCTGGCAGCCGCCACAGGGCTGGAGCTCTCCAAGGCTGAGGCCATGTGGGTGGCCCAGGTGGACCCAGGCAGGTGGCAGGAAAGACACGGAGCAGTCAGAGGACATCACTGGGGTTCCTGCTGGCAGCGCACACTTGATGGAAACAGCCAGATGAAATGGAACTTGATTAAAGCAATTCTGCGGTTGAGCAGGTGCCCACTTCCAGCCCCTCACCCCACACTAACCTCCCCAGGCCCTGTCCTGTCCCCTGCACGGTGGCCTCCACAGGGAACACTGCTGGAGGCAGGGTGACCCAAGAGACAAGAGCCCTGCATAGGGTCTAAGTCCAGCCCAGGGGTTCCACCTCTCCCAATGTGACCTTGGTCATCCAGGAAGACTGAGCCCCAACTTCCTCTCCTACAGATGGCTGCTGCATAGGCCTGCTTTGGTGTGGGGGCTCAGCGGACCTTGGTTTCTGGGGCAGCTCCCCCGCCCCCCCCAACCACCTGGCAGCTTAGTCCATGGGGTTGACACCACCTGCTGGCTGCGTGAAGCACCCTGGTGGGTCAGGTCTGTCTCATGCTTCAAATCACAGCACAAGCCTGGGCTCTGTGTGGATTGCCAGCCCTGCTTTCATAAGCCCTTACCTTCCTGTGTCCACGCGTGGGACTCGGTGGGTCATGTACACCAACGTTCACGGTTGCCAACAGGTGGAGACACCATGTTCGTCCACAGGCGAATAGGTAAACAAGATGTGATCTATACGAACAGTGGAGTACTACTTGCTTATAGAGAGAGATGGTGTCTTGATGCATACCCCAACAGACTACTTGAAAACATGCTGGGTTAAGTCAGTCGCAGAATGCCGAATATTGTATGTGAAATATCTAGAATAGGCAAATGCAGAGAGACCAAGGTTACTAGTGGTGACCAGAGGCTGGAGGGAAGAGAAGTGGAGTTGTTGAAGGAGTACCAAGTTTCTGTAGGGGCTGATGAAAAAGTTTTGGAAATGGATAGTGGTGATGGTTGCCCAGCATGGTGGAGGTAATTAATGCCACTGAATTGTGCACTTAAAAATGGTTCAAGTGGCAGGTTTCGTGTTCTGTATATTTTACCACAGTAAAAAATGGCGGCCAGAGAGCTGCAGGGACAGAGGCCTCAGGCCGCGATGCTGGGTGCTTCTGTGAATATTCATGTACTAGGTTCAGTCCTGTTCCTTTGCAGCAGCCTCTTCTTTTGGGCGGAAACCCTGGTGGTGTAGTGGTTAAGTGCTACGGCTGGTTAACCAAAGGGTCAGCAGTTGGAATCTGCCAGGTGCTCCTTGGAAACTCTCGGGGGTGGTTCTGCTCTGTCCTGTAGGGTCGCCATGAGTTGCAATCGACTCGACACTGGATTTGGGTTTTGTTTCTTTTGGGCAGGGTGAAGCCGCGGTGGTCCGCTCCAACTCCGCTGGACGCTGGGCAACCGCGCAGAAACCCGTGTCTGCTGGGCTTTGCGAGTGACGCTGGGGATGGTCCAGGGCACTTGGATTGCAGATGGTTGCCCCGATTTCAGAAGCAGACCCACCCTTCTTCCCCAGGCTGCCAGAGGTGACCCCATGGTTGGATCAACCGCTCCCCCTTCCGCAGTGTCACGTCGTCACCTGTGAGCGGAGACCCTGGCGGTACAGCCCTAGTGGCTCTGAGAGGATTTGGTGGTGCCAAGGCCCAGGCCAGTGTAACCACTTGCCGCCAAGTTGAACTCTGACTCATGGCGTCCCCACGTGTGCTGGAGTAGAACTGTGCTCCATAGGGTCTTCAGTGGCTGAATTTTTCAGGAGTAGATCTTTAAACCTTTCTTCTGAGGCACCTCTGGGGGGACTCGAACTTCCAACCTTTTGGTTAGCAGCCGAGCTCGTTAACTGCATCATCCAGGGCAGAATTAGTGCTCAATAAATGCTACTTTAGAGAAGCCAAGAAATGCTCTTTCAAACAAGCCGAGGACTTAACTAGTGGACAGATCTTGGTGGTCCTGGCCGTCCCTGGGGATGCCTCCCCTAGAACCAAGACCCGTATGGTCAAGGTCAGCGCTCAGGCCTCCAGCTAGCCCCTCCCAGGGCTACCCAGGCCCAGGCCCCGGTTGTATTTTCTCCTGTGCTAATTTCACAAAAGACACAACTCATCCCCCTGTTGATTGAACAGTTTCGTGCTGACAGGAGTGAAGATTTGTGACAGGGCCTCTTTCCGCTGTGGAGTGGGGGTGATTCTGGCACGGCAGGTGTATTTTATCGCGCGCTGGGAAGACAAACACGCGTTTATGTGTCACTTGTTGCAATATAAATGCTAACTTGTACTTCTTTCAAAACTTTTAATGAATTGCATACATTCTGGCAGATTTATAGGGTAGACAGACGGGCTGGAAATGTTACTTTAAACATATTTGTCACTTTGGCGACGGCACCAAAAAAATTCTGGGAGACACTATGCTCAGAAATAAATCATAAATAGATACATCTTCAAAAAGGTTTATTTTGGTCGTTAATGGCTGATGCCCCCCTCCACCCCAGTGCAGGATTTAAAGTTAAATTATGCAGAATCAAAAACAAACCTTCTAATATTTCATCAAACATGCATAAAACTGTCAGGCCGGAATAAATTCTCTCAATTAACTTGCTTCAGATTGTGATTGCATTTGCTAATTTAATCAGTCCCAGAATAATCGGCAGGCCTGGAAGTGATGAATTACAGCAAACAGGCTCACAGTGAACGCTGGGCCAAGCACCTTGCCAAGGGTGCAGGAGGCTGTTGGGGTTGGGCGCCGCCCACGGGGAGAGCCCGGCAGCCGGTCTTCCCAGCTGGAACTGATCTCCCTAGATTCTCCACCAACCAGGCACCGTCTGTGGGAACGCGGCAGCTCCATTTATGTTACCTGAATGATCAGAACAAGTTCCACTTTGGTTTTGTTTGGCCCCAGAGGCCCCCGTGCTCACTTCAGCTTCGGACTCCGGTTCCCTTCCAGACTTTTCCAGAACAGACCATGAGAAGTGAAGTGTGCACGAAATAGTTCCATTTTCACTGACATCTCCCTCCGAGCCTGCCTGTCCTACATCCGATTCTTGGTTACACGGGGATTTTGACTTAAAGAGCATTTGTCTTTTGGGAGGTGACAGCCAGACAGGGCCACTCTTCACCCGTCGTCCTCGGGGGAGGAAGACACAGTCATAGAGGCCACGTGCTCTGAAGAGTTCACCCCAAAGACGTGACAGGTCTGCTGTTTTCCGGTTCTTTCGTTTCTGTTGGACGGGTGACGTGTGCCAATGGGGCCGCAGCGATGCCCCAGACTGGCACAAGCAATCATGCTCCAAAAACCGCACCAAAGCTTCGTGGGGTGTTGTGGTCCTTTTTGTAAAATTTGGTGAAGCTCTTTCAGCCAGAATCAACTCTACGTTTTGTCTAATTCTAACTGGGGAAAAGGAGAGGAGGATAAGGGAGGGGAGGGGAGAGCAGGGACGCCCTCACAGACATTCTCTGAGTTGATCATGGGCATGACCACCCTTCGGGCACCGTTTGAGTTCACCTGTGGGACCACTGAGCACATGAAGCTCCAGCCCGGCGCCCCAACTGGGCAGCCTCGTGGTGGCTGTGCCCTAGCCCTGCCCTCCACCAGGCGAGTGCCTTATTTTATTCAATTATCCAAACAGGGAAGCTCTTGCTCATAGGTTTGCACTCTGCTGTCTTCCCTGTCAGCAAATACTCTCCATCAATCTAACACTTGATGGCCACACAGAATTCCAGTGTGCAATGTGCCGTCATTTACCCGGTCATTTGTCTTCAGCTGGACGTGCAGGTTGGTGCCAACTTTTTGTTGCTATAAATAATGCTGCAGTGAAAACCCTTGTCCGTAGGGCTGTTGCATGCAGATTTGTACATCTGTAGCCCTCTGCCCCCTCTTGCCGCACCAGAGGACCTGCCCCGGGGTCCTCCATCACCGTTCTCACTGACCCTCCCTGGGAACAGACACAGACTCAGAACCCACAGGTTGCATCTCCTGCTCGAGGCTTCATTCCTCACATCAGCAGAGGGTCTTCCCAGGACAAATCAGACCCCCAGCCTCAGTGGCTCTGCCCACAGTCAAGAGTCCAGGCCCCTTTTCAAAACTCCCAGGACTGTCTAGGCCCAGCTGTTCTCGGGCCTCTCTGCCCCAGGAAACCAAATCGAGTGTGGCTCCCAGCCCAGGCAAGCTGCCTAATGCCTCCAGGCCTTTGCCCACACTCCCTCTTCCTGGAGCACCTCCCCATTTTCCTTCCCAGGCAAACTCTTCTTTGTATCCTTCAAGGTTCCACTCAAGGTCCCTCTTCCAGGAAGTCTTCCTGGGCTCCCACTGAGCTTTCCTATCACGCCTACGATGGTGGGCTTGTGTGCTCTGTGCACTCAGGGCTGTGACCACCCTTCAGGCCTGGCTGGGTCTCTGCGTAGGGCGCAGGCCGGCCTGCTGGGAGTGAGCTGTGCTGCCTCTTGGGGGTCCCCATTGAGTCCTTGACTGGGGTGTTTGCCTCATTGTTCCAGCAGCAAACCCTGCTCACCAGGACCCCTCTGGGTCCTTGCCCTGCCTGGGCTGCTGGACTAAAAACAAGGCAGGCCCAGCTCTGGGAGCGATAGGCTAGGGGGAAGGGTGAGCGGGGAAGGGGATGCAGTAGCCAATTTAACACCCTGGAGGCAGGTAAGCAGAGGATGGCCACCAGAGAGAAACAACCCGGGCACCTGGGGGCAGGTGAGCAGAGGGCAGCCACCAGAGAGAAACAACCCGGGCACCTGGGGGCAGGTGAGCAGAGGGCAGCCACCAGGGAGGAACAACCAGGTGAGCAGAGGGCAGCCACCAGGGAGGAACAACCTGGGCACCTGGGGGCAGGTGAGCAGAGGGCAGCCACCAGGGAGGAACAACCAGGTGAGCAGAGGGCAGCCACCAGGGAGGAACAACCTGGGCACCTGGGGGCAGGTGAGCAGAGAATGGCCACCAGGGAGGAACAGCCAAGATGCACCTTCCCTTTGGTCACCCAATCTTCATGCCCTGAGAGTCCCAGTTGCCAGGTCTGCGGAGAGCTGAGGGTCTGCACTCCCAGTGGTCCCCTTCCAGCCCTTGCAGTTAATCCCTGTGATCTCGAACTTGGGGTCACCTACACCCCCCCCAGTCCTACCCTCGTTGACAGACGACTGGGTCCGTGGGGCTCCCAGGGAGGGGCCTTTGCAGAGTGGTTAGGGCAAGCTTGGCCACAGCTGTGCCCGGACAGGCCAGTGTGTCCCCGCAGCCCCCCAGGCTTCCCTTGTTAAGCGGGTGATCACAGCATCGGAGGGGGTGACACGTGGTGCACCTCTGTGTGCATCAACCGGTGAGTCATGGCCTGGGGCGCATGTGGAGAAAGAAAGCTACAAACGCCTTCCAGGTGTTAAAGTGAGGCCCTGGGGCCCGTGTAGGTGGTCTTGGAGCCACAGGGTGTGCTCCCTGAGGCCGACCCGCCACTATGCGGGCGACGGAGCGGCACAGGGGCGCCCCAGACCCACGCATGGGGGACTGTGAAGACCCCCGCGGAGGGGCCGAGTTTGCACGGCCTGGGTTCGGCCCGGAGGGCGGGCTGGGTTCCGTGTGCGGCCAGGAGGGGGCGCCCCCGGCTCAGCCGCAGCATCCCGTGGGGCGAGGGTTTCCCCGAGGGTCACACCTGGGCGGCCACTGGGGGTGTGAGTTCAGGCCCACCGCTGACTGGTTTCCCCGCTCCTACCGCTCTGACAGCCGCGCGAGGTCCACCGTGGCTTCCCCCTCTTTCCTCTGGGGCCCCTCTCTTGGAGCCTCAGTTTCCTCCTGGGTCAGCGGAGCGTGAAATGACCAGGTAGGCGCAGGCCGTGCCTGCAGGGGGTTTCTGAAGGGAGTTTCTGCTGCGGGTCGGGGTGCAGCCACTCCTGGGGCCCAGGTTTCCTTGCATCGTCTCGGGAGCCCCCTTTTTAGGAGTGAAGCTGACGCGGTGAGCCTAGGAGGGATTTGCAACCCTGTAGGAGACCGAGGGCGCGACGGGTCCCAAGAGGGGATACGCGTATGGGGGCCGCGTGGGCAGTACAGGGGGGGCGCCTGGGCCGGCGCTCAGCGCGAGGACGCGGGCCATGCCCTCGGCTGACACGGCCCCGGACTCTGGGCCTGTCCCTCCCCTTGGGCCCGCCCGGCTGCACCGCTGCCGGCCAGCAGGGGGCGCCCGTGCCCTTCCCGCCGCGCTGCTCCCAGGCCCGCGGGGGTCCCAGGCACGGTCCCCCTTCCCAAAACGAGGCTGGGGCCGGACCACAGCCACCATCCGCCACGTGCGAGCATGAACGGCTTGTCAAATCAACAGTGTGTGGGGCGCCAGACCCCACTACACAGGAGGGGGACCCCACTTTACAGGAAAGGGTACACCCCACTTCACAAGAGATAGGGACCCCACTTTACAGAAGGTGTACCCCACTTCACAGGAGATGGGAAACCCCACTTCACTGGAGGGGAATCCCACTTCACAGGAGAGGGGGGAGACCCCATTTACAGGAAAGGGGGACCACACTTCACAGGAGAGGGACCCCACTTCACAGATAAGAAAACAGAGGTGCACAGAGGTTGAGTAAGAAGATGAGATGTGGACAGGGCATTGTGGTAAGGCTGGCACCTGGGCACCCACCGTGGAAACAGTGTGGGGTCATGGTCCACCAGGAACTTCACCGCCTCTGTCCTTCCTGGGGGACATCGAGGAGGTCCAGTAAATGAGTTGAGGAGATCGCTAGGGGCCTAGCTGCTCTCAGGTAGCAAGTGGGGTGTGAGGACACCCACAGTGAGAACAACAGGGACCAGCATTGGGCCTACCCCTGACTCGTCCAGGCCTCCTGGCCCCACTATCCCCATGGGTTGTCAGGGCTCTAAGGAGGGTGGGGACTGGCAGCTCCATGGGCAGCTCCCAGGCTTTCCCCCAGCTGTCTGGGCCGAGGTTTAGACGAGCCTGAGTCCTCTCCTCCCTGCCCAGCTGTGTCTCCGGCCTCCAGCTCAGCCCTTCAGGTGTAAGACAAAGGTCTGCTGGCTGAGAAGGTCTTCCAGGCCCATGGGGATCCACAGGCCTGCCGTGGCCTCACATGTTCTGGGGTTCTGGAAAGAGCCAGGAAGTCTGGAGGGGCGGCCAGGGGTGCTTGGCCAGCTCAGAAAGGTCCCTGAGGAGAGTGGGTGAGTAAGAATGACAGAAGATATCACCCCTGAGGGGTTTTACCTTTTAAGCTTGGGCGGTTGGCCAGGCAAGGATGAATGTTCTAATGCTTCAACGTTATGTGGCGGGGGGGGGGGGGGGGTAAAGGAACTGAGATGCCCCTGGGACAGCGGGAGGCAAGGACTGACCACAGGCCAGGCTCCTGCCCCTGCTCGTTGTTGGAGTTACACTCACTGAGGTGTTGTGATGTTGTTGCCTGTTGTTGAATGCTAACGTCCAACAGTCACCCAGGGGGAGGCATGACAGCTGGGTCCACTGCTCAGGGGAAGTGCCCTGGGTCTGAGGCTGCCCCCCAGCACTGCCCTGGCGATCAGCAGGGCTTGGTCAGTGCTCATGTGCCCACTGGCTGCCCCAGCTGGGACACCCCTGCCTCGCTGCCTTCACATGGGGCTATCCCTGTTGTGGGTTGAATTGTGTTCTCCAGAAACTTATGTGGAAGTCCCAACCTTGCTTTGGGTAATGTGGCCTCCTTTGGGGAAATGGGGTTTTTCTCTGCAGGTATGATGGGTTAAGTTAATGAGGCCACACCAGAGTAGACTGGGCCCTTATCCTAATCTCCTCCGGATGATGTTTTAGAAAAGAGAAGGACAGACGCGAGGACAGGGTGACGCACAGAGGACTGGAGCATGTGAGGATTGGCTACAGGCCAAGGAACGCCTGGGGCTGCAGAAGCTGAAAGAGACAAGGAAGGCTTTCTCTAGAGCCCTAGTAGATGGGGACATACTTGGTGCCCAGTGGGTATCTGTCAAATGCATGAGTGAACGAATGAATGAATGTCTTCTCACAGGGCTCGTCGTGCTACCCAGGTAGGCAGGACCAGAGGCTGCACTGCCTGGCTGTCACCTGTGACATTCATCTGCAGACATGGTCGCCACAGGTGACAGAGCTCAGTTGGAGCAGCCACAAAAGACACGACCATCACACGTCAGCGCCCAGGTGGCAGCTAGCCGACCCATTATCTGGGACTGACGCTTGTGGCCCGTGCAGCCCACGTGCCCTGGGCTGGGCAAGGGCAGGTCGCGTGTTCGCCCTGCGCTGGGCGTGGTCATCAGTGTCAGGGCTTGGGGTTATTCATGAATTCCTGTTTTCTGGGACAAGCCTCTCTGCATGTGTTGCCATGGTTGCTGTAAACCCCGGTCTAATTAATTCTGCATGCGATGAAATAAATATAGATCCCACCTTTGCGGCTGAGGTCCTCTTTGCACAGCTTGATTCTCGGTGGCGGAGGGGGCGGGGGTCACACCCATCAGTGCCCCAGGCAGCGCCTAGAATGGGGAAGGCGGGGTGGGCGCAGGAATCCGGCTTGAAGGCCCCAGGTCAGGCCGGCGCTCCCCCGGGGGCTTTCTCAGCGGGGAGAGACAGCACCATCAGACTGGGGCTGGTTCCCACCAGAATTGCCACCGACCACAGAGTCAAGGTGCTCGGCCTCTGAGGCTGTCATCCACCCACACAGAATCTATGGGGCTTCAGGCTTGCTGGTGAGCCCCTGGCAGAAGGGCTGGAGGGCTGTGCTGGGTCTCTTTGGTCAGCCTGGCTGCACGCCATCCCGGGCACCTGCTGAGGGCATTATTGCCCCAGGTGGCGCTGACCCCCCAGCAGCCCTGGAGGCAGTGCTGTCATCACCTCCAATTTGCAGAAGCTCGAGAGGCGAGACCAAAGGTCATGGGTAGTCAGATGAGAGCTGGGCCTGTCTAATTCCCATTCAAGTCCCCTAGCTGCCCAGCCAGGAGCTGAAACAAAGCCCCTGACATCCCTGAGCCCAGCACCCCGAGGAGTCCACCCGGCTACCACTCTGCTTGGCTACCCTGTCACCTCCGTGGTGGTCAGGGCCTCAGCTTGGGCAGTGGCAGTTTGGTGGTGCATGGGGTGGTACCCTGTGCCTGACACACGTGGGCACTCGGGAAAGATGCTCACCTCACATCCATGTGCGGGGCCACAGTCCTGGCCCACACAGTTCTGTGGGCCCCAGACTCCTGCATGGGGTCATGGTCCTGGCCCACATGGTTCTGTGGTTCCCTAGACTGCTGTGTAGGGCCCCAGTCCTGGCCTACATGGCCTGTGGTCTCCAGAATCCTGTGTGGGGCCAAGGTCCTGGCCCACATGGCTCTGTGGTCCCCAGACCCCTGCACAGGGCCACAGTCCTGGTTTACACGGCTCTGTAGGCTAAAGATAAAGAGAAACCCATGTGAAATTGTGCACTACAGAATAGTAAGTAAGCACAAGTAAGCCTGTTCAGACCTTGCTTATTGGTTAACCTGCCTCTGGCGGACACCAATAGCCTTTGGCCCTCCAGGCCTTTGCTTTCACTGACCGTAATTGCCTTGGGTTCAGGCGGCTGAGGAACCCAGACAGGCCGGTGGGTGGGGGTGGTGTGGGGAAGGAGGGCACTGGGGAGAAAAGATACCGTGTCGCAGGGCCCGTGCTGGGTGCCTGCGGGGGGACCTGCGACTGGGGAGAGGAGATGCCTGGAGATGGGGCCCATGGAGGGCTGGCCATCGCCCCCAGATCACAGTAGGGCTCCCAGCTGGCTGTGTGGCTGTGAGCATGTCCTGGCACTTGGGGCTCACATGGCTGGAGATCCCAGGGCTCTCCCACTGGGAATGGAAGGTGGTTATTTGGGGGCAGCCCTCAGCCCCGTGCCACCCACCCTCACCCCCCACGGCCAGGCCATCCCCCCACATGCGGCATTGATCCCTGGCCTGGAGGCTCAGCCGCCCCAATCCTCCAGGGCCTGATCAGCCATTGACATAACGTGCTTGCCTGCCGTTTAATTAAGCTTCGTTTAATTAAAAACCGCGAGTCCTTTATCAGACTTGGTAATTGATTTAATTTTCTTTGGGATTCCAGGGCCCATCACCTTTATCTGTGTGCTTCTGAATTTGAGGGGGTGGAGACGGCCACCAGAACGGCCCCTGAGAAGAATCCCTTCGTGGGTGAGGATCGCTCCCACCGGTGGAGACAAGCTGCTACCTCACACCCCACTCCCACCCCATGGGCTCCAGCAGCCTGGCGTTTCCCAGCCAGAAAGGGGGACGGGGCGGTGTTCCCAGAAACCACATTGCAGGGAGGAGCCGGCAGCACCAGTTCCTTTGGCTCGGGCCTCTGCTGGTGCCCTGGTTTGGTGGCAGAGAGGGGGTTCCTTGAGCAGTCCAAGGAGACAGTGACCCGTGTTCTGCCTCGGTGGGCCCTGGGTGGTGGAGAGTGAGGGCAGGCGTGCGGCATCCACTGTGAGCGTTATCTTTGCCCCCACACGCTGGGGACTGACGCAACAGTGGTTTATTCCCTCATGGCTCTGGAGCCAGCCTCAAGGTGCAGGCAGGGCTGTGCGCCCTCCGAGGCTTTAGGGGGAGACCCTTCCTTTTCTCTTGTGGTGGCTCCAGGTGTCCTTGGCTTGTGGCCTCATCACTGCAGCCTCTGCTCCATCTTCACACGGCCTTCTCTGCTGGGTCTGTGTGCCTCTTCTCATCTTGCTAGGACACCAGCCATTGGATTTAGGCCCCGATCTGCTCCAGGTGAAGGTTCAAACCCACAAGCCACTCTGCAGGAGAAAGATGCGTCAGTCTGTTTCCATGAAAGATTACAGCCTTGGAAACGCTGTGGGGCAGTTCCTATAGGGTCATCATGAGTTGGAATTGACTTGATGGCAATGGGTTTGCTTTTTGGCTTTTCTACTCCAGTAGCCCAGCGTATAATGATCAGAAATGGTTACCATTAGTTGCCACCACCCGTCTGTCAGTTTGTCGTACTGCGGTGGCTTGCATGTTCTGTGATGCTGGAAGCTATGCCACCGGGATTTCAAATACCACCAGGGACACCCATGGTAGACAGGTTTCAGCAGAGCTTCCAGACTAAGACAGACTAGGAAGAAAGGTCTGGCAATCTACTTCCAAAAATCAGCTGATGAGAACCGTATGGATCCCAACAGAATACCGTCCGATACAGTGCTGGAAGATGAGCCCTCTGGGCTGGAGGGCACCCCGCACTGGACTCGAGCATGCCGACAGTCATGCAGACGGCGCGGGACCAGGCAACAATTTGCTGTCTTATACGTCACGTTGCGTGAGTCGGAGCCGACTCGATGGCAACTAATGACAACAGCAACTCCGGGGTGACTTCGTCTTAACTGGTCACATCCGCAGAGATTCTGTTTCCGAACGCGGTCACGTTCCCACGTACCGGGGTCAGGGCGTGGACCTATCTTTTCGGGGGCACAACCCACTCCCCCATCGTGGGTCCTGCTCGCAGCGTGGAGAGCTTAATGGGTGCCGCTTGGACCCCGAGAAGCGGGGGGAAGTCAGAAACATAGCTGAGTGCTTGCACTCAGGGAGGTCCCACTCGTCCCTCTCCTAAGGACACCGTCATCCTCGGAGGAGTTATGAGCCTCGGGGTCACCTGTGAGATTGAAATCCCTGGGACACCTGGGTGCCGGCGCCTGGCAGCGACCCTTCGTTATGGAAAGCCTCGGGAGAACCCAGCATCCAACTGCGTCAATATGCGAGTGCGGCCTCTGACCCTTGGCCCTGCCAGGGCCCAGAACACCTTCTGTGGAAGGGATGCCCTCACCCCAATAGGGAGAGATCCTGAAAGCACCTCCTAGAAATAGAGTGTGGTCAACATCATTAGTCGTTAGGGAAATGCAAATCAAAACCACACGAGATGCCCCCTCACACGCCCTAGGATGGCTAATAATCGAAAAACGGAAAGCAACCAGCGTTGACAAGTGTGTGCAGACGTGGGAGCCTTCACCCATTGCTGGGTGGGAACGTAAAACGGGGCAGCTCCCGTGGAAAGCAGCGTGGCGCTTCCTCAAGATGTACCGCGTGACCCAGCAGTTCCACTCCTAGGCATGTGCCCAGGAGAACTGAGATCAGAGACTCAAACGGATACTTGTACACCACGGTCCACTGCAGCCAACGGGCGGAAACGACCCAAGTGTCCAGCAACAGATGATGGATTCGCACGCTGTGGTCTATACGTACAATGGCACATTAGCCACAAAGAGAAATAAAATCCCGATACATGCTATGACATGGATGAACCTTGAAAACATTACGCTGGGTGAACGAAGCCAATCGGGAAGGACCATACACTGTATGACCCCACTTACGTGAAACGTCCAGAATAGGCAAATACACAGAGATGAACAAACCTGTCCTGGAAGAAGTACAGCCAGGATGCTCCTTAGAAGTGAGATGGCGAGACTGCGTCTTACATACTTTGGAGATGTTGTCAGGAGGGATCAGTCCCTAGAGAAGGACATTGTGTTTGGTAAAGTAGAGGGTCAGCAAAAAAAAAGGAAGACCATCACAGAGGTGGATTGACACAGTGGCTGCAGCACTGGGACAAAGCGAAGATTCTGAGGATGACACAGGACCGGGCAGTATTTTGTTCTCTGGTACATAGGGTCACTATGAGTCGGCACTGACTAGACGGCACCGAACAACAACAACACAGAGACAGAAAGCAGATCAGGGGGTACCAGCTGCTGGGGGTTGTGGAACTGGGAGTTATTGCCTAATAGGTATGGGATGTTTTTATGGGATGATGAAAAGCTTAAACCTGGAGAGAGCTGGTGGGTGTACGTGTGGCGAAGGTCCTAAATGCCCCTGAATGTTTCACTTTTAAATGGGTGATTATAGACTATCCTAGGAGCCCTGGTGGTGCACAGTTCAGCACTCTACTGCTAACTGAAAAGTTGGTGGTTCGAACCCACCCACTGGCTCTGTAGAAGAAAGACCTGGCAATCTGCTCCCATAAAGATTGCAGCGTGGAGAACCCTATGGGGCAGCTCTACTCTCACACACGGGGTCACTGTGAGGCAGAATCAACTTGACGGCAACGACAGCAACCACGTGAATTTCACCTAATAATAAAAAAAAAAAAAAAAAAAACAGAGGCTGGATCTGGGCTGCCCACCCACCCACCTGCCCCCTTGTCACTACCCTGTGAAAGGCTGAGCTTTAGAAGTCACAGACCCCAGACAGGACCCAGATTTCCCGCTGTGCTCGTGGCTGAGGCACAGGACCATGTCCGCTTTCTTCTGTCGGGACCCAAGCCCTGGCATCACCTGGCTGCCTCTGGCTCCCACCTGCCTGGTGAGTGTCCCTCTTCAGCTCCTGCCCACCGGTCTGCCAGCTTCCACGCAGCAACCAGCCACGGCCCCTGCAAGTACTAGGACCGCAGTGAGCAGCCCTTGTGCAGCTCCCAGGCCAAGGGGGAGGTGGACACCCGGCAGGGATCCCTGCGTGGCGAGGGTCCCTGGATGGGACATGCGGGGCCTGGGATCAGGAGTGGAGGCCTCACCCGGGTGCCCAGGGGAGAGAACCCTGCAAAGCTGAGCACAGAGGGCCATCCTTGCAGAAGGGGCAAGCCACCTCTTGGGCGCAACGGTCAGCACCGAGGTGTCGTCCAGTGGGAGGCTGGCTGACCTTGGAGGCACCCTCCCCACCACGCCCTCTTCAGCACCCATCAGACTCGTGAAGTTGGCACCTTCAGCAAAGCTCCCCGCTTTCTCCGAAGGAGGTGAGGGTGTCCCACAGCTCGCTTGCCCTGAGAGGTGGGTCTTCAAACCGTGGAGGAGCTCAGGGGGCGCCCAGAGGCCGAGACCCTCTGGGCTGGGAGGCCGAGCTTTGTGCCCCAAGGTGGCAGCCACAGCCTGAGCACACCCCCTGCCTCCAGGCTCCCCCCACTTTCTGCAGCCCCCAAGATGTGGCAGCCCCTCCCCTACTGACCCTGCCCCTCCCTGGCAGCACAGACGGGCCAGCTGTGTCTTCCACATATTGATTTTGCTCTATTTTAATGGTTTTAACTTAATGACCAGAAATCCCAAACAAATAAAATTTCCTTTAAAAACTCCAGGCGATCAATGTGTGAGGGCCGCGATCACCAGGCTCCTCACAGGAGTGCACTCCCCAGGGCCACCCTCCTCCTTGCTTCTGACAGCGTCCCCGGGCACTGAGGGGGCTTGTGGTGGGCCGGGGCTGCGTGCCAGGCATGCTTGGACCACCCTCTCCCCTCATAAAGCGACTCCCCCGCCTCTCGGGGCAGGGAGGCCGTTTAAAGGCCTGTCTGCAGGTTGTAAAACAAAAAATTTAAACCGTGTTATTCATCAGTCCCAACGGGTCCCAGGCGGCCAGACCACAGTAACCTTTGGGCTGAGCAGGGTACAGAGGCACAAAGGCAGCAGAGGCAACCGACGAGAAGCCTCTGGCTGAGTCCCGTAAACTGGGTGGCTCTCAGGTAGGGCCTGGGGACGTGGCTGCCTTCTGGGGGACACACTGTCAATGGCCCAGGAAGAAGGGCCTAGTGATGTTTTTGTCGGGTGGAGCTGTCTGCCCCTGCTGGACCATGAACCCAGCAGCCTGGCCCTGTCTAGGGTGCAGATGGTGGGGACCCCCACAAACACTCAGCACCGAGGCCTCAGCCCACATTGCCATGAGGGTGCCCCCTCCCCTCCACGGATGGGACAGTGTCCGAAGTGGGTCACGCCCTGACTGCCCCCTCCCCGCCGCGTGTTCAGACCAAACGTTGATTTCCCTTTGGGAAAATGCACCATCCCCGCAGGGGCTCTTTCTGGGGTGTTGTGGGGGAGACCAGGCCCCCAGCAGCTGGAATCCCTGCCCCCAGAGGGCTCCATGTCCATCTGCAGCCCACCCACCCACCTCTCATTCGGCAACCACCCCCAGATGTGTCCACAGAGCGGGTGGCCCTGGGACGATCCCATCACCCGACCTGTCTGGGCCGGGATCACAGAGGTGTTTTCTAAGCCCACAAGGAGGGTGTCTGCAACCACTTGACCCCCATCCTCTGACCCCTCTGTCTCCTACTCCCCTTACCCCTCTCCCCACTCCAGTCCAACATCCCAGAGACCCCCAGTGTGAGGATGGGGGGTGGCTGTGCCACATGGGGCCAGAGGTCCCTGCCCACCTGACCTGTGAAATGCCCACAGCTGTAATGTAAGTTCTCCCACTGGGCTGGAATCCCAGCCACTGTAACCTGGGGGGAGGACAACCCTCCTTCACTGCTCCTGACGCTGCAGCCCGCCCACAGGAACTGGCTGTCCACCAGTGCTGACGAGAGGATGGGGCAGAAAGCCGTAAACTAGCATACCTGCTGAGTTGCGCTGGCCACAGGATCTCCCCCCAGGCCTCAGTTTCCCTCTTGGGGAAATGGGGCTCCTGTCTCTGGGCTGAGAGAGGGTACTGGGACACTTTGTCCCCTAGAGGTACCAGGCAGCAGCCATCTGGCTGGCTGGCCAGTCTACATGTGCCCTGGGTGTGCCCGTCTGTGTACCATCATTGACACAACCAGAGGGCACTTCGGGGGCCGTTCTCTCATGCTGGGAACAGGTGTCTCTGAAGGAGCTGGGGCAGCGGCCCATGCTGTGGGATGTGTGCACGTTACGTGTTTGTGTGTGAGAGTGCACATGTGTCTGCGTATGTGTCTGCACATGTGTGTATATGTGTGCCTGTGTATGCCCATGTGTGCCTGTACATGCATGTCTGTGTGTCTTTACATGTGTGTATGTGTGAGCCTGTATGTGCCTGTGTGTGTGTACGTGTGTACTTGTATGCCTGTGTGTGCCTGTATGTGTCTGCACCTGTGTGTATGTGTGCCTGTGTGCCTTTACATGTGTGTCTATGTCTCTTTACATGTGTGTATGTGTGTGCCTGTGTGCACCCATGTGTGTCTGTACATGTGTGTCTATGTGTCTTTACATGTGTGTATGTGTGTGCCTGTACTTGTGTGCCTTGTGTGCCTGTGTCTGTTCACATGTGTATGTGTGCCCATGTGTGTCTGTATATGTGTATGATACGTGTGCCCTGTGTGTGTGCACATGTATATGTGGATAATATGTGTGTCTCTCTGTACACATGTGTATGTGTGCTCGTGTGTGCACATATGTGTATGATATATGTACCCATGTGTACACATGTATGTGTGCCGGTGTGAGTGTACATGTGTATATATGTATGATATGTGTGCCCATGTGTGTTTTATATGTACACCTGTGTGTGTGTACATGGATGTGTTTATGAGCCTAGGTGCACGTTTGGGGAGAAGTGTCCAGGTTTTCAACAGCCCCTCCAGGGGTACATGAAGCCCACCGTGCTGATGAAGACCCCCAGGTGCAGGGAAACCCCAGAGCAGAGGGGTCACCGGGTGGGGGCCAGGGGCAGTGGTGTCTAGCAGAACTCAGGCTTCCTGCCTCCTGGCCAGGTGCACCCCACCTCCTGCCTGCCCTGCCCTCCTCAACAAGTCAGTTTAAGGCAGCTGCTGCCTATTGGGTGAGAAGCCCCCACCTGCCAGATGTTCTCTGTGTTCAGTTGTTTGTGTTGCTCATCAATTATTGAGGGGGAGGGATCCCTCGTTCTTAAAAAAGCAGCACCAGCACAGAGCTGCTCAGGTTGCCTGGTGTGCAGGTGCCGGTGCAGGTGGGTAAGCGCTGGGCCAGTGCAGAGAGCCCCGATGGGGCCCGGGGCCAGAGCTGTCGGCCTGGGAGGGGCCCTCACTGGAAGCCTGACTGCGTGGCGCCCTTGGCGAGCACCTCCCCAGCCCTGTCAGGGCTCCCCGCTGGGCAGACGAGGGACAGAGGCCCTAGGGTGGTGGCCTGCAGGGTAACCATGTCCGACTCATGGCCCATCTCTCCCCTGAGGCTGGTGTGCCTGGGACACGTGATTAGGGAGCTCTGTGTCATCAAGGCTGGGCCCTGTGTCTGGGTGTCCTGGGTGTGTGCCCAGACCTAGGATCTTCCCCCTCCATCTTGCCCCCCCCGCCCTCTGTCCCTCCATTTCGCCCCCCTCGGCCCTCTGTCCCTAGAGTGTCAGGTCAGAAAAGGCCTTAGAACTCAGCCTTGCCCCATGTCCTCCGTGCAGAGGGGACAGCTCAGCCTGACACACACAGCCAGCTCCCCAAAGTCGGGGAAGCCCATGGAGCCCTGAACGTGGCTCGGAAGCGTGTCGCCACGTGGACCTGGCTGTGGGGTTCTGGTGGTACAGACGGGGCTCCAGGCCTCGTTTTACACTCACACCCTGTGAGATGCCAGGACTGTCTCTCCAGGCTCACTGAGGGTGCAGTGGGGAGGGGTGGGATGTCCTCAGGGCCAGGTCACCAGACTCCAGTCCCTAGCCGACCACCAGGCTGCTGGGCCTCTGGGGACAGCCCTCACTAGGTGGTCATCCCCATGCCTCCTCCAACCTAGCAAGGCACGCACTGCCCCGGCTCTACTTCACAGATGGGGAAACTGAGGCCCAGGGGCTCCATAACCCCATTGAGGCCACACAGCTGTGGGGCAGAGCTGGGATCTGAACCCAACAGGCCCACCCCTTCATGCTTTGAGGAGACCACCATGCTCCTCTAGCTGCCTGTCCCCACAGCATTTTCAGCGGCAGAGAAGGGGCAAAAGGACACTCTTCCTCCCCTGCACGTGTCCAATATCGCGACATCCGATCAGGCTGCCTGGCCGCATGGAAACCTGCAGCCTAGCCCTGCTCTGGGCCCCTCTGAGGGGCCTGAATTATGCAGGAGGCCCTGTGGCTGTGGGCGGCAGATGGTGGCGGGGTAACCAGAGCTGGGACAAGGCTGCCCTGGAGCACTGCCAGCTCTCCCCAGCCCCGCCCTCCTCCCGCCTGTCCCAGGGGCAGGGGACACCTTCCAGAGGTTACCCTGCAAGGGACAAATTGAGTCCTGGGACAGCATTTGCTCCTTTGAGGCCCAGCTGCCCCTGCTCCTATGATGGTCCTTACGGGAAACACCTGTACAGGGCTAGGTTCTGGGTGGCACCTCGTCCCCACAGAGCCTAGGTGGCGGAGGGGTGGGTGCTTGAGGCCACTGAGACCCAGCCTGGCAAGGGGGGGGGATGGTGTGCCCGGGGGGCTCCCGGGACCTGGGCCCAGTGCGGCTGGGGCCTGCAAACCGGCCCAGGCCTCAGGGAGGGCGGACGGATGGTGGAGGAACGGCAGAATGTGGCTAAGGGGAGCAGGGGGGAGCACACGGCAGGGTGGCTTTGCCGGTGAAAGGAAATGGCAACTCCTTTGTAACTCATGGGGAAGCTGGACACCCCTCCCTGGCAGGCCCACTCAGGTCCGGGGCCACCAAGGGCCCCACGTTGTACCCAGAGCACATCTGTAGGAACGATGATGGGTGACCCAGGAGGGTCGGTCAGGGCAGGATGCCCTCGGATGGTGCAGCCAGAGGGGGGCACAGTGGGGCTTGGCTTTGGGGACACTTCAGCACAGGTACTCACAGCATATGTGAGTTGGGGTCTCCCTCCCCTTCCCCTCTGCCTGCCCCCCCTTCCCTGCCTGGATCCAGGTGTGCCAGGTGGAGTGTACCGTGCTGGCACCAGGGATCACGAAGCTGACTAGCCTCCACCGAGGATGGCTACGTAGTGGTGTGGAGGCCCCCAGAGCTGGGAACCCCGTCCAGAGGCAGGACTTGAGGCTCTGTCTGCCTGGGAGCAGAGGGACCCCCACCCCTAAACCCCAGCCCAAAGGAAAGCAGCTACAGGGAGGCAACTGTAGCCCTGGGAAGCAGAATGTGCTGGAAACAAGCCTGAGGGAGGAGGGGCCAGGGGAGGGGTGAGCTGCCCTTTCGGAGGTGGAGGAGCCAGTGGGGCTGCCAGGGGCCATGTGGTGGCAGCGTGAGGGGACTCCACGGCCCCCTGGAGAATGCGGGGTCGCCATCCTGCCCTGAGTCTCACAGGGACAGGGGGAGGTGGGAAGGCCCCAGTGGCTAACAGGTCTCCTGGGTCTCCCAGCTGCCCGGGCTCAGGCCCCCTGACGACGTGACTTCCCAATGGCATTGCTGTCACAAGATGGTCTCCGTGGTCCTCACGTTGATTTAATGGGGAGTCCCGGAGTTCTGACACCGCCCGGGCTCAGACCACACCTGGCCACCTCAGGCCTCGAGTGGCCTGTGGACATGACCAGGCTATGGCGGTCAGACCCTCGGTGGTGGCAGGGTGTCCTCACCCCCGCCCCCTCTCAGCCCCAATCTGGTCCCCCTTTCACCTCCTCACCTCCTCCCACACCAAGAAGGATTGGGCGGAAGCTGCTGGAGCCCACCTCTGAGCGCCTGTGCCCCCAGGTGGGGCAGACTGAGCGTGTGTCTCCCAAACAGTGATTTATTTCAGAATTAAGTGTATTACATGGAGAACTTGCCAGTTCTGCCCTGCCAACGTGAGCAGGAAATCTGCCTAATTAAATATATTATGCAGTGTAGCCTTGATTGTTGGGAATGAATCAGTTTAATTACAGTGAGAATCACGCATCATAATTAACGTTAGAGAGCTAAATCAAAAACCAGGTGGGGGTGCTGGCCAGACAGCCTTCTGGATCCCACCCGGGCATGGGAGACACAGAGAGCTGTGGTAACACCCAAAAACCAGGACCAGAAAGGAAAAGACAACCATACCATCTGACCCCTTCCAGCCCTACCCGTCTGCCTGCTTTTGGGAAGATGGGCCCCGCTTAGTGGAGACTTTCATCCATCAGTGGGGGCAGCAAGCAGGGCTTGTGACCCAATTCTGCCCCTTATGTGGGGGGAAGCATAATATAGGGCTAAAGGGAGAACGACCCCTCGGGCTAGTGCCAAGTTCCATGCGCCTCGGAGGGGAGAACCGTATCCTCCACCGTACCCGCCCCGATTCCAGCGTCTGCAATGCTCCAGGAATCTGAATTCCCATCCCCGCAACCTGGTAACCTGTTCCAGGTGGGCTCCAGGCCGCACTGGGAGAAGCAGTTCTGGAGTGCAGAGCCCTCTTATTGCTGGAGACCCGGAGGGGTGTGTCCTGATCTTTCCCTGTGCGGCAGTGGTAGGGGTGGGGCTAGAAACCCCAGACCCTCCTTCCCACCCCATGGTGGCGTGAACAAGGTGCCAGTGGGACTGGGGCACAGCTGGGGATCCCGCAGCCTGCCCACATGGCTGCCCTCCCAAAGTCCCCAAGGTCAGGGCCAAAGCTGACAGGACAAAGCTGGCTGCAGGGGGAGCAGGGTCAGGGGCCTGAACGCTTGGAGAATAGCCAAGCAGCTGAAGGGCGCGGATGCTGGGGAGAGGGGCAGCCCGGCACCTACGATTCCGTTTTCATTCTATTTCCCTGATGACACAGCAGGATCAATCTGGCTGCGCATTTAACAAGGTGTCCCGATTTGCATACTTAAAAGATGCTGCTGGTGGCGTTGGCGGGGAAGGAATTGATTGAAGCCTAGAAGCGTTTTGGCTAAAGAGAATTTAATTTCCAAGTGTGCCCTCGGAATAGATTGTGGCTGGATGGACGTCCGCCCAGGAGGAGCTGAAGAAAAAGTGTCTTTAAAGGGGCGACATGTTTGCTCCGTGTCACTTCCCCTCAGCTCCCCTGTCCAGCGCCCGGCTTAGCTGGGGCTATTATTGATTTTTAAGCACGAAGGTTTCCCCGGCCTTTCTGAGTGGGGGATGTTGTCCCTGTGGAAGGTGGGAGACGGACTGTCCCCCAGGGTGGGAGGGTCTCCTACCCCACATTCACCAAGCCCCACATGCCCTCCTCACACAGGGACCCTGAGGGAGCCGGTACCTAGGAGCTGGGGAAGGAGGCGGCCGCGGTGGACTGAGCCACCTTCCCTCCTGGCCCGTCCTCCTTGCAGGTGAAGCCACACCAGACCCCACCCCTCGGAGCTTGCAAGCTTCCAGGGCCAGAGGCGTCGCTTGGGGTGAGTGGGGGGCATGAGGTGCCCCCGGAGGTCTGGCAGCTGTCCTGGGGGTATGCAGTGGGGGCCATCTTCTGAGATGCTGCAGAGAGGAGACCACTGAGGGGGGGGACAGGACCTCCCTGGGGGACACCCCAGCCCCAGACTCTGTCACCCCGATCACCCTCAGTCCCCAGCAGAGACCTGCCATTCTCTGAAAATGAGGGTGGCCCTGCTTAGGCCTTTGCTCCAGACAGGGGCCTGTAAGGCAACTTCCTCCTCCAGGATCGGGGCCCTACCTGGGCTGGAGTCTGTGACAGGGCTGAGGGCTCAGTCTACAGCTGGGATCGGGGCCCAGTCTGTGACAGGGATCAGGGCTCAGTCTACAGCTGGGATCGGGGCCCAGTCTGTGACAGGGATCAGGGCTCAGTCTACAGCTGGGATCGGGGCCCAGTCTGTGACAGGGATCAGGGCTTAGCCTATGGCTGAGGTCAGGGCCCAGTCTATGACAGGGACCAGGGTTCAGTCTATGGCCAGGATCAGGGCCCAGTTTGTGACAGGGATCAGGGCCCCATCTATGACAGGGATTAGGGCCCAGTCTATGACAGAAATCAGGCCTCAGCCTGTGATAGGGACCATGGCTCAATCTATGGCTGGGGTCAGGGTCCAGTCTGTGACAGGGACCAGGGACCAGTCTATGAGAGGGATCAGGGCCCGATCTATGACAGGGATCACGGTTCAGTCTATGGCTGGGGTCGGCCTTCAGTCTATGGCTGGGGTCGGCCCCCAGTCTATAGCAGGGATCAGGGCCCAGTCTGTGCCAAGGATCAGGGCTTACTCTGTGACAGGGATCAAGGCCTAACCTATGGCTGGGGTCAGACAGGCCCAGAGCTGATCCAGCAGGGGGATGGCTATGCAAAGAGGAGGCAGGTCTGAGGAGTTAGGGAAGCTAGAAGGAAAATGAAGTTGGGAGATGTTTGGTGAGGGGAGGGGAGGGGAGGGGAGGGGAGGGGAGGGGAGGGGAGGGGAGGGGAGGGGAGGGGCGAGAGGAGCAGGATTTGCACTCAGGGGAGGTGCGAATTCCCACGCCAGGCCCCGTTCCAGGATTCAGCAGCCAGGAGCATTCCGAGCACTCCCAGACCCAGGACTGCGCCTTTGCACCTCAACAGCAGCCCCAGACGCTGTCGGGGCAGCCTAAGGCCTGGGCATCAAGGCAGGGCCAGGGCATGTGGGTGAGGAGGGGCTCGTGCTGCCCCTGGGGCCCAGACCCCCTAAACGAATAATTTCTTTTCTAAGGATCAGCACAAAGCTGGTTCCCATGAGGCAGAGGTTAAAGATGTCCGAAACGTCCACCTTTTCCAAGCTGCTGTCCCACTCCATCATCTCTGACATCAGCTACTCGTCTCCCCTCAGCACCCTCCCTCCTGCCTTTGGGCTCCATAATTCGCTGCGAGTCCCATATCTGTGGGTCAGGCACAGGCTTCTCCTGACTCACGGCCCACGTGACTGCAGGGGCTGACGAACCCAAACTAGCAGTTCAGACCACAGGCTGCTGGCGCTCAAGGCTGTAGAAGCTGGCAAATCAGGTCAGACGATAGGCCACCAGCCCAAGGGGCTGTGGAGCCTGGTGATTCCCAGAAACGGCAGGTCAGACAGCAGGCCTCAGGTTCAAGTCCCAAGAACTGGAGGTCAATCAATCACAAACCGGATGCAGGATCCAGATGCAGAGAGAGAGAGGGCCCCACCAGGGCACCTGCACATGTACCTCAAATGCAGGCCACACCTCAGGGAGGGGCATAACTTGAGTAAGGGTGAGGCTTGAGTCACGCCCTCCTGCAAGGCTGTGACCCAAGACACACCCCACACAATCCTGCCTCATCAACATGCAGAGGTTAGGATCCACAACACATAAGATGGAGGACAACCACGCAATACTGGAAATCATGGCCTAGCCAAGGTGACACATAACCCCAACTATCACAGGTATGGTATACCTTATTTGCATGGTCCTACCTATTTTTGTCTAGGACCCAATTGTTGTGTGTGAGTCCCAAAGACCATGGCTAGAAGGGCCGCATTAAGTAATTCATTACACTGTACCTCCTTTTTCAGCTGGAGAAACTGAGGCCTGGAGCAAGGACCAACTTGTGTGGTATCTCAGAGCTGGTAAGGGCCACATGCATGCCACAGCCAGGCCAGGGTGGCTGGATGAGTCGTCTATGGCCACCCGTCAACCTCAAGCATCCTTGACCCCCAGAGGGCCTTGCAGCATGGTGGCCAAGTGCTGGCCCCAAGACACCACCTGAAAGGGACCTCGTGCAGCCCCCACCCACCACCCAACAGTTATGCGGCCCTGGGCAGGCCCCTTGAGCTCTGGTGAGGAATTTGCACACTTGCACCGCGTTGTCCTGACAGCACCCATCTTATGGGCACAGAGAGAGAGCACGCGGTGCGTGTCATGGATTGAGTTATGTCCCCCAAAAATGTGTGTATCAACTTGTTTAGGCCATGATTCCCAGTCTTGTGTGGTTGTCTGCCATTTTGTGATTGTAATTTCATTTTCAGAGGATCGGGGTGGGATTGTAACACTGCCCTTACCCAGGTCACTTCCCTTTTCCAAGGTAAAGGAGTTTCCCAGGAGTGTGGCCCACACCACCTTTTATCTCTTAAGAGAAGCAAGCAGAGAGTTGGGGACCTCATACCACCAAGAAAGCAGCACCAGGAGTAGAGCATATCGTTTGGACGTGAAGTTGCTGCGCTGAGATGCTCCCAGGCCAAGGGAAGACTGATGACAAGGACCTTTCTCCAGAGCCGACAGAGAAAGAAAGCCTTCCCCTGGAGCTAACACCCTGAATTTGGACTTTTAGCCTACTTTACTGTGAGGAAATAAATTTCTCTTTGTTAAAGCCATCCACTTGTATTTCTGTTATGGCAGCCCTAGATGACTAAGACAGTGCACAACCACAGGCCGAGCGTCAGGGGGCACCAGCAGAGGAAGGGGAGAAGGCCATTAGTGTTCCAGTTCCCCCAGGTGTTGGAACAGGGGATGTGTCCTCCTGGAACACCTGGCAGCCTCCTCTCCGGAACCCATTTGAGGACGTGGGTGAAGGTTTCCATGGGAGGGATTTAGTAACCTCAGGACAAGGATAGAGCCTGTGGCCAGTCCCTCCCAGCCTCTACTCCCTCTCTGGGGTCAGCTGGGGACCCAGAGGAAACAACCAGACCTCCAAGGGCTGAGGTCGCTCATGGAAGGAGAGAGGAAGGTGGTGAGTCCAAGCTCCTTCTCAGGTCCCTTGGATCTGCCCTGGCTCCATCACAGGCCCGAAGGCCAGCCGCGTACCGTGGCCAGCACCCTGGCACCTAGAAGGGGCTGGACGGGAGGTGTGGACATGCAAACAGCCAGTCTCCTCTGAGCAGCTCCTGGTAAGTGGCCAAACAGTTGTAGGCCCCCCTCCCATGGAATATTGAGTGGCCATTAAAAATGGCAGGCAAGAAAAAAGATGACCCGCAGAGAGCTTTGGAAAACAGGGCTGTCCGCTCACTCTTAAGCAGGATATAAAACTGAGGCTCCGGAGTGATCTCAGTGCGTAAAGTGACCTCGCCTGAGAAAAGAAGGAGGAAGGCGCTGCTGTGCCAACAGGGCTGCCTCTGGGGCCATCAGCAGGTGGTCTGCTCATGGTGTTTCCTCACACTTCCCTGTATTTTACAGATTTGGGACAGGGAGCAAGTTTGGCTTCAACAACCAGTGGAAAAGTGAAAAATTAAGATGCAGTAGCCAACAGTCTGGCAGTTCCTCAAAAAGTTAAACACGGAGTTACCTCAGGACCCAGCAACTCCGCTCTCCGGTGTACTCCCTAAAGAAATGAGGACAGGTGTCCGTGCGGGAACTCGTACACGAGAACCTCAGGACCCAGCAACTCGGCTCTCCGGTGTACTCCCTAAAGAAATGAGGACAGAACTCGTACACGAGAGCTCGCTGCAGCGCCGTCCGCCACAGCCAAGGGCGGACATGAGCCAGGTGGCTGTCAGCGGATGAGCGGATAAACAAAGGCGGACTATACACACGCGGGATGCCATTCGGCCATAAAAAGGAGTGAAGTTCGGATAGATGCCGTGGCTTGCGTGGACCCCGAAAACGTTGTGCTGAGAGCAATAAGTCAGATACAAAGGCCACATCCGATTCCATTTATATGAAACAACAGCCAGAACAGGCAGGTGCGTAGAAACAGAAAGTAGCTTAGCGGTCACCAGGGGCTGGGCGGGGGACGGGCAGTTATTGCTGAAGGGGGACAGGAACAGGATGGAATCAGGTGCCTTTGAGTCACCTCCAACTCATGGCGACCCCTGTGTGTCAAAGCAGAGCTGTACTCCACAGGGTTTCTGATTTTTCAGAAGCAGATCACCAGGCCATTCTTCCAAGGTGCCTCTGGGTGGACTTGAACCTCCAACCTTTCAGTTATTAGCTGAGAATTTAACCGTTGGCTCCACCAGGGTAATGGGGACTGGTTTCTATCTGAGGTGAGGAGAAGGCTCTACTATTGTGGAAATGGTCGCACAACTCAGTAGATATACCAAAGGCCAGTGAGGCGTGCCCTTTACCGGGGTGAATGCATGGGATGTGAACAGTAGCTCATAAAGCCATTTAAAGCACACACACAGCTGGTAGCAGCCACACTGGTGGTGAACTGGGCAGCAGGGGGTCACCGGCCCCTCGTCCCGGACAGTGGCCTCTGGGCACCACGGGCAGCCTGGAAGCCCAGCTGCAGACCAGACAGCAGGCCCAGGACACAGTACCCTTGTCTGCATGCTCTGAACCCTGGAGGCCGGCTGGGTGGTCATAGGTGCCGGTGACAGGTTGAAAGGTCGATGAAAAGCGCCAGGGGACCTCACGGGTCGAGGCCCATAAATCCCTGGCCACGGCCCCCTGCCTTCAGCTCAGCAATCTGTCCGGCCGCCTCACAGCCGCTTGCTCCCCATTACCTCGGGAGGAGAGCTACCAATCACGCTGACAGGCCAATCAACAGGCTGGGGATTTTTATACACACCGCTCGTGAAGGATGAGGCCGCCCGGTGCACAGCAGAATAAATCTCAAAAACTTTCCCCACTGCCCCGCACCCCTTCCTGCCTTTGTCCCTGCAGACACCTCCATGGGCACAGGGAGGCGTGAAGGGTGCGGGCTGGGTCCACCACCCGCTGGGGAGTGACAGGGTCCTGGCCCTGCCACGCCAGACCCCTGCGGGGTGAACACACCCGGCTTGCCCTGGTCCAGGGTGCCGGGCCCTGGGGCGGGGCGTGCCACCTTGTTTCAGCAGGAAGAAAGCCAGTTTTATAAAATAATTCATCGGAAACTTAAAACACTCAGACAGGGAGAAATTGCAGATGTGGAATATGATGGATTGTGGCTTGAGCGGAGGCGACTTGGACAGGCAGAGCTGAGCCCTTGGAAAATGTTTTTGTCTGCCATGAAAAATGGGCAGTACCTCGCCGGGGCTCAGGAGCTATAATCCCGAAAATAATTTGCTTTTGATTTCCTCTTAGTCTCCGCCGCCCTACCCCCTTGCCCCGTCCCAGGAGCCCTCGCCCCCCTCGGTGTTGGGGAGACCCCCGCCCCCACCCAGGAGGCGGAGGAGCCTGATGGCCCAGGCAGACCCGGCCCCTATGGGGGCTCGCCCACCCTCTAGCTGACATCTTGATCATGTCTACCCAGAGACAGGCTTTACTCAATCCACAGAGCAAGCTGCCTGGGGGTGGGGGGGCAGCCCTTCCCCCTCAGGGGTGTCTGAGTCATCTAGTGCTGCTGTAACAGAAATACCACAAGTGGGTGGCTTTAACAAACAGAGTTTAGGAGGCTAGAAATCCAAATTCAGGGTGCCAGCTCCAGGGGAAGGCTTTTTCTCTCTGTCGGCTCTGGGAGAAGGTCCTTCCCCTGGTCTAGGCGCTTCTCAGTTTGGGGAACCCGGGTCCTAAGGACGCGCTCCACTCCCGGCTTTTCTTTCTTAGTGGTATGAGGTCCCTCTCTTTCTGCTCACTTCTCTCTCCTTTCATCCATTGTAAGATAAAACGTGGTACAGGCCACACCCCAGGAAACTCCCCTTACATTAGATCAGGGCTGTGACCTGAGTAAGGGTGTTATATCCCACCCTAATCCTCTTTAACATAACCTAACCCTGCCTCATCAGCCACAGGCAGAGATTAGGATTTACAACACATAGGACAATTACATCAAGTCACAAAATGGTGGACACCAAACAACACTGAGAATCATGGCCAAGTTGTCACATATTTTGGGGGGGACGCAATTCAATTCATGACAGGAGGTGTTCCCCATTAGCTATTCCCTCAACAGGGACTTTTTAAAAAACAAAGTGTCCAAGCAAAAAACATCCTGAACTATCTCCCGGGAGAGCTGGCAGAATTGGGAGTCTCTCCCCACATGGGGTCCACCAGGTGACATTTCAATCAGCCACCCATCTCAGCACACTACAACTGGGGAGGGCACCACAGCCCCTCTCCCTGCAAATGGGGAAACTGAGGTCAGGGGAGAGAGCCACCAGAGCCAAGTGGGGGGCACTTAGCTTTGTTGGGAGGGGGACTCCAGGGCCTGCAGACTGTCTGAGGGCCAGCGTCCACCCTGAAGGAGAGGGGCCATGAAGGCCGAGCTGTGAGCCCTGGGGGCCTTCAGCCAGGCCAGGTCACTCCCTGGGAGCTTGTGGAATTGAAGACTCCTGGGCCCCTCCCGACTCATAGGGTCAACAGCAGTGGGTGTGGGTGGGTTTTTTGGGCCCCTCCCACCCTGAGTCCGAGGCTGGCCGGTCAGCTCTGCTGGGCCCTGGCAGCTCCAGTGTCCACATCCTGTGAGCGTGACAACGGCCCTTCAACGAATGAACGAACAAGCATCTCCTCAGAGTCTGCTGGCTTCTCCCCAGAGACGCCCTCTGAATCCCACCTGCTCCAGGAAAAGAAGCAGGCTGCCTGGTGGGAGGAGCAAAGTCCAGGGAGACTCAACCTGTTTTCCTTTCTGCTTTTGCCACCAGGAAGCAGAGCCTCATTCCTGGCCTATTAACTCTGGGGCCTGAGCAAACCGGCCTCTGAGGGTCATCTCTGTGGTGTCTTCACCCCTCACGACACATCCTCTACTAGTTGAATGTGTAACATTGTCTCGGAACCTTCCAGAAGAGGCCACCATGAACCTTCTAAAGTTTACCCAGCAAGGTCTGGTGCATGCCCCGTCCTGACCCACAAGCTCAGTCAAAGTTTCTCATAGTCCAAATGTGTAGGTCCCCTCTCCAGTCCCCAGGGTGTGTGTCCCTCTGCTGCTGCTTCTGGGGTGAGAACAGCATTGAGTTTGTTGATTGACTGACTGATATGACCTATCTTCAGACCCCTTTCCCAGACCTGCAGTGGCTGAAGATTTAAAAACCCCCCTCCCTTAGCCCAGCAGGGATTAAACACCCCCAAAGGCCTGGGGTGGGGGTTGTAGATTGCTGAGGGCTCCACCCCAGCCAAAGGCACTGTGGTGGATTTACCTAGCCTGGACACATTTCAAAGAGACACTTCACACGGGCGGGGAGGAGCCATGGCCACGGCCATGATCAATTTCCAGAGTCTTCGCAGGGCGGCGGGGTCTCCAGCACCAACCGGCCAGCACCTGCCCCGCATGCCTGCTTCTCGGGCAGCTGATGAATTCCAGCGACTTGGTGACAGTAGATCACAGCATTGCTGCCGTGTGACTCTGTCCCTCCTCCCTGGCTTTAATATTCCACAGCTGATGGGTGGAAACTGGGAAGGCGCTCTTGAAAAGACTAATCCGAGACTCAGCGGAGGTCATCGATCACAGTTATTTCTAGACGTCAAGGTTGGAGGGAAGGTGCGCCGGGCAGTGGAATCCAGGTGGGAAAGTTGCGGGGGTGGGCCCGGGGTACCCGCGTATATTTCACCCCAGGAAGCTAGGGCTAGGTGACCCCAAGCCTCCCAAATGGACCCCCAGGGACCGCTGAGCCCCAAGCTCTATCCCTGGGTGTCCCCCCAGGTCTGGAAGGAGGTGGAGGCAGCTGCTCCGGGAATGGACCCAGGACAGGCTGATGGTTGAGGGAATCTGAGCCAAGACGTCAAATCCTTGAGCAGGCCCCTGCCTGCCTCCCTTGCTGGAGTTCCCCAGAACAGGGGGCCCCACCAGAATGAGCTAGGGCCTCACAATCCATTAAGTCAGAAGCCCCAGGACACGATGCTTGGAAGACCCTGGTGGCCTCTGATAGACTCATTTAACAGGAAAGCACCTGTCAGGAGCCCATCCTGGCACCCCTCACCTGTTTGGGAAGCTGCCCAGAGCACAGCTCCCTAAGGCCCAGGGTGGCATGTGGTCACCCAGGGCCGGTGATTCTGGAGACTGGGGGCGGGAGGAGGGGTAGCAGCGTGAGCGTGGCTGCCTGGAGGTGGGCTGGCAGCTGCAGGGGGTGCAGGTGTCGCTGGACCTGGGTCCTGCCCTGCCCCCCAAAGAACTGGCCTGAGGCAGGTGGCTCACCTCTCTGGGCGTCACTGGGAGGAGGCCTCCTGCGGGCAGGTGGGGCCCCAGCCTGGGTCAGGTGTGAGTGAAGGTGCCAGGGCAGAAAGGGCCAGACCGCTCCTAGAACTGGGAGGCCCCAAGCAGCTTCCTCCTGCCCACCATCACCTGGGAGGGGAGGCAAGCCAAGGGGCGGGCAGCTCTGCCCAGGACTGATTGTATTAGACAGGTCAGCATCGATCTGGCTCTGGTATGTCCCCGGTGCCTCATTTCAATAAATAGCAGTTTGGAAGAATTAGCAGGGGACCCCGCTCCCCCTCCCCGTTGCTTCTTCTCCCCCTCTTCCTCTGGATTTGTCAGGATAGAAGATTTATGAGGGTCCAAGCAAGATTCTAATTTGTTCCTGAGACGGCAGGATTGCGTGTCAGGCCGCACAAAGCCCGTGTTATTCACACACCCTGACGTGGGGACTCGGCCCTCCTCGCCCCCTGCAGGGGCAGGGCCGCTCTGTTCAGCCGCAGTCTTCCGTCCACTCCGAGGGGGTGATGGGGAGATGTCACCAAGCCTCGGGGGTCCTGCTAACCCGGGCAGAAGCCATCAGAGAGGCAGCCAGGCAGGGGGATGATCCCAGAGGCCAGCACCTGGTACGTGGTACGGGTGGCCTGGGTAAGGCTCACACCTCAGCTGCTCATCTGCAAAGTGGGGGAGGCGACAGGTTTGTGTGTGTGTGTGCACGCTTGTGCGCGATTCATGGCAGTCATATCTCGTGGCCAGTTTTATTTCCTGCTTTCTACCTATCGTAACAGACATCTTCCCAAGTTATTCAATATTCTTTGGGGGGAAAAATTTTAACTCCTCGTTTCCCGCTTCCCCCAGCCCCTGATAACTACTGATTGACTTTCGTCACTACGAGTTTACCTGTTCCAGGTGTTTCATGTAAGTGAGGTCATACATTATTTGTCCTTTTGGGTCCGACATTTCACTTAGCATATTTTTAGGAAATTTTATTGTGGTGAGAATATACAGAACAAAACATAGTCCATCTCAGTGACATTCATCCCATTCTTCAAGTTGTGAACCCTTATCTCTGCGCTTTCCAAACCATCACACCACCTTTAACACAAACTCGATGCCCCCTAAGCAAACCCCCCCTAACTGATAACCACTAATACTCTTGGGTCTCTATGTATTTACTTATTTCATATAAGTGGGATCAGACGGGAGCCCTGGTGCCACAGTGGTTAAGAGTTCAAATCTACCAGTCACTCCTTGGAAGCTCTAATGGGCAGTTCTACTCTGTCCTAAAGGGTCACCATGAGTTGCAATTCAATTGACTGTACTCAAATAGGGTTTTTTTTTTTTTTGGAAGGTATGATATTTGCCCTTTTGTAACTGACTTATTTTGCTCAGCATGATGTTTTCAGGGCCCATCCATGTCGTAGGCTGTGTCAGGACTTCATTTCTCTTTATGGCTGAGTGCTATTCCGTCGTATAGGTAGACAAATTTTTGTTCATCCACTCATCTGTTGATGGACACTTGGGTGGTCTCCACCTTTTGGTTATTGTGAACAATTCTGCTATAAATATTGGTGTACAGGTTTTGTCTGAGACCTTGTTTTCAATTCTCCCGAATACTATATACACCTAGGAGTGGAATTGTTGGTCGCATGGTAACTCTATGTTTAACTTTTTGAGGAACTGCCAAACTGTTTTTCACAGTGGCTGCACCATTTTACATTCCCACCAGCATTGCACAAGCGTTTCAATTTCTCTACATCCTCATCAACATTTATTTTCTATTTTTAAAAATTTTCGTAAAAATTTTTATTGTTATTATTACTACAGCCATTGTGGTGGGTGTTAAGTGATATCTCATTGTGGTTTTGATTTGCATTTTCCTGATGACTAATGCCCCACTGGTGTCAATTTGTCGTGCAGTTTTTCCACACCCTTGTTGAATATCAATTGCCCATAGGCATGTGAGTTTATTTCCGGACTCTCAGTTCTATTCCCTCCCCCGCTCCATGCCTCTGCCAGTTTGTTGTACTGGGGGGCTTGCATGTTGCTGGGATGTTGGAAGCTATGCCACTGATATTGAAACACCAACATAGTCACCCATGGCGGACAGGTTTCAGCTGAGCCTCCAGACTAAGACAGACTAGGAAGAAGGACCTGGCTGTCTACTTCTGAAAAGAATTAGCCAGTGAAAACCTTATGAACAGCAGCGGAACATTGTCTGATATAGTGCTGGAAGATGACACCCCCAGGTTGGAAGGCGCCCAACATACGACTGGGGAAGAGCTGTCTCCTCAAAGCAGAGTCAACCTTAACAACGGGGATTGAGTCAAGCTTTCAGGACCTTCATTTGCTGATGTGGCATGACTCAAAATGAGAAGAAACAGCTGCAAACATCCATTAATAACTGGAACGTGAAATGTGTGAATTATGAATCCAGAAAAATCAGAAATCGTCAATGAAAAGGGAAGCATAAAAACTGATATTCTAGACATTTTGGTTGTTGTTGTTAGGTGCCATCAAGTCAGTTCTGACTCATGGTGACCCTGCGTACAACAGAACAGAACACTGCCCAGTCCTACGCCATCCTCACAATCGTTGCTGTGCTTAAGGGCCTTGTTACAGATACTATGTCAATCCATCTTGTTGAGGATCTTCCTCTTATTCACTGACCCTTTACTTTACCAAGCTCGATATCCTTCTCCAGGGACTGATCCCTAGTGACAACATGTCCAAAGTATGTGAGACGTAGTCTTGTCATCCTTGCTTCTAAGGAGCATACTGGTCATACTTCTTCCAGGACAGATTTGTTTGTTCTTTTGGCAGTCCATGGTATATTTAATATTCTTCTCCAACACCACAATTCAAAGGTGTCGATTCTTCTTCGGTCTTCCTTATTCATTGTCCAGCTTTCACATGCATAGGAGATGATTGAAAACACCAGGTCTTGGGTCAGGCCCACCTAAGTCTTTGAGGTAACATCTTTGCTTTTCAATACTTCAAAGAGGTCTTTTGCAGCGGCATTGCCCAATGCTATGGGTCTTTTGATGTCCTGACTGCTGCTTCTGTGGGTGTTCATTGTGGATTCAAATAAAACAAAATCCTTGACAACTTCAAACTAGGCATTAGTGAGCTGAAATGGGCTGGTATGGGCCATTTTGAATTGGACAATCACCTGTTCTACTATGCCAGGAATCACAACTTGAAGAGGTAATGGTGTTGCAGTCATTGTTAAAAAGAACATTTCAAGATCTATCCTGAAGTACAACACTGTCAGTGATAGGATAATATCCATACATCTACAAGGAAGACCAGTTAATACAACTATTATTCAAATTTATGTACCAACCCGTAAGGCCAAAGGTGAAGAAATTGAAGATTTTAACCAACTTATGCCGTCTGAAACTGATCGAACATGTAATCAGGATGCATTGATAATTTTTGGTGATTGGAATGCAAAAGTTGGAAACAAAGAAGAAGGATTGGTAGTTGAAAAATAAGGCCTTGGTGAAAGAAATGATGCCAAAGATTGCATGATAGAATTTTGCAAGATGGACGACTTCTTCACTGCAAACACCTTTTTTCAACAACATAAATAGCAACTGTACTTATGGGCCTCAACAAATGGAATACACAGGGATCAAATCAACTACATCTGTGGAAAAAGATGATGGAGAAGGTCAATATCATCAGTCAGAACAAGGCCAAAGGCCGACTGAGAAACAATTGCTCATAAAAAAACATACGCACGTTCAAATTGAAGCTGAAGAAACTTAGAACAAGTCCATGAGAGCCAAAGTGGGACCCTGAGTATATCCCACCTGAATTAAGAGATCATCAAAAGAATAGATTTGATGCTTTCAACACTAATGATCGAAGACCAGACGTGTTGTGGAAGGACATCACACATGAAGCAAGCAAGAGGTCATTTAAAAAAACAGAAAAGAAACAAAAGGCTAAAATGGATGTCAGGAGAGACTGAAACTTGCTCTTGAATGTAGAGCAGCTAAAGCAAATGGAAGAAATGATGAAGTAAAAGAGCCGAACAGAAGATTTCAAAGGGCAGCTGGAGAAGACAAAGTATTATAATAAAATGTGCAAAGACCTGGAGTTAGAAAACCAAAAGGGAAGAACACACTTGACATTTCTCATGCTGAAAGAATCGAAGAAAAAACCCAAGCCTCAGATTGCAATATTGAAGGATTCTATGGGGAAAATATCGAACAACGCAGGAAGCATCAAAGAAAGATGAAAGGAGTACAGAGTCACCGTACCATTTCGGGAGGTAACATGATCAAGAACTGATGGTACTGCAGGAAGAAGTCCAAACTGCACTGAAGGCACTGGCGAAAAACAAGCCTCCAAGAATTGACGGAATACCAGTTGAGATGTTTCAACAAGTAGATGCAGCGCTGTAGGCTCACTTATCTATGTCAAGAAATTTGGAAGACAGCTATCTGGTTAGCCAGCTGTGCCCATTCCAAAGACAAGATGCAGAAATTATCAAACAATATCATTAATATCACACTCAAGTAAAATTTTTTGGAGATATTTCAAAAGTGGTTGCAGCAGTACATTGACAGGGAACTGACAGAATTTCAAGCCAGATCCAGAAGAGGATGTGGAATGAGGGGTAGCATTGCCGATGTCAGATCGATCCTGGCTGAAAAAAGCAGAGAATACTAGAAAGACGTTTACCTGTGTTTTATTGACTATGCAAAGGCATTCAACTGTGTGGATCATAACAAATTATGGATCACATTGCAAAGAATGGGAATTCCAGGACACTTAATTGTGCTCATGAGGAACCTGTAAATAGACCAAGAGGAAATTGTTCGAACAGAACAAGGGGATACTGCGTGGTTTGAAGTCAAGAAAGGTGTGCATCACCATATTTATTCAATCTGTATGCTGAACAAATAATAAGAGAAGCTAAACTATATAAAGAAGAACATGGCTTCAGGATTAGAAGAAGCCTCACTAACAGCCTGCCCTACGCACATAACATAAACTTGCTTGCTGAAAGTGAAGAGACCTTGAAGCCCTTACTGATGAAGATCAAACACTACAGCTTCAGTATGGATTACACCTCAACATAAAACAAAATCCTCACAACTGGACCAATAAGCAACATCAGGATAAACGGAGAAAAGATTGAAGTTGTCAAGGATTTCATTTTACTTGGACCCATAATCAATATCCATGGAAGCAGCACTCAAGAAATCAAACTATTGCGTTGGTCAAGTGTGCTGCAAAAGACCTCTTTAAAGTGTTAAAAAGCAAAGACATCACTTTGGGGACTAAGGTGCGCCTGATTCAAACCATGGTTTTTTTTTGGAGGGGGGCATTTCAAACACCTCACGTGCCTGTGAAAGCTGGCCAATGAATAAGAAAGACCCAAGAGGAATTGGTGCCTTTGCATTATGGTGTTGGGAAAGAATATTGAATATACACCATGGACTGCCAGGTGAGGGAACAAATTTGTCTTGAAAGAAGAACAGCCAGAATGCTCCTTAGACGTGAGGATGACGAGACTTCACTTCACATACTTAGGACATATTATCGGGAGGGACTAGTCCCTGGAAATGGGCATCTTGCTTAGTAAAATAGAGGGTCTTGGAAAAAGAAGACCCTCAACAAGATAGAATGACACAGTGGCTGCAACAATGGGCCTAAACATAACAAAGATTGTGAGGATGGTGCAGGACTGGGCGGTGTTTCTTTCTGTTGTGCATGGGGTCTCTGTGAGTCGGAACTGAGTCGATGGCACCTAACAACAACAAAACCCTTATCTGACAAATGGGATCCAAGTTTTTCCTCCCTTTCTGTAGGTTGTTTTATTATTTACCTTGTATTGTCCCTTGATGCAGGAAAGTTTAATTTTGGTGAAATACGATTTATCTATTTTTTTCTTTTGTTGCTTGTGCTTTTGGTATATCTAAGGGTCCACTGCCAAAAATAAGCTCCTGAAGCTTTACCTCTATGTTTTCTTCTAAGAGTTATATGGTTTTAACTCTTACATTTAGGCCATTGATTCATTTTGAGTTAATTTTCATATAAGGTGTGGAGTATGGGTCCAGTTCCATTTTTGTGCACGTGGGAGTGCAGTTGCCCCAGCACCATTTGTTTAAGGGACTGTTCTTTCCCTATTGAATGACTTAACACCCTTGTCGAATACCGGCTAGCCATAGATGTACGAGTTTACTTCTAGGATCTCAGTTTTATCCCATTAGTCTCTGTGTCTATCCTTAAACCAGTATCGTATAGTTCTGTGTAGTTTTGTAGTATCCTCCTCTGATATACATATATTTATTTTTTTGCCTTCCCTCCATCACTCTACCCCCTTCTTCTGCATCATTTTCATCACAGTATTTCTGGCTTATTGTCTCTCTCACCTGTAGAAGCTGAGCTTCCAGAGGGCCCAAGCTTGTATTTTTGGTTTTTTTTAATAATATTTTATTGTGTTTTCGGTGAAGGTTTGCACATCAGTTTAGGGTCTCATTCAACAATTTCTTCACAAATCGTTCAGTGACATTGGCTACATTCTTCACAATGGGAGAACATTTTCATTATTTCTATTCTGGTTGCTCCATTTCCATTAATCTAGTTTCCCTGCCCCCTTACATTCTCATCTTTGTTTTGAAATAACTGTTGACCGTTGAGTCTCATATAGGTGATTTTTTAAGGAAGCACAGTATTTATGGGTGATATCCATTATTTTTTGAGCCATTTTGTTATTTAGCTACAAGGTGACTTCAGGGGTTTGTTTCATTTCAAAGTTTGAAGAGTATCTCAGGGCAATAGTCTTGGAAAGTCCTTCAGTCTCAACCAGTCCAGCAGGTTTGGTTTTTAAAATATTTTTAGGAATTTGCGGCCCTGTTCCACGTTTCCCTCCCATTCTGTCAGGGTCCATCTATTGTGGTTCTGATTAGAATGGTTGGTAGTGGTAGCCAGGCACCATCTGGTTCTTCCGATCTTAAGGTAGATGAGGCCATATTTCTTGTAGACTATCTGTCCTGTAGACTATTTTCTTCTTTGAGTCTTTTGTTTCCTTCTTTCACTTTTGCTCTGGGTAAGTAGGGATTACCAAACTTAGCTTTGTTACTTGCTCAATTCCCGGTGCCAGGAACAGTGTCTGGCACGTGAGACCTGTTCAATAATGTTTTAATCCAACCTGACAGCTTTGCCTTTTAATCAGGTGTTTAGACCATTTACATTTAATGTGATTGTTGATATCATCTGTTATTTGTTTTCTATTTCTCCCATCTGTTCTTTGCTCCTGCTCCTCTCTTTTTCTGTCTTCCTTTGAATTGAGTATTTTTTTATTCTTTTTTATCTCCTTTCTTGGCTTATTAGCTATAACTCATTATTTTGTGTTTTTAGTGGTTGATTTAGGGATTATATATCTTCAATCTATCACAATCTACCTTCAAGTATTTTTTTACTGCTTCACATATAAGAACTTTACAATAATATACTTCCATCCCCCCAACCTTTGTTCTATTGTTCTCAGACTTCCACGTGTTACAAACCCCATGATTATTTTTGCTTTCAGTCAATTATTTTTGAGTTTTTTTATGAGAAAAAATTTATTTGTCCACATATTTACCACTTCCAATACTCTTTATTCCTTCATATAGATCCATATTTCCATCTGTTACAATTTTCCTTTTGTCTGAAAGATTTCTTTTCACATTTCTTGAAGCATGGGATTGCTGGTGATGAATTCTATAACATTCTATGTGTCCAAAAGTCTTTTTCTTATCTTCTTTGTTGAAAGGTATTTTCACTGGTTGTAGAATTCTACATTGACAGTTTTTTTTTGTTGTTTTTTTCTTTTTCTCTCAGGACTTGCAAGGTGTCTCTCCACTGTCTTCTGGCTTATGTTGCCTCTGATGTGCAGTCTGCTGTCATTTTTTGTTGTCTATACACATGTCTTTTCCCTCTGGCTGTTTTTAAATTTTACTCTCTCGTGGGTCTTAAGAAATTTGACTACAATTTTCTTTGGTGTAGTTTTTTTTTTCATATTTCTGTGCTTGGGGTATGCTGAGATTCTTGGACCTGTGGGTTTATAGTTTTCACCAAATTTAGAAAGTTTTTATCTATTATCTCTTCAAATATTTTTATGTCTCCTTTCTCTCTCTCCTCTTTTAGGGACTCCAGTTATAGGTATACTAGGCCACTTGAAGTTATTCATTTTTTTTTCAGGCTTTTATCTCTCTGTGTTTCATTCTGAGTAGTTTCTACTGATAACGTCTTCAAGCTCACTTTTCTTTTCTCTTTAGTGTCTACTCTGCTGCTAATTCTACACAGTGTATTTTTCATTTCTAGAAATTTGATTTGGGTCTTTTTTATATCTTCTATGTCTGTCCTTAACGTGCTAAGTCTTTCTTCTACCTTCTTGAACATATGTAACGTGGCTATAATAACTATTTTAATATCTTTGTTTACTAACTCTCTCGTTGGTGCCATTTCTGGGTCACCTTATTGATGGGTGTTTTTCTTTCTTATGGGTCATACCCTCCTGCTTCTTTGTGTGCCTGGTAATCTTAGATTGGATACCAGACGTTGTGAGTTTTACCTTGTCTGGTGGGTATTTTGTATTCCTGTAAATATTCTTGAGCTTTGTGATGGATGCAGTTAAGTTGCTGGGAACAGTTTGATCCATTTGAGGCTTGCTTTTTAGCTTTGTTAGGCAGGAACAGACCAATTCTGGTCTAGGGCTAATTTTGCTCCAATCCCAGGGCAATATCCTTCTGAGTTCCCTACCTGATGCCCCATGTTCCGTGGGTTTTTTCCACTCTGGTTGGTGGAAACAAACTAAGTTCAACTCTATGTGAGTTCCAGGGGTTGTTTTGCCTACTCCTTTCCTGTGGTTCCTCCTTCAGCCTCAAGGATTTTCATAACAGACGTGTGCTAATCATTGCTCAGCTGAAGACTTGAGGGTCCCCGTCTGCAGAGCTCCAGAGTGCTCCCTCCCTGTGTGCAACTCACTTAATCTCCATGCAGCTCTCTCCTCTCTGGTACTCTGTCCTAAACACCCCCCTCAAATTTTCATTTCTGTCTTCATGACTCAGAGAGATTGCTGGGTTCTCTTTGTGTTCCCCTTCCCAATGCTGTGGTCTAGACACTTTCTTCAGGCAGCTGTCTGGTTTATCTTGTTTGTTCCCCATCTCTCAGGTGTCACTACCCTGTGCTGCCTGTTTCTCAATGTCTGAAAACCATTGTTTAATATATTTTGTATATTTTCTTGTTGTTTTTAGCATAAGAGCTGTCATTCCATTATGATCAGCAGCAGAATTCCCTCAGTGGTTTAATGAACATTTATCACTAAAATTTTTATTGTGGTGAAAATATACATAACAAAATATATGCCATTTCCACAGTTGCTACATGAAAATTCAGTGACATTTATCACGTTCATCAGGTTCTGCAACCCTTCTCACTATCCGTTTCCAATCATTTCACCACATTAACATAAACTCAATGCCCCCTGAGCAAAAACTCCCCAAATGTTTCTTGAATGAATCAACGAATGACTGAATAATGCTCAAAGAACGCCTATTCAGGCTGATAACCACTGCCCTGGCTCCGTAAGGGCTTTGTTGAGATTCTTGTACCTGTGGGTTGTCATGTCCACCTCTGTGTCTGTAGTACCTGGCCCACGGTAGCTGGTCGGGACTGGCTGGCTATGAATTGATCCCCAAAAGTGCAACTAGAAGGTCAGTGGGCATCAACATTTTTAAGGCCCTTTAAGGCCTTGATCCTTGTGGCCCATCAAATACTTCCCATGTCCACCTGGACTCCTGTTGAGGGGGAGGGCAAGGAGACGAGGGGGCTCTGGGTAGTGATCAGCACATGATAACTTCCAACCTGAAGCCGAGGGAGGGGGGTTAGGGACTCTTCCCTTCACACCCTCATCTGTCCAGCTCAAGGCCTGGCAACCAGAAGGGGCTCCCACCAGAGCTATTAGCTTACAGCTGTACAACCCACACGAGCGGGTCTCTGAGAAGGGGGCCACCCTGCCCGCCCCATCCCTGGCTGTTCAGCCCTCGAAGGTCTGCTGGGAGGGTCCCAGAAGTCCAGGTTGGCGCGGCTCCAACATGAAGGGTCTGGGGAAAGGCCGGTACTGTTTGCAATAGGGGCAGGGATTGTTTATTTCCTCCTGACATAAAACTTACAGCCTGAAGGCTGCATTAAAAAGGGATTACGGAAAGCTGGGCATTTCTGGGCTGCCGGTTTCCCAGGCATCTGCAGGGAGTCTTGTGGGGGGCCGGAAGAGGGGCCCTGCTCTTCTGGGGGCATCCTTAGCCTACTGTCCAGGGACTGACCCCTGGATGGGGCCCTTACTGGACTCTGCCTTACAGGCCAGGCCCTGAAGCCCAGCTCCATCCATTAGGGCATCAGCACAGGGTCACAGCTTGGGCTGAGTGGAGATGTGGTCAGGGGGCAGAGGGCAGGGCGGGGTAGGCTCTCCCATGAGCACTAGACACACAGAGGAGGCTGAGGGTGGAGGGCAGCCAGGCCCTGCTGTGACCTCAGAGGGCTGCCCCCTGATGAGGGAAACTCCCCGAAGTGCCCCGCAGGCTCTAAGACAGGGGCTGGGTGGAGGGGGACACAAAGGGCAGTGGACTGAGGGGAGAGCGGCGCCTCCCAGGGACCCACTGCCCCTTCTACCTGGACTGTGGCTGGGCCCCGGGGCGACACGGTGGCCTGTGAGGGGTGATGAATTGCGGCTGCCCTGCCTCTGCAGATGTGGTTGCACTTGGCCTCAATAGCTCCCTGGGGGCCGATTGATGACGCCTGCATGCCCGCGTAGCAGTGATGAATGGCTAGGGATTGATTTTCACTTAATTGACAATTTGGTGAACCTGTTTGGAAAATCCCAGGTTGGCGCCTTGAGGTAATACACGGCCGGGTCGACATGGCCTGGGCCAGTAGGCAGCCAGGGGGCAGCAGAGGCGCCCAGCAGGGGGTGGCCAGCTGTGTCGTCTTGGGGACAGTCGTCCCCTGGGTAGAAGCGAAGCAAGGAAGGGTAGCCGGCCTGATCAGGGACTGGGAGATGCTGGCTGCAACAACCTGAGAGCAGCCTCTGAAAACCCAGGCCCAGACCACGTGGCTCCCGTGGCTGTCACCAGCATTTGCCTTTGAGTAAATGGGGCCTGTCCACCACCACTGCTCAGCCCTGACAGTGCCCCGCATGGCACAATGAGGTGCCTCCCACCCACCTCCACATCCACTCTGATCCAGCCCTCCTGAGGACCTGGCGGCCCCCACTACCCACCCTGCTCCCAGCAGCCGAGTGAGATGGCCAGTTCAGTTAGGTTTCTCCCCTGCTTCAAACCCTCCACCCAGGTCCCCACTGCCAACTCCTGACCTCACTCTTCCCTCTCCCCACCTGTTCCTGGGCCCAATGCCTCCCAGCCTCAGGGTCTTTGCACAGGCTGTTCCCTCTGACCCACATAGAGTGGCTCTGTGGGACCATCGCAGCCTCTGTTTACTTGCTGCCCCTTCTCCCTGCCCTGGGAGGCCTCCCCTGACCCCCATGCTGCCCCCCCCCCGCCCAGGAGGAGGCCTCCCCTGACCCCCATGCTGCCCCCCTCTCTCCCTGCCCTAGCAGGCCTCCCCTGACCCCACATCTGAAACACCCTTCATCTGGGATGCTAAAAACTTCATCTCCATTTGAAATAGCCTCCTGGTGGGTGGGCTTGTGCAGCCTCTGTCCCACCTACTGGCCCCCTAGGACCCTGCCACCTGCTGGCCCTTGTCCAGACCCCTTGGTGCTTGGCCCACACCTGTGCATTCACCCTGGCCGTAGGGAGGGCTGGCACCCTGGAGCCCTCTCACCACAAGAAGACACACAGAGCTGGCAGGAGGGGGGTGTCCCCCAAGGGTTCCCTCCCTGAAGGTGACTGCGAGGTTGTCACCAGGGCAATATGAAAACAGACCTTGCGCTCACCTTTGCCACCTGCCCTGAACTCATTAGCGGCCAGGGCTTGGGAATTGTAACAGGATCTCCAGGTAATCCCCTGTGGGGGTCACCCCAGACAAAAGCCCAAATTAAGTCACCAGAGTTGCGGAGAGAGGCCAAGAGGCTGGGAATGTGCCCCCCAAGAGCAAACAAAGCGTCTCCCCTTCTCAGATGCCGGTGGAGTGGGTCTAATTTCTGTCCTGTGCAATTCAATGCCAGCCTTGGACGGCTGCCCCTCTGGCCAATGAGAGCTCTGGGCTGGCACGCAGCATCCTTGGCAGAGGCACCCCCCTCTGGAATGCAGCCCTCCTGCCGCCTCCACGCATCTGCTCCTGCTGCTGGATGCTGGGGGGCAGGGACAGAGAGTGGGGCATTCCCGCACGGGATGGGGCGCTGGGGTCTGCTGGAGAACATCAGCTGATGGGCATGGGAGGCAGAGGAGTGGGGAGAGCAGAACGTAGGCAGTCACCTGGCCGTGGCCTTGGACTGGCCCCCCTGACTGTGAACTTGAGAAATGTGTCACTTCTGGGGTCCAGTTTTCTCATCTGTAGGTGAGGGTGGGGGCCGCACTTGTGGAGAACCCAGTAAGAAGTCGAGGTGAAGGGCTGTGCACAGCGAATGCACAGAGACTGCTTGGGTGAGGTGGGGCTAGGAAGCCCCAAGCGTGAGTGTGAGGGTGCAGTGGGGTGATAGACTGGACCCTTCTTCACTCATATCCCCTGGCACTGTCGGAGGAGCCCAGGAAGGACACTGAGGCATTGCCCTGGCCTCACCCTTCCCCCTGCTGTCTGCAAGAACATGGGAATCCACATGGTGGGGGAGCAGTGAATGGCTCCACCTGGGTCTCACTTGGACCCACCTCGATCCCACGTGGTTCTACCTGCTCTCACCTGGACCCACCTGGTTCCACCTGGCTCTCACTTGGGTCCCACCTAGGCCCACCTGTGTCCCATCTTGTCCCACATGGTTCCATCTAGTCCCCCCGGATCTGACCTGGGTCCCAACTGTCCCATCTTGTCCCATGTGGTTCCGCCTGGTCCCACCTGGCTGTCGAGAATCACCATGAATTCCGAGGGCCAGGAGGTGGCAGGGGGCCTCCTAGAGGCCTCTGATGAGAGCTTCTCAGAGGTGGAGATGCGTGTGAGAGTGGCCATTGCTCACACTCCCCTAAGGGGAGGACCACCACGCCCATCTCCCAGATGAACACACTGAGGCTAGGGCTAGGAGGTTTGCCCAGGGCTTACTGTCAGCCAGGGAGTGGCAGAACCAGGATCCAAAGTGTAGTGGGAGGATAACAAACCTAACAAAAAATGCACAAATAGAAGAAGACAAAATAGATAGATGAGACCTCTTAAAAATTAAAAACTGATACTCATCAAAAGACTTTATGAAGAGAGCAAATAGACAATCCACAGGCTGGGAAAGAATCCTCGGAAACGAGTTACCCAATAAGGTCTAATTTCTACAATCTATAGAAAACCGCATCAATGCAACAAAGAGACAAACAACCCAATCACAAAATGGGCAAACGACGTGAAAAACCTTCACCAGAGAGGACGTCCAAGCAGCCAAGGAACACATGAAAAAATTCTCACAATCATAAGCCGTTACACCAAACCCATTGCCGTGCAGTCGATTCCAACTCATAGCGACCCTACAGGACAGAGCAGAACTGCCCCATAGGGTTTCCAAGGCTATAAATCTTTACAGAAGCAGACTACCACATTTTTTCCCAAAGAGTGGCTGGTGGGCTTGAACTGCCGAACTTTTGGTTAGCGGGTGAGCACTTAAACCACTGTGCCACCGGGGATCCTTTAGCTATTACCCTGTTGCTGTGGAGTGGATTCTGACTCATAGCGACCCTATAGGACAGAGTAGAACTGCCCCATATGGTTTCCCAGAAGCGCCTGGTGGATTCGAACTGCCGACCTTTTGGTTAGCAGCCAAACTCTTAACCCCTGCACCACCAGGGTTTCCTCTTTAGCCATTAGAGTGATGCGAATCAAAACTACGATGAGATACTATCATACCCTGGCTAAAATGGCACTGATTAAAAAAAGAAAAAAAGATAACAAACCTTGGCGAGGATGTGGGGAGACTGGAACCCTTACCCATTGCTGGTAGAACTGTAAAATGGCAAAACTACTGTGGAAAAAGGTATGGTGCTTTCTCGAAAAACTGTGATCCAGCAATCTCACTCATGGGTATATACCCTACCAGCCAGCCAACCAACCCATTGCTGTCGAGTTGATCCCGACTCAACGAGACCCTATTGGACAAAGTAGAATTGCCCCATACGGTTTCCAGGGAGTGGCTGGTGGGTTTGAATTGCTGACCTTTTGGTTAGCAGCAGTGTCACTTAACCACTATGCCACCAGGGCGCCAGGAGTATTTGTAGGTGAGTGTAAACACAAGTATGTGGGTGCAGGCACATATATTCATTAAAGACACAACTATGGGTACTCCACAGACATAGCCAAACACTTTCCAAGATCGGTCTTCTGGGCTTGAAAGCTTAGGACCATAGTCTCGTGGGACAACTCAGTAAACTGGCATAACAGTTCACAAAAATCATGATCTACATCCTAGTGAAGTAAGTAAGTTCTGAGATCTTAGAAGGTTGCAAGAAGCCATCTAAGACACAACTATGGGTCTCTGCCCATCAGGAGCAACTCAGTAAGAAGGTAACCAAAAGCGCAGAGAAAAAGCAAGTCCGCACAAGCCTCGGGCTCATCTACTCTGAGACCAGAAGAACTAGATGGTGCCCTGCTACCCCCACTGACTGTTCTGACCGGGGTTACAATAGACGGTCCTGGATAGAATGGGAGGAAAATGTGGAGCAGAACACGAGTTGTTATTTAAAACAAAAAACAGACACACTGGAACAGTAGAGGACTGAGGACCCCTGCGACTGTCGCCCTGAGAAACTCTTTAAACCTAGAACCAAGCCTAGCCCCCGAGATCAGCTGTTGGTGAAGTAGCAGAATGTCATACAAAATAAAGGGCATTACCTGTGAGATCGGCGCTCTACTTAACCACCGTCAGTACGCGACCGAAAGGTCAAAGAAGACTCAAGATAAGGGGGCAGGGAAACTGAGTACTGGGAATGGAACACACAGGACACAGAGAATGTGGACACATTGTGATAAACATAACTAATGTCACTGAACAAATTGTGTGGAAATTACCAAATGGGAGCCTAACTTGCTGTGTAAACTTTTACCAAAAACTCAATAAAACATTGAAAAACTATTTAAAAAAAAAAGTGTAGCGCGGTAAAGTGTTCCCCTACATGGTATGCCCACATTCTAACCCCTGATACCTGTGAATGGGACCTTATTAGAAAATAGAATCCCGAGTGAGACCACCCTGGACCAGGGCAGGACCAGAATCCAATGACAAGTGTCTTTATAAAAGACAGGAGAAGAGAGACCCAGTGACCATGGAGCAGAGGCTGGAGTGATGCGGCCAGAAGCCAAGGACACCTGGAGCCACCAAAAGCTGGAAGAGACAAGGAATGATTCTCTCCCAGAGTCTCCGGGGGAGCCCAGCCCTGCCCACACCTAGATCTCGGACCTCTGGCCCTCGGAACTGAGAGAGGATGCATTCCTGTCTGTGGGGACCCCCAGCGTGTGGTCCTTGGGCTCACCACACTCTCCCCAAGGAGGTGGCCAGGCTCCAGGGCCACCCTCCAGGAAGGCTCCCCAGCCCCTCAGAGGCATCTACAAGTGCTGTTTCCTGGCCTCTCCCTCTCCCTGGGAACCAGAGCTAAGATTGCTCCCAGGGCCTCCCATGCTGGGAGCAATTAAACGTCCATGAGCCCCCTCATCAGCCACCCTCCCCAGCATGGGTCTGACCCAGGGAGGGGGAGCTCTCCCGCCACCACCAAAAAACAAAACAAAATAAATAGCCGGGGCTTCCGAGGGGCACTTGGGGAGAGGCGCGCCACATGCAATCAGCCAAAAAGGCCTGAGAGCTTGGGAAAACGGCCGATTCATCAGCATAATGGCTGTGCAACCTGAGTCCCAGGAAGCGGTGTTAGGGCTTTTGTCTCTGGTGCCAGCCCCTAAGCCTCTGCCCAAGCTGGAATGTAGCTCAGACCCCAGCCCGGCCCACCGTCCTGAAACCCGAGCGCTGCCTGGGCCCCAAGCACAGACTCTGTGGGGGTGAGCTGTGTGCAGGGCAGTTCCTTTCCTGGGACAAAGCACTCATGTAGGCCACAGATCTCACTCCGGAATCAGAGATCTTGTTCCTTCCCAGTTTCCTACGTGAATGTGCAGCGCCTTAAGCCAGGGGCTTGGAGCTGGAGCCTCAGGTCCTAAATGGCGCTGGGACAGCTTTCATGGTAGGGCCACCCCTCTTGTGTGCTGCCATGGCTGAAGGCACCACACAGCTGTGGGCACGGGCCCCTCTCCCTGCTGGGGTCCTAAAGGCTGGTGACAAGTGGCCCAGGTCCCAGCCATCCTTGGCTCCAACGTCCGGCTCTAACCAGCATCAGGGCTGGACAGGATATGGCTTTCCTTGCTGGCTCTAGAAGCCACACCGCAGCTTAGAATTCATGGCCTGGCTTTTCCGGTCATTAAGAGTTAGCTCTGGTAACACAGTGGTTAAGAAATTGGGTGCTAACTAAAAGGTTGGCAGTTCGAATCCACCAACCGCTTCCTGGAAATCCTATGTGGGGCAGTTGCACTCTGTCCTATAGGGTTGCTGTGAGTCAGAATCGACTCGGCAGCGATGGGTTTGGTTTTCTGGCTTGGTAAGAGGTAGCTGCACAGCCTGAAGTCCCAGCCCAGTGGCAGCTACCGAGCACTCACTGTGTGCAAGGTACCACCTCAGCCCCCCCATTTCCCGGATCAGAAATCCGAGGTCAGCTCGGCCAGGGAAGCTGTGGAGGGCAGAGGGGGGCCCAAGCCCAGCAGCCCCCAGTACCTCTGCTCACCCCCAGTCTGCCTCACAAGTTCATCCCAGCACAACTCCAAGGCCCCCCAGGGGCAGGGCCCAGGCAGCACCCTGAGTGGTCTCAGGCACAACCAGTCCACTCAGACACCCAGTCATCTTCAAAGGGCTAGACAGCTTTGTTCTTTTTTACTACGGAAATTTCCAGAACTTTTAGGTCTCAATATCCATTGGTAGTGGGGGGCCTGAGGAAGTATGTGCCTGGGGAGCGGGTCGCCTGCCCCATGCCTGATCCCAGCTAGCAGCAGGACCCTGGCAATGGGCGGACAGCGGGGAGTGGGACAGGGATGGGCACGGAGCCTGGCCGACGCCTCCTCCCCAGCCACTCACTTTGGACAAACATGGTGACCTGAGTGGAGCCGGAGCACCAGCCTTTTCATCAGGAAAGGTTTAATTTATCGGGAGCGCAGAGTCACAAATCACAGGCAGGAGATTTATGGCTTTCAGGAGGAGAATTGGCCGTGGAGGGAGGCAGCGTTCCCAAGCCCGGTCTCTCCTTTAATAAAGTTGAAAACGTAGCAGAGCAGTCCTGCCACCCGCCACCCACCGCCCACCTGCCAGCCTTCTCGGAGCGCAATGGGTTTATGGAGGGGGTAACATATGAGGGTTTGTCATCTCATTACAGAGGGAGATGTGGAAGGGACCTGTGTGGCCAGTGGGTGCTCATGATTTAGGTGATGAAAGGCAGGGGGCCGGGAGTGCAATCCTGAATGGGGGCTGGGGGGCGCTGGGATGCCTCTAGGGTTCCGGAGTCTCTCGGCCTCTGCCGAACCTGGGGCAGTGGGGCGAGGGCCTGGGAACATGGCAGACAGCGTGTATTCCCGGGTCTGGGTCTCAATCAGCATTCGGAAGAGCTGATCCCAGGAGTAGTCGGAATCACCACCGCTGTGTGCTCGTACGGACCGGACCCGGCATCCAGCTAGGAGCGCCATACTTTCTTGGTCTCTTACAGCCTGGCAACCACAGCAAGGAGGTGCTATTCCCACCCCCATTTACAGACAAGCAGGGACGAAAGTCCCAGAGAGGGGGCCGTAATGTGACCTAGGTCACATCTTCTCAGCGACTGGCCACCCTGCTGTCCTCAGGGCCCAGGCAGTCACGGCTATACGCTCAGTTGATGGGTCATAGGTCAGTCACCAGGGCAAGGCCAGGCCAGGGAACCCCTGTGTCCCGAAGTCCAGGGGACCTGCTGCCGTTGGAGGGAAAGTGGGGGAGTGTGATGGAAGGATCTTTATGATGGAGCTCCTTCCCCGGCCTGGAGCCTTCACCCATAGGAGCCCCTGCTGCACAGCGGTGCAAGGCCCCGGGTGCCAGCTGGAGCGGGCAGCGCTTGCCTTGAGGAGCTCCTTGGCCCTGAGCACCAGGAACAAACCAGGCAGGGAGGTGAGCTTGCATCAGTGCGAGGATGGAGCCGGCCAGTGAGTGTGCAGGGGAGAGGTAGTGAAACCTGCCCCCCATTCCAGCCTTGGCTCCCCTGTGCAGGCCCTCACCTGTCCCTGAAAACGATCTGGTCTGGTCCTGGGTGGGCCCCCTCTGGGCTGCCTGCCCCTCTGTCTGGGCTTTCCTGAGGGCAAGACGATACCCCTCACAGCAGTGGCTAATCCCAGCCCATCCAGCCTTAATCCAGTACTCAGGAAATGGCGCTCTCAAGCCCCGGGTCTCCCCTGCGAGAAGCAGGGGTGCGGCTGGTTCCCAGGGCCTGGCAGGGCCCCGTGTGTGTGTGTGTGTGTGTACGTGTGTGTGTGTGTGTGCCTACGTGTGTGTGTGTCTACGTGCGTGTGTACGTGTGTGTATGTGTGTCCTGGCAGAGAACATGCCGAGCCCTGATCTGGCCCCTTGGTGGAAGGTTCCAGAATTAGATCCTGAGGCCTGGAATCTCTCAGGCATGGAAAGCCCTGCAGCCAGCTCTCCAGAACCCCTCCAGCTACAGTTGGGGAAACTGAGGCCCAGAGCGGAAGAGGTTTCCTCAAAGCCGTAAAGCAAGTCAGGGCCCACAGATGGCGGTTGTCAATCTCCAACTGGCAGACCGACCTTGGCTAGGTCTCCAAGGGGCTGGCTGGCTGGGATGGGCAAATCTCCCCCAGAAGCCTCCAATGCCCTGGACATGGCCTCCGGGTACTGCCCCCACCCCACCCAGATGCAGCGCCTGCCCTGCCTGGAAGCCAGGCTGCCATGGGGACCCTTTCCAGGCAGGACCTGGGCTCCCGGTCGCAGCATCGGACTGGCAGGGAAACTCTTCCCTCTGCCTGAGCCCACTTCTACAGAAGAGAACCCTCTCCCTGCTCCAGTTACCCTGCAGTGCTCTCTTGCTAATTTCTCTATATAACAAAACAGAGTTTCCATGTGGCCCTTACCAGCCAAGGACAAGGGCGACCTTGAGTCTGTCTAGGGGTGGGACACTCAGGGCCAAGGACTCTCTTCAGCAGGAAACCCACCCGGAGAAGAGGCTGAAGAGAGAGAAGGGCAGAGAAGGCCAGCAAGGAGCAGTTGTGTTTGTGTGTGTGTGTGTACATGCGCACGTGTGTGTGCTCACACGCACGTCACTCTGTACACATGCGCGCACACAGGTTTGCAGGTATGTGTGCCTGTGCACGTGTTTGTTAACAGGTGTGCGTGCCCAGCTCGGTGTCTGCACACATGTGTGCCTGTGTGCATGTGTTTGTGTGTGCACGCACGTGTCCCTATGCATGCACATGTGGCGTGGGCATCATGTCTGTGCTGCATAGCAGCTGGGTGTCTGCACGGGGCACAGCGCAGTACCATTCGGGAGCACCTGTATGTGTGTGTGTAGCTGTGTGTGTGTGCGTGTAAGGGCATGACGTGGCCCTGTGTGGGCTGGGGGGCAGGCAGATGTGTGTGCCTGGGACCCTGCAGGCAGGCTCCTTTGCTCGGGGGCCCCCCGTGTGTCCTCAGGTCTGCCACGCAGGGATTCCAGAATCCAGAAGCCCTGGGATGCAGAGAGCTTAGACCCCTGCCCGGCTCCCAGGCTGCCCTCACAGGAGGGCCCAACTGCTCAGGCCCCGGCAGAGACGGGACCCAGGACCCCAGGTCCCCTCTGCCCCATGCTTTCCTCCCCTCACCAGCGGCTTCTCTCCCTCCAGCTCTGGGACCACCCACTGGTCCAGCCCTGCCCCCGCTCCTGGCACTCTAGTTAATGTCTTTCTCATAAGGAGTTTTAAATTATAAGCCTAAATGAGGTCTATAAATTTGACTTCATAAAACTCCACACATATCATTTTCCAGCAGAAAAGGCTCTCTAAGAAATACCTTCCTGCGACCCCCAGCGTCCCCGTCCCTCCGCTGTATAACATTTATTCTAATATTAAAATGGCAGGTGTTCTATAAATCCTGCATCATTAGAGCTCTGCATTGATTCCCCTCAGCCTCCGGCCGGGCTGGAAGCCACATGCGGAGAACAGTCTATTCAATGGAGATTCATACCCTATTTGGGGGTCAAAGACCGAGACCTCGTGAGCTTGAGCTTCTATCAGCCTAAAGCTGATCAATACCTGAAGATATATTGGGGGCCAGCCGCTCACACAGATTAAGTGGCCATAAATCGGGGTGGGAGGTGGCCATCAGCTCCGGGCAAGCAGGAGGCCAAGACGGGGCTACGCTGCCTGCCCGGCCAGGGTCTCTCCTGTGGCCCTGGTGGGGGGTGACCCCAGGCACTGGACGGGGCAGGAGAATGGGTGCTGACAGCGGTGCAGCCCCCCGGTAACTCTCAGGATGCAGGGGCCCAGGGGGCGCCATCGAGGCCTGGGGGGAGGGTGAGACACAGCACCTGTCCCCCATTCACAGCAGTACATCCAACAATGTGGGGGGGGCGGGGGTCACGATGGGACCAGAGAGCCCCAGGTGTCAGAGGTTCTGGAGTCAGGAGGGGCTCATGTGCACAGTTTTATCTGAATCATAAAAAATAATTTCAAATCCAGCTACCACCCTTGGCTTGATTTCCAGCCCCTTTCCCCACCTTCACCTCGTAGGATGCTGGGCCTCATGCAACACCCTTCCCGGCCTTTCTGAGACCCTCTCTGCCCCAGTCCCACACTGACAGCCCTGGGGGGCTGCCCCGAAGCTGCCTTGGGCTCCAGCTCATTCTGCTGGACCTGGTGTCCCCGAGGCCTGCCGGTGTCCCCCATCCCACACTCCAAAGGGCTCCTGGTTTGGGTCACATGGCTCAGGTAGCATTTCCTGCCCCTGGGGGAACCAGGCTTACGAAAGATGGAGAGTCCCTGCCCAGCCCCCCTCCCCAAGCTCCTGTCCTGGATTCTGCTTCTTACCAAGTGCGTAGTACGGGGGTCAGAGCTCACTGGCCCAGCCCCTTAGCGCCCCAGAAGCCCCTGCCCCTCCCTGCCTGTGGAGGCCCCCAACTCTGCACAGGCTTCTAAGGCGCGTCCTTCCGCGCCCTTGGGGAGGGCTACTGCCAGGCAGGCTCAGTCCTGCCCCTCCTCACTGCCCCCTTCCCACCTCCTCCCCGGCCCCGCCCCCTCATATATCACCCCGCCTACTCCACACCTCATGGGTGCCATCTATTAAGTTATTAGGGAGATAAATAATTTGAACTCCAGCCTTTTACCTTTTCCCCCTGTAGGCGGGCAGAACACCCCGCACCCCCTAAGAGTAATCTCATTAGTCCAGGCCCCTGGGGGAGCCCCCATGTGGGGCCCACAGTAGAATGGCTTTGTGGAGATGAGAAATCAGAATATGAAAATTTAAGCCAGAGTGGGTGTAATTTAACTTTGCATCACTTATCAGGGACACAAATCCTTCCTAATGTCGGATTTGGGAGAGCCAGGGCAAGGTCTTAGGAAGGTGACAGGGTGCTGGTGCCATCTCTGTCCCCGTTCAGCCTAGAGAAAGCTGGTCTGGGGGTTTGGGGCGCCGCTGGGCAAGATGGCTGCAGGCTGGGGGCAGGGGAGGGGCCCAAGTGGGGAAGGAGAGCCCCAGCTGGGGAGCGGGCTGCCTGGCCTGGGCTGGAGGGAGGAAGAAGGCCCGGGATCCCAGGGCTTCCACAGGCGCCCTGGCCCCAGACAAACCCTGCATCCACACTGACCTGCTTAGGGCCAGATGAGGTCCTGCCCACCTGGATGCCTGTCACCAAGCAGAGAGCCCTGCACCTGACAGAGCCAGGACCGGTGGGGGCAGCTCTTCAGACCACCACCTCAGAGGGAGGGGCAGGGGTCAAGAGCTGAAGAAGCAGCCTCAGTGTGGCCCTGGGCGCGAGTGTGGAGTTTGCTAAATATCAGTACTTCCGCTCTCGATTTTTATTTTTGATAGAAAAGATTATTCAGTGTAGTTACTCTGGTTTTTCAAACACTCGATCTATTCAAATTGAGTAAATAAAAAGCTTTTACGCTTTCTTCACAGATAAGATTCTGTTATTAATTTTAGTAGATGTCGTAAACATGTTAAGGAACTTTCTACAACTTAATTAAGCCTCCATAAGCATCTTACCTTCGTTACAACCTTAATATTTTGTCTTCTTCGTACTCTTCCCACTTGTTAGAGGCGGTAGGAGACGTCCCACACCTTTAAGTCGTTTCTGAGAGTCTTAAAAACCACCCGATAGACTTGCAAAGTCCTCTTAAATTTCCAGTAAAATTTGTGAAGCTTATAAGAGATGGACTTAAAAGCTTAAATCGACAGTTTAATTACCATTTTAGTTGGCATCTGTCATGGAGTGAATTGTGTCCCCCCAAAATGTGGGTCGATTTGGCTAGCATTCCCAGTATTGGGTGGTTGTCCGCCATTTTGTGATCGGATATGATTGTCCTATGTGTTGTAAATCCTAATCCCTGGCTGTGGTTAATGAGGCAAGATCAGGTTACATTCAAGAGGATTAGGGTGGGGTGCAACACCCTAACTCAGGTCACAGCCCTGATGTAAGGGGAGTTTCCTTGGGGTGTGGTCTGCATGGCTTTTTATCTTAGAATAGATAAAAGAGAGAGAAGTGAGCAGGGAGAGAGGGACCTTACACCACCAAGAAACAAGCACTGAGAGCAGAGCGCGTCCTTAGGACCTCAGGTCCCTGCGATGAGAAGCTCCTAGACCAGGAGAAGATTGACGACAAGGACCTTCCCCCAGAGCCAACAGAGAGAGGAAGCCTTCCCCTAGAGCCAACACCCTGAATTCAGACTTCTAGCCTCCTAAACTGTGAGAAAATAAATTTCTGTTTGTCAAAGCCACCCACCTGTGGTATTTCTGTTACAGCAGCGCTAGATGACTAAGACACTCCTGAGAGGGAAAGGCTGCCCTACCCCAGGCTCAGGGCGGTCTGGGATTTCACCAAGACCCACGAAGGGTCCCACAGGAACAGGAGGAAGAGGGAAGCATCAGGGCCCTCTCAGGATGTGAAGATCCCCTGTCCCCTACGGCTGCACCCCTTGGCCCTGGCCCATTAGGGACTGTGAGAAGTCAAAGTGGATATTCCAGCTGTAAGATCTCTCCCAGGGTCTGTTAAGGAGCAGTGACAGAAGGTGGCCAGGAGCAGTGGGAGGGGCCTGACCCCCTCAGCCCTCATGGGGCGCTGCCCGCCTGCCCATCCCACATACACAAAGGGCCAGATGGAAGGACAGATGCAGGGAGGCGGGAGATGGGCTACTGGAGAGATGCAGGGAGGACAAGCCAGGAGGACAAGCCGCCTGCCCCTCTTTACAGGGTGGCCGTGTCCCCGGCCCCACCCAGGCCTCACCTGCCTCAGGGTACTAAGCCCACCTCCTGGCTCATCACTTCTTTACCACCCTATCTTCAGGGGAGGGGGGGATCGGCAGCACACCTGCACCCTGGGGGCTGAGGATCACTCAGGGTCTTGTAGTGGGGAGCACCATCCAGGGGTGCCTGTGAGGGCGACTTGTCCTGTGTGGGAGCTTCTCCCAGGACACAAGTGGCCTTGGCAGGAGGGGATCTGAGAACCAGGTGCTGAGAGCCTGGAGGTGAGAGTGGATGGCAGCAGACAGGTGGGTGACATCCCCCAATGGGGGTGATAAGGGTACGACTGATAAGGACCCGTAGCAACAATGAAGAGTAGCTGTGTGCTTGGAGCAGTTTCTCTGAGGGCTGGGAGCACTTACCCTGGGAGCACTCACCCTGGGAGAACTCACCCTGGGAGCACTCACCCTGGGAAGCATCTACTCTGGGAAGCATCCACTCTGGGGCACTCACTCTGGGGAACACAGACTCTGGGGGCAGTTACCCCAGGGCACTCACTCTGAGGAGCACTCACTCAGGGGGCACTCATCCTGGGAACACTCACTCTGGGGAGCACTCACTCTGGGGAGTACTCACTGGGGGGGCCTGCCCTGGGACCACTCACACTGGGAGCACTCCTAGGCACCAGCATCTTCAGATTTCTTTTCTGGGCTTGGACACACCACATGGTTTGCCCACCCCCCTTTTTGTACTTGCCCTCTGTCTCTTGCTGATCCCCCATGCCCTCCCTGTGAGTGTCTACCCTCCCCCCTTGCTCCCCCAGGCCAGCTCTTCCAGTCTTGAGGCCCTGAGCATCCCTACCACGTGAGTGTGTGAGATGGAAAACTGCCAAGACACAACATCTAATCCAAACCACAGACCCCTCTACCTCCCTGCCCCCCACCTCAATGACAGGCACTCAGTGGGCACCAGGGGCCTCCACTCAGCTGTTTGGGTTTGAAGCTTGGAGTCACCTTGACCCCTCACTTTCTCTCAGCTCCCTCCAAACCCTCCCCAAGCCCGCCCCAGCCCCAGTCACCATGCCCTCCACCTGGGTGGCCATAGAAACCCATTTCCAGGCTCCCACTCCAGGCCACCTTTCACACAGATCAAGCCCCAGGTGAGTCTGGGCACATGGCCCTCCACTGAGACCTTTGGGGGCTCCCACCACATGGCATAGGCCCAGCTCCTGGCCTGGCCTCAGGGGAGCCTCTAAATACTGCAGCCCCTGAAGCCCAATGACTTGGTCCATATTCAAATTCCACCTGGGGCTTTCAGGACCCCTGGGTCCAGGCTTCAGGCATCAGTGGGGTCTGGAGTGGGGTCCGGGCCCTGTCGTTTGTCTCTAATGCGGCCAGCGTTGAGGCTGAAAACACAAAACATGGTAAAGACCCTTGTGGAAACCCAGGAGCCCCTGAGCTAGCTGTGAGAGCCTCCTAAAGTGGACCAGAGACATGGGGCAGGGCAGGGAGACAACAGGGAGCCCAGAGGGTGACCACAGGTTCCCCAAACTTCTCAGAAGCCCCATCACAGACAGGGAGGATTCTAGGCTGGATGTAGGGAGTGGTCTTGGCAGGGCAACCCAGACAGGGAACATTCTAGACAGGAAGAGGAAGTTGTCCACACGGGGGACTCTCCCCACCATCCTGGCACTGTTCTCTCTGGCCGGGGAGAAACCCTGGGGAGGGCAGGCAGCGAGCCCTTCCTAGCAGGTCCTGGGAGAGCATCTCTGGACTCTAGGTGGATATGTGGGGGGCAGTGAGCCCACCCAGTGGCATCCCCATCAGCCTACCCAGCTGCCTGCTTCTTGCCCAGGTTGGACTTAGCCAAGCCCACCAGACTGGAAACCCCCAGGAAGGCGGCAGAAATGGCGGGGAGGCCTACCCAGCTGGCCAGACCTCCCGGAGCCCCCACCCCCCACCACAAAACACCTCTGGGGGGTCATCTGATGGCCTGGGATTGACCGCCCTGTGACACTGCCAGTGGAGCAGCCACAGAGCAGTCCCTATGGAACACACCAGTCTGTGCAAAGTGCAGGCTCCCGCGCACACACACACAGGAAGGCTGGTGTGACACCGAACGACAGGATTGGTAGAGGGAGGCCGTGCGTGTGTTTTCCAGGCTTTCCTCAGGGGGCGCCTATTACTCTTGGCTGCTGTTAGCTGCCGTCGAGTGGATTCCCACTCATGAGACCCACGTGTGCAGGGAAGAACTGCTCCATAGGGAGTCCAAGGCTGGGACCTTCTGGAAAAGATCATCAGGTCTGTCTTCTGAGACACCCAGGGACTCCTGTATTATTTTTGTAATTAGGAAAAAATAAACAATACGCCTTAATTTATAAATGCTGACTGTGGCCTCCAGCCTCTGTTGTAAATGCAGGTGGTGGGGCCAACAAGCAGACCCTGGGAGGTGGGACAAGAGGGGAGGGCCGGGAAGGCTGAGGCAGGAAGACCTGGTGCCCTCGTTGGTGCAGCCCCACCCAGTCATCCGCCCGACTTTCAAACACTCGTGGGATCCAGGCCCCGTGTCCCCTCCTTCCCCATCCCTTCCCCACTGGTGACATCACCCTCTGGGGTATGGCTGTGTCCTGCTGCCAAGGTCCCACTGCCCGCCGCCCGCATAGCTCACTCCTGACAGCCCGGCCGCCACCTGGCCCGGCACCCCTCCAGATCTCCAGGACGGAGAATTCCCGGTGGGCGGGAGATGGGCTGGCCGGAAGCTCCCCAGCCCTCGATCAATCTCCACCCGCTACCCAGATCCGTCCCCACCCCCACCGCTCCATTTTAACTAATAGTCCACTTAGTTTAATGAGCCGACTTTGCATAAGAGGAACTTGCTAATTAAACTTTAAACCTTGTCATTCCAAGGATTAGCGGGGGCTCTGCCCCAAGCATTTGTCAGGGAGACGGGCAGCCCCTCCCCTGGGGAAACTCCGAGCTGCTGGCCTGGCCCGCCCTGCTTTGACCTCTGCTCCCACCAGGGGTCTTGGATGCAAACCACAGAGGGCCCGCCTGACGTAAGCCCCAAAGGGTCTGCTGGAAGGCCTGGGAGACCTGCGGCCCCCAAGGAAGACCCGTGGGACCAGCCTGGCCACTTGGGCCGCTGCCCTGAGGAAGTGGCAAGGGATTCTCTCGCCACACCCCAAGCCCTGGGTACCTGGGCCAGGATGTCTGGCCCCTTTCCAGGGACCCACTGTCCCAGCCTGGGAGGTTTGCGCAAGGGAGGGCTGTGTGAGGTACCCGGCAGGGCCCTCTCAGGGAAGGCCTTCCGTGGGCTCTGCACCCGGGCTCCCCCAGCCCTGAGCAGCTGGTGGTCCGCAGCCTCCCCCAGTGCCCCGCCCCGCCTCCCGCCCCACCTCCCGCCCCACATTGTTCCCCAAGCAAAGGATGAAACCGGGGAGGGGGGGCACTTGTGAAGAGGGTGTGTGTCACCTCTGGAACATCACAAGTCCCGACCTCTGATCTTTCTGGAGGTCAGACAAGGCTGGTGGTCAGGGGCCAGCCTGGGGACAATGGCCAGGGGCCTCTGTAGAGTTTTGATGGGGGACAGGACAGAGACATTTTACAAATGACTGTCGGCCCAGGGCAGCAGATCCTGGGGACTGGACATGCTGTCCCTGTGTCCCTGGGGGCCCCGCCCACCAGGGCCCCCCAGCCCCAGCCTTCTTGGCTGATAAGTCCACAGCCAGCCTAATCCCCCACCCTCATCCCCTTCCTGGGAGATGTGCTGGGGGGCAGGAGTTGTTAACAGCCAATCGGGTCACTGCAGGCCTCCATCAGTGAGTGGGGGGCCCTCTGCCCGGCAGGTCAGGACTGGAGGCCGGGCACGGACAGATGCCTGCAGAGGCTCCTGTCAGCAGGAGGCATGGCCTCTGGAGCTGGGTGGGACGTCGGCTTGGACACCTCGGGGGGGTGGTCAGGTGGTCAGCTCCAAGCCTGCAGACGGGGTACTAGGGCCCCTCGCCCACACCACTGAGTTAATCTTGTGATTCTCTCCTTGCCCCTGAGGCCCTCACTCTTGTGGGAGGGTTTTGTCCTCCTCCCCACTTTGGAAAATCCAGGTGAAGTTCGTATGCATAACATTAACCACTTAACAGTGACCAGCCGGGGTAGGGGGCACGAGGACGTCCACAGTGCTATGCAGCAACCACCGCAGGCGATTTTAGAAAGTTTTCACCACCCCGGCAGAAACCCAGGGGCACCCCTTCCCCTTCCCTCCCCTCCCCTCCCCCAGCCCCTCGCAGCCACTGAGGATTTGGCTGCTCCAGACGTTTGACATAAACGGGATCGTACAATGTGTGTCCTTCTGCGTCCGGCTTCCTTCACGTGACGTGATGTTTTCAGGGTCCATCCACGCCACAGCGTGCATCAGGACTTCGTTTCCTTTCACGGCTGAGTGTCACCCCTTCCCTGTGTGGACGGACCCCATCGTGCCTGTCCATCATCTGCTGATGGACATTTGGGTTGTTTCCATTTTCTGGCTACCGCGAATGGTGCTGCAGTGAACACGCGTGTACAAGATTTTGTGAAAACATATGCTTTCCATTCTCTTGGGTACTGTCATGGATTGAATTGTCCCCCAAAACCTGTGTTGTGAATCCTAACCCCTGTACCTGTGGTTATAATCCCACCTGGGAATGGCTTTCTTTGTTATGTTAATAAGACAGGATTAGTGTAGGTGTGTCTTGAGTCAATCTCTTTTGATACACAAAAGGTATTAAACAAGCAAGCAAGCAAACAGAGATGGGGGGAGATGCCAAGCCACACGAAGACTGCCCAGGAGCAGAAGCTCAGAGTCAAGGACCTTCCTCCAGAGCCGACAGAGAGAGAAAGCCTTCCCCTAGAGCCGGCGCCCTGAACTAGGACTTCTAGCCTCCTGAAGTGTGAGATGTCTAGTGCACCTTCATTGCCATTGGTTCCCGATGGTATGCTAGCTCCTGAAATGGTTGGACGGCCACCCTTTTTGGTACAATGACTCCGTGTGTTCCTTCCATCTTCTTTTGATGCTTCCTTCGTTGTTTAATATTTTCCCCGTAGAATCCTTCATTATTGCAACTTGAGACATGTATTTTTTCTTCAGTGTTTTCAGTTTGAGAAATGCTGAGCGTGTTTCTACCCTTTTGGTTTTCTAACTCCAGGTCTTTGCACATTTCATTATAATACTTTGTCTTCTCAAACCGTCCTCTGAATGTTCTGTTCAGCTCTTTGACTTTATTTTTTCTTCAGTTTGCTTTAGCTACTTGACGCTCAAGAGCAAGTTTCAGAGTCTCTTCTGACGTCCATTTTGGTCTTTCTTTCCTGTCTTTTTAATGACCTCTTGCTTTCTTCACGTATGATCTCCTTGATGTCATTCCACAACTTGTCTGGTCTTTGGTCATTAGTGTTCTATTCTTGAGATGGCCTCTAAATTCAGATGGGATATACTTACGGTCATACTTTAGCTCTTTAAAGTATTAAAAAGCAAAGATGTCACCTTGAAGACTAAGGTGCTCCTGACCCAAGCCATGGTATTTCCAATTGCATCATATGCATGTGAAAGCTGGACAATGAATAAGGAAGATCACAGAAGAATTGACACCTTCGAATTATGGTGTTGGCAAAGAATATTGAATATACCATGGACTGCCAAAAGAACGAACAAGTCTGTCTTGGAAGAAGTACAGCCAGAATGCTGCTTAGAAGCAAGGATTGTGAGACTATGTCTCACATACTTTGGACATGTTGTCAGGAGGGATCAGTCCCTGGAGAAGGACATCATGCTTGGTAAAGGAGAGGGTCAGCGGAAAAGAGCAAGACCACAAGGAGAGGGACTGACACAGTGGCTGCAACAGTGGGCTCAAGCATAGCAAGGATTGTGAGTGTGGCACAGGACCAGTGTTTCCTTCTGTTGTACCTGAGGCCACTATGAGCTGGAACCAACTCGACGGCACCTAACAGCAACAAACTGTGAGAGAATAAATTTCTGTTTGTTAAAGCTACCTGTTTGTGGTATTTCTGTTACAGAAGCACCAGATAACTAAGAAAGGTACATACCTAGACATGAAATTGCTGGCTTATAAACCCTGGTGGCATAAAAAAAAAAGTGGTTAAAAACTCAGCCACCGCTCTTTGGAAACCCTGTGAGGCAGTTCTCCTCTAGCCTGTAGTGCTGCTGTAAGTCTGAATCGACTCGATAGCATGTAACAACAACATGGTAATTCTGGAGTCCCTTGGTGTTGGGAACAAGTAAACATGAAGATATTAACAGAAAGGTTAGAGGTTCAAATCCTCAGAACAAAGGCCTGGTGATCGACGTCTGAAAAACCAACCACTGGAAATCCTACAGAGTTCTGCTCTCAGACACATGGGCTCACCGAGACTTGGAATCCACTCGATGGCAACCGGTCACGGTAATTCTATGCTGAACTTTCGAGGTCCCGCCAAACTGTCTTCCACAGCAGTTGCGCTATTTCACACTCCCGTAGCAGTGGACCAGGATTCCAAGTTCTCCACATCCTAGCTATCCTAGTGGGGTGCAGTGCTGCCTCCTGGGGTTCTGATTTGCATCTCCTTGTGGCTAATGTCGTGAGCATCTTTTCATGTATGTGCTGGCCAAGACTGGTCCCCTTTACAGATGAGGTTAGCAGGGGTGTTGGGTGACTACCTTGCCCTGTGGCTGGCAAATGACAGAGTGGGCCCTGTCTGACCCACCACATTGTCCCCCCATGTCTGCAAAGCACTGCATCAACTCTTGACCCTGGCTTTGACCACTGACCCTCTCGGCAAACCTGTGAAGGAGGGCATGCTTGCTGCTCCTTGGGCTCAGAGAGGTTGAGTGGCCAGGCCAGGGTCACGTGGCTGCAGCGACTGGTTAGCCAGGATAGGAAGGCACTCAGGATCATCTGCTCCCCAAGCCTTGCCTAGTTCGGTTCCATCCCTGAGACACAAGTGGGACTCAGCGGGGAGCCCAGTCCCACCCTGGGCTCCCCAGCTGCTAGCTCAGCCCCAGCTTTGCAGATGCTGAACTTGGACCACCCTGCTGGTCACATCGGCAACCTCATCAGACGGCTCCCTGGGATGAGTCTGGGGTTCTGAGAGCTGTGTGTGCTGGGGGCCTGTGGCCGCCCCCGGTGCCCTCCCAGCCCGACACACACACACTCTCATGCTCACAGCCCCGTCCTGGGTTCCTGGGTCTGCAGAATCCAGGGTTTTCTCCCAGGCTTGGCCTCGGGCTCCGTCAGTCCTGTGCCCCTCAGCCCAAATGTGACAGCTGCGTTTTACTCTCACGCGGGCTCCTGAGTGCCAGGAGGAATATTTTTATGGTAAAAAATGGCCCGACGTTGTATCAGCCCTGGGGGGTGGGCTCATCACCTGCAGGTCGCCTGGCAGACTGATGAAGATGCTGCGTATGAAGTCGCTGCTCCCCCATTAATTAGGGGGGACGGGGCGCGGGCCTCCACCTCAGCCTTGCCCACCGCCAAAAGCTTGTCAACATTTTTCCACGAAGAATGAAAATGTAAATAACTTTAAGATTATTCAATGTCACCAAGGTATGGAAAAAGGTCGCAATGCTGGCTGTCATTTATCTCGTTGTGGATTTAAAGAGCTTTTTTCTATTAAATTTCTTAAAATTAATGTTTTATGTTGCTCAGAGTAATTTGAACAATTATAGGCTTAAAGAATTGATCATTACAGCTCCCAGGACTTAGGGCCCCAGACGGATTCCTGTGAAAACCCACTGATTTATGGTGTCGCTCCTCAACTCAACCAAGCAAGCCTGGAATGGGGACCCTCCCCTCTAGGAGCCCCTCCCCCAGCCCCTCTTGCCCTTGAGGGGGTGGGGGCGGCCCCAAGAGAAACCTGGCCATCTGGGAGCAGATCTGCGGAGGGAAGCAGGAGGACACCAAAGGAGGGCAGGGAGCATGTCCCCTAGTCTGGGGAGAGGGGGTGGGCTCCCGAAAGTCCCCAGGAGTCCCCTGATATGGGAAAGTCCTTTGGGCTAAAAGAAGCCTCCTGGATGAATTTAATGTTTAAAAGGAAAGAAGCCCTTTTATGTATTGGTCGAAATTGTTATTTTTATAATTCAGATGTTTCCTTTTGGTGATTTGGTAGGATCACTAGATTCAAAAGGCAACAAGCCCAAGTGAGTGAGCACGGCATCCCTCCCCCGTCCCTGCCAGGGTGTCCCCTACTAGGGCCTCCAGGGACTTTCCTGCTCGGCCAATACGCAGTGGGGGCCGGGGGTCCTCGGCAGGAAGCCGTGACTCCCTCTTCACACCCGAGCCCCACCCCCTGAAATGAGCTGGAAGAGAAAGGGGAAACACCCGCTAGAGCGGCCCGGGGCGGAGCTGCCTCCGCGCCCCTCCTCTCGCCCTCAGCGCCCACCGGCTCGCAGCGCTCTGCCCCGCTGGGTTCCAGCCCGGCTCCCCGCGCCCCCTCGCCAGGATGAGCCACCGGAGGGTCCATTCGCCAGGCCCCTCCGCGGGCTGGGGGAATGGGCCCTCCCCGCCGCGCCCCGGGCCCTGCCCCTCGCGACCCCCGCGGGCGGCCCTGAGCTTGGGTCGCTTCTGTCCCCACACCCCACCAGGTCCACTCACCCCCCGCCGCCCCTTCCCGTCCTCTCGCCCCCCCCCACCCAGCTGAGACCCCCCGGCGAGGGCAGAGGCTGCGAGCAAGACCCCCCCACGCCCGGCTCCACCCGGAGACAGGGCGCCGGGAACCCTCATTCCGGGCTCCTTGAAGGCTTGCTCCGCCACCCCCAGCACACACACACACACACACACACGCACGTACACACACGCACACTCCGGCACACACAGGCACACACACTCAGACACGCGCGCGCACAAACACGCAACACGGACACGCAGACACACGCAGACACACGCGCGCACACGCACACACACGTGCGCACACACGCACGCACTCCCTGCCCGGCGAACTCGGTTCAATTGAATCCTCTCCGTGTGACCCCGAGGACGTGGTGCCCCGCGATCGTGGGCGGCGGCCTCCCCTCCCCGCAGTCCCAGGCCCGCAGACCGAGGTTCCTCTCCGCCCGAGGTCGCCCTGGCCCCACCGGCAGCGGTAACCAAGCGGTTCCCGGGCGACTGGGGTCTGGGGCGTCGGCCCAGCCGGGGGTGCAGGCGCGCCCTGGACCTGCGGTCTGGGTTCCAGTCGCCGAGCTGAACGTGGGCCCCGAGGTGGCCTGGGAGCCTCTATTTCTGCCTGGCCCTTTACAGGTGGGGAAACTGAGGCCAGCGCGGTGACGCAAACGAGCCGCTCTCGGGGCAGGATGGGGCCACACTGCGGGGCCTCCGCCGGCCAGGCGGGCCTGAGCTTCGGCCGCTTCCCTCCCCACACCCCACCAGGTCCATTCACCTCCCCCGCCGGGGCGGGATTTCGGCTGCCGGGGGCGCCCCCCGCAGCCCCTTCCTGGTCCTCTCGCCCCCACCCCCGCCCCCAGCTCCAGGATTATCGATGCGCCGCCAGCTGGAGTGAGCGAGACCGCCCTGGCTGCAAACGTGCGGAGGGTCCCTAGGGGACGCTTAGCACTTTATTAACCTGTCAGCGCCTAAAAGGTCCCGGGTGGCCTGGGGGAGGGGCTGGGGGTCCGGGGCTTGTGGGCGGTGGGAGGGCGCGGCCTGAGGATTTATGGTCCGCCCTCCCCGCGCCCAGTGGAAGGCAGCTCCTGCCCCTCGGCGGCCGCTCCCCTTTCAGAATCCCGCTTCCGACCCCGGTTCGGACCTGCCTCCTCCTCCCCCTCCCAGACCCCGCCCCACTTGCTACCCTGTGGCTCCTTCACCCTCTGAAACACACCCCCCCAGCCCAACCCAGCGCGTCCTAGGACACCTGCGCTTTCCGCCTCTTCGTCTTTGCCCACAGGGCCTCTGTCCCTAACGCGCCATCGGTACCATCAGGTCCAATCCCTACCCGCTTCCAGGCTCACCTCCAGCAAAGTCTCTTCTCTGGTCCCTCTGTTCCTCCACACCCCCTGAAGAGCCCCCTGCGGGATTCAGAATTACCAGGGCTGGGTCTGCAGCGCCCTTACTCAGCACCCACCCCCGCCTTGAAATTAGTGCGGGGGAGGGGGCTTGGGACCGGTGAAACTGGGCGTTGGGGCCCTTTCTCCCACCCTGTATCTTCTCCCAAGGCCATCCTGGTGATCTGCCCTCTGCCAGGCAGCCTCCTTTAGACAGCAAAGATCTGGGGCTGTCAGCCAACCCCGGGGGCCTGGGCCTCAGAGGGGTGGGTTTGTCCCCTATGGGGGGGCAGACTGAAGCCCGCAGTCTGCCTGGCTGAGGACACCAGGACGCCCTTCTCCTCCCCACCCTCTGGATGTGGTGGGCCTGTTCTCCACCTGCCAGCCCTTCAGGGTCCCAGCTGTGGCCGGTCGCTGGCCTCTGTGGAGCAGGTACTGCAGGGGGCCGGGGCTGCGGCTGTGCTGGCATCTCCCCTCCCCAGGAGCTATCACCACTGTCTCCACTCACCAGAGGAGACATGGGGCTCAGCGAGGCCTACTGACGTGCCCAGGATCACACAGCAAGTGAGCAGACTGGCTGGGATTGGAATAAACTCAGAGAGAGCCCCATGGTCTCTGCCATGAGTCCTCTGACCAGCTGGCTGCAGCCATCCCCTCGGGGCTGCTGCCAGGTCACCACCAGCTGTGTCAGGGCCTTCCTCTGTCACCCTCCCTGGGTCAGCTGGGTAGGCTTTCCTGCTACCCTTCCAGGCTGCCTGGGCACCCCAGCCCCCGCCTCTCCCTGGGAAGAGTATGGAGCCCCACCCCATCCCATTATGGGTGGGCAGTCTGTTCCCCCTCCTCCCCTTCCAAAAGTTTGGCCAAGATCCAGGGGCAGGAAGAGCAAAAACCCACAGCAGCCCCCCTCCACCAGCCGAGGAACCAGCAGCTCCTCCAGCCTTCAAAGAGTCGCCTGGCCTCACTGGGCCTGCGTCCACCACCTGTGTCCCCTGCCTGTGTCCCTAGCCAGTGTCCCCTGCCTGTGTCCCTAGCCTGTGTCCCCTGCCTGTGTCCCCAGCCTGTGTCCCCCGTGTCCCCCGTCCCCCGCCTGTGTCCCCCCACCTGTGTCCCTCACCTGCATCCCCCTCATGTGTTCCCTGCCTGCATGCCCCACCTGTGTCCCTGGTCTCACTAAAGACACTGACCTCCCATCAACTGCAACAGACAAATTTATTGAAGTCTTGGAAAGAGTTGCTCATTGGAGAATAAATAAAATCACTGGACACTCACAGACCAACAGGTAGCTGGAGATTCGAGCATGACTTCAACTTACACACAGCCAGCTCTGCGTGGGGGCACGGGCTGTGGCATCCCCCAGAAACACCCAACAGCATCTGATGCAGAGGCAGGGCACTCCGAGGAGGGGCTGGCCGCCCCCGTTGCTGGCCGCCCCCGTTGCCGTCCCCAGTGGGAAGCTTGCCAAGCCGCATGGCAGAGCGGGCTGGAGGGAGGGCAGGCTGTTTGGCAACGGACATCAGTGGGGGTGGGGGGGAAGCTTCGCCTGGGAGGCTGAGGGTGGCTGCGACTTGGGGGAGGGGTGACAACTTAATCGAAGGCTGGGAGGGGGAGGGGCTTTTAAAAAGAATTGATGGAGAAGAAGGGGGCCTAGAATTCTGCCTCCTCCACCGGGTAGTGACCTCAAGGACAGAAAGAGCTAGAGCCACCTGCTCTGAGGGGAGAGGCGCAGAGAGGCCCCTGAGGGAGGGGCAGGTGGCAGGGAGGCCCCCAGAGAGAAGGGAGTGAAGGGGTCCTGGGCCAGGATCTTGTCAATAGCCTCGGTCATTTCTGGCTGCCACTGGGCAGGCTGGCTTGTTAGAGCCGTGAAGGCCACGGTGTACCCGTCTGCACCCCAAGGCCACCTCTGCCTGGACACACCAGGCTTGTATCTGATCTAGAAGGGGGGGCTTTACACAACTCAGAGACATATCGAGTCTGGGACATGAAAGGACGTTCGTGATTTCTTTTTTTTTTTAATTTCAGAAATTAAAGCGTTTTCCAGCCCTAGGGCTGAGCTGCTCTGGGCTGGGGGAGGCGGGAGGACAGCCTGGCTGTGAGCGTCGACATTTTACGTCTGGGAACAGCAGAGAGCACTCAGTTAATTGGTCGATAAAGGGAGAAATCTGCTTACAAAACAAGGCGAGTATCGCCAGCTTGCTGGACAGCCACCGGGGGGCCACCCAAGTCCAAGGAGGAGCCTGCCATGGCTGCGGGCCAGGAGTGGGGCAGCTCCGCTTACAGAGCCCATGACATCCTCCCTTAGCCGCCTGAGGGCCACGCCTGTGGTCCAGGCTTCAGGAGTGGAGCTGAGCGTGTAGCCGGTGCCAGGGGCCCTCAGCTTGGTGCCCGGAGGAGCTGAGGCCTTGGTCAGAACTGAGCATGGTCCACCTCGTCCAGCCAGGAAGCAGGGCTAGCAGGGAAGTCAGGGTAGCCCCCACTGCTCCCTGTGGACAAGTCGGAGCTGGGTCCATTCCCCGGCAGCACCCTTATGGGTGGGGGCCCTCCTGGGGCCCCCGTGGACACAAGGCCCAAGCCAGCATCTGGGTACACCAAGCTGGAGAGCAGGGGCTGCGGGCCAGGCAGGCTCTGCAGGGCAGCCGGAGACGGAGGAACGCCGAAGGGGCTGCCAGGACGCAGCTCACGGTATGGCTCTGGGCCTGCCAGGCCTCCGTGCTCCATGGCGAAGGTGCCAGGTGCCCCTGAGGGCCGGCCCAGGGCAGAGGCGGGCTCCCCCAGGCTGCCGTAGAGGCCATTAGTGGGGCCCATTTCCGCCATGGACGGCTCGTCTGCAACAGAACCAGAGGCTCCTCAGTGCCCGCCCTGCTCCTCCCCCTGTGCTCCTCAGTCCTGCAGATGACCTGCTCCACTTCATGCAGCAAGTCACTCACCACAAGTCCCTTCACTCTAGAGCTCAGCGCTGCCATCTGCCCTGCTCCCTCCACACCTCCTGCACCCTACCTACAGTATAAACAGGAATCAGGGGCAGGAATAACCCAGCCTGGGCCCAGAGCCTCTGAACCTACCTGTGGTGCCAGGGGGATCCCCAAAGGCAGCCCAGGATGGGGATGGCACAGTTACCACCACCACCATTTTGCAGATGAGTAAGTCGAGGCCCTGAGAGGCAGAGTGAGTAGGCTAAGGCCACAAATACCCTGCAGATAGGCACGAAGGTGTGGGTGGGTCTCCCACGTGTGGGAGAATGAAATAGGCAGGTCCCACAGAGAAGGGTGGAATCTCCTACCCCCCACCTGAGGGCCCCTTCCCCCCAACCCCAACCAGGACTTTTTGTCACCTCAAAATAAGCTACCAGTTCTCCTAAAACTCATTGCTACAGCTGAGAACAAGGGAGCAGACCTGGTCCCTCCCCACCCCCCCGCCGTGAGAAGATCTGGCAGGTGTCCGTCTTAGAAGAGCACAGCCACAGGGCTTCTGCACCCAGCAAGGTACAGCAGTGACCCTAGTGGCCAACCCCCTGGCTAAGTTTCAAAGACAGGGCCAGTGGGGACCAGGGTCTATACACGAGGTTTCTCTGAAAGTAAAGCTCAAGGGTCCAATAAGTAGGAAATTCTGATTTCCAGGCTCCCTATAGAGGGTCAGTGAAAAAGAGGAAGACCCTCAATGAGACGGATTGACACAGTGGCTGCAACAATGGGCTTAAGCAGAACGATTGTGAGGACAGCGCAGGACTGAGCAGTGTTTCTTTCTGTTGTACCTAGAGTTGCTATGAGTCGGAACCCACTCAATGGTACCTAACAGCAACAACTGTAGCCCATTGGAGCCCTGGTGGTACACTGGTTAAGTGTTTGGCTGCTAACCAAAAGGTCGGCAGTTCGAATCCACCAGCCGGTCCTTGGAAACCCTGTGGGGCAGTGTTACTCTGTCCTGCAGGGTCCTTATGAGTTGGGATCTGCTCCGCTGGGCAACAGGTTTGGTTTGGTTTTGTAGCCCATCGACGTTCTTCCCCAGAACCCCGGAAGTGGGCCCAGCTCCGACCAGCAGGTGGGTAACAGTCGGCAAGGCAAGCTTCGGCGGGGGGGGGCCGCAGTCACCTACCAGTGAAGGAGACCTCTGCGTCGCTGTCCTGCCCCTCCTCCTGGACGCTGTCCTTGTCCGACTTGGAGCTCCCGCGGGAGCGCTTCAAGTTGCGGAAATACTGCCCCCAGCGCTGCCGGCCAGCGTCCTTCTTCAGCCTCTTTTCCTTGGCCCTGCGGTTCTGGAACCAAACCTGGGCAGGGGGTTGAGGATGGGGTGAGCAGCAGCCAGAGGCTCTCGACCCCCCGGGGTTTTCCTTTCTCTGTAAGATCCAGTGGGAGAGAGGGCCGTCTGAGGGCCAGCGCAGGGTGAGCCCCGGGAGCCAGGTCAGCCTGAGGGCCCAGCCAGGAGGACAGGGCCGCGGGGCTGACCTGCACGACGCGCATGTCCAGGCCGGTCTCGGACGAGAGCTGCTCGCGTACGTGGCGCGCCGGTTTGGGCGAGTTGTTGTAGGCGCTCTTCAGCGTCTCCAGCTGCTTGGCCGTGATGGTCGTGCGCGGCCGCTTGGCTGTGGCCTCCGCCTCTGCGCCGCGGGGCAAACGGGTGAGGTGGGCTGGCCGCCCGCCCCCACCCGGGCGCAGACGTCGGGCCCACGATGCACCCACCCCGAGGTCTGGTTATGGAGGCCCCGGCCTGAGGCCGACCGGCCGGGCCGTGGGGCGGAGGAACGGCCGAGCTCTGCGGTCTGACGGAGAAACGTGCCGCCCGGCCCGGGTGAGGGCGAGTTGGCGGAGGAGAGCGGGCTTCGCGGCTGCAAAGATCGCGGCACCGCCCCCTCCACCTCTGCCTGCGGCAGCGCTCTCTCCGCCCTCTCCCCTACAGGTTCCCTTTGTTCTGAGGGCGTGGGTAGGGTCGGGTCTCCAGAGTCAAGGTAAAATTTAGGGGCGATTCCAGGTACTTCCGACCAACCTCCCTGCGCGCTCAATGAGGTGGGCGCTAAGACCTAAGCTCCCGCCTTGCTGGAGCCGGTGGGTCTGGTAATTCTCTCAGGCTTCCGGGCCTCCGGGCCTGTGGGACAAGGCACCCCACTGCCCCGGACCGGAGGGAAGGCGCCTAAAGCGCATCGCCCTTGTCTCTGAGCCGCCTGTGTCCCCAGCCTTAGCCCAGTTAGCAGAGGAAGGGTTGAAGACAGGTGACCAGCCCGGGCTGTGCTCCCCACTGACCCCGTTGCTTGGCTGTCTCGTAGTCCGCCTTGCACACGAGCCGGCTGTCCTCCATGAGGTAGAACTCGTCGCCCGTGGCCAGCTGCCGCTTGCACACGACGCAGGCGAAGCAGTGCAGGTGGTAGACGAAATCCTGGGCGCGGCGCACCACCTGCGTCGGCGGGATGCCCAGCTGGCATGCGGCGCACTTGGTCCCGAAGCGCCTGCGGAAGGAGGCACAGGCGGCGGCGGCTCAGGGCGCTGGTTCGCCTGGAGCGGGTCTAAAGCAGCGAGCGCTGCGGCTGAGCAGGGCGGCTGGGAAGGAAGGCGCCGGCTCTGCCGCTGCTTGTCTGCCCGCAGCCCCACCAAGCCGCACTCGGACCACCGAGAAGGGACCTCGACCTTTCCCGTAGCACACCCCCTCAGTGCTGGATTCAGAGTGAGGGTACCCCGACAGGTGGGTGGTCTCTTAGACCGAGGGACCTAAGCCCCAAGGGCACGTGGAGCTAGACCCTCTCCATTAAGGACAAAAACAAGGCCAGCATTGTGAGGCAGTAAGTCCCAGATTTCTACAAATGTCGGTGCCTTTTTTAAAGACTGCTGCAATGGTTTACAAAATACATTAAATTATTTTTCTCTTTTCAAATAATATTTGCTGACATCTCAGCCTCAGCCAGCCAAGAGAGGCCCCATTCTGAGCTTGGCCCCTAGCCGGCCTGGGGCAGCCAGAGAGGCCAGGAATTGTCCTGGAAGCAAAGGTGTCCAGAGGCCTCCGGACTAGTTGCTGCTGGCCACCCCAGGTGGGCCCTCCCTGACCCAGCCTCCACCCAGCGGCCGCTCACCTGCTGGCCCCCCAGGTGGGCCCTCCCTGACCCAGCCCCCACCCAGCGGCTGCTCACCTGAAGAAGTCTTCCCTACAGTAGACGCTCTCGCCGCGGCTGAAGCAGCGCTCAGCCAGCGGCGTGTGGCAGTCGCTGCACTTGAGGCACTTGCTGTGCCAGTGACGGTCCAGGGCCTTGAGGATGAAGCGGTCTAGGATGTGCTGGTCACAGCCGGCACACAGCGGGATCTCTGAGGGCACAGGACCGCGGTAGTCACCGTATGGTCACTGAAAGGACCAGGGCCGGCCTTCACCTCCCCTCCCCTCCCAGGACCCAGCGCTGCCCTAAAGCCGCTACCCAGTAGGCTTGAGTGGCTCTCTGCTCTCGCCCCCCCGCATCCAACGCCCGGCACGCAGCTAAAGGGAGCAGCAGGCACACCACCAAGGCTGCTCCATCAGGCCGCCCGCCAACTACAAAACATCCCCAGGAGTTGAGTCCCAGTGAAAACCCGCCCCAGGGGGCTGTGCTCTTGGAAGCCTGGCTGGAAAACCGGTCCTTAGGGTCACCTACTGGACAGGCATATGCGGGCATGGGACACCTGTACCCCCCCCCCCACTTTGCACAGTTAAGCATCATGGCCACTGGTAAGAGACTCCTGCAAGTGTGAGGGCCCAGAAATCGCCCACCCCCCCATCTTCCTGTGCCCACGAGACATTTTCAAGTGTGGTGGAGTGGAAATCATTCCGTCCTCAGCCCAGGTGTGGGGGCCATGCACGCAGTAGGCAGCTTGCCCTGTGGCGCAGTCGTAGATACTCTAACACCCGGTTCTTGGAGGCTCTGCTCCCCCAGGGACTGCAGGGCAGAAACCAGACTGGGAGTGCTCAGGGTGCCCTGCAGGAGCCACGGTCTGCGAGGGGCTTTGTGGGGTGCTCCTGAGACAAGAATGCAGTTAAGAGGGACAGCCGAACAGGAGTTAGGCCCGACACAAATACTGCACCCCCTAGCCTGACCCACAGCACCAGGGGCCTCCCACGGGCCCGAGAGAACCCCGCCTGATTCTCCTCCCGCGGAGGCGCAAAGTTGAGAAGGACGCCGTCCCGCGTCGGGCAAAACCAGGCCCAGGTGCGGAAAATGCGGATCCGCCCGCGCGCTCGGGTCCCATCACCGGCGGCGATCTCAGGTCGGCAGGCGCTCGCGAAACCCAAGTTCAGCACCGAGGCACGGACAGCGCCCGGGCTGCGCAGCCTCCAGGCTCGCGGGCGGCAAAGCCCGCCCGCCTCTCCACTGGCCGCGCGCTCCAGCCCCGCGCAGCCCGCGAAGCCCCGGCGACCCCGGCCTTACGTTGCATGGTGATTCCAACCCCGCGGGGTCTCGGATCCCAGCTCTCGCGGGTCCTGCAGCCGGCGCAACCTCCACGCCTGCTCTGGGCCAGCTCTCCTCAACACCGTGATCGGCGCACGCCTTCCCTCCCTCCCTATCCCTCCGCCCTCCCACCCATCTCCCAGCCCCTGCGGCCAACCCCTCCCAGGAACCCTCAGAAAATAAATATATAAGTAGGTGACGGATGCGGCCCCACAACCTGGGCGAATTGCCCTTTTCCGCCCAATCGGTCCACCCCCCAACCAGGCGCCTCCGGCTCCATTCTGCCGGAAACCCGCCGAGAACGGTCAGTTCTCAGACGGCCAAAGGGCTGGGAGAGCGGCGGGTACTACTGGGAAGTTGGGGGTCCAGGCGAACAGAGCAGGCGGTGCGGGTCGGCCTGAATTAGGGGTGATTGACAGACTAGGCCCAGCCACCGGGCCCCTGCATGTTTCCCCTGCCGTGAAAGTGGGGAGCTCCTCTTGGGGATCCTCCTGACCCGTGGTCACGGGGCCGAACTGTCGTCCCCTGCAGCCCTCGGTCCTGGGGCCTTGGATTGTAGACGGTCACCCGACTGGTCCTGGTCCCAGGAGGGTTTGCTGCCTAGGAGCCACAACTGTGTAGACACAGACTCAAGGCTGGGGCGCTGGGCCAGGCTGCACCTGGGTCCTTGCACCCACGCCCACCCAGGTCCCCTGGCTCCCGAGGGCCTCCACGACCAGCCCGGGAAGAAACGACGACCTTCTGGTATCCCCGAGGTCCGTCCTCCCCACTCCAGTCGCTCGACCCGGCGCCTACCTCGGCGCAGGTCCTCCCTTCGAGCCAGCAGCGCCAGCAGCAGGTCGCCGCCCGCCGACTCCCGGGCCGGGCCCAGCTCCCCGCGTGCCTCCATAGCCCCGGCCGCCGGCCGCTCACCGGCCCGCACTTTCCGAGGGCCTTGCTGGCCCAGGCGGCGTCCAAGCGACTCCGGCGCTGCTTGGGCGCTGCTTGGGCGGCCGCCACTGGGCCCCGAAGCTCCGGGCGCTCGGAGGGCGGGGCGCGCGGGGGCGGGGCGGGGGCGGGGCAGGGGGGTAGCAGAGGCGCGTCGCTGGGGCAGCTGACAGCTTTGCTCGCCCTTGCACCGAGCCCCGCGTGCTCAGATGCCGGCCGGAGAGCCAGGTCCGAAGGCGGGGACCGGCAGGGAGGATCCCAGCCGGGGCTGACCGCTCGCTGTCTGTGGGCGCTCACCCGGTCCCCGAGGCTTCCTGCATGGGGCTGGCGCGGGCGGGGGCCAGGCTTGTGCGCACGCAAGAGGTGGGGGCGCTCAGGGTCCCGGGAAGAGGGTCAGGGAGGGAGCCGGGTCTCCTGCCGCGGAGCCTTGGGCCTGAGAAGCCGGAGCTTCAAGGTTTGGTGAGAGCGTCTGGTCCGCGCCCTAGCGCCACCGGAGAGGAGAGGGTAAGTGTGGTGCTCAGGCCTCACCGCGAAGCCGGAACTCCGGCCTCCTGGCTCCAACAGGAGTCTGAGCCATCCCTGAAATGCTGGCTGCCGGCATGGCCGCAGGGAAGGAGGGTAAGTCTCCGGAGGGGAAGAGGCCAGTGTCCTTGGCCTAGACACGCAGCCAAGACTCCAGGTCAGGAGGGGCACAGCAGAGAAGTCCTGGGATCCACTCTCCATTCCCCCCACACTCCCCCAGCACCCAGGCTCTCACAACTGAGCACCCAGAGCTGGCCCTATTCAGCGCTGATGATCCTGGCCTGGTTTTCCCACATCTGCCCCAATCTGCACAGGCAGGTTCCCGACCCAGCCATCCTTGCACGCAGAGAGACGACTCCACTCCTGGCTGCTGCCCTGCCATGCGGCACACACCTGCCTCCAACAGAGCACCATGGGCTCCTCCCCACAAGGGGCCTGGAGAGGGCAGGGAGCCCCTGGCATAGGCCAGGAGCCCCCAGGAAGTGTTGGGGACCGGAAGGCCAATTCTATCCTCCAAGTCCTCCATCTGAGGGTCTGATGGCAAGTCCTGTCTTAGCCCTGCCTCCTGCTTCTGGCCCAGGGGCTCCCGGTCTGTGCCTTCACAGTTGGAGACCAAGGACCCCCAAGATGGAAGGAGGGGGCAGAAAACACAGTGCCCTCTCCCAGCAGACCCTGTGTCTCAATGTTCAGCAGCCTGCAGAAGTTGCGTTGCACCCCAGAAGTGACAGGTCCAGAGCTCAGTGGGTGCCATCCGCAGGGTGTTAGTCGTTGATTATCAGCGGCTTTGGAGGCATGTCCCTGCTGGCAAGGGCTGGGGCACTGGTCTGAGGCAGCAGCCTCACTCGCTCATCATCTGGCCTGGTGCTCCAACAATGCCTTCAGTATTTCCCAACGTCCACCGCAATCCAATGGCCCCTGGGGAGGGTGGTTCAGGCGGGAGGCCAGCAGGGCCCTCAGCTCCTGCTGCTGCTCAGGTTGGGGAGGCCCAGGTCTCTGTGCGCAGGATCCGAGGGGTGTCAGGTCCCTGCGGGAACTTGGCGGCCCTACTCTCTCTCCCCCCAGCAGTGACCCTGCAGCCCCTCACTTCCATCACATTCTGTATCCAAGGCGGAGGCTCCAAGCACCTCTTACTACGGCCCCACGCCAAGGCTCCAGGCTCTCCACCGCCGACTAGGGGGCCTCTGTGCCCTGCCAAACAGCTGCGCTTCCCCTGGACTCTGTGCCTTCTCAGGCATCCCACCAGCAGTCTCTCTGGACTCTCCCCTCTGCCTTCTTCCCCAGCCCTTGCCTATCTGTCGCTGCCGCCCTTGCCCTTGCTCCCCCTTGAGCCCTCCTGCCCAGGCTGGGCACCGGCGCAGCTAAGTGGAGGGTGGAGCGGCGAAATCTCTTACCCCGCGCCCGGCCGAATGTGCAGACCTTGGCGGCCGCGGGGGCCCCGGGCCTCTCTCGGTCGCGCTCGAGCTCCGCTTCCAGCAGCATCACGGCCGGCGGGGCTGGGTCCAAGTGCGCAGGTTGCACTCTCTCCCTCCGACTCCTCGTCCCGCGGAGGGCTCGGAGCTCCCAGGCCCAGGCGCGTCCGACCCGCCGGCGTCTCTGTCTGGCTCCTAAACTCCTGGGAGCGCGCTGTCCGCGGTGCTGAAGGAGGTGCAGCGCCCGCCACGCCCGCCCACTGGACCCCCGGCCCCGCCCCCTCCCCGACCCCTGCCCCTTTTCCCAGCAACGCCCTGTCCTCCCTTCGCAGCCCCCACCCTCTGGCCCCTGCACACTCGCCTCTCCCGGTCCCGCCTTCTCCCCTGCCTTTACCCCCTACCCTCGACCCCCGCCCTCCTCCCCGGCCCCGCCCCTCCCCCTCAGCCCCACCCTCTTGCCCCGCACTCCCCCCGCCGCCTCCCCGACCCCACTCCCCTCTCCCTGCCCCGCCCCGTCTCCTGCCACCCAGGCCGCCTCCCCGACCTGACGAGCCGGGGCTGCAGCGTGGGCGCCTCCCTCTCACGCTGGGTCCCGGCAGCCTCCCCCGCCTGCCCAGGGCGCCCAGCCCATTCGCCCAGAGCCCGAAGCCGCCCAGAGGCGTCACGTCTTCGCAGCAAGCGGGCCGAGCAGCGGGCTAGCAACTTTCTCGGCTGGCTCTGAGGCTGGGATCCACCTGCTGCTGCGGCCTCCAACTTTCCGCACTCTCCTGCCCACCCGCACGCCCAGTCGCCCGCTGATCTGCTCAGGTCTCGCCGCCGGCACCCAGCCACCACCTGCCGACCGCTCTGCCCCTTGGAGCTGGAGGGCAACTGAGGAGGAAGGCTCAGGTCAGACCACCCCAGCCTGCCTCCCTGCCCACTGCCAGGCTCCAGCCACCGAGGGCTCAGCACCTCCAGAGGTACAGCTCAGCAGAGCAGCTCCCGGGCCCCCAGTGCAATGGGGCCTGATGGAGCCCTGGGGGCACCAGCGCTGCCACACGGGCCCCTGCCCTCTGCCCACTCCGGTGGTCCTGGGCAAGCAGAGGGGCTCTTTCCCACAGAGGCTGGGAAGGTGGATCCTCAGAGCTGCAGCCGACAGCTTTCCCTCTGGAGCCACCAACAGTGGGGCCCCCTCCCCAGTGGAAAAGCAGGTGTGTTGGGGGCACAGCACGGTGCACTCGGCCATGGCCTAGGTGTTAAGCCCAGGGCAGCTAGGGGTATTAAGAAGAGAGTGGGTGGCTTCTGGCTTGCTCTGGGAGTCCTGGAAGCTCCCTAACCCAGGGTGCCTCTGGAAAGCCCGGTTGCAGAAGGTGCCATTCTGTACCTCCCCCCGCCCACGCACCGGTAGAGCTGGTTCACTTTTCAGAAGAATTACAGTTTTTCCAAATGTCAGATTTCTTTATTTTAAAAATGTGCACATTATAATATTATTTAAACAGAAAATGTTCATTTTCCTCACAGGTAAGAAATCTGTGATATTTCCATACCAATTAGCTTTTTAAATCAAAATCCTCCCACTAAAAATAAATAAACATTTAAATTACTGAACTATTATATTCATTAATTTCAATACCTCTTAAAATACTTAAAAATTTAGAAAATATACCTTAACCCTTTCCTGAAGGTGGCGTCCAGGTACCAGGTCACACACACCCACGAGAACTCACTTGCCAGCTGTGGCACTTCTCGTGACAGCAACAAGGGGGCCTGGGACACACTGGCCACAAAGGATCTTCCAACAACCTGCCCCCAGGAAGTCATAAACTCATCCCCCCAAAGGGGTAACCTCAAACTGCAATATTAGCATGGCACCTGGAAACCAATGTTGCATTTCAAACAGGTTTTTACTAAAGGCCAAACCACCTGACGGAGATAGTAACACCCTGGGGCTGCCACCACTGGGGAAACAAGCTTTAGGGGAGAAAGACACCTGACAGGGACCAAGGCAGCTTGAGGCCCGGTTTTAGAGGGCTCCCTCTGGGCCGCATACATCCAACTGTGCTCAAGTTGGCAAGAGGAGCGACACAGTGCCTTAGAGGCTGGGCACACACCTAACTACCAAATGAGCTCACTTGTGGGAACACAGCAGCTTCCAGGGGTTACAAAGTGGCTGGCGAGCAAGAACTGCATCTTGAGACGGAGAGCCGAGGCCACTGTTTTCAAACACTGCCCTTTCCAGAAGGCACGGTGTCCAGACCCCACCGCTCCCCTCGCTCTGCGGGGGACGTGAAAGCCGGTGACACTGTCCAAGACACAGTGGGGGTGTCCCTGAGCGGCAGCGGTCACACCCATGTTACGTGGTCTTATGCATGGTCAAGTGCTTGGCTTTAGTGAACGTGTGAATATAAAACAGACAAGATGGAAAACATGTTACACCACCACAGTGGAATGTACACACAGACACACACACAGACCCACACAGACACACACACACACCTGAGCCCAGATGGTATTAGTAAACGCAACATTTTACTCAAATAAAATGAAGCTGGCAAGACAGCCCGACAACCCTGTGGAGGACCCAGGCGTGGTCTGCTCTGTTGTTTAAGTCTTCAGATGCAAATTTAGCCCTAAATGCTGTTTTGGGCTTTACAAATGTGTTTAAAACATTAAAAAGTGAAGAAATGAGGACCAAGCCCTGGAGGCCAGCCGCATGGCATGCCAGGCCCCCACTCAGGGCGGGTTCCAGACGAGTCAGTCTGGCTGTAACCGGGGAAGAGGCCCTCATCTCCCAGCTCACCTTCCATTCTAACCTCTGTGCAAAGTGGGACCCGCCTACAGTCTCCCCCCGGCTCATCCCTCCCGCAAGGAGCTGCCTGGCTGCTCACACGTCTGCTCTGCAGGTTAAGAGACATGTACACGGTACACACATGGGAGTCACTGGGTGCGGCCTCCGGGCCACTGCCTGACACCTGGTGAGGCCACAGGAAGCACAGGCCTCCTCCACTCACACCCCTGTGCTGGTGACATCCGCCCACAGAGCAGGGCAACAGCCACCTGCAGCCTGGGCAACGAAGCGGCATTTCCTTCTCTGGCTGAGCTGCCCCAGCTAGCGCCCAAACTTAAGCAGAACGAAGCCACTGAAAAGCACCAAACACAAACAAACAGATCACAGCCACGTCCGCGTTTTGCATCGCAAAGCGCAGGAGGGGTCTGGGAAGGCGAGGGGGGCTGCAGGCTTCCCTCTGGCATCATGCCTCGCTGGCCTCCTGGGGGGAGGGGGGCTGCTCTTCTGCAAACAGGGACGGGCTTGGAATGTGACCAACTTGCTGTTTGTAAACTGGAGACAGAAGAGCAGTGTCTGTTCACTTGGCCTCGCCTCCTGCCCTCTGACCTAGAAGCGTGAACCAGAAGGGCTCTCCTGCCACAGATCCGGAAAGGCAGACTGACGAAGCCTGGAGTGCAGGAGCTCCTACCAAACACCCCACGTCCCCTGACGGAGGAACCAGCAGGGGCTCGAGCGGTGCTCCGCGGGCGGGCGGGCACTGGTGAAATCCCTGATGGCGAAGTAAAGCTGTGTGGGCGGCCGGGCAGCCGAGCGCCTACACCGCAGGGGAGTGGTGCTTAAGCTTCCACCGCCTGGACCTCACACGGAAGAAGAAGTACATGACCATGAGGAACAGGGACGAGGCCACGTACAGCAGGACACAGAGGCTCATGTCTAGGTTGGAGAAGCCTGCCCCGAGGAAGGGCACTGCGGCAGCAGGCTCCACCTGGGCCCCAGCGCCACGTGGGCTCTGCGCCCTGATGTCCAGTCTGCGGGCCCAGTTCTCCAACAGTCGGGATTGGGAGCCCAGTGCCTCTGGTGGACGGAGACTCCCGGGGTGCTGGCTACCGCGGGACTTCTGTGGGGCAGGGTGTCCTGTCTCCCCTTCCTTGTTGGGACCGCCAAGGTCTGCGGAGTATGTGTCCAAGAGGTTGCCACGGCTGTAGTGCTGCTTCAGGAAGGACAGCACCTGGCCCTCGTCCCAGCTGTCCAGGCCCTTGACTTCCTCGTGACAGGCTGGGCAGAGATCCGGGGTGGGCCATGGGGCCTTGGGGAACCTGGGGTCCTCACTCGGATGGCCTGTAAAAGAGGAAGACGATGGAGGAGGACCCTCCCGTCAGCCTGCCCAGCACGTTCATGGGGGCTGGCCCCGTCCATGAAAAGATGGCCCCCACCGAGCCTCAGCGTGCAGAAGTCCCCCTCCTCCCCCATATCTGGCACCCAGCGCATCCGAGGGCCCCCGGCTGGCTTCTCCCATTGTGTCCCCCACTTAGAGCTCCCCATGCACAAAGGAAATACCCCTTGCCGACCACTCACTCACTCACCTGCTGATCCCTACTCCAGCCCGCCAGGCTGCTCTGCTCCCCAGAGGTGCTGCCGGAGGCCCTCACCTCTGTGCGTTAGACCCGGGGGCCTCCCCAATGCAGTCTCTCCCTCTGCCTGTCCTCCCTTCCTTAAAGGGGCACCTCAGGCCCACGGCCCCAAGCAGCACCACGTCCCACACGCTCCCCATGATGGGTCTGCCCCCAGCCAAGACCATCCCATTAGGATCTCTGAAAATTACCACATGAGTGATCCATGCTCATTATAGGGGAAACTGAGACCCCTGCCTCTCACCCTCCACACCAGTGGAGACAACGGCTCCATCCATGAGCAAACCACACACAGACAGGCTCCTGCCACACTTCACATCCACAGGACTTCAGCCAGCGGCAGGTTTCCCTGCCAGTCAATGTACGCCAATCACAGGCTCTCTGACCACTATCTGCCCTGACTGAGTTACGGCCGTCCCCCCGGGTCAGTCCCTGTGGGCTGACGCTGTAAATGACTTTGCAGTGAACATCCTCACACACAGCTCTGCACACTTGTCTGCGGCTTTAGGTGACAAGAGAAGTGGGATTGCTGGTTCAGAGCTTGGAGACCTTGGTCTCTAAAGGCTTGCACACCTAATGCCAGACCCCCTCTGAAAAGTAATACAACTACCACTCCCTCAGCTAACCTACTTCAGAATAGTAGTACAACTACCACTCCTTCGGCGGACACAGAGCCCATCATTCCTACCCTGCCTGTGTGTCCATCCACTCTTGTGAGCAGTAAATAATGGCAGAGCACTGTTGTAGAGAGGTGCATGGCCCCTGCACCTGTGCCAGGTGAAGCAACACCTCCTGTGGTCCTCACACTGAGCCACTGTCCTCCTTCACCCATGACGCGTGGACAGCCCACTGACCAACAGGTTCACGGTCTCTGCTAAATGTGCACACAGAGAGCTGAGAAAAGCAGGCCTGAATCTAATCCCTGCTGCTGAGGAATGCCAACGGGCCTGAAGTCTGTGGGGACACTGATTTGTCCCGTGTCCAGTACTCTTCTGTAAGGGCAATGGGCTGTTGGCCTCGTGCTCCAGCGGGAGACGGAGCGTCCACACAGTGAGACAGACTGAGGGCCTCCCTGGAGTCCTTATGTGATACCCTAGCAGAAAGGGCTGACGGGGCGGGACGGGAGCTCTGGTCAGATGGGGAACCGAGGGGAGGAGTGAATAGACGGGGCAGGGGATGCCCCCTGAGCTGCGGCATGAATGAGGTGCACGTGGGCTCTGGGAACAGGCCGGAGCTTGGCTGTGTCAGCACACCAATGACTCTGGGCAGCAGGGGCAGTGAGGATGGGGGGATCTGAGACATTTAGGAGGAAAGGAAGCACCTTACAACCGCAGCCACTGGAGATGGAGAGGGATGGCGGCAGACAGAGGGTGCCTGCGGCACATGACCCAGCCAGCACACTGCGCAGACAAACCAATTTCCCTTAGTGCTCTGGCTGTAATATGTTTCATGATGCAGGAGATTAAGTAAAAGCCAATAGTTTAGTGGCATTTTCTACGCATCTCTATTAAGATTTATTTCCCAGTGGAATTATTTTTAAGCCTAATTTTAATCTGTCATTGATTTAGGAATAGTTTAAATTACTTAACTCTGAGAAAAGACACAGGCCCTGTTTCTCTTTTTTAGACAAAATCACCCTGATGGATTTGGTTTATGGTTTGAGCGTGACTTTAATACAGTAAAATTCCTCACTGAGAGCTGAGGATGCCCCAGTCTCCCCCGGTGGAATCTGCTCTGGCACGCAAGGCGGTGGGGGCACATGAAGCCCCCGTGAAGCCCGGGGCGCCTGGAGAGGCCAAGCTGCAAGGTGGGCGCTGGTGTCAAACAGCTTCGCCCTCTCTAGTACCTTCCCCGCCAGGTGGCCTGTGGGGTCTGGCAAGCCAGCCTCAGCCTCCTGGCTGTACCCCAGCATTGGCGGGTGCCTGGTACTCAGTGGCCCTAGAGAAGGCCTGGTGGCACTGATGGAGCCCAGGTAGCTACAAGGGCCTTGGTTCCCTGCCCGTCCACTGGTGGAACAAGGTCCTTTCCTCTGTGGGGCTGGCCGGGCCTCACTCACACTGAGACGACGATGACAGGGTAGGGGCCCCAGGATGCAGGTGCACCTCACCTGCCAGGCGGCTGTTCACGACATTGTGTTTCCTCCAGAGCCAGAGCACTGCCTGGTCGGGGGTCCTCACTGCATCCAGAGACTCTTGTGCCATCTCCTCAAAATGCTTGCCACATTCCCTGCACCCAAAGAAGGTGCTGACGTACCTCCTCAGGGTCTGCAGCACCGCCTGGGGGGCGCCTTCAAAACCTGCAGAGAAGGAACACTGTTGGTGCTGCGGGAATAAGCGCCCCTGGATGTCTGCTGGTGAGAGGCTGAGTATACTGAGGTGGTGGTCTGAAATGGGACCACCTGAGCCAGGAGCTGGCACAAGCCAGGAGAGCAGCTGTGAGTCTGCAAACACACGGGCTGTCTTAATCATGAGTCACTCTGATGCAAACAGGAGCCAGAGTTACCCAAAGGCCCGACCAGAGGACACTATGGAGACAGCCCATGCTTGCCGCATGACCTGATGTGGTCCCCAGGGCCAGCCTGCCAGGCTGTCCGCCAGGACCGAGGGGCCCAGGACCAAGAGCCCGCACACCCCTTCCAGTGGGTGCACAGCACCCCTCCTGGTCAGGCTTGGTGTGTCTGTTGTGGCCTGGCCATTCCGACAGCTCCTGAGCCTGACAACACGTGCTCACGGGGATGAGCCAACTGTGAACACCTCCTCACTGGCCTCACAAGCAGCCCTGAGGCTGGAACCACGGCTGCAATGGCCACGCACCCAAACTCTGCAGTGCTTTCACCTTGAAAGCCTTGCAACAACACAAGAACAAGTAACGCCTGTAGCCTTGAAAAGCGATACCAGGCTCGCCGCCAGCCCGGGCCGCCAGTCCTTCTGAGTGTGGGCAGCAGCGGCCACGACCAGGCAGCCCCAGTGCCCCCCTGGGGGGCAGCGTGGCAGCAGCAGGCTGGCAGGGGCTATGCAAACACGACATCACCTAGGAGACACACAGTGAGGAGAGATGCGAAGGGGACCCAGTCCTCGCTGTCTTAACAGGAGGATCCCGAGATGCCCAGGGGAAGGCGGCCCCGCCCGGGCCCAGCGACCCCGTCCAGACATCTAATCCGGGATTGAGCGAGGGCACAAAGAAGAGACCATGAGATTAAGACAGATGAGACGCTGCATTAAAAGAAACGCAGCAAAGTAATTGGAAAAAAAAAAAGACCTGCTTTTGAGGCGGGATGAATCCGCCTTAACCAGCAGCAGTCCCTCCGCTGGGCCTTCCTGGCTCCTGACTAGTGCAGAGCAGCGTGGGCAGCCAGCTGGGTCTGAGGACGCGCGGCCCTCCTCTATTTCACTTGGAGGGGAGTACACTGCGCAGTGGAGGCTGACTCTAAGGACAGACAACGAAGGCCCGGAGGAGCCACACATGCCACAAGTGAAGGGGCATGCCGTTTGCCACCGGCCAGGGGTGTCTGCACCCCTCTCTGGGCCTCCGGTAACAGCTGCCGCACATCACTGGGTAATCTCCTTTCCTCGGCCCCTCCGAACCGCTGCACGCAGCCACCCTAATCTTTAAAGTGGACAAGAATCCTGGCCTCTACCTGGGAGGATTAGGGGCACGAGGCAGGCTTTCCAGCGGATGGGGTTTAAGTGAGTGTGCAATGAGAGGGGACCTTCCAAGACATAATCCGCCGCCTCATCTGACCCAATTCTCCTGCAGGAGACAGGAGATGTGCTCCTTGGGTCCTTGGTCAGCTCACGCTGCTGGAGGGGAAGACGGAAGACAGTTCGTAACCCTGTGCTCAGTCCCACCGCTGTCTGGTCCTCCTCACTGCACCGGCCTCTGCTCTGTCATTTCTTTTAAAAACGCTTTCAAGGTCTAATAATTTTCTGCTTTGAATTTTTTGATACCATGTGTTTTCATGAACGGAAGCATGCTGAGTTGTGGAGCGTGTTTAAATTTTTGGCTGGTAATATGGATTTTGAAAAATATTATCTGGTACTACTCGGCTACCAGAGAACTTTTAAGTTCTCCAACCCCGTAATTAGTGAGTGCCCCTCTGCAACTCCAGACCATGGTTGCTGATATTTTTCATGGCGCCTTCCATTAGGTTACGCAGGGAACCTCTGGTTTTCCAAATATGACACAAAAAAACAAACCAGACCAACACAGGAAACGATACATATGCTTACAAGGCTTATCTAGAGATACAAGAGCCAAAAGACAAAATTTTTACCCGAGCACACTTCCTGGTAGCACTCCCTTACTTGCAAGCCTCATACCCCAGCTCTTTTGCTTCAACAGTTTGTTTCACCTTTCACCCTTATGCAAGTCCCCACTGGAGGGAAGCAAATACTTTCGGTGGTAAAAGTATACTTCCAAAGAACCTGAGAGCCAGAAAAGTTGGCGGTGCACCATGTATACCATGGACCTTGCTTGAATAATAGGCTTTATTTTTTAGAGCAGTTTTAGGTTTACGGAAAAACTGGGCAGAAAGTACAGAGTTCTCACGTGCCCCCCTCCCTCCCTCTCCCGCTGCCCCAACTCTCCTCTGTTATTACCATCTCGCATTCCTGTGGTACATTTATCGCAACTGATGAACCAATACTGATACGCTACAATTAACTAGTTAGTTGTTGTTAGGTGCCGTCGAGTAGGTTCTGACTCACAGAGACCCTTTGAACAACGGAAAAAAAAACACTTAGCAATGTGCATTTAAAGCTCCTCCACGGCTCATTTCTTTTTATTGCTGGATAATACCCTATCGTATGCATGTACGTTTATCCATTCACTTGTTAAAGGATATTTTGGCAACTATGAGTGAAGCTGCTATAAAGATTCGTATGGGCAGGTTTTTATGTGGTAGTACTTTTTTAGCTCGTTTGGGTAAATACTTAGGAGCACGATTGCTGGGTTGTACGGTCAGCCTTTGTGTAGCTTTGTAAGACTGTTTCCAAAGTGGCCACATCTTCTGCATTCCACCAGCAACAAATGAGAGTTCCCACTGCTCCACATCTCCACCAGCATTTGGTGTTGTCAGTGTGCTGGTTTTTAGCCACTCTAACAGGTTTCTCGTCTTAATTTGCAATTGCCTAATGACTCATGACAGTTGAGTGCCTTTTCATGTGCTCATTGGCCACCTGTCCATCCTCTTTGGTGAGGTATCTGTTCAGACCTTTGCCTACTTTTTAACTGGGTTGTTGTTTTCCTTATGATTGAGTTTTAAAAATTCTTTGAATATTTTAGATACAAGTCTCTCATCAGATAACGTGTTTTGCAAATATTTTCTCTCAGTTTTTGGCTTGTCTTTTCATTCTCCTAATTGTGTCTTTTCCAGAGCAGAAGTTTTCAGTTTTAATGAGGCTATTTTCTTATTAATGTTTTCTTTCATGAATATATCTTTGGTGTTGTATATAAAAACTCAATGCCAAACCCAGGGTCACACAGATTTTCTCCTGTTCCCTTCTAGAAGTTGGAAAGTCTTGCATGTTATATTGAGGTCTATGACCCACTTTGAGTTAACTTCTGTGAAACGTGTGAGGTCTGTGCCTGAATGCATTTTCTGCATGTGGACGTCCAGTTGTTCTAGCACCACGTGTAGGTCTATTCTGAGCTCTCTCCTCTGTCCCACTCATCTGCTGTCTATTCCTCTGCCAGCACTGCCCTGTCTTCATCACTGTGGCTTTGCAGTTCTGTAACTTTACAGTGAATATCCTGGTGACATCATTTCCTTTCCCTGGCTTCAAGCTCCGCCTTCTAAAGCGCTCATCCTTGTGTAGGTGTTATGAGGAGCAGCCCAAAAGGGAAAACATGTGTCGGTGTCATCTTCTTTATTCATGAGAATTTTCCCACATCCACATGAGGATTCAGCAACTGAGGCTCATGGTTCAGAAAGGGGTACAGATGGCCTGGATCTAGGGGTCTGGATGGTTTAAATGGTCATGACTGGGGTGTAGACAGTCTGGATGGTTTAGATGGTCATGACTGGGGCGTAGACAGTCTGGGTCTAGATGGTTTAGATGGTCACGACTGGGGTGTAGACAGTCTGGCTCTGGATAGTTTAGATAGTCATGACTGGGGTGTAGACAGTACGGGTGTAGATGGTTTAGATGGTCATGACTAGGGTACAGATGGTCTGGCTATCATGACACCAGGCAGTATCAACATTCTGATTTCAATTTCTGTGGGAATTCTACTGAGAAACATACTACTTTTTTTTCTGTATGACTCTTGAATTTGAGGTTTAAGGCTCACCCGTACCCCTGCAGGCCCCTGGGAGGTAGTAACCCAACAGCACCCTGAGGAAAGCCACGGGGCAGTGAAGATTCTCGAAGCTGGCCAGACAGCTCCTCCCATCCCTGGATACTCCTCTCCTTTGTGATGTGACTCTGCTGCTCCTCCCATTAGTAGGTGGAATCCGTCTTTCTCACCAGGAGTCTGGGCTGGACTCAAGACTAGCTTTGACCCACAGGACATGGCAGAAGTGAGGCTGGGTGACCTTCCTGAACACGGTGCTCCTGCAGGGGGCGCCCAGGCTGACTGTGGAATCTGAGACCATCTAAGGTCCCTGACCGAGAAGCTCCCACCAGGTGACTGCAGCCACACCAGTGAGCCAGGCAACACCAGCAGGAGAGCTGCCCAGCTGAGCCCAGCCCAAACCGCAGCCCACAGAACTGTGAACAATAAGAAGGCTGTTGTTTTAAGCCACTACATTATGGGTTAGTCTGTTATGTGGTCAAAGAAACCGTTTTATACATGGAGAGAATCTGGGGCTGTGTGAGGCAAAAGACTCCATGAATGTTGCCCTCAGGCACCCCTTCAACTCAGGCCTGAAGTCACTCCTGAGGTTCACCCTTCAGCCAAAGATCAGACAGGTCTATAGGGCCAACAATAACACTCATGAGGGTCGTGCTTCATAGTTCAATCATGTATACAAGACTAATGGGCACAGCAGCCCAAAAGCAAATATGAGGAGGCAGGAAGGGACAGGAAAATGGGACAAAAGGAAACAAGGAACCTGGGGTGGAGAAGGGAGGCTGCTGACACATTGCAGCGTTGGCAACCAATGTCACAGAACAATTCGTGTATTACCTGTTTAATGAGAAACTAATTTGCTCTGTAAACTTTCGCATAAATCGCACCAAAAAAAAATAAAGGAGCAGAGTTTGCAAAACCATATGAAAAAAAAAAAGCCTCTACGAAGCTTATTGTAAATACCAGTGGACCTAAATGATTAAAAAACCACAACCAGAAGATACGGAACCCTTCCCCTGGCTGCCAGGGCCAGCCTGAACCAGGAAGCACCAGCAACAAAGTCCAAAATGCATAAAAATCCAATACCTTCTTAGCGCTTGAGGAAGAAAGACAGAAACACCCAAATTCTGATTTAGCCACTGCCTGACTGTGAGAAATGATCAAACCTGACTTCAGAGTTTCGTCATTGTTAATCTCCTGGAGCTCACGCCCTGCAGACCCCTCCCTGTGAGCAAGGACAGGATCTGGAGATGGGATGCCACTTCCAAAACCTGTCCTCTCGCTGGCTCCCTGTGAGTGCCCAGGTGACAGGAACTGAGTGGGGCCCCTGGCCGACGGGCTGCAGGGAGCTGTGTCCTGCTGGCAGCTCCTCCATGAGTGAGCTGGAAGTGAACCTTCCCTGAGTCGAGCCCTGGGTGAGCCCACAGCCCAGTGAAGCTGCACCTGGATGCCGGACCCACAGGCTGCGAAAACAAACGTGTGCTGTTGAAGCGCCTTAGTTTGGGGTGACCTACTATGCAATGACAGGTAGGTAGTACATCTCTCCAATTATGTTACTCCCCTGTCTTTTCAGAGCAAAAAATGAGGGATTTCACTGCAGAGACACTGTTGGCCAGCGCCCCCCTTGTCTGGCGCACCTTCTGCAAATAAGCCATGCGCACGATTGTGAGTTTAGGAAGGGACCCAGGTCTGCACTGATCACGGCCCCTGAGAGGACACCCATCCCGCCCTCCTTGGCATGGGGCTCCTGGTGGCACCCACAATGACACACTGCTTCATATGACAGCAAACCAGGCCTCGCTAAGGCTTCTGGCAGCATTGGGCACCTGCACGCACAGGACTCACACAGCCAACTGAGCACACCTAGGCCAGCTTACCTGTGCCAGCCAGAGCTTCTGGACGAGCCCCTGCCTGAACTGTCAGGGTGTGGAACAACTTCCAAAGGCCACATGGGTAGCCCCTCAACTCTGGTCTGCTTCCTTGACATCCAACCCACTTGACATGGTCGGTAAGGAATATTCCAGAAATCTGAAAAAAGGGGAATGAATAAAAGATAACTTTCAAAATTAAAAATAGTCGACAACTGTCCTGTACCTTGACTGGGGTTGTGGCTACACATAAGATCTCTGCATTTCACCATATGTAAATTTAAACTCAATAAAAAAAACAAATTTGAGGGAAAAAAATTGACAAGAAGTCCCTACTATGTTGCTGTTGTGTGCCGTCGAGTCGATTCTGACTCATAGCGATCCCATAGGACACAGTAGAACTGCCCCATAGGGCTTCCAAGGAGTGGTTGGTGGATTTGAACTGCCGACCTTTTGGTTAGCAGCTGAGATCTTGACCACCGCGCCACTAGGGCTCCAGCTATTTTACTACAGGAGTTCTCAAAATATGGAAACCTGGCCTGTTCCTTTTCCACTTGGAGGGAGAAATGAATTTATGCATATCTTGATAAACTGGCAGAGTTCAGCCTTAAACACATCCACATTTTCCTTAAAACTAGAATGGGTTACCACGAAACTAAGAGAGAAATGTTTGGTTGTTGCACAGTTCTCAGCCAGAACTGTATGTTCCTGTTGTAAGAAGTGAGGTGATGGCCTGATGAGGCCAAACCAAGCGGGCAGCTGCAGAGACGAGGCAGCACCTCTGCCCACACACAGGGCAGGCGTTGCTGAGGAGGATCGCAGTGCCTGGTCAGCACAAGCCCCAGCCTGCACGAGGCCCGGCCAGTACCTGACTCTGGCGGTCCAGCCTCCCCTCTGTCTGGGGCCTGAGCCTAGTACCAGGCTGGTCTCTCTGTGTGGAGGATTACACATGGAACCCGGTACCGCTTCTTCCTGAGCTGGCAAAGGCGGGTGACAGAGCTGACAGAGCCTTCACCTAGCCACATACTCATGGAGCCCCAGAGGAGCAACAAGCTGACACAGCAGTGTCCTCACAGGCATCAGGCTACTGGACTCTCAGGGTGGCCAGAGGAGCTGCCGGCCTTGCACTGTGGGGGAGGCAACCCGCCTCGTTCGTATTGGACCCTGAACAGGGCTCCCACCTTATTCTTATTAGACTTCAGGTGTGAGATGTAGCGCATTTACTGAAAGCCAAAAAAAAAAAAAAAAAAAAAAAGCCCTAGTGTTCCACTGCTCACGAAACTGCCCATTTCCATAGAGAGGGGTAGCTTCTGTGTGACTGGCTGTCCTTAGCCTCACAGCATCCCAGACCTCATGAGGTTGGGGCTTGGCTGGGGCGGGGGTGGGGGGGGACGACGCCTGGCCGTGGGGGCTGTGGGGTGTGCACAGATCAAGGCCGAGGGTTGAGGTGCGAGTGTGACCTTCCTTCTTTCTCCCAGGTGGGCTCCAGGCTCCCAGGAGGAAGTAATGGAATATGGTGATGAGGCCCGGGGAAGGGCGGGGAGGGCAAGGGAAGGCTGGGGAGGGCCGGGGCTCACCCGCATCTTGTTGTTGACTAGGTCGAGGACGGCGTTGTAGGGGATCTTGTCCAGGGGTAGGCTGGCTAGCCACTCCTGCAGCATCTCCAAGAGCTTTACTACCGGCAGCCGGCCCGGGAACAGCTGCGTGAGGAGGTCATGCTTAGACACCAGCTAGTGGGGCTAGGCCCCAGAGACCACCCCCAACTCAGGCCCACCATGTGGGTTCTCCCCGGGCAGCCCATGCTGTGTCCAGCTCCTCCACCCGTCCTCCTCTTGTATCTTGCCTGCTCGCCCAGCATGACTCCAGCAGCTGTCCCTCCTCACGCCAGGTAGCTGCTTCACAGTGACAGATGACAGGCCTCAGATAACAGACCTCAATATGTGACTTATTTATCGAGTTGTCAAGTGCTCTGGGGCCCTTCCAGAAATCGCTGCCTGCTTATGCACACTGTGTTCATGACAATGCATGCTAACCCTGCCTGTTCTATGTCCGTGCTCTGAGATGCTCAGACTTTCTTCCTGGGTGCCCTGGACTAGGAAGCTGTTCATAAAGGCACACAGGACCATGTAGGCTTTTAGACAAAAAGGTCAGCAGCAGTCTGTGCTGACATGGTGTTGACACCTGTGTTAGGAGGCACTGCAGCTGGTGGACCCCTGAACAGCCTAGAGAAGGATCCGGATAAAACCCCCCAGGGCACTGCCTGTCCTCCATGGGCAGCCTCTGTCGGAAGGGGTCTCATTAAATTTGCCAAGGGAACGCTTGACATCTGATCTCAAATCTTTCTAACCACAAATCTTAAACAAATAGCTAGAGCAGAAACACACACTCTCAACTCTGATTTTTTTTCCTGCAGAGGTGACAAACTCCCGGTATCAACTGACCAAACTTGATTTGTCTTTAGATGTTTAAGTGAACGGCAAGAAAAGGACGCTAAGGATCATCGGTCATCACCTTGACTTAAAGGGCTCTCCCACGGGTGTCAGCCCCAAGTGTGACGTCTCCCTCACATAGACAGACAGTGAGAAGCAGAGGAGAGAGGGGACTGCGCCATGGAGGCAAGAGCGCCCCCGGCGGCTGACAGCAACTTGGGTACCACTCAGGTGATGGAGCGGCCAGAAGCCAGAGCCCGCCGAGCTGCAAGGGTGAAAGGGTGGTGGAACAGCGGGGCACTTCCTTGAAGGAAACAACAGCAGCTAGGATTTCTGAACTCTCGACGACATGGGGGAAACTGTCTAAGCAATTTCCACACATTATTCACCTGGGACGTATCACACACACCTCATTCCTTTAAACACAGGTTTAACTTTGTCATGGATTGAAATGTGTCACCAAAACGTGTCAACTTGGCTAGGCCATGATTCCCAGTAGTGTGTGGTTGTCCTCCATTTTCCGATTGTAATTTTATGTTGAGAAGATTAGGGTGGGATTATACCACCACCCTTACTCAGGTCAGCTCCCTGATCCAATGTAAGGGAGTTTCCCTGGGGCGTGGCCTGCACCACCTTTTCTCTCTCAAGAGTGCGTCCTTCTGACATGGGGTCTCTGCGCCTGAGAAGCTCCTTGAGCAGGGGAAGATTGAGGACAAGGACCTTCCTCCAGAGCGACAGAGAAAGCTTTCCACTGGAGCCAACACCCTGAATTTGGACTTCTAACCTACCAGACTGTGAGAAAATAAACTTCTCTTTGTTAAAGCCATTCACTTGTGGTATTTCTGTTATAGCAGCACTAGATGACTGAGACAAACTTCTTTTGTTATTCTGAAATCACACTACATGGCTACACACCTGGTTTTGGTCCCATTACTATCGCTGGCATCACCATAAGCACAGCTTCTCCTGTGGCAGCAGCAGGAACACTGGGGGTCACTCCTGACCCCACTGGGACTGACAGGTGAGGATGGGCCTGGGGGCTGCTGCTCTCGAAGGCAGAGAGCTGAGGGTCACACCCTGACCCCACCATTACTGACAGGTGAGGACGGGACGGGCTTGGGGCTGCTGGGCTAGGTCTCTTCCCGGATGGTGGGGCAGCCTCCTGCCTACCACTGCTCTGCTCAGCTGCAGGAAGACCTCTTCCACATCCTCCCGCCTCTAACTGGCAAGTGCACAAGCCATTCCACTTGCTCCAGGTGCTATGAAAAGTGGAGGAACGGTCTGCTGCCCTGACAAGCCATGCCCTCGTTACATGCATCTGCGACCTCACCCTGACAGCCACCACCACTCTCTCTGGACTCCAGACCCCCCAGTTCCCCAGTGTCCTGCTCTTCTGTCTCCAGAACCTTCTCCTTGTCTCCTTGGAGCGGCTTCCTGTGGCGTTTGC